>NC_081387.1:20764646-21964646 GCF_030684315.1 Stegostoma tigrinum
CACAGTCTCTCTCTCCCCCACTGTCACAGTCTCTCCCCCCGTCACAGTCTCTCTCACTCCCCCCCCGTCACGCGCTCTCCCCCCGTCCGTCACGCGCGCTCTCCCCCCGTCCGTCACGCGCTCTCTCCCCCCGTCCGTCACGCGCTCTCTCCCCCCGTCCGTCACGGGCTCTCTCCCCCCGTCCGTCACGCGCGCTCTCCCCCCCCCCCCCGTCACGCGCGCTCTCCCCCCCGTCACGCGCGCTCTCCCCCCCCGTCACGCGCGCTCTCCCCCCCCGTCACGCGCGCTCTCCCCCCCCCGTCACGCGCGCTCTCCCCCCCCGTCACGCGCGCTCTCCCCCCCCGTCACGCGCGCTGTCCCCCCCGTCACGCGCGCTCTCCCCCCCCACCGTCACGCGCTCTCCCCCCGTCACAGTCACTCTCACTCCCCCGCATCACGCGCTTCCCCCCGTCACGCGCTCTCCCCCCCCGTCGCGCGCTCTCCCCCCCGTCGCGCGCTCTCCCCCCCCGTCACGCGCTCTCCCCCCCCGTCACGCGCTCTCCCCCCCCGTCACGCGCTCTCCCCCCCCGTCGCGCGCTCTCCCCCCCCGTCGCGCGCTCTCCCCCCCCATCGCGCGCTCTCCCCCCCGTCGCGCGCTCTCCCCCCCCCGTCGCGCGCTCTCCCCCCCGTCGCGCGCTCTCTCCCCCCCCGTCGCTCGCTCTCTCCCCCCCCGTCGCGCGCTCTTCCCCCCCGTCGCGCGCTCTTCCCCCCCGTCGCGCGCTCTTCCCCCCCGTCGCGCGCTCTTCCCCCCCGTCGCGCGCTCTTCCCCCCCGTCACGCGCTCTCCCCCCCCGTCACGCGCTCTCCCCCCCCGACACGCGCTCTCCCCCCCCCGACACGCGCTCTCCCCCCCCCGACACGCGCTCTCCCCCCCGACACGCGCTCTCCCCCCCGACACGCGCTCTCCCCCCCGACACGCGCTCTCCCCCCCCGACACGCGCTCTCCCCCCCCGACACGCGCTCTCCCCCCCCGACACGCGCTCTCCCCCCCCGACACGCGCTCTCCCCCCCCGTCACGCGCTCTCCCCCCGTCACGCGCTCCCCCCCGTCACGCGCGCTCCCCCCCCTCCGTCACAGTCTCTCTCACTCCCCCCCGTCACGCGCTCTCCCCCCCCGTCACGCGCTCTCCCCCCCCGTCACGCGCTCTCCCCCCCCGTCACGCGCTCTCCCCCCCCGTCACGCGCTCTCCCCCCCCGTCACGCGCTCTCCCCCCCCGTCACGCGCTCTCCCCCCCCCGTCACGCGCTCTCCCCCCCCGTCACGCGCTCTCCCCCCCGTCACGCGCTCTCCCCCCCCGTCACGCGCTCTCCCCCCCCCGTCACGCGCTCTCCCCCCGCCCATCACAGTCTCTCCCCCCCCGTCACAGTCTTTCTCTCCCCCCCCCAGTAACGCTCTCCGTCTCTCCCCCCCAGTCACACTCTCTCGCTTCCCCCCCACATCACGCTCTCTCTCCCCCCAGTCACGCTCTCTCCCCCCCCGTTGCATTCTCTCCCCCTGCCCGTCACACGCTCTCCCCCTGCCCGTCACGCGCTCTCTCTCTTCCGCCCCCCCAGTCACGCGCTCTCTCTCCCCCCCCCCCCCAATCACGCTCTCTCTCTCTCTCTCTCCCCCCCCCCCCCCCCCCCGGTCACACTCTCTCTCTCTCTCTACCCCTCCCGGTCACACTCTCTCTCTCTCTCTCTCCCCCCCCAGTCATGCTCTCTCTCTCTCCCCCCCCAGTCACGCTCTCTCTTTCTCCCCCCCATCACGCTCTCTCTCCCCCCCGTCACAGTCTCTCTCTCCCCCCCCCGTCACAGTCTCTCTCTCCCCCCCACCGTCACAGTCTCTCTCTCCCCCCGTCACAGTCTCTCTCTCCCCCCCGTCACAGTCTCTCTCTCTCTCTTCCCCCCGTCACAGTCTCTCTCTCCCCCCGCCGCCACAGTCTCTCTCTTCCCCCCCCCATCAAAGTTTCTCTCACCCCCTCCGTCACAATCTCTCTTCCCCCCCCACCATCACTCCATGAGCCTGAGCGACATCCATTTCCTCAAAGACCCATCCCGCAAACTCCCTCCAAAACCCCCTCTCAACTTCCCACCCCCAACACCGTCGCCTCCCTCCATCTACCCTCCACCTCCGTCCCCTCCCCCTCCGTCCCCTCCCCCTCCGTCCCCTCCCCCCCCACACTGTCCCCTCCCCCCCCACACCGTCCCCTCCCCCCCACACCGTCCCCTCCCCCCCCACACCGTCCCCTCCCCCCCCACACCGTCCCCTCCCCCCGCCAACACCGTCCCCTCCCCCCGCCAACACCGTCCCCGCCCCCCCAACACCGTCCTCTCCCCCAACTCCCCTTCCCCGCAACTTCTCCCCCCCTCCAACTCCCCCCTCCACCGCCCCCCCTCCAGCTCCCCACCCTACTACTGTCGCCTCCCTCCAACTCCCCCCTCCACCGTTCCCCCCCCCATCGTCCCCCCTCCACCTCCCCCACCCCTCCCCTCAACTCACCCCCACCGCCCCCTTTTTCCAATGCCACCTCCAATCCCTTCCCCTTCTCCGCCTCCCTCCCTCCAACACCCCTTCTCCGCCTCCCTCCTTCCAACGCCCCCTCCTCCGCCTCCCTCCCTCCAACGCCCCCTCCTCCCTCCGAGCGGTCCCCGCTCAGCTCTGAATTCCAACGCGCCCCCCCCACCTCTGAATTCCAACCTGGCAGCAAAGCCTTTATTTCTAATTTCCATTTTAAACCCACACCTCCAAATCTCTCACCCAAAACTCCACTTCCAACTCCTCCAGACACGAAACTGAATACTCACTCTCCAATCGTTCTCTAAACCTGACATCCAAGCCCCTTCCTCATCTCCAACTGCCCTTTACAAACCTTTCACCTAAACCCCACCTCCAGTACTGTTTAAATCCAAAATCTAAATTTTATCTCAAACCCTCTTCAAATTCAAAACCCAATTTCCAAACTGTGTACATAAAACCATCACCTGAAAAGCCGAAAACCCTTAACACCCATAGAAATTTAACCACCAAATCCCCACCTAACCTAACTACCCAAAAGCCTCAGCCCAAAAACACTAACTACCCCCCACCGCCAAAAAACTTCATCCTAACCTAACCATTCAAAACCTTACCTTACACGTCCTAACCCAAAATTAAAACCCCAGCTGACCAGTCTTAAACCTGAATTAAAAATAAACCAAAGGACAGCAGATACTGGAAATGAGAAACTAAAACAAAAGATGGTTGAAAAATTCAGCGGGTCTGGCAGCATGTGTGGAGAGAATACAGAGTTCACAATTTTAGACCAGTTACCTGTCTTCAGAACTGATTGTACCTTGGAAAAGTCTAGTATATCTATGTTGGTATTTTCCACCCCCCACCCCATTTTAAGCAAATATACCAATCTTAATTAGCGACAAATAGTTCTGATGAAGAGTCAGTGAACCCAAAATGTTAATCCTGTTTTCTCTCTGAAGTTGCTATCAGACCACCTGAGATTTTCCAGCAATTTGTTTTGGTCCCTCCAAAACCTAATGCAAATACAGCCATTCAAAATCCTTAACCGTCCCCTCAAGCCCTGACCCAAAAATACTAACTCCTTGAAACCTTAACCCTAGCCCAAAATGCCTAGCACCAAAACCCTGCACTGACCATCCTAAAGGAATTCCCTCTGTACATCTCTCCACCTCCCTGTTGTGCAGTTCTCTGTTAAGGTACTTAGAAACAATAACTCCCTCATTGAGAAAGCTTTGGAGGTTATGAAACTTTGAGCCAATAACATACAATAGGGGCAGGGAATTAACAGATTTCTTGTCTTGGGACTGTATCACTGTCATTGGGTCAAATTGCTGGCTCCCTCACTGCCAACATTGTTAGCCAAAAGACCAACAGGCTAGGAAGCTGCACGGGTGGAATGGATTCAGTTTTCAAGAAACATCACACTGGATTTGAAACATTGACCCTGTTCCTGCCAGACCTGAGGTTCCCCAGCACTTCAGGTTTATTTCAAATGGGATGAATCAGACTGGGATTGGACCTATGACAATACAAGAAGAGGGGGTTAAAGGCCAATGGTGGTGGGGGAGTGGGGTGTGGTTTGGAAGGGGAATGCTGGGGAGTGGGAGAGTAGAAAGTGGCGAGTAGAAAGCAGACAGAAACTGGATTTTTCAAGCTTGGATGGAAAGTGACTTTCCAGTTGTGTGTGCTGATATGAAAAGCGGCTCATTTTCATGACTTGATTAGAGTCAAACATCATGGAAACAGATCCTTTGGTCCAAACAGTCCATGTTGACCACATCCCAAACTAAACTAGCTCCATCTGCCTGCACTTGGCCCTTATTCCTCCAAACATTTCTTATGCACTTATCCCAATGTCTTTTAAACTTTGTAGCTTTACCCTCATCCACCACTTTCACTGGAAGTTTATTCCACACATGAACCACTGTTTAAAAAGAAGCCCCTCGTGTCTTTTTAAGACCTTTCTCCTCTCACCTTAAAATATGTCCCCTAGTCTTGAAATCCCTCTCCTTGGGGAACCTGCCATTCACCTTATCTATTCCCCTCATGATTTTATAAACCTCTGTAAAGTCAACTCTTAACCTCCTATACTCAGTGAATAAAGCCCCAGCCTATCCAGCCTCTCCTTATAACTCAAAAATTCCATTCCCAGCAATATCCTACTAAATCTCTTTGAACCCTCTTTAGGCTCCTTCCTATAACAGGGCAACCAGAACTGGACACAGTACTCGAGAAGAGGCCTCACTAACATCTTATACAATCTCAACAGGACATCCCAACTCCTGTACTCATAGGTCTAAGCAATGAAGGCAAGCATGCTAAACGTCGTCTTAATCATCTGTCTACGCATAACGCAAATTTCAAAGAGCTATGTACTTGAACCCTAGGTGTCCCTGTTCTACCACACTACCCGAGCCCCTACTTTTAACTGTAGAAGTCCTGCCTTGTTTGTTTTGCATGTATCTAAATTAAAGTCCATCTCTCACTCCTCAGTCCATTGACCCCATTGCTCAAGATTTCTTTGTAATCTCAGATAACCTTCTTCACTATCCACTACACCACCAATTTTGGTGTCATCTACAAGCTTACTAATTATCCTTTCTATATTCTCATTGTTGAATACTTCAATGCAGCTTAATTGGTTCATGCACAGAATCCAGCAGCACAGGAGGACGCCATTCAGCCTCTTCGTTTTGACATGTGACGGTTCACTTGGATGGTCACTTTTGCATGCAGAGGTTAAGAGCTATGGATAATGATGGTAGAAGCTCCATTGTTCTTTCCATCACTTGGTACCCCAGCACTTGCTCTTGCTGCCTGATATTGGAACATGTTGAAGGGATTTACTTAGCTTGTGTTACAAATGTTCCTTACATGGCCATTGGACTCTGGGATGGGACTCAAACCTGGAGTTCAGAGGCAGGGAGGCTGCTCACTCTGTCACAAGATCTAGGGCCCATTGGTAGAATTATCCAGTCAGCTGCAGTTTTCTACTCTTTCTGCAAATTTTGCTTTTTGAATTTTTTATTTGCTCATATCTCCCTCTGATTGTTTACCATTATCGTCAATCTATATCCTTTGGTTACTGACCCACTGCCGGTGCAAGCAATTTCTCTGTGTCTGTTCTGTCAAAGCCTTTTGTAATTTTGAACATCCCTGCTAAACCATTCCTTAACTTCCTTTGCCATGATTAGAGTCATCCCAGTTTCTCTGGTCTCAGGAATCCTTCATCCTTGGTGAAACAGGGAATATAGGAACAGGATTAGGCCATTCAGCCCTTCTCGTCTGTTCCACCATTCTAGATCATGGCTGATCATCTACCTCAACACAACATAGTATATACCAGACCAGACTCCCTCCCAGAGTATATTATGGAGATAGCCTCAACCCTAACCTTTAAACTTTTTTAGAAGGCAAGTATAAGGTGCTCTGTTCCAGTTGTGGTTCCAGATATATTTCCCATTCACGTACTTATCCAGATGTCTTATACATGTTGTAATTATAACTCCAGATCCAGTACTTCCTCACGAAGTTCATTTCACACGCGAACCACCTTCTGTGTAAAAACATTTGCCTCCCACGTCTTTTTTAGATCTTTCCTCCAACCTTAAAATGTGCAGCCTAGTTTTGAACCCCCCCCGCCATCCTTGGGAAAAGACAACTACCATTAACTCTATCTGTACCCCTCCGTATTTTATATACTTCCAGCCTATCCGACTTTTCTTTATAACTCATACCTTCCATTCCAGCAACATTCTGGTAAATCTCTTCTGAACCTTCACCAGCTTAATAATATCTTTCCTATAAGTGACTGATCAGAAGTGGAGACAGTATTCTAGAAGAGGCTTCACCAATGTCCTGTACAACTTGGACATGACTTCCTAACTCCTATACCTAAAGGACTGAGCAATGAAGGCAAGAGTGCTAAATGCCTTTTTAACCACCCAGTCCATATGGGAAGCTTTAAGAACTGGGGGAGGAAAAGCAAAGTCCTATGGATGCTAGAAATGTCAAATAAAAACTGAAAATCTGAGAGAAGCTCAGCAGGTCTGGCAGCTTCTGTGGAGTCAGATAGACTTAACACTTTGCCTCCAATATGATTCTTTCTCAGAATTTTAAAATTCAGTGTTGTCCTTTTAGGATGGATATGGGAGAAAGTTTTTCTCCCAGAGCGTGGGACTTTGGAACGCTGCCTCAGAAGGCTACAGGAAGGATGTGATAGCGTTGATTGGCATATAACAGTTCGGATGCGATCGCCCTAGAGAGAGTGCAGATGTTGCCTGGCTGTAGTAATTCCGCTGTGAAGAGAGACCAGACAAGTTGCGGTTGTTTACCTTCGGTGAGAGAAGGCTGAGGAGGGATCTGATTAGAACATAGAGCAGTGTCGCGCAGGAACAGGCCCTTCGGCCCACCACATTTGTGTTGACCATGGTGCCATTCTAAACTAATCCTATCTGCCTGCACATGGTCTGTATTCCTCTATTCTCTCTGTGTGTTGATATATCTGTCTAAGTGCCTGTTAAATGTTGCTATCTTTGCTTCTATGTTCTGGGCATCTACTGCCCTCTACATCAAAAAAAAACTTGCCTTGGATATCTCCTTTAAACTTTTCCCCTCTCACTTCAAATCAATGTCCTGTAGTATTTGGCATTTCCACCTTGGGACAAAGACTCTGACTGCCCAACCTATCCATGACTCTCATAATTTTATATACTTCTGTCAGGTCACACCTCAGTCTCTGACTCTTCACTGAAAACAATTCAATTTTGTCTAAGATAACAAAGTGTGGAGCTGGATGAACACAGCAGGCCAAGCAGCATCTTAGGAGCCCTAAAGCTGACGTTTCGGGCCTAGACCCTTCATCAGAAAAGCTAGGCCCGAAACGTCAGCTTTTGTGCTCCTAAGATCCTGCTTGGCCTGCTGTGTTCATCCAGCTCCGCACTTTGTTATGTCGGATTCTCCAGCATCTGCAGTTCCATTTATCTCTGATCCAAGTTTGTCTAACCTCTCCTTATAGGTAATATACTCCAGGCAACATCCCGGTGAGCCTGTTTTGCATCCTTAAAACCTCCATATCCTTCCAATAGTGTAACGACCAGAACTACACCCAATACTCGAACTGTGGTTTAACCAAAGTTATATACAGCTGCAATATGACTTATCAGTTTGTATGCTCAATGTTCTAACTGATGAAGGCAACCATGCTATACCCCTTTTTTACCACCTCATCCATTTGTGTTGCTATTTTCAGGGAGATATGGACTTGCATCCTGGGATCCCTCTGTACATTGGTGCTCCTCACGCTTTTGCCGTTTCCTGGATACTTTTTTTTTGCATTTGATCTCCCAAACTGCATCATGTTACACTTAAGGGGAGGTGAGGGGTTAGTGGTATTGCTGGACTCTTAATCCAGACACCCAGGTAAAGCCCAGGGAAATGGGTTTGAATATATCCATGACATTTGATGGAATTTGAATACAAGTTTTAAAAATAAATCTGTAATTAAGAGTCGATTGATGATCACAAATCCATTGCTGGTAGTCCAAAAAATAAATCTGGTTCATTAATGTCTTTTGGGAGGGAGACTGCCATCCTTACAGGATATGGTCTACACGGGAGTCCAGACCCACAGCAATGTGGTCGGCTGTTAACAGCTCTCTGGACAATGAGGGATTGGCAATAAATGCTTACCTAGCCAGTGACACTCACATCCTTTAATTAAATTATAAAAAAGCACTTGTCTGGATTAAAATTTCTTCTGCCTTTCCTCCATCCAAATTTCAAACAGAGGTGTACAAAGTTCTGAGTTCATAGTCCGGGAGAAATTTTCCCTCTTAGTTGAGGGGTCAGTAACCAGGAGCAAAATCTTAAGATAAAAAGCAAGTGGTTTACAGGGGATATGAGGAAATTGTTTCCGACCCAAAAGGTTGCATTTATCTGGAACTCACTCCTTAAAAGGCTGGTAGAGGCAGAAAGCTTCAAGGCATTTCGAAATTATGTAGATGAACAGTTAAACGAGGTTACAGGTAAAGTCATTGAAAATAGGATTAGATTACATTAGGTGAATGTTTAACGACCGGCATGGACCATGTGGGATAAAAGGCCTCCTTTTGTATTGTAAATATGCTGTGACTATAAGGTGGAAGCCTGATCATTTAATTTTTTTAAATGCAGGAAACCAGATTCTTATTAGGCAAGGAAATCAATAAACTTTTGGATAGTTAGGAATGTGGAATTTAAAACATAAATCAGCCGAGATCTTGTTGAGTAGTCGAGGCTGAACAGCTTGAACGGGCGATTGACCTGCTGCCACTGATTTTATACATTCTATTTTAGGCCTACATTCATTAGAGTTCAGAAAAAAGAGAAGTAACCTTATTGAAGCGTATAATATTCTGAGTGATCTTGAAAGGCAAGATGCTGAGATGTTTCTCTTTCTGGGGGAACAGAAGTAGAAAGGGTTTCTAATTTAAGATTGAGTTAAGGAAACAGCCTAGTGGTATCATCTCTGGATTGTTAACTCAGCGACCCAGGCAATGTCCTGGGGACTCTGGTTCAAATCCCACCGTGGTGGAATTTGAATCCAGTAAAAACCTGAAATTAAAACCTGGTCTAAGGATGACCATGAATCCATTGTTAGGGAAAAAACCCATCTGGTTTACTGATGCCCTTTACAGAAGGAAACTGCCATCCTTACATGGCTACAATTGACTGAAGATTTACAGCAATGTGGTTGACTCTCAACTGCCCTCTGCAGCTAGATATGGGAAATAAATGTTGGCCTGGCCTGCGATGTCCACACATCCTGTGAATGAATTTTAAAACAGGAGCACCAAAAATCTCTGGAAGCAGCAGAGGTTGAACTGGGACATTCATTCATGGCTGAGTCGAACAATTTTTGTTATTTAGTCGTGGGATGTTGGCTTCGCTGCCTGGCCAGAATTTTATTGCCTGTCCCTAACTGCCTGACAAGATGGTGGTGAACTGCGACCTTGAACCGCTGCAGCCCACTTGCTGTAGGTTGATCCACATTGCCATTCGGGAAGGAATGCCAAGAATTTTGACCCAGTGAAAGGACGGCAATATATTTCTAAGTGAGGATGGTGAGTGTCTTTCAGGGGTCCTTGTAGGTGGTGGCTTGATCTGTATGAGGGAGTTGACGGTTATCCTGGGCAGATGGGAAATAACGATACAAGTTTACAACCGTAATCTGGCAGAGAAGAGCCAAATTTCCAGGTGAAAGGAAGGATTCCCCCTGCACCCTTCCTGTACGCGTTAGCAACATTGGGTATACCCTGGTCCACCTGAAGATGTTGTCTGATACACGCTTCCCTGTTATTTCTCCTCCCCGCGCCAGTTAGCAATTGGAGGATGTTGTCTGAAGCACCTTTCCCTGTTATTTCTTTCTCCTTCTCCCTCCTTAGATCCCTCTGCCCAGCTATGGCGTCCGACGACATGGTGAGGTTTCAGTTCCCGAGCCATGAGGTGACCATCCTGAAGAAGATGAACCAGCTGCGGCTGGAGGAGCGTTTCTGCGACGTGACCATCGTGGCGGACCAGCTGCGGTTCCCGGGTCACCGGGTGGTGCTGGCCGCATGCTCGCCGTTCCTGCGTGACCAGTTCCACATGAACCCGTCGCAGGAGGTGCAGGTCTTCCCCATGACCGGCGCCCAGATTGTGCTGCGCCTGCTGCTCTCGTGCTACACCGGCCGCCTCGAGTTCCCCTTCAACGACATCCTCGACTACCTGACGGCCGCGAGCTGCCTGCAGATGGAGCACGTGGTCGAGAAGTGCCGCCAATCGCTGTCGCCACGCATCGGGCCCCGCGTGACCCCGTCCGAGGGCGTCGAGGAGGGGCCCGGCACGCCGCAGATCGCCAGCTCGTCGGAGCGGGCACCGGACGCCGACAGGACGGCTGCCTGGGAGGCTGCGGCGGGGCCAGAAGAGAAAGTGCCAAGGCGGACGCCAGCCGATGATGTCGTGAAGCTGGAGTCAGAGCAGCGCTCGGATTTCGGCGGCACCGAGGACATCTGCATCCACAAGGTGGAGTCGCTGGCCGACTGCATGGAGGGTTGCCCAGATCCGGAGGGAAAAGTGCGGGGCCCTGAGGCCGCCAACGGCCTGGAGCCCGATCCGGGCATCCACTCAACGGCAGGCGGCTACCCGGACGCTGGCGGCCCCCCTTACGACATGTCGGAGGTGATGATCTCGGATGAGTTCCAGGAGGAGGACTATGAGAGCTCGGCCAGCGAGGAGTGCCGCAGCAGCGGCTTCGCCGGCAACTATTATCGGCCGGGAGAGGATCACCCGCCGCTGGCAGCGCAGCAGCAGCCGCCGCCACCGCCTCCCACTGCCGCGCTGGCGGGACTGGGCGCCAAGGAAGGGGAGTCAGCACGCAGTCCCGGCCTGTGCTCAGAGTGTGGCGCACCGTTCGAGCACCGTGAGCACCTGGCCGCCCACATGGTGGTCCACAAGCTCTACATGTGCCTGCTGTGTGGCAAGGTGTTCAAGAAGAACGCGCGGCTGGCACAGCACATCAACGTGCACACCGGCTTCAAGCCGTACTGCTGCGCCATCTGCGGCCGCACCTTCACGCAGAAGCGCTCGCTCAAGGACCACATGAATGTGCACAACGGAGACTCACCGCACTGCTGCAACTACTGCGACATGCGCTTCACCCACTACAGCACCCTGCGGGTCCACCTCCGGGACCAGCACGGCAAGACCACCACACGCAACATAGAGAACAAGCCTGCCGAAATCAGCCTGGTGGTGCCTTAGCAATTGCTTTTACCCACCCAAACCTCTACTAACCCAGTTCCACCCCCCCCCAATCCTCCCCTCCACTACAATCTTCACTCTATCAAGTCTGAATCTCCATCCTTCCCCACCCTATACCCCATTCAACTTCCCTCCCTATCTGACCCGAATGGCCTCCTGCCGAAAAAGAAGCACCCCCTTTTTTTAAGACAACTTCGCAGTGCAGCCAACCCGATTAACAGCACACAGTTTTGTCCCGGTTGGCCTATTCCAATCAATGGACTCGCCACCAAATTCTTTGTCCACCTTCTGCTCTTGTCTGTCTGAGTTTTTTTAACCGACCGGCCTAACCTCACCGTTGCCCGGTTTGTTTTATTTTGTATGTCTCCGTGACAGGAAACACCTCTTTTGTGTAATCTATATTTTTATTGCAAAAAAAATAATAATTTGTGATTTTGGAAAGAAAAGCAGAAATCATTTCTTTTTAAAACCTCCTGTTGCGCGAGTTGTTAATTTGTTAGGGAACGTAGGGCATTGTTCCTCCCAGTGGGATTTATTTCACTGAGGGCTTTTATGGTGGTCTTTTCAGTTATCAGGGCAGGTAGTTGCCACGCAATCTAACACTCCATCATAAGCACAGTTTCCAAATCGTGCAGCCTGTACATTAAGTTGTCGGGGTTGCTGCTGTCACTGTTATAGCTTTTGCAATCAGATTTTGTTCACAGCATTGCAATCAATATTGAAGAGCCACTGACTGCTGTTTGAGTTTTTGAGGGGGTAGAGAGATTCAAGGTCACCACTCCCCTGGACGTCATGAAACAGATGGAGGCCATTCAGCCCCTAGACCGTGTCTTGCTTTTCCACATAATGCCTACAGTGCAGATATGGTAA
Source organism: Stegostoma tigrinum (assembly GCF_030684315.1). Classification (NCBI taxonomy): domain Eukaryota; kingdom Metazoa; phylum Chordata; class Chondrichthyes; order Orectolobiformes; family Stegostomatidae; genus Stegostoma; species Stegostoma tigrinum. The sequence goes on from NC_081387.1 coordinate 20,776,831, forward strand.
TTCAGCCCACGGAGTCTACACTGCCCCTCTGAAGAGCATCCCACCCAGAAATGCCCCAACCCCAACCTCAGAACAATGCATGGGTTTTTAACCTCATGGCTAATCCACCTAACCTGCACATCTTTGAATGTTTACAGGGCAATTTTAGCAAGGCCAATCCACCTATCCTGCACATTGTCGCTGTGGGAGGAAACCCATGCAAAGACTGGGGAGAATATGCAAACTCCACACAGTCACCCAATGCTGGGATTGACCCTGGAACTGAGGGATAGCATTGCTAATCATTGTGCCACCATGACAATCTCATTTGATAAGATTGTGACTAATTCTACGCCCAACTCCAAACATGTGCCTTTACCCTTTATCCTTTGATATCTAACTAAAACATATAGCTCTCAGATTTAAGATGAGTAAATTATTGAGCATCAATTGCCATTTACGGATGAGGATACCTACTGCGACCTATGTACCTAGATGTATTTCCTAATTTTGCTTGTGAAAGGTTTAACTCTTAATTTTTAAATAGTGGCCCTTCATTTTTGACTCCCCACCCAGCAGAAATAGTCTTTTTTTTCTCTTATCTACCTGACCTGTTGCCCTTAACATTGTGAAAACTTCAATCAATTCAGCGGTATCCCTCTGAATTCCAGGGAAAACATCTTTAGTTGTTGTAAAATCTGATGGGATTCAACTTTCAGAGTCCAGCTATCATTCTGTTGAAGCTACCCTGCACTCCCATTGTAAACCTCTAAAAGTGTGATATCCTGAACTCCTCACTGTTACTCTTGGTGTGCCCTAACCGGGGTCTTCTATCGCTGAAGTAAGACTTCCAACTTTTTGTATTCCTGTCCTCCAGATATAAAAGGCCTGCCTTCTTTAGCTTTTGGTTTGATTGTTTTCTGTACTTGTTCATGACATTCTAATGAGCTTCCGACCTAGGCTTTCAAGTCTCTTCAGATCCACATTGTTTCCAGCTTTTCACCATCATAGGGAATAAACCAACAGCTCCCACGTCCAATAGGGAATTTAAAAAAAGACAAATTCAGATGCTATAGGTGGGTATCTAACCAAGGCTGAAGTATCATTTCTTCCTCTCTCATGCCATCTATTAGCTTTTGATTTGTTCTGATCATTTTTAGTATCCATCTGCTGGATGTAAATGATCCATCTATTGAATTTCAAAATCCTTTGAGACTATGTGTAATCTCTCAGAAGCTGTTGTCTTTAAACTGGAGTTTTCCGAATATCAGACTTTTTAGAATGTGTCATGCATTTTTTTTTAAAAAGCATTTGTTCAATTAAAATTAATGCAGCAATTTGGCTAGAAACTGCAGCAGGTAGGATATGCAGAGGAGATATATAGATTGGTATCTTGAATGAACAAGTTATGAGAAAAGTTTGAACAGGACTTGTTTCTATTTGAGTTTAGAAGAGTGAGGGGTCACTTGGTTGAAGTGTATAAGATTCTGAACAGTTTTAACTAGGTGGACATAAAAAAATGAGATGTTTCTTCTTGTGGGTGAGCCCAGAACCAGTGGACACTATTCGAAAATTAGGTTTGCTCATCAAGGCAGAGATGAGGAGAAACCTCTCTCAGAGGGTTGTGCAACTTTGGAATTCTCTGCCTCAGGAAGCTGTCATTGTCTTAAAAATATTCAGAGGTCGTTAGATTCTTGTTAGGCAAAGCAAGAGTTGTGGGGGTAGATGGGAATGTGGAAATAGAAACAAACAGATCTGCCAAGATCTTATCAAATTACAGACTAGGCTTGAAGGGCTGAATGGACTACTTCTGTATTCTTTCCTGGTCTGCAAGTAACATGACCCCACCAGGTGGACCACTGGTCAAAGTATCTGACCAGAAGTACAGCCAGTCCAATCTTGAAGCTGAAAGGTTTTGAGGGAGTGTTAAGAGTACATTGATGTAACTTTCTTTGGTCTGAAGTGGGTGGCTCCCCACTTTGCCTTGAATTCTTGAACTCTACTGCCCACAGATGTCCCTGCTCACTTGGTCTGCTTGTTTGCCTTTGGGAATTTCTGACCTCGTGTGCACTGCTCACTCGTTCCCAAATTACTGTAATCCACCAGTAACCAGAATGTGCAGCAACATGAAGTCTATTATCCAGCTTAGGGCCATCAACCTTTTGGAAAAGTTGTGAAGATATCAGAGAGAATGTGCAAGACATTCATAAGAATAGTTTCAGAGATAGGACTTTGGTTATGTTGAAACGTTTGGATTTTCTTTTAGGGGAGAGAAGATTGAGGGGAGATTTGACAGAGGTGTTCAAAATCATGAAGTATTTGGAAAAACTATAGATGGAAGGACATACATCCAGAGGGCACAGATTTAAGGTAATTAGCAAAAGATCCACAGTGACATGAGAAACAACTTTTTTATGCACAGCAAATTATTAGGATCTAGAATGCAAGAAGAGTGTGATGGAGGCAGATTCAATAATGGCTTTTAAAATAAGTATTTAAATATTTGAATAGGAAAACAATATATAGGGTCAGGAAGAAGAATGGAAGAGAGGGACTTGGTGGTTTTCTCTTGCAGAGAGCCAGCACAGCCACAACAGGATGAATGTGCTGTAACCCTTCCATGATGCAACACTCTATTCCTTTTCCCACCCATTATTAAATATACCGATATGGTTTGCGTCCCAACACACAACACTAGGGACACCAGTTGCCACATCCTGTCAATTGCTTATTCTCTGTATCCTGTAATTTCCCCAAATGATCCCAGAGTGATATGTTTGTGAATGCACTCTGGAAGTCATCCACAGCATTCATAATATTATCTACCCTATTACTGATCTGATTCCTAGGTTGGTGGGACTGTTATATGAGTGGTGATTAGGTACCCTGAGTTTATATTTAGAAGAATGTGAGGTGATCACATTGATACATGTAAAAAGATACAAGGATATCTCCCTTGTTTGGGAAGTCAGGAACCATTGGAGGGCAGTCTTAGAAGAGATGGACTGTTAAACAGGTTGAGACTCATTAGAATGTAGAAGAATGAGAGAGGATTTCATTGAAACATATGGGATTCTTAAGGTTTTGACAAGCTAAATACTCTTGGGATGTTTCTTCTCATGGGAGAGTCTACGACAAGAAGGCATAGTGTCAGAATAAAGGGATAAAAATTTAAGGCTGAAATAGGAAGAGCTTTTTTTCTGTCAGGATTATGAGTCTTTGGAACTCTTTGCTGCAGTGAACTCTGGGAGCAGTGTCCTTGTGTATATATAAGGCTTAGATATACAGATTCTTGATCAGTAGGGGAATCAAGGGTTATGGGGAAAAGCCAGGAAAATTGACATGAGGAATATTGGATCAACCATTATCCTATTGAATAGAGGAGCAGACTCTTGGGGCAAAAACATTTACTCCTTGTTTTATGTTCTCTATATGACTTGAGTTGAAGAGGAATTTCTTCACTCAGGGTGGTGAATTTTCCATTCCAGAGGACTCTGAATGCTTAGTCATTGAGTATTTTAAAGACCGAATGGACAGATTGCAAAAGATACCAAGGATTATGGGGATAGTGCAAAAAATGCATTGAGGTTGAAGATCAGCCTTGATCTGGTTGAACAGAGGATCAGGCTGAAGGATCCTAATGACCTATTCGTTATCCTACATTTCTATTTTCCTATTAGCTCTTAAATTCTACTTGATTAGAAGGACATATCCACTGTTAAAAATACTGACTCTCTCAATCCACCTCTTATCAAGTAAACATTCAAGCACTTCATACCTGTAATGAGTAGGAGCGACTTTGAGGGCAGAAAATATTGTAATTTTCAGATTGCAATGAAAGGAGAAGTGGTAATAACCAGAGCGGTTGTAATGGAGAGTATGTACTGGAGGTTGAGGCTGTAATGATGAATTGTAATGCAAAGTGTTGTGTAAAGAAGGTGGTGTTGCAAGTCTGATGTCATTTATGATGGTTATGATATTGATTTAGTAATGGAGATCGAGTTGTGACTTGAGGTTTCAAGTACATTTCATCAGGACAGTTGGAGAGGTTAGTTAAATAAATAGCAAATATAAAGCTGGTATCGGCTTGATGATCATCAAGCTACTTTGTTTAAAAATGCTATCCATTCATCAATGTCCCAAAAGAAAGGGAATCTCATCTTGTTCCAGGGTGACCTACTCGTGACACCAGATGCATGTGGGTTCTCACTTAAATGGTTGCAAAAAGCCACTCAGTTTGTTTCTTTCTCGGGGCGTCCATGAATGCCAGCATTATCAGCAATTCCCAAATCCTTTTGATTTGATTCATTTATTGTCACGTGTACCTAAGTACAGTGAAAAACATTTTTATGAGCTGTACAGGCAGATCATAGTAAGCAAGGACATATAGATCATTGGGTGAAAGAAAAACTTAAGAGGTATACAGGTTACAATGCGCAGGCCACTAAGCAGGATCAACATTAGTAAGATCAGCATTATTTGAAGTTAGAGAATCCATTCATTAGTCTAATAACGGTCGGGAAGAAACTTCCTGAAACTGCTGGTGTGTGTGTCCAAGCTTCTGTACCTTTTGCCTGATAGAAGAAGTCGGAGAGCATTACCAGGGTGCAATGGGTCTTTGATGATGTTAGTAGCTTTCCTGTAGCAACAAGCCATGTAAATGGAGCTCATGGATGGAAAGGTGACTTCTGTGCTTGTCTGGACTGTGCACACAACCTTCTGTAGTTTCTTAAGGTCTTGGCTAGTTGCCATTCCACGCTGTTATGCAGCTGGATGGAAGGCTTTCATCCGAATAAGTTTATGAGGGTCCTTATAGACATGCCAAATTTCCTAAGCCATCTGAGGAAGGAGGCGTTGTTTTGCCTTCTTCACTGTTGTATCAACGTGTGAAGTCCAGGACAGTTTGTCAGTTATCGTCGTTCCTAGGAACTTGATGCTCTCTACCCTCTCAACCTCAGCTCCATTGATGTAGATGGAGGTGTGCTCTCCTCCTTTCTTTCTGAAGTCAATGATCAGTTCCTTAGTTTTGCCAAAGTTGAGAGAAAAGTTGTTCTCATTGCACTACATCACCAAACCCAAGTGAACATTAAGAAAGAAAGAATTGGTATCCATTGCCTGCCTTGTGAAATCAGTGATTGGGAAATGGCACACTGTCCTGTAACTCCAATCATTTTTGCTTTATGTACACTGGGTAAATCAGGACAAAACAGTGATCCATACACTCGGGGACATTTACCTCATGAATCAATGAATGACAAACAGTGAATGTTCACTGACACCAATGATTTGATGGGAAATCAGCAGGGTTGATGTTGCGGAGGAAGATAAAGAATGGACTTTAGCTCAGAAACATATCCTCAAAAAAATAAGGGCATGGCATCTCCAACTTTGTTTCAATTCCTTGTTTATACTGCAGTTAATGAACAGCCTCGAACTTGGATAGCTGGTCACTGGCACTTATTCTTGGAAACGGGATTCAGTGTCAGGTGGACCCAAAGAAGCTAAAGAGCATTTTCATCTTCCTCAGGATTTAGGAATGAAACTGTCTGGGTTCTTCATCTTCTGCCTTGCATTTCTGGCAGGTGCTCAAGGTAAGTGAGGGGCTACCATAGAGCCTGGCTGCAGTTAGCAACTGGAGGATTCTACTTTTCTTGTTTCACAGTGCATTGATATTGTAGGGAGGTGACATTTATGTTTGGAATCGACCTGATGGGTCTATTTCAATTTTAAGCTATCACTGCTTCATCGAAAAGAGAGGCTTGGATTTATCTACCCCCTTCTGTGACCTCAGGCACCTTCACAGTTACTTCAGATGTCAGGTCATCAAAATGTGCATAGTAAGCTCCCATAAACAGAAATGAAGTGAATGACCACATCACCTGTCTTAATGATTAAAGAGAATAAATAAAACACAAGTGTTGGAGAAAGTCAACAGGTCTGGCCATATCTGTGGAGAGAGAGACAGAGTTAACCTATAGTCTAATATGACAGAATAAGTCATACTGGATTCCAAATATTAACTCTTTTTCTCTCAGCACAGATGCTGCCAGACCTGCTGAATTTCTTCACTTTCCAATTTTATTTCTAACTTCCAGCATCCACAGTATTTTGCAGTTATTTTGTGGTTAAGCGAAGTGTTAGAAGATTGGGGGAGACCACTACTAGTTTTCTTCAAAATCGAGCTATGGGACATTTCAGGTCCATTGGAGGGGGTACCTGGTGCCTTGGATTAATGTATAATAGTTACGCTGACAGTGTAGCACTCTTAGCACTGCATTGGACTGTCAGCCTTGATTATGCGTTCATGTTTCTGAAGGGGGACTGGCAATTCCAGCCTTTTGATCTCTGCAAGATCATGATGTAGGAGTAGGGGATGGCCATCCAGCTTATCCAGCCTGTTTCACTTCAATAAAATCATAGCTGATCTGATAATCCTCAACTCTCTTACTTTTTCCTCATAACTCTTGGTTCCCTCACTGATTAAAATGTCTATCTCAGACTTGAATGAATTCAACGAGCCAATCTCTACAGTCCTCTGGGGTAAATAATTCCACAGATTTATTATCGTCAGAGAAGAAATTTTTGAAGTGAGAGTGCTACCCAATGAATTACACTGGACCCTCTAAGGAGCAAGCTAAGTAAAGTCAGTTTAGCAAGACATTCCTTAACCCAGAGCCTGAGCCTTTTAAAAGAAAGTATTTCAGACCTGCAGTGAATTCACAGAATGAGAGACAGAGAGATGTCTTTAACCCTGCCCCCCCACCTTGCCCTTTCTGTTCCACTCTCTTTCCTTCATTCACTGTCTTCCCTTCTCTCTTCTCCCTTGCTCGCTTCTCCTTGTCTCTCCCTTGTGCTTTCACCCTCCCTCTCACCCCATCCCACTTCCTCTATCTCCATCCCCTTTTCCCTTCTTTTCTCCCTCTCTCCTCCTTTATCTTTGTCCCCACCCCCCTCCTTCCCCACTTTTATTTTTCCATGTTCCTTACCTGTCCTTTACCTCTTAATCCCCTTCACTCTCTGCCCTTCATTTTTCTCTCTCTCTCCCACTCTTCCTCAGTCTCCCCTCCCTCCCTCCTTCGGTGTCCATGTACACAGATGCTTGAAAGTTGCCACCCAGGTTGACAGGGCTGTTAAAAAGGCATACAGTGTTTTAGCTTTTATTAATAGAGGGATCGAGTTCCGGAAACAAGAGGTTATGGTGAAGCTGTACAAAACTCTGGTGCGGCCGCACTTGGAGTATTGTGTACAGTTCTGGTCACCGCATTATAAGAAGGATGTGGAAGCTTTGGAAAGGGTGCAGTGGAGATTTACTAGGATGTTGCCTGGTATGGAGGGAAGATCTTATGAGGGACTTGAGGCTGTTTAAATTAGAGAGAAGAAGGTTGAGAGGTGACTTAATTGAAACATAAAATAATCAGAGGGTTAGATAGGGTTGATAGGGAGAGCCTTTTTCCTAGGATGGTGACGGCGAGCATGAGGGGGCATAGCTTTAAATTGAGGGGTGAAAGATATAGGACAGATGTCAGAGGTAGTTTCTTTACTCAGAGAGTAGTAAGGGAATGGAACACTTTGCCTGCAACGGTAGTAAATTCACCAACTTTAGGTACATTTAAGTCGTCATTGGACAAGCATATGGACGTACATGGAATAGTGTAGGTTAGATGGGCACAACATTGAGGGCCGAAGGGCCTGTACTGTGCTGTTATGTTCTATGTTCCCTCCCTACTTCCTCATACTGTTACACTTGGGCTATGTAATATGTTGTGTTAATAAGGGAAATAATGCTGTGGAAACTTCATTGCATTGTCTTTTGTCAGGAGATCATGAGGATTAAATTCTGTCACTGAAAATTAAGTTGCTGTTGATGACTTTCTTGAGCCACTGAGCAAGGCCTTCTGGAGGCTAATAAGAAGTAGGAGGAGTGGCCATTCTGTCCCTTGAACCTTTCTCATCATTTAATGGGATCCTAGTTGATCTGAGTGATGTCCTAACTCCACTTTCCTGCCTTTCCCCCATAAGGCATAAAGCCTCACTCATCGAAAATGCTGTCCAACTCAGCTAGCCTCCATTGCTCATAGCAGGAAAAGAATTCCAACTCTAACAACTCTTTGAGAGAATCTCTTCAGCCCCTTATCTCTGTCTTATTTTGAAACTGTGCCTCCTTCATTCTTGATTTCCTCATGAGAGAAAACTCCCCCTCAAAAATCCATTCTGTCAAGTCTCCTCAGAATCTTATACGTTTCAGTAAGATTACTTCTCATTCTGCCAAACTGCGATGGTTATAGGCCCAACCTGTTCAACCTTTCTTCATCAAACAGCCCGTCCATTCCAGGAACCTGTTGACTGACCCTTCTCTGAACTGTTTTCAATACCAGTAATGTCCCTCTTTCGTATAAGGAGAACAAAAAGTCCACAGTATTTTAGGTGTTGTTTCATCGCTTCTTTATAGTGGTTGTAAGACTTTTTATTAGTAAACTCCACTCCCCTTGCCTATAAGAGCTAATATTCCAACATAATACACTTTCCCAATTAGTTGCTCACCACTGTCTAAGGTAAGGAAGAGTCATTCAACATCCAGTGCATTGCTTCTCCTGTGTAGCTTAAATCCCCATTAAATCTTCCTAATTTGTATGGCAGGAATAACAACTGGAATACAATTCTGGTGAGTACTTTAGCAATGGACTTAAAGGCTGTTTTTTTGTTTCCTAATGAACTTGTTCAGAGATGTTCATATACACTGTTGTGTAGATAGGGTTTGATCCCCGAACCTTCTAGTTCAGAGGCAGCAATGCTACCACAGAAGCTCTGAGCTAATGCGTGATATTATCAGTAAGTCAGAACAATTGGGTACATGCACCTAATGTAACCCTAAATCAAGGCTCCATATGCCCTCTCAAAAGTGTGATGATTCTATTTGAAGAAAACCAGGGTAAGGTGACTCAGGTGTCATACAACTTGTTGAGATTTTTTTTGTTTCTTTGTTTTTATCTTGTTCCTTTACACGGGATTAGTGAATTGCTTAAAAGGCCCCCTTTGTGGCCAATCTGCAATGCCATTGAACTCGGAAGCACTGATTAGTATGGATCTGAAGTCAATGTCAGCCAGATAAGGTAAAGATGGGAGATTTCCCTCTCTAACGGATATTAGAAAATACGGGCTTTTATGATGTTTGATCATTGTTTTTGTTCTTTATGTCTGTACAAATTTGACGGACTGAAACACCACTGCTATACTGTATGACTCTTGAATTCCAGAGACACTATTACTGTGCTCTGAGTAGCTGCAATTTTCTTCCCATTGAATTGTCTTGTTGAAAAAGAGACAGTTACAACACGCCAGCTTGCAAAAACAATTCATTATTTGGCAATGGAAAAGCAGAGTTGTACTTCAAAGCAACTCTCATTATAGTTATAAGCTCTGACACGAACATTGTACATGCAGGAATGGTGTCATTGAGTGCATGCACTCTATGGCCATTGAAAACAGAAAGCACTGGGGAAACATAGCAGAACTGGCACCCAAAGAGGTACCCAGCTAGTCTCATTCTCCATCCCTATCTCCATAACTCTAAATCCATCACTTCCAAATACCTATTTAGTTTTTCTTTATTGATAACTCCTGTGGAATCCACCTCCACCACTCTCCAATGCAGCGCATTCCAAATCCCAGCAACTCTCTGAATTGTTCCTCAACTCATTCTGAGCTCTCTTGCTGGCAATCTTGAAATTGTGACCCCCTAGTTATAAACCCAAGGATCCTTATGCCTTCTTAACTGTTTCAACTTGCCTGGCCACCTTCAGAGATTCATGCACATGAACTCTTGAGGTCCCACCACGCCTATATTACCCTCAAAGCTATACCATCAAGTCTGCATTGTGTCTTCATGTTGTTTCTACCAAAATGCATTACTTCACATTTCTCTGCATTGACATTCAAGTGACAGATGTCTGCCCATTTGGCCAACTTGACAATTTCCCTCAAAGTCACTCAGCATCATGCTTACAATTCACTGTTCTCCCTAGCTTAGTATCATTTACAAACTTTAGAGTTTTGCCTCAACACCCATCTCTTAAATCATTTGTATAAATCAGAAAGGGTCGAGTCTCACAACAACAATCCCTGGGGAACATCATTTTCAATTCAACTCCAATCTAAAAAATACCTACCCTATTACCAATCTTTTAACCAACTTCTAACCCACCGGTCCCAAACATTTCTATTTTGCTAACCAACCCGCCAAGTGACACCATATCAAATACTTTCTGAAATTCCAAATATATACAACATCCAAAGCACCAACCTCATCCACTGTATGTGTCAACTCATCAGAGAACTCAATTAAATTTGTTAGACCTGATCTGCCCTTGAAAAGACATGCTGACTGTTAAGTATTAACTTGTTACTCTCTGAGTGTATATTTACCCGGTCCCATATTAAGTACTCCATGATCTTTCCCGTTGCTGATGTCAAACTGACAAGTCTGTAGTTTCCTCTTTCTTCTCGTCTTTTCCTCTTTCTTAAACAGCGGTGTCATATTGCATATCCTTCAAACACCTGGGACCAGTGCTGTGCTCGGAGAGGCCTGAGAATTTTCTGCCAATGGCTTCATGACTTGCTGTCTTACTGTTTGCTGCTTGTTAGCCCAAACGTGGATACTGTCCAGGTCTTGTTGCATTTGGACATGGATAGGTTCAGTGTCTTGGGAATCACGAAAATGCTAAACATTGTGTAGTCATCACATTTGGGGAGAGAAGTAGTACAGAAAAGATACACTAATATCATTCTAGAGATGAGAAACTTAATTTATCCAGAGAAATTACAGGATTTAGACTTGATGTCCTTAGAGAATGTTGAGTATAGATCTGACGAAGGCGTTTCAAATCCTGAGGAGTCTGGACGGCATTAGTCATGAGAAGTCCTTCCCATTTGTGAAAGGATTGAATTGCATTCACAAATCTCATTACAGGAGATGATGAAGAGAATATAACCTGTGATCCCAACGTCCACATTATCGGGGGCACGCTGACAAAATCGAATGGTAATGCATTGGACAGCGTTCTGAAGTTCCACTGTCCAGAATCAACCTACCCATTCCCAGTGTCACAAACAAAGTGCATGAGGAGCGGGCATTGGTTCAGGTCCTATGATAGACGCCACAAACCCATGTGCAAAGGTGAGACAGCTTCCTTGTTCCCTTCCTCTCCGCTCTCTCCTTCCTCTTTCTATTTTACTCTTTCATGGCCTGAGGGCAATAATTGTTGCCCACCCCTTCTCTAATTGGCTTTGAGAACATCAAAGTCGAGTTCAATTTCTGAGACTAACTCTGCCGTTCCAGATTTACCTGAATTGAAATTGTGGTAGATTCTGAAGTCATATGTTATTATCGCTTGTCCTGCGAAGAATGAAGGCAAAGATTGCACCTCCCTAGAAACCTCCCGAAGAGGAAGTAGGGCTGGCTGTGTTGCTCTTGTGGAGAACCAGGATAATCACGTCAGACTGAATAGCCTCCTTCTGTTCTACGACTCTCTGATCTCCTTCGCTCACTTGCTGATCCTCAAGTATTTTAAAACCCCTTGGCATCGCTATTCTCCTCAATCCCTGAAGCCAACGCCACAGAATTCTGTCCTTATAATCTGTTTCTATCTCTCTAGAGTTTCGATGTCCAACACCTGTACTGGAAGATGGAATGTTCAGACCCCGGAATATTTCCTATGCTATCGGAGAAACTGTTACATTCGAATGCTATGATGGGTATATGCTTCAAGGCTCAGTTAGCAGGACCTGTATGAAGAATGGGCGATGGAATGGAACAATGACCAGCTGTAATTCCAGATGTGAGTCCCCAACCTAGGCTATTGCTCGATGTGTTTGCTTTGCTGTTTTCAGAAGCGAGTGCCAAATATTTAGTCTACCCTTTTGTGTGAAATATTTCCTACTTTCACTGCTCGATGGTCAAATTCTCATTTTTAGTTTCCATCCTGCCAACCTGGATACCTCAACAAGCAGAAACAGTTATTCCACTCCCAGGATTTCCATCCCCCATCCTGCTCCTCTTCCATCTCCATGTCCCCCACCCTATCCACTTCACACTCAACCCCTCCAACGCTCACCCTGTTCAGCCCCACTCCTGTAGCCAGATTTCGCTCTCTTTTCTCATTTCTCCTGCCAGCAGTCTTTCCATGCCTATTCATCCTAATCTCAATGTCCCCAACCCCTCCCAACTAACTCTCCCTGCCCTCAGTCTTCAAATCTTCCTTCTCACCAGCCCTCAATCCCCCCAGTTTAGCTTTCCCCAATCCTCCCAACGGCATTCCCTCTGCCCTCAATCATTGTCTCAGCTTCACTCTCCTCACCCTCAACAGTCCCAGCCCTTCCCCCCTCCTCCTCTCACCCACCCTCACTTTTCTCCATTCTCACTCTCTCTCACACCCCTTCCTCCCCCTATCACATTCCATCTTCCTGACTTCCCTGTTGTAGCTCCCTCATTGCATCTACCTTAATGTCTGGAAGTATTTGACCTAATCGCCCCTTAACATTGTAAATTTCAGGAAATACAACATTTGTTTGCATTATGCCTCCTCATTACATAACTCCAGGTATAATCCTAGTGAGCTCTGACCCATTAACTCCAAGGCCAGTATATCTAGCCTGAGATGTAGTGCCCAGAACTGTTCACAGTGTTCTAGGAATGAGGTCGAGGGGCTGAATGGCCTCTTGGCACTTCTCAATGAATGTTGCTTTCAACGTTATCCTCCGATCCTTCAAACAATTGTGGACTTAGATTGAACAAGCTTTCGCAGAAGCACTTGAGTCAACCAAGAATTCCAGTGCCATTTTCTTTCACAGGCTGAGTTAGGAGTTAACATATGTGAATTGTGCTGTTTTAGAAATTGGCGAATGGGAAGTGTGCAAGCAGTGAGGGTGACTGGGTAGGAGGGTGAAGCTTTTTCCCTTGCATGTTTGCTGCCGCGGGTTTGAAATAGCTGATAGCTAGCTGCTGCTGCTGCCGCCGAGTTGCTTCTCGCCTTTAATGATGTCTCCAAACTCTCAAAGCACAATACTGCCCTCATCCCGGGATCCCGGCTGGAGGCAGGAAATCCGGATCGACTTACTTGATTGGCAGCAAGGTGGAGTACAATTGCAATGATGGCCTGGTGTTGGTAGGATCGAACATAAGGCAATGCCTAGAGTCAAGAGAGTGGAGCGGCAGAGAACCCAGCTGCCAGCGTAAGTCTTCCTCTTCATCTGTTCTTTAGGTTCATTCAATGGGATTGTTAACATCCACCTCAATCATTAGAGTAGGCAGGCAGGAGCGTCAGCTCACTGCCTCTTTCTACTGCCTGTCGGTGCAAATGGAATGACACTTTGCATGGAGTCCCAAAGCATTTACATGCACAGGAATTGGCCATTTGACCCATCTGCTCTGTGCCAGAATTTGCGAAGAATGAGGTGGCGATTTGATTTGATTTATTGTTGTCACATGTACTTCAGAACAATAAAAAGTTTTGTTTTGCGAGCAGTACAGGCAGATCAGAACATACAGGATACACAGATCGTAGAATGTTCGGACACAGCCAGGCATATAAGGTTACAACTGCACAGGAAGTGCACAAAAGCAAGGTGAACATTAGATTTGAAGTTAGAGAGGCCCATTCACTGGTCTAATAAATAACAGCAGGGAAGAAGCTGTACTTGAACCTGTTGGTATGTGTGTTTACATTTCTGCATTCTGCCTGATGGCAGAAGTTGGAGGAGTGTATTACCAGGGTGGGAGGGGCCTGTCATTATGTTGACAACCTTTCCAGAGCAACAAGAAGTGTTGATTGAGCCCATGGATGGGAGGATGGCTTTCGTGATGGTCTGAGCTGTATACACAACTTTCTGTAATTTCTTATGGAATTGGGCAGAGCCGTTGCCATACCAAGCTGTTATGCACCCAGATAGGCTGCTTTCTATAGTACATCTGTAAAAGTTGGAGAGGGCCCTGATGGACATGTTGAATTTCCTCAGCCTGCCCGAGGAAGCAGAGTCATTATTGTGCCATCTAGATCGTCGCATCAATGTGAGAGGTCCAGGCAAGATTGCTGAGTATCGTCACTCCTAGAAACCTTTGACCGTCTCCACCTCAGCTCCATTGATGTAGATTTTATAGAAACCTATATAATTCTAACAGGACTAGACAGGGTAAATGTAGGGAAGATGTTCCTGACTGGGGAGTCCGGAACCAAGCATCTTAGTCTAGGAGCAAATTACCCCAGCTGCTGGAATCTGTACCGGAAGCAACAAATGCTGGAGATTACAGCACATCAGGCAGCATCTATGGAGACAAAGCAAGCTAACATTTTGAGATAGATGCCTGACCTGCTGTGATCTCCAGCATTTTTTGTTTTCGGTATGATCTCAGTGCAAGGATTCAGAGTAGGCCATTTAGGACTGAGATGAGGAAGAATGTCTTCACTCAGATAGTGGTGAGCCTATGGAATTCTCTGCCACAGTAATGCTGTAAGATGGAGTTAAATATAGTTCTTAGGACTAAAGGGATCAAAGGATACAGGGAGAAAGTCGGAACACGGTATTTCGTTTTTAAAAATTATGAATGAACTGAAAGAGATCTTGTGGAGGAAACAGATGAAGTCATTGCTTTTAAGCTGGAAACTGCTCCTTAGTCTGAATGCCACCCGAGGTCTCAATGGCCAGGAAAGATGCATTCATGGTATTGTGAAAGATGCTGAGCCCCAGTCCTGTGGGTGCATCCAAATGCCCTTAGGTAGGGAGTTCCAGGATTTTCACCCAGTGACAGTGAAAGGACAGGGGATTTTTTTTCAAGTCAGGATGGTTAGTGGCTTTTAGGAGAGCATGCAGGTCATGGTGTTCTCATGTATTCTGCTGCCTTTGTCCTTCCAGAAGGTTGCGGTCATGGGTCTGGAAGATGCAGACTAAGGAGCCTCAGTGAATTTCTGCTGTGCAAAGTGTAGATGGTACTCTCTGCTGCTACTGAACAATGGTGGTAGAGAAAGTGGATATGTAGATGTAGCGCCAATCAAGTGGACTGTTTTGTCTTGAATGGTGTCAAGCTTCTTGAGTGTTGTTGGAGCTGCACCCATCCAAGCAAGTGGGGAGTATTTTCATCATACTCCTGACTTGTGGATGGTGGCATCCTTATCCAGTCAAGCTTTCATGTGACTCTGGAATCTCAGCTTGACGCTTGATTGTCCATTGGAATGACCTAACAAGCATTCCATTACATTGGAGAAGACATCTCAGTACCGCCATCTCATGGGCAGCAATAGGTGGGCAGTAAATTCAGGTCTTGCCAGGATCCCCACATCCTGTTAATGAAAAATATAGAACCATCAATCTGCTTTAAGCGATTAAAATCAACCCAGGATTGAGAGGAGAACTCCCTTCCGTTTCTTCAAAATGGAGTAATGGCAATAGCGCTTTATCGAGGTTAAACATTACTTAGGGTCTCAATGAGATTACGTGATGAGGAAAACACAATGTAGGCAGTGGATTAAGGACATTGCCCATGCTCTCTCAACTACCCAATTTTCCTACATCTGCCATTAGTACCAAATTTGAAAGAATCCGTTCAGGTTCAAACATTATGTAAGACGTTGAGAGATGTGTTTAGTTAGTGGTGAAGTTGTTGGGGGTATGTGGAAGAACAAAGTTCCATTTAGAAAGGTTGACAGACAAAAATGGTACAGTCCCAATTTGGACACACGTGAAGCAATTTGAGAAAGTGGATCTCCGTAAATCCGTATTTTTATTTCCACTGCAGACAAAAGCTCCTTTGACAGTCCAGAAGATGTAGCATCGGCTTTCACAGCCTCTTTTACCAGCATGCTGGGTCTAACTCAAACTGGAGAATCGAAGCAGTCGGGTACGTCATCTGTTGCCCTTCTACATTACTAGTCCCCACTTTGACCCAGCTAGAATTTTAGTTTTAAAGGAATAGGGCAAGATCTTAACCAAAAGTTGCAGTTTCTCTTTCTTGTTTGTGGGAGAAATATAAGAAACCAGAATAGGCCATTCTACTCCTAGCAACCTGCTGCACATGGAACAAAATCACGAGGGATATGATTGTGGTCTTTACTTTTCTGTCTGCATGCACCCCCCTCCCCGCCACATTCCTGTAAATCTGCTGTTCTAACATCAAGGGGAAGAGTGCTGTGGTAGTCAATCTCCCGAAGTCTAAGTGTTTCATTTAATCCCAAGATAGCCAATTTGACCCTGTTATAATTATTTAGAGCAAGAGATATTTTCACTAGGTTTCTTCATTAGACTCAAAACAACTCGCTTAACACAAACAAATATTCTTTAGATGAGGGCGAACTGATTAGCAGCCAAGCTACCACATAGAATTAATCCTTAAACCCAAATACACACATTCATAAAAAACGAAAGAACTGTGGTTGCTGTAAATCAGGAACAAAACCAAAGTTGCTGGAAAAGCTCAGCAGGTCTGGCAGCATCTGTGAAGCAAGACCAGAGTTCATGTTTCTGGTCCAGTGACCCTTCCTCAGAACTGATGGTGGCTGGGAGTACATTGGTTTATATGCAGAAAATAGGGATAGGGATAGGGTAGGGAGTAAAAAATAGGATAGAGCCCAAAGACAGTTGGACAGACGAAGGAGTAGAAAACAATCATGTTGGGGAGGGTGGTGAATAGTTGTAAATGGGGAGTATCAGTGACCAACAACAGGGGATGTGTAATGGCAGGCTCTGTGTTAACAAGGCCTGGTGTGTGGGGTAAGGGGCTGGGACATGGGAGAGTTTAGGCCCTAAAATTATTGAACTCAACATTGAGTCTGGAGGGCAGTAGGGTCCCCAAGCCGAAAATGAGGTGTGTTCCTCCAGCTCATGTTGGGCTTGGCTGGAACGCTGCAGCGAGCCAGAGACAGAGATGTTGACCTGGGAACAAGGTAGTATGTAAAAGCCACCATCAGTTCTGAGGAGGGGTCACCTGACCCGAAACATTATCTCTGTTTTTTCCATCACAGATGCTGCCAGACCTGCTGGGCTTTTCCAGCAACTTTGTTTTTGTACACACATTCATACACGGGTAAGATAAAACAACGCAGGACTACGGATACATGTTTGGGGAAATAAATCTGAAGAACAGCAAATAAGTCAATGGTATGAATATGTTGACTTTTCACAGTTCTTTTGATTTGCTGTTGATGAGACCTAATTACGGAAAGTTACAGAATAATTGAAGGTCTTCAAACCCAATTTCAGATTCTGATGAGAAACAGTTAAAAGCCCTGATATTTAAAAATTCATGAGATTTTCAAACTACTCCATTGACAGAGAGTGAATGTTTTTTGCTTTAAGGTTTGTCTCTTACTGACTAAAGCAGAGAAAGTCGTTCTCTCCTGCAAGTTCCGTCAACTACTCACACCTTAGATCTGTGAAAACACATAGCACGTGACACTAGAAACTGTTCCTAGCAACAAACAGCACGGATCCTAGACTTTTTTTTAAGTCTGCCTGACCAACAGTTGTAAACCATAAACTTTATGTTTTACATCTCTCTCAAATCTTTATTGGACTTGTTCTCCCAAATTGATCTGCTTTTAGCGTAAACAGAAGATGATCCACAGTTCACTTTGACCTTTTCCAAGAATCATGATAAAGCCTCTTCAACCAAGAAATGTCCAAACAGTTCCTTATTCTACTTTCTTGTAGTCCATTAATATACGTGTATTCTAATGTGTGGAATCTATGTATTCACAATCTGTCTAAACACAACCTTAAATGGATTCAATGGCCCAGACTGCCCACTCTGAGGAAAAACAATTCAAAGACTGATGATCCCCAGATGATTCTCCTCATCTCCATATTAAACAAGAGACCCATGAGCAAACAACTAAAATAAAACTGTTTAAGGAGCTAAAACAGAACAAATGTTTAAATATTTTCTGTAATGTAATATTCAGATTTTTAGAAGTGAAATATGTCAATGAGATTGGGGAGAGCATGGCAGTCTGGTATTGAGATATTGGATCAGCCATGATCATATTGAATGGTGGAGCAAACTCAGTGGGCTAAATGGTCTACTCTTGCTCCAAGTTCTTTATGTTTTCTCTAAGTTTTCTCCTGGATTGTGCAATCCCTTTCTGACTGCTCCAATGATCAAAATGCTCCTACTTTCGAATATTTTATTTGTTCCTATTTGAACCACAATCTATCACAGAAACAGTGCACATTGAGCTCACTGGGAGCTGAGGAGCAGGAACAGACTGGACTATCAATCAGTTGGATCATGGATGCAGTATAACTAAACTCCATCCAATCACCAAGGCCCCTCGAACCCATATATCCTTACTCAATAAAACATCTATCCCTATCAGAGAACAAAGAACTGTGGGTACTGAAGATCTAATACAAGTTTCTGAAGCAGGCTCACCGGACTTGAAACGGTGACTCTGCTTTGTCCACAGATGCTGCCAGACCTGCTGAGTTTCTCCAGCAATTACCATTTTTGTTAGACAACATCAATCCCACTCAGTTTTGAGATTTTCCTGCCAACCCTCAGTCTACATGAATAGCTCTTTCACGGAGAGTGTTCCAGGTTTCCGCTTGTTTTTGTGTGGCCTTTCACCACATCAGTGGGCGTCAAAGTCAATATTCCATTAAGTTCGAGGGGTTCTTGCTGTTCACTTACTTGAATTGGAATGGGTTTGGTCAACTTAACCCTGACTTGTATGTGGGCCTGGGGCTAGGGGTAGCAAATTCTGATTGGACTTCTCCCTGGTAATTGCATCATATGACCTTTGATGTCCAACCACCTCACCCCGTCCAGTGTGACTCCAGACAAGTGCAATGTGGCTGACTCTTAACTGCCCTCCAAGATAGCCAAGTAAACCTCTCAATTCAGGGGCAAATAGGAACGGCCAACAAAGGCTGGGTCTTGTCAGCAATGTCCACATCCATGAAGGAATAAAGAAAGCAAATATCACTAACCAACAAAACTATTTAAAGAAAATAGATTGAAAGTAAAACATCAAGCTTGTTTTAGGGCCTCAGCCATTGTTCTCCTGAGCTTTGCTCACAGTCGCGACTAGCGAGATTTTCTTTTCAATGGTTAAAGACTGGATAACAACAGATGGTTGAGAACCCCACTGGGGTCCTATCGCCTGCCTTCATCCAAAGGCAGATGGACACTGGTGGGGGACGGATATGATCTTTGACCTTTGCCACTGTGCAGCAGAGAAATGCTGACAGATTTACCTCAATAATGTAAATGGTGTGGTGGGAGATGCAGAGGGCACCAGAGGGGCATAGGCCTTGGAAAACTCAATCTCCCTTGGATTTGGGTGGGTATCTTCTAATCTATGGAACCCTCCCACTTCCAGTGAGCACCAATGTAACCCCTATCGTTCTAACTTTAACTGTCTCTTCCTCCACAGCATCCACCGCCCGCAGAATTATCCTTGCAAAGGATACACCGCTTCATATATACATGCTTCTAGATGCTTCCGAAAGTGTTGGTGAGGCCAACTTCGAGAAAGCCAAAAATGTCATAAAGAACCTCATTGACAAGGTAATGGAACAAATTACTACCATAAAGTTTCAAAATGGCCTTCAGTGTAGTTTTAAACAGAAAAGCAAGGGTTTCATGGTTTTATTTCCTGTTCTGCAATACTTGGGACATTATTACCTCAGGATTAAGCAGCCTCACTTGAACCCTACCTACTGCTTTAAACCTTTCCAACTGCCTTGACCACGAACACTCAATAGCGGCACTGTGCACAATCTACAAGATGCTCTGCAGAAATTCACCAAGGCTCCTTAGACACCACCTTCCAAATCTGGACCTCTGCAATCCAGAGAGACGAGGTCGGCAGATGCATGGTGCCATCATCACCTGCAAATCCCCTTCCAGGCCACCCTCAATCCTGGTTTGGAAATATATTGCTGTTCCTTCACTGCCTCTGGAACAAAATCCTCGAACTCCCTTCCACATTGCACTGAGTGTACATGCACCATGTGATTCAAGAAGGCAGCTCACCACCACCTTCTCAGCGGCAGTTAAGGTTGGTCGACAAACTTTCTCAGCAAGGCTCACATAAAAAAAGAGGTGATTTTTATTATCTTTATTATACCCTTGCATTGTGATTTATTTTTATTTTACCTCATAGATTGCAAGTTTTGACGTTCGACCCAAATTTGGAGTTGTATCGTATGCATCGGAACCAATAACAATCTCTAACATCAATGAACAAGAGACAGCCAACGCTGATGAGGTCATTTATCTGTTAGAAAATGCAGAAGAGGCAAAGTATGAAGGTGAGTTAAGGGTTGGAATGCAATTGCTCATCAATTAATGGCCTAATAATGTAAGAAATAGGAGCAGATGTAGGGCATTCAGCCCCTTGAGCATGCTCTGCTGTTCTAAATCAGCTTTACATCCTGCATGATGCTCATGGCTTTCAGTTCTCTTGGTGTCCAAAAAGATGCTCTGTAAATCATTCGCCTAATCTAGTCTGCACTTGACAGAAACAAGCAAGATCAGAGGTTGCATCACGGAAAAATCAGAGGGCCAACTCCCATTCCACCACAAACTTGTGGGGTGCCATTCTAATTTCGCTCATTCAACATAAACTGGGATAAAACCAGTTCTCTGTCTCCCTGTCCCCACTCCCTGCCTATGCTTCTCAACATTGTCCTGAGGCCTGGGTCCCCCAGAGTTACTCTCCCCTCTGTCTCTTCTTCTCCTGACAGCTGTCGGTCACTAGCTACTCGCCCCCTCTGCATTCGTCAACCTGCAGAGATGCGACACATCGCTGCTGCTCTGCTCTAGCCAATATCGCCACCCCTCAACCCCGAGATGCAAGTTTTACTACAGACGAATGAAGGCCTATTTTGGTCACGTCTAGAGTAAAGTGTTCAGTTCTGTATTGAAAGGATTTTCTGATTGTCGGTCATCCTGAGCTGAAACATGAATTGTTTCTCTCTTCACAGATACTGAGCATTTTCTGCAGTTTTTCTTTCCTCTGTTTTTATTAAAGGATGCAAGGAGGCATAGCAGTAAATTCACTGGACTAGTGATCCAGATCTCCATTCTAACGTTCTGGGGAGATGGGTTCAAAACGCACCATGGCAAATGGTGAAACTTCAATGTAATACAAGTCTGGAATAAAAATTTTGGTTGAATAGTGACAACAATCTGTCAATTGTTGTTTTAAAAAAAACCCATCTGGTTCATTAATCTTTTATAATGCAGGAAATTTGCCATCCATACCCAGTCTAGGCTATGTAAGACCTCAGACCCACTGCAATGTATTGCCTCTTAACCACCCTCTGGGTAATAAATATTGGCCTGGCCAATGACACTCACGTCCCCTAAATTTAAAAAAAAGTGGAAAGGAGTGGAGCTCAGATTTACTGGAACAATACTGGTCCTGTTGAGGATCTTGAGGAAAATGTTATTGTAACTGGCTGGTATTTGGTAGGAATATTGTTGTTAATCAGATGATTCAATTGAAACCCAGGCCCTGGAACAAAAATTGATCAGGAATGAACCTTTTCCACTGATGGCTAAGGCCAGAACAATGGCAACTAACCTGGAATCGGAGCCAACTTGTCTAGGCAAGGAGTTAGGAAATGCAATATTCAGAATTGTACAATTGGTACAGCATAGAAAAGGTCTGTTTGTCTCACTGTGTCCATGTCAGCTCTCCACCCCTGTATCATTGCCCTGCAAAATTTTCCTTTCCAGAAAATGATCGTATTCTCTTCTGAAAACTGCAATTGGATCTGCCTCCATGGCACTCTCGGGCAATGCATTAAAAGTCCTGACCAAATGAAAACAGAAAACGCAGCAGGTCTGGCAGAATCTGTGCAGAGAAAAAAATCAAGTTAATACTTCGAGTGCAATCTGAAGTACAGTCAGACCAATACAAACATTAAATTTGGTTCTCTCTCCACAGATGGCGCCAGTCCTGCTGAGTTTCCATAACTCCTTCTGTTTCTATCATCTAATCTCCTATAACTGGCATATTTTGCTTTTATTAATTGTCCTAATCAGTCATTGGGCCATAAAGATATCCTCCCCCCACTCGCCTCCATTTCACATATTGCCATACAGCACAGAAACAGATCCTTTGGTCCAACTCATCCGCAGCATCCAGGCATTCCAATCTGATCTAGTCCCATTTGCCATCATTTGGCCCATATCCCTCTAAACCCTTCCCATTCGTATACCCATCCTGATGCCTTTTAAATGTAATTGCACTGTCTCCACCACTTCTTTTTGCAGCTGGTTCCATACATGCACCACCCTCTGCGTGAAAAAGCCACCCCTCAGTTCTTTTAAATCTTTCTCCTTAAACTTATGATCTCTAGTTTTGCACTCCTCCATCCTAGGAAAAAGACCTTGGCTATTCATCCTATCCATGCCCCTCAGTATTTTATAAATCTCTATGAGATTACCCATCACTCTGCGATGCCCCAGGGAAAAAGCCCTAGCCCATTCAACCTAGCCCTGTAGCTCAAATGGCCCAGTCCCAGAAACATGCTTGTAAATATTTTCTGCACCATCTCACATTTAACAACATTCTTCCTATGGAAGGGTGACCAGAATTGTAGACAGTATTCCAAAATTGGCCTCACCAGTGCCCATGCTTCCTTCTTTTGCCACTCACCTTAGACATGGAGCCTCTGGTTCACAATTCTTCCACCAATGGGAACAATTTGTACCTGTTCACACCCATCGTGACTGTGATCACTGTTATCAATTCTCTTCTCAACCTTCCCTTCACTGAAAAGAACAGGGCTTGGATGCTCCAGTGTTTCCTTTATTAATGGTAGCCCCTGACTCCCAGATGAGCAAGTTGGATAGCATCGCAGGCTCGGGGGTGGGGGCGGGAGGAGTGTGGTTCTGGTGTGAATAGCCTACTCCTTGCTTAAGTTGAGAGACAAGTGCACAAACGCCCCAGATTTTTAACCTGACCCACTCGGGGTGAAATGGCGAGGTGCAGATGCACAACTTACCCTCCATTAGATTCTGTTGGCCACTGAAGAGAGTTATGGACCAGACCGGACCAGACCAGACTGGACCTCTTCAATATATCTTAAGAACACAGCCTAGAGGTAAATGTGAAGTGCTGTGCTCCAGATGCAATGTGAATGGTCAAACTACTCGATGTTAAGCAAAACACAATTTATTCAAACAGTATATTTAAAATCTAGGAGGAAAAAGCATCAAGAGAAGATTCAGAGAAGATAGCAGCTAGGATGCACTTACTGAAGCTTCCAAGTCTTTTGAGACCCCAAAGGACTCTGCTCAAAACTAACCCAAATAACTAAAACAAGTAGGGAGCCTGGTTTGTCAGGGCCCCACCCAGGCTGCTTCTATTGTTTCCACTTTTAAAAAAAACTCCAAGGCCTACAAATTGTTTGTTTTCTTAGAGACAGCTCAGTACCTCTGCCTTATAACCTCGTCTCCAGAAAATAAAGACAAAATAACTTCTTAAAATGACAGCATTTTCACAAGAATTGTCTCCTCTAAATAGTGACAACACAAACTTGGCGTCACGGAGGTGCCTGGGGGAAGCAACTGTTGGGCCTACATTGGGTTAGAGTTAGTGTACAAATTACCTGCTGTGAAACTATGGACCTCAAGGTCTTCTTTATCCCATTATAAAATGTAGAAGCAAAAGCAGAAGTTGATGGAAAAGGTCTGCAGGTCTGGCAGCATCTGTGAAGAGAAATCAGAGAGTTAACGTTTCGGGTCCGATGACACTTCGTCTTGAAGGTCCTTCTGAAACATTAACTCTGATTTCACTGCACCGATGCGGCCAGATGGGCTGAGCTTTTCCAGTTTTCACTTCTGATTTACAGCATCTGCAACTCTTTTGGTCTTTATAAAATGTAAAACATAAAACCCCCACCTGTATTTTGCTATGGGTATCACACCACACAATAGATGCTATTCTCCCATCTGACTGGGGAACATAGAACAAGGCATCAGGATAATGGGCGATTACTTAGGATTGAAATAAGGAGAAGGTTCTTCACTTAAAGGGTTGTGAATCTTTGTAATCCTCCAATTCTGCAGTATGTGGATGCCCCACCATTTGAGTATATTTAAGTCTGTAATGTACAGGTTTTTGAATATTTCAGGGAATCTAGGGATACAGGCAGTGGGCTGGCAAAAGGAGTTCTGATTTATGGTCATACTCAATAGTGGAACCAGTCTTCACGATCTACTTCTGCTTCTACTTATATTTCCAACAGAGAATAAATTGGCCTTAGAAGGCTCTAGCTCTTATTCAACAGAACAGGACTGGACAGGGTAACTATAGAAAGAATGTTCCTGATGACTGGGAAGTCCAGCACCAGGGATCACCATCTGGCGATATAAGTTTTGTCGTTTAGGACTGAGACGAGAAGTAATGTTTTCACACAAAGTGGTGAGCCTGTGGAATTCCTGGCTACAAAATATATTGAAGAAGGCATCAGATGTCGTTCTCAGCTTTAAATGGATCAGAGGGTATGAGGAGAAAGTAGAAACAAGATACTGAATTGGATGATCAGCCAGGATCACATTGAATGGCCAGCGATGTGAGGTGTAAATTATGTAAACTGAGATCAATAGATTTTTGTCGTGTAAGTGCTGTGGAAGTTAGTGGATGGAGTAAAGACTGGATTTCCCACTGTCTAATTGAAAGGTAGAACATGTTCAACGGCCTCCTGTT
The DNA here is from genome assembly GCF_030684315.1 of Stegostoma tigrinum. NCBI lineage: Eukaryota > Metazoa > Chordata > Chondrichthyes > Orectolobiformes > Stegostomatidae > Stegostoma > Stegostoma tigrinum. The sequence goes on from NC_081387.1 coordinate 20,801,520, forward strand.
TTCTCTCTCTCCCCCTTTCCTCACCACCACTGAAACTTACTACACCACTTCATTAAAAAAATCAATTCTTGTCATTTATTCTTATGTTTGTAGTTCATGCTGACAAGAGAGGCACCAACATTCATGCAGCATTCAAGAAGGTGATGGAAATGATGGTCCTCTCAAAGATCATTTATAAGCATTCCTGGGAGGAGACAAGATTCGTCACCATATTATTTACAGATGGTGAGTACATTAGGATACTAGGGTAAAGTACCCAGGGTGTGGGTGGAAGGCAAGGGATGGGGCAGATTAACCTGACTGAAGTGTAATTGAACTACACCATACTGACCCTGAATGTTTGCAGTCATAATTGCCTATGGCCTCCCGGTTACAGCAGTCTGCTGGCTTGGATATGCCCATGTTACCAATATTCAACATCCTCCCCTCATCTGTTTTCTCTCCTCTACCCACCCTTCCCCACCACCACCACCCTCAACTATCACTTAGTGAGCACTATAGCTGTAATATCATGCAGATCATCTTAAATATCCCTTCCTGCCACCACCAATGCACACTGGCAGCACTATGTGTGTGCATCATCTACAAGGTGCATTGCAGCAACTCACCAAAGCCCCTGCCAGCACACTTTGCAAACCTGCAGTCTCCACTATCTGGAAAGGCAAGGGCAACAGATGAATGAGAACACCATCCCCTCCCTTCCAAACTGCACACCAATCAAACTTGGAAGTATTTTGACTGTTCCTGAATCGTTGCTGCAGCACCCTTCCCAAGTCCTCCATGAGTATAGCTGCAATGGACTAGATGGACTGTAGTGGTTTGTAAACATGGCTCATTACCATCTGCTTCGGGGCAATGAGGGATGGGCAATAAATGCTGACCTTGCTGGTGGCATTCACGGATGAATAAAAGAAATTGATTGAGGGAGCTGCGACATATTTTGGGATACCCTCAATCAGGTGCTGCTCAATGGTGAATTGTACATTACTGAGACCTTCTTTGGTGTTACAGGAAAATCGAACATGGGAGGGGACCCCAGGACAGCAGTTAGAGAAATAAAGGACTTTGTTCTTGCACAAAATAAATCACTGATTGATTATCTTGGTGAGTATTCCCCATGCCAGTATTTTCATTTGATCCCAAGCCAAACTGAGGTCTGAAGCTACACGCCAAACATTTTCTAATAGAATTAATGTGTAGCATTTCATCTGTCTGCATCCTACCTATTAGCAGTCCCTACTTGTAAGTGCTTGAGGCACTTAATTAAGCAATGCCTCTACTGGTGTATCTTGGAAATATAATTAACCTGCCATTAAAAAGGCTGTTCAGAGGATCATTTCTAGGATAGATGCTTACACCTATTGCACTCAAAGCTTCCTCTTCTCTGCTGTCCATCTGTCAACAATTCATGATAGATAGGAAAGGAAGACGTCATTGCAATGAAATTGCTTTTTATCTCTGGAAACAGATACTTTTTCAGCCTTCTTACATTCATGGGTGATTCCAGAGGGACCAGCGAGTTGCACTTGTTCAATTTTTTAAAGCAGTTGTAAAACTAAACCCTGCAACTGTATACCAGTCAATTTAACTATAGTGGGCATGAAACTTCTAGAAACAGTAATTCAGGGCAAAATTAATTGTCTCATGAACGCGTGCAGGTTAATTAAAAGCAGGCATTGATTTTTTTTGCAAAAATTATGCTGAACCAAATTGCTGGAGTTTTTTTGATGAAGTAAAGAGGAGCGTCAATAAGGGTAAGGCTGTTCACGTATTATACATGGACTTTCAAAACAGGTTTGATACAATGCCACTAGACCTGTGAACAAAGTTTTGGCACATGAAATAAAAGAGCCAGCAGCAACATGAGCACAGAATTGGCTGAGTGACAGGAAACTGAGGGCATGATGGATGGATGATTTTCCAGCTGAAGATTTTGCTCCTGATGTTTTTCAAGACCCTGATGTACATTAATACCCTGAAGCTTGAGGTAGAGGCTGTAGTTTCAACATTGTTGAATGCTACAAAACTTGAAAGCATTGGCAACTGAGAGGAGGAGAGTTGAACATCAAAAGGACAAATTGATGAAGTAGAGACTGCCAAAGTGTTAAGGGCTTGCATGGAGAGGAATTTAAGCGTGTGCAAGAAAATTTTCTGATTCAGTGTGTTGAGTTACATACTAGAGAAGATGTAAAACTTGACCTACTCTGAGGAAGTAAGGCAGGGTAGCTGTCCGAGGTGGCAGTGGGGGGAGCACTTTGGGGCGAGTGACCATAATTCTATTAGTTTTAAAATAATGATGGAAAGGATGGATTGGATCTAAACATTACAGTTCTAAATTGGAGGAAGGCCAATTTTGATAGGATTAGGCAAGGAACTTTCAAAAGTTGATTGGGGTGGATATTTGCATGTAAAGGGACAATTGGAGAACGGGAAGCTTTCAAAAATGGAGGTGGCAGGACATGTTGTTGAGGTTAACAAGGCATACAGTATCCTGGGCTTTATTTGCAGGATCTTGGAGTACAGTCAAGAGCAAGCGGTTATACTGAACTTATATAAAACACTGCGTTTACCTCAGGTGGAGTATGGTATCCAGTCCTGAGCACTGCTTGGACTGTTTCGAAACCTGTTTCGAAAGTCCATGTATAATACGTGAACAGCCTTACCCTCATTGGCGCTCCTCTTTACTTCATCAAAAAACTCCAGCAATTTGGTTCAGCATAATTTTCGCAAAATAAATCAATGCCAGCTTTTAATTAACCTTAGGAAAGATGTGAAGATGTTAGAGAGGATCAGAAACAATTCATGAGAATTACTCCAGGAATTAAGGCTTTCCTTTGTGGAGAAGTTGGGAGTGGGATGGTTTTCCTTGGAGCAAAAACTACTAACGAGTGAGACTTGACAGTGATTTTTGAAATCATGACAGTTCTAGACAGATAGACAGAGAGTAGCTATTCTCACTCATGAAACAATAGAGAATGAATGGACATAGATTTACAACAATTCACAAAAGAAGCAGGAACAAGACAAGAGCAAACCTTTTCATTTGGCATGTAGTTAAGAGCCTGGAATGAATTGCTTGAGAATGAGCTGGACGCAGACTCAATCAATGCATTCTTAAGGAAGAAACTGCAGGAACACAGACAAATTGCCCATTCAGAGAGCTGAAGCAGGCAGGCATGATGGGCTGAATGGCCCCAATCTGGTTCTAGGGCATTAAGGCTATGTTTTGCTGACACAGACATACGCACGGCATTCATGGCTTTGTATTAAGTGCGTTCAAATTTCAGGGAACAGCGCCTGGAGTGGGAGGGGAAGGAGAAATCATGAGGGGGATATTGGGATCTGGGAAGGAATGGGGTTGGGATATTTGAGGCAATAAGGAAGGTCCATGGACTATTTCTTATTCCCAGTGGCAGGGTTCTCAAGTTCAAAACAAAATTGCATGTGCCCCACTAAGCTTGCACATCAATGTGTGATGCCACGTGCAAAATAACGTGCTGGCGTTAGAACTGTGTGTTCACCCAATGGACGTGCGTGTGGGTTTGCTTGCATTGTGTGTATCCGCAAATATTGTTATTAAGACAACAAAACAGTAGACCAATGATCAGATGCTTGCTGTTACATTGTCAGTGAAAAGTGTCTGTCAATGAGAAATGTTTTCACGTTAGACTTGTGAGGAAGTTTGTTCGGGCTGGTTTTACATCCAGGGATATTGAATTGCATAAACGTATTGTTCGTCCTCTGCTCCAGTGTCAATATTTCATCATCTAATTCTTGCTTTGCAGACATGTACTCTTTTGGGGTGTCAGATGATGCCAATATGCTGGAACTGAATGCACTATCATCTCAAAAACCTGACGAAAAACATTGCTTTATTGTTAAGAACACGTTGGATCTGATAAAAGCTTTTGATGATATATTAGGTATGCATTTCAGTTTCTTTGACAGTGTTCCCTTAATTAAGGCTCATGAAACAGTTTAATTCTGACTGAAGGTGCTCTTATCCTAGTTTGGAGTTGGCAGCGTGCAATATCCAGGCTGCTAGATTTGATCATCTTAATATCTCACAATTCAGTCAACAGTAGCTACACTACCAAAGAAGCAATGGTGTTAGAGGGGTTAGCATTACTGAAAGAAGATAAGATCCCAGGACCAGATGGGGTCTTGTCCAAAGATAAGGAAGTAAGAGTGGAATGAAATAAATGGTACTGGCCAGAATTTTCCAACCCTCTTTAGAGAGAAATAAGAAAGGAATGATCACTTTATTAGGATTATAAGATAGACCTATCCCCCCATCCCAAATAGGCAGTGGGATATTGAGAAACAAATTTGTAAGGAGATCTCTGTTGTCTGGAAGAATAATAGGGTGGTTATGGTAAGGGATTTTAACTTCCCAAACATAGATTGGGACTGCGATAGTGTTAAGGGCTTGGAAGGAGAGGAATTTAAGTGTGTACAAGAGCATTTTCTGATTCATTATTTGGAAGTACTCACTACAGAAGGTGTAAAACTTTACCTACTCTTGGGAAATAAGGCAGGGCAGGTGACTGAGGTGTCGGTGGAGGGAGCACTTTGGGGCCAGTGACCATAATTCTATTAGTTCTAAAATAGTAATGGAAAAGGATAGATTGGATCTAGAAGTTAAAGTTCTAAATTAGAGGAAGGCCAGTTTCAATGGTATTAGGCAAGAACTTTCAAAAGTTGATTGGGGGTGGATGTTCGTAGGTAAAGGGATAACTGGAAAATGGAAAGCCTTGAAAAATGAGATAATGAGAATCCAGAGACAGTGCATTCCTGTTAGGGTGAAGGGCAAGGCTGGTAGGTGTAGGAAATGCCGGATGACTAGAGAAATTGAGATTTTGGTTAAGAATAAGAACGAAGCATATGTCATGTACAGACAGCAAAGATCAAGTGATTCCCAAGACGTGTACAAAGATAGTAGGAATATATGTAACAGGGAAATCAGGAGGGCAAAAAAGGGACATAAGATAGCTTTGGTAAATTGGTTAAAGGAAAATCCAAAGGGAGCCTACAAAATCTCAAAGGACAGAAGGATAACTAGGGCAAGTATAGGGCTCCTTAAAGATCAGCAAGGCGATCTATGTGTGGAACGGCAGGAGGTGGGGGAGATACTAATTGAGTATCTTGCATCAGTGTTTCAAATTGGAGCATTAGTGACTGAGGCATGTCATTATAAAGGTTTTTAAAATCATGAGGGGTGTGGATCAGGTGAACGGCCATGACCTTTTTCCCAGGCTAGGGAAAACTAGATAGCACAGGTTTAAGGTGAGAAGGGAAAGTTATAAAAGGGACTTAAGGCTAAACCTTTTCATGCAGAGGGTGGTGTGTGTATGGAATGAGCTACCAGAGGAAGTGGTGGAGATGAGTACGATTACAATATTTAGAAGGCATCTGGATGGGTATATGAATAGGAAGGGTTTAGAGGAATATTGGCCAAATGCTGCCAAGTGGGACCAAATTAATTTAGGATATCTGCTTGACATGGTAAGTAAATGAATGTAGGGAAGTATTTAGTATCATAGAGATGTACAGGATGGAAACAAACCCTTCCGTCCAACTCATCCATTCCAACTCTCCCATTTGCCAGCATTTGGCCAATATCCCTCAAAACCCTTACTACTCATGTGACCATCCAGATGCCTTCCAAATGTTGTAATTGTACCGGCTTCCAACACTTCCTCTAGCAGCTCATTCCATATATGCACCGCCCTCTGCAGGAAAAGTTGCCCCTTAGGTCCCTTTTAAATCTTGCCCCTCTCACGTTAAACCTATGCCGTCTAGTTTTCGACTCCCCCATCCCAGGGAAAAGACTTTTGATACTTCCTCTATCCATGTCACTTGTGATTTTATAATTCTCTATGAGATCACCCCTCAGCCTCTGACATTCCAGGGAAAATAACCCTGTCTATTCAGTCACTTCCAAGATCTCAACCCGGGCAACATCCTTGTAAATCTTTTCTGAACTCTTTCAAGTTTCACAACATCCTTCCTAGAGCAGGGAGACCAAAATTGCATGCAGCATTCCAGTAATGGCCTAACCAATGTCCTATACAGCCACTACATGCCCTCCCAACTCCTATACTCAATGCACTGATTAATAAATGCAAGCATGCCAAATGTCTTCTTCACTATCCCATCTACCTGCAACTCCACCATCAGGGAACTATGAACCTGCACTCCAAGCACTCTGTTCATCAACGTTCCCCAGGACCTTACCATTAAGTATATAAGAATTGCCCTGATTTGCCTTTCCAAATTGCAGCACCTCATGTTTATCTAAATTAAACTCCATCTGCCACTCCTCAGCCCATTGGCCCATCTAATCAAGATCCTGTTGTACTCTGATGTAAACTTCTTTGCTGTCCACTACACCTCCAATTTTGGTGTCATCTGCCAACTTTTAGTAACCATACTTCCTGTGTTCACATCCAATTCATTTATATAAATAATGAAAAGCAGTGGATCCAGCACTGATCCTTGTGGCACACCACTGGTCACAGGTCTCAAGTCTGAAAATCAACCTCTACCACCGCCTTCTATTTTCGAGCATTTTCTGTATCTTAATGGCTCGTTCTCCCTGTATTTCATATGATCTAACCTTGCTAACCAGTCTATGATGATGAACCTTTTCAAATGCCTTACTGAAGTCCATATAGATCACATCCACTGATCTGTCCTCATCAATCCTCTTTGTTACTGTTATCACTGAAATAACATCACAGAGGCCAGTATCCCATCAAAGGTCACCTTTTATTTGCACATAGAAAGCCCTTTACACTGATCCCCTTCCCTCAGAGCCATTTCTCAGAGTGAACAGGATGTCTGACACTCCTGTTCTTGTCTGTCAGCTAGAGCTCCCTGATTGGTCCAGATTAACAGCCCCAGTCGGGGAACTCATATTCCAAGAGATAATGGGAACTGCAGATGCTGGAGAATTCCAAGATAATAAAATGTGAGGCTGGATGAACACAGCAGGCCAAGCAGCATCTCAGGAGCACAAAAGCTGACGTTTCGGGCCTAGACCCTTCATCAGAGAGGGGGATGGGGAGAGGGAACTGGAATAAATAGGGAGAGAGGGGGAGGCGGACCGAAGATGGAGAGTAAAGAAGATAGGTGGAGAGAGTATAGGTGGGGAGGTAGGGAGGGGATAGGTCAGTCCAGGGAAGACGGACAGGTCAAGGAGGTGGGATGAGGTTAGTAGGTAGATGGGGGTGCGGCTTGGGGTGGGAGGAAGGGATGGGTGAGAGGAAGAACCGGTTAGGGAGGCAGAGACAGGTTGGACTGGTTTTGGGATGCAGTGGGTGGGGGGGAAGAGCTGGGCTGGTTGTGTGGTGCAGTGGGGGGAGGGGACGAACTGGACTGATTTAGGGATGCAGTGGGGGAAGGGGAGATTTTGAAACTGGTGAAGTCCACATTGATACCATATGGCTGCAGGGTTCCCAGGCGGAATATGAGTTGCTGTTCCTGCAACCTTCGGGTGGCATCATTGTGGCAGTGCAGGAGGCCCATGATGGACATGTCATCTCGAGAATGGGAGAGAGAGTGGAAATGGTTTGCGACTGGGAGGTGCAGTTGTTTGTTGCGAACTCTGACCTATCCCCTCCCTACATCCCCACCTATACTCTCTCCACCTATCTTCTTTACTCTCCATCTTCGGTCCGCCTCCCCCTCTCTCCCTATTTATTCCAGTTCCCTCTCCCCATCCCCCTCTCTGATGAAGGGTCTAGGCCCGAAACGTCAGCTTTTGTGCTCCTGAGATGCTGCTTGGCCTGCTGTGTTCATCCAGCCTCACATTTTATTATCTTCATATTCCAAGAGGTCTGGCTGACCTCTTTACAATCACTACATCTTAAGCCTGAGTAAAATACTGGGTCACTCTCAACAGGAGCAGGACATCCAGTTGTGGGTACAATCCTCTAAGAATTATGTGAAGGCACTGGAGAGGGTACAGAAACAATTCATGAGAATGGTTCCAGTGGAGAGGGATTTCCGTTATTTGCAGTAAATGGGGTTGTTCTCCTTGGAGAAGAGTGAACAGTTTTGTTAGAAATATTCAGAGTCATGAGGGATCTAGATAGAATAGATTCGGCGAAATCTGTTCTTATTGATGAAAGGATCAAGAACAAGAGAGCACAGATTCAAGGTGATTGGTGAAAACAAAAGTGGAGTTGACTAAGGAATACCTTTTCCAAAATGGCAAGTGTTTGAGAGCTGCATTTCACCGCACCATATGAGTGTGGTGGTGACAGCTGTCAAACATAATTAGATACACAGTGTAAAGAGAAAACATTTGCAGTGCTACAAGAAAGTAGACAGGAGTGGGGCTGCATTAATTAGACTTGCAGAGAGCTAGCATGGACTCGATGGGTCAAACGGCCTCCTTCTATGCTATAACCTTTCTATGATTCTATAACATTCCTTAATTTGTAATGAAATTGAAGGATAATTCAACCCTAATTAGTCAATGCTGCCCTGGGGAAAAGTCTCTGGCTATCGACTCTACCCATGCCTCTCATTACCTGGTACACCTCGATCAGGTCACCTCTCTTCCTCCTCCTCTCCAGTGAGAAAAGTCCAAGCTCAGTCAACCTCTCCTCGTAAGACAAGCCCTCCAGTCCAGGCAGCATCCTGGTAAACCTCCTTTGCACCCTCTCCAAAACCTCCACATCTTTCCTCTAATAGGGCGACCAGAACTGGACACAATATTCCAAGTGTGGTCTCACCAGGGTTTTGTAGGTGATAGTTATGTATTTTTAATATTAGGTACAGGAATGATTGGGAATTAGTTACTATTGTATAAAGAATGCTAGAATACTAGTTAGGTTCATCGTAGTTTGGATGCTAGTTTTCTTGGATATGAGCATGATTGAGTGCTGATTACTGTTTGGTTCAGGAGTAGTAGAGTATTAGTTATTATTGAGTGGGAATGACAACATAAATGATTACTGTTTGACTAAAGAATGATTGAGTTCCAGTTATTATTATGTATGGGATGTCTCTTTGTTCATTCATGGGATGTGGGTATCTCTGGTTAGGCCAGCAGTTATTGCTCAGCCTTAATTGACCCGGGGAAGGTGGTTGTAAGCTGCCTCCTTGAACCATTGCAGTCCTTGAGGTGAAAGGGCACCTTAGTAATGCTGTTAGGATGGGACTTCCAGGATTTTGATCCAGCAATAGTGAACGTATAGAGATGTAGTTACAAGTCAGGATCATGTGTGATTTTAGGAGTGGGCTTCCAGGAAGTCCCAATGCATTTGTTGTCCACGTCTGTCGAGGTACTGTTTCCGGAGTTCCTGTTGAAGGAGTAACTGGTGAGTTACTGCAGTATATCGTGTATAAATATGTATCAATAATGTATCGTGTATTGATAAACATGCGTACCACTAGGGATAAAAGGAGTGAATAGTTTGGCTGGTGATTGGTGGTGAGCCACGCAGCCTGCTTTGTTCTTTATTGTATCCAGCTTTTGGAGTGTTTTTGGAGCCACGCCGTCTGGGCGAGTGGGGAGTGTGCCATCACACTTCTGACTTGTGCTTTGCAGATGGTGGACAGGCATTGCAGAACAGAAGAAAGCTACTTGATGCAGAATTCCTCCCCTCTGAACCTTGCCTGAAACCACAGCATTTACATGGCTGCTTCAGTTCAATTTCTGGTTTGTTCTAGTCCCCAGAATGTTGATAATGGGGGATTCAGCAACAGTGAGACTATGAAATGTCAATGGGCAATGGTTAGGTTCTCTGCTGGAGATTGTCATTGTTATTGCCTGGCAAATGGGTGGCACAAATGTTACTTGTCACTTAGAAGCCAAAGCCTGGGTGTTGTTGTTCCAGTTATTGTTGCAGAAATGGTCGAATAGTAATTACTATTGAGAACAGAAGTAGATGAGAACATGTTACTGTTAAGTTTAGGAGTAGCTGAGTACTTTTACTGTGGAGTGTGGGAATGGTTGTGTCCTAGTTACTAGTGGACATGGTTATAGTTGAATATTGGGTGCATGAATGGTTGAATACTGATTGCTGCTGAGTATGTGAGTGATTGAGTAGTAATTACAATTGTATGTAGTGATATTTACTGACTTCTGTGACAGTTTGGTTTGTGACACCTCTTAAGCATCTTTATTAATCTTGCTTTGGTGATTGCTGTAATAACATGTGCTGCATCTCTGTACTTCTGCAGACCTTACCCAAATTGGCGATTTGTGTGGAGTTGCTGATGAAAATTCCGAGAATTCCTTCAGGAAGAGACACCCCTGGCATGTTCTCATGGAAATTCCTGTAGGTTTTACACATAATGACGGAAACATTAGGATATTATCAGGGTCTTGATACATTTTATCACTCTATCGCAGAAATATTCTCGTCCCAATCTCCTTGCAGGGTGGTTTGTTCCTGTATTAGGAAGTGTTTAAGTTAACCTGACAAAGCATTTTTAAAAAATCATTTAAAAGTCATGCAGGGGCCACTGACTGGGCCAACATTTATTTGTCCTTGAAAAGGTAGTGCTGAGCTGCCTTCTTGAACTGATGCAGTCCATCTGATGCACATCAAAGAGGAAGTTTCAGGATTTTTGACCCAGTGATATTGAAGGAAAAGGCAATATATTTAAAAATCGACACATTATGTATCTTGAAGGGAACATGATAGGAACATGATAGGAACAGGTGGTAGTGTTTCAAGTGTCTGCGGCCCTTATCCTTGTAGATTGTAATGGTGCATCTTGGTCCATTGCTGCTATTGAGCGCTGGTGGTGGAGTGAGTAAACATTTGTGGACGTGGTGCTTTTCAAGTGGCTGCTTTGCTTGTGCAGGAAACTGGAGAGTATTCCATCAATTGACAATAGTCATCATTAGTTTCTTGATTCCAGAGATTCATTGAATTCACATTCCACCCAGAATATTGCCTGGGTCTCTCGATTATAATCTAGCAATAATACAACTAGCTCATCACAATGGGGATACTGTTGAATCTTTAATATCCATTTATGCCATGAAAACTCCTGGAAATTAATGTTTTCCCAGGATTTTACAAATAAAATTTCCTTCCTCTTTTCCAAAAGCGTGATTATTTCTGAAAATCTAACTCCTGTTAATATTGGGAATCTACCCATATTTGACAACTTAGGGCAGTCCAGCAATATAGAGGCAACAACAGAATTACTAAGGCAAACAGAAAGTGCTGGAGAAACTCAGTAGCATCCTTAGCCTGTACGTGACTCCAGGCTCACATTAATGTGGTTGACTCTTAACTACCTTCTGAAAAGGCCTAGCAAGCCGTTCAGTAATATCAAACACTTAGAAAATCTCAAAGAAATGTGATTGGACTGACCACCCAGCCTTGACTTGTGCACTGAAAGCAACAACAGCAAACATAGCCCTGCAGCAACTTCCTTTCCAGCATCTGGAGGCTAGTGTTAAAATTGGGAGAGCTGTTCCACAGACTAGTCGAGCAACAGTCTGACATAGTCATACTCCTGGAATCATGCCTTACAGGTAACATCCAAGAGAGGACAGGTATGTCCTGTCCCACCTGCAGGACAGGCCTAGCAGAGATAGTGGCAGAGTGATATACTGTTGGGAAGGAATTACCCTCGGAGTCCTCAACATTGACTCCTGGCCCAAGAAGTTACGTGACATCAGGTCAAACATAGACAAGGAAACGTGCTGCTGATTACGCCGCACCATCTTCCCTAGGCTGATGAATTAGTACTCCTCCATGTTGAACAACATTTGGAGGAAGCACTGAGGGTAGCAAAGGCACAAATTGTACTCTAGTTGGTGTCTTCAGTGTTCATGTCCAAGAGCAACTGGCAGGACCACTAATGATCGAGCTGGTCGGGTCCCAAAGGATATAGCTGCTAGACTGGGTCTGCGATTGGTGCTGAGGGAACCAACAAGAGGAGCAAATACAGTATGACCTCATTGTCATCAGTCCGCCTGCTTTAGATACCTCTGTCCATGACAGTATCGGTAAGAAGGACGACTGCACAGTCCTTGTGGAGTTGAAATCCTGTCTTTGTACTGATTGCATCTTCCTTAGTGTTGTGTGGCATTGTAACAGAGTGGGGAAATTGATGATTACACGAGGTTCAGCACCGTATATTGACTCTCAGATACTGAAGCAGTCCTTTTTCAAATGCAACACAGCCTGGGCTATAGACATGCGACAGCAGGCAGGTCATTTTAAGACTAAGGTAAAGAGAAACTTCTTCAGGTGAAGTCTTTCACATTCTGTGGTCTGGCTTGCAACAATGTAGTTGACTCAAAAGGACCCTCTGACATATGCTAGATAACTACTCAGTTCGAGGTCAAGCAACATACCATTGAAGATTAGACAAACTAATGGAGATTGAAAATTTAGAGTTAAGATGTAAGATCAGCTATGAGCAATTTGGATGATGGAGCAGGCTTGGGCAGGCGTATGGTCTACTCGTGATCCGTTGCCTTCTTGACCCGCACCTCAATATTGTGTGTACTCTTCACTGCTCCCTCATCCTTTCATGCAATCCACTCCTCTATTGTCTGTGCCTTTTCATTCATCTGTACCTGTCCATCTCAAAGGCTCATTGTTTCACCTTGCCAATGAGGACCAGTAATGAGTGGTGCTCTTTTCACCATGCAGGGCGTCGGTAGTTGCAGTGGAGCCATCGTGTCCCCACAGTGGGTCCTGACAGCTGCTCATTGCTTGAAAGAAGTGCAGTCTAAGTTGGACATCGAAAAGATTACAGTGCAAGTTGGTAAGGGTTTTCTTTCCACTTCTCATCACCCAACCACATGAAAAGCTGAATGACCTCCTTCCAATGTTTAAAGGTGAAGATGTTCATGCACTAGGGAGCACTTCAGCTAGGCCACAGCTAGAGTGCTGTGTGGAATTCTGCTCACCATGGGAAGGATGTGATTGCCCTGAAGTTGATAGAGACAAGATACACCAGGACGTTGCTTCGAATGGAGCATTTTTGCCGTGAAAAGAGATTTGGTAAACTCAGAATGTTTTCTTTGGAGCAGAGAAGGCTGAGGGAAGATCTGATTGAGGTGTATGAGATACTGAGGGGCATGGACAGGCTGGATAGGCAAAAAAAAATTCCCTTAGTCAAAAGGGCCGCAGTTTTAAAGTGAAGGGAAAGAGATTGAGAGGGTATTTGAGGAAAATTTTTTTCACCCAGAGCGAGGTGGGAATCTGGAATTCTCTGGCTAGGGGGACAGCAGAGGTGAGAAACCTCAAAATTTTAATGAAAACTACATGGATGATCCCTTGAAATGTCAAAACTTTTAAGGCTATGGACTAAGTGCTGGAAGGTGGGATTGGTGTAGGTAGGTTGGCACAGACTCGATGGGTAAAGGACCTCTTAGGTGCAGTATAACTCTGTGACCTTATGACGGTAACTTCAAAACTGCCTGCTAGACACCCCATCTGCCCAGAAGCAAACACTGCTAATGTCCTACCATCCTTTCTCAAATCTCCAAAAACTAATCTTAATCTTTCTAGTTTCGCGATAAACTATGTTTGCTAATAGTTCTCAGATTTGTTGATGGGCAAGACTGAATATTACATAAGGAAAATTTGCCCAATGTAAAGGGTTGACCACAGCGGTAGTCCAGCCATATTTGGTCCAGAGCTTGGGGCTATAATTCTAAGGATATGCACCCACAGGCCATCCCAAAGGTCAAAACACCACCTCAGTGCTGTTGAGAATAAGACTGTTGGGGGAAGACAAAATCAGAATTCTTGAATTTTGGAGCATTCTCTGGTCTTCCTAACTGGCTCCAAGACAGAAAGCAGAGTATGAGAGTAAAGAATAGTTATTCAGTGTCACAGAAAATTGGGTAGCGTTGTTCCACAAGGTTCAAATGTCAGAAAACCTGCTCTTTACAATGATTTGTGATTTTGGAATCAAAAGCACAATTTCTAAATTGGAGGGAAATTAATTACCACAGGGCAGAACTGCAACAAATTGCAGGAAGGTTTTAATAATGGTAGAGAACAGTCAAATATTTAGCAAAAGCATGTGAACACTGTTTAAGAGATAATGGGAACTGCAGATGCTGGAGAATTCCAAGATAATAAAATGTGAGGCTGGATGAACACAGCAGGCCAAGCAGCATCTCAGGAGCACAAAAGCTGACGTTTCGGGCCTAGACCCTTCATCAGAGAGGGGGATGGGGAGAGGGAACTGGAATAAATAGGGAGAGAGGGGGAGGCGGACCGAAGATGGAGAGTAAAGAAGATAGGTGGAGAGAGTGTAGGTGGGGAGGTAGGGAGGGGATAGGTCAGTCCAGGGAAGACGGACAGGTCAAGGAGGTGGGATGAGGTTAGTAGGTAGCTGGGGGTGCGGCTTGGGGTGGGAGGAAGGGATGGGTGAGAGGAAGAACCGGTTAGGGAGGCAGAGACAGGTTGGACTGGTTTTGGGATTAAACACTGTTTAATGTGAGTTAGGAGATTTTGAAAGAACGATTAGCAAGGTCACTTATTGCATGCAAATCCAGGTGGGGTCAAGAATTTGAGGGACAATGAGACCTCCAATTACAACTGTACCAATCACTCAGAATGTACCACATATTAGCAGTTATAAAAAAGCAAACCACACACCAGGCTTTATGTTTACAGTGATAGAATTGAAAAGTAGCAAAGTATTAAACTTTACCTAGATACATGAGTACTGTGTGCTCGCCACATTGAGTTTTACTTTTGCAACATTCAAGGACAGACCGTCTTCTTTGTGTTACTAACCCCAAGGGTGGCTCATCTTAGATGAGGTGAGTAGCTACCATCAGTTAGATTGTAAATAGCAGCCCACTGCCTGAATGACATTGGTCCAGAGTTGCACAGATTCTGTTTCAGGTTCCCCCACTCAAGACAGTTGCAATCACATCATGAAGCAGACGCACATTCCTTGATCTGCATTTATGTAGCTCCTTGAATGCAAAGACAGCATTCGAGATGCTTCTCACTAGCCTAAAACTCCCTCGACCTGGAAGGCAGTGGCAAAGAGAGCGAGAGCGAGGTAGCGAGAGACAGAGGGAAACAATTAAAGCAGGAAGTGAAAGAAGAGATGAAGAGGAGGGGCCAGACCAAAGCATTAACAAACACTTGGGTTCTGAGGAGAGTTTTGCAATGGGGTTCTCAGAGGAAGGGGTTTCATGGTAGAGTTACCTTATTTTTAAGGTGTTATACAGCAGGAGCAACATCATTTCCTTTGGCACTTCATAGAAGCAATGGCTTTGACACCCACGTCTTGTGAAGGAATGTTGGGACAGGTGACAAGAAGCTGAATCAAGGAGGTAGCTTTTCCTGAGCAACTTATAGGGGGAGAAATGTTGGAGACATTTTGAGAGGGAGTTCCTCTCTAACTTACAGCACCAAAAGCAGAAGATACCAGTAGTGGAGCTTTGGAAATTGTGAAATGGTGGGAATGCCTTGAGGGGCAAGAGAGTGAGTGGGTGTAAGCTTAAAATATTCACTTATGAAGAATGTTTATGTTTCTCCCGATCCAAATCTGCAGGTGATAGATTTCGCCTTAATCGTGTGGAAGATGTGTACCTACATCCACAGTACAATCTATCAGGGCTTCTGGATGAGAAAATCTCCCAATTTTACGACTATGATGTGGCATTGCTTAAAATGAAGAAAAAAATAAACTTTTCAGAAACAAGCAGGTAACTTGTGTCTTTATTCTGTGAATATTTGCCATTCGGAGAAGCCATTTAGTCCATCTTAATTTTCCTGTCCAGAGAAGAACCTATGACTCTCCTCCCTTCACTGCACTTGGTTGTTGTATTAACACATGGAGCAGACTCTAGGACAGTATCTTATGCTTTGATTTCCATTACTTATATGCAGACACGTTCCAATGTTGATCACATTTTGTGTAAAAGATTTGACCTGATGTGGGTCCAAGTTTGGCTCCTTAGCCAAGATGTCTGTTCTCTTGGGCCTGAACAGTGTTTGAAATATATCTTCTCCATTTAACTTTGTCAAGCCCCTAACTCTTTTTTATCACTTTAAAGGATCCCCTCATATATCGCTGATTTAAAGTGAATACGCAAAGTCTAGTCAGTATTTTCCTGATTTCATTCCCCCTTATTCCATTGAATGAATTTTCCAACACCAAGAGACTTAGAGATATAGGGATAGCGCAGGGAAGCAGTGTTGAGGTACACCGAATTGAGCAGCATGTTCAAAGAGCCAAGTGCCCTTGATTCATACATATATATTTTTGGGAATGAAAGTGTGTTTTCTTAACATCCAGAAGTTTATCTTGCCCCCCCCAGTGCTAGGATTTAGGACATCTGCTCAGGGCTGGACAAGAATTAGGAATGGGAGACATCTTGGCCCATGTAAGTATCAAAGACATAAAACAGCGAGAAATGTTCTGCTTTGACAGTGTGAGCAGCTAGGCAACAAATTGAAGAGCAGAACCTCAAAGGTAACAAGCTGTATGCCGATTTGCAGAGGGACTCTTAAAATTAGCAAAGTAAATAAACAACTTAGTGACTAATGTGGGAGAAATGGGTACCAGTTCATGTG
This sequence comes from Stegostoma tigrinum, assembly GCF_030684315.1. NCBI lineage: Eukaryota > Metazoa > Chordata > Chondrichthyes > Orectolobiformes > Stegostomatidae > Stegostoma > Stegostoma tigrinum. Next base: position 20,818,061 of record NC_081387.1, read on the forward strand.
GCACTAAAGTCAATACTGGAGTCCTTATTTTAGGGATTTAATATACCTGTATCATGCTAGGAACAGTCTTCTAGCATATCATAAAACTAGTGAATATGGAGAGGAGTATAAACTAAACAATGGGGTGGAAGATCAAGGAATTGATGTAAAAGATCAAGGGAGAGCAAAAATAATAATATGGAAAATGAAGGTCAGGAAATGACAGGAATAGACAGAGATAATAAACCTAAAAATACACAAACGGTCAAGACTAGGCATTATAATGAGAACAAAAAGACAGAATTAAAAGCTCTGTACTGGAATGTGCATTGTATCCATTTATTGTGCACATTGAAAAACAAGTAAATGTGATCTGATATTAGTTATGGAGACATGGCTGCACGATGAGAAGTTTTGGGCTCTGAAAATTGATGGATATTTGACATTCAAGAAGAATGGGAAGCTAGTTAAAGGTAGAGAGATGGCACTGTTAGGCAATGCGAGCATTGTTGCAATAGCTACAGATGACCTTGATTCAGGAGACCAGGGTGTACGATTGGTTTGGTTGGAGATGAAAAATTAGGTAGCTCTATTTAAAAAATTAAGAGTCTTCTTTTTAGGACAGATTGGGGAGAATTTATTTTTCTCTTTGAGGGTTGTGAGACATTGGAACTCTCTGGCTCAAAGGCAGACAAGTAGCTAGATTGATTTTTTTCAGCAAGAAAATCAAAGGTAGATTGGGAATGTGGAATTTGAAACACAAATATAATAGCCATGATCTTATTGAATGATACAGCAGGCTGGAAAAGCCACATGGCCTATTTACAAATGTATGCATGTATGAATTAGAATAGAAATGGGTTTTGTGTTGTTTGACAGTAATTCAAAAAATGATACAAGTGACAGGCTTCAGTTGTGGGAATGAAAGGTCCAGATTTTCTGATGTACATTCACATGTACCAACATACTTACAGACTTTTATGTGTTTATTTTGCACCCTTGCTCAGAATTTCATATTGTATTCCTTATTGTGTTTATGCAATAGTTTTAGACATTTGTATATCTACATTAATATTTCAAAACCACAAGCGACCAAATATTACTAAGTAACATTATTTATTCCCAATTAGTCTTGTTGTGATAATGGTCAATTATGTAAATTTTACTGAAACACATTTCATAACATGAATAAATAGTAGTCTAATCAGGTCAACCATAATAATGTCCACTACTTCTAACAATTTTCCAGTGTAAAGTATAGAACAGTCAGAATGTACAATCTGTATCAGAATATTCTTCTTGATCACATAAAATAAATCTATATTATCAAGTGTTGAATCTTCATGCACGCTAGAGTAAAATATTCCTTTTGAAAGTTTATTGCAGGAGTGTCATATTCTTGAACCTGTTTTTTGTGAAGATTGAAGGATGAGATGTATTTCAACATAAAAGTTTGGTTTGTTAAATTTGAGAATGTTTTCCAGGAAGAATGACATTTTTAGGAATTTGATTTGCATTGTTTACAGCGGGAGAAAGAGTGAGAGATACCTTTCACTAGACCCAATAAACCAAATGAGCGAGAGCAGGCATGGAATTCTCCAACTAAAACCATGAATATTCCAGTGTAGCTGCTTATCGATTTGTATCATCAATAGCAATCTCTCCTGATATTGATGAATATTCAACAATCCTTTCAATGATAATCTGTTTGTTTCAGTCGATCGATCTGTTTACCATGCACAAGAGAAACAACAAGAGCCATCCGAAGACCATTCCCAGGAACAACCTGTCGTGATCATGGTACATGTGAACAATGTAACTTACTGTCAAACTTATGACTGAGTGCCAGAGTATGTTTGATGAAGGATTCCTTCACTTAAGCAGTCTACTTAAGATTGTTCTGGCAAGCTTGCAGAAAATTGTTCAAGCAAAATTAGACACTAGATGGTGAGCCATTTAAACACTATAACTGGTTAGCTCAGACAGCTGGTTTGTGCTGCAGTGATGCCAACAGCGTGGGTTCAATTCCAGCACCAGCTGACATTACCTTGATGCTGCCACCTTCACAACTCACGAGTTGCTTGGGGCATGGTGATCCTCAGGTTAAACCACTGTCAGCCATCCCTTTCTGATGAAAGAGCAGCCCTGTGGTTGTCTGGAATATGGTGACTTTACTCTTACCTCATGCATAGTGTAATGGACTTAAACTGAAACTGACTTGCGTTGAGCAGGAAAGCTGACATTTCGGGCCTAGACGACTTCATCAGAAATGGATTGGGACTTTATTGCTTTTGAAGTGACTTTTCCGACAACTTGTTCATTCTGTGCATGGTTCACTTTGTGACTGACTAATGCTGTAGTTGACTAGCTTCTGGAGAGACAATAACACGGTCTTCGCTGACCCTGACAACTGACCCATGCTGTGATCTGGTTGGGCAGTGAGGAGCAGGACTTTACAAACTCCTCTGGGTCTGACAGGCCTGTTGACTGGGCCACACTGAATCAATTACCTTCTTCTGTGCAGACAGGGAGCTATTACCGAAAACCAAGCCAGTCCCAGCCATTTTTGTGAAACGCGACAAGAGCAGGTTGGAGTCAGAGGCTGTGGTCAAGATTAAGACGTCTGATGCTGTAAGTGATACCTCCATCATCCCTAGTAATGTGAAACCTTGCTATTCCTAGGGATCCCCTCTTGAAGAGGTGTCTTTTCATAAGGTCTAGTGAACCATGATGTCAATTGAAACTTATGTTGCCCTGCAGTGCATGTAGCCCACATACCCTTCAAAGATGATAATCTTTGATTAGATTACAGATTAGCAACAGACTGGACAGAGACAAATGATTCTGTGTCAAGTCTCAAGCAGCAGGAAATGTAGATAAAGTGGTTAAGGAGGCTAATGGTATACTTGCCTTTATTAGCTGGGGCATATAGTTTAAGAACACATGATGCTGGAAATGTTATAACACATTGTGCCACGAGTAGAGTATCATGTGCAGTTTTGGAAGCCACATTATAGGAGGGATGTGATTGCACTGAACAGGGTACATGGGAGATTGACATGAGGATGATGCCTGGTTTGGAGGGTTTCTGTTATGACGTGAGTTTGGACAGATAGATTGTTTTCCTCGCAACAGAGGAGATATGATTGAGATATACAAAGTTATGAAGGGCATAGGTAGGATAGAATGGATGGAGTTTGTCCCCTAGGTGGAAGGATCATTGACTGGGGCACAGGTATATGATAAGGGGCACAAGATTTAAAGGGGATGTGAGGACGATGTTTTTTGCCCGGAGGGTTAAGGGAATCCGGAACTCACTGTGGTAGAGGCAAAAACTGTCATAACATTTAAAAGATATTCAGATGTGAATAGGTGAGCAGGCAGAATTTTTTTTCCCCCAAGAGTGGGGAGTCTGAAACTAGAGGGCATAAGTTTAAGGTGAGGGAAAGATTTAAAAGGGACCTGAGGGGCAACTTTTCTCACAGAGGGTGGTGCGTGTATGGAATGAATTGCCAGACCAAAGTTGTGGAGGCTGGTGCAATTACATCATTTAAAAGGCTTCTGGATGGTTAGAGAATAAGGTGGGTTTAGAGAGTTATGGGTCAAAGCTGGCAAATGGCACTAGATCAATTTAGGATTTCTGGTCAACAAGAACAATTTGGACCAAAGGGTCTGTTTTGTGCTGTATAACTGTGACTCTGTGTATACTTTCAATACCATGGCACACAAGTCTATGGACCAAGAGCTGGAAAATGAGATTACAATAGTTAGATGGGTACTTTTGACAAGGACATAGTCAATGAGCTGAAGGGCCTTTTGCTGTGCTGTAGATCTCTGGGTCTATGAATCATGCTCAGCCTTATTCTGTAAATAGTTGGGAGATTGATCGTAAAAGGTAAAGTTGCTAAGTCTATATTCCAGCAGTCTCTATTGATCCTGGCTAAGGGCACAGCCCATTATAAAGCCCAATATGTGGAGGAGGATGCAGTCACTAAACTGAGATGTCAAATTGGTTCCCACCTGCCATTCCCTCCTGCCTGACAGCGAACACTCACTGTCTTCTGCTGAGGTCTACATCCGTATGCAGGGGTCTAAGGTACTTAAATAAAAGCAAGTGATTTTGAAGACCTGAAATTGCGCGATGCTGGTCTCCAAACATTAAAGCTGTTTCAGTCTGCACAGCAGCTTTCAGACCTATAGAGTTTGCTCATAGATCATAGAATCCCTACAGTGTGGATGGAAGCCATTTGGCCCATTGAGTCCACAGTGACCATCCGAAGAGCATCCCACCCAGACCTATCCCATCCCTGTAACCCTGCATTTCCCAGTCTTTCCTTCATTTTTGTATCCACAATGCTTAAAACTGGCAATTATCACCTCACTGAAGCCACAGCTTTTTATTCAAGTCTAAAAATTGGGAATGTCAGTCAAGGTGTTCTGCTGATGTGTTCTTGTTTGTACTTTCACTGTTTTTGCCTCACCACTTAGCTGAGAGAGGCCTGTGAGGCAAATGCACTCCATGCTGATGCATACAAACGCGTTACAGATGTGCAGAAAGTGGTAACAGACAGATTTCTCTGCACTGGAGGACAAGAACCTACAGCTGAGGAGGTTTCCTGCAAAGGTATATGGCTCAGTAATTTAACCTCAGCACTTTGACTGTTTTATTGTGTGTTTGTTTGTGACTCTATCTGTTTCTGCATGTAGATCTGCACATGTACTTTTGTGCATTTGTGTACTCATCTCTATCTGTCTTTTTGAGTGTCTCTGTTGCTATGTGTTTGTCTGTATGCATGTGCCTGCATGCATATACCCGCATGCATATACCCCTGTGGTTGTGGCCATTTAGGTATTCATAGTGAATGTGCTTGCATGTGTGACTGCCACCCTTGTGTCTGCATGTATTTCTGTGAGTGTGCTTATATCTGTACCTCTGTATTGGTGCTTGTGCATTTGTGTGAAGGATCAACCATCAGGAAGAAATTGTTTCCACTGGCAGCCAGACAATACAAGTTTAAATAATTAGCAAGAAATCGGGGAGAAGTTGAACAGAATGTTTTTCTATCTATGAGCTGTGATCTGGAAAGTGCTGCTCGAAAGGGCAGTGCAGGCAGATTCACACGCAATTTTCAAACGGGGGAATTGGGTAAACATTTGAATGGGCAATTTTTAGGGATATAGGGAAAGACAAGAGAGTGACAGCAAAGTTGGATGACTCTTTCATCGAACCAGCACAGGTACAAAAGTGTTGTGAGGGTCTTCAATTCAATGTTTCAATTTCTTTCAAAAAAAAACTGTGTTTAGTCACATCTTGCCATATTGATTTGCAGGTGACTCAGGGGGTGCCTTATTTTTGGAGAAAAAACGACGATTCATTCAGGTGTGTTTTACAGTTCCTGCAGATTCTTTGTTTCCCTTTAGGGATATGTTTGTGTGTTGCAATAAGCGAGGGCAATGGATCAAATTTCAGAAGATTTTAAAATCAAAGAGTAAAGTCAAGGCATGAGAGAAAGGTAGTTTATATGGAAGACAATGAACAGACCTTAACAGGAAGGGATAGAGAGGACAAATCTAAAATTAAATCAAAAGGTAAAATTGGATGTTGCAGGATTAAGAAAGGTACTGTATTAAAAGCTCTATATCTGAATAAACTCATTCAAAACAAAACAGATTAACTGAGAGCTTAAAAAGAAATAAATATGATCTTGTACCTGAAATAACTTGACAGAGGCCAGCATCCTGTCACCAAGTCATCCTTTATTTACAAATGTACACTCCTTGACCATAATGCTGCCTCATGCAGGGTCAGGGCATGACCTTTTTTATGTCAGCCAGGGCTTCTTGATTGGGGCTGTTAATTTAGTCCAGTCATGGAACTCATGTTCTATGAGGCCCAGCTGGCTGACCTCGTTACAATCTCCATAGTAACAATTACAAAGACATGGCTGCAGGATGACATAGACTGCTCCAATTTATAGAAGATTTGAGGGTAGAACACAGATTTAAGGTAATTTGCAAATAAATGAAGCCAGAAATGAAGAGGAACTTTATGATGCAATGAGTGGTTACTGGCATCTGGAGTGCTCTGAAATTGTGATGGAGGCACATTCATTCAAGGCTTTCAAAGAGAATTAGCTTTTTTTTTGAAAAAGAACCACATACAGGGCTAATGGGAAAAGTGGGGATAATGGCACTTAGGAAACTGCTCACTTGGAGAGCTTGTACTGATACTACGGGCCAAATGACCACTTCCTAAACTGTAACCATGCTGTGATTTTGTATAATATGCAGTTTCAGTGTGTAATTCTAACATGTGTTTTCCTATATTCTACAGGTGGGCGTTGTAAGTTGGGGAGTTATTAATGTGTGCGATACTGTGAACCCAGACAAGAAACATGCCCGCGACTTTCACCTCAACTTATTCAAAGTGTTGCCATGGTTGAAAGAGAGACTTGGCAAATTTATGACATTCATAGATTAGGGACAGGAGGAGGCCATTCTGCCCCTTAATTGGATAATGGGTGATCTCTACCTTAATGCCATCCCTCCACCTCAGTTCCGCAAGTCTCAGTAACCTTACCTAGTGAAAGATCTATCAGTCTTAGTTGTTCCGATCTTGAACTGGGGAGTGTTCCAGATTTATCACTACCCCTTGTATGATCAAGTGCTTTGTGACATCTCCCCTGAGGACCTGGCTGTAGTTTTAAACCAATTGCCCTCATGCCCTGGATTGATCCATTAGTAGGTCTGGGTTCTCTATTTACCCTGCTGAATACTTTAATCAGTTCAAACATCTCAAAAATATCAGCCCTTAACATTATTGACTCAAGGGAATGAAAAACCTAGTCTATGCAATGTCTCCTTGTGTTTAGATCTTTTCAGTCCTGGTATAATATCATCAGCAGTGGACCATTCGAACTACTTTAATCAATAAATAAGACCATGGTCTCAACTTTACTAACCTTGTTCCCCCATGACCCTTAACTCCCTTATCAATCAAAAACATGACTAGCCCGACCTCAAACAGATTCAATGATCTACCTGCTCTGGAGCAGAGAATTCCAAATGCCACAGACCCGCCAAGAGGGGAAGTTCCTCCGTACCTCCATCTGAAATGCTCTGCTCCTTCTTAGTTTGGAACTCTGCCCCCCGGATCCACCAGGTGAAACATCCTGTCAGCATCTAGCTTGCAAACCCCCTTCAGAAGTATTTATGTTTTAATTAGATCACTTCTTATTTTTCGAAATGCCAATGAGTATCGGTTCAACCCGCTCAATGTTTCCTTATGAGATATCCCCTTTACCCCAGGGATCAAGCCCAGTGAACTAGTACTGAACTGCTTCCAATGCAGTAATTAAGGAGATAAATATTGTACACAGTGTTCTAGATGAAATGTCACCATCATCTTGTACAGTTGTAGCAAGACTTCCCAACATTTATATATTATACCCTTGCATAAAAGTCAAAATTCCCTTTGCCTTCCTAGTTTTATTTTACTGTGCCTGCGTGCTGACTTTTTGTTAATCATTTATAAGGACACTTACAGATCTCTCAACAAAAAGTGAAAGAACTGCCGATTCTGGAAATCAGGAATCTAATAAAAAAAACAGAAATCGCAGGAAAAACGAGGCAGGTCTGGCAGCATTTGTGCAGAGAAATCAGAGTTAACAGCTTGGGTCTAATGACCCTTCTTCAAAACAGAGGTCCCTCTGTGCCTCAGCATTCTGCGTCTCTTCTGTTCAAGTATTCCAGTTCATGAAATGTTCCAGTTTATGAAATATTGCAGGTTATGAAATAATTCTTGTGAATCTGCACTGCATCTCTGCCAAGGCTACTAGTTCCTTCCTGAGATGCAGTGAACAACTGAATACAGTTACTCCAGATGGAGTCCATCCTGAGTTTTAATGCATCTACAGTATTTGTTACTTTCATTCATAATCGAGTTCACTTTCAGACAAAGGCCAACATTCCATTAGCTTTCTAGATTTTATTTGGATCTGTTTATGAATATTTTTGAAGTATCTTTTGTAGTTGTGCCTTCTAAATCTCCGTTCATCCACAGTTCCTTGCTTCTCGCCATTTAGAAAATATTCTGATCTTTTCCACGTCTCCATCTGCCGTAGTTTTGCCAACCACATTAAATTGGACGCAGTCTCTGCAGCTTTCCCCTCCCATCTGCATCATTTACCATTCTACCGAAGATGGTGTCACTTGCATATATGGTTTCTTCATTCTTTCACCTGGGTTGTTTATATACACGGTGAAAAACAGTGATCCCTGGGATTTTCTGAAGAAGTGTTGGAATGTTGCATTGTGACTTAGGATTGAACAATCTAATCCTTCTCCTTTCGTCCCACTCCGTCATTTGATAAGTCCATGGCTTATCTGGTTGTGGACATTTTCTGTCTGTCCTCATAGCCCTGGGCTATGAAAAGTCTACCTAACCTGGTCCTGAATAAATTTAATGGCGCCTCCATACTTTTTGTGGAACTGAATTTCATTGGCTTGAGAGAGACAGAAAAGGGTGAAAAATTCAGCTCCTCACCACCCCCCCCTCCCCGCGACACAACTTCAAAGGGAGATCTCTTGAACTGTCCCCTAGTTCTGGATTCCTGCAGAGCAAGACCTAATTTTCCACAAATTCAACTGGGTCTGTAGCTATGACCTGGCATGTCAAAATCCAAGCCGACACTCTGATCAGTTTGTATTGATCCAAATGCTCATTCTCTCTCCTTCTCCTGACAGATTTGAAGGGCAGTTTAATCATGTACTTAATTTGATAAGTTTAGACATGAGTGTGGCTACCAATGGAGCAAGCTCACAGCAAAGGCCCACCTTGTCAATAGTGCCAAGTGCAAGATTTTACTTTAACTTCACTGATCACAACAAACAGCCTTCACAAACACGCAGTTATGGTATTGGACGTAAGGAGCAGGAAATAGGCTCCTCGGCCCTTTGAGGCTGGCTCACCATTCAATAAGTTCATGGCTGATCTGGCCCAGGCCTCAACTCCTCTTCAGTGTCAGCTCATCATTGCCCTCAATTCCCTGATATTTCAAAAGCCTCTTTAAATAATCAAAGTGATCTAGTCTCCACAAATCTTGCATCAGGAATTCCAGGCATTCACTACCATCTGGGCAAAGAAATTACTTTGCATCTCAGATGAGTGTCTTCTTATTCAAAACTACATGCCCTAGTGTGAGATTTCCCCACATCTTCTCATTTTGTCAACATTCCTCAGACTCTTGTATCTTTTAATAGGGTCACCCCTCATTCTTCTGAACCTTAATGCACAAAGTTCCAACCTGTTTAGCCATTCTGAATAAGACAGTCCCTTCATTCAGGTATTGGTCTCATGAATATCAAAGAAAGCTGCCTCGAATGCCAGCACATTCATTCTGTCCCAGAGCTCCCGCTGCATCCTCACACCTCGATAAGTTGTAAGAAGACTTCCTTATTTTCAAACTCCAACCATCTAGAAATAAAAATTTTATTTGCCTTCTTAATTGTTTGCTGCACCTGCACACTTATTCTGTTCCATGCTTTTAAAAAATATCCATTGTGCTGCAGATAACAGTGTGTAGAGCTGGATGAACACAACAGGCCAAGCAGCATTAACCTGCTGTGCTCATCCAGCTCTACTCCCTGTTATCTCAGATTCTCCAGCATCAGCAGTTCCTACTATCTCTGTAACAATTTTAACCCCATTCTGCTGCAGCTTTTTTTTAATGCCTCCCTCTCTCTCATTTTGCTTCTGGTTGGCAGCAAAAGGAACAGAGGGCAATGCAAGGGGCCATTGAGTCATCATTGTAGGGATGTACAATGAGGGAGGAGGACAAACAAGTGATTGACAGTGAGAAAGAGATGAAAGGAGAGAGAGAAAAAACATGTTACTATGAAGCCCTGACTTAATACTTACCTATGCATTCATATTATCAGTGATGTGGTAAAAATACCTGAACGTGTGATAGATTAAGAGCCTTTCTGAGGAAATATCACATTTATGAACAAGAAGCATAGGTGGTTGTTGGTGTTTCTGATTTATTTCCCTTCCTTCACCAGTTTGGAGCAATTAAATATATACTAGTATATGTTTCTTTTGGCTTGTCTTGTAAAATATAGTCGAAATAACCTTTATAAGTACATGATATCCTTGTTTGCGAATGTTTCCCAGTAAACAATGATCCATCAGCACATTTGGGAGCCTGGAGCATAGTTGGAATGAGCATAATTATGAAAGAAAACATTCTGTAATCTACCCAAGCCACTTACACTAAGAGATGACTGTCTACCTGAATCCTATTTCCCAGATCTTTCCCTACGTCTCCAATTCTTCCAAATAGCTAGGTAAATTTCTTTAGAAGGATGTTAGATGCCCCAGAAGTTGGCAAGTGGTCAGAAATAAGTCTTTGACGGTAATATCAACCCAAAATATTCCCATGGGGAGAACATAAAATGTGTGTGTGTGATACAGGTATTCCTACTCTTTGGAAATAATGTCTGAAATTGCAAGTTTGTGCTGTAGGGATGTGTATGTGAAGCCAATATGTCTTCAGCTGTGATAACAGAACTCCAATCACATTGCAGATTCTCTTTAGGCAGTCCCCTTGGATTGAGGAAGATTTGTTTCCATTATAGTTCTGTGGGTACTGAGATGGTTGTAAATCACGTGTGAGACTTTGCCTCGTGGAAAGGTGATGTTGATGAGTTGGCTCAGTGCGTTGAAGGTTAGTACGCTTCCCCCAACTCCTTGACTTTGCCTCGGCCTGTCACCAATAAAGTCTCCGACTGTGTTTAGCGCCCTGGAAGAAGAACCTTCCCCATTTCAGTTGGTCACATGCCAAGGACTCCCATGAGTCGTATCTCATCGGGATTGCAATCAGGACAATGAGGACTAAACTGTACCTTTGGCCTCCTGGGAGTCTTCGACTGCAACCAATTCTGAGTACAGCAGTTGCCTTGGGAATCTGGTGCCAGGCATACAATCAACATGCTCAGCCCAGTGGACATGGATATTGACTCCCAGGTAAGTAAAGAGACAATGTGCAAGCAGAACAGGAAACAGAAGGTCAGGTTTTACAGTCCTCTGTCAGTGGGTTTGTGAGGGGAGATACTTTAAAATTCCTCTGATCACCTTCCTGATGGTCTCCCACAAGGAATTTTAGGTGGGATGGTAGAGTCCTGGGTCAACCTGCCTTCCTGGACTTACTGTAAATAAGGCGCTTGAAGTTGCCAAGACCACTTTAAGGGCTATTTACTGCCAGCATGAATTTTCAGGAGAACTGTGAGGGTATCATATAGTTGGGAGAGTTGGAATGCTGTTGCCATGGGGTTGGGTGGGGTGGGGAGCTTTCAGCCCACTATTATTCTAATGCTGAAACTCTCATTCAAGACTTTGTTAGCTGTAGCTTCAACTATTTGACTTTACTCCTGACTGGTCTCCTACTTTCCACCCTCAGTGAACACAGGATCATCCAAGATTCTGCCACCGCATCTTAGTTCACAGTATGTCCCATTTCCCTATCACCCCTCTGCTTGCTGATCAACATCAGCTTCTGCTTAAATTCCCAACCCTGACTTTGAATCTCTTCATGGCCTCACCTCTCCTTATCTGTATTATGCCCTGCGGCCTCACAATCTGTTCTGAATCAAGCACTCCTCTCATTCTGATCCCTTGAACATGCCCCAAATTTAATTGCCTCACTTTTGTGCCCAACCCTTGATTCCCTCAGCCTTGAGTCTATTCAACTGCATCCCTTGATATCACTAGAAGAGAACTCCAAAGACGAATGACACTCAGAAGAAATTCGTCTTCAACTCCATCTTTAGCGGTAGACCAACTATTGTGTAACTTTGGCCTCCAGTTCTAAACATCTACATGACCTACATATCTTCAAGGTCACATCTCGTTCTTATGAGAAGACAGTGGTATATTGGTAATGTTGCTGGAGTTGTAATCCAGGGTCCCAGGCCGATATTCTGGAAGTGTCGGTTTGAATCCCATCATGGCAGCTGGTGGAATCTTAATTCCGTAAAAATTGGAATTAGTGAAAGAAAATAACTAATATTGACCAATTTTTCTCACTTTGAAGAAAGGAACTCTATCATCTTCTCATAGTCTGGCTCACATCTGCCTCCGGACCAACAGCGATGCAGTTGAATTTTAACTGCCGTTCCAAGATGTCAGGGATGGGCATTAATTGCTGGCGCAGCCAAACCTACTTCCATGTCATGAATGAGTTAAAAGAAGTTTTTCTATTGGTATCAGTCCAATCTGTTTGACCTTTCCGAGCAAAACAATTTTTTCATTTACGTAATCAGCTGATTTAACCTTCTCTCAACTTTACAGTCTTTGCATCCCTCCTTAGGTAAGGAGACTGAAGCTGTATCCATTGTCTTTAGCGTTCCAAACTCAGTAATAACAACGTCTCTTGCATTCTTTGATCTAATGGTGCCTTCTTTGACCTAATGGGTCCTTATCTGATCAAACAAAATTCCAGTTTCGGCTGCATCCATTTCACAGAAATTTTGGGTCAGAAGCTCAGCTCAGAGTCAGTTACGGTAATTTCTAGTTGATATGGACCTTACCCCATCAGTCAATGACCTGAACATTTAGACCATCTCAGCCTAGTGTTTGCACTGATGGTCAACATTTCCAAACTGTTATTCACATGGTCACTTGACTTTAAAGAACTTGAATATTGTTGAAAAGAAAGAAAGGTGTTGTTAAATGTTTTTGTCTATCAGTTGCAAGGATAAACACAAGAATGACAAAATTCAGACAATCACAACCATTTATATTGCAGTGAAAAAGGATGCTGGTTGGTTAGCACATGTACAGACTATACTCAACTAACACACACTGGCAAAATCCAAAACAAAACAGCTATGGGTCTCTATTATTCTGAGATTAGGGAATACTTGCTCTCAATCCAGAGCTACAAAGTAATTTAAAATAATGAATTGACCTTCAAATTTGGCTTTTTGACATTTTCTAAAAGTGACAATCATACACAGGCATCAATTCTCTGGAAAACGGAACAATATGTTCAATTTGTAAACCTTTTCTGTAATACACTGGAAATTCTGCTTTGTTTTCTCCACAGGAACACCTCAGCCAATCAAGTCAGCTTGTCAGCCAATCAGCACTCTTACTTCTTGTAGATGTATATAAATCGATAAATATAAACTGCTGTGATTGTTTGATATTTAACATTCTTCCATTTGTCCTGAATAGTACAAGAGGAAAACCTTCAGCAAGTTGATCAGGAAATAGTGCGAGGCCTCTTCTGGAGTACTATGTCCAGTTCTGGTCACCATGTTAAAGGAAGGATATTATTAAGCTGGACAGGGTTCAGAAGAGATTTCCTAGGATATTGCTAGGATTGAAGGGCTTGAGTTATGGGGAGAGCCTGGATAGGCTGGGACTTTTTTGACTGGAGTATAGGAGGTTGAGGGTGACCTTATAGGGGTTTATAAAATTATGGGATGATTGACAAGTGTCTTTTCCCTCGGGTGGGCACTTAGGGAAAGGGGGCATATCTTTCAGGGGCAATAGGTGAAAGATTTTAAAAAAGACATGATGGGCAAGACATGGAGGGACGTGGGCCAAGTGTAGGCAGGTAGGACTGGTTTGATTTGGGATTACGGTCGGTGTGCACTAGTTGGGCCTAAGGGTCTGTTTCCATGCCGTATGACCTTATGACTTGTTATGGACCAGGCCAGACCCCCTCAAAATATTTTACCAAAGTAGTCTAGACCCAAACATTTTCATACTTTAAACGTGAAGTGCTGTGTTTCAGATGATGTTAAGCAAAAACAATTTATTTAAACACTATAGTTAAAATACAAACAAAAGTAGGGGAAATTTAAAATAACAACCCTATTGAAAAACTTAACAGAATAATAGATACAGTAACTACTATTAATTAACTGTTCCAATATAGTAAGATCACCTAAAAATACCACTTGGCTAAAAGGAAAATTGAGACAAGATTCTCAGGTGCATTTCTCCCATCCAGGAAAAAAAACATTAAGAGATAATTTAGAGACTGTGGCAGCCTGTAGACATTCATTGTTGAGACCCTAATAGCTGCTGATGCTACCTACAAAAAATGTGAAACTCAGAAATGTGGGTCTATGAGAGCTGGGCACACCCGTTCAGACTGTTAAACAAAACCCCCAAGACCTCTTAAGCTGTTTACATTGCTCCAGGCTGCTTGTTACCCCTGCCTTACAACTTCACTTCAAAAAAGAACAAAAAAAGGCTCCCAAAACCACAGCATCATTGTAGACTCTATGACAATGACTCTAAGTGACTTTCTTTCCAACCTGATATTCCCGCAGTCTAACCGATTTGCGTTTCACTGAACTTGTCAGGGTATCTCACTCACATTGACATAAAAACACACTACAAAACTTTGACATTGTAAAATATCCCAAGCTGCTTCACAGGAACATAATGTAATAAAATTAGACAATGAGTGGCATGAGGAGAAAATTGGGTCAGTTGAGAAATAAGTTTTGTCAAAGATGTGGATTTAAAGTATATAATTGAAGTGAGGCAGTAAGTTGGAGGGAATTCCAACACTTGGAGCTCAGGCAGCTGAAGGTGTAGCCACCATTAGTGGACAAATGAAAACGGGGCAAGCACATAAAGTTGAAGAGCAGGATGTTCGAGCGGGATTTTGGGTTGGAAGAGGTCTATAGAAATAAAGAGATGCTAGGATGAGGATTTCTAAAACAAGGCTTTGCTGGACAAAGAATTATTGGAGCCAGTGGTACAGGGGACAATAGAGGAATGGGCCTTTGCTGTATTGTTGCATTTTGCTGAGCTGAGAATTATGGGAGAGTTAGGTTGGATGACCAGCGAGGTGAGCATTGAAATAACACAAATGTAACACAAAAAAGGATGACATTTCTGACTAGGGGTGAGGTGAGGCAGATTCTTACCTGTTAAGGGAGTCAAAGGCCATGTGGCAGAGACAGGGAAGTGAATTTGAGACCATACTAAGATCAGCTTAATCTCATTGAATGGTGGAACATGCCTGACGGGCCAAATGGCCTACCCCTGGTCCTACTCTGCATATGTGCATGCAAAACCAAATACAAAGCAGAAAATCCGCCTCGGACATCGCTCAGGGATCTCAGAAGAACTCGCCAGCTCATCTGAACAGTGTCTTTGGGATCTCCCTACCTGAGAGGGTGAGTAACATCTCATCTGAAGAACAGAAGCTCTGACAGTGCAGCAATCCGTCAGCTGGAGTGACATTCCAGAACTTGTGTTGAAGTGTTGGAATCAGTCTGTCTCAAGGACAGGAAGCAGAACACAGTCTTGCCTCTGCGGCTGCATTCCTCCCGGTGTTTATCATCAATTGGACTCTGCAATGAATTTTCCAGGACAGAGTGGATAACCCTGTCCATTCTCAACCCATTCCACAGCACCATCCCCACCTCCCCTAATAAAGATTAGCCATAACTAGAATTGTGCACTGGGGCATTCTGTGGAGGTGGATCTTGTGAGAAACCCATTTGATTGATAGAGGCACTGCCATGGAGATTGTACCAGTTAAAGATACTTGACAGTTAGACTTTGTTTAAATTTTAAACCAAACATGTTGAGTTATTGATTTATTATTGTCACGTACTGAGATACAGCGAAAACTATTGTTTTGCGTGCTCTACAGGTCGATTGTACTATGCACCGTTGGACTACGATTGGTCAGACTAAAAGAAGAACCAACTTGTACCAATTTGCACCAAAGATATGGTATAAGGCGATGAAAGGAAGGCCTGTGCCCAGCATCATTGGCACAACTGAAGCACTTTTTACTCAACATAAACGGGCAATGAGTTCAAAACTGATAGATATTGATGCACTCACAGAGCGACTTCCCTCAGATAGAGCAAGGCATAGACAGCAGGACAGAGATGCATGTTTCTTTGGCATTCTCAGGCTGTTCACAATCAGGTAGCAGAACAGGGCCTGGACCATGTCAACCTCTATTTGCTTAACATGTTTTATTTGCAGGGAGATTAATGCAAAGCAACTTGCCAAACAAGAGGCCTGATTAATATCTGGGGTAACATGATCGATGGCAGTGATGTGAAGTAGATGTTAATTAATATATAATCCCATTGACCAGGCTGTCTGTATTTACACTGCTATTGCTGGGAAGTTATTGATTAATCAACATTGAGAGTGCAGTCTATGTTCCATCGAGTGGAGCACTACCCACAGGAGAGGTTAGAAATGGAGCTGGTCAGGATTGCTGCCTTGAATCTCTTCATCTTTCTTGTGAGTGGTAAGTGAACCCTCCAGTTCAAACCAACGGGACGGTGAATGTTTGTTGATCAGCAACATTCCAGGCTCGACAAGGGGCAGTGAGCAGGGAACCTGCAATCTGCTGGATAGGCTTGTTGTGTTTCTGGACTGTGAAAGATGCCTACTGTGCTATTGTTAAAACTTCCTCTTGTCACTCAAATGACCCACTTTTTCAAGCAAAGGGTCAGGTCATTACCCCAACACTATACCCCTTTAATCTCCCCTTTGTGTTTTAATCCAGCTTTCCCTTCTATCAATTCTATTAGAGTTGTAGGGGAGGCAAGGTCCTTGTCATATTATCGCTGGACTATTTATCCAAAAACTCAACTCATGATCTGGGGACCCAGGCCATGGCAGATGGTGGAGTTTGAATTCAATAAAGAATCTGGAATTAAAGGTGTAATGATGACCATAAAACCATTGTTGATTCTGGTTCACTAATGTTCTTTAGGGAAGGTAACTACCATCCTTACCTGGTCTGGCCTACATATGACTCCAGACGCACAGCAATGTGGTTGATTCTTAACTGCCCTCTGGGCAATTAGGGATGGACAATAAATGCTGATTTGGCCAGAGATGTCCACATCTACGAGTGAATAAAAGAAAGTTAATGTACATCTCCCTGTGGGAGACAGTTCCACCTTTTTGTCATTCTCTGGATGAAGAGATTTCTCATGAATTCCTGATTTGGATTTATTTGTGAATATTCGTGGCTCTGAACTCTGGTCTGTCAGCTACTAGTGGGAAAGTCCTCTCTGATCTGCACTGTTGAAATACTTCTTAAATTTAAAGACCTCTAGGTCACCATTCAATCTTCTCCCTTCCAGAATGAGAGCTCCAGCCTGTTCAAAAATTCCCAGTATTTATATTCTTTTAGTCAGAGCTTTTTTTGACACCTTCTCTAGTTCCTCTCCTCATAATAAATCAACAGAGTATACCTCCAGCCCAAAACTCATCCAGACTCACTCCCTTCATGCAGATGCACTGCCCTTATTCACTCCTGATCTCTCAGTAAAGACTTTCCATCCTCACTTTTTCCATACTCCTCTGTCTCTATTCACCCCATCCTTCCCTCTATAATCCTCATCCCATAAACCCTTCATCCTCACTCCTTCCCTCCATGTCACTCGGTAAACACCTTTCAGTTGAGCACCCTCTACATCCACCAGTAAACATTTTGCACCCTTACACTATCAATATCCCTCAATGAACATTTGCCAACCTCCCACCTTCCATGCACCTTCTCTGTCCTCACTTCATCCATAGCACTTTGTAGATAATCTCCACACGGCATAGGCAGTCTCCACATTCACTCACAATAGATTCCTCAGTCAACACTCACTATCCTCACTCAATCCCTCTTAGAATCAGTCCATGTTCACTCACATGCCCCATCATGCACAGCCCTGTGTCCTGTGTTGCTGTGAGAGGGTGTATGTGAGCCCTGTGTTTATGTGTGGAGGTTTGTGTGTAGGCACATATTGGGAGGTGAGATGTATGTTTAGGAGTATATGTGTATGAGCGTGCTGTTGTGGGAGTGGTCCTATCGGTGTACATGTATGAGCATTCCTGTGTGTGCATGCTTCTGTGTGCACCTGGGGTTGTATCTGCATGTGACCTTGCATATTTCCATTTCCTGTCGGAAAGCAGGTACATGCACTGCGCCTCTTTCAACTCTGTAAAACAGATGATGTCCATTCGCTGGTTTTTCCTTCAGGAAAATAGCTGGACCAATCAGATTCAACCTGCCTGGTTACAAAGTCTGGCTGTTAATTGTCAGTTGTCATCAACTCGTGTACTATCCATGGTGATACCTCCACCTGTCATAGTACACATGTCAACCAATCAGCACGCTCACCTTGTGCAATATAACTGTTGGTTTTTCCTTGAATTTTGTACTCTTGCAAAATGCCCTGATGAGAACAAGTCAAATTTTTTTCAGAAGTCAGATTCTCTGGATATTGAGAATTAATGGGTGAGCATTCTGAGCTCATATCATGTACTGTCTCATTTCTACCCTCTGATATAGGTGAAAATGAAAATGATGGCATCACATGTAATCCCAATGTTACAATCAGAGATGGGATGGTCACTCTGTCCAAAGATGGGGAAGTTGGGAGCATCTTAAGGTATAACTGTCTCTTCGGGCTTTATCCTTATCCAGTAATAAGCCGAATCTGCAGAAGAAATGGACGATGGAGTTTAATGAGAAATGACCAGGGACAGATCATTTCGAAGGCAGAATGCAGAGGTGAAAATAGTTATTTTTCTTCTGATGTTATAGAAAATATAGAATATTTGTTTTCTACTATTAAATGAGATGAGGGGAGGGTGGCTGCATTTGACATAGAGGCAACATTTGACCGAGTTTGGTATCATGTAGCCTTAGCAAATTGAAGCTAATATTATTGAAGAATCTCTCCACTGGGTGGGAGTCATACTTGGCACAAGGGAAGATTGCTGATGTTGGAGGTCGGTCATCTCAGCTCCAAGTCTCTGTAGAATTTCCTCAGGCTAGACCTAACCAGCTTCAACTGTTTGTGAAACTTCTTCCCTCGGTCTAAAATCAGATGCTAGACCATTTGATGTTGACTGCACAATCTTCAATATCATCCAAGACTCCTCAGACACTGAAGTAGGTTGTGTCCATATGGACCTGTACTGCAGTCAGGCTTTGACTGATAAGCAGCAAGTAACATGTTTGCCAAGCACGCTCCAGGCAATGACCATGTCCAATAACAGAGAATTTGACCACCGTCCCACCTTAACATTCAGTGGTATGAATATCCCTGAATCCCCAATTAACAACGTCCTAGGGATTACCATTGCTCAAAAACTGAACTGGACTTACCATACAAATAGTGTAGCTACTACAGCGGATCAAAGGCTGTGAGTTCTGTCGTGGGTAAGTCACTTCCAGGACCTGTCCAACGGCTTCTGACCTTAAATTAGGAATGCAATGAAATACTGTCCACTTGCCTGAATAAGTACAGCTCCAATATCACTCAGAAAGCTTGATGCCACCCAAGGTAAAACAGCCAAATTGATATGCCCCATCCACCGATACTAAAATACTCAATTCCTTCAGCACAGGAACACAGCGCTGGCAGTGTATACTATTTACAAGATGCATGGTTTGACATAGGAACAGAAGCAGGCCATTCAGTCTGCACTGCCATTTAATGAGATCATGGCTGATCTGACAATTTCAACTCCATTTTCCCGCCTTTTCCCTGTAACCCTTGACTCTCTGGCTGATTTAAAAGCTGTCGATCTCAGCCTTGAATGTACTTGACGATCCAGCCTCAACAACTCTCCAAAGAATTTCACGCATTCAGTAGCCTCGGTGGGTAGTAATTTCTCCTCATCTCTGCCTTACATGTGTGACCCCTATTCTGAGATTATACCTTCTGATCCTAGATTCTCCCACAAGGGAAATCAATCTTTTCGCACCTACTCTTGTCAAGTCCCCTGAGGATCTTAAATGTTTCAATAAGGTTACCTTTCATTCCTTTTATAATTACGCTTACTTAAGCTTAACAAAGTTGTTTTTGACCCATGTTCCTACCTCACAAACTGCAGCAATTCACAAAAGCTCATAAAACAGAGCTTTCCAAACCAGTAATAATCATCATCAAGGCCTGGAAATGGATGGCACATCATTCGTCATTGAAAGTAGATCATTGTTCCTAAATGGTCACTGGTTTGACTTGGTCCCTAAATACTCGAAGAAACTTCATTGCACAGTGAGCAGTGAGACTTATAGCTGAGTGGCGCGGTGGAGGTGGGGTATTATTTAAGGGCCTTATTTAAGGGGAGGTTTGGAAATGGGTAAAGTGAGTGGGCAGAGGTTGGAGTGGAACCTGTCCAGTCAAGTGGCCTGCTCCTGAGCACCATGCCCACGCAGTGTGTCCTTTTCACACACCATTCTCCTTTCAGCATTCAAGTGCCCGCCGCCTTCGATTGAACAAGGAACATTCTTTCCCAGCAACACATTATATGCCGTGGGTGACACTGTCAGCTTCGAGTGCGATGATGGATACAGCCTGTGGGGCTCGAAGAGTAGAACCTGCATGATCAATGGAAGATGGAATGGGACCACAGCTGTCTGCCAGGATGGATGTAAGCCCTGAACGCTGAAGCCAAATTGATAGACTGAGTTTTCCTGTTAACTCTGGTGGCAGTGATGATGGTGGTGGTTGGGGTGGGGGCAAGTGCTGCTGGTGTTATGCCAGGGAGATCACTGCACATGAATGTCTCTAATCCCCAAAATGTACGCTTTGGCATTGTAAGTGTACATCTAAATACTTATTCAATATTATGAGGGTTTCCACCTCTACAATCCTTACAGGCAGTGAGTTCTAGAGTCTCATCACCCTCTGGGTGCACAAATATTTCCTCACATCATCTTTATACCTCCTGATCCTTGATCCCTCCACACAGGGGAAATATTCCTTCCGGTCTACGATCATAATTTTACACATCTCAATCATGAACCCTCTCCTCCCCTCACAAACCCACCCCCGCTGACTCACCACACACACACACACACACACACACACACACACACACACACGCACACAAGCATGCATGCACCATTGCTCAGCCTCCTCTGCTTCAAGGAAAGCAACTCCAGTCTGTCCAATCTCTCTTTGTAACTAAAATAGCTGAATGCAGGCAACATTGTGATAAATCTCCTCTGCACCCTTTCCAGTGCTATCACAACTATTCTATAATGTTGATTCCAGAACTGCAATAACTCCAGCTGTTTATTCAGCTCCAGCATCATCTTGCTGCTCTTAAACTCTGTGGTCCAGCTAATAAAGGTGAGATAACCATTACTCTTCTTAACCACTTTTCTCTGTGTCCTGTTATCTTAACAGACTGGCAGATATGCATGCCAAAGCCCCTCTGACTCTTGGTGCTTCCCAGGGTCCTGTCATTCATCATGTATTTCCTTCTCTTGTTTGTCCTGCCCAAGTACATCACCTCACGCCTATGTGAATTGAATTCCATTTGCCACTGATCAGCCCGTCTGACCAGCTCTTGGATATCCTCCTGTGATCTAAGGCTAATCTTGTCACAATTTGCCACCACATCAATTCCCGTATCATCTGAAAGCTCACTGATCATTATTGGAACCGTCTGATTTCTATTGTATCTCTGCGGTGTATATTTGATTGCACATCCCTGTTTTCTGTTCTCAGTGGATTCCTGTCCTAATCCGGGCATTCCGGCAGGAAGCGTGAAATCTGGGACTAACTACGGCTTCGACGATAAGGTCAAATACCTGTGCCTCAATGATCTTGTTCTGATTGGCTCAAATGAGAGGATCTGCCTGCAGACTGGCGAATGGAGTGGATCGGAGCCTGTGTGCCAACGTGAGTGAATGGAAACAGCAGAAACATCACCCAGAATAAAAGCAACCGAACATTTAAATGGGAATATAAAAATTTGGAAAATGAGCACCCAGATTTAGTTGACACTTGTGACCAACTTTCTGATTAAAGGGCTCAAAGTGGAAACACAGTAAAGGAAGGAGTGCACATTGGGATCAACTTTAACAGAATCAGGTCACATGGACTGAATGTTATCCTTACTGCCCCTTACTGCTCTCAGTGGCTGGCACACAGCTGTACAAAAGGCACCCAAAAGCTCCACTAAAATTGTCCTCAGTATGTCTGCAGCCTCAGCTGTTTGGCAGGAGTACGGTAAAGTTTAAGATGGGTTCCCAGGAGCACCCAGATCATTAAACCTCAAACCTGAATTGAATTGAATTAGCTTTATTGCCACCTGCACGACAGTAAGGGACAAGGGGGCATGAGACCGAAACCTCTTGTGCGCACTTCTGAGGAGATGCAGATGCACTTTAGTGTCAGTGGGCCAGTAATCTAGATGATCCAGACTGACCCTGAGGTCAAATCCTGAGCATAGTCTCTCAGGAGTGAAGTAAAATTTAATCAGTAAAGAAGGAACATGCGATTGAAGGCTGTTGTGAGTAAAGGCGGCTTGAAATTGTCATGGAGGTGTACAGCACAGAAACAAACCCCTTGGCCCAACTTGTCCATGATGACCAGATGTTCTAAATTAACCTGAGGAAGGGTCACTGGACCCGAAAGGTTGACTCTGTTTTCATTCACAGATGCTGCCAGACATACTGAGTGTTTCCAGCAACTTTGTTTTCGTTCCTGATTTACAGCTTCTGCAGTTCTTTTGGTTTTCATTTGCTAAATTAATCTCATCACGTTGTCAACATTTGGCCCATATCCCTCTAAACTCTTCCTGTTAATATACCCATCCAGATGCCTTTTAAATGTTGTACCAGCATCCACCACTTCATCTGGTAGTCCGTTGCATACACGCACCACCCTCTGCAAGAAAATGTTGCCCCTTGCTTCCCTTTTAAATCTCTCCCCTCTCACCTTAAACCTATGCCCTCTAGTTGTGGACTCCCCTACCCTGGGGAAAAGATCTTAAGCTATTCACTCTATCCATGCCCGTCATGATTTTATAAATTTCTATAAGACCACCCTTAGCCTCCGACACTCCAGTCTTAAAAACAGCCTGGCTCAGTCATTCCCCGTAGGAAGGGAAATCCGCTGTCTAGACCTGGTCTGGCCTACGTGGAATCCAGACCTACAGTAAGGTAGCTGATCTTTTACAGTCCTCTAAAATGGTCCCAGCCAGCCACTCAGTTCAAAGGCAATTTGAGTTTACCAACAAATGCTCGCATTGCCAGTGACACTCTCCCGCTCTGGAAGAATAGAGTCATGGAGTCACACAGCACAGGAATAGACCCTTTGGTCCTAACAGTCCATGCCAACCATAATCCCAAATTAATCTAGCTGCACCTGCCTGCACTTGGCTCATATCCCTCCAAACATTTCTTTTTCATATACTTCCTGAAATTTCTTTTGAATGTTCATTCCATACATGAATCACCCTCTGTAAAAAAAAAGCACTTTATGACTTTTTAAAATCTTTCTCCTCTCACCTTAAAAATGTGTCCCCTCGTCTTGAAATCCCCACCCTGTAGGGAAAAGGCACCCGCCATTTACCTTATCTATACCCGTCATGATTTTACAAACCTCTATAAAGCCACCCCTCAACCTCCAATACTCCAGTGAAAAATTCCCAGCTTATCCATCCTCTCATTATAACTCAAACCCTCCATTCCCGGCAACATCCTGGTAAATGTCTTGTAACATGGCAACCAGGCCTGGTCAGAGACTCCAGAAGAAGCTTCATCAACATCTTGTACAACCTCAACATAATGTCCCAATTATTATGCAAAGGTGTGAGCAATGAAAGCAAGCACACCTCTTTAACCACCCTTTCGATATGTGACACAAGCCTTAATGAATTCTGTACCTGAACCCACAGGTCTCTCTGTTCTGCAATACTACCAAGGCCCTATTTTTAACTGTGTAAGTCCTGCCCTTTTTTGTTTCACAAAAATGTGATAATTTTACAAAGATCTTTGACAATCTTCTAATTTTAGAGGATTTTAAGGCTTGAAAATGAATTAGGAGTAAGCTGGTAGGACAGGACCAAAATAAGAAGGAGCACCGATAACTAAAAACAATCCGGCCTAATACCACACCCTACCTCAGCTTGGCAGAAAAGCTTAAATTATGAGGACCGGGTCCCATACCTTCGGCTTGTACTCCTTTGAATTTTGAAGACCATAAGGTATGGGTGCAGAATTAGGCCGTTAGGCTTATTGAGTCTGCTCCATCATCCGATCATGGCTGATTCCCTTCTCAACCTCACACTCATGCCTTCTCCCTGTAACTCTTGACTCCCTTACGAATCAAGAACTCTGTCTTTAATACTCTCACTGACTTGGCCTCCAGAATATTCTGTGGAAATTTGTTCCATAAATTCACTGCCCTCTGGCTGAAGAAATTGAGGGATGGTCTGACTCGGGGTCTTGAGACATTAAAAGCGATTTGATTCAAGGGACACTGGGGAGCTTTTTGCTTTGGTCGAGGAATTGGGAATGAGGTATGGCAAACGTCGGTGACATCAAGAGGCATTTCTTTGCATAAAGGATAGTGGATATTTGTAATTCTCTCTCCAGAACAGCTGTGATGCTGAAGGCTAATTGGAGCCTTCAAGAATAGACTATAGTAGTTTTCCCTTGCTGTCTAAAGATATCTAGGCAGGCAAGTGAAATGAAGATACCAACAACGCATGATCATGCCTTCTTAACACTTAGACTTAGCTTTGCTGACACTTTCCTGTGTTGCCTCCTATCTTTTCACCTTTGATAAATTTTAAAGACATCTAAAACTCTTTCTGCCCATGTCTTTACAAATACCGAGTGCTTCTCGCTCTCTTCATGTTGACTTATGTTGTTCCCGGTCAAGCAATATCGTGACCTTAAAATCCTGACCAGAGTTTTCAAATCACTCTGTGGCCTCAGTCCGTGCTCCCATTTCTGTAACCTCCTCCAGACCCCCACAAACCAGTGAGGTGTCTGTGCTCTTCTTTAGCATCCACAATTTTAATTTTTCCAACATCAGACCCTATGCCTTATGCTGCCTTAGGCCCTCACCTTGGGAATTCCCTTCCCCTATTCTTTTCTATCATCTTTCAAGATTCTCCCTAAAACCAATCTCTTTTAGCAAGCTCACCAGATCTCACATTTCCTTATCAACTCAGCCTTATACTTTACTTTGGTCAATGCTCCTGTGAAGTACCTTTGCTTTTCTCTTTATGTTAAAGGTGCTATGTAAGGATACCAGATTCCGAATTTTAACTCTGTTTCTCTCTCCTCAGATGCTGTCAGATGTGCTGAAGCTCTCCAGTGCTCTATGTGTTTGTTTGAGACCTCCAGTTTCCGCACTACTTTACTTTTATATAAATTCTGTCCTGTCCCTCTTGTTCTCTCAACCCTAATTGGTGACTCTCTCTCCCTCACTCTCTCGTTTCAGACAAATATTCCTTTGACCTGCCAGAGGAAGTGGCTTCTTATTTCTCTGCCTCATTTTCACGCTTTCTGAGTGAGTCAAAGATTGACTCTCAGGTTAAGGAGAAAGACGGTAAGTGAGCCAACTCTTTGTTCTCATTATTTCATTGCTGGCGCAGCAAGTTTATGAGTTTTCATGTTTTAAGCCTTGCTGGGAGAGGGTCCTGCCCAGTTGATGGGATTCTTCCATCTACAATCTCAAAGCGTTTTGCCCCATAAAATTCCCAGGCACTGGCGAAACTGTGCTCTGAGGAAGGGTCACCGGAACCGAAACGTTAACTCTGCATACCACCTCACCAACCTTTGGATACAACGGATCATCTTCCGACACTTTCGCCATCTACAATCCGACCCCACTGCCAAGACATTTTTCCAAACCCACCCTTGTCTGCCTTCCAGAGGGACCACTCTCTCCGTGACTCCCTTGTCCGCTCCACACTCCCCTCCAACCCCACCACACCCGGCACCTTCCCCTGCAACCACAGAAAGTGCTACACTTGCCCCCACACCTCCTCCCTCAGCCCTATCCCAGGCCCCAAGATGACTTTCCACATCAAGCAGAGGTTCACCTACACATCTACCAATGTGGTATACTGCCTCCGCTGTACCCGTTGTGGCTTCCTCTACATTGGGGAAACCAAGCAGAGGCTTGAGGACCGCTTTGCAGAACATCTCCACTCGGTTCGCAATAAACAACTGCACCTTCAAGTCACTAACTGTTTCAACTCCCCCTCCCATTCCTTAGATGACACGTCTATCCTGGGCTTCCTGCAGTGCCATAATGATGCCACCCAAAGGTGGCATGAACAGCAACTCATATTCCGCTTGGGAGCCCTGCAGCCCAATGATATCAATGTGGATTTTACAACCTTCAAAATCTCCCCTTCCCCCACCGCATCCCAAAACCAGCCCAGTTCGTCCTCACTTCCCTAACCTGTTCTTCCTCTCACCTGTCACCTCCTCCCAACTCAAGCCGCACCTCCATTTACCACCTACTAACCTCATCCCGCCCCCTTGACATGTCCGTCCTCCCCGGACTGACCTATCCCCTCCCTACCTATCTTCTCCTCTATCCATCCTCAGTCCACCTCCCCCTCTCTCCCTATTTACTTCAGAATCGTCTCCCCATCCCCCTTTCCTGATGAAGGGTCTAGGCCCGAAACATCAGCTCTTGTGCTCCTAAGATGCTGCTTGGCCTGCTGTGTTCATCCAGCTTCACACTTTGTTGTCTCGGATTCTCCAGCATCTGCAGTTCCCATTATCTCTGTTTGCTCCTTCAGTTTTGCTGCCAGACCTGCTGAACTCTTCCAGCAACTTTGTTTTTGTTACTGGCCTAACTAACGCCAGTCTGTTCACAATGTTCGTGTCAGATTTGATCTGGTGGTGAACTTTGCTCTGGAAAAATCACCTGACAACACTCCTGCCTTTTTTTTATTTTCAAAATATATACTTTATTCACACAAAGAAAACATACATAGCTACTAAAGTAGTTTGAAGGAATGAAGAAAATGAACAAACTTTGGCATTTGACTCGATCCAACAAACAAACCAAAGACATTTCTCAATCACACAAAACATTGGGAGGCAATGGCTTAGATGGAATTATCGCTAGACTATTAATCCTGTAGCTCAACTAATGTTCTGAGGGCCTGGGTTCAAATCCTACCATAGCAGATGGAATTTGAATTCATTAAAGAATCTGGAATTAATATGTTAAGGATGACCATGAAACCCTTCTCAGTTGTTGGAACAATAATGATTGGCTAAAGTCCTTAAGGGAAGGAAACTGCCATCCTTACCTGGTCTGGACTACATGTGACTCCAGACACACAGCAACATAATTGACTCTTAACTTCCCTCTTGGCAGTTAAGGATAGGCAATAAATGCTAGCCTAGCCAGAGATGCCTACACCTGTGAGTGGATTTGAAAAATTTTTAAAAATTTACATGCACTTCAGTCACAGCGCATCTGCTCCTGAAGCCTTCATCTGTTCCTTTGTTTCCTTTCAACTCGACTATTTCATTGTCTTGTCTCCCACCTTCTGATGACCGTGACATTGAATTAATCCAAAATTCTGCTGGCTCCAGTCATAACTTGCAGTCATAGCCTGTTTGCCTCCCAGCTCACTGATTTCAACACTGGGTCCTCAAGCATTCAAGCAATGGCCTGAATTTAAATTCTCATCTTGTTTTCCGTGACCTCATCCCTCTGTATCTCTGCAATCTCCTCCACTCTCACACCCTCCGAGATATCTGCATTCTTTTAAATCTGGCCTCTTTACTTTCCCTATAACCACTCCATTTTTGATGGCTGCAGCTTCAGAAGCTTGGGTCCAAAGGTCCAGAATTCCCTTCTTACCTTTCTCTCCTTCTCTACCTCATTTTCACCCTATAAGATGCTCCTTATAACCTAACTGTCTTTCATGAAGCTCTTGGTCATCTGACCTAACACTGCCTTACCTAACCCACTGTCATACTTTGCTTGATAAATGCTCTTGTGAACATCTTGGGGGTTTTTTTAATGTTAAAGGTTAACTATAAAAGTTGCTGTTGTTTTCGGAAGCAGTCGAACTGTGCATATTATACGTATAAAGTTTGTATAATGCAGAAAAAAATATATAGGAATAACTATATACCCACATTAAACTTACCACAGGCATATTTATAAAATTGCAGCTGTTATAGATTTCTATTTAAAGGACTTTAAATAACTGTTAGCATAGCATATATGGCTAGGAAAGGTAGACAGGAGAGGGGAATTGAAAGGCTTGATTTTACACCTTGGAGGGAAGGTCGGTCCTCAATCTGAATATCTTACCTGAACTGCAGTACTGCGACCCTGTAGCATTGCTTCAGTCATGCACTGGCTGAATCAGGGATCTTGTGGCTAAATCACTGCAAGCCAGCATGCAAGTACAGCAAGTAACTACTGTGTTAAACAGAACGTCAGCCTTCATTGCAAGAGGATGGGGGATATAAGTCAGGAAGTCTTGCTGCAAATGTAAAAGATTTTCTTGAGGACCATGCCTGGAATATTGTGTACAGTTTTGGACACCTTACCTGAGGTAGGATATTCTTGCATCAGAAGCAGTCCAGGGAAGTTTCACAGCTGATTCCTGGGATGAGCTTATCAACAAAGATTGAGTGGGTTATTCCTGCGCTCATTGCTGTTTTGAAAAATGAGAAATGATCTTATTGAAACATTCAAAATTCTGAGGCAGCTTGACAGGGTAGACACTAGACTGATTTGCTTCCCCTGTGCAGGGAATCAAGGGTAAGGTGTCTCCTTGGAGATGTGAAGGTGTTTCTCTGCTCAGGGAGTCGCCGGCCTTTGGAATTCTCTGTCGCAGTAAACGGTGGATGCTGGCTCATTGAGTCAACTCAAGGCTGAGTTCGCTGATTCACATGGGGTGGGTCAAGGGTTATGGGATCAGGGAGGAAAATGAAGTTGAGGATGATCTTATTGAACAGCCAAGCAAGCTCAAGGGGCTGATTGGCCTGCTCTTGTACCTATTTGTCAGTTTGGACTTTTGTACTCAAGACTGGGAGGGGGAGTTGAATCCACCAAGAGGCAGGAGAGCTACCAACTGAATATAGCTGACTGAAAAAGTTGTGGACAGAATGGATAGGAGAGGCTTGGAAGAGAGTGGGTGGCCTAGAAAACTGTGGAATATAGTGGAAATGAGTTGGATATTCAGAGACGAGTACTCCTTAGATATTGCAACATTGCCCTTAATTAAGTGATTTATCTTGACAAATCTCTATAGTCAAATTAACTCAATGAGCAGGTTCTGCTGGTGTGACATATCTGGCTATCTATTTGTTTCTATCAAGCAATCAAGAATAATTGTAACTATCTAATAATATTTGATAAATGTTTCCGGTTTTTCTCAGAGAGCCATGGCAGGAAGCTCATACTGGGGCAAAATCACAAACTTCATATTTACATTCTGCTTGATGTTTCTGGAAGCATTCAGAAAGAGGATTTTAAGAAAGCCATTAAAGCCATTACCACCTTTATCACCATGGTAAGTGACTGACTCAGTGTGTTATCTGGTTCAAAGCAGTCCCTTCCCAGAATGGCACCGTGCCACCCTCTTGTTGGCACCCAACAACAGCCTGCCCACCATCTACAAGGCACGAATGTGATGGGATATTCCCCACTTGCCTGGATGAGTGCACCTCCAACAACCTCAAGGAAACTTGACACCATTCACCACTCTTGCCACCTTAAACTTTCATTCCCTCTGCCACCAACGGTCAGTAGTTGCAGACTGAATCATCTAAAAGATGAACTGCAGCAACTTCACAAAGGTTCCTTTGACAGCACCTTCCCAAATCCACAACCACTATCATCTAGAAGGGCAAGGGCAGCAGTACACCACAACCGAACATTGCTGCTGGCCATGAACCATCCTGACTTGGAACTATATCACCATTCCTTCAGCGTCACTGGGTCAAAACCCTGGAACTCCCTCCCCATCAGCAGTGCGGGTGTGCCTACACTCCAAGGACTGCAGCGATTTAAGAATGCAGCTTATCACTGCCACCCTCAGGGCAAAGTCAGAGGTCACACCAGGTTTATTTGAAATCACAAGCTTTTGGAGTGCTGTTCCTTCATCAGGCGAAGTGGAGGGAAGCGCACAGGCTCAGAATTTACAGATGGAGAGGTAATTAAGAGTGTCGAAAGGTAAGCACAAATGGTGTGAGTGGAGTGTGGACAGGCTGAATAATGAGTTTTTGCAGGTATCAAACAGTGTGAATGAAGTGTCAACAGTGAAATAATAAGTGAAGGGATGATCTATAATGTGATGAATTCAGGCAGAGAGATAATTACAAAAAATCAAAACTAAGATTGTGCTAGAGACAAACCCTCGTCTGTGGCACCGTCTTAGTTTTGATTTTTTTTTTGTCAGGCAACCTAGATTATGGTGGGGTTCAACTCACCTCTCAGCTGTTGGATGGGATGGAGTGAGTGATGGGCCGAGTGGCCGATCCTCCTTCCTCTTGGAGTGTTGTTCGTTCCTGAGGGTTTTACACAAAATCTATTTCCTCTGTTTCTGCAGATCAAACAATTTGAAGTTGGGGTCAATTATGGCCTCGTGATGTTCGGCTCTCGGTCACGTGTGGAGGTCCATATTGCTCATGGTGACGTGAGTGACTCAGATTCTGTACTCCAAATACTGCCTACTCTTAAGTATGAAGGTAGGTGATTGCCTCCCATCACTTATCACCAATGTCAGCAGTGACGGTTCTCAACTTGTTTTTAATTCCCTCCCTAGAATTGTCCCTTCCTATTTCTGTAATTGTCTCCAGGCCCTAGATTACTGTGTACTCCACCAATGCTGACCTCTTGCCCGTTCCTTGATTTTTAACTGCTCCACTATTGCCTTTTCCACATCCCAATTCCAATCCCCAGAACTCCTTGCCTAAACCCCTCCTCCTGAAAAACATTCCTAAAAAAAAACAGCTGGTTGATTGATCCAAATTCTTGTTCATCTGGTCCAATTTCTCCTCGAGTGGTTCGGTGTCATATTTTGCCTGACAGCACGGTCAGGGCAGCATGGTGTCTCAGTGATTAGCACTGCAGCCTCACAGCGCCAGGAAACCAGGTTTGATTCCAGCCTCGAGCGACTGTCTGTGTGGAGTTTGCACATTCTTCCTGTGTCTGCGTGGGTTTCCTGCAGGTGCTCCGGTTTCCTCCCATGATCCAAACATGTGGATTGGCAATGTTGAATTTCCCACAGTGTCCACAGATGTGTAGATTAGGTGGGTTATAGGGAGGTGGGTCTGTCAGGAATGTTTGAGGGTCGTTGTGGGCTTGTTGGGCCAAAGGGCATGTTTCCACACTGTAGGGATCCTAAGTTTAACACTCCTGTGAGACATTTCGGGTGCTATATGAAAACACTTTGTTGCTGAAATTAAATACAATCATGGAAGTAACTTGCCATTTACAATTTTTAAAACATTTCTTTTTGTCCTTTTTTCATTTCAAGTCTTGCTGCCCTCTTGAAATTGACCTCTGGAGAGATTGACTGAGCCCCATATTTTTTCCCAAAGTAGCCATTCCTCAATACAGGAGCAGTGGAAGCCATTCAGCCCCTTGAGTCAATATCAGTATAGACATTGATCACGGCTGTCCATGCTTCCGTGTCACTTCATCCATTGGCCTGGCCAAAAAACAATCATTATTTGCAGTTTTGACCTTTCCACTTGACCCTCAGTCTCATGAGCCTTTGCATTAGGAAGTGACATCAACTGAATTCTGTTTATTTCATGAAAAAAAGGGATTCTGGCCTCACTGGCAAGTCTGAAATTGCTGTCTATCCCCAATGACCCTTGAACTGATTGACTTGCTGGGCCATTTCAAGGTGCAGTTAAGATTCCTCCACATTGCTGTGGGTCTGGAATCTAGGTAGGCCAAACCAGGTAAGGATGGCGGATCTCCTTGCCCATAGTGGCGTTTATGAACCTGTGGATTTGTATGGCAATTAGTTTTTTTTTAAATTCACTCGAGCGATGTGGGCAACGCTAGCAGGCCAGCATTTGTTGCCTATCCTCAGCCACCCTTGAAATGAGTGGCTTGCCAGGTCATTTCAGAGGGTAGTTGAGATTCAACCGTATAGTGTGGGCCTGGAGTCACAAGTAGTCAGACCAAGTGAGGATGGCAGTTTCCTTCACTGAAGGATGTCAGTGAGCCAGATGTGTTTTCCTGACGTTGGCACTGGTTTCATAGCCAGTCGAATCTTAAATCCATTTTTAAAACTGAATTCAATTCAACAGAGAAGACTCATCATCTGACGTGATAGGATTTCATCCTGGATACCCAAATCAGGCAGATCATACTATATAAAGTACCTTAGGGTAGTAGAACAGAGTGAGGAATACAGAAAAGTCTACAGAGAAGGTGCACAAAGAGCGAGATCAAGATTAAATTTAAAGCTTGAGAGATCCATTCAGAAGTCTAATAACAATGGGGAAGAAGCTGTTCTTGAATCTGTTGGCTTGTAAGTTTAAGCTTTTTTATCTTCTAGCTGAGAGAAGAGATTGAAAGAGATTATAACTGGGGTGTAAGGGGTCTTTGAGTCTGCCTTCCTGAGACAGCGAGAAGTATAGATGGAGTCAGTGGATGGAAAGTTGGCTTGTGTGATGGTCTGGCCTCTGTTTTTTCTTACAGTCCTGGGCAGAGCAGTTGTCATACCAAAACATGATGGCCATCACCTCCCCTCTAGTGATAGTGTAACTTCACATACCAGATTTATTGCTTGAGTTCAAATTCCACCAGCTTTCTGTGGTGCGGTTAAGAACCTGGAAAGGCTGAAGCGACTAGGTGGTTAGTCCAATGGTAATACCGTGACACCATCATCAGCTACCAAAAATGGTACGCACTTCCTGGCATTAAATTGCAGCTGCCACTGGTCCAACCCAAGCTGTGTGTCGAAGGAGATGAAAATAAAGTTCCAGCAGCAATGGGGTATAAACACACAAGTCCTCAGGGGCTGGAGCTTTAAGCCAGTGTCTCGGACCACTCAGTGACACTACTGCAATGGCCCAATTCTAATGTGAAGCCTGTGCCCTCTTGTTCTGGACTCCCTGTGACTGAGGGAATGGGCCTAGCTTTGATGTTTGATTTCATGATCAGAAGCCTCAGCATCTTCCTGAAAGCACATTATCTGATTAACCCTCTTGACCTTAGACATCGCAAGGTACAGCGATGCAGGAACAAACATGACTGGAGCTTTGAAAACGATTTTCGAAATGATGGTTCTGAAGAAGGCATCAATGAAGGACAAACAAGCAGAATGGAGGGAGGTCCGACACGCCATCATGATCTTCACTGATGGTAGGTAACAGTGAACCAAACCTTCCTTTCAGTTTGAGAAAGCTACCTCTGCCAATGTTTCCGCAACAATTCTTAGCCCCTGGGTTCAATGTGACAACACAGGAACTAGGAGCAGGAGTGGACTATTCAGCCCCTCGATTCTGCTGCATCCTTCAATCAAATCATAGTTAATCTGAGTTGGCGTGATGGCTCGCTGGTTGGCACTGCTGCCCCACATTGCCAGGGGCCTGAGTTTGATTCCACTCTCAGGCACCCGTGTCTGTGTGAAATTTGCACATTCTCCCCACATCTTTGTGGGTTTCCTCCACAGTCCAAAGATGTGCAGGTTAGGTGGATTGACCTTGGGAAATTGCCCATAGTGTCCAGGGATATATAGGCTAGGTGAATTAGCTATGGTAAATGAAGGTTACAGGGATTGAGTGGGGTGCTGGAGTTGGGTCTGGGTGGGATGCGCTTCTGAGGGTAAGTTTGGGCTGAACAGCCTGCTTCCACACTATTGGGATTCTAACCGTGGCCCTACTTCTAACCGTGACTCTACTTACTGTCAGCTTTCACTCTGCGCAGGCCATAACCTTTTACCCACTACAGACTCAGCATCAAACATATTCAATGACTCAGCGCCCTTTGTTAAGTGTAGAGAAAATTCCAAAGGCTCGTGATCCTCTGAAGCAAGAAGTTTCTCTTTGCTGCAACTTATTTTGAGACTGGACCCCTCCCCCCAATTCTAGATTCCTCAGTGAGAAGAAACATCCTCTCAATACCTACCTTGTAAAGTCTCTCAGAATCTTATGTTTCAGCGAAATCCCTTCTTATTCTTCGAAACTCCAATATCGACAATATATATTCAACCTTCCCTCCGATTAGCACCAAATTCACAAACATCTGCTCCCTCCACCACCAATGCTCATTAGCAGCAGTGTATGCGATGTATACAGTCTACAAGATGCACTGCATAAATTTGCTGAAGATCCTCAGACAGTACCTTCCAAACATGTGACCACTTCAACCTAGAAGGACAAGAGCAGGAGATGCATGGGAACGCTACCTCCTGCAAGTTTCCCTCTAAGCCACTCACCATCTTGACTTGGAAATATATTGCCATTCATTCACTGTTGGGTTAAAATCCTAGAATTCCCTCCCTAACGGTGCTGTGGGTCAACTACAGCAAATAGAATGCCTCCAGTGCAGGTAGCGGTCATCTGACCCATTGAGTCAACCCCAAATTTCCAAAGGGTGTCTTATCCAGGCCCACTGCCTCCCTCCATATCCGCATAACCCCTCAGTTAGCATGGCTAATCCACCTAAGCTGCATACCTTTGGACTGTGGGAGGAATCTAGAGCACCTGGAGGAAACTCACGCAGATACGGCGAGAGCCTGCAAGCTCCACACTGACTGTCCCCTAAAACTGGAATCGAACCCAAGTCCCTGGTGCTGTGAGGCAGCAATTCAAGAGGCAACTCAACGCCACTTTCTCAAGGGCAACTAGGGATGGGAAAAAAAATTCCTGGCTTATCCCACATTGCACGAGTGAATATGAAGAAAATGAAGAGAATGTTTCCTCCAGGAAGACCAATCTCTAGAATCCTCTCCAAAGATCCTCTACAATCCGTGAGAATGCTGTGCATTGGTGTTGAGTGGTAGAGTTTGTTGCGGGCCAGGAAAGGTGACAGAAAACCGAATCAAACACTCATGAAGCTATATATAAATAAGCAGGCCTCATGGCATAATGGCAAAATTAGAAAAAAAGTGCTGGGCTAGTAGGCCTGTGTTCAAACATAAGAACTTAAGAACTAGGAGCAGGAGTAGGCCATCCGGCCCCTCGAACCTGCCCTGTTCAAGTCTCAACCTGCTCCAATGATATCACTGTAAAGGCTGATAAGGAAGTATTCTTTTCTTTTTAAAAATCACAGTCACAAGTAGATGAACTTTACAAACAATCTTTGGGCCCTTGTTTGTTTTCCAGGGAGGAATAACATGGGAGGAAATCCTAAACCGATGATGGATCGCATTCGGAACTTCCTGGACATTGAGAAAGTTGGAGAAGAGTTTCTTGGTAAAGCATCTCTGACAGTTTCACCATTTCTTCTAGGATAGTAGAGCTGGTGGAGGGAGTTATTGGGGAGTGTCATTGTGAGCTCCGCTGTCTTTTATTTTAATGTTAAGTAACTGGAGACAAATTGATTCCTGGCTTGGCGGGATTGACCTATGATGAGAGATTCTTTTATTCATTTATGGGATGAGCCTAGCACTGGTTAGGCAACATTTATTGCCCATCCCAGAGGGCAGTTAAGAGTCAACCACATTGATGTGGGTCTGGAGTCACATGTAGGCCAGACCAAGTAAGGATTGCAAATTTCTATCCCTAAAGGACATTAGTAAACCAGATGGGTTTATTCTGAGTGTCGACAATGGATTCATAGTAATCATTAGACTCTTAATTCCGGATTTTTATTGAATTCAAATTCCATCATCTGCCGTGGCAGGATTCAAACCAGAGTCCTCAGAACAGTACCTGGTTCTCTGGATTGTCAGTTGGAATTGTGTTCATTGGAGTTCAGAGAAATGTGACGGGATCTAATATGAACCTAGGTTTAGGCGTAGGACATATGTTCCCAATGGTTGGGGGTGGAGTGGGGGGAGGGAGTCCAGTACTAGTTTAAGGATATTGGAAAAATCTCCTAGGATTGAGATGTGGAGAACTTTCTTCACTCAGACAGTGCTAAGCCTGTTGAATTCATTACCATATGACGTGGTTGAGGAGCAAACATTACGTGTTTTCAAGAAGGAGTAGATGTAGCTCTTGTGGAATAAAAAACAAAGTACTGTTGGAAATGAGAAACAAAATCAGAAATTGCTGGAAATACTCAGCAGGCCTGCCGACATCTGGGGACGGAAAGCCAAGTCAAAGTTTTGTATCCAGTGACCCTTCTTCAGGACCCTTTAGATATAGCCCTTGGATCTGGGATGAAGGTGGGATTAGGATATTGAGCGTGATGATCAGCCATGATCATATTGAATGGTAGAGCATGCTTTGTTGGCCCCACTCCTACTCCTATCTTCCATGTTTGTGGGAGAGGTGATGGCATTGTCTAGATTATTAATCCAGAGATCTAGGTAACGCTCTGGAGACAAAGTTTGAAACCTGCCATTCTGGATGGTGGAATTTGTATTCGATAAATATTTGGAATTAGGAGTCTAAAGGTGTCCATGAAACCATTGTTGATTGACAGGAAAAACCCAATGTGCTTTAGGAAAGGAAACTGCCATCCCTACCTGGCCTGGACTAAATATGATTCCAGACCCACTGTAATGTGGTTGACATTTAGTTGCCCTGTTGACAATAAACCCTGGCCTGTGAATAAACTTTTCAAAAATTATAATATCTGATGTGAATCAAAGTTTCAAGGTTTGTTTGAAAGGAACTGTCATCATAATTCTAGCCCCAGCTTGGAATTTGGGCTTGGAGCCTGTGGGTAGCACCATCCTAAATCAGATTTTGGGATCCTTGAACCTCTTTGGCCTAATGGCCATTACTCCTGCTCCCAAACCATGCAGCTGCTATAAGGCTGGTTGCTGTCCTGCAAGGAGGCTCGCCAGTCATAGCCTGCAACACGCAGAAGTTTACAGTAGTGAGCCAAAAGGACTTTTAAACAACACTGGTGGTTGTTTCATTGTCACTATTGGGCTTGCTTTTTATTCCAGGTTTTTATTGAATTCCAATTTCAACATTGCTATGGTGAGATTCGAACTCATATTCCCAGAGCATTAGACTGGGGGAACATTCTGGATTACTAATTCAATGACATTCCCACCTAGCCACCACATCCCAAATACTGTTTTGCTTTCCTGCCATCCCTCATGTTCTGTGTTGCAATGATAACCCAAGTTATTGATCAGTCACAGCATCATTCGCTTGTCAATTATTTGAGAAGAAAGCCAGACACAAATTGAGGAAATCCCACCAAGAGTGCTGAGAGCTTTAGGAACCAATGGGACACACTGCCATGTCCAGTGGGTATAGATTACAAACAAACTGGGTGTCCATTGCAGTCTCGGCCCCACCGCCTTCCCACAGTGACCTGCAGTCAGAGTGGGTTTTCCTGCTCAGGTGATGCTGATTTCTCTTTCAGATGTCTACGTGTTTGGCCTTGGCAATGATGCTGATGGAGAGGAGATGAACTCAGTTGCATCTAAGAAGAACAACGAGAAGCATGTGTTCCTCATTCAGATGGATGACCTAACAACTGTCTTCAATGCGATGCTAGGTAAGAAGGGTTTCATTAGCTTTTCACCAGGGAGCTACCTTTCAACAGTTCAGCTCCCCACCATCTACCCTTCAGCTTCAGCACCTCCTTTAGGATTCCCTCTACACACATTGATCCAACCTGGCACCAGCCCCTTCCAGCAGCTCCATCCCTGGTTGGCTGTTGTCTCATTAACATCCTGGAAAACATCCTGTGTTAAATGTTGGTTTGCTGAATTATCTCACCATTTCAAGGTACAGCTCCCTTAGTAAAATTGCAGTTAGAACAGCTGAGGATTAACATGCAGAGTTCATTTGGCCTGTTGTCCCTGTGATGGCATCTTGCTGT
This sequence comes from Stegostoma tigrinum, assembly GCF_030684315.1. Classification (NCBI taxonomy): domain Eukaryota; kingdom Metazoa; phylum Chordata; class Chondrichthyes; order Orectolobiformes; family Stegostomatidae; genus Stegostoma; species Stegostoma tigrinum. The sequence goes on from NC_081387.1 coordinate 20,855,774, forward strand.
GTCAATTCTGAACCAATTCCACCACTGACCCTCTCCCCATTGCCCTGTACAATGTCAGACTAATCACAATTCCTCACACTCTCCCCAATCAATCCCAGAATATCAATCCCAGAATAATCCCAATATATCAATTGCAAACTAATCACACAACCCTGATCTGGCTTCTGTATCAATTCTCAATTGATTTCACTGGTCCGCTATTTCCCCATAGCCCGGTATCAATCCCCAAGTAATCCCATTGTCCCACGCTTTTCCAAAGCCTGTACTGATCATAAATTAATTCCACTGTCCCACTCTCTCCCCATAACTACGTACTGATCCCAAACTGATCCCACACTTGCACGTACTCTACATATAGCCCCATCTCAATCCCTCGCCAATCTCAATGCCCAAATCTCTCTCTATTGCTCTGTAATGGGTGCCATGATGGCTCAGCAGTTAGCACTGCCACCTCACAGCACCAGGATCCGATTCCACCCTCGGGCGGCTGTCTGTGTGGATTTTGCACATTCTCCCTGTGTCTCCATGGGTTTCCTCCACATGCTCAATTTCCTCCCACAGTCCAAAATTGTGCAGGTTAGCTGGATAGTCAATGCTAAATTTCTCATTGCATCTAGGTATGTGACAGTTAGGTGGGTTAAGCCATGTGAAAAGCAGGAATCCTGGGATTGGGTAGTTGGTTGGGTCTGGGTGAGATGCTCTTTGAGGGTCAGAGTGAACTCAGTGGGCTGAATGGCCTGTTTCCTTATTGTATAGATTCTATGATATTTCTCCCTAACTAATCTCACTGCCCCATACTCTCCACGTTGCTTTATATTCATTCTTAACTAAACCCACTGCCACACTCTCTCTCCCTTTATCTGCATGATTTTCCCTGATTTAAATATTTAATCTTCTTTTAGCGGATGGTATTGTCTCTGTCTCACTGTGGCAAAGCATTCCCCAGCACAAACAACCTCCCAAGGAAGGAAGGCTCCACAACCCCAGAGTTGGTGTCAATTGTGGTAATTCTTACCAAACAAAATAACCGTGTTATTGAACCTCAATCACTGAAATTTCACTGTCTAGCAAACTCTTCTCCTTACCTAGAAGCCAGGAGGCCTGACTTCAAATCCACTTGCTCTATAGCTGTGGCATAAAATCCTTGAACAGATTGATTAAAAATGCCCAGAAGACTGCTCCCTTCGCCTTCGCTCCTCCAGCAACAACAATTTTCATTTGTATGGCACCTTCAACATAGCAAAATACCCTCAAGAAATTGACATTGCAAATTCTCCCCATGTTTGCACTGAGTTTCCTCTGGGTGCTCCGGTTTCCTCCCACGGGCCAATGATGTGCAAGTTAGGTGGACTGGCCATGCTAAACTGCCCACAGCATCCAGGGATGTGGAGGGTTACTGGGCTGGCGGCGGGAAATGCAGGGTTTCAGGGACAGGGTAGGGGATGGGGCTGGGTGGGATACTCATCGGAGGATCAATGTGGATTCTATGGGCCGAATGGTCTGCTTCCACACTGTAGCGATTCTATGATTCTAATCCTTTATGTCAGTTCACTTAACAAATGTTCAGATTGACACATGAAGTGACTTAAGCTTTATTGCTTCTGGGATTGAAAATAATGCAAATTTAAAATTCTTACCTCGGTGTTCAAATCTCCTCATGTCCTTACACCCCTTAGTTCAGTTCTACAACCAATTGAGATGTCTGTCCTGCGACAATTCCACCTTTTTGAGAATCCCTGATTTTAATCACTTCATTTCTGATGACAGTGCTTTGTCTCTCTTGATTTCTGGAATTCTCTCTCTAATTCTCTGATCCTCTCTCACTCTCTCATCCTTTGAGATGTTCTTTGTATGCACCCATTCAACCAAAGATCACCTTCTGTGACTTGGTATCAGATTCTATCTACTTGTATTGTGTTAGGTGCCTTGTGACATTTCACTATGTCAAAGTTGTTGTATAATGCACCCTGTTGTTGTGCATGCCTGTGTAGAAGCAATGCAGGAGCACAGAGAGAATTAAATTGCAATGTCCTTTGCTCTCCTGGAAATGGAATAACTGCTTCTTCACACCTGGAGGAGACTTGCAGACACACAGTCTTGCAAGGCTTTATTATCTCTGAGATAATGGGAACTGCAGATGCTGGAGAATCCAACATAACCACGTGTGGGGCTCGATGAACACAGCAGGTCAAGCACAATCATAGGAGCACAAAAGCTGACGTTTCGGGCCTAGACGCTTTTCTGATGAAGGGTCTGGGCCCGAAACGTCAGCTTTTGTGCTCCGAAGATACTGCTTGGCCTGCTGTGTTCATCCAGCCCCACACTTTGTTATCTTTAATTATCTCCGAGTCCACTGTAATCTTTCTTTTGAGGGCAAGGGGTTTGGGTGTGAGTCCCAAATCCCTACAGCATTTGTCGTTCCTAATTTCTTGCCTGAATTCCAAATATAATGAGACATCTTGCCTCCCCTTTGCCCCACTATTTCTTTTCTTCATTTTAAACACTGAAAGCAGATTTGTCCTCAAGCTTGTCTGCCCAAAGAAATAAAAAGTAAGGTTGTGTCACCTTCCTTCATAATCCTGTGCATACTAAGAAGGACAAATATTTATGACCTTAATGGTACAGAGGAAACAAGCAAGATAGATAGAGGGAAGCCAATGGATGTAACATATTTGGAATTACAAAAAGCATTTGATAAGGTGCAACATGTCAGGATATTTAATAAGACCAGTATTGAAAGGTTTGGCTAACTAATTGAAATCTGAAATTTGGGATAAAGGGGCATTTTCAAGATGGAAACTTATAACTCGTGGAGTTCTACAGGAATCAATGCTGAGGCCACAATTACTTACAATATATATTAATGACTCAGAAGTGAATGTCAAGTTTGTGGATGACACAATTAGGCGGGAAGTCAAGTCATGAAAATGACACAAACTATCTCCAGAGAGGTATGGGTAAATTAAGCAAAACTTGGAAGATGGAATATAATGTGAGAAAATGTGAGATTATGTACTTTGCCAGGAGGAATAAAAGAGCTGAATATTATTTAAATGCGGAAATGACTGGAGAAAGCTGTAGCACAGAGGGATTTGGGTGCCTTTATGCATAACTCATAAAAACCTAGCAGCCAAGTTCAGCCAGCAATAGGGAAGACAAATGAAATGTTGGCCTTTGTTTCAAAGGGAGTGGAATATAAAAATAGAGAGGTCTTGCTAAAACCAAACAGGGAATTATCTGGATTACAGTTAGAATATTGTGAATCGTTGTCGTTCCCTTATCTAAGGGACAAATATGCTGGCACTAGAGGTTTTATTGGTCAATTCCAGGTATGGAGGGATTTTTCAATGTGAAGAGGTTGTGTAGACTGGACCTGTACTCATTGGAGTTCAGGAAAATGAGAGGAGACAGACCATTTATTTTCAAGAGTAAGAGTCATCGAAATAAGACAGAAATGAGGAGGAATTTGTTCTTCCAGAGGGTGAAGAATCTGTGGAATGCTGTGCTGTCATTACTGGGTCATTAAGTATAATCTAGGCTTGGATGGACAGATTTTAATCTGTAAGGAAATCAAGGATTACAGTGGAAAGGCAGGAAAATGGGGTGGAGGATAATCAGATCAGCCATGATCTCATTAAATGACTTGATGGACTGAGTAGCCAATCTCTACCCCTCCATCTTATGGATTTCTGACTTGAACATTGCTGGAAAGAAATATGATGTCAAAGTTTTCCATCTTGTACTCAAGAGGATAAATACAAGATGCCAAATTTCAAACGCTCACGTCAATTTACACTTAAGAAGGTGTGATTAGGCGATTCGACAACATTTGCTGAATGACCTTGGTTATATCGATAATTATGCTAATGACCAATTTAGGATAATTTGGTTGAGTTCATAATATGGTTCATTAAGGCTTGCTGGAACAACAAACCTTCATACGCTGGAACCCGCTCTCTACAAACAGAAGGGACATGTTCAAGCCTTTCGCCTTTTACTAAATTACACACAGGAGCTTGGGAGCTTTAGTTCCCTACTTTTTCTTTTCCATGGTAACATCTGGGGCAATCAGAGTTGACTTTCCCACCAACCAGCACTCTTTTCTCCGATGTAATAAATTATTGTGATTGCTTGAAACTTGCAATGGAATTCTTGCAATGGTCCCGATGAGAGCCAGACTAAAAATTTGTCAACATGCCTCTCTCTCAATAGTGCTGAAGAGTTGGGCAAATCAGTTGTCAACACTCAGATACATTTATAAACCAACGCCATTGACACTACAGTAGTATCTGTCACGAGATTGCTAATTTATGGTGCATATATTTCCATGGAAAACAATGCACACACCTTATCCATCATTTAACGAGTTTTTTTTTAAATTCTCCTTTCACTTCCCCTTTACCAGGCAACATTCGGACAACTGATCAAACATCTGCTTTTCCCAACATCTGTGAAGGAATAAAGCAGAGTAAACATTTCGGGCCCGTTAACTCCAACTTTTCCTTTGCAGTTGTTGCCAGACGTGCTAAGCTTTTCCAGCAACTTTGTTTTTGTTCCTGATTCACAGCATCCGCAGTTCATTCGGTTTTTATCTGCTTTTCCCAATAATGGCTTTGTTCTGTAACACAGCACTAAAGTTGAACAAAATGCATTTCTTTTTACAGATCTCACTTCCGTTGGAAACCTGTGTGGTTTTGCCAATAAAAGTTTAACTGTAAGCGACCAGAGTTCCTTTCCATGGTACGCAGAAGTTCGCAGTAATGACAATCCGGTGAGTTTACATGACATGTTTGTGGTTCTGTGATGGAGAGCTATATTCACTGAAAGGGAAAAAAAACCTATGCAGAGAGACAGAGTCAGAGAGAAATGCTTGCACACAGACACAAGCACATGGAATCACAGAGTCTTAGAGATGTACAGCACAGAAACAAGCCCTTCAGTCCAACTTGCCCATATCGACCTGACATCCTAAACTAATCTAGGTCCATTTACCAGCATTTGACCCATATCCTTCCAAACACCTTCAATTCATATACCCATCCAGGTGCCTTTTAACTATTCTAATTGTTTCAGCCTCCACCATTTCCTCTGGCAGTTCAATCTACACACGCAAAAAACTCTGAGTGAAACAGTTGCGCCTAGAGTCACTTTTAAATCTTTTCCCTCTCATGTTAAACCTATGCCTCTAGTTTTGGGCTCCCTTGTCCTGGGAAAAAGACATTGGCTATTCACTCTATCTGTGCCCCTCATGACTTTATAAACCTCTATAAGCCTCAGCCTCCAACACTCCAGGAAAAATAGCTCCAGACACTCCCCATAGCCCTAGCCCACCAACCCTAGAAACATCCTTGTAAATCTTTTCTGCGCCCTTTCAAGTTTCACAATGTTCTTCCTATAGCAGGGAGGCGAGAATTGAATGCAGAATTCCATAAGTGGCCTAACCAATGTTTTGTACAGACACAGCATGGCCTCCAAATTCCTATGCTCTGACCAATAATGGCAAATATACCAAACATCTTCTTCCACACAAAGTGGGAGAGACTGTCAAAAGCAAGAGAGAGTGTACCCAAAGCATATACACACATGGAGAGAAAGAAAGAGATGGAGGTATGCCACATGTGCATAGAAGGAGAGTGAGATATGGGCAAGGAAGGTACAGAGAGGCAGAGGTAGACACACAGGGAAGCACACAGGAAGAGGATGTGTGAGAAACTCAGCAGAGAGATAGATAAAGAAACAGACAGACAATCACAGTATAGAGGGAGCATTGGAGAGAGGGAGAGGGAGGATAAAAGTGATATACAGTAAGATGAAGAAAGAGAAGGAGAAGTCTAAAAAGAGAAGAGTAGGATAGGAAATAATTCATTACGGAAAGAAAGAGAAAGAGGCAGGAAAAAATTTTAAACAGGGTAGAAAGAGGGAGATAAAGAAGGAATGAGAATATGTGTGACTGAGTGTTAAGAGAGATGGTTCATAGATGATCTTGGACAGCAGATCTGTCCCAATTAGGATGAAGGCTCCTGCCTTCCAATCCCAAAACATCATTGTAGTAGAAAGCCACCTTGATGGGGAAGCAGTGGGAGGACTGTATCACATGGCTTTCCTGTTACATCATTGGTCCCATTGAATATGAAGCAGGGCGTGGAGCAATTACAAAGCCCGAGGTCACATCAAAAGGAGAGAGTGTGACAAAATTGAAGCAAGTGGGTGAGAATTAGAAATTTAAAAAGGGCTGGGACCCAGTGCAGGACAATTGGCTCAAAGGGAGATGGTTGGGTGGGATCTGGTGAAGGCTTGGTTGTGTCTAGCAGAGGCCGGGGGAAAGGTGTTACCGATGTGACTGAACTCTGGGGCGAAAGGCAAGGTCTTGGTAGCAGATCATCAGGAAGTTTTCAATGAACCATGTCCTCCGTAGGACTTTCGATGTTCTGGATCCATTGTGGGGGAGGAGTGGATCCTAACAGCAGCCCATTGCTTCGAATATCTGACCGAGGGAGACACTAACAGCAGACTCATTTTCGTTGGTAAGGAAAGAACTCTTTGATGCCTTTTTGTTTTTGGCAGAACGAGGTTGGGAGTGTGACACAGGAAACAGGCCACCCATTATCAAGGCCAGTCAGCCTTTATTCCATTGAACACAACTCATTCATTTGATAGTTCATTTCATTCATGACACAGGCTATTCAGTCCCATTGTTCTATGTCGGTGTTTTGGTTTAGAACCAGCCTCCTCACATCCCTCTGCCCCTTTCTGCCTCATTTGTTTATCCAGTTTCCTCTTACAAGGGGCAGTGTGGTGGCTCAGCGGTTAGCACTGCTGCCTCACAGCTTCAGGGACCCAGGTTCAATTCCAACCTCGGGTGACTGTCCGCATGGAGTTTGCATGTTCACCCCGTATCTGCATGGGTTTCCTCCGGGTGCTCTGGTTTCCTCCCACAGTCCAAAGATTTGCAGGTTAGATGGGCTGGTCATGCTAAATTGCCCCAGGAAGGTGTAGGCTAAGAGGATTAGCCATGGGAAATCACATAGAATAATGTTAAGGAGGATGGATCTGGGTGGAATGCTCTCTGGAGGGTCAGTGCAGACTCAATGAGCTGAATGGCCTGCTTCTGCTGTGTAGGGATTATATGTTTCTATGTATCTATACTATTCATCTGAACCATTCTCTGAGGTAGAGAATTCCACTTTCTCACTGCTCACTGGTTGAAGAGATTTCTCCTGAATTCCCTATCACATTTATTAATGACAGCCTGACTCTTGGATGAAGTCTTGTGAAGCAGTGGGTAGCATCTCTTCCTCAAAGCCAGAATCTCCGGATGCAAGTCCCACTCCAGGACGTTTTGGCCAAGGAACATACATTAGTAACATGGCTTGGTTGAGTTCCAAGCTGCAAAACCTCCCAACATACACAAATAGTAGCGACTAGTGTGGAAGAGATTCCAGGTCTTGGAGAAAGTGATTTGACTGAAGCAGGTAAGGGTCTGAGAGAATGGAGGGGTGTTTCCCCATGATGAGAGAATCTAGAACTAGAAGGTCATCATTATCTTTCTCAAAACAAAAGGGGTCTGAAAGGGAACCTGAAAGGGATTGAAGGCATGATTTTATTTGTCTTGGAATGTCATGTGTTTTTGGAGCGCTGGTCCTGAGAATGTCGTGGAAGCAGAGTTCTTGAATACTTTTAGGTCAGAGCTTGATAGATTATTGTTGAGTGATGGTGTGGAAGGTTAGGTGGCGGTGGGCAGGAATGTGGACTTGAGGCCACAATGAGATCAACCATGATCTTACTGAATGGCACAGCAGCTTTGAGGGCAGAGTGGCCTACTCTTGGTCCTAATTCATACATTTATGTATTGCTTTCTGGGATGAGAATTAGTGACCCTCTGAGACAAACACATTCTTCTAACGTCAATCTTCAATGGGAGACTTCTTACCCTTAAATTGTGTCCCCTAGGGTCCAGTGTCCTGGCATTCACCCTATTAAACCCTGACAGAACCTTATACATTTCAATCTGATCATACCTTGTGCTTCTAGACTCTAATGGGCACAAGTCTTTCATCATTGGATAATCATAGAATTCCTATATTGTGGAAGAGGCCATTCGGCTAATCAAATCCACACCTACCCTCTGAAGAGCATCCCACCCAGACCCACTCCCCACCCCATCCCTATAACCCTGCATTTCCTATGGCTAATCCACCTAGCCTGCACATCCCCAGATATGGCTCAGTCATTAACACTGCAGCCTCACAGCACCAGGGACCCGGGTTCAATTCCAGCCTCGGGCAACTGTCTGTGTGGACTTTGCACATTCTCCCTGTGTCTGTGTGGGTTTCCTCCGGGTGCTCCAGTTTCCTCCCACGGTCCAAAGATGTGCAGGCTAGGTGGATCGGCCATGCTAAATTGTCTATAGTGTTCAGGGGTGTGTGAGTTATAGGGGGATGGGTCTGGGTGGGATGCTGCAAGGGACGGTGTGGACTTGTTGGGCCGAACGGCCTGTTTCCACACTGTAGGGAATCTAATCTAATGTAATTCAGCATGGCCAATCCACTTAACCTGCACTGTAGGAGAAAACTGGAGCACCTGGAGGAAACCCACACAGTCGCCTGAGGCTGGAATCAAACCCAGGTCCTTGGCACTGTAGGGCAGCAGTGCTAACCACTGAGCCACTGTGCTGCCCTGGCACTCAGTCCAGCAACCCCTAGAGTCTTGCAAAGGGCTTTATGTATGAATGTTTTTGAAATATTGTCACAGGTGTGAGATAAGGAAACACGGCAGCTCCCATACAACAGGAATGTGGTAAATATTAACTGATGGTGATATTGGTGAGAATATTCAAAGCGGAGATTGATGCATTTTTTAAATCAGTAAGAGGTTTGGGGGTTATGGGTGAAAGGAAGGAAAGTGGAGTGGAGGATTATCAGATCAGCTGTGGTCTCATTGAATGGTGGAGTAGATGCAATAGGTCAAATGGCTGACTTCTGCCCCCATGTCTTATGGTCTTATACATTGTAGCACATGGTACAGTAAAAACATCTTCTTTGGAATAATGGCTTTAGGATCTTTCACGTCCACATGAGAGGCCAGAGAGGGCTTCAGCTTCGTATCACGTTCGAAGAAAGAGCTTGCGAATGAATGAACCTTCATTTTCTCTGATTTTCACACAGGGGTTTCTGATAAGAAGGTACAACTGAAAATAGACAGAGTGATAAAACACCCAAACTACAACCTGACTGGGAAGGTGGAGATGGGCATCCGGGAGTTTTATGATTATGATATTGCCTTGGTAAAGATAAAGTCAAAACTGAGCTTCACAACAAATATCAGGTAAAGCAAAAAAAAATCCTTTCGCTATCTGAAAAGGATTGCATTCCATGGCAATTTTTAACATTTATTCATTCATGGAATGTACTGACTAGACTAGTATTGATTGTCAATCCCTAATTGCCTAGAGGGCAGTTAAAAATCAACATTGTTGCAGGCGTGAAGTTATATGTAGGCCAGATCAAGTAAGGAAGGCAGATTTCCTTCCCTAAAGACATTAGTGAAACAGATAGGTTAATTACAATAATCACCATGGGGGCATCTTATTATTGAATTCACATGTATTAATCTGGGCCTCTGGATTATGGTAATAAATGCTGAATACTGCGATGCTAGAAATCTGAAAGGCAGGCATTCATGTGCATGCACTTGCACACATATACGTATACACACATACATTTCTCCTTCGCACTGGATTAGTAATAAATGCTGAATACTGCGATGCTGGAAATCTGAAAGGCAGGCATTCATGTGCATGCGCGCGCACGCACACATACATATACACACACACATTTCTCCTTCGCACTGATTATGAGTCCTGTGACATTACTGAATCTCCACTGGCTCCCTATAAATCTGCGGCACCTTCTTAGTATTTGAGTAATTAATTCACTGAAAGGAGGCATTTAGCCCATTAAGTTCATTCCAGCTGTCTGTAGAGCGATCCAATCCATGTTATTACCCCATAGGCCTGCAAATTTATTTCCCTCAAGTACCCATTCCAATTTACTTCTGAAATTATTGATTATCTCCACTTACAGAATCCCGTAACCAACAAAATATTAGTTACATGTTATAACTAGCGAGTTTACCTTGTGTCAACTGTTTATTCTCATCCTTGTTTGCAAATCCCTCTGTGGACCTTGCCCTCCCTACCTCTGTTATTTTGTCCAACCCCTCAACCTGTATTAGAGTCATGGAGTCATACAAGGGAGGGAAACAACCCCTTCAGTCCAACCAGTTCATGCTGGTCGTAATCCCAAACTAAACCAGTCCCAGAGATAATGGGAACCAGTCCCACCTGCTTTTGCTTAGTCATAGCCCTCTAAACATTTCTCATTCATCTACATATCTAAATGTCTTTTAAATGTTGTAACTGTACCTGCATCCAGCACTTTCTCTGGGAGTTCATTCCGTGTAAAATAAACAATTGCACCTCGTGTTCTTTTTAAATCTTCCTCCTTTCGCTTTAAATATACGCCCCCTAGCGGTAGACCTGCTCACTGAGTCAGTGTGTTTGATTGCAGGCGTTTCATCACTCTGCTAGGTAACATTGTCAGTGCGCCTCTGGTGTAGCAGTGGCATTCTGCCCTACTTGACCGTCTTCCCTGGACTGATACTAACCTCATCCCACCTCCTTGACCTGTCCGTCTTCCCTGGACTGACCTATCCCCTCCCTACCTCCCCACCTACACCCTCTCCACCTATCTTCTTTTCTCTCCATCTTCGGTCCGCCTCCCCCTCTCTCCCTATTTGTTCCAGTTCCCTCTCCCCATCCCCCTCTCTGATGAAGGGTCTAGGCCCGAAACGTCAGCTTTTGTGCTCCTGAGATGCTGCTTGGCCTGCTGTGTTCATCCAGCCTCACATTTTATTATCCTTGTTATTTATATGCCTCGGTTTGCTGGGGTGGCTGGCATCACTTCCGGTTTTGTTTTTCATAGTTTGTATATGAGTCCAGTTCAATGTGTTTGTTGATGGAGTTCCAGTTAGAATGCCAGGCCTTCAGAAGTTCCCTGGCATGTCTCTGTTTGGCTTATGCTATTATGGATGTGTTGTTGCAGCCGAATTTGTGTCTCGTGTGTACTGAGACCAGTGAGAAACGGTCGTGTCTCTTGGTGGCTAGTTGGTATGTGTGTATTCTTATCAAGTTTTGAGAAGATTTGTATTCTTATCGTCAGGTGTCTTCCAGTTTAGCCTATATCATGTTTCTCACAGTCCTTGCAAGGTATTTTGTACATCACATTATTTTTATTGGTTGTGGGTATGGGATCCTTTACGTTCGTAGGGTGTCGTAGGGTGGTTGTTGGTTTGTGGGCTACCCTGATGCCTACGGGTTTGACTAGCCTTGTGGCTATCTCTGATATGTCCCTGCTGTACAGTCGGGTGATTAGTGCGTCTGGCCGTGTCTTCTTGTGTCTGTCGCAGAGGTAACATCATCCATAAATATTGTCCTAGCCAAAGAGACAATTGCCACACTGCTGGACGAATTAGGAAGGCAGACACCCTCATGCCACCAACAGCATCGACAAGGACAGCACCCTGAAACTGCTGGATCTGTGCCTTACGACCCACTTCACCTTCAACAAACGAATCAACAGAACACCAATGGGATCCTTGATATCAGGAGTGATAGCAGAAGCAGTCATGTAAAGGTTAGAAAGGGCAGCACTCCCACTATCCAATCCAAACTCTGGGTCTGCTACTTAGATGAGACCTTTGTGATTATCAAACGCACAAGACTAGAAGAAACCCATCGACACATAAACGACATCCTCATCCTTAATAAAATTCACAAAAGAAGAGAACAATAACTGACTACCCTTCCTAGATGTAATGGTGGAACGTAAGAACAACTGGTCTCCAGACCAGTGTCTACAGAGAGACTAGCCAAATGAACCAGACACTTAAATACACCAGCAACCACTCCAAAACCCGTAAATGGAGCTGCATTAGGCCATTATCCAAACGAGCCGAATTCGCCCTGCCTGCGTGTGAAGTCTGGTGGGAGTGAGGAACAAAGGGTTGATTTGGGGCTATGACTTTGGTCAAGTTGAACTCTGCCTTGGGACCATTCCACACTTATCCCGATTGCCTCGTCTGAGCGTAATCCACATCAAGTGTATCCCACAACCTTAATATAGTGGTCCCTTCTAATGGAGCCTCTTAAAATCACATTGACCAACCTGTCTGGATGGAATTCACTCTGAACGTTAATACCATGTTTACTAATAGCATTCCACTACTGAGGAAACCTGGAAATGAGGCAATCCATCACAATGGAACGCAGTGTTTAAAGGTCCCAGAGTAAGCAACATGATTCATTGCAGGAACAGTGTCCCACAATTACACTGACTCTGAGGATTTGGAGTAGATCTGTAGCTCGGGCTGTGGGTGTTGAGGTTGGTTGGCTCGCCGAGCTAGTTTGTTGTTCCACAGACGACTGTCTGCAGAATAACAAACCAGCTCAGCGAGCCAACCAACCTCAATAACACCGACAACCCCAGTGTGACCAATTGCACTTAGGGAGCGTCCTACAATTGCATCAACAGTCTCATACAGACAGAATCCAGGGGACATTCTTGGGGGCGCAAAGGCCCAATGGTATTATCACTATCTGTTTCAGTAATGCCCTTCAGGGAAGGAAATTGCCATCCCTACCTGGTCTGGCTCCAGAGCCACAACAATGTCGTTGACATTTATCCACCCTCTGGGCCAGTAAGGATGGGCAATAAATATTGCGTCATCATCAAACCCTCTTCCTGTGAATGAATAAAAAATAAAATTCCCACATCCTGTTCAAGGGAAATCATGTCTCACAGTCACAATTTTCTCTCACAACATCTGTGAAGTCAAAATCAGAGTCAATCTTGCAGGTCCAGGGGCCCAAAAGTTACTCTGATTTAGTCTTTATGGACACTGCAGACCTGATGAGCTTTTCCAGCAATTTCTGTTTTTGTTCCTGATTTACAGCATCTGCGGTTCTTTTGGGTGTTAATCATGTCTGTCAAAATTGGTTGAGTTTTTGAGGAAGTAACCAAGAAGATTGATGAGGGCAGAGTGGGAGTCATTGTTTACTTGAAGTTTAGTGAAGTCCTTGATAAGGCTGTGCACGATAGACAAATTAGTAAAGTTAGATCGCATGGGATTCAGGATGAGCTCGCCAATTGGATAAAAGATTGGCTTAACAGAAGGAGACAGAGAATGATGGTGGAGGGTTGTTTATTGGACTGGAGGCCTGTGACCAGCGGCATTCCACACAAACAGTTCTGGGTCCTCTTTTGTTTGTCATTTGGGGATGAAAATATAGAAAGCATGATTAGTAAGTTTGCAGATAACATCAAGATTGGTGGCATAGTGGACAGTGAAGAAGATTATCTAAGATTGTACAGAGATCTTGATTAATTGGATCAATGGGCTGAAAAGTGGCAGATAGAGTTTAATTTGGAATTGCATTTTGGTAAAACAAACAAAATGCAGAAATTATACATTTAAATTAGGGGTTCGCGTAGTGTAGAACAGAGAGTTTGGGTACCTAATTCTTTAGGGGTTTAGGTACATAATTCTTTGAAGTTTGCATCACATATAGACATGATGGGTAAGAAGGCATTTAGAGTGCTTGCCTTCATTGCTCAGATCTTTGAGTATAGGGGTTGAGATGTTGGATTGAAGTTTTACAGAATTTTGGTGAGGCCTCTTCTGGAGTACTGTGTCCAGTTCTGGTGTCCCTGTTATAGGAAGGATATGATTAAGCTGACAGTGTTCAAAGAGGAGGTTGCCAGGAATGGACAGTTTCAGATATAAGGAAAGGCTGTTTAGGCCGTGACGCGTTTTTACACTAGAGCATAGTAAGTTGAGTGGTGACATTATAGATGTTTACAAAATCATGAAGCGCACATATAAGGTGAAGAGCAGGTGTCTTTTCCCTGGGTTAAGGGATTTCAAGACCAGCGGGCACATTGTTAAGGCGAGACGAGACATGAAAGGCAATTTATTTTACATAGAGACAATGGGAACTGCAGATGCTGGAGAATCCAAGATAACAAAGTGTGCAGCTGGATGAACACAGCAGGCCAAGCAGCATCTCAGGAGCACAAAAGCTGACGTTTTGGGCCTAGACCCTTCATCAGAGAGGGGTCTAGGCCCGAAACATCAGCTTTTGTGCTCCTGAGATGCTGCTTGGCCTGCTGTGTTCATCCAGCTTCACACTTTGTTATCTTATTTTACATAGAGAGTGGTTAGTGTGTGGAATGAACTTCCAGAGGAAGTGATGGATGCGGGGGTACAGTTACAATGTTTAAAAGACATTTAGCTAAGTACATGATGAAGAAATGTTTGGAGGGATATGGGCCAAGCGCAGGCAAGTGGGACTGGTTTACTTTAGTTGTGTTTACAGCTGGCATGGACTGGTTGGACCAAAGGGTCTGTTTCCATGCTGGATGACTGTATGACTATGACTCTATAACCACACTGACAGAAATGATACAAAATGTTGCACCACAGGGAGAATCTCCCAGAGACAGAGTCTCAGTGGGAACGACTGCATCCAGTGAGGATAGTATAATTGCAGTGATGTAGGGGTTGGCTGGTTATAAAAATGCATATCTAGAGGTTTTGTTCATCTTAATATTACACCAAATAAATCTGAATATATATGGAGTTTGATCAGATTTCAGGAGTATTTATGACTGTAAGATATTTTCCTGATTGGAATTTAAATGTTTCTGTAAATGTAACTTCCTCCTTGTAGATTTCTTCGACCCTTCCTTAAAGAGTATCTAACTCTTACTTCCTTTCTCTCCTCAGACCCATTTGCCTGCCATGCACAGTGGGCACCAGTGTTGCTTTGAGGATATCTCAGACCAAACCAACCTGCGCTGAACATGGTAATCTGTGGCTCCTTTGTGTTTCAGTTCCACCCAACCTGAGGGTTAATAGTTAATTAAAAATCAAATTTATGTCACAGAACGAATAGAATGAGAAGACAGTGGGGTAATTCAGCAAAGAAGTAATTGTAGCAGTCTTGTTGAAGGTGAGTTCTTTAAGCTGCACTTATTGTGGAAGAAGGTTGGTTAGGTCAGTTGGCTGGATGATTGGTTTGTAACACAAAGAGATACCATTGGTCTGAGTTCAATTTCCCCCACTGGCTAATGTTATCACGAAGGTGCCTTCTTCTCAAACTCTTCCCTTACCTGAGGCATCGTGACCCTCAGATTAAACCACCCCTCTCAGAGTGCTGCCCTGCAGTCCTCTCAGACACTGGTGACTTGATTTGCAATTACTGAGCCAGCATTTGTTGCCTATTCCCGTGGAAGGCACTGCAAAGATACCAGATTGGCAAAGTGTAAATGGGAGGAAAGATCTTGTAACATCTGATGAAGGGTCTAGGCCCGAAACGTCAGCTTTTGTGCTCCTGGGGTGCTGCTGGGCCTGCTGTGTTCATCCAGCCTCACATTTTATTATCTTGTTTATTTGTATGTCTGTCTAAGTGGAAGAAAAGATCGGGAAGGCAGACCTGTGCTCCCTAGCTGCAGGCTTTGCAGAGTTAATCGTTTTTCTTAATCAGAGGGCTGCTTCATGATTGTCCTTCTCTAAATACTTTCACTTGTTTCCTGGAGGCACAGGGTGACTGGTTCACATTTATGAAGATCTCTGATTTATTAATGGAAAGTCACAGCTCACAGTAACTGAGGAATACAAATAAACTGGCTACCTTCCAGCTTGAGAGGCTTTTGCTGCACAGCAAAAAACAATCCCTTTCCTTCTTAAGGTCCAATAGCATCTCCCTCA
Organism: Stegostoma tigrinum; assembly: GCF_030684315.1. Lineage (NCBI taxonomy): Eukaryota > Metazoa > Chordata > Chondrichthyes > Orectolobiformes > Stegostomatidae > Stegostoma > Stegostoma tigrinum. The sequence goes on from NC_081387.1 coordinate 20,871,602, forward strand.
AACATTCACACCCACAAATTGTTCAGATACTAGGAGCCACTCATATAGTTGTCAGCAGGCAGCAGACCTTTGAAATTGATAACTGATCACAGGTCCACAGACCAATCAGCTGCTGTTGCTGACCAAAGCTCCAATTTTATACGGTCCCCTGTATTCAGCTGTTCTGGGGCAAAGCATTCAACACAAACAAGCAACTGTGTAAACAGCAGTCACAATGAGTCTGAGAAATTTTGCTTTTAAAAAATGCAGTTATGCTTCATCGATCCGTGGTTTTTAAAGCCAGTTCTTATCCCACTTCAGTCCTGAACCAAAATTACAAAAAAAGTAAAAATAGACATCTTCAAGTTGAGGGCCTAAGGAAACTGTGAGGGAATATAGATAGCTTGAATCAGTGTGCAATAACTTGTCAGATGGAGTGTAATGTAGAAAAAATGTGAGATTGCATATATTGTTGGAAGAATCAAATGGCTGAATGTTATTTAAATGGAGAGAAATTCCAAAAAAAAAATGCAACAGGGAGGGAGCTGAGTGTTCTTGTGCAAGAAACACAAAATGTTAAGAGTGTAGGTACAGCAAGCAGTTAAGAAGGCAAATTGCATGGCAAGGAGGGGTCCTGGCTTGCAATTGGGCAGATTTTGGGCCGAACTCATGTAGGACGAGGAACTGCCTCTGACATTACCATGACATACCTGACAGAAGAATGCTTGTTGATAATCGCAGTGCAAAAAAAAATGAGGATTTGTGAAGATATGTTGTTATTACAGAGAAAGAACTGCTACCAACTTTGGGAACTGTTGAAGCCAAGTTTATTCAGAAAATTCAGAAACACGAACTGAAAAACGTGAAGATAAAAACTGGTGCATCGGTGAGTTAGTGTGCCTCGGGGCTAGTTTGCTGCTTTTTTGAAGTCTCAATAGTGTCTTACCCAATGATGATAGAAGATATATATTCTGATCAAGAACCCATAGGTTGAAGTTTGCACATGCCACGCTGTTCAGTGTTGGGGTGGTACTGCAAGTTGCTGTTGCGCATCTTATATGCAGAACACGTAACTGCTGTCACAATGTGCTCAAGCTGAAGGAAGTTAATGTTTAAAGTAGTGGATTGGAGTGTTAATTGAGTGGACTGCTTCATCCTTGGTGTTGAGATTCTTGACTGCTATTCAAGCTGCACTCATCCAAGCAAGTGGAGAGTATTCTAGCACCCTCCCAAGTTGTCAATGGCAGACAGGCTTTGAGGAGTCAGAGGCTAACAACCAAATCCAAGCCAATACATGAGACAAAACTCAGTGAATGCTCATTTAAAGTTTTCAATATATCTTACAGGAAAGAGCTTTGTGCGAGCAGGACGCGACCGCTGCTGCCATATATGTCAATGTCAGCAATGTCAAAGATGTAGTCACTGACCGCTTTCTGTGCACAGGAGGAAGTAGAAAGAATCCCGAGGCCATCAGCTGTAAAGGTAAGTGTCCTGGTGTTGTCCAGTGCTCTAGCCTTCTGCAGATGAATTCGCCCAGACACAGACCCTGCCATCTCGCTGCAGTTAGATTTTTCAGATAAGAATCCGTTTCTCTCTTGCCTGAACCTGCCTCCACCACAAATTCTGTCAACACATTCTACGTCTGAATGGCTTCCTCCACCAGTTCTCTGTGCTTCTGTTTTAAAGCCTACCAGTGGGGACTGCTGTTCCACATATATTCTGTATAGCCCACGCAATCACTGAATATTTTGAACATTAATGTCAAGTCTTCTTACCAACCTTTATTTCCCCCAGGGCACAGAAAAATCAGGAAATGCAAATGAACAAGGCCATTCAGCCCTTCCAAGCTTTCTCCACCATTCAACAATATCTTAACTGATCATCCAACTCAGTTTCCTTTTCCTGCTTTGTCCCTCTACCCTAAAAACTACGTCTAACTCCTTTAAAAAAAAAATCAGTTTCGGCCTCAACTACTTTCTGTGGAAGAAATCTCTTCTTATCTCAGTTCTAAATGGCCTACTCCATATTCTTAAACTGTGACTGCTGGTTCTGGACCCTGCAGTCATTGGCCACATCTTTCCTGCACATACCCTGTCTAGACCAGTTAGAATTTTATAGATTTTTATGAGATCGCTGTCCTTTGCTCTTATAAAGTGCAGTGAATACAATCCTAAATCAACTCACTCTCTTCACACCTCAATCGTGCAACTCAAGAATCAGCAAGGTAAATCATTAGTGTGCCCCACCACAGCCAGAACATTCTCCCCAAATTTGTCTGTGTAATTGAAGGTTCTCATCCCTGCAAATAATCAGAATATTTTCTGCACTTTTGTACTGCGTTCAATCTTTCACAAAAGCATGGAGCCCAGAAATGTACACAATACTCCAGCTGAGGTTGACCTTATTATACAGGTTTAAGTGTAACTTAGCTGCTTTTATACTTTTTTTCTGTACCTATTAGTATAGGCTAGGTTTTATTAATGGGTTGCAAAAGCATCTCAGCAGTGATGCGTTCAATGTGTACTCCCTGCTACCACTGGGAGGGAAGTTACTGGTTATGAGATATTGTACAATTGACAGCACCTAACTATTTTATCTTTTCTTGTTTATAAAAAAGGAGATTCAGGAGGACCCTTGTACATTCAGAAACTATACCGATATATTCAGGTTTGTACATACTGAAACAATGTAGATATAGCATGCAATATCAATCCTACCAAAGTCTCACCACCAAGAGTTCAAGTCATATCAGACTGGTAGCTGATATGAAATATTTAGGTGGTGTGGTAAGCTGCAGAAGCTGGGAAATCGCTCTCCCTAGAGCAGGAAAGATGGAGGGGAGTTTAACCAGAGGCCAGTCAGTCCATCAAGTCCATATTCTATGTTCCAAAATATAAGGGGGCTTTGCAGGACACCATATGGAGTAAGCATTTCTAATGGTCAGAGATTTGAACATAGGAGTTCTCATTTTTGAGGGACTAGGCAAGAAGGTTTGATGAGGAATAAATTGTTGTTTTAATTCATTGGCTGAAAGGGATAGGAAGTGGATTTCAGTTGAACTTGCAAAAGGGACTGATCAAATCATGAATGATAAGTGAGCTAAAGAACAGGGAAGTGGGCCAATGGAAAAGCTCATTCAAAGATCTGGCAAACCCCAGCTTGTGTCCTTCTGTATCAGCTTCTCTAATCCAGCTACGTAACTACTGAATCTTTTCTCACAGCTTCACATCATTCCGAAACTGAACTTTACTCCCATCACTGTCAAACTAATATTCCATGGACTGTTTTAAACTGTGTCCCTTAAGTTTTTCATGGGACCTGAGCATCACTTGGAAGGCCAACATTTGTTGCCCATTCCTAATTACCTCTTGGCCTGAGTGACTTTCCGGGCCCAATTCAAACAATGGTATAGATTCAGCCACATTGTTGTGGATCTACAGGTCAGGCCAGTGATTGTGTTCACTAAAAAGTGTGTCGAAGAATCAGAAGGGATTTTATAACAACTGGTAGGAGCTTCACTTCTGCTGTTACTGAGAACAGCTTTCAAATTCTATTAATTCAATTTAAATTGCACCAGTTGACCCAATAAAGGTTTGAACCCCTGTCCCCAAACTTTCAGCTTCTGGCTTACTAGTAGAGCGGTGTTACCACCAAACCAATATCTTCCCAATTCACTGCAACTATCTTGCTGTTGCATTGTACACCTCTATTCATAAAGGCCTGGATGCCATCAATTTTATCAACTGCGTTCTCACCCCGTCCCACGTTTTCAATAATTGGTACTGTTAAAAATTTCGTCTCACCACAGGCCTGAAGCCTACCCTTCCCACTTAGAAGTGTTGCAGTAGTCTTGTGAGAGGCACGTTTTAAGTGTGGTATTTCTGCCATCCCAGGTGGGAGTCGTAAGCTGGGGAGTCGTGAACAAGTGTGAATATTCCAATCTGCCACACCACGCCAGAGATTTTCACATCAATTTGTTCAAGGTGCTGGACTGGTTAAAGCAGCACTTGGGCAACAGCACCAGATTTCTGGACCAGTAGGTGTCGCACTTCCCTTGCAGGTAGCTGAGCAGAATCCAGTGCCATTTCTTCGAGCCTGCTGACTGAAATCACTGCTGCACTTTTGAAGAAGTCTCGCCTACCTTGTGTCACAGTGATTTTCTCAGAGCTGCTTGTTCCAAGTCAATATGTATAAATATATATAGACACACATTTTACACCACACACACCAATTCCCAGCATGATAGTTTTCCCATACTGGCTGGGATCCCATCATGGTCCAGGAATCTCCCGTTTCTGCAAAATTCTGAAAGAATTACCATTCTGTGGCTTTACAGAGTCACAGCTTGAGGTCTCCCACCTGTTAAAGTAAGTGCATGCATTTCAGTGCAGATTAGAATTGGCCCAGAATAAGTGTTTAAAATGTGCTGCATGTGCTCAGAGTTTGTGTATCATTGTCAGCGTCAGCTAGCAGTACTAAAACAAGCAACTAGCTTGATTCAAACTGGCAGTGACATTCAATTCACCCATTCTTGTAGCTGTGCAGTCTGTAACAAATTGCAGATTTTTGTATCCACGCTACCCATGATTTCTCAACTATTCCTTCTGTAAAGCATGTTTCTGATATTTTAGTCAATGATAAAGACGCTCAGAATATTTCAGCAAGATGAGATTCTCAACTTCCAATGTGGATCATTGATTATGATATTTAGTTGACGAGCATTGTCCTTTCAAAAGGAACAATAAAAACCAATTTGAATAAAATATTTATGAGCTTTCTGATGTGAATCCATTCATCTTGGATTTAAGGATCCCATTTACTACTTTTTGAGCTATCTTGCAGCGTTTAACACACGGGGGTCTAGTGGGGGAAAAAGCAAAACAGCCATTGAGATTGGAATGAATGGGTTCTGGCAAATTTAAAGTTTTTATTTGCTCTTGTTATTTTCTGCAGTGGAAGTAAGTTGATTGCACTGAGCACATACCAAACTGTGAACAATAGCTGGCAGCCTCAAATGTAGGATAAGTGCAGCATTGTACCAGTGTTCCTGTTACTTTGCTAGTTGTAATTATGTGGTGAAAATGGGAGTTTGTGGAGGTGGTACAAGGAGAAAAAAAAAGGTGAGAAAACAAATCTCACAGACTGTGATTTCATTATCCTGAAAGAGGCACTGATTTGTTGCCAACCAGGAACAATGACAAAAGATTAATAAAAAGGTGATGAGACAGCCTGAGCACCGAGGTAGGGATTTCATTGTAGGATTACAAAATTTTGCTTAACAGTTTCGTGGAGATGGTGGGGGCAGAGGGAGAAGTGGAAGACTGCAACTAGTGAGGTTGAGCGCGGTCGTGCGCGCGGGGCGGGGGGGGGGGGGGGGGGGGCGGGGGGGCGGCGGTAGGGACGAGCGAGAGATATCACACTGGAACTGTGTGCATCACCCTTCTGACCTCCAAAAAGAAATTAGATAAATAGTTGGAAGGGAGTGGGGTGGGGGGGGGGGGGGGGGGGGGTGCTGCTGGCACAGGCACAATACACGGAATGGGCTCCTCCTGTGCCGCAGAATCCTCCACGTGTGGTTTTGAGCACCTTCATTAGCAATTACATTGAAGTCCTGTGTTATATAAAGTTCGCACTGTGCTCAAAGTCAAACAGATTGATGTTTATAATCACACCTTTCAAAGTCTGGCAAAAAGCAGCGGCCAGGAGCAGCACAGATTGAAATGGACGAAATGGTCACTTTGGGCTAGAACATGAGCAGAGATGCACCGACATGCACACACTGTTCTCTGCCACCACATCCTCTTCAGCAGTTTGGGAGTGTTGAACTCCCCAGTCCACTGAGGCTGCCAGCTGGTCTGGCTAGTACAAGTCCGCTAGGGCTACACTGGTTCAACAAGTCTCAAAATGCCTTGCCCCTCCAGCGCTCTGCTTCAGATGACCCACGATTGTAGTGATGCTGACCCAACAACATAGGAGGTGCAGGAGGAGGTTGGATCGAGGAGACGTAGGATCTTGCTTGGCTGTTGTTTATCGATACGGCAGGAGGAGGCAGCAGAAGCTCGAGGTCCCGGTGAGAGTCGGCCGGCTGTCACTGGGTGTACAGGCTGGCGGCGAACACTATGTCCCTCTTAATGAGGTTTGAGGCCTGCTCCATCTTGGCGTTGAGGGTGGGGTCGCCGATGATCCGGGCAGCATTCCGTACATCCCGACAGGTCTCGTTCAGCCGCTGGATGCACCGCACAATGATGCCCTCCTGGACATCCGTGAGCCTGGTGATCTCAGCAAATGGCTGGGCACAGAAACAGGAAAGACAGCAAGTCACAAGGAGCAGGAACATCGTCAACAGATCAAAAACCAAACAGTTTTTTGGAGCGTTCAAAAGAAGGAAAAGTGAGGTACGAAGGAGGAGCAACTGGGCATAAGGGAATACAAGTGCTTAGGGTCTGCAGTGGAGCGATTAATATCAGGGGTGCGCCGGAGATATGAAGGAGGGCAATTAGAGGACTGGGGCCTGGGATATTACATAGGGAAGGTGAGCAATTTCACACAACACTGAAAATATGTTACAACTGTGCTGTTGCCAGACTGTGGGATAGTGACAGTCAGCAAGCACCGAGGGCGAAGGGTGTGAAAGTGGTCTGAGTTTCAGATGAGCTGAAGCTTCGAGCCTGCGATGTGGGAGATCTCACACACAAGCAGCTTGACTCAGGAGGCGGAAAGCGACTAAAGCATGGATGAGGACTTCAGCAGCAATGAGGAGTTGAGACAGGACAATGTCGGACAAAGCTAAGGAGAAGGAAATCAGTGACTTCGTTGATGGCACAGATATGTGGCCTGCACCTCATCCTGGGTCAAAAACATCATTTGGGGGGTAGTGTTCATTACTAGGGAGTGGGGTTGGGGGTGACGACTGAAGTCAAAGGCTTTGGTTTCCTTTATGTTTGACTACAGGAAAGCGACTAGTGTAAAAATAAAGTGGTCCGGAACCCCGTCTATCTTTTGCCCCCCCCAACTCAATGCCCAGGGAAAATAAAAACTGTTTAAGAGCATCGTATCTCAGCTTGCTCTTCAGTACCCTGAAAGTTAAAAAGTACGATCCAATTGTCTTTTGCAAGCTCCTATGGAATCTGATTCCAATTCCCCTTTCAAATGGCACATTCCAGACATAACCACTTCCTATTGTGTGAACTACTCACTTCCCCTCTAGATCTTTCTGTAAATGATGGTCAATCCACAGCCACCAACAATTTCTGTTTTGCCTCTTAAATGTACCCAACTTTCTCTGCTCTGTGGAGAATATTCCTAGGTTCTCCAACCTCTCACCATCACACAGTCCCTGCTCAAGCCTCAACATCCTTCCGAGAGGTTGTACTCAATAAGACCATGAGAGAAGGAGCAGAATTCAGCCAGTCTATTGAATCTGCTCTGCCATTCAATCCTGGCTGTTATGTTTCTCAACCCCGCGCTGCCACCTTCTCCCAAAAATGTTTGATCCCCTCAACAATTAAACACTTGACCTGCCTTCCACAGATTCACCACCTTCTGGCTGAAGAAATTCCTCATCTCAGTTCTGAAGGGTTGCTTCTTCACTCTGAGGTTGTGCTCTTGGTCCTAGTCTCTTCTACTAGTGGAAATTAACTCGCTTGAACACAGAGGCATATGCTCCCTGTGCATTTATGTAACTACCTGTTAGTAGGTGCGTCTGCTCTCCGCCTTCCTGTCTGCACATCAGACAGAAGAACATACAGTCCCCAGGCTTCCATTGACCTTTGCCAGAGTTAGGCAGGAATTAGAGAAAAGTTCCAATAAATGTGGAGTGCTGGGGGCGGGGGGGGGGGGGGGGGGGGGGGGGGGGGTGGTGAAGAGAAAAATAATCACCTGGCACCTCATCAGCACCCATGCATCCCCAGCTGACAGTTCTACTAGATTGGGGCACAGGTAAACTAGGAAGCGACCTTATAGCACACTACTGCAGCTTGCGGATACTCACCAGTCCCCGGGCCCACTCGTACACCACTTCCACCAAGCCAAACTTAAATTGCTCCACGTAATCCTCGACCGACTCACGCAGGCTGCACTCCCTCTGCAGGGTGGCGATCCTCTCAGCAACACCACGGATCCGCTCGATTCCCTGCGGAGAAGCAGACATCCAAACAATGGGATTACACACTAAAAAAGACTGAATGAGAGAGGCTGGACAGTTCAGTGATGCCGGTCTCTCTAATTAACAATGCTGCTCTTCAGGCAGAGCGCCCGCACCTAGTTCCTAGGGGGTAGATACATGATGGTAGTGCACAAGATTCTGACAGGTTTGGATACAGAAAAGATGATAAGCATAAGGTCTGGGAGAAAAAGATTTAAAGTTTTTGGTAAAAGTTAGGGAGGATGGCATGAGAGGAGGAACTTCACACAGTGAGCAGGGTGGCACAATGGCTCAGTGGCCAACCTGCTGCATCATTAGACCCGGATTCGATTCCAGCATCAGGCAACCCATCTGTGTGGAGTCTGCACGGGTTTCCTCCCACAGTCCAAAAAGGTGTACATGTTAGGTGGACTGGCCATGCTAAATCGGCCACAAGCGTCCAGCACTGTGTAGGCTAGGTGGGTTAGCCGTGGGAAATGCAGGGGTAGGATAGGAGAAAGTGGGTCTGGATGGGACACTGTTTGAGGATTGGTGTGGAATTGATGGGCCAAATGGCCTGTTTCCACACTGTAGGGGTTCTATAGTAATGAGGTGAACTTACTGTCCATGAAGTTCGCAAAAGATGCAGACAATGAATGATTTCAAAAGGAAACTGGATGAGCATTTGAAGTAAATAAATTTGCAGCATTAGTCATGACAGAGGGGGAAAGTGGGATTGACTCCGTGGGCCTCTATGATCCTCTGACTCCTGATCAATACCCCAGTATCTACGTTCCCAGCCCACAGGGTCTGTACCGAGTACCCACATGCCAGGGGTCTATCCCTCAATTCTGGCTCTGTCCCAGGACTTGTCGTGCCCTCACCTTGCGGAGAACCCCATTCAGTTCAGGCTCCACTTGTGTTTTCTGCTGGAAGACCAGGCAGGATAGAAGAGCGACAATTTCCTCTGGCTGCAGGTCTGTCAGCACGTTCTCAAAGACCATTTCTGTCACAATCAGCTCGTGGTTACTGATCTCACAGGCCACTCGGCCCTTCAGTTGCACAGCACAGCTCTCGTCGATATACTTGAGGGCCTTCAGCACCTATTAGATTTGGAATTGGCCGGGGCAGGGGTGGTGGTGCATAGTGGGAAACAGGAAAAGTCATTGTCAGATTTGAGGCAATTCCAGACAGCTCAACTGCACCTCCCATCAACTTTCACACTCCTTAAAGCAACACCGCACACTCAACAATCCTGAAACACTGCCCCCCGCTCATCTCCCTGGCTCACAATGACATTTCTCCAAGCCCCCCTCCATCCACACCCCACCCCCCCAAACAACTCCATCCCCTGCCCCCCTCACTGACAATCCACGCCGACCACCTACCACACACTCCATGCCCTTGCTCTCTCTTACTAACAGCCACACCCTCCCCTGGCTCTTTCTCACTAACCTTGCCACCCATCCCATCCCTTTCCCACTACTCTTATGGACTGTCCACAATCCCCTGTATCTCATGCAGTGACCATCCCTCCCACCTCTCTCGTTTAATCCCACCCCCAGCGTGCTCTCACTGACTCCCTCAAGCCCCTCCAATCCCTTGGGTCTCTCTTGCTGAGTTCCGATCCCCAATCCTGTACCTTGGCTGTATCTCACCGAGCTCCTACATTAACTTACATTAACTCTCTGCTCATACTCTGGAAGCAGCATCAGGCTCCGGTCCGACACCAGGAAACGGAGTCGCTCCAGCTCATCTTTGATCGTCATCCGCTCGTGCATCCGTGTGTACTGCAGGGAACATTAACCAATCATCAGCAGTTCACTCCTATCAGTTTCTCACCAACACCTCGTTTCCTCTCTCTCTACACCCATACTCAAACTGAGCTCCTGAAAGCCCCTATGGACAAGAGAAATCAGCAGCGATTACCCCAGTTCAGCGTCCATCTCACCACTGTCAGAGGGAGATGGACGATTAAGGATTAGTCACTCCAGTACTGTCTTTGCGTATGGAGAGATTCAGATGGAAACTTGCTGGATTTATTAAAATTGCTTGGGTTCTGAAGTGTAAGTCAATTAGCTTAACATGTGTTATCAGGGGAAATAAACCATTAAAAGCTCCTATCTAAACATCCTGTTTTAACTTTGTTAATTCATTCAAGGTAACCAGGCAGAGTCAACAAGGCTGTGGATAAAGGATAGTGAACATACCATTCTGAGATTTCCAGAAAGCATTTCATAAAAGTGCCAATTCTTGGTTATTGTGGGAAATGAAAACTGATGGCATATGGAGCTAGCATGTAAGATGATTAGAAAATTGGTTGGGTAACAGGAATTGGACATTAGGCATAAACAGGTCTTAATCATGTCAGCAATATGTAGCAAGTGATGCGCCACAGAGATCAGTGTTGAGGTCTTAATTGCTTACAATTTTTACTTAAATGTCTAACATGACTGAACTCAAGGCATGGCAGCCAAATTTGCTGATAACAAGTTGTGAAGTTGGCCCTTCCACTTCAAGGTTATCAGGAGGCACCTACAGTGTGGGACTGCAGTTGTGCAGTCAGCCCACAGCACAGCAAACAGATCAGAGACAATGGGTCAATGGGTAAGGAAAAGCAAGAGATCAAGTGGCAGCAGGACCTTGGCCCACTGGTTAGCAATGGGAGACAGTATGGCAGGCTCTGCCGTACACTGCCCCGTATAGTCAGGCAACAGCTGGTGCTTACCGTCAAGGTCTCCCAGCAAACAGCACCCTGGTGAGTGTATGGGAGGGTGACACTCGGATAGCCACACGGCTCAGGGAGAGACAAAGGGACTAAACAACTGTACCTCGGTGGAGAACCTGGGGCTGTGGATGCAGGTAAATGCATTGAGAGAGTCTTCGAGTCTCCTCGCCCTGGTGTAGCTGTCAACCAGATCCAGGTCCTTCAGCTGCAGGTCACCGATGGGGTCCATGCCAGCAATGCCATCTGGGTGGGCCTCAACCAGCCGCAGGAGCTCCTGAGTGGCAGTGGTGACTGATGGGCCAGGGGGGTCATTCCTAAGGAGAGATTGATGCTCTGTTAGATATTCCCAGGCATGGAGAGGGCAGCACCAAGATGGGTAACTGCAACCACAGCTCGCTCTGCACTGCCCTCTCTTCAAATGGTGGCATTAGGAAAAAGTGGCGAGGATGCTTGGGGCGGGGGAAACAAGAAGGAGACAAGTTTGCAGGTGATGGGGTACAGGTCATGCTGACAAATGGGGGTTGGGTGGGGGGGGAAAAAAAAGGGGAGCAAGGAAGGGTGGTCTGGGCATGTGGCTAGCTTTTGGGGGAGGACTCAGTCAGCTTCTTCACTCTGGTATGCCACTGACTCTGTCCCAGTGAAAGCGGGGGGGGGGGGGTATTGTTGTGGGAGGGGCACAGGGCGAAAGCAGTGGCACTGGGTTCAGAGGACCACACCCAACGCCCCTCCCCAGAGCCATCCGTTACTCCACTGGAAATTCACACTTCACCGCCCCCACACCCCCCATGCACATCACGTGTTTTCCATGTTATGCCATTGACAGCGATGGGTGACTGACCTGAAGCGAGGGATCTGCCTCTTCTTGTAGTCATCGATGATTTTGTCAGCATTGATGCGCAGGGTTTTAACGGTGATGCTGCCGATGTCTTTGACAGTCAGTTTCTCCACCACGTGGCCACAGGGTCCTGGGCAGGTGGGAAGGGATCAACAACAGGTCAATCCAGCCCTTGCAGATTCCTCCCTCCCAATATACTTTGTGTATATCTCTCCAAGTGTTCAGGCTCAGGATTATCTCCCACAGGTAGTTACTCTCCTATGGCCCATTCCAAAGCTGACTCTAGGGGAATGGAAACAGAAAGCTTCCCTTAAATCAGAAAAGCAAAAGCCCACGTGACACGGTTCCTGTTTGAGCATTGTTTTTCTTAAATTCATTCACAGGGTGGGGGTGTAGCTGGCTAGGCACCAGCATTGATGGTCCATCCCTAATTACACAGAGGACAATTGAGAATTAACCACATTGCCGTGGGTCTGAAATCACACGCAGGCCAGGCTAGGTAAGAACAGCAGCTCCCTTCCTTAAAAAGGACATTAATGAATCAGATGAGTTTTTCTTGACAATTGACGATGGATTCATGATCATCATTAGACACTTAATTCCAGATTTTTATTAAATTCAAATTGCACCATCTACCAAGACAGGATTCAAACCACAGTCCCCAGAACATTACTTTAGCAGCTGTTACCACTGCTTTCACACGAGCAATTACCTTGCTGACAGAAATCTCATTTGCAGCACTTTTATCAGGCAGAAGTCCATGTATGCCACACCAACGAGCACTGCCCTCATCAACCCTCACAGTTACTTTACAAAATGACTCCATTGATTTAGTTGTACGGGTTGCTGGTGGGACAGGGCATCACTGAAATCTCGCGACGGCCAGCTCGGAGTGTGGAGGTGTGCAATGTGAGATTACACAACAAACTCACCTTCAGGAAAGAAGAGTTTATTGGCAAGGAGGTAGTCAGGAGTAGGTGCCACAGGTGATTCCTGAAAATCCTTCCCCGTCTCCTCTTGCCTGGATTCCGAGAGGACCAGAGTGGTGAAAGACCGGTTGCTGGAATCTGTGCAAACCTGCAGTTCATGAGACAGCATTTGATGAGCCAACGTTCAGAAAGGGACAGGAGGCAGCCACTCATCCCCTCAAGCCATTTCTGTAATTTGCTCAGATTGTCATTGATCATGATATTTACTTCCTTTAGCTCCTTATTTAACAAAAAAAACTTTCAATTTCAGTGTTTAAATTGGCCCTTCCAAATTCAGTTTTCTTTGTATCAAAATATAGAGAACAAAGAATAAGCTACGATATGCAAGGCCATTCAGTCCACCAAATTGCAGACTGATAAAAAAGATCTCTCCCACTTTTTAAATTTTTGGTCATAGGAATTTATGTGCACGTTGAAAAGTTATCTTCTAATTTAACTGTGATGATGGAGATGGTGAATGAAAGTGTCTTATGAAGTCATGGAGTCAGAAATCACATCACACTAGGTTATTGGTCAACAGATTTATTTGAAAGCACAAGCTTTTTGAGCACTGCTCCTTCATCAGGTGAAGTGGAGGGAAGCTTACAGGCACAGAATTTATAGGCAGAGATATAATAGTAAGATAATTCCAGATAACAAAGAAGCTTGAAAGATATGGTTTTTGTGGAGTGTTGACAGGATGAATGCCAAGTCTTCGCAGGTGATCAAAAGGTGTCAGACAGTGTGTGAGTAAATGACAGGTAGAGGCATGACCTTTAATCTAATTACCTTAGTTAGTCTATAGACTTGTCAATTACTTGTTACTTTGGTTAGACCCTCGCCATGTGACTGATACCTATCATGTTATGCTAGCTATTTTGTTGGCCTCCAGTACCATCTTATTTTTAATTTTTTGGGAATTATCTCATCTGCATTAATTAATTGGTGACTTTACTCACATTGCAGGTGATCAAAAGTGTCAAACAAAGACTTGTTATTCACTTGTCGACACTCCACTCACACCATTTGTACCAACTTTTTACAACTTTAATTACCTGTAATCATCTTACCATTAAATCACGCTGCACATAAATTCTGTGCTGGTGTGCTTCCCTCCATATCCCCAAGTGCTCAAAGAGCTTGTGATTTCAAATAAACCTGTTGAACTATAACCTGGTGTCATGTGACTTCTGAGTTTTTGCATCCCAGTCCAACACCAGCACATATTCATTGAAGCAATAAAATTCAGCTTGTTCCTCACTACTGTTCTGAAATGAACTGAGCAATCAGTTTTCACCACTCTCCTATGACCCATTCCAAAGTTGACCCTTGGGGAATAGAAGTAGAACCCTTCCTTCAATCAGTAAAACAAAAGCTCTCGTGACACAGTTCCTGTTTGAGCATTGTTTTTCTTAAATCCATTCACAGGATGGGGGCATAGCTAGCTAGGCCAGCATTGATGGGCCATCCCTAATTACCCAGATGATAATTGAAAATCAACCCCATTGCTGTGGGTCTGAAATCAATTGAGCAATCTGTTTTCATCCCTAATCACGAGTGACATATCAGAACCATTCAGAGGCTACACTTCTGTCACCTTCAAAGCAAAGGTGTTAGCAAACAATCATTTAAGGTGGATGGCTTCCATACAACAAACACAAACAGTTCAGCTAAACTCCATGTCCCCAGCTGTTTTACCTGCAGGATCACTCCCAGGGCATTCTTGTGCCGCTGGTTTTTAACCACCAGGACTCTACCAACAGACAGTGCCTTGACTGCACTTGTGGATTCCATGATGCTCTTCTGTAACATGAAACAGAGGAGGTATTAAACCAGCAGAGCAGAAACTTTCACCATTCTTTAAACAATGAGAGTCTATGCTCTGTCTCATCACGTTACCTGCAGAGCATCCCTCGTGTATAGGAGTTCCCGCACTGTATTATAATAGTGCTCCAAGTCACTCAGCTGACCAATGCACTCCACCTCATCCATGCTTGACAGCTTCTTTGTGAGCTCCTGAATCTGCTGTTCATATATCTGCAAAACATAACGGCACAACATGAGAAATAGGAAGTACTAGAGGTCATTTAGCCCTTCGCAAACACGCTTCACTCTTCCACAGGAAGGAGACTGTTGCTGCACAGGAAGATGTCACTGCAGCTTAGTCCGAACATATCTGGAGCACTGCGTTTGGTTTTCATCTCTTTACGCAAGAATTGAATGACTGCATGGGCAGTTCAGTGAAAACTGATTCGCCTCATTTCTGAGATGAAATTTTTGCTTTCTGGAAAAAAAAAAGAGATTAGACAGGTTGGGCATATACTCTGTGACATGTGGAAGGCTGAGGGGTGGACTTACTGAAACAAGATCCAGAGGAGAGCTGATAGGGTTAATCCTGGAAAGATGAATCCCCTTGTTGAAAAGTCTGGAAACCAGACTGCCATAGTCTAAAAAACAACTCTCATTTAAGACTGGACGAAGGAGAACGATTTTCTTCCAGAGAGTTGTCATTCTGTGGCATTCTCTTCCTCAAAATGATTGGAGGCAGGGTCACTGGATACGTTCAGTACTGAACTAGATAGATTTTTGATAAACTAGGGTGTTAAGGGACAAGGGTGCAACAAGAATAAAGTGGAGCTCAGGCAACAATTGAATCAGTCATGACCTTACTGAAAAGTAGAGCAGGATGAAAAAGGGCCAAATGGTCTACCCCTGCTCCTATTTATTCTGTTCTTGCACTACAATCACGCTTCCTTGCCATATCTCAAGAAAGGAGAAAACTCAAGCTTGTAACAAGACAGAAAAGTTCAAATTGCTACATTCTGACCCTTTTCCTGTACACCTTAGAAACTAATAAATAAAGATGAATGGTAGAAAACACGGGCTTCTGAAATGTGGGTGCCAAGATGCACCTATGTATAGGCCACATGAGAAAAGTAGTGATTGCAATTGCAACAGCAAAAATAACTTCATAAAGTGACACACAGGGAAGAAAGTGCCAGCATTTCAACCATTTGGTCAGAGCTCACAAACTACAGTAATTGGCAGCAGAAAGAAACGTTTACTTAGGGCAAGCAGAATGATGGATGTCGCTGAGCGGGTGCAGATGAACTACACTGATCATGCAAGAATGGTGCAATACAAACAAGCATAACATACCATGACAGCAGCTCTCCTGGCCCTGATATTCAATGGGAATACCATTCTGGGAATAACATCCCCACAAAAATATCCAAAAGGTCACCAGTCAGAAACTGAACTGGATGAACCATGTAAACAGTGGGGGCAAGAGCAGGTCAGAGGCTAGGAATCCTGCAGACAGTAACTCATCACCTGACTTACCAAAGCCTCTACAGGGCACAAGTTAGGAGTGTTATGGAATACTCCCCATTTGCCTTAACGAATGCAGCTTCAAGGAACTCAACACCATCCATGACAAAGCAGTTCACTTGAGTGGCAATCATTCCATCTACCTATGCTCAACAGCAACAGTCTGTACCATTTGCAAAATGCAGTTCAGAAATTCACCAAGACACCTTAGATAGCACCTTCCAAACTCCTAGCACTTCCACCTGGAAGGACAAGAGCAGCAGATACATGGGAATACCACCGAATCCAAGTTCCCCTCCAAGTCAATCATCAACCTGACTTGGAAACATATTGCTGTCCCTTACAGCACTGCAGAGTCAAAATCCTGGAATACCCTCCCAAACACCAGTGGGTCTACTGACAGCAAACAGACTGCAGCAGTTCCAGAGCTCACCAGCACCTTAAAGGGTAATTAGCAATTGGGAATAAATGCTGGCCCAGCTAAGACATCTCGAACAAATGTTAAAAAAAACTACAAGTCAGATAGGGCAAGTGTAATATTTACATCTGCTTGAGAGCAAATAAGTCCTTAAAAAGGCTCTGATAGTCTGTGGCTGTACCTTGGCATCCTTCCTGGTGTGGAACTCTGAGAAACTCCGCTTCATCATGTCCTCCACCCGGAGTGCTTCCACCCGCAGCAGGTTCAGGATCATGGTGTAGGTCAGACGGAACTGTGACTGCAGCAGTGTTGGCTTTCCCTGCAACAATACACACATGCACTGGAGGCCTGCACTAAGCAACCTGGATAACAGGAAAGAGTTAGCAAAAGGAACAGCAAAAGGGCAAAAGAAGCAGAGAAGGGCAAGACAGAGTGAAAGAACACAAAGGAAAAGGTTAAGCTGTTTTGAACTAAAGCTAGAAATTGGAGAGTTGAGGCAAAAGCATTCCAGGGTGACCATTCTGCACAGCAAAATACGCAAACAACGGAACTGAATGACTGACAAACTGCTCCATTTCTCATGCAACACACAAGGTCACAAGGGTCATGAAGACTCTTTCGGAACTAGCCGGTTTCCAAGATTGAATCGCATCGCAACCGCTCTCCCCAGGCCCTCCAAGTGCATTTCTTACCAACATCATCTTGTGGAGGTCAGCCATCTCATGGACCCCAGACTTGCACAGGATAATGACCATCCCAGTTGTGTCCAGTCCTCTCCTTCCTGCCCTCCCAGCCATCTGAATATATTCGCCTGCAAGGAGTACAAAAAGTGTCACAGGCGGAGGATTAGAAATGGGTTAAGCAGTCAGGACAGGATTTGAAGATTCTGTTTCGATTTATTTCAGTACCGAAGATTAAACAGTGGTAAGAAAGGAGCTTTCATTTTACATTTAATCAAATGTGAAGCACTGTTGAACATGCAGAGTATTATCCACACCAACAGCCTTCTTAACATACAATGCAGAGATTTGCCAGGCCACTTCAAAAGGGCATTCAAGAGTCAACCATGTTGTTTGCATGTGTGGAGTCATTAGGTCAGCCCAAGGAAGGCTGGCAAATTTCCTTCAAGTGAACTTGAATGGGTTTTTAAATGTCAATCTTGAACAACATTACTGATGCAAGCCTTTTATTCTAGATTTCAAATGAATGAATTTTAATTCCCTATTTGCCATGGTGTGCTTTGAACTCAGTTATTAATGCTGAGTCAGAGAAAATAGGAACTGCAGATGCTGTAAATCCGAGATAACAAGGTGTAGAGCTGGATGAACACAGCAGGCCAAGCAGCATCTCAGGAGCAGGTAAGATGCTGCTTGGCCTGCCGTGTTCATCCAGCCCTACACACCTTGTTATCTCGGTCATTAATGCTGGTTTGGCTGAACTAGCCAGTCCTTAACTGAACTGACAGAATTGTTAATAGAGCGAAACCATTTTACTTTGAGGAGGGAACTTCAAGCAAAGGGGCATAATGTCAAAAGTTAGAGCCAGGCCATTCAGACATAATGTCCAAACAGCTGCACTGATTCAAGCCAACCTGTGTCAGAGCTTATACTCCATATATGCTTCCAGTTCTCTTCATTTCACAATGCTGGGGTTACAGAGTTTGAGCTATAGAGGGGCTCAATAGGCTAGGGCTATTTTCACTGGAGCCTCGGCAGCAAAGGGGTGACCAGAGGAAGTGGTGGAGTCTAGTACAATTAAGACATTTAAAAAAGGCATCTGGATGGGTATATAAATACGAAGAGTTTAGAGGGATATGGGCCAAATGCTAGCAAATGGGTCTAGATTATTTTAGGATAGCTGATGGACGAATTGGATTGAACAGGTCATTTTCTGTGCTGTACATCTCTATGACACTCGGCAACACACATCCTACTATTGCTTTCTCCCTCATGTTGACTCACTCTACCGTTAGATGTATCTGCACTAATTACTTCACCTTCACCCTGCACTGGTAGAATGCCCATTCTCACCAGTCTCTGGTAAAGGCACCTCTCCCAAAATTGCCATACCAGATTGATCAGTCACCACTATAGTGATGACTCCTCATTCTGATCATGGCTGACGGTGGAACTATTTTCTTTGCCACTAACCCATTAAGTGTTAGCAAGAAAGCTCAAGATCGTCACAAAGAAAAACTTGAAAGATGCAACCTGGCAGCCACTTTCCTCCGCGTCTCAGACTATAGATAAAGATTTATGGAAGAAAACAGGGACTGTTGAAACATGGATGTTAAGATGTACGCTAAATCTTCCATATGTAGAAGGCAAGACAAATGAAGATGCGACTAATTGCAAGATAGGAAAATGCTAGGATTTTGTCCACTTCATCAGAGCTGAAAAATCAGGGATCTCTTACACAAGACAAAGTGGACAGCAGCAGAAAGGGGAGTTGATTGAAGTGCAGTTGAATGCTGGAGCAGCTGTAGTAAATGCTGCAATTTTGACAGGATGGTGCAAAATAGATGTGTGAGACATGCCATGATAGCAGAGAGCTAGCACAGACTTGACAGGCTGAGTGGCTGTCTTCCCTGTTCTAACTATTCTACGAGGTACGTTTAGGGCAATGGACAACAAAAGTTGGAACTGTAAATAACTGTTCTTTGGAACAGTTAGTGCAAGCAAGATGGACTGAACAGTCTCATTCTGTGCTGTATTGTTCTGCAATTCTATGCAGCAAGTGAGGCCACAGCAAAATGCAATGCGAGACAGTAGCAGTGGGAGTGAAAAAACATGCAAGAGATTTTTAATTCATTGACAAACTCAGTTTACTCCCCATCCTTAGCTGCCACAAGGTGAAGCTACTCAGCCACCTCCTTGTACTGCTGCAACCCATGTTATACAGCGCTCATCCACTTCTGCTATTAGGACACAGCTCCCATACTGCAACCCAGCAACAGTGAAGGAATGGCAACATACTTAGAATCAAACACCATCCTGACTTCGAAGGTGGTGGTCAAGGCAGCGATGGTGGTGGTCTCATGCATCTAGTGGTGCTATCTTTTGAGGTGGCAGAGATCATGATTTGGTAAGTGCTGTTAAAGGTGTCTTGGTGAATTGCTACAAGGAATCTTGTAGATTGTACAAGCTGTTGCCAGCAAGTGAACGTTTAAAAGGTGGTGATTTGAGGTGTCTGCTAAGCGATATGCTTTGTCCTGGATATCAAGCTTCTCAAGCGATGCTCGATCACAACTCACTCAGGTAGTGTACATTTCATCATCCTTCTGCCTCGTTACCACTTGTGGACAGGCTTTGGGTAGTCATGAGGGGAGTTCTCTGGTCATTAGTATTCCCCATTGGGCCTGGTGTTACCAATGAATGCCAATATTTAAGGGAAATAATGGCATCCAGACCTCACCACTCCATTCAATTTTTCCTCTCACTCCATATCTCTACTTGTCATCCCCCACCTAATTACATTTCCCCCCCACCACCACAAGATTGGACTATGTCTCCTTATTCTCACTACACCTCTCCACTTTTATTTGGTGGTCTGCCTCCATAATGTGACCAAGTCCTGTCATGTATGGGGAGGGGAGGAAAGGGGTTTCACAGCATTACCTGGTGTCAGGTCTCGAAAATTTGTCCCGTCATGTTTGCGGATTGTGTCGAACACCACAGTTCTGGCAGGCATATTCACTCCCATCGCAAAGGTCTCAGTTGCAAAGAGAATCTGTACCACATGGCAAAAAAAAATTAAAATTACCCTGTGATATAAACTCTAACACACATTGTTGAATGCTACATTGGTGCATCAATACTTCCATAGGCCCGCTTACCTCAATTATTCACTCTATGGTGTAAGGCAGAGGAAGATACAGACAAATCCTACAGTCATACGACAGCACAGCATCAAAACGGAGCCGTGCGTTCTCTTTGAAAAGCAATCCACTTAGTTCCACATCTGCACTCTTCCCAATATTCCCACTATATTTTTCCTAATGCAGGTATTGATCCAATTTCTTGCAGAAGAACTCTACTGTATCTGTTTCTACCACCTTTTCAAGCAGTACACTGCAAACCCCATCTATTCATTGAATGGTCGTCTTTGGATTCTTGCCTCTGGACCTTTGACCAATTTATCTAAAGTCTGTGCCCTTTGATGTTATTGTGTGTTTAGCTATGACAGACCATTTCTCTATCAAATCTCCTCTTCACTTTTTCTATTCAAAGAGGAGCAACATCAACATCTCCAAAACCCTTCACAAGTAGGTTGAATCTTTTTACAACCGACCCTAGAAGACTGTGTTTGGTTTTGGTCATCTTTCTTAGGCAGGCAATGAAAGCACTTCAGAGAAGGTTCACTCCCGAGATGGAAAGGCAGAGAAGGTCGGGCCAACAATCACTGCAGCTCAGAACAAGATGCGTTTATACTGAAATGTAAAACACGCTGAGGGGGGGGCCTGGCAAGGTAGATGTTGAGAAGGTGTTCCTCTTTTCAAAAAGGCTAGAAACAAGGAACACAGTTCTAGGAGGAATTTCTCTGCTCAGAGGGTCGACAACCTTTGAAATTCTCTCCCACAGGCAGAAGTTTGAGGAAAAGAAAAAGGTCTCTAAAGGAGTAGGAAGTCTGGGGAAAGTGGGTGAGTTACTGTTCACACAGTATAATGTTATACCTTTACAAGTCCCCTGGTAAACAGCATCTCAATAACCTCCTTCAGGATTGGAAGGATTCCACTGTGATGGACACCAATTCCCCGCTTCAGAAGCTCCACCATCTGAAGGACCTGTCCAAAAGAAACACAAATGAGACTTTTCTTTTAAAAAACAAAATTGCTCCAACAAATCTGGCAAAGGAATCAACATCTCATGATGAACATTCAGTCTAATAATATGCTTCAGTGTCAGCATATTCTGGAGGTGGCATGGAGCCAAGCACTTCTTGTGACACAATCCCAGTGAACACACCAAATCCTGTCTGTCTGTAACCCAGGGGGAAAATACTGAATCTCATCTCGCTGTCTGTAACCCCAGGCACAAAAGAATAGAAGCCCTCCTCACTGTTTGTAGCTCAAGGCAAAAATAAAAAAAACACTAGGCTTCAACTCACTATCAGTAACCCTAAGCAAGAGGATATTGGACTCCATCCTCACAGTGTAGTGCTTGGAACAAGGTCAGCTACGTAGACCTCAGAATCAGCGTACCCTGATTGGAGCTGTTAACTTGGCCCAATTATGGATCCCTGGCTGACAGATATAAATAGGAATGCCAGGGTTCTGCTCACTCCAGGAACTAGCTCAATATCATGTACTGTGCACATGTCAATAAAGGGTGCCTTGATGATGGGATACCAGCCTTCGCGAAAAGGATATACTTGACACAGAAGTCATGCAGTAAAGATTCACCAGACTGTTTCCTGAGACTGTCCTCTGAAGAGAGATGGAGGAGACTGGACCCGGATTAGAAAGTCTCGTCCATGCCAACTGCAATTTCAAATTAAACTAGTCCCACCTGTCTGTACTTGGCCCATCTCCCTCCAAACATTTCTTATTCACATACCAAAAGGGCTTTTAAACGTTGCAAACATACCCACATCTATCACTTCCTCTGCAAGTTCATTCCACACATGAACCACTCCCTGTATGCCAGAAAAACTACTCCCACGTATTAGAACATAGAACATAGAACAGGCCCTTCAGTCCACAATGTTGTGGCGACCATTGATCCTCATGTGTGCACCCTCAAATTTCTGTGACCATATGCATGTCCAGCAGTCTCTTAAATGTCACCAATGACCTTGCTTCCACAACTGCTGCTGGCAACGCATTCCATGCTCTCACAACTCTGTGTAAAGAACCCACCTCTGACATCCCCTCTATACTTTCCTCCATCCAGCTTAAAACTATGACCCCTCGTGCTAGCCATTTCTGCCCTGGGAAATAGTCTCTGGCTATCAACTCTATCTATGCCTCTCATTATCTTGTATACCTCAATTAGGTCCCCTCTCCTCCTCCTTTTCTCCAATGAAAAGAGACCGAGCTCAGTCAACCTCTCTTCATAAGATAAGCCCTCCAGTCCAGGCAGCATCCTGGTAAACCTCCTCTGAACCCTCTCCAAAGCATCCACATCTTTCCTATAATAGGGCGACCAGAACTGGATGCAGTATTCCAAGTGCGGTCTAACCAAAGTTTTATAGAGCTGCAACAAGATCTCACGACTCTTAAACTCAATCCCCCTGTTAATGAAAGCCAAAACACCATATGCTTTCTTAACAACCCTGTCCACTTGGGTGGCCATTTTAAGGGATCTATGTATCTGCACACCAAGATCCCGCTGTTCTTCCACACTGCCAAGAATCCTATCCTTTGTATTCTTTAAGTCTGATTCCTCTCATCTTAAATATAAGCCCTAAAGTCTTTCCATCTCCTGCTCTAGGGAAAAGACACCTTATCTATACCCATCATGATTTTGTAAACCTCTCGAAGGTCACCTCTCCATCTTCTCCAGTCCAGTGAAAAACAGTCCCCTGCCTACTCAGCCTCTCCTTATAACTTAAGCCGTCTAATCCTCATTGAAAACACAAACTACTGAAAGGACTAAACATGGCAAACACAGGCAGGATGGTTCCTTTGGGTGAGGGCAGAGTCTCAAAAAAAAAACAAGAAAAAACGACTGAGATGAGAAGGAGGGAAAATTTTTAAAATTCAGTATTCCAGAAAGCTGCGGGCACTAGTCATTGAGTATATTCAAGACAAAGATGGGTAGATTTCTGGATATTAATATTATCAAAGAGATGAGGGGACAGGGTGGAAAAACGGTAATGAGGTGGACGACCAGCGATAGTGCAGGCTTCAGCGGCTGAATGGTTTTTTCTGCATTTACGTTCCGTCCACACAAACCCAAAGAGGTAATGATGGATCCAGTGCATTCATTTAATTCCTCATCACTCCTGACAGGTGTGGTGCTGTTCAACTCTACATTGAGCTGAGATTTAAAGACACAGCCTCACCAACACATACCTGTGGTAGCTCTCTGTCCGTGCCCTTTAACCGGGAGATGCACTTCTGGAAGAAAATGTGGATCTCGCTCTTCTCCACGGTGCTGGTGAGGTCGACGGTGGTGAGCATGTTGGCATTCTCATCACAGCGGTTCCGTGAGAAGGTGAACGCCACAATGGGAAGGCTGTCTTTCTTCCTCAGCATGTCAATCAGGGATAACCACACGCTCTTATCCTGCACCCAGTGAATTGCAGAAAGATATTTATTGGGGCTGAGATTGTGGTAAGACACTCAACTGGATATAGCTGTGGACTGACTGCTCACACAATCCCCACTGTTTGCAAAGCAAATTTATTCAGGATTCACATTTGGGGAAAAAAAAGGGCTGTCCCGTTTGGATTCCCATTTAGTTCTTCCATTCGGGATCAACAGCAGCCAGCTGGGCAGACTATTGAGTTTAATTCCGAGCAAAATTGGCATTACAGCAACAAACTTGCTCTTGTACTCGAATCCTCTCACCATTAACGCCCAAAACCATTTGCCTCTTTCAATGCCTACTGGACATGCAAACTTCCTTCCAGCAACTGGTGCAGAAAGTCACTCCCAGAAGAGGAGAAAGAGGCTTTGTCAGAGGTAGGGGTGTTTGAGAGCATCATTTTTATCACCAAAGATACAATGGCCTCACCTGGCTCAACCCTCCGTAGTACACTGGCTGCTTGGCTCCAAAAGACTGAGAGTGCTTACTGCTACGTTCCTTCTTGGCTTCAACTGCTGCATAGTATCTGCAAGGGAGGGAAGGGCAAAATCGTGATTGCACTGGGGACAGACCTACCGCAATATCTGGACTGAACTAGTTCACAAAGTGGGATATGGAAGGGTGTAAATACAATGGCTACCCTCACATTTACTAATATTATCATCTATGTAATAATTCAAGCAAGGCTCTTTAAGACCACACTTTCCAAAACTAACAAACATATCCTTGTGAAAGGACAAGGATAGCAGCTTATGAGGGATACCACTGCCTTTAAATTCCCCTCCAAGCTCCCCCTCTACACACAATCTCGACTTGAAAACGTGCTCTTGCTCCTTCACTGTCAGTGGGTCCAAATCTGGGAATTCCACCACCCCCCCCTCCAACGACTGCGTGGGTGTCAATGCATCCCCTCCGCCCCCCCCACAACTGCATGGGTGTCAATGCATTTCTCCTCCTCCTCCTCCTCCTCCTCCTCCCCCCCCCCCCAACCAATGAATAGGCTCCCGCTTTCTGAATCTGGTGCCACGCACAGACCTCAGAGTTCCACAGAACCAGGGGAGTAAAAAGTAACAGCAGTTAGAGGGCCTCCCTAAGCCAAATGGACTGCAGTGGTTCAAGAGGCAGCACATCACTTTCTCAACAGCAACTGACGACAGACAGTAAATGACCCAGTCAGCAAGGCCCACATCCCACAAATGAATTTTTAAAAATAAGGAAAGAACAGGGGCAAGACCCTTAAAAACAGAGATGAGGTTCGAGAGGAGGAGGAAACGGGGCCTTGCTTTAGCAACAAACGGTATCTTCAACAACGTGGCACTCCCTCATTAGTCAGTACCCATCCCAACAGTGCAGAATTTCTTCAGTACTGACCATCCCTTGACAGTGACCCACAGACATGCACACACATAGGCTTCAGACTCACGCCTTGGTGAGGAAGTTCCCCTGAGCGTCGAGCAGTAGGAAGAGTTCATTCTGAGTCTTCTGGCTGTTACCCGTATACAGATGATGCTCCAGAGGCACTGGCCTCTTCATGGTGCTGATCACATAGATCTTCTTCTTCTTTATCCTCCTGTAGGGTGGATGGGAATAAGGACCCAGATTAGGGGCTGCCTACTTGGCAAAGAGAGGGCAGGAGAGTGCAAACTCTGAAGTCACTAGAAAGCTTTTTTTATGAGTATGGGGGAGGCTGGGAGACAGGAAAGAGACCTAAACACAACTTCTCAGCCACTGCAAAACCAGCAATGCAGAGTCTCAAGGCCAAAAATAAGTTAAGAAAGGTTCTGCTCTGGATAGCCCTGACAGAACAGGGTAAACAATGTACTCCAAGAACGGCATACCAACAATACAGTTTCAGTTAGTTAACAACTCTCTCCCTACTTTCTGTACATACTATGGCATTTTCCTGACCTACTTCAAGTCTGTTTGGCCAACATTATTCGATCTTGCAGCATTTGAGGGGACTGTTTTCTGTACTGCCCCTGTACTAGACCTCAGTCTCGAGTTCTCTGGAGTCAGAAGTCTGGCGTTTAAGAGTGAAGAAGTCGGACCATGGGCGCCATGATGGCTCAGTGGTTAGCACAGGATCCAGGTTTGATTCCAGCCTCAGGTGACTGTCTACATGGAGTTGGTATGTTCCGCCTGTGTCTGCACGGGTTTCCTTCCAATTCCTCCACAGTCCAAAGATGTGCAGGTTAAGGTGGATTGGCTACGCTAAATTGCCCCGTAGTATCCAGGGATGTGCAGGATAGGTAGTTACAGGGATAGGTGGGGGTGGGGGTGTGGATGGGATGCTTTATCGAGGGTCAGTATGAACTTGATGTGCTGAATAGCCTGCTTCTGCAGGGATTACATGACTGTAGATTGTATCAGGCCTTTACGAGAGCACAACAGGACTACTCTCCTTACCTAGGGAAGGACGGAGCAGCTGTAAGGGAGTGCCACGTAGGTTCACTGGGCTAGTTTCTGAGATTAGTGGAATGCCCTTGGAGGGGAGAAAGTATATTTCACAAAGTTCAGAAGAACGAAGGGGATCTCATTGAAACAAAGTTCCCAGAACGCTGAAAACAGATGCTGAGAGCTTATTCCCTCTTGTTTGAGAGTCAAGATATAAGGGCACCAGTCTCAGAACAAAAAAGGGGAACATGCATCTCTTAAAAGGGTTGTGAATCTTTGAATCTCCACGAATATATGTGAATTTCAGTCATTTCCCATGTGTAAAGAGATTGCTAGATTTTTGGATAGCAAAAGATCTGCAGAATATGGGGACAGCATGGAGTTGAGGTAAAAACACAAGACATGACCTTACTGAATGAGGGAGCAGACTCACAAATCAGATCAAAATCTTTACTGGAAGTGCTCAACCAGCCTTTGCTAAAATCAGGACTCTGCTTTCTTGCAGCGAGAACAGTTATTCAATTCTGGGTTCAATTTACTTTTAAATCAGCAATGTAAGAGTCGAAATTCAAGCCAGTGGTTTATCCACACCCCTCGTCCTCCAGAAGGCTCCTTGAGGGGAGTCGCAGAGCATGGAGAAGGGTGGGTGGCAGTCTCCTTTATTCTAAGGCTTGGAAGCAAACAGCTCACCCGATCCAGTCGGCAAACTCCAGGGTATTGGGAACCGTAGCGCTCAAAAGAATGAGATTCACGTGGTCTGGGAGCATGATCAGCACTTCCTCCCAAACGACACCCCTCTGCAAGAAAAGAAAGGAAACTGCATTTATATAGTGCCTTGCACAACCTCAGAAGTGCTCCTCAGCCAACCAATGTTGCCGTAACTATTTTTCTTGCACTCATCAGAGCAAATTCAAGAATGCCAAATTTTAAAAAGCTCAACAATATATCCCACAAGGAAAAAGGTTTTGATTCTTTTCTCTATTGCATGGTCTTGGCAAAAGGGGAGCTACGGGATCGACAAGCTCAAAAATGTAATTTAAATGGGTGACGCCTCATTTTATAAATGAGTTCTAGATGTCTCAGAGGAAACATTAATTTCACATCAATCTTGTCAAAATTCCTGATGAGCTTTTATGCTTCAATTAAGTTGCTGTTACTCTTCCAAATTCCAACTGATTCAAGCCTAATCTGTCCAACCTTTCCTCAGAAGGCAACCCAGTTATTCCAAAGTACTAGGCTGGCAAACGCTGAACTGCTTCCTCATCCCTCCTTAAGGAAGCTAAGCAGTACAGTACATGGTTTTCCAGAGACATTCTCTTAAGTGCTCTGCACAACTGAAGCACAGTAAAGCATACCCTCGCTAACTTTTGCGATCAAGTATCCATGTGATAAACAAATTACATTTCTTTCCCAAGCATGCTCCCTAATTTTCCAAACTACTTGCTCTATCTGCTCACCAACTTTTCACCATTCATGAACTAAGACACCCAGATTCCTCTGCAGCCTCACAGCACGTATTCTTCCTGCCAAAACGGGCAATGTCACAATTTCTCCACATCATCCTTCATTTGCCACAACTTTGCCCACTCACTTAACCTACTGATATCCCATTTACTCTCTTCCAAACTGATTTTACTCCCTTACTGTGTTGTAAGCAAAATTGGCAACAATACCTTCCACCTTTTCATCCGAACCTCTCGTCACATCTATTTTTTGCTTCTTATTAGCCAATCAATCTTTTATCCTTACCAATGTTATCACCTACACTGAGGTTTTATTTTCCAAAATAACCTTTGATGTGTCAAATGTCTTCTAGAAAGCTAAGTGTAGTACATTCAATCATTTTCTTTTATTCAGAGCATGTTACTTGCTCAAAAGAACTCTAATACATTGTGCAAACAGGATTTCTTTTTTGCAAAACCATGTTGACTGTGTGAATACACTGCCTTTATCGAAGTGTACTACTTTATTCATAACATATAACATTTCCTTAAGACAGATGCTAAGTTAACTGGCTTGTGGTTTCTTGTTTTCTGACTCCTTTCTTTGAATAAAAAAGTGTTACATTTGCCATCTTTCGATCTGACGGAGTGTCAGCACATTCACACTGTATTAAGTGGCCTTCTTCTGTGCTGTACGAATCTTAACCCTTATTTGTTGGGGTGATTTCCCGTTTTCCCGAGAGTTCTGGGGAAACTCAAGTTGCAGCCCGTGGATTTGTCTCACCTCGGCATCGTTGACATAATGGACCTCATCAAATATCACCCATTCAAGATCACGAATAACGTCCGAGCCATTGTACAACATGGACCTGTGGGAGACACAATGTTACAGAGTCCCAGTCTGCACAGGATCTTCACTTATCCTTTCAGAAGATGTGGGAGTTACTGGCAACAGCAGCATCTGCTGCTCATCCTGAGCTGCCCTTGAACCGAGTGGGTTGCAAAGCTGTCTAAGAGGGCCGTTAATTGCTGAGGGTGGGCACTCACGAACTGACAAGGATAAAAACACTGAAACACAGAAGATAAAAGCAGGATGCCACCATTTGGCTCTTCGAGCCTGCTCCATCATTCATTGTGATTGTGGCCGATCATCCACTCAATAGCCCAATCCCACCTTCTCCCATAACCTTTGATCCCGTTTGCCCGAGGTGCCATATCTAGCCAGCTCTTGAATACATTCAATGTTTTGGCATCAACTACTTCCTGTGGTAATGAATTCCACAGGCTCACCACCCTTTGGGTGAAGAAGTGCTTCCTCATCTCCATCCTGAATGGTCTACCCCAAATTCTCAGACTGTGACCCATGGTTCTGGACACACCCACCATCAACAACATGTTCCCCGTATCTACCTTGTCCAGTCCCATCAGAATTTTATAAGTATCTATGAGATTCCTCCCCGCCTCATTCATCTGAACTCGAGTGAAAACAATCCTAACCTGGTCAATCTCTCCTCATAGATCAGTCCCACCATTCCCAGAATTAGCCTGGTAAACCCTCACTGCACGCCCTCGAGAGCAAGAGCATCCTTCCTCAAAGAAGGAGACCAAAACTGCACAATGTTCTAGGTGTGGTTTCACCAAGACATTGATGTCCAACTGCTACAACATATTACTACTCCTGTACTTGAAACGTTTTATATTACTTGCCCTTTTTAAACCGCCTGCCGCACCTGCATGCTTACATTCAGCAACTGATGCACACTCCCCTCTCTCAATTTACAGCTGCTCAGGTAGCAATCAGCCTTGTTTTTACTTCCAAAGCGAATAACCTCACATTTATCCAAGTTACACTGCATATGCCATTGATTTGCCCACTCACCCAACCTATCCAGATCATGCTGAAGAATCTCTGCATCCTCAAAGTTCACCCTCTCACTCAACTTGGTATCATCTGCAAACTTGGAGATGTTACATTTTGTTCCCTTATCCAGTTGAATAGCCGAGTCTCACCACCATTTCCGTACTAATATTGATCTCCCTCAATTCTTTCCTCTCACTAAATCTTGCATTCTCCAACTTTCCTGGTATCTGATTTGCGCCCCCTTAACCAAAGTATGTATTCAGTTGCTCAGCCATTTCTTTGTCCCCCCCTTATTCATTTGTGTCTGTAGGGGACCTACATTTGTCTTCACCAATCTCTTTCTCTTCACATACCTACTGAACCTCTTAGCATCAGTCTATGTGCCCTGCAAGCATTCTTTTTTGTATTTTCCATTTGCTGAATTCTAAACTGCTCCCAATTCTTTAGACATATTTTTCTTGCCTAATCTATATGCTTTTCCCCTGTCGAATCTGACGCCATCTTTAATTTCCTTGTAAACCACGGAATGGCTCTTCTACCCATTTTGCTTTTGTAACAGACACGAATAAACAGTTGTTGCAGTTCCCCCAATCATTCCCTGAAAGTTTGCCATTGTCTATCCACTGTCACCCCTTCAAGTAAATCTCCCCAGTCTATCAAGGCCAAACTTATACATCATATCTTCATAGTTTCCTTTATTAAGATTCAGAACCCTAGTCTCCGAGTCAACCATCTCAGAATTTTTTTTTAAAATCAAAATGGACAATGTTATGGTCAGCATTCAAAGGGTCTCGCACAGCTAAACTGTTAGCAATTCCCTTCTCATTATATAGTACCAAATCTAAGGTGGCCTGCTATCTAGTGGTTTCGTCCACATACTGGTCAAGAAAACCAGCTTGCATACACTCCAGGAATTCCTCCTTTATGCCATTACGACTAATTTGATTTGCCCAATGTAAAGATTAAAATCACTCAATCACTGACATTTTCTTATCACCTGCATCTCTAATTTCCTGTTTAATGCCATTCCCAACATCACCACAGCAGTTTGGGAGTCTATATATGACACCCATAAGATGTTTAATGCCCCATGGCATGTCTCAACTTTACCCAGAAAGACTCCACATTGTCAGAGCTAATATCATTTCTCATTATTGAGATAGTTTTCTTGTTAACCAGTAATGCCATTCCACCACCTTTTCTTTTTTCCCTGTCCTTCCTGAATACTGAACATAGAACATAGAACAGTGCAGCACAGTACAGGCCCTTCGGCCCACGATGTTGTGCCATGGAATAATCCTAATCCAAAAATAAAATAACCTAACCTACATTTCCTTCAATTCACTGCAGTCCATGTGCATGTCTAGCAGTCGCTTAAAAGTCACTAATGACTCTGCTTCCACGGCTACCACTGGCAAACTATTCCATGCGTTCACAACTCTTTGGGTGAGGAACCTCCTTCTGACGTCTCCTCTATACCTTCCTCCTAACACCTTAAAACTATGATCCCTCGTGGCAGTCAATCCTGCCCTGGGGAAAAGTCTCTGGCTATCGACTCTATCCATGCCTCTCATTACCTTGTACACCTCGATCAGGTCACCTCTCTTCCTCCTTCTCTCCAAAGAGAGAAGTCCAAGCTCAGTCAGCCTCTCCTCGTAAGACAAGCTCTCCAGTCCAGGCAGCATCCTGGTACACCTCCTTTGCACTCTCTCCAAAGCCTCCACATCTTTCCTGAACACCCTAGGACATTTAGTTCCCATCCCTGGTCACCCAGCAGCAATGTCTCTGGAATCCAGTTGTATCGTACCCGTTTACATCTATTTGTGCAATTCGTTCATCCACTTTATTGCAAATGCTCTGTGTATGGAGGCCCAAAGCCTTTAAAGGATGCAAACATTATGATTCTAAAATATCTACCATCCTCACCAGATCTGATCTACACGTGACTCTACATAATTGATTCTTTAACTGTCCTTTGAAATTGGCCTTATGAGCCATGGTATGGTATTGTACTGCTAAAACAACAAAAATGAATGACTGGCATCCCAGCATTAACCTCGGCACCAGATCCCCAAATGCACCATGGGACTAAACTAGATGGACTGCAGCTGTTCACCAATTTCTCAAGGGCAAAAAATGCTGGTCCTGCAAGCAATCCCACAAAATTGAAGAAAAAAAAAAGCAGCTCTCAGGCAGTAAGCTATTCAGTCTTCAGTGTAGGGTTGGTAACCGGATGGGCAAGGAGGCAAGTTTAATTAAAAAAAAAACAATTGAAAGGAAGAAGAAAAAGAAGAACAAACGGACTCTGAGATCAAGGAGAGGGGCAGGGTTACAGACCTGAGAATTTCAGTCGTCATTATGAGGCAGGAAGCTTCTGGATGTAATTGGACGTCTCCGGTCAGAAGGCCAACATCTTTAAAAGTGTTTTTGAAATCCCTGAATTTCTGGTTGGACAGGGCCTTAATGGGTGATGTGTAGATGGTTCTGTTGAGGGAAGATGGGGGAGGGTTGCAGAGAAGAGAGAAAATTCCTTCTGTGACTACAAGCAGTGTTAAAATTGAAGAACACCACAAACAGGAGAGGCAGACCATTCAGCCCATCAGACCATTCCACTATTCAAGAATTGGCTGATCTTTAGCCTTGACTCCACTTTCCCACCCATATCCCTCGAGACCAAACATTATTCGGGGGTGGAGTACTTGAAATGGTAGAGCACAGGCTGAGCGTGAGAGAGGTAGCAGGATCGATGCCAACATTCATATTCTAGGATCAATCTCAGCTACTCAATGACTGAGCACCTACACCCTCTGGGGGGTGAGTATCATTCCTTGAATGACGTTTCTTATCATCCGTGCTATCGTAAGACTGTGAGGCAGGACAGAGAAGCTAGCCTCTTGTTTATAGGCCAGTGCCAACTTCCAACCTGAAATATAAGTGTAATTTTGTCCATCTTGTGATACTGAAGTAAAATAGGTCAATAGGCAGCAAGTACACAAATTTCAGATACCCACGTTAAAGGTGACAGTGACTGGTGGTAAGTCACTGCTTTGAGAGGGATCAAATATCCACTTGGCCCAATTTCAATTTGGGAGGATCAGATTTATCAATACTACAAATCATTGATGACCACAATTGTAACTGGAGGACGATGTCCCAATTTTCCCTGCAAAATTGCCGGATATACCCCTCATTTCTGGTCTTCACTGCCCACCACCGCTTCAAGATGGCCAAAAGCACTTCAGAATCAACTAAATATCTTTCTAAAGTGCAGTCCTTGTTAGAATGCAAGGGAGCTTTTTGTTTTTTTTTAAAAAAAAAGACACAGCAAGGTCCCACATCAACATCAATGAGACAGATGAGCAGATATTCTATTTCCTTGCTTGGATCAAGGGATAGATGATGGCCCACAGTCCAAGAGATAGCTCTCTTGCTCTCCTTCAAAAATATTGGACATGGAACATTTTAGTCACCTGAGCAAGCAGACATGGTCTTAGTTTAAAAATTGTGTTTGAGAGGGTTGCAGACCCTAAAGACTGACTCACTCCACTGTATAGCAGCATCAACAGCCACCGACCTCTCCTCACCACAACGCAGACATGCTGAAACCCAGTGTGACGTTCCCTCCGGACTGGCATTAGAGCCACCAAATTGCCCTATTTCCAAGTTGCCACAGTGTGGATTTGCCAGAGGATGGCTGTACTATTCAAGTGAATCAAGGTTCAGATGAGGAGCTGGCATTGAATTGAGTGACTATGGATCCTCTGTGCCCAAGCAGCTGAGGAAAATGAAGACCATGCTCACTGGCTTTTACTGTTGGCAGACCCTCACCTGGTCATGTGTTTCTGTGAAAGCGCAATAGCGTATTCAGCGACGACAGTCTTGCCCGCTGACGTGTGGGCCGCCACAAACACGGAATCGTGGGTCTCAAGACGAAGGATGGCCTGTTTCTGAAAGACATCCGGCTCAAAGGGCCACTGAAAGGAAAGGGGTGGGGGGTGGGGGGGAGGTTGATGAGAACAACTTAATATGATCACAGAAGAGGATCTTAAAGCTTCAGTCATTGATATATGCTAATAAAAGACTTCGATTTATATGGAATTCTTTACAATTTATGCTTAAAGCATGGCGTCACCCCAGCACCAATCCTCCGACAGCAAAGCATCCCCAACTGCATTGTCCCCCCTCCAGTGCTGACCATCTGACAGCACAATGCCCCTTTAGTGTGAGCGTCAATAGGTATGACCTGTAGGCTTTCTTGAAATGGGTGAAACACAGGGAGCAGACGTCCATCAGCCCAAGCAACACTCCTCCACTGCTTCATCCCACAACCCCAGTAACCAGCCCCATTCCATTTCTGAGAGTTGAAGGGAAAGGCATTGAAGGCTCAGCTCTTACCTTGAAAGCTGGATCTGGGATGCGCTTGTAGAAATCGTCCACAGGGGTGCTGATATCGACTGGGACAGCCCACTGCTCCCTCTCTGGTACAGACCCTTCCTTTTTCTGCTCATTTTGCTCAGGCTGAGGGGTGACCTTCAGCTCCTAAACACAACAGGAGACCCAAATTCAGTCTACATCACAGAGAGCTGATTTCCCTCTCTACCAAAGCTATCAGCTGCTTCCTGCTGGGATCTGCAATGAGCTGCTTGAAAGCGTTGTGTCGCAGATTCAATCAATTGATCATCGCTTTAAAAAGGAAGTGGAAGAAGTACATTAAAGTAAACAATTAACTCGGAGATGGGGGGGAAAACAGACCAGGAGAGTGGGATGAAATTACTGTCTCAAAGGGCAGCCACTCTCACTGTGGAATCTTTTGGAAATGCTGAGGGAATTGACTTCCTCAGCCTGGTTAAAGCTGGCTGCTTGGTAAGAAATCTAGAGCTGAGGTTTTGGCTCAGTCTTATTCAAACAGATCTGTTTTTTTTTAAAAAGTTAACCTGTAACACCAAATCTTCCAAGCTGTTGGTTCTGTGGAGGGGGCCCTTGGTCTCCGTTGTCTTTGCTTTCTTTTCGTCCTCTTCGTCGCTGGATCTCCCGAGATTGAAGTCATCCATCACTCCAATAAGGTTTGACAGGTTCAATAAGCCAGGGGTGACTTTATGCTCTGTAGACAGAGGAGGGAAAATAAAAAAGACAAGAGCTTGAGATGGAGAGGGCAGAAAAGAATAAAAATCTTCAGACCACACGTCGGAGCTGAATTGGATCAGCCACGTAAATACTCCTGTTGGAGACCGAGAATTCAGAAGCACAATAACTCAGCCTCAGACTCCCAAAAGCCTGCCCATCAACAAGACACAAGTCAGGATGCAATGGAATACTCTCTCTCATCCAGACGGGTGCAGTGCCACCATTCAAAAGTCTTGACAGTTTCGAGCCCACATCCCTGGCACCACATTCGTTCACCAGTTTCAAAGTTCATTCCTTTCACCACCAACATACACACATTGGAAGCAGTGTTCACCATCTACAAGATTCAGTGCAACAATTCACCTTCAACAAGGTTCTTTTAACAGCACTCTCTAAACCCATAATCTTTACCACCTAGAAGGAGAAGGGCAGTGGATTCACCCCAGAGTTTCCCTCCAAGCTAAACAGCCTCTGGCTTGAAACTATATCACCATTTCTTTAATGTCACTGGTCACAATCCTAGAGCTCCCTTCCTAACAGCACTGCAGCTGTCCCTACACTCTAAAGGCCGCAACAGTTTGAGAACATGGCTCATAACTTTTGCAAGGGCAGTTATGGACAGGCAATAAATAGTGGGTTGCATTCTCACCTGACCAAGAAGTTTCTAGGTTCCAGTTCCAAACTAGGATTGAGGCACAAAAGGTCGAGCAGGAGCAGACCATTCAGCCCACTGAGTCTGCACCACGATGCAATATGATCAGAGCTAGTCTTCTGCCAGAACTCCACTTTCCCACCTGCTCACCAAATCCCTTGGCTACTAAAATCCAAAAACCTGACTATTGCAGCCATAAGTGTTTTCAATAGTGGAGCATTCACAATCCTCTGGAGGTAAAGAATTATGACGATTCATAATCTCAAGTGAGGAAACTCTCATTTATATCTCAGACCTAAATGATCATCCCTCTACCGAGACTGTCCCCACTACTTCTAGACACCCAAGCAGCAGAAACTACCTGTGTTAACCCCGTTAAACCCCTTCTCAGTCTACTCTGTCTCAATGTGATCACCTTTCATTCTTCTGTACTCCTGTGATTACAGCATCAACCCAAATTTACTCAGCCTCTCATTAAATTCTGTGATATCAAATGAATATTTATTGACTGTTAGGGTAGCTGTGAGGGCACATTTTATTTTGTTTTTGCAAGCGCAGGCAGGTTGAGTACAGTTTGTACTGCCTGTGGCACACAGCCAAAGGAACATGTTGTTTGATGTAATCAGCAAATCATTCAAATCAGACTGCACTGTGTAAAAGGGAATGCCACCCTTACTTTTTCTCTCAGAAATGACTGCAGATTAAGTGCAACTTAACTCAAAGCATTTACCTCTTCCTTGGAAATCCATTCCTCTTTTCCATCCTGGAGGCACAGTGAGTAAATCTGTAAAAGCAAATAAGCAGAATTTATTTACATCTGCACAGGATACTGGAGCCAGTAAGTGGCTGGTCCTTAAGCAGAGAAGTGGACGTTGATTCCTTGTCTTTCACACAGGAGGGAACAGGCATGGACAAAACAGCTGCACTCCAGAGGAAAGCGGATAGTGAGTGCTTCTTGACATCAAGGCAACATTTGATTGATTGTGGCAACAAGGAGTCCAAGCAAACTTGAAGTCAAGGGGAAATCGAGTGAACACTCTCTGCTGTTCGTATTTAATACGAAAAGGAAGTTGTGATTGTTGGAGGTCAACTCTCCCAACACCACAGCATCTCAGGAAGATGGGGTAGCACAGTGGCTCAGTAGTGCACACAGTCTCCTTCAGTTTCCTCCAGGTGCTCCAGTTTCCTCCCACAGTCTAAGGATGTGCAGGTTAGGTGGATTGGCCATGGGAATGATACAGGGATTCTATGATTCTCAGACAGTGCCTGAGGCCCAAGCATTTTCAGCTGCTTCATTAGTTATCTTCCCTCAAATCACAAGGCCAGAAGTGATGCTCTTACAATCAGCACAATTCCCAACTCCTCAGATACTGAAGCTTTCTAAATACACATACAGCAAAACCTGGATCACATTCAGCTTTGGGCTGGCAAGTGGCAAGTAACGTTTGCGTCACACTAACGCCAATAACCACCTCCAACGACAAAGACTTCAGTCCTAGCTCACTGACATTCAACGGTGATACCTCTGAAAAACCCATTGTCAATGGGTATATAATAGACAAAAATCTCAGCTGGACTAGTCATAAATACCGTGGCTACAAGAACTGTTCAGAAGCTGTGAATTCTGTGGCAAGTAGCTTACCTCCCATAGTGTACAGGCACTGCGCAATCAACAAGGCACAAGTCAAGAGTGTGCTGGAGTTACTCTCCACTTTGCTGGATACATGTAACTCCAACAATACCAAAGCAGCTCAGCACAGTCTGGGACAAAACAGTTGACTTGACTGGCACTCTACCCACTAGTTTTCAAAGTGCACTCGCTTCATTTTTGATGCATAATGGCAGCAGTGTGTACAAGATGCACTGTAGAAATTCACCTAAGCTCCTTTGACAGCCCTTTCCAAACCAGTGATTCCACTTAGAAGGACAAGGATAGCAGACACCACATATGTATTTCCTTCCAAACTATCACAACTTGGAACTACATTGCTGTTCCAATCATTCACCGTCGCTGGATCAAAATCTTGAATTTAGCCAGCTTTATATTTATATTATTCTGCGAAATAATAAAATTTTTGAAAACTACTAGCAGGGAGCATTATTCAAACTTTGACTCAGAAACACTTACCCTTCTCAAAGTCAATGCTTTCCTCAAATTCTCCCTTTGACTTAATTGTATCTAAACTTGGCTCATCCATGCCCCCTACAAACGGAGGAGATGAATTGTGGACAGAGAGAAAGAAAACAAGAGAAAAAGAAGAGTGAATTAATTTTATACACTGAATTTACAGCACAAAAAACAGATCACTTCTTTCAACAGATCGATGTTGGTGTTTTAATGCCCTGTACACAATCTTCCCATTTTCCAGAATAACCTTTCATTTCTTTCTCCTTCATGTTCTTAGCAAGAATTTTGATTTGATTTATTCTCACATGTACAGAGATACAGTGAAAACTATTTTTTCACCTGCTATCCAGACAAATCATGCCTTATAAAAGAGTGCATCAGGAAAACAGAACAGAATATACTGTTACAGGTACAGAGAAGGTGAAAAGAGAGATCAACTTGAACATACAAGAGGTCCGTTTATATGTCTGATAACAGCAGGGAAGAAGCTGATCTTGAATCAATTAGTATGTGTTCTCAAACTTTAATAAAATTTTACCCCAACGGAAGAGGGTGGGAGAGTACAGTTGGGGTGGGAGGAGTCTTTGATAACATTAGCTGCTTTCCAGAGGCAGCAGAAAGTATAGACAGAGTCAATGGAAGGAAGGCTGGTTTTCGTGATTGACTGGGCAGTGTTCACAACTCTAACTTCTTAAGGTCCAGGGCAGAGCAGTTGCCATACCAAGCTGTGATGCATCTGGATACAATACTTTCTACGGTGCGACTAGAAAAATGAGAGTCATTGTGGACATGCCAAATTTCCTTAGCCTTGAGTAAGCAGAGGCATTGGTGTGCTCTCTTGACTGCAGCTTTGACTTGGATGGAGCAGGACACATTGTTGGTGATATTTACTACTAGGGCTTGAAACCCTCTACTATCCCTACCTCAGCATCTCTGATACAAATAGGGGCACGTTCTCCACTCCACTTCCTGAAGTCAGCTCTTTTGTTTTGCTGACATTTAAGGAGAGATTGCCATCTTTACACCATGCCCCTAAACTCTCTCTTTCCTGTACTCTGTCTCGTTGTTGTTTGAGATCCAACCGACTATGGTGGGGCCCCTTAAATGTATCCATACTGCTCACTTCGATCATGCCCTGTGCTAGCCAGCTCCAGTTTCACAACCTTTGAGGTACAACATAGAACAGTACACGCCCTTTTGCCCACAACGTTATCCTACTAAGATCAATCTAACCCACATACCCTACATGTTACTATCCTCCATGTGCCTACCCAAGAGTTGCTTAAAAGTCTCTAAAGTATCGGGCTCCACTACCACTGTGGCAGCACATTCCACATGCCCATCACTCGCTGTGTGAAAGAACATGCCTCTGACATTTCCCCAATACCTTAAAATTATGCTCACTCATAATAGTCATTTCCACCCTGGGTAAAAGTCCGACTATCCACCCTGTCCATGCCTGTCATCACCGTATACACCTCGATCAAGTCACCCCTCATCCTTCTTCGCTCCAATGAAAAAAGCCCTAGCTCCCTCAACCTTTCCTCATAAAGCCTCCAGTCCAGGTGGCATCCTGGTAAATCTCCTCTGCACTCTCTCTAAAGCTTCCACATCTTTCCTATAATGAGGTGACCAGAACTGAACACAATATTCCAAGTGTGGTCTAACCAGAGTTTTATAGACCTGTAACATAACCTCATGGCTCTTAAACTCAATTCCCGCACCAATGAAAGCCATATGCCTTCATTACAACCCTACCAACTTGGGTAGCGACTTTGAGGGATCTATGGACGTGGGCCCCAGATCCCTCTGTTCCTCCACACTGCCATGAATCCTGCCATTAACCCCGTATTCTACATTCAAATTCAACCTTCCAAAATGAATCACTTCACACTTTTCTGGGTTGAATTACTTTTGTCACTTCTTTGCCCAGCTCTGCATCCTGTCAATGTCCCATTGCAACCTACAACAGCCCTCCACGCTGCCCACAACTCCACCAGCCATCATGTCATTGGCAAACTTACTAACCCACCTTCCACTTCCTCATTCAAGTCATTTATAAAGATCACAAAGAGCAGAGGTCCCAGAACAGATCCCTGCGGAACACCACTGGCGACTGAACTCCAGGCTGAACATTACCACCCTCTGTCTTTACTGGACAGCCAGTTTTGTATTCAGGCAGCCAAATTTCCCTGAATCCCGTGCCCCCTTACGTTCTGAATAAGCTTATCATGTGAAAGCTTATCAACCTCAGGAAGTTGCTCAGTGACTGTCTGAGATTATGGCCGTCTCTTCTGAACCCCCTCCAGGTGAAAAAACTCAGCTCCCTTTCAATATAACAAAGTGTGGGCCTGGATGAACACAGCAGGCCAAGCAGCATCTCAGGAGCATAAAAGTTGACGTTTCGAGTCTAGACCCTTCATCAGAAAGGGTCTAGGCCTGAAAAGTCAGCTTTTGTGCTCCTGAGATGCTGCTGGGCCTGCTGTGTTCATCTAGCCTCACATTTTATTATCTTGGATTCTCCAGCATCTGCAGTTCCCATTGTCTCTCAGCTCCCTTTCAATGTTCTGTTCTGGAGGTATTTAGTGATCTGTCATGGGGATCAAGTAGACGAGTTCTTTTCAGGTCCCCAGACATCTCTTGGATAACCTTCACCTTGATTAGGCATAGGAGTAGCAGTGTGTGTTATACCTCAAAGCTTAGATTTACCAGAATGGTGCCAGATATGGAAGGTTTGAGTCATGAAGGTAGGCTGGGGCTTTTTTCACTGGAGCATAGGAGATTGTGACCTTAAACGAGCTTAAAAAGAAATTTATAAAATATTGAGGGGTATAACGGTAGTTGTCTTTTCCCTAAGATGGGGACTAGGGGGCATATTTTTAAGGAGAAAGGAGAAAAAAAAAGTTTAAAAAAATAGACACGAGATGCAATTTTTTAAAAAAACAGAGGGTGAATATTGTGTTGAACGAACTTCTTGAAGAAGTGATGGATGTGGATACAATTACAACATTTAAAAAAGAAGTTTGATAGGTACACGAATAGGAAACATTCAGAGGGATATAGGCCAGGGGTAGGCAGGTGGGAATGTTAAGTTTGGGATTACGTTCTGCATCGGCTGGTTGGATTGAAGGGTCTGTTTTTGTGCTGTATAACTATAAATACTTAACACTTGCTCCGAAAAGAGTGTGAACTGATTAAAGAATATGAACGTGCATGAAGTAGTGTTATAACGGGGATCAGGATGGTGAACGGCGGTGGGGGAAGAACTGTCTTTGACTGAGCAATGGCGCCACAAGCATCAGCATAACACCGGGAAAGCCAATATCAGTACCTGGCCAAAATGGGTAATTGGTGGAACTGCCTCTTACAGATTGTGATGGAGGGCCAGGCGGTCGCTGTAGAGAAAGGGAGTTCTTTATCGACAATCCTGTATCATCCAGTAGTACCTGCCAGGAAAGGCAACAAGCAAAGAACTTTCATTTGATAACACTTTTCAATATTGTGTAGCCCACCCTGGGCACATAACCATTGATGAAAATTTACTTTATTGATCCTTCATTCTCATGCTATACTTTCAGTGGGAATAGAAGCAAAGAATGATAGAGCACAGAAATCAGGCCATTCAGTACTTAAGTCTGCAACAATTCATTTGAAGTCTCATCCAGTCAGTCCCACTGTTGTGGGAAATATTCTTTCCTTTTGCCACCTCTGGTTCTTTGGCCAGTCAACTTGAATCAATACTGTAATTATCCTTCAGGCACTTGAGGCAGTTTGAATTCATTACAGTCTTTTGTGATGTTAATCACTTCCCTCATATCCTTTCTGCCTCTGTTTTTGTTTTATTTTTTCATGAGATGTGGGTGTCACCAGCAAGCCCTGCATTTGTTGCCTGTCCCAAATCCCCCTCAAGGGCAATTAAGTGTCAATCAATTTGAGAGTTATTTTTCAATAATTTTGACCCGATCAAGCAAGTAACGAATTATTTTTTGTTCAATAATGGTCAGTAAAACGCTGTTGTTTTTATGTGCATGTAATCATTTGCTCTTCGCATTTGTGGCCCAAGCTATTAAAAGCTAAACCAGATTTTAAACAACCTGAGGGTTTCAGGACAATTTAAATTGGTTTAGACAGTCAGTCAGTCATAGAGCTGAACAGCATGGAAAAAGACCCTTCAGTCCAAAATTATCCATGCTGACCAGCTATCCGAAAATAATCTAGTCCCAATTGCAAGCATCTGGCCCTCAGAAGCCTTCCTATTCATATACTCTTCCAGATGCCTTTTAAATGTTGAATTTGCACCAGTTGCCCCTCAGGTTTCTTTTAAATCTTTCTCCTCTCATCTTAACCTGTAGCTCCTAGTTTTAGACTCTGTTACCCACAGAAAAGACCGTGGCCATTCATGCTATTTTTGCTCCTCATGATTTTAAAATCAACTTCTATAAACATTTTGTAACTTAAAAGCATAGAACAGACCTACATGTGCCAGTGCTGAATGTTATTTTGAGCTTGATGTATTTTGCTATATCTTGCAGTGGTATTTTTCCCCTCAACGTTACCATGCTTTAGTATCATGATAATGTCTGGCTCTAAATAGCGCAACTCCCATTTCCTTTGGAGAAGAAAAGAAAGCAACAGTCTGTTGAAAGTGACTTTCGTTATCTCGTTTCAGGCTGGGAGTTGGATGATTTGCTGGATCTAGAATGGCTGATCAGGCTCAAGGAGCTGAATGGCCTAGTCTTGGTCATCTGTCCCTTTCAACAGGGATTGTGGAGTCACAAATGGTTCTTTCAGCCAAACAATATTAATAGGTTTGGAATTCGTCCAAACACTAATTTATCAGTTGGAATATTTGGGATGACATTAACCACTATCTACACTCAAGCTGACACTAATTACTCCACAAGTACCTTGTTATTTTGGTCGCAGTCTGTAATGTTAGGAAACTGAGAAGTGCAAGCAGCCAAAAGAGATAACCCAATGAGTGACCAATATCTAAGAATACAAGTCAGTGTGGGTGAGGGGTTATTAGGAAGTGTTATCAGTATTTTGATCATCACTTTTAAAGAAACCTATCTGGAATTGGGCACATAAGACCTACCGGATCAGAGATGGTTTTCAAGCATGGGCAAGCCAATAAAAAAAGGTTAGGATGCCTCTAATGTACAGAGTGAAGTAGCAGTGAGCAAGAATTAACAACCATACTTCTTTGGAGCCCAGGTCAAAGTAAGCAAACCAAGAACCGAAGAAAAACCTCAGGCAAGAGGACAAGGAATATGTACCCAGCCAGCCAGAGATTTCAAACTCATTTTCCATTTTGAGTTGACTAAAGCTACCGCATTTTATCGAGTATCATTCTTCATGCTAAAGCATGATACATTCTGCGAAACTTACAAAAACATACCCGTTTTGGGTATTCACGATTGGTCTTGAAAGAAATCAGGACTAATAGACATCTACGTTGGCTCTATCAACTTATGTCTATAATTGGAACTGGCTAAGGTTGTTCCATTAAACTGAAAATAAATCCCCATGTCTCGCAACATCGCCCCTGAGCCTCTAGAGTTGCATGTATGGACAACAGAACTTTCTGTACAAGAACATCAGATTTCCTTCTCTAAAGGACAATTGTAAATTAGAATTGTTTTGACAACAATTGACAACAGCTGATCACCATTACTCAGACTACCTTTCAATTCTAGGAATATTAAAATTAATTTCCACCAGGTTTCAAACCCCACCTGGAACCTCGACACTGAAGCTCCAGCCCAAGCCTCTAGACAACTAACCCAATGGCATAACCAAAAGGCCACTGTCTCCCCGTTCTTTAATGAGCAATCAGCCCAAATTGAGGTAGTTATCAATGCATCCTCTAAATTATGAGCAATGACAAACTGATAGGCAACAGCTACAGGAATAGGTACAGGCCCTGACTTTGTACTGGAAGAAGTACTACACCCGATTTTGCTTGGTTCCTCAGATGTAAGGATTAGGCCCAAGACTTGTGCCTAAGGGAGGTATTCCCCTGACAACTCCTCCTCACCACTCCCACCCCACCCAATATTCTGGTCACATCTCCGCCCCGTACCTCTTTATAGCCCAGCAACTCGCCCGTGGTTTGGTTCCTCTCCACTTTCAGCGTTGAATGAACAGGGGTGATATCGACATGATACAGAGAATCCACGCATACCTCTCTTGGCCAGACCCTTCAGCACGAAAAGGAAGACAAAAATGTTTCAGATTAAAGAATGGGAAAGACAGAAATGAGTTATAATTGAAAAGTACACATCCCACTCGGAGGCAGAGAAGTTACGTTAAACTTGCATCAAACTTTGTTTGACTGCAGTCACAATACTTCAGAGTTAGATTAGATTAGATTAGATTCCCTACAGTGTGGAAACAGGCCCTTCGGCCCAACAAGTCCACACCACCGCTTGAAGCATCCCACCCAGGCCCATCCCCCTGTAACCCACACACTTCTGAACACCACCAGCAATTTAGCATGGCCAATCCACCTAGCCTGCACATCTTTGGACTGTGGGAGGAAACTGGAGCACCCAGAGGAAACCTACGCAGACACGGGGAGAATGTGCAAACTCCACACAGAGTCGCCCGAGGCTGGAATTGAACCTGGGTCCCTGGTGCTGAAAGGCTGCAGTGCTAACCACTGAGCCACCGTGCCACCTGGCCTCTATGCTACAAAAGAGATAGAGGGACACTTTATACAGCATCATAGCAAGGCTGTAGCCAGATTATGAGCAGGACAGGCACTAGATAAGAACAAGTGGTGGCTATATACATACTTAATAAGCAGTGGTTTGACAGAGCAATAAGACTATGTCTCCACTTGTGGCAGAGACCAGAACAAGGGGCTGTAAGTATAAGGTAGCC
The DNA here is from genome assembly GCF_030684315.1 of Stegostoma tigrinum. Taxonomy (NCBI): domain Eukaryota; kingdom Metazoa; phylum Chordata; class Chondrichthyes; order Orectolobiformes; family Stegostomatidae; genus Stegostoma; species Stegostoma tigrinum. The sequence continues at coordinate 20,915,721 of NC_081387.1, forward strand.
TCTAATAAATTCTATAAAGAATTCAGGCAAAACTTGCTTGCCTGGAGAATGGTGAAGATGTGGAACTTGCTACCACATTCAAGGCAGAGATTGAGATGAATAGTTTAGATTAATACTTATTCACCAAATCAATACTGATCATCATATACACTAATACACAGAGTCCTGCTGTTTGCAGGTAAAGAACTGTGTGTTTATTGCAACTAGACAAAATAGACAACAGTTGTTCTTTGGCTCATTCCTCAGGGCAATGCCTTGACAAGAGTCACTTGTAAGCCAGGCAGCAAATTCTTCTCATACATTATAAAATTGCTGACCGCGACATCCCGAAAAAATTCACTTCATTAATCTTTCGCTGTCATGCTGGAGGTCAGTCTGAACTGAGCCTAGGCTGGAATTATAAGCCTTTACTTCTTGAACGTTATTTGTCTTCCCTTCAGAGAGGGCGAGAAACACATCTGGATGCTTGCAGTCTCTTGGGAGGTCTGAGAACTTCCCTGTTCTCTTCTCTTAGCTCTGTGACAAAACTACAAGTTAAAAATCAATCCAAACACTGTTGCTGGGCAGTATAATTTCCTGTAACACAAAACCAAAGGCACTTGTGCCAGTGATTCTCACAAAAGTATCAAATCCAGTTTCAGCAGAAGTTATGTGCTTTCCTGTAACCAATAAGTGAACACACAGTACAACTCTTGCCTTCAATAGTCAGAAAAAGTTCTTTCCCTGCAACACACCAGTACAAACTTTCATTTTCTCACTTTAAAATATGTTTGCTTCTTACAATAGCCAGTAAATAGGATTTAGGATTAGGATTAAGCCATGTGGCTCTTCCACCATTTCTTTATTGAATTGTTTCAAAGCTTTCACATGGTCACAAGCTCATTTCCTCGACTGCCACCCTTGCCAAAATTAACATACTGATCTTCAAAAACATAATTAAGTTTGCCTTGAAAAATTTCAACAACACAGCTTCAACTGCGGAGGGTGAGAATTTGACTGACAATCCTCAGGAAACAAACTAGTCTCCATCTTCAAGGGGTATCTCTAACCCTCAAATTGTGTCCCCTAGTAGTAATACCCTCCCAGCACCTTAAATTCTCCCTTGGATCATATATTTCAATAGCTTCACCAATGTACAAGACTAGCATGACACCTTTCCTGCACTGCTGAAGAAGCTTAGCGCAGGGATGACTTGAGTGAATTGCTTTCAACAGAATTATAATTTCAATTTTTGAGTAGCGAGATCAAAACCATACACAGCACTCCAGAGGTGGCCTCACCAATGCCCTGCACAACTGAATTAAAACTTCCAGCTTCAATGTTCTGATATCCAACTACCCTTGCAATAAATGCCAATGCAAGATGACAAAGGAACTTACTTCTGGGAGTTTTCAAAGTGATGGAGGGGAAGCAATGACGGGTCAGACAGAAAGCGTTGCTCTGCCTCAGTGATGAGGTCCAAGGCAAATGGTGGCAGGCCATGTGGAAGCTGATTGTGAAACAGAACAGAGAAGAGTCAGCAAGTGGCAGGTCATAGTTTCCCTGGATGCTGCCAGCATTCAGGCTCCACGTGCCACAACCACATAATGCAATCCCAAAACATCTGAAAAATCCTAGAATTCCAGAGCATCAGAAATAGAACATGGCCAATTCCAACATTGTGAACCAGTGACCTTCTCATCAATGGCAGAATTCTCCCTTCACATCAAGCAAATTGCTTTTTCTGTGTAGTCACCTGATGATCAAATAAATATTACAGTATATAGAAAACTCCCACAAATATTAAATAACCAATGACTCAATTTGTGCTTGTGCTGGTTGAAGGTGAATTGTGGACAAGATATTCCTTCCCAGATACTGTCATTGAATTTTCACAGCTACTGGAGGGGGAAGAGCGAGAGCAAGAGAGCGGCAGTGTCCCTAACCACAGAAGCAGAGGGACAGGGTCACTACCTTATGGGGGAAGGGGATGAGGGCAGGAGCACTACCATGCAAAGATGGGCCGAGAGGAGGATCTCAACCAATAGTGCAAGGATGAGAGCATACGGAGAGGTGCCAAGCCTACGATGGTTAGGGTGGGCGGAAGATTAGGGATATCCCAGGAAGATCCGGGAGGTGCTGAAGAGAAAAGCGTTATGGTGTTAACCGGGCTTTTGGGGGAGGAGTTTAGCAGGGCAAAGACAATGAAGGGGCAAGGGGAAAAGAAAGGCTCATTCCATAGCCAAAGAAAGAAAGGCTTGTTTTCATTACACTGTCTCAGACCACCAGATGTCAGTGTGTCTTACAACCAATGAAGTACTTACTGAAGCGTTCTTGGTGTGTACGGTACAAAAACAGTACAGCTAATTTAAGCGCAGAGGGCTCCCTCACCCACAGCATGATAATGAACCAGATAATCTGATTTTTATAGGACGTTGGCCTGGGACAATTCCTAGCACTTTTTCAAAATACCCTGGGATCTTTTACTTCAACCAAACCAGGCAGAGCGGGGATGGGGATCTCAATTTAATATCCCACTAAAAAACTGACAGTGCAGCTCTCCCTCAGTACTGCACTGGAAGGTCAACCTAGACTTATGTACTCAAACCCTATGATGGGACTTGAACCATCTTATTTGATCAGTGCATTGCGTATAGGAGTTGGCAGCTGTACAGGACATTGGTTAGGCCACTTTTGGAATACAGTGTGCATTCCTGGTCTCCATCACAGGAAGGACGCTGTTAAATTTGAAAGGGTTCAGAAACCCTTTCCAAAGACATTGCCGAGGTTGGAACGTTTGAAGTATAGGGAGAGGCTAAATAGGCTGGGGCTATTTCCCCTGGAACATCAGAGGCTGAATGGCATCCTTATAGAGCTTTATTAGATCATGAGGGGCAGGTACAGGGTGAATAGCTAAGGTCTTTTTCCCAGGGTAGGGGAGTCCAAAACTAGAGGGCATAGGTTAAAGGTGAGAGGAGAAAGATTTAAAAAGGGACCTAAGGGGCAACTCTTTCACATAGAGGGTATTGCACATATAGAAGTAGCGCTTCAGGGATTGGAGGAGGCTGGGTCAAGTCAAACTGTTTTGGTAAGTGGATGTGCAAGTTTGCCCATGGGCTATATTACCAAGAGAGAGAGGAGTACAAATACTCACTGTTGCTAAGGGAAAGATGTACCCGTTCTTTTTCGCAGGCTCTGTAATCAACTCAAACTTCCCAGAGCAGCCCACTTCCAAGATGGACAACGGAAGGTCATCAGGATGCTTTGGAGGCACTTCTACAGAACGTACATGAAAAACAACAATTAGGGGAGATGTTCACAGTTATGAAGGGCTTGGTTAATTCTTTCCAGTGCCAGCAGAGTTAGTAACCAGAGGCAACAGATTTAAGGTGACTTGAAAAAATCAGAAGGAAGATCAGATTCTTTTCTTTAAGACAGTGAGTTGTGATCCGAAATGCACTGAAAAACGTTCAGGGCTATGGTGGTAGAACTGAGGCAGGAGGAACTAATGATCTGCTTCTTCAAAACGGCCAGTGCCTCATCCTAACCATATTATATGCAAGACTGTCTGAACTGCCTCCTTGTGTTTCTGAAGGCACAACACGGATTTGGTGAAAAGAAATAAAGTTATCCACATACTCAAGGATGCTCGTGATAGCTGTAGGAGCTCAGAGGAAGGCTCAGCCGCAGTCCAACTGTATTGCTTCCCCCAGTGACAACAGTTAAGCACTCAATAGCTCCTGTGCTCTCCAACCATTCAAGTGAATACCTTCCTCCTTCCACATTGGTCTTCCAAACAGTCTAGCCTGCCCACCCAGGCCAATCATTCCACTTCCAGCCTAACATCACAATCAGAAGACACAAAGTCAGGCATTGCCCCATCGAGAAGAACAAGAGCACCCAAGGGCCATGAGCTATGGTATCAGCAGAATCACACAACCAGTCTCCAAATCAAAATACATCTGCCAAAAGGAAAATCAGGCTGTACTTATATCGCAGCTATTACAGCCTCCGGACATCCCAGAGCATTTGATGACTGATGAAGTACTTCTGAAATATAGTCATTGTTGCTACGTAAAACATAGTAGCCAATTGACACAGCAAGCTCCCACAATAGCAATGTGGTAGCCTGTATTTTAGTAACACAGGTTGATGGGTAAATATCAGACAGGGAGAATTTTTCTACTCTAATATAATGTTGTGGGATTTTTTTTTACATTTAGCCAACTAGGCAGTGGGGAGACACTTGGTTTAACATCTCATCTAAAATACAATTCCACCTATAGTGCAGCACATGCTCAGTACAGAACAGGAGTACCAGCCTAGATTAAAAGCATAAGACAGAAGCAAACAGCCTTTTGCATTGGATGCGAGAAAGCATGTAACTCTGCTAACATGACATGTAGCAGCTCAAGGAGTCGGTGCAACATCATCTTCATCTCCAGGATGATTAGGAATGGGTTAAAAAAAAATGCTGGCCTGGCCAGCAACTCCCAACATTCTATATACAGCTGGTCAGCCCTCTTCTAGAGTGCTGTATCTAGTTTTGGTCTCCCTGATATAGGAAGGATATTATTAATCTGGACAGCATTCAGAAGTGGTTTACCAGGATGATGCCGGGTATGGAAGGTTTGGAGTTTTAAAGGCGGCTAGATGGGCTGGGACTCTTTTCTCTGGAGTACAGGAGATAGAGAGACGAGCTTATGGAAGTTTATAAAATAATGAGCGGTACAGAGAGAGTTACTGGTAATTGTCCTTTCTCCAGAACAGGGAATTTCAAGACTAAGGGGCATACTTTGAGGACAGATTTTAAAAAAAGAGAGACACATGAGGGGCAATTTATTTTTTAAAAACACAGAAACACATGCAGAATGAATTTGGGAACAATTAGAACATTTAAAAGATATTTAGATAAGTACATGAATAGGAAATGTTTGGAGGGATATGGGCCAGGCGCAGGGAGGTGAGGCTTGTCTATTTTTGGATTACGTTCGACATGGAGTGGCTGGATGTGCTTTACGACTTTATGGCTACGACTAACTACTGCCACAAAAAGTTTATGATCCACAGGGTGAGCACAACATGCCCAAAGGAACTCAGTATTCAGCTAGGAATCCAGTTGGCACTGTCCTCTGATCAGCGTCCCGGCAGTCAATAGCCACCAGCCCTTCATTCAGCACAGCCGAGTCCTCACTGACTCTGCAATAGAGGCCAATTAGTCTTCACTGCTCACAGACATGCATACTTTAAAAAAAAACAACAAGACTCTTGTGGTGCAGAGGTAGTGTTCCTACCTCTGGACCATGACACCAATATACAAGGCCCACCTGCTCCAGAGTCATTTCATAACATTTCTGAACAAGTTGACTAGAAAACATCTTCAAAAACATATCCACTCATTGCAAAAATTGTTGTTTAATCTTGAATTGGCAGCTTTGTTTCACTTGGTATTTATTAAGCTCCCCTCTTGAGTGGCACCATTTCATAAAAGAACACAAAAAAAGGCATAAGAGAGGTTATAGAAAAGACTCACAGGAATGTTTCAGCAGTGTGGCATTTTGGAGAAACTCACACTATTTTGCTTGATGAACTAAGCAAATGAATAGAGGTGTTCCAAATGATTAAGAGACCAGACAAAGTAGATAGAAAGAAAGCATTGCCATTGGAATAAGTAGAGAAATTTGAACAGTTGCCGGGGGGGGGGGGGGGGGGGGAGAGACACTTTCTCCACACAGCGAGCTGTTAGTATTTGGTATACACCATCTCAGCCTGTGGTCGAGGCAGCTTCAATCAAGGCATTAAAGACGAAAAAAAATAGCACGACTACAGGGAGAACGATAGGGTGCTGCTCTTCCAGAGTGCCACCGTAGACACAACAAGTCAACGGCTTCCTCCTGTGCCAAAACCATTCTATAGGTCTGTGCATTGTTTCAGGAGCCTTTCCACAAGAGCCTACCCCACACAAGGCTCACTAAGAGGGAACTCAAATGAAAATTAGAAGTTGTCCTGTGAAGATGCAGACAGAATCCCAAACTGAATTACACATTTGTCTTTGCTCCCCGGTGTTACAATAACTAACCGATAGCAGTAAAAGCCGACAACAAATCTAATGAGACACACTTGCCCAAAGCTCTTTGAAACTGTGCATGAAAACAATAAAAACTCTTATGTGCTTAACATGCCAACTCCTACCAATTCTTTCCTGCTCCATCTCCACTTGGCAACAGCCGAGACCTCTGACCTTTAACCCGGCAGCACAATACAAATGACCTTTGTCCACAGCCCTTCAGCGCGAACGTCGCAAACATTCGTATCACGGCTTTTCAGTGGCGGCAATTTATGTTATTCATGTCGTTTGTAAAAAGATGGGGAAGAGGCGGACTTTTCTAGGAATTTTTCTGCCACTAACAAAGATGGCGGACGTGTTTCCCCCGCCCCCTTGGGGCCGTGCTGATTAATATCTGCCGTCACTAACAAAGATGGCCGACGAGGTTCCCCTGAAATGTAATTATCAGCATTCGACACTAACAAAAATGGTCGACGATGGGTTTTTCTGCCAGTCTTTTCAATAGTGATCGGGTTTTTCGATGTGACCTGACACTATCAAAGATGGCGGCACGCACCGAGGGTGCAGCCATGGCATCCCTTGAAGGGTCTAGTTTATGTCGCCTTCCTTTTGACACAAAATAAAAATAGAAAATAGCTTTTATAGGAATACTGGAGCGATTCAGTGGGAGATAACTTCTTTATTTATAGAAATTTATTTCAAATAGATGTCTATGGTGCAGAAAACGGGGAACGTCCTTTGACGTCATCGAAACGTGACGTCACTGGCACGCGCCATTGTTTTCATTTTTGTCCCTTTTTGGCGCAGCGTTGGATAAAGGAGAAAATTGTTGGGATTTGTGCTTTAAATCGGAGAATTGTTGGGCGAAAGAGGGAATAATGACTCTGTTCCCGTCCGCCCTCAGTGAGGAGGAAGAAGCTTTGCAGAAGAAATATGCCAAACTCAAAAAGAAGGTGAGTGGAGGCCCGGTGATTTTCATGGCAATAATTATCTTATAATTAATTATCCTGCAGGTCCAGTGATCACTATAGCAACTGTGCAGGCCAGAGGGACAATTATTATCTCGTTTCATTATCCTGCAGGTTCAGTGATCACCATGGCAACAGTCCAGGCCAGAGGCACAATTATCGACTCGTATTTACTTATCCTGTAGGTCCAGTGATCACCATGGCAATGGTGCAGGCCCAGGGAGACAGTTATTTTCTTCTAGTTACTTACAATCTAGGTCCAATGATCAACATGGCATTAGTCCAGATCAGGGAGGGAAGGATTGTATTGACCTGTCCTGGGTTGCTAACTGTCGAGGACTATCTTGAACTCTCTTTGAGTTATTAGATTAGTCTCTCAGTTGCTGTTGCAAGCAAAAATCTACTATCCATACAACATATTCTCTATTTGTTTTCTTTGCAACCTTTTCCTTCACGTTGTATTAATGAGAGGAAATTCATGGTGGTGGGGAATTGACTGGGAAGGCCATTAGAAGGTGTGAATGTCATGTATAATCAAATATTCAAGATTAAGTTCAGCTAGAGTTTGACAACACTGTAATTGGCTGTCAAATGCTTTGGGATACAATGAGGTTGGGCATGGTGCCATAGAAGTACAAATCTTATATCAAGCCCTAGTGGATTGTATGGAAGGATGGAGAGAGTGAATTACCTTTGCATTTCCCTTCCAAAAATGAATGATTTCTTTGTTTCCTTAAATGTTACTGAAAAGGAATCAGTTATGATATCTGGCTCTGATTGTTCCAGAGCTGAGTTCTCTCTAACTGTGTGATTTTCCTTGCAGAAAAAGGCATTGATGGCTTTGAAGAAGCAGAGCTCAGCAGCTCAGACCAACCAGGGTGGAATTAAACGATGTGAGTATACCAGTGTGCTGGAGCATTTTCCTCGGTTGATATTGTGAGGATGGGTGACAGGAGGTGGCATAATGAAATTAGCTGTAGGTTAGAGAGGGAAGTAGTAACCTTTAATTGGCATTTTGTGCTATGATGCCCAGATGTGGCCATCCAACAAGGCAAGCATCTGGCTTACTGCATTGCCCACTGTGGCTAATCATCTGCCCTGCCAACTCTCTGGGCTAGGATTTAATGGTCCCTTTGTCAATATGGTGGTGCTGCTGTACTTATTTACTGTACCTCTCAGCAATCTTTCATGTGAGTGACTTTTTAATAATGAGGGAAAAGTTGTAAGGCTTTGACTTGTTTTACATCCAGTCAAAGTTGTTGATCTAATGTTGACAGAAGCTTTCTGATTCACCAACTTCTCTCACTATGGTCAGTGTAAACGAGATGTTTTCATTTTACAGACTAGTGCAATGACAGATTGACAAAGGGAGATAATTAAGGCCAAGTGTAATCTACAGTTGAAATGGGATTGGGACTAATTCAAGTAAAGAGTTCATAATTCAGGTTGCCATTGATGCGGAGGTGCCAGTGTTGGACTAGGTGGACAAAGTCAGACGTCACACGACACCAGATTATAGTCCAACAGGTTTATGTGAAATGACAAGCTTTCAGAGTGCTGCTCCTTCGTCAGGTGAAGTGACTTTCTCTGATGAAACAGCAATGTTCCAAAAGCTTGTGATTTCAAATAAAACTATTGGACTGTAATCTGATGTTGTGTGACTTCTGACAAAATTCATGTTCTTCTGTTTTTTTAAAAATACTTGTAAATACATATTTAAAAGTATTCTTTGTCAATGAGGGAGAAATGTTTCAAAGTATTTTGTTTTCCATTCACCAGCACAAATGCAAGAATGCAAAATTTCAAATTATTTCAATGTATAATATAAGAGAAAATGGTGTTATTTCCTTGGCAAACAACTTTATTTGGCCAAGGTGTTGCCTTGAAAAAAACAACAAAAGGCCGGTTTGTATAAAAGGAACTTTTGTGACTTATATGTGGATCTATCACAGACAGATTCAAGAGAGCTTATAATGGGGAATAGAGAAAAACAGATAAGCTAAGTGATTACTTTATCTTTGATTCCATGAGGAAATGCAAGAGATCTTATTAGAATCCAGAACTAGAGGTCTGAGTGACTGGAGGAATGAGGAGTGAAGGAAATTTATAATAGCGTGAGGGTTTGCTGGAGAAATTAATGGTCCTGAATGTTGACAAGTCCCTGGGACTTGAGAGTTTGTTTCCCAGAGTGCTGAGGAACATGGCTGTAGAGGTAGTCACTGCATTGGTAATCATCTTCCAAAATTCTGTAGATTCTGAATCAACCCCTGCTAGCAAATGTCACCCCACAATTTAAGAAAGGAGCAAAAGAGAAAACAGAAAACTACTGATCTGTTAATATTACATCAGCACTAGGAAAATACTAGAAGCTATTATTTATGGTGTGATAAATGAACATTTGGGTATTACTGATCTGATTGGCCATAATAGGCATGGATTTGTGAATGGGAAATCATATTTTGAAACATCTTGGAACTTATAGCCTTATATCTCTTTTGTGCAGCTCTTTCTGATCAACCCATAATTGACACTGCTACAGCAACAGAGCAGGCAAAGATGCTGGTGAAATCTGGAGCTATCAGTGCAATCAAGGCAGAAAACAAGAACTCAGGTTTTAAACGCTCCCGAACATTGGAAGGGAAACTAAAGGTGAGGAGAAAAGACTGGTCTTCTAATAGTACCCCCCCCCCACCGACCTTCCTTACTGGCATAATTAATCAGCTGTTTGTGAGGCACAGTGTCTGTCACTGTGGTGATAATCGCCAGTTCTTGTGCTCTTGCATTAGATATTCCAATCCACTTTAGCCTCAGTCCTGAGAAGGTTGAGGATTCTCTCCATTAAGGATTGGTTTCCCAAACAGAATTCCCTGATTAGAGACCCACTAATGAAGGCCAGTTTCCCTCATGGGGCCCTGGGTCCAATTTGTTTTCACTTGCACCAAATAGACGGCTGGACCCTTCCCTCTCTGATGCAACATTTGCCCCACAAATGGGGCCTTTGCCCAGCTATGAAGTAGAGCGTGCCTTACCTGTATAGTATGTAGACCATTGTAGCATGCCAGTGGCTTGAATAGCTAACATCTGCCATTGCATTGAAGCCTATTCAATGTGCCCCATTCAACAAGCTGGTTTTATTGAAGGCTGAGTACTTGTATCCTTGTGGGAGTCTCAGTAAATCTGTGTTTTTGACACTGGTGATCCCGTTTGTAACTGCTCTAGAGAGTACAGACAGTGAAACCAGTTGTGTGCTGTAGCAAAGCACGTACAGTAAAAAATATGTTGCTCAGTTTACTGGGTTGCTGATTCACTCTGACCTGTCACCCAGAACTACTTAAATATCTACAAATATTTGGGGACAGGCAGAAGCACATTAGGCCCAACAAGTTCATCCCCACCTTCCAGCTTCTCGTTATGTCACTGTACTCTATTTCTTTAGAGGGTAATTCAATTATTTCTCAGCTATTTTTAAGGTTGGCAATATTCTGGGAACCTGTGTTTGAATCCCGCCAGGGTAAATGGTAGAATTTGAATTCAATTTTTAAAAAATCTGGAATTAAGAGTCTAATGATGACCATGGATCCATTGTCGATTGTCAGAAAAACCAATGTGATTCACTGATGACTTTTAGGGAAGGAAACTGGTCTAATGAAAATACCTAATGTAGGACTACGAGAACTGGCTGTTTTCACTGTGCCTCACAAACAACTGATTAGTTATGCCAGTAAGAATGAGGGGGGTATTATAAGAGGACGAGTCCTTACCTGGTCTGGCCTACCCCTGACTCTAGACCCACAGCAACGTGGTTGACTCTTATCTGCCCAATGGGCAATAGATACTGCCTAGACAGCGACACCCACATTCTGAGTGAATACAGAAAAGAAAAATACCATAAAACTGAATAAAATGGCAAAATCCTCAGCACATCTGACTGACTGACTAACTCAAGCTGCTTTATCTCTGCAGGATCCTGAGAAAGGACCAACCCCTTCATTCCAGCCTTTTCAACGGAGTGTCTCTGCTGATGATGACAACTTGGAGGTCAGTTCATAATTGAGGTATTTAATTAGGGGGATGTAGTGGTTAGAAGCAGGTACATTGTAACCTCTGGGACCTGAGGTTGATGACAGTAAATAATAATAGATGTTTAAACATGTCCTGCCTAGACAATATTCAAGTGAATAAATTGTTTGCACCTGATAAAACCTGCCTATTTCTCATTCCGTGAAATCATTAGACTGAAAGTGATTAGGATTACACAAAAGACCTGCTCCAGTAGATTACTGAGCCATTAGCAGGCACTAAAATCAACTTACATATGATTTGATAGACTTATGTCATCTCAGATTACACCCTCACACTTCGATAGGGAGTTAAAAAAAATGAACATATGACGCAGAAGCCAAGATGTTACTGACTGATCTGACCTTTCTCTTTTGTATGAACATGTGCTGAGAGAGTTTCCATAAGCCTATTCTCCTCTCCTATTTGCTGAGATAGAATGCTGTGACCTTGCTTGGAAGAAAGCAGCTTCAACAACTCTCATAAAGCTTGGCAGTATCCAGGACATAGCAACCCGTTTGATCAACACCACATACAACTTAAACATTTACCCCTCCACCACCAAAACATTGGGATAGAAATAGGTACCATCCATGAGATGCTGTGCAGCCAATCACTGAGAATCCTTTACAACACCTTTCAAACCCGTGACCATGACAGGCTAAAAGGGAAAAGGCATTAGATACATGAGAAAACCACCATCTAAAAGTTCTCCACACATCATCATTATTTGGAACTGTATCAGTGTTCCTCCGCTGTCATTGTGTTAAAATCCTGGAATTCCCATCCTAACAGCACTTTGGGGTGCATCTACGCATATGTGCTGCAGCGATCCATGAAGCAAGCTCACAACCGTCTTCTCAAGGGCAATTAGGAACAGAAGTAAATGTTAGTTTGCTGCAAATAAATAATTTATAACAAAATACTTAATTGCAAATGGGATGATGTAAACAATTATAGATTCCCTCTGTATTGGGAATGAATTTACTGAACCACCTTATTGCTTGAAAGACAGTGCCCTTGTCCAATGGTTCACATTCAAGCTAAGCCATCAGATTTATTTTCGGCAAAGAGGATTATACATCACAGGAAGGTTCCCTTGGTACAATTATTAGCAATCATAACGTGTACACATACATGAGTAGCTTCAATTATGACGTAAATTTTTTGGAAGTTTATTGTAGTAATTGCTTGGTTGAGGATCTGATGAATTTAAATATGTGAAGGATCTTGGAAATCATTCTGTCTCGCTATCTTTCTGTCTTACTCGCTTACTCTTCCACACACATGCCCATGCAGGCACGTACCAGCCAACACTGGATCTATATTCACAAGACTTTAGAAGATCGAGTGAGAGACTCATTTGAAGCATACAAAATTATTTCAGAAACTGATTTGATGAAAATTGATATTTCCTCCATCATTGGGGGAGTAAATGGAACCTAGAACACGGAATAAGCGATAGGCAATTTAGCATTCAGTGAATAGGAATTCTTCATTCTGAGAGTGGTGAATGTTTGGAATTCTCTACCCAATACAGCTGTGTCAAAAAACTCAATCATTGAGACATCAAATTATATGAGGATGCTATGAGAAGATGCATTGAGTTAGAAAATCAGCCATGATCTAATCAAACAGCAAAGCAAGAACAATGGATTAAATGACCAACTCCTGCCCCTGTTTTCGGTGTTTTTGGTCAGAATAATAAGCAATTTCTGCTGCCAGTGATAGAGTCAGAGATATGTTTGGTGAGAGGCATGTTTGTTTACCTCTGATATCTGGCCTCCAAGAAGAACCATCATTAGATTTTGATTTTTCATCCCTCCTTGCCATGACCTGGTGAATTTGGCAGGGATGGAAACTTGCTTAACAATTATGAATCTTCCCACCATTATCAATTTCCCAGTGGGAAAATATGAAAGTAAAAAAACGTGGAGTGGTGTGGGTGAAGCATTCCAGCCAACTTAAAATGGAAGTTAAAATGGAAGTAGCTGTGTGCCGGCTCTGTTGCACATGCTGATGAGGGAATCTGGTGTCCCACTAGTAATGCCCATGATCTCTCAACTGCATAGGCCTATCAGACTTTCCAGCATGAATAAATCAGGTTCTGCAAATATAATGTAGACAAACAGGCGGCCGGAGGAACCCAGCAAGCTAGGCAGCATCTGGAGGAAAGGAGAAGTCAACGTTTCAGGTACTAACCTTCTCCAGTCCTGAAGAAAGGTAATACTTTAAACATTGACTGCTCCTTTCCTCCAAACGTGGCCTGGCTACCTGTGTTCTCCCAGCCTCCTGTTTGTCTACCTTGGATCCCAGCATCCAGTTTTTTTATGTCCGTGCAAGTATTTCACTGCAGGGCTGAAGTTGATCCTCGTGAACTAATGTAAGTACAACTTCTACCTCCTCTACATCTACACTTTCCAAAACTTGCAAGATTTTCCCATTTTTCAAAGATTCTCAGCTCCAAAGCATCCAACCCAAAGAGAGATGACTGGTTGAGTCTCCGATTATTTATTTATTTACAGGTTGCCCTGTTTTATGGTCTTTTACTGTTATAGCAATATGTTGTGTTTTCTTTTGCTGTGTTCCAATGCTGATCAGTGCATCTTGATCTCCTAGGTCTGTAAGCGTCCACAGAGGAAGAGTCTTTATGAAAGGTACTTTTTTTTTCCATCCTCAGAGTATTTAATCATCTGAGTTGTTGGTCACGAAAGCTTTACCCTTTACTGATTAATGACTGAGAAACAAAAGTCTCTTCTGCTCTCTGTCTGAGAATGATTTCTGCAGGCCATACGAGCTGCTGACACAGGACTTGCTGGGTACCCCTTTAGCCCACAAATGACTACAGCTTGTATTTATATAGCACCTCATCCAAAAGCTCCAACACATGACCAAAGAAAGCTTAGTACCATTCCACAAAAGGGGATATCAAGGCCGATCATCAACTGCTTTGTCAAAGTGCTAGATTTTTAGGAGTGTCTCAAAAGGTGAAAGTGAGGAAGAGAAATGAAAACGTTTAGTGAGGCAGCTCCACAGCTCTGTGCCCACGTAGCTAAAGTCATGGCTCATCATGACAAGGACATTAAAATCGATTGTGCCAAGAAACTGGAATTGAAGAAGTGCAGTGATCTCAGAAGCCTTGGAATTGGAGCAGATTCCAAAGACTGGGAGGGATGAAGCCGTGGACAGATTTGAAAACAGGGATGACAATATTTTAAATTGAGGCATTTCTTAGCCAGAATCTAACATAGACCAGTGAGCACAGGGATGATTGGGTAATGGCACTTGTATGAGTAAGGACATGGGCAGCAGAATTTCAAATGAGCTCACTTTCAGTGATGAAGGGGAGTTAACAGTGAGGACTGCAGAGCAATACTCAAGTCCTCAAGTATCACAAAAGCATGAGGGATGATAATTTCAGCAACAGATGTGTTGGAAGAGACACGCAATCAGGTGATATTCGAGAAGTGAAAATAGGTGGTCTTGATGATGGTGTGGATATGTGGCTGGAGGCTGACTTGATGTCAGATATATTGCCATAATCCTGAGCAGACTGAGTTGGTCTCATACAGTTGCCAGGGAGAGGATGGCATTGGTGTCGAGAGAACTGAGTTTGTATCAGGGGGCAAAGACCATAGCTTCATCCATCATGCATTTAGTTCTGAGAAGGTTTCTGCTCATTCAGTGCTGGCTGTTGGACAAGCAGTCTTATAGTTTAAAGTCTTACAGTTTAGGAAAGGTAGTGGTGAGGTAACACTGAGGGTTGTTTGTATACACATAATCTGGTGGAGAGTTTTAGGGTTATATACATCCAAAAGCGACTCTTGTACTTGTTTTTACCGTGTTTCAGGCAGCGCATTTCAGCCAGGAAAACCTTGTGTCAGAAAAGAAACTGTTCTCATCATCTCACCTTTTGGTTCTTTTGCCAATTCTCTTTAATCATTCCGTGAATACAAGTGGCATCTTTAGCAATGTTTGTTGCCCAGAAATGAAAAACAGCAATCTGCTGCCATATAAAACCTTGAGCGCAGTGTCCATTTCAGTCTCTATCAGAGAAAGATTTTTGAGCAGTAAGGGAATTAAGGGTTATGGTGAGTGGCTGGGTAAGTGGAGCTGAATCCGTGAAAAGGATCAGAAATGATCTAATTGAATGGTGGAGCAGGCTCGATGAGCCAGATGGCCTGCTCCTGTTCCTATTCCTTATGTTCTTATGATGTAGAGGAACTGCAGATGGTGCAAATAAGGTTGGTACCATAACTGTGAGGTTATAACCACCAGGAAAAATGGTACAGGGTCGGGATCCTCCTCAAAAAGTCACAACTGAGGCCTTTACAATTGCAGGTTTCAATTAGGTAGATGTAGAGAAGGCCTACATGCGTAAGTTAGTGACTAGTTCATCTACTAGAGAAAGTGACAAGAATATGGAGTTCATTACCACAGGGACAAGTGGCGGTAAATGGTATAGACATATTACAGGAAAACTAGGCAAGCATGAGGACAAAAGAAGTGTACTGATGGGATTAGATGATGAAGGGTGGGTGGAACCTCGTGTGAACAAATGTGAATGAGGATCACATGCCTCCCTAATTAACCTTTGATAACATGGCTGAACAAGAATCTATCACCTCCACTTTTAAAAATGTTCAATCATCCAGGGATTTTAAGGAAGAAATCATCTTTATGGAAGAGAGTTCCAAAATTTACCTCAGGAAAATAAATTCTCCTCATTCCTGTACTTAAAAAGGCGACCCTTAGTTTTAATCTTGTGTCTGCTGACACCATGAACCAATGATGAATGCTGACTGTGCATACACACCTCCAATTTCTTCAGACTGACAATTTTTAAAAAGTAAAAAATTCTACTTTGTTTAATGCTTTCTCACTTTATCAGTATACTCTTTCATTTGTTTTTTTTTGTTTTTATGTGTTTGTTTGGTTTTATCACTTTTTATTTAAATTCATTTGAAATGTGTTGCTGCTACTACACATGCTTCTGAGTGTTAGCAAACCGGCCAATGTTGAAATAGTATCCCCTCATTCTGGATTGATACACATCCTTTCCATGTTCACCTTGTCAAGACAATTCAGGATTTTATGTACTTAAATCAAGTCAGCCCTAAAGTATGTAAACTTTGAACAAGTACAGTCTCTGCAACTATTCCTCATAAGACAGCCAGGGATCATATGAATGGGCTTTTCCTGTGATGTGCATTCTGTGTAAACAAATGCTGTTAGAAATCCCTGATGTCAGCTTGAGGCTAGGAATTTGTTTGGAAACATTATGCCGTGACTAAGCAGAATTCATCATGAAATCAGTTACTGCTTCTTATTTATAGGATTTTTTGCATCAGTAATAAAGTAGCTGCTGTAATGCTAGGCTTAAAACATCAAAGTCCCTTTAAAGTCTTGTACATCTTTCTTGTAAGAGCCCTTAGCTCTGCTCACACTTTCTCAGTCACAAGTTGTTCAACTAAAACCACAATTACACAAAACAGCCTATCTTTTGATGCTTGTTAAATATTCTATGGAACGCTTTATCTCCTGGCTAGGCAATGCTGTGACTTTGCTTACAGATCCCTCAAGGCTTGAGCACTCCCTATACCTGTAAGCATGTCTGGGCTCACAGTCTTCCTGATAATGCGCTTCTCAAATTCTGGTCTCATGAGTTTCCCAATTATAATGACTCCATCATTGGTAGCCATGTTTTCAGTTGTCGAGGCTCCACGATCTGGATTGTTTTGCTACAATTCTCTGACTGTATGTCACCTTTCTTCTCTAAGACACTATCTCTAATGACTAACTACTTCTTTACGTGGTCCAGTTTCACTTTACCTTCACCTTGGGTGTTTGTTTTATTAAAACAGCTAAATAAATGAGACGGTTTTGAAAACTTTCAGTTGTGTATAGATTCTGTTGAAATCGTTATTTTTTCCTTCACTTGTCAGTGCACAGCTATTAAGGAGGTGATGAAGAAGCTTCAGTGATCAACAAAGCTTTTTATGGTTTGTTCTCAGCTTTGTGAGCTCCAGTGACCGTGAGAAAGATCAAGAGGAGGAACGTGAATCAGGAATGGAGTTGGATCGTGACAGCTACAGGGACATTGAGCGAGATCTCGATCATGGAAGAGATCGTGACAAAGGCCGAGATAGGGATCGGGACCGAGAGCGGGACCGAGATAGAGATAGGGATCGTGACCGGGATCGGGATAGGGATCGCGACCGGGATCGGGATAGAGATCGCGACCGGGATCGTGACCGGGATCGCGACCGAGACCGTGATCGGGATCGCGACAGGGATAGAGATCGAGACCGTGGCAGGGACAGGGACCGAGATCGGGACAGAGACCGGGATCGGGATCGGGACCGGGACCGTGATGGCTCTTACAGAAGTAAGTGCAGTTTCTTTCTCCCATTGCTGTGTTCGCTTTGCCTAAGCATAGTTAGATTGAGAACCCAGAGCAGTTTGCTTTGCTTTCCCACAAAGCCCCTCACTCCCACCTTTATCTGCAGGATACTGGAGTCTTATCCTAATGCCTCTCAATTCTGTGCAGGTTGTCTGTGTGCGATTTTATTTTAATTAGTTGTTTGCGTACTAGTCTCTCCGGACCTGGCTTAATGAAAGTGTTTGTCATTCTATCACCTGCTTCCTGGGAAAAATCGCATTGTCTGTTTATCAGGCTGTTCCTAATGGACTGATTCATAAGAAATCGGATCAGGTGCTGGCTGAACACCCCTTGAACTGCTCTACTGTTCATCTCTTGATTCACAAAGATTCATCATGCTGTCAAAGATAATTGGGAGAGTTAATCTCTACCTCAATTCCACTTTTTTGCCTGATTCCCACATGTTGAGACTTAAAGCCCGTGAATTTGTTAATATCAGTTTTGAATATACCCAATTATGGTTCATTGACAACCATGTAGAGTGAAGAACTCCGAAGATTCACAGCCCTTTCAGTGAAAATGCTCTCCTATCTCAGTTCTGAACGGCTGATCCCTTATTCTGAGACTGCGTCCCCATGTTTCAAATTCCCCAGTTTTCTTGGCGTCTTCCCTGTCAAGCCCCTGAAGCATTTTCTCTGTTTAAAGAGAGTGCCTCTCATTCTTCTGAACTGTAGAGAATATAACCACAGATTTCCATCATGCAATACTTGGGAATCAGACTTCCAAAAAGAATCTGATAAAGTTCACCCCAATGGTTATTGATAGAAATATAGTTCATGCTGAAGGAGGTGGCTTTTGGCGTGGATTGTAGATTGGTTGCCTTGCAGGAAACAGAGGGTAGTATAGCGTCATAGAGACCTACCGCATTTTGTTTTTAAAAAAAAAGCTCTTCAAACCATCAAAATGGCTTGTTTCAGGTTTGGCAAGATGTAATGTATGTCACAGGGATCAGTATTAGGTCCTGTATTGTTTACAATATTTATAAATGACTTAGATGAAGTGACAGAGGTATAGTTACCAAATTTGCTGATGATACGAAGTTGTGGAAATGGCAAAGGGATATAGGTAAGTGAGTGAGGAAAGATATGACAAATGGAGTGGAACTTGAGAAAATGTGGAATTATCCATTTTAGCAGGAAAAGTAAGTGCTTTATCTAAATGATGTGAGGTTGCAGAGCTCTGAGTTGCAGAGTGATCGAGGTGTTCTTGTTCATGAATTACAAAAGGTTAGTACACAGATACAGCAAGCCATAAGAAACTCTTTCAAAGAAAATAATATCATTTATAAAGTGATGACCATGGTTGCCAAATTTGTGGTGACACAAAGATTGACAGGAAAGTAGGTGGTGAAGAAGATATATGAAGGATACAAAAAGGTGTAGGTCCAGTGAGTGGACAAAGCTATGGCAATAGAATATAACATGGGGAAATGTGAAATTGTCCATTTTGGCAGTAAGAATTTAAACAAAAAAGCACTTTTCTAAATGATATGACATTGCAGAACTAAGATACATAGAAATCTGGGTGTGTCAGCACATGAATCAGTATAAGTTAGTTTCAAGGTACAGCACATAATCAGGACAGCTAATAGATTGTTTATGCTTATTATAAGGGAATTGAATTAAAAATGTTGGTGATACGACTTCAGCTATACAGAGCACTCGTCAGACCTCATCTGGAGTACTTTGTACAGTATTGATCACCTTATTTAAGGAAATGTGTAAATACATTGGAAGCAGTTCTGAGAGTTACCCAGATTGATACTTAAAATGGGTGAATTATCTTCGGAGAAATGGTTGGATAGGCTGGACTTTTATCCACCAGAATTCAGGAAAGGAAGTCGCGGCTTGATTGGAACACATTAAATCCTGAGGGACCTTGACAGGTTGAATTTTGAGAACTCGGGGGTCACCATTTAAAAATAAGGGTCCCGTGTTTAAAACTGAGATGAGACTAAACTTTTCCTCTGGAAGTCATGAATCTGTGGAACTCTCTTTCAAAAAGAGCAAAAACACGAAATTGCTGGAAATGCTCAGTGGGTCTGGCAGCATCGGTGAAGAAAAAAAATCAGAGTTAATGTTTTGGGTCTGGTGACCCTTCCTCAGAACTGATCGCACCCAAAACGTTAACTCTGATTTCTTTTCTTCGCAGATGCTGCCAGACCTGCTGAGCATTTCCAGCAACTTGTGTTTGTGTTCTTGATTTACAGCATCTGCAGATCTTTTGGTTCTCTTTCAAAAAGGTTTTGTAAGCAGAATCTTTGAATATTTTAAAATTGGAGGTGGGGAGATTCTTGTTAACAAGCGGGTGAAAAGTTTTCAGTATAGTTGGGAAAATGGATTTGAGGTTGCAATCAGATCAGCCAAGATCTTGTGAAATGGTGGCACAGTGGGGATGGTCATCGTGAATGTGAAGAATGGGTGAAAAAATTATTTTACCTCGTGCCTCAACTGGAATGCTGCTTCTCCCGCAGGATATGACTCTTTCCGTGCACCCCGGAAAGGAAACACCATCTATGTGCATGGCATGGGGATGACTGAGGAAATGCTGAGGAGTTCTTTCTCCAATTTTGGGACCATCGTCAACCTGACCATGGATAACCCCAGGAAGTGAGTGGTGATCTAGTCAACTCTGTGCTTGGCAAACTCTCTCAATGCTTCTATACCGGAAGTCAGTGACGTAATGATAGACTAGTTATTCAGGGTCATAGAGTCACACAACGTGGAAACAGATCTTTCTATCCAACATGTCCATGCCAACCACGTTCCCAAACCAAACTGGTCCCACTTGCCTGCATTCAAACCTTTCCTGTTCATGTACTTATACAAATATCTTTTAAATGTTGTAACTGTACCTGCATCCACTACTTCCTCTGGCATTCACTCCACATCTCAACCACTCTCCGTGTAAAAAAAGGTTGCTACTCATGTACTTTTTAAATCTTTCTCCTCTTGCCTTAAAAATACACCTCCTAGTTTTGAACTACCCTACCACAGGGAAGATACCCTTGCTATTCACCATATCTATGCTCCTCATGATGTTATAATTCTCTATAAGGTCACCTCTCAACCTCCTAAGGCCCAGTGAGAAAAGTTCCTGCCAACCTTCATAACTCAAACCTTTTATTCCCATCAACATCCTGGTAAATCTCTTCTAAGCCCTCGACAGTTTAATAATATCCTTCCTGTAGCAGAGTGGCTGGAACTGTACATAGTCTTCTAGAAGCAGTGTCATCATCATCATCCTGTAAAACCTCAACATGACCTCAGATCCCATACTCTAAGGTCTGACCAATGAAAGCAAGTGTGCTAAATAACTTCTTAACTATCCTGTCTACATGTGATGCAAATTTCAAAGAATTATGTACCTGAACCTCTGGGTCATTCTATTCTACAACATTACCCAGAGCTCTACCATTAATAATATAAGTTTCTTGTTTGTGTTACCCAACCGCAAAACCTCACATTTATCCAAATTAAATTCCTTCTGCTACTCCTCAGCCCTTTGACCCAATTGATCAAGATCTCTTTGTAATCTTAGATAACCTCCTGCACTGTCCATAATATTAACAAATTTTCTTGTCATCCACATACATATTAACCATGTCTCCTAAATTCTGATAAAATAGTTCGTACAAATGACAAACAAAAGTGGATCCAGTACTGTTCATGAGGTTATGATGATTTAGCTTCAGATTCCATCGAGACACTTATTGGACTATAAGTTGAAGTGGTCAATCTAGAACTTAAATTTCACAATGGTAATGGCGCTTGTGAAACAATAATTGATTCTTGTAAAAATCACTAATATGTTTCATATATAAATCTATAATGTTAAATTATATGGATATTTAATACATTTTAGGAAAGTAAATCTCTCATCCTTATCTAGTCTGAACTTAATATGACTCCAGACCCACAAGATTGCAGTTGACTCTAAATTGCCCTTTTGTCTGAAAAAAACTCTTGTGAAGTACCTTTGGATGTTTTAAAGTGTCCATGGCATCACGTAAATACAAATTATTGATCCGTCAAGAACAAGATCCTAGTGACACCATCTCCACAGACAACCTGCTGATGCCACTGGACCTGTGTCTCACCACCCACTTCACCTTTAATGGCCAAATATATGAATAGATCAACGGGACACCCATGGGATCACCTATCACCGGATTAATAGCTGAAGCAGTGAGGCAGAGACTTGAATACATGGCCCTTCCACTAATCCAACCAAAACTATGGATACGATATGTGGACAACACCTTTGTAATCATTAAAAGGACCAAACCAGAGGAGACACACAAACTAATAAACAACACTCTCACCAGGATCAGATTCACCAGGGAAGGGGAAAATAACAATACGCTCCCATTCCTGGACGTCATGGTGAAATTCAGGACCAACACAGAATTCCTAGAAAAGGTACACAGGAAAGCCACACACAACTGAGCAAGTACTGAATTTCAGTAGCAGCCACCCTAATACACACAAACAAAGTCGCATGAGAACACAATTTAAATGGGCAACAACACACTGCAGCAACACAGAACTACATCAAAAAGAAGAAGAGTACCTCCTCCAAGTACTCAGACAGTGGATACCCGAAAATCTGGGCCAGAAGATGCCTATTACATGAACGACACCAGGTAGATATTGCATGCCCTGACACAATCATCATGCTTACTTACATCAGGAACAAATCTGAACTAACCACAAGACTCCTAGGACCACTGAGCATCAGACTTGCACACAAACCCACATCAAGCCTACGCCAACTGCTAACCCGAACCAAAGACCCTGTACCCACTATGGACAGGACCAGTGTCATATACAAGATTCCCTGCAAAGACTGCAACAAGCATTACATTGGACAGACAGGAAGGAAATTAACCACAAGGGTACATGAACATCAACTGGCAACAAAAAGACATGACCAATACTCACTCAGCTCCGTCCACATGGATAAGGAAAACCACCATTTCAATTGGGACAACACTGGGATCCTGGGATAGGCGAAGCAGACACAAGCAAGGGAATCCCTAGAAGCCTGGTTCTCCACTAAGAAAACCATCACAGAGAAAACACAGGGCTAGACCTCATATATGCTCCATTGCAAAGGAAAACTGGAAGTGAGGTAACCCAGCTTAACAGACATCAGAGTTTAAATAACAGGCAGGAAAACACAACAGCGCTTCATCGGAGGCTGCTCTGATGATGCTACCCATCAGGTAATGAAACATCTGCAGAACAACAAACCAGATTCCCGAGCCAACCAACCACAACATCCACAACCCGAGCTACAAATCTACTCTAAATCCTTAAAGACGACTGTAAAATTGTAGAATCCCTACGGTGTGAAAACAGCCCATTCAATTTGGCCCATCAAGTACACACCAACCCTGTGAAGAGCATCCCTCAGACCTCTCCTCTCTGTACCTGTAACTCTGGCTAATCCACCTAGCCTGCACTTCTGTGGGAGGAAACCGGACCGCAGACAAGGGGAGAATGTGCAAAGTCTGCACAGTCCATTGAGAGTGGAATTGAACATAGCTCCCTGCTGCCGTGAAGCAGCAGTGCTGACCGTGGGACCACCATGGCCTCTTTCTGTTAAAATATTGTTAATTTTAATGGCCACTTCAGCTGTGATAAATAAGGAAAGTCAACTGATGTATACAGCCCAACCCTTCAGTTAGTAGGTGGCCACGCGTTCAGGCTGATTCTAGCTAGGTTTTGATCCCTCTACAATATAAGGTAATTATTCAAATATTCCAGCTCTTTGTGACTATGGTTTAATATGCTCTTTACAAATCAGTAGCTCAGCAGTCAATTTCAAACATATGTCGAAAAACCTACCTTTATTTTTATTGCCCTCCAATTCTTCCAGTAATTTAACCGTTTATGGTGCTTTACACCATTTCGTTTTAAATGATAGCGATTCCAAAAATGGTGGTTGAAATTCGGATGTTTTACCCTTGGCATTCCGGACTCACCCTGGGAATGTATATCAATTAGTTTCCCAAGCAGATTTTAGCAGTCGGAGATTTTTTTGTGGTTAGACCATAAGATCCTAGTTTATAGGAGCAGAATTAGGCCATTTGGCCCATTGAGTCTGCACTGTTTGATAATGGCTGATATATATCCTCGACCCCATTCTCCTATCTTCTCCCTATAACCCTTGATCCTGTTACTAATCAAGAACCTTTTT
This sequence comes from Stegostoma tigrinum, assembly GCF_030684315.1. NCBI lineage: Eukaryota > Metazoa > Chordata > Chondrichthyes > Orectolobiformes > Stegostomatidae > Stegostoma > Stegostoma tigrinum. The sequence goes on from NC_081387.1 coordinate 20,939,440, forward strand.
ATCTCTTGTCTTCAATACATTCAATCACTTGTCATCTGTGGCAGTGAATTCACCCATTAATCCCCTTTGGCTCAAAAGATTCCTCCTCATCTGAGTTCTCAATGGTTTTTCCCTTCAGTCAGAGGCTTCTTTGCCCACTTGCTTAGCATGTACAAGTCCTTCTGTGACCTCCCTGCTTCATCAACACTACTTGTCCCTCCACCTACCTTTCTGTCATCTTTGGCCAACTCCTCCCTCATGTCTTTGTAGCTACCTTTGCTAATTGTAAAACCATTACATCTGATTCCGGCTTGTCCTGCTCAAACTGCACGGGGAAGTCTATGGTCACTGGCCCCTAGGAACTCCTTCATCTTCAGCTCCCTAATCGAGTCTACCGCACTGCACGTCACAAAATCAGAATTGCCTGTTCCCTAGTAGGCTGTACCACAAACTGTTTCAAAAAAACCCATCTCATCCTGTTCTTAGCTTGTTTGCTGATATGCTGTGAAGCATGTCACCCTTTCTGTGTTAATCTAATGTGACATAGAAGCTGCAAGGCTCTAGGCAAGAGCAGGGTGAGTGGGACTCATTGCTTTGCTCTCAGGAATTGTTCACTTAAACTTGGTTGTCCAAGTAGCTTCCTTCTCATAAGAAACAGGAGTAGGAGTAGGCCATTCAGCTCATCAAGTTTGTTCTACTATTCAGTATGATTGTAGCTGATTTTGTGAGGTGCTGATTTTATCTTGCTGTGCTGTTCTTCACCCCACCCACCCAACTCCCTTACCAATCAAGAATCTGTCTTAGCTCAGCCACAAATATTTTCAGTGCCTTGGCCTGCTCTGCTCACCAGGGAAGAAAATTCCAAAGAATGATGATCCTCCGAGAGAAGAAATTTCTCCTCATCTGTCTTAAATTGAGAGCCCTTACTGTGATTTGATCCTCCCAAATTCTAGTCGACACACGCACACACATACACATATGCCGTCAGCATCCATCCAGACGAGGCCCGTCAGAATCTTCATGTTTCAATAAGCTCACTCAAATTTCCCATTGAGGGATGGCACAGTGGCTCAGTGGTGAGCACTGCTGCCTCACAGTACAGGGACTCAGGCTCGATTCCACCCTTAAGCAATTGCCCGTGTGGAGTTTGCATGTTCTGCTTATCTGCATGGATGCTCCGGTTCCTCCCACTGTCCAAAGATGTGCAGGTTAGGTGGATTGGCCATGCTTAATTGCTCATAGTGTCCAGGGATGTACAGGCTAGTTGGGTTAGCCACAGTTAATGTGACAGTACAGGGATAGGGTGGAAGTGGGGTGTATCTGCATCTGGATGGACTGGTCTTTGGGGGCTTGTTGTGCACTCAGTAGGCTGAATGGCCTGCTTCTATACTGCAGAAATTCTATGATTCTTCTATACTCCGATGAATATGGACTCAAAATACCCAAAAGAATTGCAGATGCTGGAAATCAGAAACAAAAACAGAATTTGCTGGAAAAGCTCAGCAGGTCTGGCAGCATCTGTGGAGAGAACTCGGAATTAACATTATGCATCCAGTGTCTCTTCCTCAGAGCCCATGAGGAATATTGGCCTAACTAGCTCAACCTTTCTTCACCCCAACCATCAGCCTTTTGTATGCTACCTGCAGTACAAGTAAGGAGATCAAAACTGGGTTCGCCAGTGTCATGTACAGCTGTAGAAAAGCCTCTGTACTTCTGTATTGCTGTGATAAAGAGATGATGGTTAATTTGACCCCATCTGAAACACTTAGCTTTCAACAACCTGTAATTCTTCAGTACTGTAGAGCACAGGTCCCCCTTCCACCACAAGCTGGAGCCATAAGTGAAGAAGGATTAGATTGGAGACATTATCACTAATAATGTGGTTTTCATGTAACCAGCAGAGCAGTTTACGATGGCATGTTAGCCCAGAGAGTGCAGTTGGGCTCCAGACCTCTTACATGATCTCACCTGGGTGTTCTGTAGCAGCCCTATGTTCAACCTGGCTGCTGCCTGGTCCTGCTCGGCAGTGACCTGTTTGACTGAGAGGCCTAGCTTTTGGAATCCAGCCCATCTTATCTACTTCTCCCCATTCCCTGCTCCCAAGGCACCCATCCAGCTGGTCCATACATTGCTAGGGTTTGTGATGCTGCTGATGCTTTTGCACACCAGCTATGCTATACTGATCTGTAGCCATCTGTTTATTACAGCTGTGCATTTGTCACTTTTGAGACAATGGAGTCTGCAGATCAGGCGATTGCAGAGGTAAGGTACAGATCAGAGAGATGCAATGAGGTTAGTGTGTGAATTGATTCTTCTACCATGCTCCTGAGTATTTGGGTTTGTGTGTAATGTCTCATGTTCATTCCTGTTACTATGCATATGTAGCATTTCACTCCAATTCCTGCAAATGTGATTGAATGGGAATATACACATGTAAGAGATGTTTTGGTCTGTTAGTTACTGTGTATGTGTGTCTCATGATCCATTACGATTCCTGTTATTCTTCAAATCCATTCCATTTTCTGAGGTTTGCTTTTTTTCCTCTCCATTACAGCTAGATGGCAGCATGGTTGGAGCTGTTTGCTTGAAGGTGATGATTGCCCGTAAACAGCTAATGCTGGAAACAGCCACAGGGAAATCGGTTTGGGGGAGCCTAGGTAGGAGAACTTTGCAAGTTCACATTCCGGGCAGAGTCTGTGATTGTATTAATGATGTCATGGTTCATGTCTCTGTAACAGGCTACTGAGGTGAAACAATGAGTGTGTGTTTTGGGTTGATGGCTGTCTGTAATTCATACCTTGCAAAAATGTTGTTCCCCTTGAAAATACTGTTGCCTTGTTAATGAGAGTTCAAAGTTGACAGTCAAATATGCCTCGCAACTTGATCCTATTATTGTGTTCACCCAAGTCTTTGTACGTTGTGGCGCATAGACATTGCCTGTCTTGGAATAACTATCATCATTATAAAGCCTTTCACTCGTAGCTGGAGATGTAGCCACAGTTGATCACAGGACCTGGAGAAGGCCATTGAGCCCCTTTAGCCTCTTTTGCCATTCCGTGAGATTGTAGCTGATCTAACGTTATACGCCTGCCTTTGCCCTGTGTCTCTTAATACCTCTGGTTGAGGAAAATCTAACACCTACTATCATTTGGGGAAGAAGCATTCCAAAATTCTGCTACTTTTTGCCAAAATGTTTCCAATTTCACTACCTAGCAATCTGCCTCTGGTATTTAATCCCTACTCTCAGAATTCCCAACTGCAAGAATAATTTCCCTCTATCTTCCCTATCTGCAGTCCTCAATATCTTGAAAATTTGAGGTGGAGATGGTGGCGTAGTGGCAATATCACTAGACTGCTAATCCAGAGGACCAGATTAATGTTCTGCAGACATGGATTGAAATGGGCTCAGAACCCACCATGAGAACATGGGCAATTTGTGTTCAAGGGCCTGTTCCCATTCTGAGACTCTATGACAACTGGTGGAATTTAAATACAATGAGTAAATCATGAATATAAATCTATTGTTGTAAAATCCCATCTGATTCACTAATGTCGTTTTATCAAAGGAAATCTATCGTCCTAAATATGACTAGATCCACAGAAACACTGAAATGGTCCCTGAAGGGCTTAACAAAGCACTTTAAATTAAAGTGAAACAAATACTGGCCTTTCCAGTGTTGCCTTCGTCCTATAAAAAGAATAAACAATTTAATTCCAAGTAATCAGGCACCAATTTGTACAATATTGTCATCCACCCTCGTTGCTCCTCATTCTGTCAATTCTAAATCAAACACTTCAATCTTTATGGGCCTCTAGTTATGCACAATCTCCTAGAATCCATTCAGTTTTAATAAGAAGACTCCCATCCTGCCTAGAAATGAGATTGTGCCCACAGATGCCAACTTGAAACATATCGTCCTGACCTGACTGTCCAACTTAATTGACTACCTTAGGCCTGTTGCAAACGAGCATTTATTACACACTTGCTGCCTTTTTGCAGAGGCTAAAGAGGACAGTGAGCAAAATTGTACCCCGACTACTTAAACACCAAAGCATCCTGTGGATGAACAATATTAACTATTTCATTACTTTTAGCTGCAGTATTAATCGACAAGCCAACATGGATGATTCACTTGACACTTCAACTGAAGGTTGTTACATGTCCCTCCGACTTATCTTTTGCACCGGTGTACTGAGCACCCTCAGTATTGAAGATGCATATCTTTGTGGAGTCTCTTTCTGCAGTGTATTTTTTCAGATGGATGTGGCAAACTGCAGAATTGAGGCCTGATCCATTAGTTGCATACTCACTTCGACTTGTCTGTTATTTCCTGTCTGTGCTGTTTGACACATAATTAGTCCTGTATTATAGCTTCACTATTGGCTGGTCAAATTTGGGTATCCACGGTGCTGCTCCTGCTTGCACTTCTGCACTCGCTATTGAAATAAAGTTAATCTCCACGCTCGATAGTAATGGTAGAGCATATGCTGAGCCTTGAAATTATAGATTACTCTTGAATACAATTCTGCTCTTGTCAATTTACTCACAATGCCTCATGGATGCCTAGTTTTGAGATGCTAGATCTGTTTGAAATCCGTCCCACCCCGTTTAGTGTGGTGGTAGTGCCTTTCAACACTGTGAAGAGCTTCCTCAGTCTGAAGTTGGGACTTTGTCCCTACCAGACCTGTGCATTGATCACTCTTACTTATACTGCTGTGGACAGATAGATCTGCAGCAGACAGATTGTTAAGGGTGAGGCCTGGCTATTTCCTTCACCTCCTGTTGCGGCCTAGTAGCAATGTCCTTTAGGGCTTGACAGGGCCATGCTCCTGAGAGATTGTGCTCCCCTGCCCGTCCCACCTGATCTGTGGTAAAATAAGCAGTTAGATGTGAGAAACCCATTTGGGCAGGTAGACAGAACTGCTCAAGGCAACATTCTGTCAAAAAGAAATATGATCTGTAGGTTTAGCACTCCTCAGCATTCGTTACGGAATTTAGATGTGGCCAAATGCAAATATTTAATTGAGCAATAGAAGCTGTCATTAGGATCCTAATCACAACATCATTGTAGTCTTGAGGATATGCAGTTTAACCTGTATGTTTTTTGTTATGTGCTGAGGTAAAGAGCAGAATGTGACTGTTTGTTTATTATTGACATGAATGTATTAATGCCCTGATCAATGAATGGCAGTGGATGCTTGTTCAAGAAATGTATACACCTGTGAATTACATTTACATGTATCATGTGAGCATGTGGAAAATTAATGTATTTGGCAAAATCACTGTTGGGCTGGTGAACCATTTCTGTTGAGCAAAGCTGGTCAAAAGCAGTAGCGCGTTTGGTAATGCAACACTGAGCCTAAACCACCTGGATTATACCCTCGTGTCCCTTAGTGGGAATTGAATGCCTGTTATGCTCCTCTGTCTCAAGAGTGAAAGCACTGGACCAAGCTAAGCTTTAGGGGCATACAGGCCTTCAGGAAAGGCAGGGAGCCAATGTAGTTAGTGGGGTTGGAGTGTGTTATGGGTTGGGGATGTTCGTGGTGACAGAATGGAAATGATAATCACCCAATCACCCTACTCTAACAGAAGCATTTCGTTTTTTTCACAGCGGTCCAGAACAGTGCCAAAGGTTCACACCGTGACAAACGTAGCCAGGTGGTGTACAATGAGGATTTCCTGAGATAACATGGGGAGAATGCACCCAGCAGAAGAAATGTGAAAAGAATGAACAACTCCAAGCCATATCTCTTGGGAGAAAGCGGCTCACCCACCTCCCCTATTTACGTATGGCCCCAACCTTTGCTAATATTATGCAAAAAATATTTTAAAGAAAGTCACATTTAAATATGGCACAGAACTTGAGTAGTGTTGCTGAAAACAGAAATGCTGTTGAAGATTTTTGTCTTGCCCTCATCAGGACAATCATACTAGAATGCCATGTTTCAAAGGACAAACAATTTATACTGAATCAACAAGATACTGATAGATTGTCCAGTTGATTCTGAATGGTTCAGGCATTGCTATGGAGAATACACCAGGAATGACTATCCCCCAAGTTTTTCTTTAAATTTCATGAAAACAAGCCAATTCTGATTGGTCAAGGCATTGCCATGGGGAACGCTTCCAGCAAGTGTTGTTCCACGTGCTTTAATTTAATTGAAAAACACACAGAACCTCACCTGTTTTGTTCTGTTTGCAGAGGTTAGGAACTTGGTTATGAACATATGTAGCTTCAAGCAAGTGCAATGAATTGTAAACGCAACTGAAGATCTTAAGTTACTTCTTAATGCTGTTCTCAGTACATTTATGTTTCTTCAAAAAAAGTGGCATGCTACCATTGAATAATACCTAATGTTGCATATTGTGTTCTGAGTTTTGCAAGCATGGGTCGGGGGGGTGCAGTTGGTTAAGTGTGGTCAGGACTTCTTTTTAGTAAATGGCTGAAAAAACATGTTGTTTGACACAATCAACAGCGGTTGGGAGATCTGGCCTACTTAATGTGCATGTTCAAAAAGTGTAGTATATGTCCCAACAATAACGGATTATAACAAACTCCCATTTAGCCTGCTCACAACAGGCAGAATACAGACCAGAGTACTTGATCAGCCTGTGCTGAGTTTATGTAAATCAGATTTTCAATGTGACTCACTAATGCTTGCCAGAAGCTACAAAGATTCATGAGCAGGCCCTGTCTTCTACAGGCAAAGTAAAATCTGATCAGCCACTGGAATTTCAGTTAAACCACACAATGACAGACGATGACTCCCTGCTGCTTTCCAATAGCAATGCCTCAAGCAAACAGGGTGAACTTGCTTTTATTGAATTTAAACAGAAGCTTGGAAGGTAACTGTTCCCTGGTGCATTCTGAATGGCTACGCCTCAATCAGGGTTTGTTTTTCTCATACCCTTTTCTCATGCAATTTACATTGCTGTTCCCTTTAAAATGTGGCATTCTTGTGTCTGGCCTGATGAGTGTAAGATGAAAATGTTTTGCAGCGTATCTCTTTCTAAGCAAATACACTAGTAGCAAATGCTAAGAGTCAATCTTTGCATGTCCAGTCTCCGTGTTTCATCCTCTTTCTTCATCTGACTTGAGAGCAGGATAGTGCTGCCTCGCTTCTGAAAACCCGACCAGCTCTGATTGACCAGTCAGTTCCACTGTCACCCACTACAGTCCAACTTTAACAAGTATGGGAAATGTTCTTTGTGCTTACCGATCCTCTCCTTGTTCGTCGACCTTGGCCATTGGGAATGAGCTCTTTTTGAGCGCCTTTTAGCCTCTCCTGATGAGTTTAATCTTTCAGTCGTGGTATCATCTTTGAGAATTGTATTTTAGAGATTCCACCAGTGCCAACCTTTCCTTTATTTTCTGTCATCAAGTCCAACCGTATGGATACCTGTCCTCATAGCTAGATCCCAACAGGGGTTAAATTATTGGTTGAATCGGGGAATTTGTGCTGCACCCCCTCCAGGACTAGCATGTTCTTCCTGTGAGTGTTCTGGTGTTGGTGGCACCTGTGCCAGGAGTGTGGGGAGCTAGCAGCATTAATGCCTACGAATCCTGCAAAATATGACTGGATAGTAAATACAGGGAGCACGTCAAGGTAGGGGATGAGTTTCAGATGTGGTTTTAGTAGGTGAATGGGTGATCCAAATGTCAAACTGTATGACCACATGCGCAGACTTTTACTCCTCAGGTAGTTTGATTCCACCATTCTTGTGGCTAGTCATTCTGAGAGTTCATGCAGCTTTGTGTGCGAAACTCATTTTCTCACTGAATTGGTGTACCAATGTTCGGAAAGAATACTTTTCAGTAGCGAGAGGGGGCATGCAACGATGAGACTAGTTCAGGGGCCCAGCTAGCAAACTAGTATCCCATCCTCGGCACATACTGCATTGGCTGTATCACTGCAATCCAGTATAGGTTGAGAAGAAGAATTTTGTCTTTGGGAGGGTGAGGCTGGTCTGATTGAACTTGAGGCTGAAGGAGGTTGGGATCGAGCCTCATTCTGTGTGTTTCACACTGCCCCCTCCTATCTCCATACCCTGCCAGCATCCTTACCCCGACCCTTAACCAAAACTGGCAGATATTCCATCAGGCGCCCATTAATCTTTGTGTTGGCAGAAGAAACGTACAGTACGTAACAGGGCCATTGTCACAAAACGAAGTAACCATTTACAAATTTGGGACCTTGCTTGGAATGCTTTAAGTTCCTAAAAAAAATCCAATTGTAAATATCGCATCATTTGTTTTTATTAAAATAACTTTGAATATTCTACTTGATTGTGTAGTTTGTGGTGTAAGGGCCCTGTGGGTAAAGCAACAATTTTGCATCTATTTTCCGTAGTGGCATTATGGATGCTCTTTAACTGAGCTTTAGGAATGACCACTGTGGATAAACTCTGAGCTGGCAATATTAATGCTTATCTGGATGTGTGCAGCTCTGTTAACGTTTGAGCATCTTGCCGCTGTGTAGGACAATGCAATCCCTCTTGATTGGGACCTTCCCAAAATATGAAATAGTTATTCCCTCCACCACTAGTGTGTACCATGTACAAGATGTACTTCAGCAACTTGTCGCTCTACCTTGGACAGCAATTTTCATGCCTACGACATACTCCATCCTACATGGTAACATACACATGAGAATACTGCGATCCGCAAGTTTCCTTCAAGCCACACAGCCAACTGACTTGGAACGATATCGCTGTTCCCTTACTGTTCCTGGATCAAACACCTTGAGCTCCCTAACTGTACTGGGATGTATCAACACTATAAGGGCTAAAGCAGTTCAGGAAAACATCCCGCTACAGTGTTCCCAAATGTACTTAGGGTTGGACAATAAGTGCAAGGCCTTGGCTCGTGACACTTACATCCCAAACATGATTGCACAGCATTGAGAACTGGTACAGATCAAACTTGCCCGGTGGCTGGTACAAATGTCAAAGTGTTAAAAGTTTCCAGCTGAAGGCACATGGTAAGCAATGGTGAAAATATGAAAATCAGGGATGTGAAAGAGGTTAGAATTAGAGGAGCACAAAGATCACACTGAAAATCCAGTTCAGACTCTGTTAATGCAGCATATAATAATCCCTTACATGGAGTTCACTTGCGATATAGGTACCAATACTCAAATCAGGGATTCACAAGTATGTTGAATTGCTGATGGGCTTCGGTAAGATGAAGCCAAAGTTCCCAAGGAGCTACAAGATTTTTTAAACTTTATTGGCGTATTTACATTGGGCTAATGTAGGTGGGATCTTGGCATCACTTTCAGTGCCTATGCTGCTGATATCTGAATGTGTTTAGTAATTGACTGCTGTCATTTGTTTTGCGAGCCCATTAATGTTTCAACTGCAGGGTCAGATTAGAACAAGTCAGCATGGATTTAGTAAGGGGAGATCGTGCCAGCCAAACCTGTTAGAATTCTTTGAAGAGGTAACAAGTAGGTTAGACCATGGAAACCCAGTGGATGTTATCCATCTAGACTTCCAAAAGGCCTCTGATAAGGTGCCTCACAGGAGGCTGCTGAGTAAGGTGAGGGCCCATGGTGTTCGAGGTGAGCTACTGGCTTGGATTGAGGATTGGCTGTCTGACAGAAGGCAGAGAGTTGGGATAAAAGGCTCTTTTTCGGAATGGCAACCAGTGACAAGTGGTGTCCAGCAAGGTTCAATGTTGGGGCCGCAGCTGTTCACTTTATATTTTAATGATCTGGATGAAGGGACTGGGGGCATTCTGGCAAAGTTTGCTGATGATATGAAGATAGGTGGACCGGCAGGTAGTACTGAGGAGGTGGGGAAGCTGCAGAAAGATTTAGACAGTTTAGGAGAGTGGTCCAGGAAATGGCTGATGAAATTCAATGTGAGTAAATGTGAGGTTTTGCACTTTGGGAAAAAAGAATACAGGCATGGACTATTTTCTAAATGGTGAGAAAATTTGCAAAGCAGAAGTACAAAGGGATCTGGGAGGGTTGGTCCAGGATTCTCTAAAGGTTAACTTGCAGGTAGAGTCCGTGATTAAGAATGCGAATGTAATGTTGTCGTTTATCTCAAGAGGGTTGGAATATAAAAGCAGCGATGTGCTTCTGAGGCTTTATAAAGCTCTAGTTAGGCCCCATTTAGAATACTATGTCCAATTTTGGGCCCCACACCTCAGGAAGGACATACTGGTCCTGGAGCGTGTCCAGCGGAGATTAACACGGATGATCCCTAGAATGGTAGGTTTAACATACGATGAACGGCTGAGGATCATGGGATTGTATTCATTAGAGTTTAGAAGGTTGAGGGGAGATCTCATAGAAACTTACAAGATAATGTATGGCTTAGAAAGAGTGGACGCTGGGACATTGTTTCCGTTAGGTGGGGAGACTAGGACCCGTGGGCACAGCCTTAGAATTAGAGGGGGTAAAATTAAAACGGAAATGAGACATTTCTTCAGCCAGAGAGTGTTGGGCCTGTGGAATTCATTGCCACGGAGCGTAGTAGAGGCCAGGACATTAAATGTCTTCTAGGCAGAGATTGATAAATTCTTGATCTCACAAGGAATCAAGGGCCACCGGGAGAGTGCAGGGAAGTGGAGTTGAATTGCCCATCAGCCATGATGAAATGGCGGAGTGGCCTCAATGGGCTGAATGGCCTTACTTCCACTCCTATGTCTTATGGTCTTATGGTTGGTTATAGCCAAGATAGTTAGTACCCTGTATTCGGAATCTTACCCCTTCTCAGTACAATACACGCATAATTCATATATTATTGCTTCCCTGTGTGTTTCTCACTGATCTACTGTATGCCTGCTTTATTATTTACCTTCCCAAAATGTGTGAGATACTGCTGCCCTTCAGACTTTTAAAATATGGCTTTATCAGTGTCCAATCCTCTGCTACATTTATGCTTACATCTCCTCTCTCGACACTCCAAATTAATGTTTTTCTCCAAAATGATCCTTCACCAAATAATTCTGGATAACTTGCATTGCTGATCTGAATAATTACTAGATGTAGTTTATTAATAGCCTGTAACTGGAGGTGTTTTAATTAGAGGGTAGGAGACTGAGAGGGTCATGATTGAAATAAATATAATTATGACGAGTGTAGATAGGAAAAAACCTTTTTGTTAAAAGCAGTGATTTACTAGTAGTGTTGACTTAGACCCAGTGATATCTATGCTCTTTGTTTTTGTGGTGTTGGGCAGCCCGTGTAGTTGACTTACCAGCATACTCAAAGTCTAGTCAGAGGTTCATAGAATCCCTACAGCATGGAAACAGGCCCTTTGGCCCATCAACTACACTGACCCTCTGAAGAGCATCCTACCCCAGCCCATTCGCTGACCCTGTCCCTGCGTTTCCCATGGCTAATCCATCTAGCCTGCACACTCTGGACACTATGGGCAATTTAGCCTGGCCAATCCACCTAACCTGCACATCTTTGGACTATGAGAGGAAATCAGAGCATCTGGAGGAAACCCAAGCAGACACAGGGAGAACATTCGAGCTCCACACATAGAGTCACCAAGGGTGGAATTGGACCCCAGGTCCCTGCTGCCATGAAGTGGCATTGCTAAGCGTTGTCACCCCTTTGCTTGCTAGGTTTGCTTGCTTCTTTTGAAAAAGAGCTGAGCGCAATCTGCCCAGGGCTGTAAGATGCTACAGATGGTTGTTTGCACAACCCAGACCATCAGGGAAACTAAGTTCCCATCCATGGACACCATTCACATGTCTCCTTGCTGTGGAAAGACTACCAACATCATCGAAGACTCATCCCATCCCAGTAATGCTTTCCCAAAACCTCTGCCATCAGGCAGAAGATACAGAAGCTTGAACACATGTGCCAGCAAGTTAAAGAACAACTTCTCTGCCATTATTAGACTGATGAATAGACTCTGTAACTTCAAATAATGTTGATCTTGTTACTGTTGTTCTGGCTTCCCGCATGTCCTGTGCAGTGTAACCTGCACGCCTCAGTCTGCCCTAATCTTTTCATCCTATGATCTGTATGTCCTTGCTTACTATGATCTGTCTGTACTGCTCACAAAGTTTTTCTCTGTATTTAGGTACGTGTGACAATAAATCAAATCAATCAATTAGGACTGGCCATTAAGTTAGGGTCTTGGCAACGGTCTGTACGGCATGACCACTGCTTTGGCACAAATCTGGACACTGTGATCACTTGAAATTTACAGAAAACCAAGAAAGAATTGATTCACCTGGACAGCCATAAAATGGGTGACTTGCGCAATGTAAACCTGTTGCTCACTATTTGTGATTCACTGATTGCCATTTGTCACTGTGAAGAAATGCAGCTGGTAAGTATCCGTTCAAATTATATCCTGACACTGAATAGAAAGAAAAAGCCCTTCAAGCTGTATGTCTTCACAATTAGCATTGCATTTTGACAGAAAGCAGGGAGGATATAATTATGTATAAGCTTTGCAAAAACTTAGATCGGTGAAGTCCACTACCATGACCGGTTTCAGATCATCGAAAGGCACAATTAATTTTTATTTAAAACTCCTGGCAATAATACAGAAAAGCTCGTCCTGATTTAAAAGCAAACATGTTTAAAGCTTACACACCTTTCAGTACAAATCAAGCCTAATTTGATTACTTTGCTTGTTTCCCCACAATTGTCAATAATTATCTTTTCAACAAACCAACCGATTAATTTTAAAAGAAGTTATGGATTATGCTTCAAATATGGTTCATGAAATAGAGTCTTCATTCTAATTATCTTCACTGTAACAAATTTCTAATTCATCTTCTGAAATCTTGAATGCTGTCTCTTTTAATCATCTTACCAGAATCCACTTCAGGATTGCTTGACCACATTTTTTTCTTGGTAATTGAGAGGGATTACTTTTGGGTGGTGGGGGGAGGAGGTTTGTGATGAGGAGAAGACTGTTTACAACACTGAGGGAAAGAGGCTGCTCCTCAGACACACATGCTGAGCGCAATATTGGAGTAACTGATTGAGCGACAGTCGGAGTAAGTACATTCATCTCCCCAGATGAAATGACTGAGGTTAGTTCCACTCGTAAAATTCCTGAATAGAAAAATTGGCCCCAAACTGTCAGCCCTTCCCCTGTTATCAGCATTAAAGACTGCATAATTCTTGTCTGGAATTGTTTCATTCAAAGATGTGAAATTATGTTGCTGTTCGGCTTTGATGATTGACAAGAGACAGTCCCAGTCAAATGGTGATAACCCAGCAACAGGAAATGTTTAGGAGACTCCTCTCCCATTCAATTGTCACGTAATTTCTTATAGTCCTTGGGCATCCATTTCATCCTGACATACCTGATATATTTGGCTGGCCTTCGATCCCAGCAATACTCAGGAGATAAGAGCTTGGCAGGTTTGTGATCCAGAAAGTAACGGTTCAAGTGGCTCTCGTCATGCCAGATCGCCTCGACACCTCTGCTTTTGTCTCTGATGATCCCATCGAGGCAGCTCCTAGTCAGGTTGAGAATCGTGTCAGGTGTGCCTCCGAAAACAGCAGCGTGATAATAGAAATCTCCCTCATCTGATGCAATGTAAGCCGCTGAGTTCGGTCTACGCTCGTAGGTGAATTGGTTGCGGCTGGCAGTAAGGAATGCAGAGTGGATCTGAGCGATCGAGTCTGCCAAAGCTTCCGTCCCAAAGCGCCCCACAAAGACCTGGTCGACATCAAAGCAGAATAGGTAGGTGACCTCGAAACGGATCTTATCCTGGATAAGGTCGTTGATTTGCTGCATCCGCATCATGCTGATGTCCTGCCAGCGAGAATGTTTGGGAACGTTGATCACGTTCATGGTCCGTCCCGGAGACACCTTCAAGGCAGGGACTTTGCTGTCATTGTCTACCATCACATAGTAGGTCACCTGGAATCCTGTCATGAAGTGCTGTTCTGCCGACTCCAAGAAATCCTTCAGATACCTGTCAACGTATCTGATGGGGAGGACAACAAAGGTCAAAAATTCTTCCAATCCTAAAGGTCCCTCTAAAAGCTACATTTTTTATCCTGCTTCATTGACATTGACAGAAAGTAGTCAATTTCAAATTGTCATTTGGAATGACCAGAGGTCAAATTTTTTTCCATGGGTGAGCATGAACTGTGTGGGAGAGGTCATTTCACCTATCAAGAAGTCAACTAGGTGAATATTTGCAGGATTAGGATATGTGTAGGGATTAGGGTAGCACTGGAATTCATTTTATTTGTTTGTTCATAAGAGTTAGGAATCATCATACAAGGATCTCGAGAGAGCAGGGCAGTGGACTGGTGCATTACTTTTCCATGCTGTATAACTCTATGACTCGATGACTATGGGGAGAGGACATAATTGTGAGATTAGTTTGGGATTCTTACTATGGGGACTACAGGGCAATAGGATTAATTTGGGATTGGCACAGGGTTGTGGGGAATATGGCGGCTGCAGAATTAAGTGAGGATTGAGACAAGGTTACTGGGCAATAGGAGAGCAGTGGGACTAATTTAGAGCTGTGGGAAATGGGGGAGGGCACAGTAGGATTGACTTCACACTGATCAGGGTTCTTGGGAAACAATGGGGCAGTGGAATTAATTTGGGATAGATATTTGGATACGGGTCGGAGATGAATCTGTGAGGTGAGTTTTCACATTGGATCAATATTAAATTAGTCGATTAATTAAACAAGTTAGAGGGTATCAGAAATGCAAATCTGACAGCTAGTCTTTCTACCTTACCGTCCAATTGCAAAAACTGTCAGGCCAATCACCACCTTCTTCTGAATGTAGAATTCATCACGTTCCACTGGGTTAAAGGTCCCTTCCCACATAATAGGAGCACCCCATGAGGTCTTTGTCTGCTGATCGGTAACAGCACTTCAAACAGAACAAAGATGTTAACAGCCATAGTCAACAAGGAGTCCTCATCGCAAGATATTTTCTTTTAACCCCCTCCAATGGTTTAAACCCAGGTACTAACATATTCCAAAGAAAGGTTCGCGGTGAGGGTCAGTGATGTGCCCATCTTCTCAAAATAAGTCATGCCATGAGCATATCTTTAAAATTGCATCAAAGAAATTGTGAACTATTATGGTTTAGAATCTGTCTGCTCTTAAATATGGCTGCTTTCTGTGATGATTATCAGAAGTAGATGCTGGAATAGTAGTATAGTGGTAATGTCACTAGACTACCAATCCAGAGGCATGGACAATGCTTCCACTTGTGAGGGAATATAAGATGAACTGGAGGCAGAAATGTGCAGACAAATTAGGGCACAATCCAATATCGAATAACAATTCCATGGGGCATTTCAATTACCCAGATATCAATTGAATAGAAGAGGTAGGTAAAGAGAATTAGGAAATGGAATTTCTCCAAAATGTGCAATATTTCTTTCAAAACCAATATTTAAAAACACCAACAAAGGAAGATTTGTTACTGAATCTGGTAATGATGAATGGTGAAATTCCTTGAGGACATTACTTGCATCGTGGACAATGGGGAACCTGTGGATATGGTGTATCTGGATTTCCAGAAGGCATTTGACAAGGTGCCATACCAAAGGCTGCTACATAAGACAAAGTTGTATGGTGTTACAGGTAATGTATTGGCATGGATAGAGAATTGGTTGACAAGTAGAAAGCAAATAGTATGGGTAAATGGGCGTTTTTCTGATTGGCAGTCAGTGGCTAGTGGTGTGCCTCAGGGATCAGTGTTAGGACCTCAATTGTTTACAATTTACAGCGATGATTTGGAGTTGGGGACTAAGTGTGGTGTGTCAAAATTTGCAGATGACACTAAGGTGAGTGGTAGAGCAAAGTGTGCAGAAGACACAAAGTCTACTGTGAGATATAGATAGTCCAAGTGAGTGGGCGAAGGTCTGGCAGATGGAGTACAATGTTGATAAGTGTGAGGTCATCCATTTTGGTAAGAATAACAGCAAAATGGACTATGTTTTAAATGGTAAAAAAATTGCAGCACACTGCTGTGCAAAGGGACTTGGCATGAATCGCTGAAGGTGGGATTGCAGGTGCAGCAGGTAATTAAAAAGGCAAATGGAATTTTGTCTGCCATTTCTCGAGGGATGGCGTTTAATAACAGGGAGTCTATGCCGCAGCTGTATAGGGTCCTGGTGAGGCTGCACCTGGAGTACTGTGTGCAGTTTTGGTCTCCTTACTTGAGAAGACATATACTGGCACTGGAGGGAGTGCAGGGGAGATTCACTCGGTTGATTCCAGAGTTGAGAGGGTTGGAATATGATGAGAGACTGAATAGACTGGGATTATACTCATTGGAATTCAGAAGAATGAGGGGAGATCTTATAGAAACATGTAAGATTATGAAGGGAATAGATAAGGTGGAGGCAGGGAGGTTGTTTCCACTAGCAGGTGAATCTAGAACTAGAGGGCATCGCCTCAAAATATGTAGAACTGAGGTCAGGAGGAACTTCTTCACCCAAAGGGTGGTGAATCTTTGGAATTCCCTGCCCAGTGAAGTGGTTTAAGTTACCTTACTGAAAGTTTTTAAGGCAAGGCTAAGATAAATTTTTGAACAGTAAAGGAATTAAGGGTTATGGTGAGTGGGCAGGGTAGGTGGAACTGAGTCTCAAAGATCAGCCATGATCTTATTAAATGGCAGGGCACGCTCGAGGGGCCAGATGGCCTACTCCTGCTCCTAGTTCTTATGACTGAAGCAGGTATGAATATAAGCTGAAGATCATTTAAACAATAGTGGCCATAACATAATATGCTTTAAGATAATATTAGATAACGAAAACCTGATCAGGCCAAAGATGTGGATTGGCCATGGGAAATTCAGGATTACAAGAATAGGTTCGGGGTTGAACCTGGGTGGGATGATCTTTGAAGAGTTAGTGTGGACTTGTTGGGCCAAATGGCCTATTTCCACACTGTAGAGATTCTATGATCCACTAAAAGAAAACAGCATTAGGAAGGCAAATAGAAACAATTAAATTCAATCTCTTTAGTAATATATTGAATTTTTTCTCTAGTATGTCATGAAAAATGGAAGTATGTGATGGGAATAGGATCATAAGGGAGAGACACATTATTCCATAGATACAACAAAGAGGTGGCAGAAGTATCAAATAATTATTTTCTTCCATTTTTAATCAGGCAGATATAATATTTTTGAAGATAATATTGAGTGATAAAATGAGAAATGAGATAAGTGAATTTAAGATAAAGGAAGGTGTATGAAATAAACTAAACAACTCAATGAGGATAAAGTCCTGTTCCAGGTAGATTGATTCCATATATTTTTATGTAGAACCTAGAAAAGTGATAATAAAGGCATTACTGCTCATATCTAACAATGCTTTGGATATAGGTGCAGGAACAGATGGTTGGTGATAGCAAATGTCATGAAATATTAACAAAAGGTGACAGAACATGGACCAGTAAGTTTCATATAACCGGTAGGGAAGTAATGGAATCCTTCCCAAAGGAGACAATAAAAGAACATCTCGAAAGGAGAAGTGTAATAATAATTGTCAGCTTGGATTTCAAAAAGGAAAGTCCTGTTTGAACAACTTTATCTACTTTTTTTTGTGGAAGTAAATGTAATTCATCTGGATTTCTAAAAGACCTTCAATTCCAAATGAGACTAACAAATGAGATCTGTGACTGTGACTAAGGCGACATGTGGAAGAATGTGGTTAGCAGCTGATTTTAACTCAGAAGGCAGAGCGTGGGAGTGAAGGATAGTTATTCAGAGTCAAAAGAGTTGAGATGCTTCACAAGGATCAGCTCTGGAACCGTTGCTGTTCACAATTTACCTGAATGATTTGTACTTTGAAATCAAAAACGCAACTTCTCAATTTAAAGATTGCATCAAATTGTAGAGGGGCAGTGATGTAACTAACCATAAGACCGTAAGTTTCTGGGTCCACTGTTGTTTATCTTTTAAATAGACAATTTGGGAGCATGGTTAGCATGGTTTGCAGATGACACCAAAATTGGTGGTACAGTGGAGAAGGTTATCTAAGATTACAAGGGAATTTTGATCAATTGGGCTAATGGGCTGACGTGGCAGAACTTAATTTGGATAAGTGTGAGATGCTGCATTTTGGTAAGATGATAAAATGCAGGGGCAATACAGTTAATAGAGGGCACTGGGGACTGTTGTCGAACAGGGGGGGTGAAATGAAGGATGTTGCTTCACAGATACACTGGTTGGTTTGGAAGGTGTTGAGCATACTGGCCATGATTGCTCAGACCATTGTGTATAGGAGTTGGGACGTCATGTTGCAGTTGTTGGTGAGGCCCACATACAGTTCTGGGTTTCCTGTTATAGGAAGGATATTATTAAATTTAAGAGGATTCAGAAAAGATTTACAATGTTGTTGCAAGAATTGGAGGTTTTGAGTTATAAGGAGAGGCTACATAGACTGCGACCTTTTCTGCTGGAGCGTAGGAGGTTGAGGTGTGACCTTACAGAGGTTTTTAAAATCATGAGAGACATAGATAAGATGAATAGCAAAGATCGTTTCCTGAGGGTAGGCGAGTTCAAAAAGAGGGAGCATATTTTTAAGGTGAGAGGAGAAAGATTTAAAAGGGATCTGAGGGGCAACGTTTTCACACAGAGGGTGGTTCGTGCGTGGAATGAAGAGGAAGGAGTAGATGCAGATACAGTTACAACATTTTTTAGATGACTTTTAGACTGGTACAAGAATAAGAAAGGTTTAGAGGGATGTGGGCCAAATGCAGGCAGTGGGTCTAGTTTAGTTTGAAAACATTGATCAGCATGGATGAGTTGGACTGAAGGATCTGTTTCTTTGCTCTATGATTCTGACTCCATGACTCTTAACAGAAGTAAGCCATTCGACCCATTGAGTCTTTTCAACCATTCAATGAGATCATATGGGATCTGATAATCCTCAACTTCACTGTCTTGCCTTTTCCCTGTAACTCTTGATCCCCTTATTGAACGAAACTAATCTGCCTACCTCAGCCTTGAATATATTTAATGACCCAGTCTTGAAAGTCCTCTGCCATAAAGAATTCCAAAGGTTCAGTATCCTGTGAGAGAAGAAATTCCTCCTCATCTCCAATTTAAATGGCAACTTCTCACTCTGAGATTACAAACTCTGGTCCTCAACTCTCCCGCATGAGTAAACAATCTTTCCATATCTATGAGAGATAATGGGAACTGCAGATGCTGGAGAATTCCAAGATAATAAAATGTGAGGCTGGATGAACACAGCAGGCCAAGCAGCATCTCAGGAGCACAAAAGCTGACGTTTCGGGCCTAGACCCTTCATCAGAGAGGGGGATGGGGAGACGGAACTGGAATAAATAGGGAGGGAGGGGGAGGCGGACCCAAGACGGAGAGCAAAGAAGACAAGTGGAGAGAGTATAGGTGGGGAGGCAGGCAGGGGACAGGTCAGTCCAGGGAAGACGGACAGGTCAAGGAGGTGGGATGAGGTTAGTAGGTAGCTGGGGGTGCGGCCTGGGGTGGGAGGAAGGGACGGGTGAGAGGAAGAACCGGCCAGGGAGGCAGAGACAGGCCGGACTGGTTTTGGGATGCAGTGGGTGGGGGGGAAGAGCTGGGCTGGTTGTGTGGTGCAGTGGGGGGAGGGGACGAACCAGGCCGGTCCAGGGACGCAGCAGGGGAAGGGGAGACCCCGAAACTGGTGAAGTCCACATCGACACCATATGGCTGCAGGGTTCCCAGGCGGAACATGAGTTGCTGTTCCTGCAACCCTCGGGTGGCATCACTGTGGCAGTGCAGGAGGCCCACGATGGACACGTCATCCAGAGAATGGGAGGGGGAGCGGAAATGGTCCGCGACTGGGAGGCGCAGCTGCTTGCCGCGAACTGAGCGGAGGTGCTCTGCAAAGCGGTCCCCAAGCCATTCTCTGGATGACGTGTCCATCGTGGGCCTCCTGCACTGCCACAGTGATGCCACCCGAGGGTTGCAGGAACAGCAACTCATGTTCCGTCTGGGAACCCTGCAGCCATATGGTGTCGATGTGGACTTCACCAGTTTCGGGGTCTCCCCTTCCCCTGCTGCGTCCCTGGACCGGCCTGGTTCGTCCCCTCCCCCCACTGCACCACACAACCAGCCCAGCTCTTCCCCCCCACCCACTGCATCCCAAAACCAGTCCGGCCTGTCTCTGCCTCCCTGGCCGATTCTTCCTCTCGCCTGTCCCTTCCTCCCACCCCAGGCCGCACCCCCAGCTACCTACTAACCTCATCCCACCTCCTTGACCTGTCCATCTTCCCTGGACTGACCTGTCCCCTGCCTGCCTCCTCACCTATACTCTCTCCACTTGTCTTCTTTGCTCTCCGTCTTGGGTCCGCCTCCCCCTCTCTCCCTATTTATTCCAGTTCCCTCTCCCCATCCCCCTCTCTGATGAAGGGTCTAGGCCCGAAACGTCAGCTTTTGTGCTCCTGAGATGCTGCTTGGCCTGCTGTGTTCATCCAGCCTCACATTTTATTTCCATATCTATCATGTCCATTCCCCTAAGAATCTTAAATGTTGCAACAGGGTGTCCTATCATTAAATCTGTAAATTCCAATGACTACAAGCCCAACTTACCCAACCTCTCCCAATAGGAAAGTCTCTCCATACCCACAAACATCCTACTGAAACTTCTCTGGATTGCTTCCACTGCTTGTACATTTTTACTTAAGTAAAGGCATCAGAACTGTTCACAGTATTCTGAGTGTTGTCTGATTAATGCCCTGTATAGTTTTAGTAAGACCTTCCAATGTTTACTCCCACTCCCTTTGAAATAAAAGCAACAGTGCATTTGCCTTTGTTCTTAAGTGTAGAAACTGGACGCTAGCTTTTCGTGGTTCATGGAAAAGAACTCCCTATTCCTGCAAATATTGATTTCTGCAATCTTTCTCTATTTAAATAATACTCAACTCATTTATTTTTCCAGCCAAAGTGCATAACCTCACATTTTCTGAAATTACACTTCATCTGCCAAGTTTTCACTCACTAACTCAACCTGCTCCTATCCCTGCATAAAGTCTTCATGTCATCCTCACTACTTGCCTTCCTATCTGTTTTTGTGTAATCAGCAAGCTTAAATTTAGGCCATTTTCTTCCATCATTCAAGTGTTGAATATATAGTAAATAATGATGTCCCCAGCAGTGATCCCTATGGTGTTCCATTAGTTACAGGTTGCCATCCTGAAAATGCTTCCTTTTTTTATTCTTCAGCCAATCCTCTAACCATGAGAATTTACTCATCTCAAAGCGATTTTTATATATATATTACCATATTCAATTTCTTTTGGAAATCTAAATATATTATGCCTTTTGGCACCCCTCCATCTTCCCTGCTTGTTATTTTCTCAAAGAACTCAAGCTAATTTGTCAGCATGATTTCCCCTTCATAAAGCCATACTGACCCCACTTGATTATGTTGTTCATTTCTGAACGTTCTGTTATTACATCTTTTATAATGGCAACATTTTTCAAAATAATAGATGTAAAGCTGACTAGGCTATAGTGTTTCTTTTCCCTCCCTCCCGTTTTTAATAAGGGCGTTACATAGGCAGTTTTCCAGTTCTCTGGGACTTTTCCAGAATTTAATGACATTTGGAAGATTGCTACACTGCAGCCACCATCTCAGTAGCTAGTTCCTTTAAAATTCTAGATTGCAACCCATCAGATCTTATTATGTTTGTTTCACTCCCCAAATCTTTAGCCACTTGATTATTTGATCTCAAAATACAACCACGTTGATCATCAGTACTTGGACCATATATTAGCAAGGTCATGGCAAAACACTAAGCTTTACTTCTAGAGTCAGCTACTGCAAAAGTAGGGATGTCATGTTAAGTCTTTTGAAAATGAATGTTGGTAAGATCACACTTAGAGTTTTATGAACAGATCTGGTTACCATATTATAGAAAGGATATGGAGAAACAGGAGAAAGAATTGCCAGGCTGTGTCTATTATTTCTTGAAAAAGGAGACTGAAGGGTGACATCATAAAGCTGTTTCATATGACCAAAAGTTTTTGTTATAGAATGTTATAGAAGAATGTTTCTTCTTGTAGGGAGATAGAGGCCATCAATGCAAAATGGTCACCAGTAAACCTAATTGGAAATTCAGAAGAATTTGTTTACCCAAAGAGCGATGATAATGTGGAACTTGCTACCTACTTAAGTGACCAGTGTAGATGCAATTAAGAAGAAGCGAGACAGACAGAAGAGAAAGAATGCAGTAGATAATTACAGTAGATCCAGATCATAAAACTTGGAGGAGGTTTCTATAGAAAGTGGCCTGTTTTTTGTGTGCGCGTTCGATGTATGTAATAAAATGATTTCCAGGACTTTTGACAACTCAAAGCACTTTACAGCCAGTTAAGCATTTTGCTGTAGAATGGGGAACACGGCTACCAGCATTTTTCGTGTAGTCCTTCATGGAATTGTGAACATTGCTGGCCAATTCAGCATTTGTTGCTTATCCTCAAATGTCTTTGACAAGGTAGTAGAGGTGAATTTCTGCATATCTGATACACAGTAGAGTGATAATGGCAGAGATAACAAAGTGTGAAGCTGGATGAACACAGCAGGCCAAGCAGCACGTCAGGAGCACAAAAGCTGACGTTTCGGGCCTAAACCCTTCACCAGAGACTCTGATGAAGTGTCAAGGCCCAAAACGTCAGCTTTTGTGCTCCTGAGATGCTGCTTGGCCTGCTGCGTTCATCCAGCTTCACAATTTGTTATCTCAGATTCTCCAGCAACTGCAGTTCCCATTATCTGTGATAATGGCAAATGTCCATCTGCAAAAAAACACCCTGAGCTTCCAGTTGTCTGCCATTTTAACACACCACCTTGTTCCCTGGCCAACATCTGTGTCTCAGGCTTGTTTCTGATATACTGCATCCCTAGTTTTTTCAGTTTTTATTGATTGTGACAATGGCCATGTGTTCCGTGATGCTAACTAACACATATAGAGTAATAGAAGCATACACCACAGAAACAGGCCTTTTGGCCCAACTGGTCCATGCCAGCCAGGCTTCCTAAACTGAACTGGTCCCATCTGCCTGTGTTTGGCTCATTCCCCTCTAATCCTTTCCTATTTATGTACGTGTCCAAACTTCTTTTAAATACCGTAATTGTACCCATCTTTATCAATTCTTCTGGCAGCTTGTTT
This sequence comes from Stegostoma tigrinum, assembly GCF_030684315.1. NCBI lineage: Eukaryota > Metazoa > Chordata > Chondrichthyes > Orectolobiformes > Stegostomatidae > Stegostoma > Stegostoma tigrinum. Next base: position 20,962,521 of record NC_081387.1, read on the forward strand.
CATATATGCACCACACTGAGTGTGAAAAAGTTGCCCTCAGGTCCCTTTTAAAACTTCCCACTCTCAACTATGCCCTCTAGTTTTGGCCTCCACCTACGCGGGGGAATGACTTTAGCTATTCACCTTACCGAAGCCCGTCATGATTTTATAAGCCTCTATAAGGTCACCCATCAGCAGCCGATGCTCAAGGGAAACAAGTCCCAGTCTATTTAGCCTCTCCTCAGAACTGCAACCCTCTGTCCTTGTAAATCGATTTTCCACCCTTTCCACTTTAATAACATCCTTCCTATCGCAGCACAACCAGAATTGCATGTTGTACCCTAAAAGTAGCCTTACCAATGTCTTGTACAGCTGTAACAAGACGTTCCAACTCCTGTACACAATGCTCTGACTGATAAGCGTGCCAAATGCCTTCTTCACCACCTTGTCCACCTATGACACCACTTTCCAGGAACAATGTATTTGCACCCTTAGATCTCTCTGTTTAACATCACTACCCAGGGCCACACCATTTCTCCTGTCCCAGCTTGATCTTATCAAAATGCAAAGTCTCGCATTTATTTGCTTTAAAATCCATACCTATTGATCAGGCCAACGTAGACCTCAACTTTATTAGCCTGGGATTTCATTGCTAAATGAGTTGTATATATTTCTCATAAGATTTCTAATGAATAGGTGTCATTCTTGGAATGGATTTTGAATTTGGCATTCCTGCATAAAGCAGTTATAGAAAGATCCAATCTTCACTGCCAGTAAAACTGATGCAATTTGAGGACGGATTTCAGTGCAGAGGAAGAGACAGTTTGACTTGCATTTATATTGTCACTTTTCATGAACTTACAATATACCAAAGTGTTTCACAGATGGGCTAAATCCAGAATAAACACATGCTGTAGGTGGGCACAGTTTGAAAGTAGGCAGTAAATAAGGAATAGAGACCATTACATACCTAGCATTGAACCAATCTTCATGTGTTGTAAAGTGATCATTTTTGCTCCATATAAACCGTGGTTCCTGATTGACAACCTGCATTCTAAGGGTTGTGAGAAGACAAAAGGTGATGAGATAAAGAAAGTGTGTGATTGAATAAACACACTGAAATCTGACAGGAACTATCAAGGGTAGGGTTAATGGAAGTGCTTGAAACTCAGAATACATGTAACAGATAGAGAATAAACTATTGGGAGCAGACTGAGAGTAATAACATTCCTGAGAACCGTACATTGTCTTCAAGTTCAGTTAGGATCTAGATTTCTGTCATTTATGATGGCAATAATAGTGCAATCTGGCAGAAGAGGACAAGCCAATGTAGAAGATTGGAGAACCTGAATTTCTTGTCCCAGTCTCACTGTGGACTGAGGCGAGTCTTATCTGTCCGGGTTTGATCATATGAGATGAGGCTTACTTAGTCCAATCTCACAGTGGACTGAAACGAGTATTTCTTGTTCCTGGTTTAATGCAGACTTTCATGTGTATTATCGGTCTCAGTCTCACTATGACTCAGGTATTTATTTCCAGCTCCAATGCCTACTGAGTGTGTGTTACCTGTCACAGACTCAAGGTGAATGAGGCGACTGTTGACTGGCCCAGTCCCACTGTAGATGAGGTGTGTGTGAGCTGTCACAGTTTCACTGTAGATGAGGTGTGTGCGACCTGTCACAGTCTCACTGTAGATGAGGTGTGTGCGACCTGTCACAGTCTCACTGTAGATGAGGTGTGTGCGACCTGTCACAGTCTCACTGTAGATGAGGTGTATGCAACCTGTCACAGTCTCACTGTAGATGAGGTGTGTGCGACCTGTCACAGTCTCACTGTAGATGAGGTGTGTGCGACCTGTCACAGTCTCACTGTAGATGAGGTGTGTGCGACCTGTCACAGTCTCACTGTAGATGAGGTGTGTGTTACCTTTCACAGTCTTACTCTAGATGGGGTGTGTGTTACCCGACCCAGTCTCACTCTCAATGAGGTGTGAGGTGCCTGGCCCAGTCTCACTGTAGGTGAGGTGAGTGTTATCTGGCCCAGACTGACTGTAGATGAGGTGAGTCACAGAATTATTTAAATGAAGTGAGTGTTACCTGTCACAAAATTATTGTGAGATAACAAAGTGTGGAGCTGGATGAACACAGCAGGCCAAGCAGCATCTTAGGGTTGAAGGGTGTAGGCCCGAAACGTCAGCTTTTGTGCTCCTAAGATGCTGCTTGGCCTGCTGTGTTCATCCAGCTCCACGCTTTGTTATCTCAGATTCTCCAGCATCTGCAGTTCCCATTGTCTCTGATCACAAAATTATTGTGAATTGAGTTGAATGTCCTGTCCCGATCTCACTGTAGATTACAGTATGTTATCATCAGTCTTATTTTCTCTGCAAATTAAGGTGTATGTTTAATCCACACGCCTCACTGCCCAAAACAAACTTCTCCCATATCCTCTAAATTAATTATTGGATTTCCCTTTGTAAGTTTGACCTCTGTTTGAGCATGGACTGAAGCTTTTTCTCCTCTTGTGAATTTACCATGTTCCAGTGCTGTTCACTACTTGTATGATTGTTGATCTGACCTGGGCCGCTATTCAATGTCATGTTTACACAAAAAAACCACAAAAAGTAATATGGTCCAAATGTTACTTACTTTAAGTTGGGCGAATTAAAAGAAATATACATCAGAGACAGGAGTGCTGCGCATGTCAGAGCAATAAAGAGCATTTGTTTGCTATCCAACCGGACCTGGAAGTAGAAAAATGTTTAGTTTAAGTACAGTTTGTAGCTGAAGTGGATTCATTCATAATTAACAGTGTTTATCGACCATTTTTGCAACGGCTTTACCTTGGTCAGAGGGTCAATTTTCATTATCCTCCTCAGTTTAAGATCAAAAATAGGAGCAGAAATAGACCATTCAGTCCGTCGAATCTGCTCTACCAATCAGTGAGCGGATCTAATATTCTACAATTCCTCTGTCCTGCTTTTGCCCATATCCTTTGCTTCCAATACTAATGAAAAATCTGTCCATCTCACCTTCTTCACTATGCTTCAAATAATTGCTACAGTGTGGAAGCAGACCATTCAGTCTATCAAGTCCACACTGACCTTCTGAACAGCAGCCCACCTAGAACCAGCCCCCAACCCTAAATTTCCCATGGCTAATCCGCTTAGCCTGCACATCCTGGCACAGAATGGGCAATTTATCATGGCCTATCCACCTAACTTATGCATCTTTGGACTGTTGGAGGAAACCAGACCACCTGAAGAAAACCTACACAGACACTGTCCTCTGCAGTAAAGTATTCCTCAGATTCATTACATTTACAGAGAATAAATTCCTCCTCATCTCTGTGTTCAATGGTTGACCCCTTACTCTGAGATTGTGCCCTATGGTCCTAGACTTTCCCACAAGGGGAAGCAATCTCTACGCATCTACCCTATTAAACCCTAAGAATCTTATATGTGTCAATAAGTTCACCTCTTGTTCTTCTAAGTGCCAATGAGTACAGACCCAACTACTCAACCTCTCATTGTAAGAAAATCCATCCATATCTGGGATTATCTTTGTGAGCCTTCTCTATACTGTCTCCAATCCCAGTATTTCTGTTTTGAAGAAGTTCTAATGGAGTGTCACCAGACTTGAAACATTAACTATATTTTCTCCCCACAGATGCTGCCAGACTTGCTGAGTTTCTCCGGCAATTTCTGATCCTCCTTTGTAGTTTAACTAGTGCCTTGCATTGTCTTAGCAAGACTTCCTTACTTTTATACTCCATTCCTTTTGAAATAAAGACTAACATTCTATACAAGATAACAAGGTGTAGAGCTGGATGAACACAGCAGGCCAAGCAGCATCAGAGGAGCAGGGTGCTGTTACCTGCCGAACTTGTATTCTAGTTTTCTGTGATATAATAATAAGGGTTCCCAATCCCTCAGTGCTGCAACCTTCTATCACCTTTCTCCATTTTAATCATTTTCAGTTCCTCTATCTACCTTGTCAAAGTGCATAATCTCACATTTTGCCATGCCACATCTTTTGCCCATTCACTTAACCTGTCTGTAGCCCACTGCGGACTCTTTGTGTCATCCTCACCACTTGCTTTCCCACCTATTTTTGTGTCATTCACAAACTTGGCTGTAGAAATTCACTTCCCTCATCCAAGTCATTAACATACTGGAAATAACTGTGACCCCAGCACTGATTCCTGTGGCACTCCTATTGTTACAGTTTCAATTCTGAAAGTACCCCTCTTATCCCAATTCTCTGACTTCTATCAGTTGGTAAATCCTCTTTCTCTGCTAATATACTGCACCCCAACTGTTATCTTATTAATAAAATGTGAGGCTGGATGAACACAGCAGGCCAAGCAGCATCCCAGGAGCACAAAAGCTGACGTTTCGGGCCTAGACCCTTCATCAGATGAAGGGTCTAGGCCCGAAACGTCAGCTTTTGTGCTCCTGGGATGCTGCTTGGCCTGCTGTGTTCATCCAGCCTCACATTTTATTATCTTGGAGTCTCCAGCATCTGCAGTTCCCATTATCTCTGTTATCTTATTAATGTGCGTCACCCTAAAAAAACACTATTTGGAAATACAAATATAGTGAGCCTACTGCTTCCCTTTTATCTATACTGATGGTTACCTTCTCAAAAAGTTGTAATAAGTTTAACATGCATGATTTCTCCTACATGAAGTAAGCTGACTCTGCATAGTCATATTATGTATTTCTAAACACTCTTCTGTTACTTGCTTTATAATAGGCTCTAACACTTTCCCAAGGACAGATTTTCTTTTAAAATAAAGAGGCTGAGGATAAATTCTTGAAAATGAGGTGAAAATGTCAGATAAAATATCAAGGCAAGAATCTGAATTTTCCAGAGACATAATCAAACAGTTTTGAATAGACAACTTCCTGAAATAGGACAACGTATGCATTGTAAAATATAGGAAGGACTAGGGTAGTTTTGTTTTGGAAATAAAGACTCACTCCTATATGTTGTGGCTTTATTGACTTCAAGTGGGGAGATGGTGATATGATGGTCATATCACTGGATTAATAATCCAGAGGCCCTCTCTAATGTTCTAAGAACATGAATTCAAATCCCACCAAAAGATCAGATGCAATTTAAATTCGTATTGGATAAAATAAAGAAATAAATTTGAAATCGAAAGATAGTCGCTGTAATGATGAACATGAAATTATTATTGTTTGTCATCGGAACCCATCTAGTTCACCAGCATCCTTTAGGAAAGGAAATATTTCATCTTAACAGGTCACGCTATGTATAACTCCAGACCCACAGCAGTATGGTTGTTTCAGAATTATCTTCTGAAGTAACCTGGCAAGTGGGTCAGTTCAAGGGTACTTGGGGATGGGCAACCAATGCCACCATTGTCAATGTTGCCCACATACCAAAAAAGAATATAGGAAACGATTGCCCTGAATCACAATTGAGACAATGAAATACTGTAAAGTTTTCATTGCTGCTGCAAGAATGCCCCACTTTGTATCATGAAAGTTCCCTCAAACAGCAATTGGCAATGATCGGATAATGCATATTTCTTTAGTGATGATGGTTGTGCAATAAATGTTGGCTAAGACACAACATTGTGATGCTATGCACACCACAAATGCTTATAATTTCCCAGAAGTGCCTTTTATAAATGACATGTTATGTTGGTCCCTCTTGAATTATAGTTACCTTCCGCATTGTTCTTTTTAGCTTCCCGAGGAATATCTGTCTTTTCATTTTTGCTGCCTTCCTCATTGTAACAAATGCCCTATTTATTACCAAAGAATGATTACCCATGCACAAGAACAAAGAAAGAAGAAAGAACAGTGCCGCACAGGAACATGCCCTTCATTCCACAAAGACCGCACTGATACAGGACATTTCTCTAAACTGAAAACCTTTTGCCTATTCACTGGCCATATCCCTCTATTCCCTGCCTACTCATATATCAGTCAAGATGCCTCTTAAGTGTTGTTATTGCATCCACCTCCTCTGGCAGCATATTCCAGGCATTTACAACCCTCTGTGTAAAACGTGCCTTTCACATCTCCTTTAAACTTACCCCCTTTTACCTTAAATCTATGTCCCCTAGTAATTGACATTTCCACTTGGGGTAAAAGACTGATTATCCATTCTATCCATGCCGCTCATAATTTTGTAAACTTCTATCAGGTCACCTCCACATCCTTCAACATTCAAGTGAAAACAAAGGTAATGCCTTGGTAAACCATTTCTGTCTATTTTCCAAAGCCTCCACATCATCCTGGTGGGAGGTAACCAGAACGATACGCAATATACCAAATGTTGCCTATTTTAAGTTCTATACAATTGCAACATGACTTGCTAATTTGTATACCCTATGCCCTGACCAATGAAAGCAAGCATGCCATTTGCCTCCTTGACCACTTTATCCACTTGTGTTGCCACTTTCAGGGATCTAAAGATTGTACACCTAGATCCTTATGTATGTTAATGCTATTAACGGTCCTGCTATTTACTTCCCTCGTACATCATATCTCCCTACATGCTTCACCTCACATTTTTTCAGACTAAACTCCATCAGCTATTTCTCCGCCCAAGTCTCTAGCCTATCTATATCCTGCTGTATCCTCTGGCAATCCTCCTCATAATCCACAGCTCCCGCAGTCTTTGTGCCTTCTAGAAATGTACTAATCTGGCCACCTATTTCTCTTCCAAGTCATTTGTATATGTGTTACAAACAACAAGGGTCCCAAAACTGATCCCCTTAGGACACCACGGGTCACAGATTTCCAACCTGAGTAACATCCTTCCGTAGCTACTCTCTGTCTCCTATGACTAAACCAGTTCTGTATCCATCTTAACAGCTCACTGTGGATCCCATGTGATGTCACTTTTTCTATCAGCCTGTCATGAGGGACCTTGTCAAAGCCTTGTGAAACATTTGCCGTGCTGCCCTCATTGATCATCTTAGTCACTTCCTCCAAACACTTAATGAAGTTTGTGAGACATGACTTTCCCCACTTAAACTGATGCTAGTCCATATCTTTCCAAACGTGAATAATCCCTATCCCTAAGAATCTTCTCCAATAATTTTCCTACCACTGATATAAGGCTCATCAGCCAGTAATTTCCTGGATTATCTCTATTGCTCTACTTAAACCAAACAACAACGTTAGCTATTCTCCAGTCCTCTGAGATCTCTCATGTGATGTGTCTGAAGAGAATACAAAGATTTCACACAAGGCCCCAGCAACTTCCTCATCTGCCTCCCTCATCATTCTGGGATAGATATCATCAGGTCCTGGGTACTTGTCTATGCTAATACTTTTCAATACAGCCAACACTTCCTCCTTTTTTATTTTACATCAACATACCCCTCCCGAGACTCACCACCCATCATGTCCCTCTCCTTTGTGAATACCAATGCAAAATAGTCATTAAGGACCTCACCCACATCATCTGACTCTACATATAAATTCCCCCTTTGTCCTTCAGAGGATCTACCCTTTCCCTAGCAATCCTCCTGCTCCTTATTTATGTACAAAATACTTTGAGATTTTCCTTAATTTTGTTTGCCAAAGATTTTATGGCCACTTTTAGCCTTCTAAATTCCTTGTTGGAGTTCCTTCCTGTTGTCTTTATATTCTTGGAGGGCTTTGTCTATCTTCAGTTACCCAAACCTTACATATGTCTCCTTTTTCCTTTTGGCTAAGCTCTCAATTTCTCTTGTCATCCAAGGTTCCTGAATTTTGCCATCCTTATCCATGATTTTCACAGAAACATGCTGGTCCTCAATGCTAATCAATTGGTCTTTAGAAGATTCGTGTAAGTCAGATGTGGATTTACCCTCAAACAGCTGTTCCCAATCTACATTCCCGAGTTTTTGTCTAAAATTGTGGATCCAATTTAATACTTCCACCTGTGGCTTACTCTTGTCCTGATCTTTAAGTAACTTAAAACTTACAGAATTGTGGTCACTGTTACCAAAATTCTCCCCCACTGTCAATGCCAATTACCTGGCCAGGCTCATTCCCCAGTACGCGATCTGGTATGACCCCTTCCCCAGTTGGACTATCTACATATTATTTCAAAAGAAACATCCTCAGCACACCTAACAAACTCCCCTCCCATCCAAGCCACAGACACTAAGGGAGTCATGGTCAACGTAGGGGAAATTAAAATCACCCACCACAACAACCCTGTTGTTTATTCGTCTTTTTCATCAACTGCCCAAATATTTGTTCCTTTATCACCTGCTGGCTGTTGGGAGGCCTGTTGTACAATCCCATCAAAGTTGTTGCACCCTTTTTATTTCCTGAGATCTACGCGTATGGCCTTGCTAGATGAAGCCGCCAAGTTGTCCTCCCTTAGTAAAACTGTGATATTCTCCCTTATCAGTGATGCAACTCTCCCATGTCTTTTACATCCCTCTCTATCTCGCCTGATGTAACAAGATTAAGAAAAATCCCAAGGTATTTTGTACATAAATAAGGAGCAGGGGGATTGCTAGGGAAAGAGTAGGTCCGCTCAAGGACAAAGAGGGAATTTATGCCACTCTTGTCCCTCTCTCTGTAATAGCTACAACATCATAGTTATATGTACTAATCCAAGTTCTAAGTTCAACTTCCATACGTGTCATATTCTTTACAATAAAGCAAATACACCTCAGCCACCAGCCTTGCTCTGTTCAATAATCTCTCCTTATCTGTTCTTCCTCTTAGCCTTACCAGCCTTAATCTTTGACTTCCCCCAGGTCATTTTACTTGCTGACCCAATGCTCTGGTTCCCACTCCCCTACCACACTAGTTTAAACTCTTCTGACTGATACTAGTGAACATCCCTGCCAGGATATTGATGCCCCTCCAGTTTAGGTGCAACATGCCCTTCTTGCAGTGTTCCCAGCTGCTCCAGAATTTATTCAATGATTCATGTACCTGAAGACCTCCTTCTTAGACCAGCTCCTTAGCAAGACATTTAACTAAACTATCTGCCTATTCTTAGCTTCATTAGCACGTGACAAAGGAAGTAATCCCATATTACAACTCTAGATGTCAAAGAGGCCATTCAGCACATTGTGCCTGTGTTGGCTCTCTGAAGATACAATTCCTCTTATGCCACACCCTGTTTTTATCCTGACGCCCTGGAAGCTCTAACTTTTCAGATAATGATGTAAATCCCATTTTAAAGCCTCAGTTGACCGTGGCTCTGCCGCATTCTCAGGTAGTGTACCTTTGATCCCCACTACTCACTGTGTGAGAAAACTTTTCCTCATGTTGCCATTGCTTCTTTGGCAGTTATTTTAAATTGTGTTCTTCGGTTCTCAATCCTTCTGCTAAAAGAAACAGTTTCTCCAGTTTTATCCTGCAAGATCTCTCATGATTTTGAATATGTCTATCAGATCTCCCTTCAACTTTCTCTTGTTTAAGGAGAACAATTATGACCTCTTCAATCTTTCTGTTTAACTGAAGTTCCCCACCTCTGGAACCTTTCTTGTGAATCTTTTCTCTTCCTTCTCTAATACCCTCAAACCTTACCAATTGATGTTGCACAGAACAAGATGTATACTCGCATTTTGGGTGAATCATTTATTGTTTTATGCATGTATAACATAAATATCTATGTTTTTGTTTGCTGTGACTGTATTAACAAAGCCCAGGATGTTCTATGTTTTATTCACAGCTCTCGCAGCCTATCCTGCAACGTTCAATGATATATGTACATGTACATCCTGTTATCACTGCTTCTGTACCCACTTTAGCATTGTTTCCTTTTATGTTGTTTTTCGGCATTTTCCTTTACAAAATTAATTACTTCACACTTCTCTCTAAATTGCATCTGCCTCTTGTCCACCTGTGCAAGCAAACTGTCCTTTCTTTGAAATTCTACGCCATCCTGGCAAACGTTCACAATGCATCTAAGTTTCATGTTATCTGCAAAAAGTCAAAATTAGTCCCTGTGCAAAGTAACTATCATATCAGTAAGCAGGATCTGAACACCAACCCCCAGAGTGCTCCACTCGAGACCTTTCTGCAGTCAAGGAAACAGATCATTCACCATTCATTTGATGTTCCACGATGCAGCCAATTTTGTATCCTGCTATTCCTATTATTTTTGCATTGTATGTGGAAATGATATTATGCACAAGTGAGTGACTTTCCCACCACCAAAATCACCGTGACTCTAATTTTGTTTTTGTAAACTAATAACCAGTGAAATATCTCCTTAAAGGCCTGTATCCCATCACCAAGTCATCCTTTATTTACACATGCATTGGATGCAACACTGACCAAGCTATGACAAAGCCTGCTCCTCAATTCAGAGGAACCCCTGACACTCCTGTTTATATCTGTCAGCCAGGGTTCTCTGATTGGACCAGATTAGCCAGACCAATCATATTCTATGAGATCTGCCCGGCTGTCTTTGTTCCAATCACTGCAACCACCACCAGCAATCACCCATTAAGCCAATTATGGACATTGCAATCTATCAGAAGTGAGGGGGTATAGACAGCGTGAATGGCCTAAATCAAAATGGAACTCGAGGGGGAAGCTGCTCCATTTAGTTTTTATTTAAGCTATTTTTCTAAGCAACCTGTTCGGAGATGTTATTACACATCTCCACAGCTATGTGTGGAATTGAATCTAGGCCTTTTGGTCCAGGAGTATGGACTCTACATCTGCACTACAAGAGCCCCTATCTAATCCATTTATTCAATGAGCCCCAAAATTTCTTACATGTCTGTTGTGTGGCATTTTATCAAATGCCTCATGATAGTTCTTGTACGCCTATAGCATCACCCTCATCACATTATCTCATCAAAAAAGCCAAGCAAGTCAATTAAAAACGATTTGTCTTTAATAAACTCAAATTGGCTGTCCTTAATGATCTGCACTTGCCCAAATAGAGTCATAGAGTCATAGTGTTATACATCAGTCCAACTTGCCTGTGCTGACCAAATATCCTAAAATGGTCTAGTTCCATTTGTCAGTGTTTGGCCCATGTCTCCCTAAACCCTTCCTATTTGTGAACCCATCCAGATGTCTTTTAAATGTTATAATTGTACCTGCCTCTTCCAGTTCCTCTGGCAGCTGGTCCCATGCACACACCACCATCTGTGTGAGAAAGCTACCCCTCTGGTCCTTTATATGCCTTTCCCCTCTTAAACCTATGCCCTCTAGTTTTGGATTCCCCTGGCCAAGGAAAAACACCTTGGCTATTCACCCTGTCCGTGCACCTCATGATTTTATAAACCGCTTTAAGGTCACATCTCAGCCTCCAATGCTCTAGGGAACAAAAGCCCCGGCCTATTCAGCATCTCCCTACAGCTCAAACCCTCCAAAACCAGCAACCTTCTTTTAAACCTTTTCTGTACCCTTTCTAATTTAACAACATCCTTCCTTTGGCAGGGAGACCTGAATTGAACACAGTATTCTCAAAGTGACGTCATCAATATCTTCTATAGCTGCACGAGACATCCCAACTTCTATATATAATGTACCAATCAATAAAGGCAAGCATGCTAAATGCATTCTTCACCACCCTGTCTACGTGAACCTCTACCTTTAAGAAGTATGCACCTGCACCCTTGGTCTCTTTGTTTAGCTACTCTCCCCAGGGCCCTACCATCATGTGTATATCTCCTGCCTTGGTTTGTCTTACCAAAGTGCAACACCTCACATTTATCTCAACTAAACTCTATCTGCCACTCCTTGGCCCATTGGTCCACCTGATCAAGATCCTTTGTGCTGAGATAACCTTCTTTGCTGTCCACTACACCACCAATTTTAGTGTCATCTGCAAACTTGCAATCCACACCTCCTATATTCACATCCAATTATTCATACAAATGACAAAAAGCAGTGGCCTGAGCATCAATCCTTGTGGTGCACTGCTGGTCACCCATCTCCAATCTGCAAAGCAACCCTCTACCACATCCTCTGTCTCCTTCCTTAAGGTCAAATTTGTATCCAGTTGGCTAGCTCCCCTGGATTCCATGTGATCTAACCAGTCTGCCATGCAGAATCCTGTTAAACACCTCAGTGAAGTCTATACAGACAATATCTACCACTCCGTCTTCATCAATCTTCTTTGTCATGTCTTCAAAAACCTCAACAAAAAATGATTAATTTTATCCTGAATTATTGTTTATAACTAGAGAATTTTCCTGTTCTTTGACAATCCCATTGTGTTTAAGAAAGACAGTCAGCACCTTCACAAATTTATCTCAAACTTCTCTCAGTACTTTTGAATGATTATCTTCTTGTCCTGGATTCTAAACAACTTTTAAGTTGCAAATTCTCCTCCATATCAATTTTAAACTTGGCAAATATTCCAATTACATCCTCTTTCAAGTAATCTCTTCATAGTCCCAGAGGGCCAGAGCACTGCTCTGTCATCAGGGAGAGATGGTGGTTGATGGTTTAACCAGAAGATCACCACACCTTTCAAGTAAGTGGTGATGTTGAGCAGGTGAGACTTTGTGGTTGATTCAATCAGTGCAGGAACTGAACCCGCGCTGTTATCATCACTCACCAGCTGTCCAGTTAACTAAGCTAGCAGCTGCAAATGTCTTGATAAAAACAAATGCAAAGTATTCATTTAAAACTGTGGTGCCTGCCTACAAGTGTAAATGCCCCTTTTGTCACTAATTGGCAGCACTTCTTATGCTATTCTTTTATTATTTATATGCCTATAGAAGATTTGAAAACTCTGGAATGGTAGGAACTATCGATGCTGGAGTCTGAGGTAACAAGTTGTGGAGCTGGAGGAACACAGCAGGCCAGGCAGCATCAGAGGAGCAGAAAAGCTGACGTTTCGGGTCTGGATCCTTCTTCAGAAATGGGGGAGGGGAAGGGGGCTCTGAAATACTTAGAGAAAAGGTGCAGTGATTGAAAGTGCATAGTGGAGCAGATAGGTGGGAGGGAAGACGGACAGGTCAAGGAGGCAGGGACGAAGCTAGTGAAGGTGAGTGTAGGTAGAAAGTTGGGATGGTGGTTGGTCAGTGAGGATGGAGGGGTGGATAGTTGGGAGGGAAGACAGGCAGATCAAGGAGGCGTGGATGAGGCGGAGAGGGGGAGTTGATCTTGGGATGAGGTCAGGAGTGGGGAGACTTTGAAGCTTGTAAAGTCCACATTGAGACCATCGGGTTGTAGGGTTCCAGGGCGGAATATGAGGTGCTGTTCCTCCAGTTTCTGGGTGGCATCATTGTGACACTGGAAGAGGCCCAGGATGAACATGTCATCCAGCAAGTGGGAGGGGGAGGCGAAGTGCTTCGCGACTGGGACTGCGCATCCACTAATATAGTCTATCGTCTGCACATCTGCTAATGTGGTCTATTGAAGCTAATGTTCACCTGCACATCCGCTAATGTGGTCTATCGTTTTATCTGACTTCCAGACTGCTCATCTGCGACTCCCTCGTCCGCTCCACACTCCCCAATAGCCTCACCACGCCCAGCACTTGCCCCTGCAACCGCAGGAGGTGCTACACCTGCCCATACACATCAACCCTCACATCCATCCCAGGCCCCAAAAAACCCTCCACATTAAACAGATATTCACCTGCACATCCGTTAATATGGTCTATTGTATCTGCTGTTCCCGATGTGGCCTCCTCTACAGCAGGGAGACCAAGCGGAGGCTTGGAGACTGCTTTGTGGAGCTCCTATGCTCAGTTCACGATAAATGACAACACCTCCCAGTCGTTTACATCAATGACTTAGATGAGGGGAGAAGAGGCATGGTAGCTAAATTTGCAGATGACACGAAAATTGTCATGCATGTACATTGTAAGAGGATGTGAGGAAGTTGCAGACCAAATATGGATAGATTGATTGAGTGGGCAAATGTGGCAGTTGTAGGATAATGTGTGAAGATGTGAAGTTGTTCATTTTGGCAGGAAGAATAAAAAGCCAGAAAATTATTTCAATAGAGAATGATTGCAGAATTCCAAGGGACACAGGGGCATAGAGATAACACAGTCTGGAGCTGGAGGAACACAACAGGCCAGGCAGCATCAGAAGAACAGGAAAGTTGACTTTTTGGGTTGGGACCCTTCTTCAGAAATGGGTCTTGACCAAAAATATCAACATTCCTGCTCCTCTGATGCCTGGCAGCTGTGTTCCTTCAGCTCCACACTGTGTTATCTCTATAACCCTGTGTCCCTTGGAATTCTGCAGTCATTGTCTGTTGAAATCATTTTCTGGCTTTCTGTTCTTCCTGCCAAAATGAACAACTTCACATCTTCACGCATTATCCTGCAACTGCCACATTTTTGCCCACTCAATCAATCTATCCATATTTGGTCTGCAACTTCCTCACATCCTCTTACAACATACATGCATGCCAATTTTGGTTTCATCTGCAAATTTAGCTGCCACGCCTTTTCTCCCCTCATCTAAGTCATTGATGTAAATTGTAACAAATTTGAGGCCCTAGCAGGACTTGATTGATCACTTGAAAAGTTCCTCCTTGAATACTTTGTAATAAAACAAAAAACTGTGAATGCTGAAGATCCAGATCAAAAACAGAAATTAATGGAGAAAGTTAGCAGGTCTGGCAGCATCTGTGAACAGAAAGCAGAGTCAATGTTTCAATTCCAGTGAACCTTTTAGAGAACTCTGTTTAAGGAAGGAATTAAATTGAATTAGCCTTTGGATGCATTAGAGGATGTACAGAGAAAGTTCACTAGGTTGATGCCTGGTTGAGTGAGTTGTCTTACAAGGCAAGACTGGACACACTGGACCAACCTCAGGGAATCTCTCTCCCATTGCAACTCTCTTGTAATCTCTTCGGCCTTGAAACTGCTCGACCATGTCCTGAAGCAAACCAGGTACCACAGCCACATCACCTTTCTCAGCACCTGCCTACGGAACCAGATCATCCCCAAGGGACTACAGTCCACATTTCAGCCTTCCACCCTGCAGCCATATGGTATCAATGTGGACTTCACCAGTTTCAAAATCTCCCCTTCCCCCACTGCATCCCTAAACCAGCCCAGTTCATCCCCTCCCCCCACTGCACCACACAACCAGCCCAGCTCTTCCCCCCCACCCACTGCATCCCAAAACCAGTCCAACCTGTCTCTGCCTCCCTAACCGGTTCTTCCTCTCACCCATCCCTTCCTCCCACCCCAAGCTGCACCCCCAGCTACCTACTAACCTCATCCCACCTCCTTGACCTGTCCGTCTTCCCTGGACTGACCTATCCCCTCCCTACCTCCCCACCTACACCCTCTCCACCTATCTTCTTTACTCTCCATCTTCGGTCCGCCTCCCCCTCTCTCCCTATTTATTCCAGTTCCCTCCCCCCATCCCCCTCTCTGATGAAGGGTCTAGGCCCGAAACGTCAGCTTTTGTGCTCCTGAGATGCTGCTTGGCCTGCTGTGTTCATCCAGCCTCACATTTTATTATCTTGGAATCTCCAGCATCTGCAGTTCCCATTATCTCTGATACTATTTTAACCTCACTGCGAAGCCTCTTCCAGGGATGCCCAACCTGAAGAAGTTACCCTCCTCCCTCCAGATCAACCTCAGGAAATCTCTCTCCCATTGCAACTCTCTTGTAATCTCTTCGGCCTTGAAACTGCTCGACCATGTCCTGAAGCAAACCAGGTACCACAGCCACATCACCTTTCTCAGCACCTGCCTACGGAACCAGATCATCCCCAAGGGACTACAGTCCACATTTCAGCCTTCCACCCTGCAGCCATATGGTATCAATGTGGACTTCACCAGTTTCAAAATCTCCCCTTCCCCCACTGCATCCCTAAACCAGCCCAGTTCATCCCCTCCCCCCACTGCACCACACAACCAGCCCAGCTCTTCCCCCCCACCCACTGCATCCCAAAACCAGTCCAACCTGTCTCTGCCTCCCTAACCGGTTCTTCCTCTCACCCATCCCTTCCTCCCACCCCAAGCCGCACCCCCAGCTACCTACTAACCTCATCCCACCTCCCTGACCTGTCCGTCTTCCCTGGACTGACCTATCCCCTCCCTACCTCCCCACCTACACCCTCTCCACCTATCTTCTTTACTCTCCATCTTCGGTCCGCCTCCCCCTCTCTCCCTATTTATTCCAGTTCCCTCCCCCCATCCCCCTCTCTGATGAAGGGTCTAGGCCCGAAACGTCAGCTTTTGTGCTCCTGAGATGCTGCTTGGCCTGCTGTGTTCATCCAGCCTCACATTTTATTATCTTGGAATCTCCAGCATCTGCAGTTCCCATTATCTCTGATACTATTTTAACCTCACTGCGAAGCCTCTTCCAGGGATGCCCAACCTGAAGAAGTTACCCTCCTCCCTCCGGACCAACCTCAGGGAATCTCTCTCCCATTGCAACTCTCTTGTAATCTCTTCGGCCTTGAAACTGCTCGACCATGTCCTGAAGCAAACCAGGTACCACAGCCACATCACCTTTCTCAGCACCTGCCTACGGAACCAGATCATCCCCAAGGGACTACAGTCCACATTTCAGCCTTCCACCCTGCAGCCATATGGTATCAATGTGGACTTCACCAGTTTCAAAATCTCCCCTTCCCCCACTGCATCCCTAAACCAGCCCAGTTCATCCCCTCCCCCCACTGCACCACACAACCAGCCCAGCTCTTCCCCCCCACCCACTGCATCCCAAAACCAGTCCAACCTGTCTCTGCCTCCCTAACCGGTTCTTCCTCTCACCCATCCCTTCCTCCCACCCCAAGCCGCACCCCCAGCTACCTACTAACCTCATCCCACCTCCCTGACCTGTCCGTCTTCCCTGGACTGACCTATCCCCTCCCTACCTCCCCACCTACACCCTCTCCACCTATCTTCTTTACTCTCCATCTTCGGTCCGCCTCCCCCTCTCTCCCTATTTATTCCAGTTCCCTCCCCCCATCCCCCTCTCTGATGAAGGGTCTAGGCCCGAAACGTTAGCTTTTGTGCTCCTGAGATGCTGCTTGGCCTGCTGTGTTCATCCAGCCTCACATTTTATTATCTTGGAATCTCCAGCATCTGCAGTTCCCATTATCTCTGATACTATTTTAACCTCACTGCGAAGCCTCTTCCAGGGATGCCCAACCTGAAGAAGTTACCCTCCTCCCTCCGGACCAACCTCAGGGAATCTCTCTCCCATTGCAACTCTCTTGTAATCTCTTCGGCCTTGAAACTGCTCGACCATGTCCTGAAGCAAACCAGGTACCACAGCCACATCACCTTTCTCAGCACCTGCCTACGGAACCAGATCACCCCCAAGGGACTACAGTCCACATTTCAGCCTTCCACCCTGCAGCCATATGGTATCAATGTGGACTTCACCAGTTTCAAAATCTCCCCTTCCCCCACTGCATCCCTAAACCAGCCCAGTTCATCCCCTCCCCCCACTGCACCACACAACCAGCCCAGCTCTTCCCCCCCCACCCACTGCATCCCAAAACCAGTCCAACCTGTCTCTGCCTCCCTAACCGGTTCTTCCTCTCACCCATCCCTTCCTCCCACCCCAAGCCGCACCCCCAGCTACCTACTAACCTCATCCCACCTCCTTGACCTGTCCGTCTTCCCTGGACTGACCTATCCCCTCCCTACCTCCCCACCTACACCCTCTCCACCTATCTTCTTTACTCTCCATCTTCGGTCCGCCTCCCCCTCTCTCCCTATTTATTCCAGTTCCCTCCCCCCATCCCCCTCTCTGATGAAGGGTCTAGGCCCGAAACGTCAGCTTTTGTGCTCCTGAGATGCTGCTTGGCCTGCTGTGTTCATCCAGCCTCACATTTTATTATCTTGGAATCTCCAGCATCTGCAGTTCCCATTATCTCTGATACTATTTTAACCTCACTGCGAAGCCTCTTCCAGGGATGCCCAACCTGAAGAAGTTACCCTCCTCCCTCCAGATCAACCTCAGGAAATCTCTCTCCCATTGCAACTCTCTTGTAATCTCTTCGGCCTTGAAACTGCTCGACCATGTCCTGAAGCAAACCAGGTACCACAGCCACATCACCTTTCTCAGCACCTGCCTACGGAACCAGATCATCCCCAAGGGACTACAGTCCACATTTCAGCCTTCCACCCTGCAGCCATATGGTATCAATGTGGACTTCACCAGTTTCAAAATCTCCCCTTCCCCCACTGCATCCCTAAACCAGCCCAGTTCATCCCCTCCCCCCACTGCACCACACAACCAGCCCAGCTCTTCCCCCCCACCCACTGCATCCCAAAACCAGTCCAACCTGTCTCTGCCTCCCTAACCGGTTCTTCCTCTCACCCATCCCTTCCTCCCACCCCAAGCCGCACCCCCAGCTACCTACTAACCTCATCCCACCTCCTTGACCTGTCCGTCTTCCCTGGACTGACCTATCCCCTCCCTACCTCCCCACCTACACCCTCTCCACCTATCTTCTTTACTCTCCATCTTCGGTCCGCCTCCCCCTCTCTCCCTATTTATTCCAGTTCCCTCCCCCCATCCCCCTCTCTGATGAAGGGTCTAGGCCCGAAACGTCAGCTTTTGTGCTCCTGCGATGCTGCTTGGCCTGCTGTGTTCATCCAGCCTCACATTTTATTATACTGGACACACTGGGCTTGTTTCCACTGGAAGTTAGATGAGTGGGGAATGATTTGATTGAAGTAAATGGTCGTGAGAATTGGAAGTAGAATGGATGTTTCCTCTTGTGGATGAGTCCAAAACTAGAGGTCATTGTTTCAATTTAAGGGTTTCTCTATCAGGACAGAGATGAGAACTTTTCTTTCTCTCATTGATGGTTCTATGACTTTAGAATGCTCTGCCTCAGAAGGGAGTGAAGGTGGAGTCATTGAATATTTTTAAGAATGAGGCACGTATTAAATTTTTTTAGGGTGGCATAGTGGCTCAGAGCATAGCACTGCTGCCTCATAGTGCCAGGAACCCAGGTTTGATTCCACCCTCGGGTGACTGTCTGTGTGGAGTTTGCATGTTCTCCTCATGCCTGTGTGGGTTTCGTGTGACTGCTCTGGTTTCCTCCCACAGTCCAAAGTTGTGAACGTTTAGTGGATAGACCATGTTATGTCGCCCTGTTGCATTCAGGGATGTGCACTCTAGGTGACATAGCCATAGGGAATGCAGGGTTATGCAGATAAGGTAGGGGCTAGGGTCTGATGGGATTCTCTTTGGAGGATCCATGCTGACTTCATGGGCCAAATGGCCTCTTTCCACATGGTAGGGATTCTTTGATTGTACAGCTGGATGAATTCATGTTTGGTAAGGCAATTAAGGAGACAGATTGAAATGCTGAATTGTAACTACAAACAGATCAGCCATCATCTTATTGAATGGTGGAGCAGGCTCAAGAGGCTGAATAGTTTCCTTATAGATACTGTCAGCACAGAAGGAAGCCACTCAGCCTATTATGCCTCCATTAGTCAACAAAGATCTGATTACACTATTCCCTTTATTCCAGCTTGTGACCCATTGCCTTGATAGTTATGGAAAACAGGTGAATATTAAAAAACTGCATCAATGTAATGATAATTTCTGATTCCACGACACTTTCAGGCAACAAGTAGCCTCTTGGTGAAAGAATTGCACCTCAACTTTCCTCTTAGCTTTCTGCTTCTTAAATCTATCACCTTTACCTACAGTGCTCTCTACCAATGGAATAAGTGCCTTCTAATCCACCCTATCTATATCCCTCATAATCTTATACATCACTATCAGGTTACCTCTCATCCTTCATTGCTCCAAGAAAAACAACACAGTGCAATGAATTTTTCCTCATAGCTCAGACCCTCCAGCCCAGGTAGCATGGTAACTCTCCTTTACATCCTCTCTCCTCCTACTTCTCCTTACATTATACATGACGGAGAGTGAGTCGTGATGACAGAAAATAACTTTTCCATTTCAATGTGTGTAATGTGTGACAGATTCATTAGTTTGCACGTTCCTTTTGAACAACTCTTTACTTTTATTTTTGTGTTCATTCATGGGATGTGAGCAGCACTGATAACTTGCTGCCACTGAGGTGGTAATGATGACCCATGTTCTTGAAATGTCACTGTTCATACTGTTACAATTTGATATATTTGAGTGCCTTGCTCAGCCATTTTAGAGGCCGTTTAAGAATCAGTCCCATTGCTCTGCATTTAGAGTCATGTGCTGTCCTTTGGCAGGAAGAATAGAAGAGCTGAATATCATTTAAATGGAGAAAGACTGCAGAAGGCTACAGAACAGAGGGATTTTGTTAATCACAGACAGCTAATATTCACATTCAGTGGGAAAGTAAATGAAACATTGGCCTTTATTTCAAATGATTGAAATAGGTTATGTCTTTTCTTTCTTGCAGCACTGTAGGCTGAGTAGTGACCTTACAGGGGTTTATAAAATCATGAGGGGCATGGATAGGAAGAATAGCCAAGGTCTCCAAGGATAAGAGTGTCCAAAAATAGAGGGTATGGGTTTAATGTGAGAGGGGAAAGAGTTAAAAGGGACCTGAGGGGCAACCTTTTCATGCAGAGGGTGGTGCATGTATGGAATGAGTTGTCAGAGGAGGTGGTGGAGATGGAAACAATTACAATGTTAAAAGATATCTGGATGGATACATGAATAGGAAGGGTTTAGAGAGATATGGGCCAAATGCTGACAAATGGGACAGGATCAGTTTAGGATATCTGGTTGGCACGGACAAGTCGGTCTGAAGGGTCTGTTTCTGTACTGTATAGTTCTATGACTCTATGAATGGACTATAAAACTAGGGCAGTTTTGCTCAAATTGTACAATTACAAACTCATCAGACTGCAGCTGGAATACTGCAAACAGTAAGGAAAGGTATCCTGTCATTGGAAGCACTCCAGGGAAGTTTCACGAGGCTGACACAAGGTAAGGAGGGACAAGTTTATGAGAAGAGGTTGCATAGATTGGGCGTGTCCTCTTTGGAATAATGAAGAATGAGAGGTGACCTCCATGGAACATAATAGATTCTTAGAGAGCTTGGTAAAATAGATGCAGAAAATTTGTTTCCTCTTGCAGAAGAGCCTAGGACCAGAGGGTATAATCTCAGAGCAAGGCAATTACCATCATAAGGCTGAAATGAGGAGAACTATCTTCTCTCAGATGGTTATGAACCTGTGGAACTATTTACCGCAGAAGGCCATAGAGTTTGGGTTGTCAAAGCTGAGATTTTTATTCAGTTAGAGAACCAAGGGTGAGGGAGCAGGAGAGGGAGTTGAGGGTTTTCACATCAGCTATTATCTCATTGACTGG
This sequence comes from Stegostoma tigrinum, assembly GCF_030684315.1. Taxonomy (NCBI): domain Eukaryota; kingdom Metazoa; phylum Chordata; class Chondrichthyes; order Orectolobiformes; family Stegostomatidae; genus Stegostoma; species Stegostoma tigrinum. The sequence continues at coordinate 20,983,689 of NC_081387.1, forward strand.
TGGAGGAGCCATGATGGGCTGAAGGGCCTATTTCTGCTTCTATGTTTTTATGGATTGCATAAAACGACATATTTTCTTCCCTCAAGGATTTTAGTGAATAGCGCAGACTGATGGAGTACCAGTTCAGTGACACGACCGTTGCATCACAAACTGTTATCACTTAAGCCTAAGGTCAAAAATCCATTGGGTCGAATATCTCAATCGCATTTCACTCGTTTCCTGAAATCCAGCAAAACATCGGGATAGTTCACCCAGATCCCATTACTTGAGCATCCGTTCGACTGCTTACAATCGTCTTCATTGGTTTCTAGCCTGAGGGGACTCAAAGCCACTCACCTCCTAGACATATTCCAAACTGCGCACCGATCTTGAATTTACGTCTCATAAACACTCTTCCTGCTAGCCATTGTACAATGATCCCAATCATTTGAGTCCCTCGCTGTGATAACAAGTTGTAGAGCTGGATGAACACATTTTGAAAAAAAAGAAAAAAAAATTCTGAAGAAGGGTCTAGGCCCGAAACATCAGCCTTCCTGCCCCTCTGATGCTGCTTGGCCTGCAGTGTTCATCCAGCTCCACACCTTGTTATCTCAGATTCTCCAGCATCTGCAGTTCTCTGAGTTCCTCGATGTACTGAGGGAGGGTCACTCGACTCGAAACTTTAATTCTGATTTCTCTGCGCAGATGCTGCCAGGCGTGCTAAGCTTTCCCGGCAATTTCTGTTTTTGTCCCTCAGCTATACTGGTAACGCAGAATGCCAGTCACCTGTTTGTAGGTTTCTCTGGAGGTACGCCATTGTGTGAAAGGGACTGAACCGCGTGATTAAATTACAGGCTGGCAGATTACTTCTCGCCAGCCACATTCACATCACCCCTCCTTCCCCAACAGCCCACCCTCAACAACACAACTCAAGTGAAGTCAGCCCAACTTCACCCTTCATCTAAAGTTGCATCTCACCGACACAGTTGTATCACCATGACTCTCCTGAGGAGGGATTCGGGGAAATCATTCCCCATTCGATGCGGCTGGTGATCTAGACAACCGTGCAACGCAGCAATCGCATTGTGGGACACATTTGCACCTCAGCAAAGATTACACCTGATACATCATTTCTTAAGGGAGTGCAAAGAGACGGGAGGTGTATTTACAGCCCCGCACCCCCCCCCCCTCCCCACCCACACCGTATCCCAGCTTACCAGCATTTTTTTCGATGATACGTGCCACTGATCGCTAAAAAAAACCAATTCTATTTTGGTTCCCACATACACACAGCATTGATTTGCTTGTTTTTTTTTAAGCCGGAGGCGATCTCTTCAGTTGTGAGGTACAGTAAACAGGTCTGCACCGCCTCTCGGCACACGAGTCGTTGAACCTCCCCTGCACCTCCAACACCCTTTTGTCTTCGAGGTATGAAGTGTCCGTCTTCAGAGAATTCGATATCTCTTTCCGGAGTGAGGTGTAGGGAGTGTAGGAAGAGCGGGCTCTCAAGTGTGAGAGACTGCCCCCACTCCTGATTTCCTCTTAACACACCGCTTTGCGCCGCTGGAGAGATTCAGTGACAGTTTCCCTCCACGTTTCGACTCATTGACTGAAACAGTGTGGTACCCAAACGTCGGTTTCCGAAATCTTTTCGGTCACTGGGGCAATTTGGCGAGGCGCAGCTTTGACCACAACAATCCTTTTCTTGCTTGACTAAGTACCGCTGAGGGGACTCTGTACCTGCATTGTCCCAGTGCCGGACAATCCCCTGTCCCTGCTGCTTTCATTGTGAGTCAAATGTTGAGGCACCTACCTGCTTCTCATTTCTTGCATCGGAAGGAGTTGGGGCGGGGAGATGGGAGTGCGGGTGATGGAGTAGATAATCTATTTTCAACACTTAGCCTCTCTCGCTCTCCAGCTGGGATAGAACTTGTGACTTCCTTGCCAGGCCTCAGCTGCAGAGTGGGAGCTTCACCTAGTTAATGAGGCATTGGGGAGGGACTGAATGAGACTTTCCTTAATCGCTGAGATGGAATCCCTCTGGATGAGCATTCATCTTTGTGCCTTCAAGATTTTCATCCACGTTTCTGTTTTGTTTTATTCCCAGGATGTAGCATCGCTGGGCTGGGACCGTCTTTTATTGCCCATTCCTAATTGCCCAGAGGGCATTTATGGGTTAGCTACGTTGCCTTAAGTCTGGAGTCATATGCAGGCCAGACCAGATAGGGTCGTTAAAAAAACGAAAAGCCTGAGGATGTTGTAAATCAGGAACAAACACAAAAGTTTCTCGAAAAACTCGTCAGGTCTGGCAGCATCTGTGAAGGAAAAAAAACAAGAGTTAATGTTTCGGGTCCGGTGACCCTTCCTCAGACCTGGAGGAAGTTCTTAGGAAGGGTCACCGGACCCGAAACATTAACTTTTTTTCCTTCACGGATGCTGCCAGACCTGCTGAGCTTTTTCAGCAACTTTGTTTTTTGTTCTTAATAGGGACGTTAGTGAACCAGCGAGGCCAGCTCTTTATTTCAGATTTTATTAAGCTTAAATTTCACCATCTGCCATAATGGGATTTCAGCCCATACCTCCAGAACATCAGACTGGTCGAGTGACCTGTCCTCAGAACAGTATTGAGCATTACACACTGGCTAGCCGGAAGAGGGTTTACGAAGTATAAATTCAAGGTGGGTGTGCAGTTTGAGCTATGTCCAGGAGGTAAGTCCCCTAGAGTGCACTCATAGGGGCCTTCTGTCTGACTTTACCACCCCCTTCTATTTGTATGTTTTGGAGGGAGGAGCTGCTGGACAGTAGGTTTCATTAGTCGACTGACACACACCATGCGTAGGACGGTGGGTCAGTGGTTACATCTGCTGCCTCACAGTCCCAGGGATTCAGGCTCGATTCTATGCACAGGTGGCTGTCTGTGTAGAGTTTGCACATTCTCTGTGTGTCTGAGTGGGCTTTCTCTGGCGGCTCGAGTTTCCTCCCACAGTCCAAAGATGTGCATGCTAGATGGATTGGCCTTGGTAGGTGCAGGGTTACAGGGATAGTGTAGGGGGCTGTGTCTGTGTCTGGGTGGGATTCTCTTCAGAGGGTCAGTGTGGACTCAATGGGCCAAATGGCCTGCTTCCACACTGTAGGGGTTCTATGATTCTATGAAAAGCAAATTGCAGGAGATGCCAGACGTGTGGACTAGGGATGGAAAATGCTCAGCTTCCATAGAGAGAGTCACAGAGCTAATGTTTCAGGGGACAAAACTAATCAGGGGTAATTTTTGGGTGGCATAAGATTGTTCCTGATAAAATATATACTGTTGTTCTCACTGTTGGGCTTTTGAGGAAGTGATGTAGTGAAACTGGGGACAGATCTTGAAAATGTTCTGATCTCTGACTGGCTAGCATTCATTAAGTTGCAATCATGAGAAGATGTTGAGATAGGGTACATGGATAAACAAAGTGGAGGAGAAGGGGACGTGAGAAACACCAGCAGAATAAGCCTATATGACCCCTTCAGTAAGCTCATGGCTGATCTTTGAACTCAACTCCACTTTTCCTCCCGATCACTACATTCCCTGATTTTCTTACCATCTGAAAAAAGCTATCAATCCCCTGTAATGAGAAATACAATCACTAGGGTGAGATCCAACAGGCTCTAAGGTAGAGAATTCTAACTTGCTTGATGAAGAAATCTCACATCATCTAAACGGCTAAACTGTAGTTGGAAACAACATTTTCTAGTCGAGACTCTCCAGCCAGGGAAACAGCCTCTTGGCTCTTACCTGTTCAACATCTCAAACACTTGTATATATTTTGGTGACGTTGATTCTTACTTTTCCAAAAGTCACATCTGCATCATCGCTCTTCAAAAGACAGTCCCTTAATCTCAGGAATCAGTCTGTGTGCAGCCAATGCCAACAGAAATCAGTTGTGCCAAGTGGTGTGCCATAGTGCTGCACTTCTTCTGCAACTCTTGATTTTCTTCAGACACTGAAGTAATCCATGTTGCTATGCATAAAAACACCTGGACAATATTCATTCCTGGGCCGATATGTGACAAAAAACATCTGTGCCACTGAATTGCCAGGCAATGACCATCTCTAGCTAGAATGAATCTAACCATCTCTCCCACTCTCCTCTGTGCCCAAATGCATTACAATCACTGAACAACTGCCCCCACATCTCCCAAAGTCACATGTAGGTGTCAATTATCATGAAGGGCTTCGAGAGGCTGGTCATGGCCCATATTAACTCCAGTCTCCTAGTCTGCCTCGATCTCCTACAATTTGCCTACCAATGTAACCGGTCTACAGCAGATGCCATTATCCTTAGCCCTGCACTCATCACTAGAATATCTGGATGACAAAGACACTTATGTCAGACTCGTGCTCATTGACCTTCAACACCATTATCCCCTCCAGACTGATGTCAAAACCCTGTGACCATGGTCCTCTGCAACTGGACCCTCAGCTTTCTGACCTGTAGACTGCAATCAGCAAAGATGAGTAACTGCACCTCCTACCAATAACACTCAACAATAGGGACCTCAAGGATGGATCCTCAGCCGCTATTGCACTCCCTGTACACTCATGACCGTGTTGCCAAATTCTAAACAAATACCATCTACAAGTTCGCTGATGACACCCTCTGTGGTAGGACAGATATCGAAAAACGAATCAAAATACAGAAGGGAGATAGAGGGCTTAGTGACTTAGTGCATGTAAGCAAAATCTCTCTCAATCTTGGAAAAACTAAAGAATTGATCATTGACTTTGGAAAGAAAGGAGGAGAACATGCCCCATCTACATCAAGGGAACTGAGATTAAGAGGGTGAGGCACCAGGTTCCTCAGAGCGATGATAACCAACAACCTGTTCTGGACTGGCCATATAGATGCAACAGTTAAGAAGGCACAACAATATCTCTTCTTCCTCAAGTGGCTCAGGAAATTGGGCTTGTCCATAAGGAACCTCATCAACTTCTACAGATGCACCATTGAAAGCATACTGTCTGGGTGCAAGATAATAAAGTGTGAGGCTGGATGAACACAGCAGGCCAAGCAGCATCTCAGGAGCACAAAAGCTGACGTTTCGGGCCTAGACCATTCATCAGAGAGGGGGATGGGGTGAGTGTTCTGGAATAAATAGGGAAAGAGGGGGAGGCGGACCGAAGATGGAGAGAAAAGAAGATAGGTGGAGAGGAGAGTATAGGTGGGAAGGTAGGAAGGGGATAGGTTAGTCCAGGGAAGACGGACAGGTCAAGGAGGTGGGATGAGGTTAGTAGGTAGGAAATGGAGGTGCGGCTTGGGGTGGGAGGAAGGGATGGGTGAGAGGAAGAACACGTTAGGGAGGCAGAGACAGGCTGGGCTGGTTTTGGGATGCAGTGGGGGGAGGGGATGAGCTGGGCTGGTTGTGTGATGCAGTGGGGGGAGGGGACGAAATGGGCCGGTTTTGGGATGCGGTGGGGGAAGGGGAGATTTTGAAGCTGGTGAAGTCCACATTGATACCATTGGGCAGCAGGCTTCCCAAGCGGAATATGAGTTGCTGTTCCTGCAACCTTCAGGTGGCATCATTGTGGCACTGTAGGAGGCCCATGATGGACATGTCATCTAAAGAATGGGAGGGGGAGTTGAAATGGTTCACGACTGGGAGGTGCAGTTGTTTATTGTGAACCAAGCAGAGGTGTTCTGCAAAGCGCTCCCCAAGCCTCCGCTTGATTTCCCCAATGTAGAGGAAGCCACACCGGGTACAGCGGATGCAGTATACCACATTGGCAGATGTGCAGGTGAACCTCTGCTTAAAATGCAAAGTCATCTTGGGGCCTGGGATAGGGGTGAGGGAGGAGGTGTGGGGGCAAGTGTAGCACTTCCTGCTGTTGCAGGGGAAGGTGCCGTGTATGGTGGGGTTGGAGGGCAGTGTGGAGCGAACAAGGGAGTCACAGAGAGAGTGGTCTCTCCGGAAAGCAGACAAGGGTGGGGATGGAAAAATGTCTTGGGTGGTGGGGTCGGATTGTAGATGGCGGAAGTGTCAGAGGATGATGCGTTGTATCCGGAGGTTGGTGGGGTGGTGTGTGAGGACGAGGGGGATCCTCTTTGGGCGGTGCACTGGCCTGGTACGGCAACTGTTCTGCCCAGGACTGTAAGAAACTACAGAAGGAGGTGGGCATAGTCCAGACCACCACAGAAGCCAACCATCCACCCTCGGACTCCATTTACATGGCTTGCTGATGCAGAAAGGCTACCAATATCATCAAAGACCCATCACACCTCTCCTACGACATCTTCTGTTAGACAGAAGATACAGAAGCCTGAACACACGCACAAGCAGGTTCAGGAATGGCTTCTTCCTAGCCACGTTTAGACTATTGAATGGACTCTCTTGCCTCAAATAATGATAGATCTTGCTAACATGATCTGGCCTAGAATATGCCCTGTGCAGTGTAACCTGTACCTCTGTCTAAGTTGTTTTGATCTGTACATCTTTAGAACATAGAACATAGAACATAGAACAGTACAGCACAGAACAGGCCCTTCAGCCCACGATGTTGAGCCGACCATTGATCCTCATGTATGCATCCTCAAATTTCTGTGACCATATGCATGTCCAGCAGTCTCTTAAATGTCCCCAATGACCTTGCTTCCACAACTGCTGCTGGCAACGCATTCCATGCTCTCACAACTCTCTGTGTAAAGAACCCACCTCTGACATCCCCTCTATACTTTCCTCCAACCAGCTTAAAACTATGACACCTCGTGATAACCATCTCTGCCCTGGGAAATAGTCTCTGGCTATCAACTCTACCTATGCCTCTAATTATCGTGTATGCCTCAATTAGATCCCCTCTCCTCCTCCTTTTCTCCAATGAAAAAAGTCCGAGCTCAGTCAACCTCTCCTCATAAGATAAGGCCTCCAATCCAGGCAGCATCCTGGTAAACCTCCTCTGAACCCTCTCCAAAGCATCCACATCTTTCCTATAATAGGGCGACCAGAACTGGACACAGTATTCCAAGTGTGGTCTAACCAAAGTTTTATGGAGCTGCAACAAGATCTCACGACTCTTAAACTCAATCCCCCTGCTAATGAAAGCCAAAAGACCATACGCTTTCTGAACAACCCTGTCCACTTGGGTGGCCATTTTAAGGGATCTATGTATCTGCATACCAAGATCCCTCTGTTCCTCCACACTGCCAAGAATCCTATCCTTAATCCTGTACTCAACTTTCAAATTCGACCTTCCAAAATGCATCACCTCGCACTTATCCAGGTTGAACTCCATCTGCCACCTCTCAGCCCATCTCTGCATCCTGTCAATGTCCCGCTGCAGCCTACAACAGCCCTCTATACTGTCAATGACAGCTCCAACCTTCGTGTCGTCTGCAAACTTGCTGACCCATTCTTCAATCCCCTCATCCAAGTCATTAATAAAAATTACAAACAGTAGAGGCCCAAGGACAGAGCCCTGTGGAACACCACTCACCACTGACTTCCAGGCAGAATATTTTCCTTCTACTACCACTCGCTGTCTTCTGATGGCCAGCCAATTCCGTATCCAGACAGCTAAGTTCCCCTGTATCCCATTCCTCCTGACCTTCTGAATGAGCCTACCATGGGGAACCTTATCAAATGCCTTGCTGAAGTCCATATACACCACATCCACAGCTCGACCTCATCAACTTTTCTAGTCACATCCTCAAAGAACTCGATAAGGTTTGTGAGGCATGACCTGCCCCTCACAAAGCCGTGCTGACTGCATTTAATCAAGCCATGCTCTTCCAAATGGTCATAAATCCTATCCCTCAGAATCCTTTCTAACACCTTGCAGACCACAGACATGAGACTTACTGGTCTGTAATTGCCAGGGATTTCCCTATTTCCTTTCTTGAAGAGAGGAATTACATTTGCCTCTCTCCAGTCCTCAGGTACGACTGCAGTGGAGAGCGAGGATGCAAAGATCTTCGCAAGTGGCAAAGCAATTCCATTTCTCGTTTCCCAGAGCAGCTGAGGACAAATCTGGTCTGGGCCTGGCGACTTGTCAATCTTAATGTTTGACAAAATTTTCAGCACATCAGCTTCTTCTATCTCTATCCATTCCAGCATGCACACCTGCTCTTCAAAGGTTTCATTTACTACAAAGTTTGTTTCTTTCGTAAAGACAGAAGCAAAAAACTCATTTAGGGCTTCCCCTACCTCCTCAGACTCCACACACAAGTTCCCTATGCTATCCCTGATCCGCCCTACTCTTTCTTTGACCATTCTCTTATTCCTCACATTAGTGTAAAATGCCTTTGTGTTCTCCCTAATCCGTTTGGCCAAGCCTTTCTCGTGACCCCTCCTGGCTCTCCTCAGACCATTTTTGAGCTCCTTCCTCGCCTGCCTGTAATCCTCTAGAGCTGAGCTTGACCCTAGCTTCCTCCACCTTATGTAAGCTACCTTCTTCCTTTTGACGAGAAGCTCCACCGCTCTCGTCCTCCAATGTTCCTTTATCTTACCCCTTCTTGCCTGTCTCAGAGGGACATATTTATTCATCACTCGCAACAACTGTTCCTTAAACAGTCTCCACATGTCTATAGTGCCTTTACCATGGAACAATTGCTCCCAGTCCATGCTTCCTGACTCATGTCTAATCGCATCATAGTTTCCTCTTCCCCAATTAAATATCCTCCCATTTTGCCTAATCCTCTCCTTCTCCATAACTATCACCAAAATGCTCTCCCACCACAAGATCTGATACCTGCCCCAGCTCGTTTCCGAGCACCAAGTCTAGAATGGCCTCTCCCCTCGTCGGCCTGTCAACGTACTGAGTTAGGAAACCCTCCTGAACACACCTTACAAAAACAGCTCCATTTAAATCTTCTGCTCGAAGGAGGTTCCAATCAATATTGGGAAAGTTAAAGTCACCAATTACAACAACCCTACTACGTCCATACTTTTCCAAAATCTGCCGACCTATGCTTTCTTCAATCTCCCTGCTGCTGTTGGGGGGCCTGTAGTAAACCCCTAACGAGGTGACTACTCCCTTGCTGTTCCTAATTTCCACCCACACTGACTCAATAGGCAGATCTTCCTCGACAATGGAAGCTTCTGTAGCTGTGGTACCCTCTCTGATTAGTAGTGCTACACCCCCTCCTCTTTATCCCCCCTCACTATTTTTTTTAAATGTTCTAAACCCTGGAACATCCAGCAACCATTCCTGCTCCTGAGAAACCCATGTCTCTGTTATGGCCACAACATCATAGCACCAGGTACTGATCCATGCTCTAAGTTCATCACTTTTATTCCTGATACTCCTTGCGTTAAAGCAAACATACTTTAACCAATCCTTTGGTTCCTTCCCACTAGCTGGTCTACCTCTTGCTACTGCCTCACCTGCATCAACCCTCTCCTCCGGTATACAGCTCAGGTTCCCACCCACCTGCCATACTAGTTTAAACCCTCTCGAACTACTCGAGCAAACCTTCCACCCAGGACATTGGTCCCCTTCCAGTTCAGATGCAACCCGTCCTTCTTGTACAGGTCCCACCTTCCCCAGAAGGCATCCCAATTATCTACATATCTGAAGCCCTCCCTCCTACACCAGCTGCGTAGCCACGTGTTAAGCTGCGCCCGCTCCCTGTTCCTTGCCTCGCTATCTCGTGGCACCGGTAGTAAACTAGAGAACACTACTCTGTTCGTCCTGCTTTGCAGCTTCCATCCTAACTCCCTGAAATCACTTTTTATATCCTCAATCCTTTTTCTGGCTATATCATTAGTGCCAATATGTAACACGATTTCTGGCTGTTCGCCCTCCCCTTTTAGAACCTTATACACCCGATCGGAGACGTCCCAGACCCTCGCACCAGGGAGGCAACATACCTTCCGGGAATCCCGACCCTGACCACAAAATCTCCTGTCGATTCCCCTAACTATCGAGTCCCCTACCACGAGTACTTTTCTATTCTGCCCCCTTCCCTTCTTTGCCACAGTGTCAGGCTCAGTGCCAGAGAACTGACTACTATGGCTTTCCTCTGGTAGGTCATCCCCCCCAGCAGTATCCAAAACGGTATACTTATTGCTGAGGGGAATGTCCACAGGGGATCTCTGCACTGTCTGTCTGTCCCCTTTCCTCCCCCTAACTGTAACCCATCTATCCTTGTCCTGAGCCTTAGGAGTGACCAACTCACGATAACTCCTCTCAATTACCCCCTCTGCCTCCCGAATGATCCGTAGTTCATCCAGCTCCAGCTCCATTTCCCTAACACTATGACTTGTATGTATTGCTTGTAAACAATGCTTTTCACTGCACTTAGGAACACATGATAATAAATTAATCAATCAATCTCTATAGATTGGCAATTAACTGGGCCACCCATGTAACTGCTACAGTAACAACAGCGGGTCCAAGACTGACAATTCTTCCTTGAATAACTTACCTCCTGATTCTATACAGTCTGCCTGCTTTCTAGCTGCAGATGCTGAGATGTTCCCCTGAATAGTGGAATCTAGAACTGGGGGCACAATTTCAAAATAGTAGATCTGCCATTTAGGACAGTAATTAGGAAGAATTTCTTCTCTTAGAGCTTTTTGGAGTTTACATCATTGAATATATTAGAGGATGAGTTAGAGTTTTGATTAACAAAGGAATCATGTGGTATAGTGTAACAGACAGGAAAGTGGGTTTACAGCCAAAATCAGACTATGCATGATTTTATTAGTACTGGATCAGTTTGATGGGCTGAATGGCTGATTCCTGCTCCTATTTCTTATGTTCTACAAGACCAAGGTCAGGAATGTGATGGAATGTTGAGTTGGGTGACTGCAGTATCAACAACACTCAAGAAACTCCACACCATCTGGGACAACACATCCTGTTTGAATTATTCACTACATTACGCAAGATGCACAGTAGCGACAGTTTGCACCATCTACACCCTAGGGTCCAGTAAGTTTACAAAATTTCTTTAATAGCACTTCAGAAATTCATAATCTCTCACCTAGGAGGATAGACAAACGTATGAGGAGAGATTGACTAGGTTAGGATTGCTTTCGCTAGAGTTCAGGCAAGTTAGATTAGATTCCCTACAGAGTGGAAACAGGCCCTTCGGCCCAACAAGTCCACACCAGTCCTTGAAGCATCCCACCCAGACCCATCCCCCTATAACCCACACACCCCTGAACACTATGGGCAATTTAGCATGACTGATCCACCTAGCCTATGCATCTTTGAACTGTGGGGGAAAACTGGAGCACCCGAAGGAAACCCACACAGACTCAGGGAGAATGTGCAAACTCCACACAGACAGTCGCCTGAGGCTGAAATTAAACCTGGGTCCCTGGTGCTGTGAGGCTGCAGTGCTAACCACTGAGCCACCGTGCCGCCCCTAAATGAGATGGGTCTCTAAGAGACTTAAGTTCTAACAGACTTGACAGGTTAGATGCAAGGAGGATGTGGGTGTGTCCAGAATCAGGGGTCACAGTCTGAGGATTTGGGGTAGACCATTTAGGACACAGATGAGATATTTGTTCACCAAAAAGTGGTGAGCCTGTGGAATTCATTACCACAGGAAGTAGTTGATGCAAAAACATTGAATGTATTCAAGAGGCAGCTAGATAAAGCACTTGGGGTGAATGGGATCAAAGGTTATGGAGACAAAGTAGGATTAGGCTATTGAGTTAGACAATCAGCTATGATTGTGATGAATGGCAGAGCAGACTCGAAGGGCTGAATGGTTTCCTCCTGTTTCTATCTTTGAAGTTTCTATGTTTCTATAAAGGCAGCCTTAGATCACAGCATCTGCAGGGTCCCCCTCTAAGCAACACACAATCCTAACTTGGAAATATAATATTTATCCCTTCATCGCTATTGATTCAAAATCCTGGAACTCCTTTAACAGCAGTGCGGACTGATACAACTCGCTAAGTCAAAGGTCATTAGGGATCGGCAATATTTGCTATCCTTGTCAGCAATTGCTATATCCCATGAATGAATGAACAAAAATGTAATTGTATATGCTACTTCTATAAAATTAAATGAGCACCAGAATGTCCTGTTTTAGAATTTAATCAGCTGCATTCATCAGCAATGTAATGAATGTGATGCCATGGAAATACCTTTTTAATGAACAGAGTAGATTTTCTTGTAAGGCTGATTGGTATTCTATTGTGCCAAGTATTTCCAAGCACCATTTCAGCATGACTCTAATTCTGTTTACTTTCAGGTTACCGTAAAGAGAATAATACTCCCTTGTGTCTGATTTAGTCTACATCATGCTTCATTGCCTCTAGGGCTCAAATATAATGGAACTGCTTTAGTCATTCCCGTGGACTGCAATGTATAGTTTTCTTAAATACAGATATAATTAGGATTAACATTTGATTTAATCTCTTCTGATTACTTCTTTCTTTTTTTAAGGCATAGAAGGCATGTGGATCTGTAATGTAGCTAAAATTGTTCAGCTGGGTAAAAATTGTTCATTTGCAGGGTGCTTTATTGTTTAAGACACCAGCGTGTATCTTAGAGTCACTACAGAATCAGAAGAGGCCATTCAGTCCATTAAATCTATGCTCGATCCCTTTATAGCAATCCAATTAGTCCCATTCCCTCGCCCATCCCTGTAGCCCTGTACATTCATTGCTCCCAAAAGTGGCAAAATTCCTTTTGAACTCATTCATCATCTGGGGTACATCACATTCAAGGCCATTATCACCAGCGTGGCATAAAAATATTCATCCTCGTACCTCCAGTGCTATTGAGCTGTTTAGCTTCTGCTAATAATAGAGTGTGTGATTCATGCTTGTTCACCTCTTTTGGTCAATGCAATGAGCCAAAGATTGTCACAGGAAATGGAACAGAAGGATCAAGCTGAAATGGTAAATAGGTTGGTAGCTCATGTTAAGGACTGATGGATGGAAGAATGGATGGCTGTACGATGGATGAAAGGACGTGAATGTAGATATGTGGATATTTTGTTCTCTGAGAAAGCATTGTGATCTGTCAAATTGCTGATACAGTTCAAATGCAACAAATAATCAAAACAATAAAATAACGAACAGATTGCACAATTATGAATATTTAAGCAACTAAAATATGTTGAAAAATGTAAGTTTGCTTAACATACGGAATGAAAATGAAAGGTCCACTGCACACCTTGATTAAATTAATATCTGGAATGAAAAATCTACCTGTAACTATTGTTGATTGTCATAACAATTGATCTGTTTCACTAATGTGCTTTTGGGAAGGAAATCTGCTACCTTTACCTGGTTTGGCCTACATGTGTTTCCATCAAAGTGGTTGACTCTTAACGGCCCTTTGAAGTGGCTGAGCAAACAACTCATTTGTATCAAACTCCAATAAAGTGTTTAGAAAGGAATTGATCTCTTGGCTTCAATTGAGACAGCAAAAATAAAAATGGCAAACACTGCCTGGTTGACCCTGAAATGTCCTCCTTCCCAACATCTGGGGGCTTGTGCCAGACGTGCCAAATAGACAGCTATTCCACAGACAAGTTGAGCAACAGCCTGATGTACTCATACTCACAGAATCATACCTTACATGCAGTATCCTAGACAACACCACTGCCAGTACTCAAGGCAGATCCAGCAGAGGTGGCAGCATGGTGATATATATTTGGTAAGGAGTTGCTCTTGGAGTCCTCAAAATTGACTCTGAACCCCATGGAGTCTCACGGCATCAGGTCAAATATGGGAAAGGATATTTCCTGCAAATTGCTATCCACCATGCACGCCTCCTCCTCAGCTGCTGAATCAGTGTCCCTCCGTGATGAACACCACTTGGAAGAAGTGCTGAGGGTAGCAAGGACACAGAACATATGCCAGGTAGGGAGATTTCAATGTCCGTTATCAACAATGACTTCTGACTGAGCTGGCCGAATCCTAAAGGACACAGCTAGTTCTGCCGTGAATGGTGAAGGAATCAACAGGAAAGATGAACAAACTTGATCCCACCTTCACCAATCTACCTGCTGCATATGCATCCAATAATGACAGGTTCGAGTGACCACAGAGCGGTCATTGTGGAGAAAAAGTACTATCTTCCAGTTAGGATACCCAAAATTGTGTTGTAAGTCCATGGTAAATGGACAGATTTTAAACAGATCGAGCAACTCAAAAACTGGGTATCTGTAAGTAAATGTAAACAATCAGCAGCAGCAGAACTGTACTCATTCACAGACTGGACCCTCATGCCACTTCTCCATAGCTGCATGAGGGAAAAAAATTCTCCAAGCCACTGGCACTCAGAGAACTGCCAGAGGCCAGGGTCCTGCTCAGTTGCAGATAACAGAGGAAATCCTGGTGTCAGAACTTTACAGAAATGTAAAAGCAGACACAGGAGCAGCAGTGAGGTTTCTTGGAGATAATGGGAAAGCTAACACAAAGTCTACAGGATAGTTCCACTGCCATTTGTGTCCTGCTGCCTTTGGCTTTCATGGTCAAGTTGGCAGCTGCCTTTGGAAGCCACATCCAGTACAATCTGTATCTGCTGGATAAATGCTTGGAGCTTTATTCCATTGTCCCAGCATTGGTGCTCAGTACTAACAACAGGGCAACAGCAGGATGATGGACCAAAAACAGAAATTGCTGGAGAAACTCAGCAGGTCTGGCAGCATCTAGAGAGAAAGCAGAGTTAATTTTATGAGTCCAGTGACCCTTCTTCAGAACGGATAGTAACTAGGAAAAGATGATATTTTCATGCTGAATGCAGGGGATGTGGGAGGCATGTTTGTTAAAGGAGTGAGCAGATAGATGGGGATGGAGCCTTTTGGGATAAAAAGAAACCTAGCTAGACAAAAATAACAAAGTGTGGAGCTGAATGAACACAGCAGGCCAACCAGCATCTTAGGAGCACAAAAGTTGACTTTTGTGCTCCAAAGATGCTGCTTGGCCTGCTGTGTTCATCCAGCTCCACACTTTGTTATCTTGGATTCTCCAGCATCTGCAGTTCCCATTATCTCTGATCACAATTTTAGCTAGACAAATGGATCATTGATAGTAAGCCTGGGAAGAAGACCAAAACTGACCATAACTCTCACGCCGACTGTCTCTCTCTACTGCAGGACAGGGTTCCATCACTCCAGCTGCAGACCCCAGGACTACACTTTGACATAATGGAAAGGAAAGAAAAAAGGAGAACCTTTAAAGCACACAGATGGTATAGGTGACACTTTATTGTGAATGCCATTACATTCCCAGCTGTTGTTATTACTGGACTATTCAGACTGAAATTGTCTTGACAGATTTTTAAAAAATTTAAACAAGTTGGTCTTTCACTGTAACATTCTTCATATTTGGTTTTATCAATAAAACAGAAGTTTATTATGCAAAAGAAATTAAAATAAAATAAGATATTAAGTTACTTACATGAAACTCAATTTGAAAAATTTCAAAACACAGTAAAAATTCAATCCCACCTAACCCAACACCAATGGTCAAACACCCGTCTCTCTCAAACCTATATGTTAGACCAAATTCTTGTGAGTTTGATGTCCTCTTCCTTGATCAAGAACATAAGATCTTAGACGTTTCAGCTTCAAATAACCCTTTCAAAATGTTAACCAAAAGCCTCTGATTTGGAGCTTTCAACTAAAGCTCTTACACTGATGTAACCTATTTCTTAATCATTCAAAACTAACTTCATTCTACATTCTACATCTAACTCCAATCAGCAGTTTTGTGAACTGAAGGTAAAATATGGTCACATTCCCTTCTTGACAGCTCTCCTTGTCAATGCCTAGGGCATCAATGTATTGGTCTTAAAAGCCATCTTGTTCCTAGCCAAGACATCCATCTAAATGTTCATTTCCCTACTTTATGCCAGCAGGGTCAGACATATCGAGTTTACGTGCCAAATATAGTAGGGCACTGACATTCATTGATGTCAGACAGTTGTTAACTGGCAACAAATCCCTCCAGCATTACCCTTTTCTCTTCCAAGCACTATTGTCTTCCCCCTTATTTGCTGAGTCACCACGCCCTTTGCATATGTTATATCCCTACATCCCAGCCTGCTCACTAGAATCTCCACAACTGAGTTCCCCATAGCAGTGGCCCTGGATAACAGTTTTCCCACAACCTTGTGCTTTAGCTGACAGAGCACCAGAATGGACCTTGGTCCATTTTCTTGACAGACTTGGATGGGCAGCCAAGACAAATGACTGACAAGATCAGTGTACAACTCCCTGACCGACATCCCACGAATTCCAGGACAGGTTGCACTAGATCTACAGGGTTAACTGTGGCCTGCATCCTAACAGTAGAAGCATGGAAACTTTGACCCTGATCACTGTAGGTGGTTGACTTACAGTACCCAAGTCACTGGGCTGGTATTGAAGGCGTGTCCTTGACTGTTGTGATGGTACCTTGTTGACTGAAGGGTGTCCACCTCTTGACTGATGACTGCTGCAAGCAAGACAAGCTGCCTGACTTATATTGTAGTATAGTGAGCATTTAATTCTGGCTGAAGAGGGGAAAGTGTTAAAAAGCAAGGCAGGATGCTGTGAGTATCCGTGCAGACGCAATGTGAATTAGCAGTCAGAAAGCAAACAAGTCTGATCCAAATCATGAAGTGGATGCCAGTCCCTAAGACAATTTGTTCTAACAACTGGATTGCAATGAAAGATGTCGGTGCAATGCATATTGTAGATGGTTTGGAGATGTGCCTTCAGAGTGTGTGTATGTGGGGAGGCTGGTCTGTACAAACAGGTGTGTGTGTGTTGACTACCCATGGATTGATCCCTGAGATATTGGTTACTTGTGGCAAAGATAGAGGAAGCGATGGGAGTCAGAGTCAAGAGTTTTCCAACAAAGTTCATAAAGGTTAGCTGGTAGAGCAGCGGACTGCAATGTATTGCAAATCTGTCATCTTTAGGTTGCCAGTCCAATTCTGGCTCAAAGGAGTTTCACCTTCCTGTGGGCTGCACGGTGGTTCAAAGGCTAGCATTACTGCTTCACAGTGCCAGGGGCCCAGTTTCGACTCCAGCCTTGGGCGACTGTCTGTGTGGAGTCTGCACATTCTTCCTGTGCCTGCAAGTGTTGGCTCCAGTTTCCTCCCACAGTCCAAAGGTGTGCAGACTAAGTGGATTGATCATGCTAAATTGCGTGTAGTTTTCAGGTACGTGTAGATTAGGTGGGTAATGCGAGATGGATCTGGGTAGGATGCTCTGAGGGTCAGTGTGGATTTGTTGGGCTTGTTCCCACATTATAGAGATTCTATTCTATGAGAACTTTCTCTGGCTTCCAGAGATATTAGGAATATTAGTTCTGAAGAAAGGTGTAGGCTCGAAATGTCAGCTTTCCTATTCCTCTGATGCTTTTTCTGACTTCCAGTTGTTTATGTCGGGGTTGCTCTGGTAACAAGTGATGTAAGATCAGTTTCAAGACACACTAGAACTATAATCAATGGAATCATTTCATTTCTATAGGTCTCGATTACATCAAACTCTTATCACAATTTAATGAATCACCTCGGACAATGTACATGAATGTGGTCATTAAGGTGTTGCCATTTCCTTGAGCTAGATAAAAAAAGATAGAAAATGGAATACTGTAGATGCTGGATGTAAAAACAAATCCAAAAATCATTGGAAACACTCAGCTGCAGGGGCAATAGCAATGGAGAGAAACAAAGTTAACATTTCAGATGGAGATTACGTTTTTACCTTTTGTGCAATAGCATTTTCATGATTTGTGATTCTGTTGTGATTCGTCAGAATTGGACCAGAAGCAATTCTGAAATGGATATCTTCAAGGATTAAGCTACCAGAGGAAGTTAAATAACTGGAATGGGGCTGTATTCAGTGGAATTTAAATTAAAGGGTAGGGGTGATTTGATCAAAGCTTTTAAGTTATCAGGCTGAACAGGTGGGATAGAGCTAGAAACTAATTCTGCTCATGTGGGAATCTGGGCCAGTTTAAAAATAAGAGGTAGACCTTTTAGCATTGAAACAAGGTAACTCTTCTACACAAAAACAGTGGCAGATGTTTGAAAATCTCTTTTCCAAATGACAATGGAGCAGTGTTTATTATTACAACTGAGATTTATACTTTTTATCATCTAAAGGTGTTAAAAGAAAGGGGAAGAAGTGATTATATGGAGTCAGGTTGAAAGCCAGACATGGTCTCATCTAGTGTCAGAACAGGCTCAAGGAGCTAAATGGTCTCCTTCTATTAGTATGTACCCATGGTGTAGCTTTGAGGTATTGGAAACTACAATGACAAAAGCATGTGGGCCATTTGAGATGTTGACTATATGCACAGAAGGTTCGTAAATTACAAAACCATACTGTTAAATACAGGGACACTTGTCATGGTATGCAGTTCGCGTTTGAACACAGCTATGTGCAAAATGGTTAAGTGCTTTGTAAAAGGGGAAAGCACAGTGTGAGGCAATATATTGATAATAAATGGCTAGTCACAGTGGCTCAGTCAGAGTGGGCTTATGTTGACTCTTTCATGGGATCAGATTTTTGGCACCTCACTGAGGAGGAACTTCCTCTTCCGATAAGAGCAGAAGTATCTACCGAGCCTTAAATGCTGAAAGGAGGAGCAGTGTTGTGCTTCCACTAATTCTATCAGCTTGAAATTATTCCAGCATGTTTACTATTGTCAAAGCACTTGTGGTAGAAATTCTCTTGAGGCGGGGAGATGTAGGAGTCAAGGCTGGAGGGGATGGGGGCAGCTGAGCCTATTATCATAGTGATGATCACTTTGCCTGCATGTACCCACTACCCCAGCAACTGCCAAACTGAGGTTGAGCACTCTCATATACCTGTTGTGTTTGAGGATCCAGGGGACTTATGAGGCTGGTCACTGGGAGATAGGGGCTACCAACTGCGACCATCGTTCATTAAATTGTTGCACAACCTCGACTGATGTGGAACATAGTTACAACGTTGCCAATGCCTCAACCAGGGATGTATTGGAGCAGATGATAGGGCCTCTTAAGATACAGATCTGCTGCTTGTTCTGTCTTGGGGGTTGGGGTTCCTCAAGTATAGTTCTGACAGGGTATGCTGCATCATGTGATGTGATGTGCTCTGCACAAATCGAGCAGCAAAGAGGTGATGCATGGGATTCTGGAACTGGTCAAAGTGGGGCAGTGTTCAGAGAAGGAGGATGAGAACTTTGGAAACATTGTCCTTGACAGAGCTCACATGCATTGGGTGCTATAAGACAGATAGAGCCCAATTGATACCAACAGATGAGAGCAGGATGCATCATACAATTGTTGACAGTCTCAGTTTTTGAACACAATGCTGAAATCTACTTGGCACTGTCGGGGGTGCAGTTCAGCCTCTGTGGCCTTCAGAATATTAAGGAATGCAAGAGAACAAATTGCTAAATCATTGGCAGACATCTTAGTATCCTCATTGACTACAGGTGAGGTCCCAAATGACTGGAGTATAGCTAATGTCCCATTGCTTGAAAAGGGTAACAGAGATAATCCAGGAAATTACAGGCCTGTGATGCCTTACGTTAGTGGAAGGGAAATTATTGGAAAAGATTTTCAGGCACAAGATCTATAAACATTTAGAAGGAAATGGCCAGATTAGCGATAAGCAGGACCGTTTTGCGCTGGGAAGGTTATGCCTCACTAACTTGATAGAGTTTTTTGAGGAGGTGATGAAGATGATTGATGACAAAAAAGCAGTTGATGTTGTCTGCATGGATTTCTGTAAAACCTTTGACAAGGTCCCTCATGGCAGACTGGTACAAAAGGAGAAGCCCCATGGTGTCAGGAATGAGCTGGCAAGATGGATATAGAACTGGCTTAGTCATGGGGACAGAGGATAGCTGTGCAAGATGCTTTTTGAAATGGAGAGCTGTGACTATTGGGGTTCCACTGGGATCAGTTGCGAATTCTGCCATTCATGATCGACACAAATGATTTGGAGGAAACCGTAGCTGGTCTAATTAATAAGTTTGTGAATGCTACAAGGATTGGTGGAGTTGCGGATAGTGAAGAGGATTGTCAGAGGATATGGCAAGATGAAGAATGGCAGAAGCTTTAGGAGTATTGATATGCAAAAGACCCTGAGTGTACAGTTCCGCAGATCACTGAAGGTGGCAGCTCAGGTAGATATGGTAAAAAGGCCTATGGCATCCTTGGAAAGCGAATTGAGTACAAGGATAGAAAGTTATGCTGCAGCTTAATAGAGCTTCGGCTTAGAACTTATGGAAGTTTAATCTGTGTAAGTATGAGGTGCTGCATTTTGGGAGATCAATTGTTAAAGAAAGGTATACCATTAATGGCAGGACTTTGAGTGGCACTGATGTACTGAAGGATCTTGGAGTTGAACTCCATCGCTCCCTGAAAGTAGCAACGCAAGTAGATAGGGGGATAAAAAAGGCATGTGGCATGCTTGTTTTTATTGGGTACAAGAGTGAGGGTATCATGTGGTAGCTTTATAAGACTTTGATTAGGCCACACTTAGAATATTGCATATGAGCTATAAGGAGAGGCAAGTTTTCTTTTGAATGGCAGAGGCTGAGGGGAAACTTGATAGGTCTACAAAATTATGAGATGCATAGATTGGGTTAACAGTCAGAATTTTTTTCCCAGAGCTTAAGTGTCTTCTATTAAGGGGTGTGGATTTAAGGTTAGAGGGGGAAAGTTCAAAGGAGACTTGAAGGGCAAGTTTTTTACACAGAGGTGGTGGTAGAGGCAGATACAATAGGACATTGAAGAGACTTTTAAATAAGCACATGAATATGCAAGGAATGGAGGGATATTGACCCATGGCAGGCAGAAGGGATTAGTTTAATTTGACGTCATGAAGGGCCCTTCCCTGCACTGTACAGTTCTATGTTCCATGTTCTAGTTAGGCCACACTTGGAATATTGCATACAGTTCTGGTCACCACATTACCAGAAGGATGTGGATGCTTTGGAGAGGGTACTGTAAAGGTTACCAGGATGTTGCCTGGTATAGGAGATTTCAGCTATGAAGCAAGATTGGATGGACTGGGATAACAAAGTGTGGAGCTGCATGAACACAGCAGGCCAAGCAGCACAAAAGCTGGCATTTCAGGCCAGGCCCTTCATCAGAAAAGGGGGAGGGGGAAATAAATAGGGAGAGAGGGGGAGGCAGATCAAAGATGGATAGAGGAGAAGATAGGTGGAGAGGAGACAGACAAGTTAAAGGGACGGGGATGGAACCAGTAGAGGGGAGTGTAGGTGGGGAGGTAGGGAGGGGATAGGTCAGTCCGGGAAGGAGGGACAATTCAAGGGAGTGGGATGAGGTTAGTAGGTAGGAAATGGAGGCGTGGCTTGAGGTGGGAGGAGGAGGTAGGTGAGAGGAAGAACAGGTTTAGGAGGCAGGGATGAGCTGGGCTGTGGTTTTTGCAGGAAGGTGGGTGGGAGGAGGTGCATTCCAGGTAGCTGTGGGAGTCAGTGGGCTGGAAATGGATATCGGTTTCTAGGTGGGATGTACAGAAAATGATTTGGATGAGGGATGTTAAGGTATTATTGTCAAGTTTGCGGATGACACAAAATGGGTGCGAAGGAAAATGGTGAGGATTGCACAAAGAGTCTACAGAGAGATTTGGACAGGTTAAGGGAGCGGGAAAAAAAAACTTAGCAGTTAGAATATTAATGCGGGAAAATGAGAGGTTGTGTACTTTAGCAGGAAGAATAGAGCAGCTCCTCTATTAAATAGAGATAGATTGCGTAAAGCTGCAGCACCGATCGATTTGGGAGTCTTCATGAATAAATCACAAAAAGCTGGTACAAAATGCAGATCATAGGAAAAATAAATGAAATGCTAGCCATTATTTCAAAAATAATGGAGTATCAAAATTGGGAAGTTTTGCTAAAACTATAGTGGGTACTAGTTGAGTAGGTCGGAACTGCACTCAATGGAGTTTTGACAAATGAACGGTGATCATGAAACATAGAAGATTCCTCAGGAATTTGACAAGGTAGGTGTGGAAAGGCTGTTTCCACTCATGGAAGACTGTAGGAGCAGAAGGCATAACCTCAGAGTAAGGATTTAACCAGTTAGGACGGATGTGTGGAGGAATTCCCTCTCAGCAGGTAGTGAATCTGTGGATTTTTTTTACAGCAGAGGACTGCTGAGGTTGGTTGTCAAGGACATTCAAGACTGAGATAGACAGAATTTTAATCAGTAAGAAAACAAGCATTATGGGAAAAGGCAGGAATGTGGAGTTGAGGATTGTTAGATCAGCCATAACCTCATTCAATGACAGAACAGACTCAGAGGTCTCAGTGACTTATTTCCGTTCCTACCTGTATAGTCTTTTGGGTCCACCATTTAATCTTCTCAAACGTGACTACCTGTCTTTCTTTGGGTGTGAACGCCATCTATTGACATAAGTCTGCAATTGTTAAAGCAGAAACCTAAAGCAATAGGAAGACAAAAAAAGAGAGAAACCAACAAATACAAGGATAAAAGAACCTTTGCACTGCAACACAGATGTTTATTTGGAACTTAAAAGAACACAAAAACACATTGCAATGATGTAAAGCCTACATCTGACCATGGCATTCCAGCAGCATTCTGTCTGAATTCCAGTTTCGTAAAGAATGAATCTTCACTTTGTGGATCAGCAGATTACAGACAATTAGAAACAGGCTGTCATATAACTTACCACTTCAAAGAACAAAGAATTTAAAATAATTAAATGTTCTATATCGTAAGTGACAATCACAAAACTCTACCGAAATATTTTCAAGCCCCTGAGATCACCCTAAGGTCAGAGTCAAATTCAGGATTCATAGCCTTGAGTTTATGTCGTACCACTAACAAGCAGGTGAAAATATGGGCCAATTCATAGCCAAATGTCAATGCAAAGATAGAGAATGTGATTTCAGTGAAGTGATTTTGCTGAAATGCTAATGGAAATGATTATTGTCTCAACACCCATCAAGTCTTTCCAAAACACACTTTGGACAAAACTAAAGATTATATCATTGATACACTGCTCAAAGAATGGCAAATATGAAGCAATTATAGCAAGACAACAACATCTACAGGTAAGTGATAATGGGAACTGCAGATGCTGGAGAATCCAAGATAACAAAGTGTGGAACTGGATGAACATAGCAGGCCAAGCAGCATCTCAGGAGCACAAAAGCTGATGTTTCAGGCCCAGACCCTTCATCCTTTCTTTTTAATGAGGGTGTCGGTGGAGGGGGATTGGTCAGGCCTGCGGGACAGGAAGAAGCAGAGGGCCTTGAGGCCATCTGCATGAGGAATACAGGTGTATAGGGACTGGACGTCCATGGTGAAAATGAGGTGTTGGGGGCCAGGGAATTGGAAGTCCTGGAGGAGGTGGAGGGCATGGGTCACGTCACGGACATAGGTAGGGAGTTCCTGGACCAAAGGGGGAGAAAATTGAGTCCAGATAGGTGGAGATGAGTTCGGTGGGGCAGGAACAGGCTGAGACAATGGGTCGACCAGGGCAGGCAGGTTTGTGGATTTTGGGAAGGAGATAGAAAGGGGCTGTGTGGGGTTGGGGAACAATGAGGTTGGAATCTGTGGGTGGGAGGTCCCCTGAGGTGATGAGGTCATGGATGGTGTTGGAGATGATGGTTTGGTGCTCGGGGTGGGGTCATGATCAAGGGGGCGGTAGGAGGAGGTGTCGGAGAGTTGGCGTTTGGCTTTGGCGATGTAGAGGTCGGTGCATCATACTACCGCTGCGCCACCCTTGTCTGCAGGTTTGATGGTGAGGTTGAGGTTGGAGCGGAGGGCTGCCCGTTCTGCAGGGGAGAGGTTGGTGTGGGTGAGAGGGGTGGAGAGGTTGAGGTGGTCGAGGCGGATGAAGGGTCCGGGCCTGAAACGTCAGCTTTTGTGCTCCTGAGATGCTGCTTGGCCTGCTGTGTTCATCCAGGTCCACACTTTGTTAATATCTACAGGTACTTGACTCTACAAATACTACTGTAGCTGTCAACATGAGCAGCAAAATGTCCAAACCATGGGTTGTCTCAGCCACCAAAACAGAATTGAGCATTTCATGACATATACTATGTTCTAAAAGAGTACATTAGGTTGCAGTATGCAAGAAGGACAAGTTTATGGGAAAAAAGTGCAACATAATGCTCCATAGCAGCACACAAAGCAGAGCCAACCAAGAAACAATGTCAAAGATGTTTTCAAATATCTATCAATGCTACTCAAGCATGCTAACAAAATCCAGGAGGTAACAGCTTGCAAACTCCAGGTATGCATTACGTACATTCAGTTTGATACATAGATGCTGTTAGAAAATCTGAACGCTTTACTTGCATACATACACTGAAAGGAATGAACAACATGAGCTACATTTCAAAGACCTGTGGAAGTGCAAACATCTATCCTTAATGCTGCTTAGGTGAAATGTAGTCACAACACTGGCACAGTGTGGTACAGTCCATATATGATAAACTAATTGTTTATAATGGATCCGACATATATGTATTGGCATTTTCCATTTTAAATCTCACCTCAGTGCAGACACCTGAAAACTTTTATGTTGTTAATACAGCAGGACTTTCTATCACTAGTCTATCAGTGTGCATAGATCTACATATCATAATGGTCCAGAGGTATCGGTGCCCAGTTCCAACACCAAAGATTTCAGATCACAACATCAAGTCCAAAGATTACATGCCAAACTTTGACCCAGGTTGGTTTGATTCAGGTGGAAATTTTAAAGGGCAGTGAGTACCTTAAAGGATTATTTAACAACATGAGATAAGCTCTGCCCAGCAGGATAATTTCTGGGAGGAGTTAGACAGTTGTTTCCAGTCTTTAAGCAGTTTTGCAGAGACAGTCATAAGTGCTAAGTCTATGTAACTATTAGTATTGTGTACTTACTGTTACGTTATGATCATACTTTTTTTTGTGAGACTATGTGATTTAGTAGTTATTAAGCACGAGGTAACAATCCTTTACTGTTTATCAAGATTGAGCCAGAGCCTAGTTAATAATAATCTAGTGTCATGTGTAGGACAGACCGGGTAAGAACTGCAGATTTCCTTCCCTGAGGGACATTAGATTTTTTTTAACAATCGTCAACTGGTTATATGGTCACCATTTGTTCAGCTTAGTAATTCCAGATTTTTAGTGAATTTAATTCTCATCAACTGCCATGATGAGTTTAAACTCAGATCACCAGACCACTAGCCTGGGCATCAGGCTTGCTCGGCCAGGATATAACTGCAGGGCACTGCCTCTCCTTTGTGCTGTTGCAGTGCATGGTCTGTTACATTGCATCCTGTATTGATGAGTTCTAGGGGTACATAAAGGGGTCATCTGTGAATCTAGGGTTCAGGCCATAGGCAAGCGACTCTGAGCCTTGTGTATCTATTGTACATTTCCATTTTGTTCTACTGTATCTGGGAACACATAATCTATCATTTAAGATTCAGACAGGCACATTTCTCTTCCTAGATATTACAAGAGCACTTAGATCATAGCCAAACAAGAGACATCATTCTGTGAATCTGGAGTGCCCTTCCCTCTCATAATCTCTGAATGAGGAAACAGTTGGTGACTGACTAAGGTTGGGGTGGACACCTTCCTGGAATATAAATAGTAAACGTAAGTTAGGGTTTGGACAAGAAGATTGTGAAGAGAAAAGCCACATTTAATTACTGCTTGCTGAATGCACTTTTGGTTAGGGATTGTAAAGCTCTTCTCTATTGACATGGATTGAGTTAATGATTGATTTCTTTTTCTTTAGATTAATTTTCTAGATTAATTAACGGGATTAGAATTAAATTGTTATTTTGATAAAGCTGAAATGCACGTGTTGACCGACCATAATGTCAAAAGCTGTCCGTCACCAAAACAAGTTGTTCAGTTGGAAGGTTTACTTCTAATCAGCTACCCATGCATTAATTCCCTCAAACGAGACATCCTTTTTTCCTGTTCCTGGGAGGTGCATCATGTCCCCAGTGGCCCTTTAGCACTTACATTTTGAAAGTGACATCATGCAGTGACTGTAACAACATCTTCTCCTTCTGACTGGACCTAAATCCTGGATCTCCATTACTACCAGCACTGTGAGTAAACAGACAGCCCATGGACTACAGTGATTCAAGAAGGCTGCTCACTACCATCTTCTCAAGGGCAAGTAGGGAAGGATAATAAATGCTCATCTAGCCAATGACACCAATATGCTATGAAAGGATTATCTTGATCATTTTGAATGAAAATAACAGCAGCTCTTTTATTGCTGAATAGAAGCACATATAGCAAATTGGAATGGACTAGGTCAAGAAAGTCAGTAGACAGTGTTCCTGAAAATAAACTGAACACCTTGAGCATCGTATGTGTCACATAACACATAACACTCACACAGCTGAGGGAGCATTGCAGTTTTGGAGGTGGTGTCTTTAAAAGGGAGTTTATAAACAGAGACAATATTTGCCTTCAGAATTTGATTCAAAAAAATCTCAATTTCAAGAAGAAAAGCAGAAAAATTTCCATGGCTTGCTGGCTAACACTTATTTCTAAATCACCATCATTTCTGAAGCACCAACACCAAACGGACCGCAGCAGTTCTAAAAAGCAGTTTCTCAAGACCAGCTAAGAATTGGCAATAATTGTTGGCTCAGCCAGCGAACTCCACATTCCAAGAAAATATAAAAATTTTAAAAAAGAAAAAAACTAAAAAAATCAATATCTCAGAGATAGTAAGAACTGCAGATGCTGGAGAATCTGAGATAACAAGGTGTAGAGCTGATGAACACAGCAGGCCAAGCAGCATCAGAGGAACAGGAAGGCTGACGTTTCGGGCCTAGACCCTTTTTCGTTATTTCATTTCTGTTTTTGGACAAATTAAATATTGCATTTCTCTATATTGCACAAAAGTTTACACGTCATGAATACTTTATTGGATGTAAAGTAATTTTAGACAATTGAATGTACAGTCTCTGGCAGACTGCAGCTATACAGTCATAGAGGTCTACAGCATGGAAAAAGACGCTTTGGTCCATCAAGTCTGCTCTGGGCAAAAACAACTACCTAAGTATTCTAATCTCATTTTCCAGCACTTGGCCCATAGCCTTGCATACCTTGATGTTGCAAGTGTACTATTAGATACTTCTTAAATGAAATGAGGATTTCTGCCTTTACCACCTTACAGGCAGTGAGTCTTGCATCATTTGATTTACATACAAATAACTGGATGAAGTCTTCAGTACAACCTAGAAAGATCTTCTGGCATAAAAAGTCACACCCTGAAAAATTAATTCTGTTTATCTCTGTATTGATTCTGCCGAGATCTGCTAAGTGATTGTCTCGTTTGCTGCCTTTATTTCAGATTTCCAGCTTCTGCAGCAACGGTCCAAAGTGACTGAATGTACAGTATCTTTTTCCACGTTTCAGTATTCTCTATGTCCTTACTGTCTGAAGAAATATGCAAACAAAAATCACGACCGTGGTAAAGTCATAAGTTGAAACGTGATATTATCTTTGTCAGCGCTGAAACATAACAGCGAGTGTCTTTGCAACATCAAAAGCTCCCTGTTGACAATGCGGGAAGTGAACAGTTGCCTTCAGATTTTTCAGGGCTGCTGTGTGGAGAGTTGATTCGTCACATCTTGAGCTCCTTCCTCCTCAGCGTTTCTCTCTCCTTTGGTGTGCCATTGGAAGGGGTAGCTACTGAGTTCCCGGCTGCACTTCAGGCCCCCGCACTCCCGATTTGAGTCCACATGGCCCTGATGCGGAGGGAGTGGGCAGGCCAGATAACCACACGTCCACGGGCCTGGCTCTGACCAACGCGCCCGCTAAGAGGTCCAGGCGGGACGAGGCGGAGGGGGTCGCTCGGCGCGGCAGCTACCCTCCCTTTCCGGGCTGTGCCCGCCGCCCGCCTGAGGCCATCCGCGAGCGGCAGGCACGCGGGGGCACAGCTGGCACCAGGACCAACACTTCAACTTGACTGCTGCCCCTTCCCTTTGCTTCAGACCCGAGCTGGAGTCCGTTCGTTGCTCGGTTGTAATCCTGACTGGCAAGTCAGTCATGGTGACGATGAAGTGTGTCCGCCGGGAGGGGGCGGAAAAACTGTAGTCGCGGCAACCGACGGCCCGTCGTTAAGGAAGTGACGTCGACGAACCCCTGGATGTCGGCATCCGTTGATGGTTGGTGACCGGTGAAGGGGAGCTCGTGATGGAGGGTTGACTTTGAATCTCGAACCGTCATTTGTCCGGCTCCACGCGCGCCGGGAGGTGTGGGGGAGGGTTTCACCGGAATATGATCCGCTGGCACATCCCGGCGACCTGGGTACGGCGCGGAAAGAAAGCCGCACATGGACGCTTCCCACAGCCTGGATACTGAGGGCAGGGAGCTGGGAGGAGGATCTTTTTGCTGACGGCGTAGGCATTTTAAGGGTGGCACTGTGGGTCAGCGGCTTGCACGGCTGCCTCGCAGCGTCGGGGACTCGGTTTCGATTGCGAGCCTTGGGCGACTGTCTGCGTGGAGATTTACACGTCTTCCCTTCGACTGTGTGGATTTCCTCCCACAGTCCAAAGATGTTCAGGTGAGGTGGATGGACCATGCTAAAAATTGCCTCGTACTGCCCAGGGATGTGCAGGTAAAGTGGATTAGCCACACGAAATGCAGGGTTATGGGTATTGGGTGGAGATGGTCTTGGAGGGCTGGCTCAGACTCGATGGGCCGAATGACTTCTTTGCACACGGTAGGGATGCAGTGAGAGATAGTAGGAGTGCGGATGCTGGAGAATCTGAGATAACAAGATGTAGAGCTGCATAAGCACAGCAGACCAAGCAGCATCAGAGGAGCAGGAAGGCCTGTGAGGCCCGAAACGTCAGCCTTCCTGCTCCTCTGCTGCTTGGGCTCCTGTGTTCATGCAGCTCTACACCTTGTTATATAAGGGATGCTGTGATTTCTTTTTATTAGGGGAGACATGTGGAGTTATTACTGAGGAGGGAGCGAGATGTGTGGTTATTACTGAGGTATGATATTTGCTGAGGAGGAAGGTAGTATAACTGAACAGCGAGTTTATTACTGAAGATAGAGATGGACTTTGCTAAGGAAACAGAGATGGGTTTTGTTTCCTGAAGGGGGAGGGATGGGTTTATTTCCAGTAGGGAAAGAAGTGGTGTTATTAGGTGGATTGTTTATACAAAATAGGCAGTTATGTTACAGATGACCAATATATCGGGGCTTGAGAAATATCTTTAAGGGTGAAAAGCATAATCTGTTAAGGTAACTGTTTTAGTTTTATTTTATTTTTTTAATTAAAAGTAAGAATTAAAACTATGCTTAATGACCTGTGAATTGCTTCTAAATGTTATTTGTTTGTTTAGATGAATGTAAACATGTATTTCTAAGAGTTTCTGCATTCTCCTGATCTGTTACATTGGCTTTGGCAGCTAAATACTTGCTCGGAACAAGTATATTGCCCTGGATGTGAATTTGTGGATCACGTGAGGAGTAACAAATCCAATCCCTCATTATCACTTATGTAAGTATCAATAGTTTTATTCCACTTTGCAAGCATATGAATATTTAGCTGGTTTTTGAATTGGTACTTCTGAAACATAACTAGTTTGAATGGCAGACTAGGCTTTGGTGCGCAGGGACAAAGTCAAAGTTTGCAGTGGCCCAAAATTTGAAGAATTGTAAACTGTGAAGAGTATAGTGTAGAACACTAACAGCATGTAGACATGTTGGTGGAGTGGGCGAAGATATGGTTGATGAGATTCAATGCAGAAAAGTGTCATACATTTTGTTAGGAAAATCTTTGAAAGGCATGTTAGATCATAGTTATCAATCTAAAGAGGTGCAGGAGCTGAGGGATATGGGTGTGCAGATCAAAAAGTGGCAGGACAAGCGGAGAGAACAGTTCATAAAGCACACAGTCTCCTTGGCTTTAGTTGTAGGGGTGTAGAGTTTGAGAGCAAAAAGCAATGTTGAACTTGTATAAGATACTTATTCAACCTCAGCTAAAGTATGCAAACAGTTATGGATGCTGTATTGTAGAAAGGATAGGAATGCATTGAAGACAGATCGGTTCTTGATGGTCAAGGGGATCAAAAGATCTGGGGAGAAAGCAGGAGAATAGGGTTTAAGAAACTTGTCAGGGTTTAAGAAACTTGTCAGCCATAATTGAATAGTAGAGCAGACTGGATGGGCTGAAAGGCCTAATTTCTGCCCTCCTATGTCTTATGGTCTTATGGTATTGCTAAGAGTGCCGAAGCAATTTACAGGAATGGTTCCAGGAATGAAGAACTTTAGCTATGAGGATAGATTGAAAACATTGTGACTTATTTTTGGAGTGAACAAGGCTGACAGGAGATTTGGTAGAAGTTTTCAAAATTGAGTAGCCTGGATAGAATGGGCAGAAGAAACTGTTCCCGCTCAAAAAAGGAACAAAAATGAGAGGGCATTGAAGTAAAGTGATTTTGCAAAAGGAGCAAATGTGATATGAGCTTTAAGAAAGCAGCTTTCACACATGATGAGTAGATAGGGTATGGAATGTACAGCCCAGAATTGTGACGGAGTGTCAGGGAAAAGAGTTAGAAAGTTAAATGGTTTGGATAGCTTTCTGTTGGCTGGCACAAACAACCAAATTACCACCACCTGTGCTGAAAATTTTCAAAGTTTCAATTCTGTATACAGCTGTTTCTCTTAACTGTAGCTTGTGCTTAAAGTAGCATTTGCTGAAAAGCTCAGCTTTACCTGCATAATGCGAAGTGAGCAAGTGTACAGGGTGTTCTGACAGTGCCATTTTCACAGCATTAGAAATTTTCTTGCCAGAGCCAATGTGATGTTTGATAGGATTACACTCAAATTGAAGCATGTCATTGAACTTATTTCATGGCGTCATGTGCTGAATACAATTCTGTTCAATGGGTATTCTGCCATTCAGCAGTTCCAGCCTCAATCACTTGTAGATATTGAAATAGCTTCTCATAAATATTTATTACATTACTGACCATTCTCATTAGTGAGCTGGACTTCGTGTATAAAACTGTGAACATTTTTTTCTGACAGCAGGATCACAACAGGAGTCAGATGCAAAATATAACAGCCCAAAAAAAAAATCATTTGGCTTGTGGAGACCATGCTAACTCTGTCGTCAGTCATATTTTTCTGTTCTGTTCATATAACCCTACATATTTATTTCTCCCAAATGCTTTTCCAAACTCATTTGAAAGTATTAATCACCTCCCCCTAACCCATCACGTTCATAAGCATCAAGTTTCTGGTCTTGAACAAGATTAAGCTGTAACTGCTTAGCCGGGGCTTGTGGTCTTCTCGACCTGTTAGATTTGATGCATACATACCTTCTGATCAGCTGCCTTTGCCTGTATCTTTATCTCCCACTGGCTTGCCTGGCCAAATTGTTTTAATACTGCTTCCCAGTACTTGTCCTGATCCAGCGTCTTTCTTAAGTTTCTTTCCTATCTCCCTTTCCCAGACTCATCTCCTGCTCCCACGATCCAATTCACAATAAACAGCTGATCACCCGATCTTGTAGCTAAAATCCTTCATTTTTGGATTGATTCTAGGAATCTTGCTTGCACTCTTACAAGAACCCTGTCACTATTAGCAAAGTTAAGTAAGCAGATGGACGCAATATTCTTGTTGTCTAATCAGAGCTTTTTAAAAGTTAGCATAACAAAAATACAGATATTTTGAGTCAATACTCTCATTTTGTCCTGCCACATTGAAATACATTTGCTCATTTCCCACCCCCAACATCCCCATCTCTTCTTACAATTGCTCTTAAGTCTGTATTACACAGAACATAACAGCACAGTACAGGCCCTTTGGCCCTCGATGTTGTGCCGACCTGTCATACCGATCTCAAGCCCATCTAACCTACACTATTCCATGTACGTCCATATGCTTATCCAATGACGCCTTAAATGTACCTAAAGTTGGCGAATCTACTACCGTTGCAGGCAAAGCATTCCATTCCCTTACTACTTTCTGAGTAAAGAAACTACCTCTGACATCTGTCCTATATCTTTCACCCCTCAATTTAAAGCTATGCCCCCTTGTGCTCACCGTCACCATCCTAGGAAAAAGGCTCTCCCTATCCACCCTATCTAACCCTCTGATTATTTTATATGTTTGGGAAATGTGGATTTTTGTACCGAAAGTTGAAATGTCCTTAGCCTTTAGAACACCAGAGAGCACTGGAAGCTGGGTTATTAAATATATTTAAGGTTGAGTTGGACAGATTTTTGATTGGCAAAGAAATCAAAGGTTTTAGGGTAACTGGTGGTGGTAAAGAAGAACGTAATGTTAAAGCAACAAACAGATTAATCATGAGCTAGTTAAATGGTGAAGCAGGTTAAATGGCTGAGTGACCAGTTCCTTTTCCTATTTCTTATGCTGTAATGACATTACAAAACTCAGCTTGAAGACTCCTGGGGACTGGGCAAAACCACCAGCATGTAGACAAGAGTGATTCAAAGGATTAATCATACTTGAACTCAAGACCCCCTGACTCAAGAGGTTATGCTGAGGTAAGATTCACATAAAAAGTACCACCTCATGTCAGGGAATTGAATCCCAGTCTCCAAGATAACAAACATTATATTCACTGCCTACCCCCCCCCCCCCCCCCCCCCCCCTTAAAATAGCATATTTGATACACTCATACAATTGCTATCCCACTGCTTTTGCACAGATTTTGGTTATTTGCAATTGATATAAGAGTGAAATAGCCAGAAGCTGATTCTTGTTAAGAATTCACAAAGAGCAGGCTGAAGCATTTAAAATGTGAATGAGCTTCTTTTAGTATTATCCAAACTGCCAACTAATGAATAGAGATTAAGAAATAAGGGAGTTATTTGATCTTATTTCCATTCAGGAGTTACACTCAGAACTTATGATCTGTAAATGAATAAAAGGAATAATTAGAAACATGAGCTAAATCGCTAAATAGTTCATTGTGTTTAAGATGCTGACGTGGTGCAAGAGGACAATGTTTTACAAGCCAAACAAAAATCAAGAAATAGATAGTAAAGTTACAGTTCAGATTTGAAAGTAGATTTGAAAACTTCTAAAGTCCATAACAAGGTCAATCTTCCAATGTTTAATATAGGCCACCAATCTACAACTTCATTAGGAAAGAAAATAACCAATCCATGTTAGTAATTGCAGGCATGAAGTAAAAGAAGACATTATTTCATCCTTTTAAAATCAACGTATTTGTACTCCAACACAAATTGAGGCCAAAGATTGGTTGTTCCTTTTCTTTCTGCTGAAATGGTGCTGACAGTAAAAGAAAGCAGTCATTTCCGAATGAATGCTGGGTATCACGACTGCCTGTTATCCTCTGATATGGAATCAATCATGTACGCTGGTTACAAAAGTGAAATACCAAGAATGCTAGGCATAAAAGCAGAAAATGCTGGAAATATTCACAAGTCGGTTAACATCTGTGGGTAATGAAATGGAGTTTACATTTCAAGTCTGCGACTCTTCATTTAACATTCTGACTATTCATGCACTTCATGGTGTGGTGTTGTGTTGTTTAGTTTACTTTTGTTGCCGTAAAATTTGCTGCTGCTGCAATGGCTATTTTCCTTGAAGAAATGTAAGGACAACCAGGGTTCCAACTCTTGATTGTTAGCCGGAGACATTGTTGAAAAGGTTGTGAGACAAACACAGACAAAATATTGCAGATGCTGAAGATTCAAATAAAACAGAAGATTCAGGAGAAACTCAGGTCTGGTGGCATCTGAGGAGAGAAAAACAGAGTTAGCATTTCATTTCCAATATTTCTTCTTTAGAAGTAATGAAGAATAATGTATGTTGCTGACAAGGGAAAGAGGAGTGAATGGAAAAGACAGTGAAGTGCCCAGAGAGAGAGGCAAAGGAACTGTTAATGATAGTAAATGAGAGATATATATGCAAAATAGATGACATTGATAGGTGTGAATATTTTAAAAAAGGTCAGTTCTCAGAAAAAGACCATGCTGTCAAAATACATATGGGATGAGGGTGTTATCAAAGTAGATACCGGCCACTTTAATACTCGGAAGTTATTGAATTCAATGTTGTGTCCTCATGGCTGTCAACTTTCTAAGCAGAAAATGAGATGCTGGTCCTCCAGTTTGCATAGGGTTTTGATGGAACACTGCAGCACTTTACTGCCACGCATCAGACATTTTGATGTCCCTGGTAAAATCCATGTTGGCGCTCATGCTTAAAACTACATTTGGATTAGATTAGATTCCCTACAGTGTGGAAACAGGCCCTTTAGCCCAACAAGTCCACACCACTCTTCGAAGAATCCCACCCAGACCCATCCCCCTATAACCCACCCACACCCCTGAACACCTATGGGCAATTTAGTATGGCCAATCCACCTAGCCTGCACTTCTTTGGACTGTGGGAGGAAACCCATGCAGACACAGGGAGAACGTGCAAACTCCACACACAGTTGTCTGAGGCTAGAATCGAACCTGGGTCCCTGGTGCTGTGAGGCTGCAGTGCTAACCACTGAACCACTGTACCACCCCATTTAGAGCATCAAGAGTGGTTGCTTGGATTTTATTTTCTTATTTATTTATAGGATGTTAACATCACTGACAAGGTCAGCATTTATTGCGCATCCATAATTGGCGTTCATGAGGTGGTGGTGAGCTACCTTCTTAAACTGTTGCAGTGTGCGTGACTTCTGGTACCTTTTTGGAAAACCCATCAACAGGAGGCAGCACCATCAAGAAAGGTTGTGAACTTTTTTTAAATGCTCACCTTGTAATTGTTGATGTTTTATTTTTCAGAAGCAAACCACGGTCATTCATGAGTGTGTTGATTTCTATATGGGACTTGGGAGCCATCAGTACTGTCAAATTCATTCAAAATACAAATGGTAAGATGGGAGGAATAATTTAAATTGTGAAAAAATGGCAGCAAGTCAATTGAATGAGACCTTGGTGGCGACTGCGCACAGTGATAGACCAGAAAATGCTCCCACTGAAGAACAGACTAATCCTGACCTCTGCACTTGGTCATGCCCTGATGGTTCCTTTGTGAAGAAAATTCTACAGAGAGGTAGTGGCCTCGACAAGCCCAAAGAAGGTTCAAAGTGTCGTGTTTATGTAGAAGTAAAACCCTCCAGCCATTTTGATGCAGGGACCCATTTCCAAAATAGGATCAATGAGTCAGTTGAGCTGATTCTTGGCGAAAGTGATACGCAGTTTGTAGAATTGATTGAGAAATGTATTGAGACGATGCTTTTGGGAGAGCAATGTGAGGTAATCCCTGCTCCAGACTTGATGAATACATTCACAGACTGCAGAGAAGGACTGAGATTGTTTGTGAAGCTGGAGGAGTTCAGTCTGCAGCAGGACTCCTGGGAAATGGGATTTGAGGAAAAATGGCACATGGCTATGCATCACAAAGGCAAAGCCACTGAGCATTTTAAAAGTGGGAATCTCTTTGGAGCTGTACAATGTTATGCAAAATCACTGAAGCTGCTGGTGACTCTGAAATATGATGTGCCTCCTGAGAAAACCAAGGAGTACGACCAGGCTAGAAAGACCTTATACTCGAACCTGGCAGCCTGTCAGATAAAACAGAAGCAGTACAGAAATGTCATCCACAACTGCTCAAAGGCACTGGAGATTGAGCCAGACTCTGTGAAATGCCTGTACCGAAGGGGTCAGGCCTATGCTGCCATTAATGAGTTTGAGAAAGCGAAAAGTGATTTGAAGCAAGTGCTGAAATTCGAACCGGGAAACACTGCTGCTGCAAGGCAACTTAGAGTTCTTAATGAACAGGTCAAGGCTCAAAATGAAAAAATGGGCAAAGCAATGAGTAAGCTGTTCATCTGAGAACGTACACATCAGGATACATTGGAAAGAAAAACATTCTGTTTCATTGTCAGAATAGCACTTGACCACAGGAAAATGTCATGTTTTTGACTAAAAAAAATGTACAGCAGGTATTTCATTATTGTATTATA
This sequence comes from Stegostoma tigrinum, assembly GCF_030684315.1. NCBI lineage: Eukaryota > Metazoa > Chordata > Chondrichthyes > Orectolobiformes > Stegostomatidae > Stegostoma > Stegostoma tigrinum. Next base: position 21,019,550 of record NC_081387.1, read on the forward strand.
CTTTGGATTATAATGCAGTGGAATTTTTTCACAAGATCCAGACAGCTGATTTTGCATCTTTGAAACACGTTCATTATTATGCACCCAGATAATTTTGAATACAATGAATGTCATCAGTCATGATTTGATTGTGGGAAGACTAGATACCTGAAGAATTGTAATGAGGTTGAGTTGCTAACTGGAACTGTCATTCATTGCAGACTGCATTAACTCACTAAGTAATTGCTGAAGTTTGCCAGAATTTAATTGTGGTCTGAGCGAAATTTGCACGTTGCCAAGATCCTGGCTTCCAATTATGTGAAAACATGGATTTTAGATTATGGTACCCTTTATGTAGAATATAAACTCTTAAATGAACTGCTAAATTTCCTGTGCATTGATCTCCATAAAGTTGGGTGTTTCGTGGATGAATGTTAATCCAGATAGATCAGAATATTTCTTGTTAATAAAGTACAAGAGTTAAACTTGCAACATTGTGATGTCAACTGAATAGTGATTGAGTGTGCTTTGAGGCAAATTTTTGCTTAGATCGTGAAACATATCCTAGCTGTATATGTTATCTGAAAGCACTCGCCAAAACAAGTTTGCTTGACCTACTTGTCTATTGGAGAATATGCTCATTCAGGTTGACCCTGTCACTCTACCTAGGGAGTTGGCTCTCTGAGTCCCAGCTGTTTGTGAATATCTGGAACTTTTAGATCACAGGGGTCTTGTCAGGTAGTTAATTACCTTTGTCATCAAACTGAGCATATTCTTGTCAGCATTATAGCCAAGTCAGCAGCTATTGTACACTGTGATTCTGTTGTAAACCAGGTGAGAGTTTTGCACATGGTTGCTTACAACATTGAAATATTATTCTTTTTGGTGCAACACCATCTAGTGATGGAAACCTTTAGTTGGCCAGCTATTTCATATATATATTCCAGAAGACTGATCAGAATTCTCATATCTTGGCATGTTACTGTTCAAGCCATAACAACATAAAATGTTGCACAATTAAATCCGATGTGCAAGCCCCCCCATGTCATATCCCCTTTTTAAGTCTTTATCCCTTTTAAAAATATATTTAATTGAATCTGCTTACAACGATTACCCCCTCTTTCAGGTATTGCATTTCACACCATCTTAGCTCTGACCTTTTAACAAGCCGCCTCTTTATCTATTTTCCAACTATCCAATTGCATTACTGTCTTTTTGTTACTGTGATATTGTCAATTTCATCACTCTTCTTCAGTGAAGGTGGATGAAAAATGATTGAATATGACGAACATTTCTCCTAACTTCACATAAACAAATGAGTTACAAATGTTACAGCAGAACAATAAAAGAATCATCACATAGAAGCTGTAGAAAGTGATCACATGGAGCCAGAGTTGTGCGGAGGGTCTATATGAAAGTTATGGATAAGAGATTCAACATTCACCCCAATCATTGGAGAAAATAGGTAGGATTTGATGTTTGATGAAATTGTACCTGCAGTAAGACAAGGAAGCATCACAAGGCTATGAGAGCTATACCTTTTGCCTCCCCAAGTCTAAAAAGGTCCTTGAATAAAAAGGTATGCAGTATTAAGTCACTGCTATGCTATCAGGCTTGGATGTTCTGTTTATAGTCCAGTGGCCCAGCCACCTATATTTTCATCAGCACAGTGTGTGGAAAATTTAAGGCTTGCTGTACAAAACAGTCAGCAACGCAGGAATAGGCTTGAAATATGTCAGGTGTTTTCAGGAAGCAAATTGAGAAAATGAAAATTAGTTGTAGAGATGATAGTTCACAGTAGCATTGTTCAAACAGCTACACTGCAAAGCAGTTCAAGAAAACAATTCTTCACCACAACCTTAAGCACAGCTAGGGAGGGGTCAGGAAAGCCGGTCTCACTAAATACACTCAAATCTGCCAGAAAGAATTGCAAGAAGTAGATATTAGGTGAACATCCTCAGCACAGGTGGAGAGATGTGCCAAATATGCTTGGACAAGTTAGAAATTAACCATGTAAATGCTGAAGATGCAACTGTAAAATGACTGGTATGTAAAAACTCACTGCCTCAAACTGCAACTGTGTGTGATGCAAGGGATAGACTAAGAAAAGATTAGAACAATAGACCTGCAAAAAGGCAAGCTTATAAGATGTGAGAGCAGAAGTAGGCTATCAAATCCGTGCTGGCATTGAATGAGATCATGCAGTTTTGACAATCCTCAAGTCCACTGTTTTTTTCACACTTGATTCATTTACTGATTAAAAATTAGTCTTATCTCAGCCTTGAATATACATAATGACCCATCCCTGACAGTCTTCTATTATAAAGAATTCCATATATTCAGTATCCTTGACTGAAGATAAAGACAAGGCTGAATTTTTTTCTACGTGTGATTCCTTATTCTGAGGTTATGTCCTCTGGTCCTACACTGTCTCATAAGGAGAAACAACCTTTTCACATCTACCCTGTCGAATCCTTGAAGAATCTTGTGTGTTTCAATAAGGTCCCAATCATTCTTCTAAATTTCAGTGAGTACAGGCCCAACTTCACCTCCTAACAGTTCCTCCATACTTGGGATCAGCTTGTCAAACCTTCTCTGATCTGCTTCCAATGTCAGTAGAACTTTCCTTCGTGAAGGGGGCAAAAACTGCTCCAGCTATGGTTTGACTAGTGTCTTGTATAGCATTTGCTAAACCTCTTAAATTTCATACTCTTCCCTTCAAAATGAAGTCTGACATTCCATTTTCCTTTCCTATTACTTGAGAACTTGGATGCTAGCTTTTTGTGATGCGTGGATGATAATGTACAAATTCCTCTGTTCTGTAGATTTTTACAGTTTTTCTTCATTTAAATATTACTCAGCTCCTCTTTCTTTGCCAAAATGTGTAACTTCACATTTTCCCACAATTTTCCATCTGCCAAGTTTTTGCCCATTTGACATTTTTTGTATTTCTCTTCAGACTGTTGTGTCATCTACAAACTTGGCTATAGTACATTTGCTTTCCCTAACCAAGTCATTAATGTACATTGTAAATAATTATGGCCCCTGCGCTGAACCCTATTGCAAGTCTTTAGTTACAGGTTGTCATCCTGAAAATGCACCCCTTACCCCAACTGTATGCCACCTTTCAGGGAGCCAATTCTGTACCTTTGTTAATATACTACCTCCATAATACCATGGGCTCTTAAGTAGCCCATTGTGTGGTACCTTATCAAATACCTCCAGCCAATCCAAATGTTATAACCACTGCTCCCTTTATCTATCTTAATCATTATCCCCTGAAAGAATTCTAGTTATAGACTTGATTTCCCCATGTGAAGCTATGTTGACTCTATTTAATCATATTATGTATTTCTAAATGCTTTGTGCTTGCATCCTTTGTAATAGACGCTAACATTTTCTGAATAATGGACATTAAGCCAACTGTCCTATAGTTACTTTTCTTTGTCTCTTTGCTTTATTAACTAAAGGTCTTTATTTTTCAGTTTTCTAACCCTCTGTGACCTTTCCAGAATGTCATTATTAACAGAATATCCGCTATCTCTGACACTACTTCTTTTTAAGTATGAGTGGGCCCAAAGCTTTCTCTCTCCTGATGCTGTCAGATCTGCTGAGATTTTCCAGCAATTTCTGTTTTGGATATCCAGCATATTTGTTAAACCTGCCTCATTACTCATCACCAGAGTCTAATTCCTGATTGGATCCATAACACATTATTTGAGGACAATGCACTCAAAATTCTTCCTCATGGCTTCCTCTGTCAATCTGACTATCCGAATCTGCATGAAATTTGAAGTCACCCATGATTAATGTACTGCCTTTGTTATATGCGTTTATTATCTCCTGATTTGTTCTCATCTAGCCTGTAGCTCCTGTTGGGAGGGGCCTAGAGACTACACCTGCCAGTGTCACCTTTCCTCTTATCTTCTGTCTGTACCCATATGGGGTACATCTTCTGATAAATGATCATTTCTTGCTATCATACTTATTTCATGCCCTATCATCAATGCTACCCCACCACACTCTTTACTTCCTTCCTGTCCTTTTTAAATAATATATACTTCTAAAAATTAGTTCCCTGCTTTGATTTCCTTGTAAACATAAGATCATATCTATTAACCTATATTCGTGCCATTACTTTATCTAGTTTGTTCAAAACACTAAATGCATTGAGGTAAAGAGCCATTAACTTTGCCTTTTTACCTTTCTTTTCCCTTTGGATCATATTTGCTTTTTCCTGTTTTTGTACACTGTCTCTTCCAGCCCCATTCTGGATGTTGTTGTCCAAATAGCTACCCTCTGATGCTACCATATTGTTTTGATTTGTAAGCCTACATTTCCTGTCTTCCAACAACCCGACCCCTCTCAATTAGTTTAATGCTTTCTCTACAACCCTGATACTTGATTTGCCAGGACGCTGGTCTCCAGCACAGCTCAAATGAGGCCCATTCACCAGAACAGCGCCTTTACCCCAGTGCTGGTGCCTGTGGAATGGAAAACCATTCCACCAAGTGATCCAGAGATTATTACTTTAAAGATTCTGCTTTTTAATTTAGTTAGTTATTCGAAGTTTTTCAGCAGAGCCTCCTTTTTCGCCTTCCCAATGTAAATGGTACAAATGTGGGCGATTACTATAAGATTTCCCACCACCCCCACCCAAAAGTTGTGCACTTAGGCAGGCAATGTAACCTTTGGAACCCCCACTCATAGCTGCCATTCGCAGTAGATTCAGGGATCACATGACATCAGGTTATAGAGCAACAGGCTTATTTGAAAACACAAGATTTTGGAGCCTCAGCTTGTGTTTTACAATAAACCTGTTGGACTAAACCTGGTGTCGTGTGATTTCTGACCATGTCCACCTCAGTTCAACACCATCACCTCCACATGATTAACAGTAGAGAACAGTACCTATCACTCTAAATGTACTGAGATAATAAAATGTGAGGCTGGATGAACACAGCAGGCCAAGCAGCATCTCAGGAGCACAAAAGCTGACGTTTTGGGCCTAGACCCTTCATCAGAGAGGGGGATGGGGAGAGGGAACTGGAATAAATAGGGAGAGAGGGGGAGGCGGACCGAAGATGGAGAGTAAAGAAGATAGGTGGAGAGAGTGTAGGTGGGGAGGTAGGGAGGGGATAGGTCAGTCCAGGGAAGACGGACAGGTCAAGGAGGTGGGATGAGGTTAGTAGGTAGCTGGGGGTGCGGCTTGGGGTGGGAGGAAGGGATGGGTGAGAGGAAGAACCGGTTAGGGAGGCAGAGACAGGTTGGACTGGTTTTGGGATGCAGTGGGTGGGGCGGAAGAGCTGCGCTGGTTGTGTGGTGCAGTGGGGGGAGGGGATGAACTGGGCTGGTTTAGGGATGCAGTAGGGGAAGGGGAGATTTTGAAACTGGTGAAGTCCACATTGATACCATATGGCTGCAGGGTTCCCAGGCGGAATATGAGTTGCTGTTCCTGCAACCTTCGGGTGGCATCATTGTGGCAGTGCAGGAGGCCCATGATGGACATGTCATCTAGAGAATGGGAGGGGGAGTGGAAATGGTTTGCGACTGGGAGGTGCAGTTGTTTGTTGCGAACTGAGCGGAGGTGTTCTGCAAAGCGGTCCCCAAGCCTCCGCTTGGTTTCCCCAATGTAGAGGAAGCCACACCGGGTACAGTGGATGCAGTATAGCAAATTGGCAGATGTGCAGGTGAACCTCTGCTTAATGTGGAATGTCATCTTGGGGCCTGGGATGGGGGTGAGGGAGGAGGTGTGGGGACAAGTGTAGCATTTCCTGCGGTTGCAGGGGAAGGTGCCGGGTGTGGTGGGGTTGGAGGGCAGTGTGGAGCGAACAAGGGAGTCACAGAGAGAGTGGTCTCTCCGGAAAGCAGACAGGGGAGGGGATGGAAAAATGTCTTGGGTGGTGGGGTCGGATTGTAAATGGCGGAAGTGTCGGCAGATAATGCGTTGTATCCGGAGGTTGGTAGGGTGGTGTGTGAGAACGAGGGGGATCCTCTTGGGGCGGTTGTGGCGAGGGCGGGGTGTGAGGGATGTGTTGCGGGAAATATGGGAGTCGCGGTCAAGGGCGTTCTCGATCACTGTGGGGGGAAAGTTGCGGTCCTTAAAGAACTTGGACATCTGGGATGTGCGGGAGTGGAATGTCTTATCGTGGGAGCAGATGCGGCGGAGGCGGAGGAATTGGGAATAGGGGATGGAATTTTTGCAGGAGGGTGGGTGGGAGGAGGTGTATTCGAGGTAGCTGTGGGAGTCGGTGGGCTTGAAATGGACATCAGTTACAAGCTGGTTGCCTGAGATGGAGACTGAGAGGTCCAGGAAGGTGAGGGATGTGCTGGAGATGGCCCAGGTGAACTGAAGGTTGGGGTGGAAGGTGTTGGTGAAGTGGATGAACTGTTCGAGCTCCTCTGGGGAGCAAGAGGCGGCGCCGATACAGTCATCAATGTACCGGAGGAAGAGGTGGGGTTTGGGGCCTGTGTAGGTGCGGAAGAGGGACTGTTCCACGTAACCTACAAAGAGGCAGGCATAGCTGGGGCCCATGCGGGTGCCCATGGCCACCCCCTTAGTCTGTAGGAAGTGGGAGGAGTCAAAAGAGAAGTTGTTGAGTGTGAGGATGAGTTCAGCTAGGCGGATGAGAGTGTCGGTGGAGGGGGACTGGTCGGGCCTGCGGGACAGGAAGAAGCGGAGGGCCTTGAGGCCATCTCCATGCGGAATGCAGGTGTACAGGGACTGGACGTCCATGGTGAATATGAGGTGTTGGGGGCCAGGGAATTGGAAGTCCTGGAGGATGTGGAGGGCGTGGGTGGTGTCACGGACGTAGGTGGGGAGTTCCTGGACCAAAGGGGAGAAAATGGAGTCCACTGACCCCTTCACCCGCTTCCAACACAAGTCCTCCTCCTGGACACCACCCCCAGGCCTCCTACCCTCCCTCGACCTCTTCATCTCCAACTGCCGTCGAGACATTAACCGCCTCAACCTCTCCACCCCTCTCACCCATTCCAACCTCTCCCCCGCAGAACGGGCAGCCCTCCGCTCCCTTCGCTCCAACCCCAACCTCACCATCAAACCCGCAGACAAGGGTGGCGCAGTGGTAGTATGGCGCACTGACCTCTACATCGCCGAGGCCAGACGCCAACTCTCCGACACCACCTCCTACCGCCTCCTCGATCATGACCCCACACCCGAGCACCAAACCATCATCTCCAACACCATTCACGACCTCATCACCTCAGGGGACCTCCCACCCACAGCCTCCAACCTCATTGTTCCCCAACCCTGCACGGCCCGTTTCTATCTCCTTCCCAAAATCCACAAACCTGCCTGCCCTGGTCGACCCATCGTCTCAGCCTGCTCCTGCCCCACCGAACTCATCTCCACCTATCTGGACTCCATTTTCTCCCCTTTGGTCCAGGAACTCCCCACCTACGTCCATGACACCACCCACGCCCTCCACCTCCTCCAGGACTTCCAATTCCCTGGCCCCCAACACCTCATATTCACCATGGACGTCCAGTCCCTGTACACCTGCATTCCGCATGGAGATGGCCTCAAGGCCCTCCGCTTCTTCCTGTCCCGCAGGCCCGACCAGTCCCCCTCCATCGACACTCTCATCCGCCTAGCTGAACTCGTCCTCACACTCAACAACTTCTCTTTTGACTCCTCCCACTTCCTACAGACTAATGGGGTGGCCATGGGCACCCGCATGGGCCCCAGCTATGCCTGCCTCTTTGTAGGTTACGTGGAACAGTCCCTCTTCCGCACCTACACAGGCCCCAAACCCCACCTCTTCCTCCGGTACATTGATGACTGTATCGGCGCCGCCTCTTGCTCCCCAGAGGAGCTCGAATAGTTCATCCACTTCACCAACGCCTTCCACCCCAACCTTCAGTTCACCTGAGCCATCTCCAGCACATCCCTCACCTTCCTGGACCTCTCAGTCTCCATCTCAGGCAACCAGCTTGTAACTGATGTCCATTTCAAGCCCACCGACTCCCACAGCTACCTAGAATACACCTCCTCCCACCCACCCTCCTGCAAAAATTCCATCCCCTATTCCCAATTCCTCCGCCTCCGCCGCATCTGCTCCCACGATAAGACATTCCACTCCCGCACATCCCAGATGTCCAAGTTCTTTAAGGACCGCAACTTTCCCCCCACAGTGATCGAGAACGCCCTTGACCGCGTCTCCCATATTTCCCGCAACACATCCCTCACACCCCGCCCCCGCCACAACCGCCCCAAGAGGATCCCCCTCGTTCTCACACACCACCCTACCAACCTCCGGATACAACGCATTATCTGCCGACACTTCCGCCATTTACAATCCGACCCCACCACCCAAGACATTTTTCCATCCCCTCCCCTGTCTGCTTTCCGGAGAGACCACTCTCTCCGTGACTCCCTTGTTCGCTCCACATTGCCCTCCAACCCCACCACACCCGGCACCTTCCCCTGCAACCGCAGGAAATGCTACACTTGTCCCCACACCTCCTCCCTCACCCCCATCCCAGGCCCCAAGATGACATTCCACATTAAGCAGAGGTTCACCTGCACATCTGCGAATGTGGTATACTGCATCCACTGTACCCGGTGCGGCTTCCTCTACATTGGGGAAACCAAGCGGAGGCTTGGGGACCGCTTTGCAGAACACCTCCGCTCAGTTCGCAACAAACAACTGCACCTCCCAGTCGCAAACCATTTCCACTCCCCCTCCCATTCTCGAGATGACATGTCCATCATGGGCCTCCTGCACTGCCACAATGATGCCACCCGAAGGTTGCAGGAACAGCAACTCATATTCCGCCTGGGAACCCTGCAGCCATATGGTATCAATGTGGACTTCACCAGTTTCAAAATCTCCCCTTCCCCTACTGCATCCCTAAACCAGCCCAGTTCGTCCCTCCCCCCACTGCACCACACAACCAGCCCAGCTCTTCCCCCCCCACCCACTGCATCCCAAAACCAGTCCAACCTGTCTCTGCCTCCCTAACCGGTTCTTCCTCTCACCCATCCCTTCCTCCCACCCCAAGCCGCACCCCCAGCTACCTACTAACCTCATCCCACCTCCTTGACCTGTCCGTCTTCCCTGGACTGACCTATCCCCTCCCTACCTCCCCACCTACACTCTCTCCACCTATCTTCTTTACTCTCCATCTTCGGTCCGCCTCCCCCTCTCTCCCTATTTATTCCAGTTCCCTCTCCCCATCCCCCTCTCTGATGAAGGGTCTAGGCCCGAAACATCAGCTTTTGTGCTCCTGAGATGCTGCTTGGCCTGCTGTGTTCATCCAGTCTCACATTTTATTATCTTGGAATTCTCCAGCATCTGCAGTTCCCATTAACTCTAATTGTACTGTTCTGCGCCACAAGTACACTTTTAGTTCTTTCCTGCACTTGAATGGCTCTTTGTGTCAAGTTGCTCTGGTCAGTTTGGTCTTCAACCCTACAGTCCCCTGTTTTCTCAGCAGAGCTTGCAACAGCCTTGTAACCAGTGGACATTTGTAAGAGCTAAGGCTCCCTGGATCATTGTACCAGTCTTAGTTGCAGTCACATCTTTCTGTCTATGATAATTTTTCCAAATATTGATTGGAAACACTATAGGTCGAGTACGCTAGATTGTACGAGATAGGATTAATAATCTGATTAGGGATAGTCAACACGGTTTTGTGAAGAGTAGGTCATGCCTCACAAACCGTATTGAGTTCTTTGAGAAGGTGACCAAACAGGTAGATGAGGGTAAAGCCGTTGATGTGGTGTATATGGATTTCTGTAAAGTGTTTGATAAGGTTCCCCATGGTAGGCTATTGCATAAAACACAGTCATGGGATTAAGAGTGATTTGGCGGTTTGGATCAGAAATTGACCAGTTGGAAGAAAACAGAGGGTGGTGGTTGATGGGAAATGTTCATCCTGGAGTTCAGTTACTAGTGGTGTACCACAAGGATCTGTTTTGGGGCCACTGCTGTTTTGTCATTTTTATGAATGACCTGGATGAGATCGTAGAAGGATGGGTTAGTAAATTTGCAGATGGCACTAAAGTCAGTGGAGTTGTGGATAGTGTGGAAGGATGCTGCAGAGATGCAGTGAGAGGTGGCAAATGGAGTTCAATGCAGAAAAGTGTGAGGTGATTCACTTTGGAGGGAGTAACAGGAATACAGAGTACTGAGCTAATGGTAAGATTCTTGGTAGTGTGGATGAGCAGAGAGACCTTGGTGTCCATGTACATAGATCCCTGAAAGTTGCCACCCAGGTTGATAGGGTTGTGAAGAAGGCGTACAGTGTGTTAGATTTTATTGGTAGAGAGATTGAGTTTTGGAGCCATGAGGTCATGTTGCAGCTGTACAAAACTCTGGTGTGGCTGCACTTGGAGTATTGTGTACAGTTCTGGTCGCCGCATTATCTGAAGGATGTGGAAGCATTGGAAAGGGGTGCAGAGGAGATTCACCGGGATGTTGACTGAAATGGAGGGAAGGTCTTACGAGGAAAGGCTGAGGGACTTGAGGCTGTTTTCGTTAGAGAGAAGAATGTTGAGAGGTGACCTAATAGAGACATACAAGATGATCAGAGGATTAGATAGGGTGGACAGTGAGAGCCTTTTTCGTTGGATGGAGATGGCTAGCACGAGGGGTCATAGCTTTAAATTGAGGGGTGATAGATATGGGACATATGTCAGAGGTAGGTTCTTTACTCAGAGTAGTAAGGGCATGGAATGCCCTGCCTGCAACAGTAGTAGACTCGCCAAGTTTATGGGCATTTAAATGGTCATTGGATAAACATATGGATAATAATGGAATAGTGTAGGTTAGATGGGCTTCAGTTTGGTTTCACAGGTTGGCGCAACATCAAGGGCCGAAGGACCTGTACTGAGCTGTAGTGTTCTATGTTCTATGATCATAAACCAACCTTTAGTACCCACTGTAGGAAGAATGTTGTGAAACTTGAAAGGGTTTCGAAAAGATTTAAAAGGATGTTGCCAGGGTTGGAGGGTTTGAGCAATATGGAGGGGCTGAATAGGCTGCATCTACTTTTCCTGGAGAGCCGGAGGCTAAAGGGTGATCTTATAGAGTTTATAAAATGATGAGGGGCATTGATAGGTTGAATAGCCAGGTCTGTTCCTGGGGTGGAGGTGTACAAAACTAGATGGCATAGGTTTAAGGTGAGAGGGGAAAGATTTCAAAGGGATCCTTACTATAAATGTGTCTGCTTTGAAATACGACGCTATCTAGCTGCTTCTACATGTTGCAGCAGACCTTGCCATCACTATACTGAATTTGATTTATCTTAGAAATTAATTGCTTGAGATTGTCCACTGTATTGATATTGTTTTTGTAAACTAAGGATTAAAGAAAATGCCTGGCATCAATCTAATATTTAGTGGCTAGAAATGTTTGTTGGTTAGAAAAGAAAGAAGAAAAACACTGCAGACTGAAGACCTCACTTTTATTTGAAACCCTGGAAATATTAACCAATCCTACTCACCAAACAACATTTTTTCTGTTCAATTGTTTCAAACTGTGGTTTGTGCTATCAATCTGCAACAGGTATTACTGAAAATTGGCCTCTTAATCCATGTCATATGTCATTTTTCATTTCCCACTTATTTCTTGCTCTGGAGTGTTTACTTCTTGCAGAACGCTTCAGTTAAAACACCTAAACACCCTTCGCAGTGAATTTCCACTTTGCCTACGATTAGAAATTTGGTTCAGTAACTAACTTGGCCTTTATCTCACTGCTGCAGTCCCATACTAATCACACGTCTTAGTAATCAGGCAGTGGCTGAAGAACTTATTGGTGCAGTTTCATTTTTAACCTTGTTTTCATCTCAAGTACTGGTTGAAAGTTTGCCATCTGCGAGTAAGTTGATACTAGCTGGTATGTGGCACATACCACGGGAGCCAGTTGAAGTACATTAGCAATTGCGTAAACCATATGATCCATGATTAAGTGAATAGATTAATCAGTTAACTCCAGTTTTATAAATATAATGTCTGTGACACACAAATCCAGGATGATTCATTTATTGATATATTACAGATGCTTTATCTAACACCATCATAAGTCTAAACATCAATTCATACAGAAAATAGTGCTATAAATGTAAATTAGCATTACCCAATATTATTAAAGCTGATTAAACATCACAATCCCTGAATCAGAGCACTTTACTCTGACGTACATATTTCAATCTTTACAAAATGTGGACAAAATTTAACTTGTCTTCAAGATAAATGTCTAATTAACAAGGTAACTTCAACTCACTAATTGTTGTTTTGACCATGACATTAATGAATAAGAAAGATGCTTATCAACCCTTCATTATATAGTCCCTTTCAATGTGCTGATTTTGATGGCAGTAACTGGATATATTCTCTACTAGAGTTAGGGTTATGGAAACTGAACACCTCAAAGATTTCAGCTGCACACAGAGGTTGAGCATGGATTTGATGTGGTAGGTCATTTTGTGTTCCAGTATTTGAAGAGGTGAGTAAACTGAAGGGCAAGGAAATGTTGCAGAAAGTTTTATGGGCTTTCAGAAGATGAGTTATTTGATAAAGTCAAAGATAATAGATAATTAGCAAAAGTTAAAACATGTTAATTACTGACCTGGTTTAACAGCAGGGGACTGAGATTAAATACCATGATCTGGTGTTTCTAATTTGCAGAATGTCATTAGTACTGTCCTAGGTTGAAGCCTCAATTAATAGCCCAGTTTATTAATGACACAGTTGCAATGGAAAGCCATATTTCCAAATTTGGTGATTACAAATCTAAGATAGCTGGCATTGTAAACAGTTTCGGCAGAAGTATCAAATTGCAAAGAAATTTTGATAGACCAAGTGAATGGCAAAGCTGACAAGTAGATTTCAGTGTGGATAAATGTGAGGTCATCTATTTTGAAACTGAAAGGGGTAGAACAGGGTACTTGGTAAATGGAGAGCAGCTAGAATCAGTGAGGTTCAAAGACGATTAGAGGTCAAGATGCACAGATCATTTAAAAGCCACGAGTCCATCTGAAAAATAGCCAGAAAGGCTAATAGATTATTGGTTTTTATTTCTGGATTTTGAGGAAATGTAAGAGGCAAGTCTTGATACAGCCATTATACAAAAACATGTTTAGACCCTACCCTGGAAACTGCTACATCTTGATGAGGAGCGTGTCCATGGTTTTTAATAATTGCAATTGTACCTGAAATTTCTGGTCAGAGATCCACCATAAGATCTCCTACAAAATAAGGACTACAAAAAGGCTAGATAGAAACCATTTCTGTTGAATATGGGGTCTAATTTTAGACCATATAGTTGAAAGTGTTTAGAAATAATAGTGTAATGGAAATTTGGGACACTCCTAGAATTGGCAAATGTGCTAGACAATTTTTTATCTGTGTTAGTTTTACAATTTATCTTCATTATCAAAATGTATTAAAAATGTTAATGTTTTGATATAAAGGCCTCTTGGTGTGACATTGTCCATCTATGTAACTTGGGCATTCATTCATGTGCATTGCTGGCAAGTCAGCGTTTATTGCCCATCCCTAATCCGGCTTGAAGAAGGTGGTGAGCTTCAGAATGTATTAAAAAAAATTGTTTTCCTAATTTTTGGTTAACTTTCTGTGATTCATACCAGCACTCAAGTTCCTCTAAATGCAATCATTTCATAGGTATCCATTTTGTGTGGCAATGATGGATAATATGCTTTGCTACATTGTATGCCATTGCCATATTATTCACTCACCCAACCTCTTTATGCTCTCCTTGATATTTACTGTCTAATCTGGCATTAGCTTTTGTTACAGAGGAATTAGAATATGTGTACCAATCTCTTATGATAACTATGCAGGCCCCTGGTGAGGTCACACCTCAAAGACTCTGTGCTGAGTCAAAATCCTGGAACACCCTGATAAGCAGTGTGGGTGTACCTAACCACAGAAGGGCAATGGTTTAGCAAAACAGCTTATCACTCCCTTCTGAAACCAGAGGCAAAATAATAGAAACTAACTAACTAGTAGTGATCTGCAATCCGGATAATTTTTAAAGCTCCTGAATTTTTTCTGCTAAAGTTCCATCCTGGATCAAAAATGGGAAAGATTCTCTCTGTGAAAGTATGGGTGAAAGTGTGGAGATGGGACATATTGTCTGCATTGTAAAATGACACCTGTCCACCCTCATAGTCCAGGTAAACCCCAACCTTCTGGGGTTTCCCATTAGGCTTAAGGGTGGTCCATGTGGGAGAGGTACTTGCAAAATAGTCATTTTCATTTCCTAGCCCCATTGTCCAGTATCCAGTCTCAGGTTTAGGGTCGATTTCCCCTTTCCTTTGAGCAGACTCTCGAGCCACTCCCAGACCCCATTCAGTCTTATTGCCCACCTGCACCTCCCAGTAATGTCTCCCTGATGTAAATCCCTCCAATCCCAGGACAAAGGCCCAAGAATCAAACCTCTGTGGAGTGTTATGGAGCGGCTGCTGTTTATTTCCGAGCCTCACACTGGTCCAGTCCTCAGACAGAATGAGTTGGGGATGCGCAGTTTTTGGATCCAGAGTCAGCGATGCTGGAACTGGAAGGAAATAATATATTCAGTGCTACCATTATTTGCAATGTGGTAGTAAAACTCCAATTGATTTAAAACATCCCACCCTCATGTAAAATTTACATGGTGTTAAAATATCCTCCGTATATTCAAGAAAATCCAAGACATTGCCCGTCTTTATCTCTGTAATCTCCTTCAGCTTTACAAGTCTTCAAGATAAAATGCTTCTTTGATGTTCCTGGACTAGTATTTGAGAATCCCAGGCTAAAGTTGTGGGGACATGAATTTAAAATCCACCATAGCATATTGTGAAATTGGAATTCTGTATGTATCTAAATTTAAAATGAAGATCATGACAATTATGTAACTACTGTTGATTGTCGTAAAAACTCACTGGTGTTCTGATATCCTTGAGGGAAGGAAACCTGCCATCCTTATCTGGTCTGGCCTACATGTGACACCAGATCATGCATTGTGGTTGTCTCTTGAATGCCCCCTGAAATGACCCAGTAAGCTCTTCAGTTGTATCAAATTTACTGCAAAGTCTAACGAAGGAATAAAACCAAATGGGCCACTCAACATTGACCTAGGTGCTGGAAATAACAATTTTAAACACAACCCTTTGATATTGCAGATTCCTCCATACGATCATCTGGATGTTTGTACCAAAACTGGGGACGGCTGTCCCAAAGACAAATCAAACTACAACCTGACACAGTCATACTCACAGCATCATGCCTTGTAGGCAATGTCACAAACAACACAATTGTTCCTGGCTATGTCCTGTTCCATTGGAAGGACGGACCCATCAGAGGTTATATAACAGTAGCATAATGTTGGAATGCAGTTGATATGAATTCTCAACATTGATTCTGGACCTCAAGAAGGGTGATGACATTATGTCAAACGGGGCGAGGAAACATTCTGATGATTATCGACTCTCAACGAACCTCGCCCACCCACCAAACTTTTGACTACTGAATCAGTACTCTGCTTTCAACACCACTTGGAGGAAGCAAAGAGAATGACAAAGGGAACAGAATATATTCTGTGTAGGGAACTTCAATGTGCATCACGAAAAGGGGCTTGGTAGCACCACTACTGACTGAGCTGGAGTCTGGGCCAAGTAGGGAGGGAACAAAAGGAAAAGGTCTACTTGACCTCATCTCCACCAATCTACCTATTGCAGATACATCTGTGTGTGATAACATTAGTACAAGTGACCATTACATAATCCTAACAAAAACAGAATTGCTAGAAAAGCTCAGCAGGTCTGGTAGCATCTGTGGAGAGAGGTCAGAGTTAACATTTTGGGTCAAGTGACCTTTCCCAGAATTGTGTAGTCCTTGTTGAAATGCTGACTTTACATTCAGAATACTCTCTTTCATGTTGTGTAGAACTACCATTGTGTTAAATTGGACTGACTTCAAACAGACCCAACATTTCAAACCTGGGCATCCACGTGGTGATATTGACTATCAACAGCAGTAGATTTGTATTCAACCAAAATCTATAACTTCAAGGCTTGGTATATCCATTGTACCATTACCATCAGCTCAAGAGGCCAAATTTAGCTCATTAAAGAGTGTAGGAAGATATGCTTGGACCAAGCTTACCTAAAAATGAATTGTCAACCTGGTAAAGCTACAACACAAGACTATGTGCATGACAATCTGCAAAAACAGCCTGGAATAGGCAGCATTAAGCGATCCCGCGACCAAGAGATCAGAGCTAAGCTCTGAAGTTCTGCTGTAACCAGGCATTAGCGTGTAAGATTTACAAGATGCATTGCAGAAGCTGGCAGTGATACACTTAAGTAGTTTTTAAAAACCTTCCCACCATTCGTGGTCATGTCTTCAGCTTCCTGAGATTGATGCCCTGGAAATATCTTCATGAACCAGCCTCTCTACCTCTGACATGTTCTTAAAACCTACTTTTTTGACTAACCTTACTCACATCTGAAGAAAGATCCCAACCTGAAATGTCAACTTTCCTACTCCTCTGGTTCTGCCTGGCCTGCTGTGTTCCTCCAGCTCAATGCTGTGTTATCTCATGTCCCTTAATATTGTCTTATCATCCTTGATTCCAAATTTAGCTTTATTAGGCTGTTGTGAAGAACCTTGGGATGTTAGAAGAGCTATGTACAAGCTGTTACTTGATGGCAGGTCATGAACGTGGCTGCAGATTCTGATTTCTTGTGCTCTGTAGAGCAAAGCGTCAAAACGAAGGGGTTGCACATTGGGGTAACATGCTACAGAATTGTTACATTCTCTTTCTTTATCATTCAGAATGCTGACAAGTTGTCCATCACATTGTGTCAGGATTAACTCCCAACATCATAACAATGAGCCAGATCAGAGAAGTAAAGGAAGCAAATCCTGAAATCTGGATCTCACTACCTCCTGGGCTGTCCTACATGTGCTCAAAGTTCAGTGGATTGAGAATTAGCCTGTTCAGGCACATGAAGACCAATGGAAGAAAGTCACAACCCTCAAAGAGAAATAATTCTCAAATTAAGATAGCTGATGATTTATACACAGGATGTAAAACTTTAATCTTTGGCTTCTATTCACTTACCCGGAGCAGCATCTAAATCAGAGTCATCTTCACCACTTCCTGGCTTTGCATCCATCCTGCTCCTTCCTTTCAATCTTAAAGTCTGTCAGTTTTGCCAACAGCATTATTATGTTATATTTTGACAAAGGAATTTGGAAGTCTATATACACATTACCAGCCTCACAACCCTCATCATCAACACTTAACCATTAGGTGCAAAACATGGAAAATGCAATGTTACATTGCTCTATTCTCATTGCAAGAGCTTTGCAGGGTTCAAATAGAAAAACTGGAATCTCGTTACCTGGGTGAATACTCCCTATCATTTCTTTCCACATGGTATACTGTAGAGGCCCTTTGAATCTTCCCAGTGACACTGAGGCTGGTATCACTGACTTTGCATCAACCTGAGCATGAATTCTGTGAATATAAAGTGTTCAGTGTAACCATTGCAGCTTTTAGACATTACCAAATTAAATTCATTGGAAAGGCAGGGAACACATACCCTTTGTCCCTTGAAATCTCCTCTTGAAATATGGGAGAATCACACGTCTAAGAAGATAATCAAATGTTAGTGGTACAGCCAACATATTACCAATCAATATTTTGTCTCTGTTAAGTGACTGTACAGATCAGTCAAGAATAAAATGAACGTTAGACAACATTTTACTCTGGAAAATTTCTAATTGACACAGACTCATATTGTATATTTTCAAAGATAACACTGAAAATGAGGCAGTTATTATTCATTAATGAGAATTTGTTATTTCTATTAGCAATGCATTGCCTCATTTTAATGCTGTAATTTTGAGACCGATTTTTCCTGCAACGTCAGTTAACACACCTGGCAAAACGCAGAATTGGCCTAGTTAAATGTGTTGGAGACAGAAACTTTTAGAAGTTAAATCTGTTCATCTCCCTGTGTTGTTTAGTGGTGCTTTTAGGTAATCACCTGATCTTAGTATCAGCACACTTCATTCACCCTGGATTTCAGTACCTAGCGATTTGACACAAAGATTTGCCTGACCTGCTGAGTTTTTCCAGCATTCTCATCAGCATATGAAAGAAAAGACATTCTTAACTAACTTACAGATCTCATCCATGCCTTTGTTACCTCTAAATTTTAATATTTCTAATATACTGCTAGCTGACCTTCCAACTTCTAACTTCCATAAACTTGCAGGTCTTTCAAAACTCCACTTCCTGTGTCTCTTTAAGCACCATTCCTGGGCTCACAGACTTACACAGTACAGCAATGCATCAATTTAAGAAGTTTCGTCTTTGTTTTCAAATCTCTCCAGGGCCTTACTCCTTGGCAACTGAATTGTCAGCCTGAGGGTCAACTGAACTTTCCAAGATATCTGTTTTTTTTGCCATTTCTGACTATTTGACCATCCCTGATTTTACTCACCCCATCAGACTTGGCTGTGCTTTCAGTTGGCAGTCCTTAATGCCTGAATTCCCTGCCAAAACGTTTTTGTCCATACCTCACTTTGCTCATTGAGGATCCTCAGTAAACACTGTCCCTTGTCCAAACTTTTGGTTATAATTTCTTACGTGGTTGGATGCCACAACTTTTTTTATAATGTCATTGTGAAATGTTTTAGGTGCCTTGTTACTTAAGGTATTATATAAATATAGACCACTTTATTGCCTACAATGACTGCATCATGTGAGAGAGCTTGGCACAAATTTAAGCTAGCAAAAATTGAAAATGCTGGAAATACTTAGCAAGCCAGGCAGCGGCAAGCTATAAAACAAAGTAAATGTTTCAGTGACCCTTCATCAGAGACACTTAAGTTAGGTCATAACTTGAGTACTGTGTGTAGTTCTGGTTACTTCCTTACAGAAAGGATTTAAAATTACTTAGAGAAGGTGCAAAGGAGATTTGAGAATGGTGCCAGGACTGAAAAAATTGTACCCATGAGGGAAAAATTGAACAGGTTGCAGTGGCTTTCCTTGTAACAAAGCAGGTTGAAGAGCATCTTAACTGAGGTGAGGGAGTGAATGAGCAGAACCTATCTACCTGAACAGACAGGGTGGGAGGTTGAGGGGTGACCTTTATTGAAATTCATAAAATCATGAGGGACATAGATAAGGTGAATAACCAAGGGTCTTTTCCCTAGGAGTTCAAAACTAGGGGACATATTTTTAAGATGAGAGGAGAACGATTCAAAAAGCATATGAAGGGCTTTTTTTTTTACAGAAAGTGGTTTGTATGTGAAATGAACTGCCAAAGGAAGTGGTGGATGCAGATACAGTAGCAACATTTAAAAGACATTTGGATAAGTACTTGAATAGAAAAGATTTGGAGGAATGTGGGCCAAATGCAGGCAAGTTGGATTAGTTTGGTTTGGGAGCATGGTCAGTGTGGACTAGTTGAACCGAAAGTCTGTTTCCATGCTGTATGACTCTATGACAAGATTAGTTGGCATAGATTTAAAGTGATTGATAGAGATTAGAAAGGAGATAGACTATAAGAAATGGAAACAGGAGGAGGTTGTGTGATTCCTCAAGACTGCTCTGCCATTGAATCATGGCAGGTTGACATTCCTCATGTCCAGTTTCTTCATTTCCCCATAACCCTTGATTCCTAGACCGGTCAAGAATCTGTCGTGGCATAAATTCTCAACTCCTGTAAATGGCACATGGATGTGCATCTCTGGTGGGAAATGGGATGAGGCTGTTGGTAGTTTGTTTATCCACTGACACAGGCACCAGAGAAAGCTAAGTGTCTCATTCTTTGCTATTAACATTTCTAATAAGTTTTTAAGTTTATTCACAAAAGAAATGAAAGCAATGTGAAGAATATTTGCTTTTGTTAAAGCAGAAGTTGTTTTGGGCTGCAATGCATTGCTGAAGAGCTGGCGGTAATCAGAGTTCTAATTCCTAAAGTTAATTGTATACTCATTTTTGAAATAAAAATAGAAATCACTGGAAAATCTCAGTGGGTCTACCAGCATGTGTGGAGAGAAAATATATTTTTGAAGGGCGTACATTTGCAAGGAGAGAACAAGATGCGGGCCTAACTGAATATCTCTCCCAAGGCGCAGCAGTTGCGTAGAAATTTTTTTTAGACCTATTGTATAGACCAAGAGAAGCAAGTTATTCATTGAGCTTTACCAAAGGCCATCAGGCAGTGTGAAGCCATCTCGTGTATGGTAACAAAAAGTGCAGGAGATCACAGCGAGCCAGGCATGATTCCATGGAGAGAACGCAGGTTAACATTTCGAGTCTATATGACTCTTTATCAGACCAGGAGTGTGGAGGGAGCACCATTTATGTTATGGTGGGGCAGGGGAGATTGGAGTACTGGGGGAGAAAAGATATTGATAGTTCAAGTTAAATGATCAGAATGTAAAAAATCCAGGATTTGGGTGTGTCTAACTGCCAGACTGGAAAGAACAGACCTGGGGTGGGGAGAGAAAACATGGTGACAGAGAATGTAACTGGTAAAGCTAGAGGAAAGGGAAGAATGGGCTCACAATTTGAAGGTGTTAAACTCAATATTGAGCCCAGAAGGTTTCAAAGTGCCTAGTTTGAAGATGAGATGTTGCTCCTCCAGTTTTCGCTGTGATGGTTTTTGAAAACGTTGTCAACGTTTGAAATGTGGATTTCCTTCAGTAAAACCATTTTTTTAACCTTCAGGAACTTGAGTGGGTCATGTTCCTTCAGCTGACTCTGCAACTTTGATAGTTCTCGTTCAACGCTATCTAACTCCTGTTGGATCCCACTGAGATTTTTTTTCATTGTTTGTATAATCCTCTCCTCCTCCTCTTTGAGATCTCTGAGTAAACGCCGCTCTTTCTCAGTGAGAATCTGGTGCATTTTGGCGAACTCGGATATGATGTGGGTCTGCAGACTGCTCGCCTGTTCCTACAGAATAAAATGAGAAGTATTGTTAACGTCCCGCCATGAGAAAAAAGCAAGAGGATCCCTGAAAATCCGCACATGGGCGAGCCCTCACCTTAAATTTAGACAAGAGCCGCTTCTGCCGCCGTTCGGTGTACTGAACCGCGAGTTTTCGACTTGTCGCCGATTCTAAGTGTGGCTTCAGCTGATCCTGGAACGAGGAGTCAAATTGAAAAATCAGAGCTTTGGACAAAAAGAAAATTATGCAACAAACCAGAAGTGAAACCCTCCAAATTGCTTCCTTTTTACCTTATACATCTCCGCAGCCTCGTCTATCGGTAGGAACTCATGAGATTTGTGTTCCCGCGAATCTCGACAAATGAAGCAAATCAGTTTCTTGTCAGTTTCACAGAACAGCTTCAGTTCTTCCCGATGTTTCCCGCAATGAAATTTCTTATCCTTCTGCTTCGACTCCAGTTTCAGATTTCTGGCTTTCTCGGCTAGATTCGCTAAGGCCCAGCTGGCTCGGAGGTTTCTTTCCGAGAATTCCTGTCGACATTCCGGGCAGGAGTTTATCTCCTTGATTTCGCAATTCTGGGTGATACAGGAGCGGCAGAAGTTGTGCCCACACTCCAGTGAGACCGGGTCGGTGAAGAAATCCAGACAAATGGAGCAAACTGCCTCCTCTGTCCAATTTTCAGCCTCCTTTCTGTCCGCCATATCTTCAGCAAGTTTCTGCTTCCCGGTCGGTTTCACTTTCGTGGCTCATTAGGACAACCGGCTGGCTCTTCTCCTCGGGGATGCGGAGTGGGGGTTGGTTGCGAATTATCGAAACCCTGGAGAAAAAGCGAATTCCCCCAAGGAAAATTATATGAAAAACAAAAGGCATTCGGAGGAAAATACGTTTCGCGTTCATGGCTTTTCGTCAGAAATCTTCTTTTCTCTCCACGCATGCCATCAGTTTCCAGAGAACACCTGCGGTGTAGAAGCAGGCCATTCGGCCCTTCGAGTCCACGCCGACCCTCCGAAGAGCATCTCACCCAGACACACCCCCTGCTCTATCCCTATAACTAATCCACATAGTCTACACATCTCAGAACGCGATATAATTGCGAATCTACCTAACCTGCACTGGTATGGCGGGATAAGACCAGAACCCGCGCAGACACGGGGAGAAAGTGCAAACTCCACACAGAAAGCCGCCCGAGGCTGTGATCAAACCCTGGTTCTTTGCACTGTGAGACAAGAATGCTAACCATTCAGCCAATGTGCCCTGCCCCACCAAACTCATCTCCACCTACCTGGACTCCATTTTCTCCCCCTTGGTCCAGGAACTCCCTACCTATGTCCATGACACCACCCATGCCCTCCACCGCCTCCAGAACTTCCAATTCCCTGGTCCCCAACACCTCATTTTCACCATGGATGTTCAGTCCCTATACACCTGCATTCTCCATACAGATGACCTAAAGGCCCTCCACTTCTTCCTGTCCCACAGGCTCAACCAGTCCCCCTCCACCGACTCCCTCGTCCACCTAGCCGAACTCGTCCTCATCCTCAACAGCTTCTCTTTAGATTCCTCCCACTTCCTACAGACTAAGGGGGTGGCCATGGGCACCCGCATGGGCCCAAGCTATGCCTGCCTCTTTGTAGGCTACGTGGAACAGTCCCTCTTCCGCACCTACACAGGCCCCAAACCCTACCTCTTCCTCCGGTACATTGATGACTGTATCGGCGCTACCTCTTGCTCCCCAGAGGAGCTCAAACAGTTCATCCATTTCACCAACACCTTCCACCCCAACCTTCAGTTCACCTGGGCCATCTCCAGCACATCCCTCACCTTCCTGGACCTCTCAGTCTCCATCTCAGGCAACCAGCTTGTAACTGATGTCCATTTCAAGCCCACCGACTCCCACAGCTACCTAGAATACACCTCCTCCCACCCACCCTCCTGCAAAAATTCCATCCCCTATTCCCAATTCCTCCGCCTCCGCCGCATCTGCTCCCACGATAAGACATTCCACTCCCGCACATCCCAGATGTCCAAGTTCTTCAAGGGCTGCAACTTCCACCCCCCCCACCCCTCCAGCAGTGGTGGAGAATGCCGTTGATCGTGTCTCCCACATTTCCCACACCTCATCCCTCACACCCCATCATCACAATAACCGCCAAAAAAGAATCCCCCTAGTCCTCACATACTACCCCACCAACCTCCGGATACAACACATCATCCTCCGACACTTCTGCCATTTACAATCCGACCCCACCAACCAAGACATTTTTCCATCCTCACCCTTGTCTGCCTTCCGGAGAGACCACTATCTCCACTCCACACTCCCCTCCAACCCCACCACACCCAGCACTTTCTCCTGCAACCGCAGGAAGTGCTACACCTGCCCCACACCATCTCCCTCACCCCCATCCCCGGCCCCAAGTTGACTTTCCACATCAGGCAGATGTTCACCTGCCAAGTGGTATACTGCATCCACTGTACCCGGTTTGGCTTCCTCTACATTGGGGAAACCAAGCGGAGGCTTGGGGACTGCTTTGCAGAACACCTCCACTCGGTTCGCAATAAACAACTGCACCTCCCAGTTGTGAACCATTTTAACTCCCCCTCCCATTCCTCAGACGACATGTCCATCATGGGCCTCCTGCAGTGCTACAATGATGCCACCCACAGGTTGCAGGAACAGCAACTCATATTCCGCTTGGGAACCCTGCAGCCCAATGGTATCAATGTGGATTTCACCAGCTTCAAAATCTCCCCTCCCCCCACTGCATCCCAAAACCAGCCCAGCTCGTCCCCGCCTCCCTAACCTGTTCTTCCTCTCACCTATCCCCTCCTCCCACCTCAAGCCGCAACTCCATTTCCTAACTACTAACCCCATCCTGCCCCCTTGGCCTGTCCATCATCCCCAGACTGACCTAACCCCTCCCCACCTCCCCACCCATACTCTCCTCTCCACCTATCTTCTCATCTATCCATCTTCAGTCCGCCTCCCCCTCTCTCCCTATTTATTTCAGAATCCTCTCTCCATCCCCCTTTTCTGATCAAGGGTCTAGGCCTGAAACGTCAGCTTTTGTGCTCCTGAGATGTTGTTTGGCCTGTTGTGTTCATCCAGCCTCACATTTTGTTATCTTGGATTCTCCAGCATCTGCAGTTCCCGTTATCTCTCTCACCCTCCCTGCTTTGTTTTCAGATATCCAACATTTGCATTAGAGAAAATAGATCTATGGATGGTATAATTTTTTAAAAATCCATACAAAAATGTTTCAGTGATAATGGGAACTGCAGATGCTGGAGAATCCAAGATAACAAAGTGTGGAGCTGGATGAACACAGCAGGCCAAGCAGCATCTCAGGAGCACAGATGCTGCTTGGCCTGCTGTGTTCATCCAGCTTCACACTTTGTTCTCATACAAAAATGTTTGCCTGCTACCGACGGGAGGCAAATGCTTGTAGTCCCAAGTCCCCTTTTTGTTTTCCTACTTTCTGCAATTGGCTGCCTCAGGCAAGACCACCACCTGTTTGTCACCCCATACTGTGATTGAACTGAGTGTCTTGGTGTCTTTTCAGAGGATGCAAAAACATAAACTGCTAGAAAAATTCAACTGGTCTGGCAGCATCTGTGCAGAGAAAGCAGAGTTAATGTTTCAGGTTGAACAGATATTAAATTGTGCTTGTGGGCTCCTTAAAACTGAAATAGTATGTTGTGGGTGAGGATAGCCACTTTGTGAGTCTAACTCAAAGAAATTTGTTAAGTAATGTGACTGTACTGTGGCTTTAAGAAATGTGTTTTGTCTTGGTTTCTTTTAGAGAAAGATTGGGCAGCAGGTGGCCAGCAGTCTCTAGGAAGATAAAAGAACGTGTGAAGCCTTGGATAACACAATGTAGAGCTGGAGGAACGCAACAGGCCAGCTGACATTTCTGAAGAAGGGTCCCGGCCTGAAACATCAGCTTTCTTGCTCCTCTCATGTTGTCTGGCCTGCTGTGTTCCTCCAGCTCCACATTGTGTTATCCAAGGCTTCACACGTTGTTTTATCTTCCTAGAGACTGCTGGTCACCTGCTGCCCAATCTTTCTCTAAAAGAAGGCCGGGACCCTTCTTCAGAAATGTCAGCTGGCCTGTTGCGTTCCTCCAGCTCCACACTGTGCTATCCCTGGCTCCAGCCTCGGCAGTTCTTTCTATCTCTGTGTGAAGCTTTGGGTATTTTTTTAAGTTGGAACAATAGAAGCAGTCTGAATGGGTGCAGTCAAGCTCCCACCCACAAAACCAGAATTTTTACTTCTTTCGTAGCAAAAGCTGCTGGAGGTGCTAACAACCTGCCAAATCTCGCTTTGCTATAGCTGAAAGCTGGCGTTCTCTCTCCCTCACAGAATTGTCTTTTGATGTTCTTTCCTCTTGAATTGGAGAACTGCATGTGAGACAATCCATTTTCCGAATTTGCCTTTTGCCAAGGATGCGTTTACGGAATGTTGCTGTATTGGAACAGTTAATTACTGATAGTTATTGTTCTGTTAAATTTTCCAATAGAGTTAAGTTATTCCAATTCCTTCTTTCTTTTACTGTATTTTAATAATAGTGGATGAATAAGTGTGTTTTGCTTTCTCTCTAGTAGTTTGACCAATCAAATTGGACCTGGAATGCAATGCCTTACATTTACCTGTAAAATAAGAAAAAGTCAGGTTCTATCTTCTAAATAACTTTAGAATAATAAAGATTACATGAATTTGACCTGCATTTCTACAGCACTCTACCCTCATGGATATAAGAACAGGTCAGAGACTAGGAAACCTGTAGTGAGTTGCTTAACACCTGACTCCTCAAATTGACAAGGGCACAAGTCAGGAATTTGATGGAATACTTCCTATTTGCCTGAATAAGTTCCAACAACACTCAAGAAGAGTTAAACCACCCAGAACAAAGCAGACACTTAATTGGCACTGCATCTACAAACATTCACTCACTCCACCACTGAAGGTCTTTAGTAGCAATGTGCCCATACTCAAGATGCATTAGAGAAATTTATCCATGCTTCCTAAACACTTCCCACACCACCTGCAATTTCTCCTCCAAGCACCTCACCATCCAAGTTTAGAAATCTATTGCTGTTCCTTCAGTGTCACTGGTTCAAATGTTGAAACTCCATCCATTAATGGCACTGTGGCTGGGCCTTCACCAAACAGACTAGCCATTCAAGAATGCAGCTTATCACTACCTTCCCAAAGTCAGCCAGGGATGGGCAAAAGTGCTTTCCCAGCTAGTGATGCCAAAATCCTATGTGTGAATTAGGAAAAAGTGGTAAGACAAGTAAGGATAACAGATTTGTTCCAGAAGTGTGGAAGTGAACGAGATGGGCTTTTAAAACAATTGACTATGGTTATCATGATCATGATTACCGAGACAAATTTTGAATTCTAGATGCATTAATTGAAATTTCATCAGCTATCACATAAACCCAGCTCTCCAGAAATTTGGCTTGGACCTCTGGGTTGCTAGTCTGGTAAGGCTGCCACTACACCACAATCTCCTCCATTATGAGGGAGCAGCAATGCTCCTACTAAACTGCACAGAGAGCCAAAAGTCCACCACATGGGCAGTTTGTGCATAGACGTTCAAAAAATAAGAATTCTGCACCCACACGTTTAAATGAATAAACTGCTTTTAACAAAACAAGGCCATGGGGAAGTCCATGGGCACCCGCATGGGCCCCAGCTATGCCTGCCTCTTTGTAGGTTACGTGGAACAGTCCCTCTTCCGCACCTACACAGGCCCCAAACCCCACCTCTTCCTCCGGTACATTGATGACTGTATCGGCGCCGCCTCTTGCTCCCCAGAGGAGCTCGAACAGTTCATCTACTTCACCAACACCTTCCACCCCAACCTTCAGTTCACCTGAGCCATCTCCAACACATCCCTCACCTTCCTGGATCTCTCAGTCTCCATTTCAGGCAACCAGCTTGTAACTGATGTCCATTTCAAGCCCACCGACTCCCACAGCTATCTAGAATACACGTCCTCCCACCCACCCTCCTGCAAAAATTCCATCCCCTATTCCCAATTCCTCCGCCTCCGCCGCATCTGCTCCCACGATAAGACATTCCACTCCCGCACATCCCAGATGTCCAAGTTCTTCAAGGACCGCAACTTTCCCCCCACAGTGATCGAGAACGCCCTTGACTGCGTCTCCCGTATTTCCCACAACACATCCCTCACACCCCGCCCCCACCACAACTGCCCAAAGAGGATCCCCCTCGTTCTCACACACCAGCCCACCAACCTCCGGATACAACGCATCATCCGCCGACATTTCCGCCATCCACAATCCGACCCCACCACCCAAGACATTTTTCCATCCCCACCCTTGTCTGCTTTCCGGAGAGACCACTCTCTCCGTGACTCCCTTGTTCGCTCCACACTGCCCTCCAACCCCACCACACGCGGCACCTTCCCCTGCAACCGCAGGAAATGCTACACTTGCCCCCACACCTCCTCCCTCACCCCTATCCCAGGCCCCAAGATGACATTCCACATTAAGCAGAGGTTCACCTGCACATCTGCCAATGTGGTATACTGCATCCACTGTACCCGGTGCGGCTTCCTCTACATTGGGGAAACCAAGCGGAGGCTTGGGGACCGCTTTGCAGAACACCTCCGCTCAGTTCGCAACAAACAACTGCACCTCCCAGTCGCAAACCATTTCCACTCCCCCTCCCATTCTTTAGATGACATGTCCATCATGGGCCTCCTGCACTGCCACAATGATGCCACCCGAAGGTTGCAGGAACAGCAACTCATATTCCGCCTGGGAACCCTGCAGCCCAATGGTATCAATGTGGACTTCACCAGCTTCAAAATCTCCCCTTCCCCCACCGCATCCCTAAACCAGCCCAGTTCGTCCCCTCCCCCCACTGCACCACACAACCAGCCCAGCTCTTCCCCTCCACCCACTGCATCCCAAAACCAGTCCAACCTGTCTCTGCCTCCCTAACCTGTTCCTCCTCCAACCCATCCCTTCCTCCCACCCCAAGCCGCACCCCCATCTACCTACTAACCTCATCCCACCTCCTTGACCTGTCCGTCTTCCCTGGACTGACCTATCCCCTCCCTATCTCCCCACCTATACTCTCTCCACCTATCTTCTTTTCTCTCCATCTTCGGTCCGCCTCCCCCTCTCTCCCTATTTATTCCAGAACCCTCACCCCATTCCCCCTCTCTGATGAAGGGTCCAGGCCCGAAACGTCAGCTTTTGTGCTCCTGAGATGCTGCTTGGCCTGCTGTGTTCATCCAGCCTCACATTTTATTATCTTAAAGCCATGGGGAATATTGATGAACACCCTGAACAGTCCCTTGCTGTTTCAATATGCACAGTATGTTAGCAACACAAAATACTTTGAATCAAGGCTCACCTAAGATGCTGAAGACTTTGGAGAAGAAACAAAAAAAGGCATCTGATTTCTTTTTGCTTGATCAGACTCGGGTTTCTGTAGCCATACAATCTTCATTAAATAAAATGTCCTGCTTCATGCATTATTATTTATTGGCTATTCTACTGTCTGTTGCATCATCTAGACAGCTTAAGCAAATGGACAAACTTGAGAGATGGAATATAATGTGGGAAAATGAGAGGATATGTACGTTGGCAGGGGAAATAAAGGAGCTGAGTATTATTTAAATGGAGAAAGTCTGTAGAAAGCTACAGAACAGAAAGATTTGAGACACCTTAACATAAATCACAAAAAGCTAGCATACGTGTTCAGTAATAGGCTAAGCAAGCTTCATAAGACATAACTACAACAATTAAGAGGCATTTGGATGGACATATGAATAGGAAGGGTTTAGAAGGATATGAGCTAATGCTGGAAAATGGGACTAGATTAATTTAGAATTAATGAGGGCCTGTTTCCATGCTGTACTGCTCCATTACTCTATTACTACTCAGACCAAGACTGGGCTACTGTGAACAGTTTTACCTCTTTTATTGGGGAAAGTTATATCAGCATTGGAGACAGTTCATAGAAGTCTCATTAGGCTGATAGCAAATATGGAGGGATTGGCTTATGAGCAGAAAACAAGTAGGTTCAGAAAAAATGAGAGAAACCTCATTGAAACATGAGATACATGGAGTACTTGTCAATGTCGATACAGAATTGTTCTTTCCCCCTTGTATGAGAGTCTATGAACAGAGGGCATAATCTCAGAATAAGGGGTCACAGATGTGGGACAGAGATGAAGAAGAATTTATTTTCTTAGAGAATGGTGAATCTGCAGGGTTTTTTTTAACCATAGTGGGTTGTAGAGGCTTGGTGGTAAATTACATTTCAAGGCTGAGATAGGAGAGCTGAATATGAATTAAATAGAGAAAGACAACAGAATGCTATGGAACAGAGGAATTTTCAGAGTCCTTGTCCTAATTTACAAAAAAAAACTGGCACCAAGTCCAGCAATTAATAGCGAAAGCATATAGAATTTTGCCATCTATTTCAAATGGAATACTTTATAAAAGTGCAGAGGTCTTGCTAAAACTATGCAAGGAACTAGTCAGGCCATGGTTGGAATACTGTGAACAGTTTTGAGCTATTTATCTAAGGAAAGATATATTAGTGCTGAAGGCAGTCAGAGAAGGCTCACTTGGCTGATACCAGTATAGAATGACTATCTAATGAGGAGATGTTGAGTAGGGTGGTCCTGTACTCATTGGAATTCAGAAAAAATGAGAGGGAGTCTTATTGAAACACACAAATTCTTAAAGGATTAACAGGGTAGATGTGGAATGGCTACTTCCCCTTATGGGAGTGTCTAGCACTAGACAGTATAATCTCTGAATAAAGGGTTCAAGCATTTAAGCCAGAGATGATGAGGTATTTCTCCATGCAGTGAGCAATTGCATTGTGGAATTCCTTCCAGCAGAGAGATGTCAATAGCATATTCTAGGCTGAGATAAGACAGAATTTTAGTCAGTAAGGGTATCAAGGATTATGGGGGAAAAATCAGACAGTGCATCATCAGAGTATTATCAGATCAGCTGTGATCTCATTGAGTGGCAGAATAGACCTAGTCAGCTGAATGGCCTGTTCAGCTTCTACATATCTTATCAATCAACTCAATAATTGGCCAGCAAAAGAACCTGCAAATTTATAGGTTTTAATACTACCAAAACATAACATTTAGTATATTTGACCACTAAAAGCAGGAGTGGCCATTCAGCCCTTCAAGTCTGTTCCATTTAGATAAAGGTTAACCTAGACTTCGATTCAATTTGCACCCACTTTGCCCCCTATCCCTCGGTACATTGAAAGGCATGCCTAAGATTTTGTTGGATAAGGTTGATTTGAAGGAGGTTCAACAAGAACAACAGCTGGATCTATAGCACAATAAAGTGTTTATGAGGATATATCTCTGAACCTGGCATTGAAACAAACTTACTCCATCTGCACGCAATGGTGTGGATCTGAACAACCAGAGTTGTTAACCAGAGTTGTAACAACCTGACACCAGTGGTGGGGAATCTGCTGGGAAAGATACTGAGGGATAGGATCTCTTTACATTTGAAAGAAAATGGGCTTATTAGTGATAGGCAGCATGGTTTATGCAGGGAAGGTCATGTCTGACCAACTTGATAGAATTTTTTGAGGAAGTGACAAAGTTGATGGATGAGGGAAGGGCTGTAGATGTCATATACATGGACTTCAGTAAGGCATTTAATGAGGTTCCCCCTGGTAGGCTGATGGAGAAAGTGAAGTCGCACAGGGTCCAGGGTGTACAAACTAGATGGGTAGAGAACTGGCTGGGTAACAGGAAACAGAGTTGTCGTGGAAGGTAGTTTCTCAAAATGGAGAACTGTGATCAGTGGTGTTCCACATGGATCCGTATTGGGACCACTGTTGTTGTGATATACATAAATGTTCTGAAGGAAGGTATAGATGGTCTGATTAGCAAGTTTGCAGATGACAGTAAGATTGGCGGAGTAGCAGATAGTGAAAGGGACTGTTGGAAAATGCAGTAGAATACAGATAGATTGGAGAGTCTGCAGAGAAATGGCAGATGGAGTTCAATCCAGGCAAATGTGAGGTGATGCATTTTGGAAGATCCAATTCAAGATCGAACTATACAGTAAATGGAAAAGCCCTGGGGAAAATTGATGCCAGAGAGATCTGGGTATAAGGTCCATTGTACCCTGAAGGTGGCAACGCAGTTTGATAGAGTGGTCAAGGCAGCATACAGCATGCTTTCATTCATCGGATGGGCTATTGAGTACAAGATTTGGCAGAACATGTTGCAGTTGTATAGGACTTTGGTTTGATCGCATTTGGAATAGTGCATACAGTTCTGGTCACACATTACCAAAAGGATGTGGAGAGGGTGCAGAGCAGGTTCAAGGAGATGTTGGCATGGAGGGTGCTGGCTATGATGAGAGGTTAAGTACATTAGGATTATAGACAATACAAAGTCGAAGGTTGAGGGGGTATCTGATTGAGGTCTACAAAATCATGAGAGGTATAGACAGGGTGGATAGCAAGAAGCTTTTTTCCCACAGTGGGGACTCCATTACTCGGTGTCATGATTTCAAGGTGAGAGGGGAAAAGTTTAAGGGAGATGTGCATGGGAAGTTCTTTACATAGAGGGTGGTGGGTGCCTGGAACGCATTTCCAGCAGTGGTGGTAGAGGCGGGCATGATAGTGTCATTTAAGAAGTATCTAGACAGATACATGAATGGGCAGGGAACAGAGGGATACAGATCCTTGGACAATAGGTAACAGGTTTAGATAGAGGATCTGGATCGGTGCAGGCTTGGAGGGCTGAAGGGCCTGTTCCTGTGCTGTAATTTTATTTGTTCTTTGTTCTTCTTTGTTCAGAGTTGAGGGAGGTCATAAGCTAGGAGTAAACAAATGAAATGTTGGAATAAATGCTGTAGATTTCTATTTTGCCAAAAGGTGGATATGTTGTGTGTGGTATATGAATGTATGGCATTAAAGGAATGAGAGAGAAAGCACATTCCATAGCACCTAAAATTATAGAACAAGATTGATGTATCCCACTAACAAAGTAGCAAATAAAACACCAGGATACACATTAATATGATTAAAATTGAAAAGTAATACAGTAACATTTAACTTGTAGAGAACATTGGATAGAGAGCACTTGGGAAACTGTGCGGAATTTTAATATCCATTGTCTACAAAGTGTATCCATAGATGCAGATATAAAACAGATTCAGAAGTCTGAGTGACTAATTGTAAAAAATGGACTGAAGCTCTGTTTACCATGTAAAAGAAGGCTAACAAATGATCTGATAGAAATCATTATAAGTTTTGAAATGATCTGATAGGCAGATGCAAGAAAAAAAGTCTGTGAATAACATTGATCATTACAACCCAACTAACATGACTTTGATGGTGGATTAATTATTGGAAAGAAATTTGAGTGATGCTGTAAATTGTGTTTTCAAAAGGCAAACATTAATGTCAGCATAGACTTCATGAAGAAAGGTCACGTCCAAGCAACTTGATTAACCTTTTGTGTGAATCTAACAAGGAGAGTTGATAAGGGTAACATATCTGTGTAGTCAGCACAGATTTTAGTGAGGCTTTGATAAGGCTCCAATGGAAGATTAGATATAAAAATAAACACCCACGGTCAATGGGCAGTGATATACTGGACCCAAAACTGGTTCAGTGACAGCAAACGAAGGGCACTGTTTGTCAGGTTATTCTGTGAATGGGAGGTTGTTTCCAGTGAACAAAGCTCAGCACTGCATTGCTTTCTATTTGTGAAATATAGCATTGGTTTAGATGTCAAAGTAAGGGGCATGATTATCAAATTTTCAGGTCATGTAAACATTGGTTGTTTAGCTGACAGTGAGGAAGAAAGCTGGAGACTACAGAAAGAAATCAGTGAGCTGAAATGTGACAAATAGAATTCAATCTGGATAAGTGTGAGGGGCTGTTTCTAGGGGGGGAACAAACAAGATGAAGGAATAAGCAAAACCTGTTAGAATACTGAGAGGTGAATCTGAAATCCCTGAAGGTAGTTCATTACTCTAACTTAAAAACACATTTAAGCTGACTTTAAGAGTGATGGTCAAGCAGACAGTATGCGAACAAGAAAAGGCTAATAAGCAGATTTTCATTGTTAGACCACTCTCCCCCTCTCAGATTCAGCACATGTTTTGTTGATCTACACTATCTGTATCCTTTCTGGGATCACTTATGAAAACAAAATTCTGGGGATACTGAAGATCTGAAATAAAAATAAACAGTGGTAGAAAAACACAGTTGGTTTGGCAGCATCTGTGGGGTGAGAAACTGAGTAAATATTTCGATTCCAATGATTCTTCTTTGTAACTATGTTGTGAAGGTCACATATTTGTATGTATATGTCTCTGTGGCACCTTGGTCTCTCTCTCTCTCTCTCTCACTCACACACAAACACACACACACACCAACACACAAACACACACACACACACACACACACACACACACACACACACACACACACACACAATGCTCAGATGAAAAGAATGCCAAAATGTACACTGAAATTGAAATTGATCATAAGCTCTCAGTTGCACAGCATCACACATCATACAAGCTTAAAACTCTACACATAAGGAAAGTCAAAATTTGAATCATATTTATTGAAATCCTTATGCAAACTGCCTAAATTCAGAACTTGTTACCACCACCAGAGCCAGAGAAAGCCAGCGACTAAGATTTTCAACTCACCCTTTTTCAGTATCCTGAAGGGTCACTGGATCTGAAATGTTAACTCTGCTTTCTCTCCACTGATGCTGCCAGACCTCCAGAACTTTTCTAGTAATTTCTGTTTTTATTTCTGAATTCTAGCATCTCAGTTTTTTTAAAAATGAAAACAATAGTTTTGGTTGTGACCTCATAAAGAGCTTCGTCGGAGGCTCACTGATGATGTTACCTAGAATGGTGACGAAACGTCTGAAAACGAACCTTCCAGCTCAGCGAGCAAACTCACATCCAGAACCTCAACCTGAGCTACAAATCTTCTCAAAACTCATAAAGAGCTTTAAAAGAGCTACTTGGGAATGGTAGATTACTGGCGACTGAAACCTGTTGTTGGGCAATGTTTCAAGTTTCAGTTGGATTCTGTTCAGAGAATGAAACAAAACTGCTTATCGTAAAAATAAGTGGGAGCACAGAGAATCAGATACAGGACTTTTTTTCCAGACCAGTGTCTGGAAATTTCTCATACACAGACATAATGCACCAGAAACTGGGAATATCTTTTGCACACCCATCATGAGCAAATAGGGTCAGTTTTTAAAAGTTCTTTATTCAGGCACTAGGGGGAAAGCAAATCAGAAGTTCGGGCTGTTTCTGTTAGATAAAGCAGCGATAAAGCAAAACCAAAAAAAAAATGAAGGCTCCTTCATAGACACCAAACAGCAAAGAGAATCAGTGACTGGATTTGTTACCACCAGAAGAATTAAAGGAAAGGGACACTTCACTGTTCATGACTTTTAGCTCATAGAATTGTTAGTGGTCCTGAGTTTTTCTTGCCAAAAGACCATCCTGGATTGAAGATGGGAAAGATCTTCTCAGTGAAAGTGTGGATGTAAGTGTGGAGATGGGACATGTCTGCATTGTAAAATGACCCCAGCTCACTCTCGTAGTGCAGGAAAATCCTGATCTTCTGGGGTTTCATCTTCCAAGTAAGGGGTGTCCATGAAGGGGAAGTGCCAGTAATATCTCCCTGGAGTGAACCCCCTTTACTCCAAGCACATGGAACGTGACCAAACCGCTCCACGGTGTTTGCGAGTGTCACCTGTTTCCGAGCTTCATGCTGGTCCGGTCCTCAGACAGGATGAGCCAGAGATTCAGGACCAGAGTCAGAGAGGCTGAAGCTGGAAGAAAAGTTAAAATAAATTTAGTGTCTTGCTATGATTGTGATGTTAAATACTTCTTCTGCTATAACCTAATGGTGGTTCATGTGGGCACAGCTTCAGTCTGAGATGTAATCAGCTCTGAGGCTAGAAGGGGTTGTAAATGTTACAAGCCCATTCTAGTAGCAATATTTACACATTGGAGATAAAATTATGGAACGTGACAGTTCCCAGTCACATTTCCCATAGTGTATGTACATAGCACTGAAGATGGGGCATTCCTGTCTGCATTGTTAGTCAAACCTCACTTTCTACCTTGATCATTGCTGTGCTACATAAGCTCCTAAATAAAATAACATTTCAATACCACAATTATCTAAGATACCCACACTCATACTTCTGGTCACCTGAGCATCCATGATTTTAATCATTCTACTGTTTACGATGGTGTCTTCAATTGCCCAGGTACTTAATCTCTGAAGTTATTTATGTCCCCCTTTCCTTCTCACTTTCTTCATTTAGTATTCTTCTTAAAGACCCTCTGTTTGATATGACCAGTATCTGCCACTATTATACTTCAATCAAGTCTGCTGTCACATTTGTCATCTCAAACTTTCATTGTAACTGGCCATTCCTTTCTCTTATATTCCTTTAAATCTACTTTTAAGTTATAGGGTCTTATATTAATGGTCTATAGTTATGCTCTCTCTGGCAAGTTGAATCAATTCTGTATCCACTCTATCAAATCCTTTCAGAACTACAAACTATACTAGAGGAAGGCAACGAATATTGACCTTCCTAATGATGCCCACCTTCCATGAAAGATGAGACGGGCTGAGCCATTTGTTCCAGTCTCCTATGCGAGACTATGTCTAAAAGCTTACTAAAGTCTACGTACACTACATCCATTATCCTACCCGCTTGTTCTAGTCTTGCTCCTGAACAGTTTTGTAAATGGTAAGGTGCCAATATTTACACGATCCGATCTTCCCAAATTACCGCAAACTGAAAAGAAATAGACAACCGGAAAACAGTCATTACTGGAAGTGCTCGAAAAATGCTTTCATTTCTTTGCAAGAAATTCACGAAGCATTCGTTGTGTCTGTCACTGCACGGGAATGAAACGCGGTGTGTCAGGGCAGCTCAGGAGCAAGACCGGATCACCTGCGACACTGTCAGGATACATCTGGCATTCCGAGACTTAGAAAGAGTGCGGCGTTGAGGCGTCCTGACTTGTGCATAGGACATTGGATTTTCAAAATGCAGGAATGATGCAGTCAATGGCTGTTCACCTTGAAATGCAGTGAGCGGGAAAAGAATCTTTCTTGAAACGCGGAGTCAGCAGATGGGAAATTGTAGACCGCACCTTTTCGTATTTTGTCACCACAGACTCGTCAGGCTGAATGGATGTAAACATACTGACAATTTGTAAAAGAATTCTAGCTGCGCCAGTAATACGACAAGCTTTGGAGCAGCACTGTTCTGGATTATAAGAATGTAGGAATAGAGCTGAAGGAAGCTAATCGGCCCTTCAAGCCTGTCCCGCCACTCTGCGCGGTTATCACTGTTTTCGCACCCCCTCCACTTCCCTTCCCTTACTTTCTCGCTATCCCCTGAATCCCTGAGAGTTCAAAACTTTTACATAGGCATTGACTGAGGGAAACCTTACAAATACGTGGTGCAGACAATTCCAACATTCTCAGGCACCTCACTGGAGTAACTTTCCTTCATTTCAGTGCTAAATAGCCCGACCTCCGATCCGAGGATTCTGTCCCCAAGTCCCATATTCCCCAAACAGTGTTAAGACCTCTCAGCATCTGTCTTCTCAATCCCTTTCAAGAGCTAATATGTTTCAATGAGATCACGTCTCATTCGGCCGTAAGCCAAACTAGGTCATTCTCTTAATGATCACGTCACCTCAGGATCCATTCTAGTGAATCTTCCTAACAGCTTCTAGTACCAGTATATCCTCCCGTACATGTGGAGACTGAAACAGCATAATGTATTCTGCCTATTTTCTCATCAAAGATCATGTTAGATTGAAGCAAGGTTAGGTGCCTTTGCATGCTAACTTTTCAGTTCCTTGCACGCCCACACCACTATCACTGATCATTTAAAAGCTGCTCAAACTTCTATTCTTCCTGCCAAAGACCAGATAAGAAAGACTTGCATTTATGCAGCTCCTTTCTGGACGCTCGGGAGCCATCAAAACGGCTTAGAGTTAATTAAATACTTGCTGAGATGCGGTTTCTGCTGCAGTAAAGGAAACGAGGCAGTTAATTTGCCTCGGCAGGATTGGTGAACAATAATGCCACTTTGATTAGATAATCTCTTTTGTCGCGACTTTGGGCCGGAACAGCGAGAAAAGCTGATTTTCCAATGGGACCTGGGTGTCTGTCCGTAAGTCACTAAAATTTAGCCTGTAGATGCAACAATCAGTAAGGGAGGGAAACGTTATGTTGACCTTCATCACCAGCAGATTTGACTGGAGAAGGAATGATGAATGAGGCAATAATGTAGAACCTTGGTGAGACGCATCTGGAGGAGAGTGTACTGTTTCAGTCTCCTTAGCTCAGCAATGATCTTCTTGCCATAGAGCGAGTGTAACAGAGGTTCAACAGATTAATCCCTGAGATAAGGACAGGTTCAGGAAATGGCCTCTTCGCAGGAGAGATTCGAAGAATGAGAAGCCATTTACACAGACTAAAGGTGCGGGGTTGGGGGCATTTAGTCAGTCAGTGGGGGGTAAGGGTAACATTACCTCTTTGGCCTAACAGTCAATGTCCGTTCCCAAAATCCTTTTGTTTTCGAGTTCTCGCAGGCGGACTCTTCGACAAGACCAGCACTCCTTCACATCTTTCCCCGAACCTTTCCCACTTGACGGAGCAAGGTCTCAAACCTGATCTGGAAGTCAGGGAGCCTCTGATGTTTGTCTCCGATTCTCACACTGGACCAGTCTCAGGGGGGATGAGCAAAGGATTCGTCGAGTTCATATCCAAGCTGAGTAAGGCTAGAGCTGGCGAAATACAAAAATTGCACAGGCGGCTAATTCGATTCTGTCGGACTTATCCTTGTTTTTAATTCTCTTGTTTAGGGAGGGTCTGAGGACTATTGCACTTCGTGACTTGTTTGGTTAGAAAGAAGCTGACGAGTACCTTATAGATCAGATAGAAGAGAAAAATAAAGTTCAGCTGGAGTAACAGTCAACGTTTCAGTCCGATGGCGTTTCTCCCTGAAATCCTAGCTCTGATGAGTCGACTCAAATCAGAAATTTTAACTCTGTTTCTGTCTCCATAGAAGCTTACGGACTTGTTGAATATTTATAAAATTTCTTGTGGTTATTTCACATTTTCAGCATATACAGTGTTTTTTGTTTTGTCTTTCAAATGTATCAACTGTTTTGCCAGAATCTCAGTGCAGGGTGTTTAA
This sequence comes from Stegostoma tigrinum, assembly GCF_030684315.1. Classification (NCBI taxonomy): domain Eukaryota; kingdom Metazoa; phylum Chordata; class Chondrichthyes; order Orectolobiformes; family Stegostomatidae; genus Stegostoma; species Stegostoma tigrinum. The sequence continues at coordinate 21,057,743 of NC_081387.1, forward strand.
AAGAAATGCAGCAAATCACCGGAGGCCTTTGAACATTTCAAATTAAAGACAGATGCTCATATCATGGCAATCACTTCAAGCTATACCGATCAATTGTCAGTTATTTGTGCTTACAGTCAGATCTGGGATGTATTCCTGGTTATTGAGTAGACCCGAGTGCTGAGAGCCCGGGGGTGGCTCACCGAACAGTTCGCGCTGTGAAAAAGGTAACAGCAGGCGGCGCTAGTGGACTGGCAATTGACAAAACAGGGACTTAACCGCCAGTCTTTCAGCCAACACTCAGCATTTGAAGCGATAATGGGAACTGCAGATGCTGGAGAATCCAAGATGACAAAGTGTGGAGCTGGATGAACACAGCAGGCCAAGCAGCATCTCAGGAGCACAAAAGCTGGCGTTTCGAGCCTAGACCCTTCATGAAACGTCAGCTTTTGTGCTCCTGAGATGCCTCTTGGCCTGCTGTGTTCATCCAGCTCCGCACTTTGTTAACTCAGCATTTGAAGTTAACTTGTAGGACTGGTTGAGAGTCATTTGTACATGTCCCAAGCTGGTTAGATCATACAGACATTCAAATTAAGTGTAGGAGTTAGCCGCTTATCCATTCGACTTTGCTCCGCTATACCATAAGATATAGCTGATCTGATTCCCGCCCTCCCGGACAACGCTTCAGTCCTTGCCCATTAAAAATCTACCTACTGCTTCCTTAGCAGTGTTCAAAGGCTCTGCCTCCGCTGTCCTTTGAGGGAGATAGTTCCAAAGATTCAGACCCTTTTCGAGAAATAATTCTCCTCGTCTTTGTCTACGCCTAACTGCAAGTTCTTCTCCGGTCATATCATGATGTCCCTGCCCAGGAGGCAACGTAGGCTCCGGACTATCGCTCTTTGCTGCAGAGAACAGTGCCAAAACCCAGCTTTGTATGGCCCACTATGGCCATTACATTCAATTTTCTCTTCCCCTGTGTCCGAGTGTCATGTCCATTACTCATCCATTCTGCTGCTGTCATTCATCCAAATAAATTAAAGAAACTCAAACCTGCTGTACATTTGCAAATGCTTTTGTCCTCTGGGCCCACTTACCTACATCACAAGCAGTGACATCCTCCTTTCCCTGACTGATAACTAAATCAAAAGAACTTTATCCTAAAAGCTGTGGTCACCTCTTAGAATAAAGTGTCCAGATAACGTTTACCTTTTCTGCTGTGCCCCAACGTCTGTAGTTCTGCCTCCAACTCATAAACTCTGAGCCCAAGCTGTTCAATCTACAAGCACTTATGATAAACTTATTTGTCCTACATCACACAGGTATCCAGCGACGCCAATGTGCTGCTACCTTGACACATCATCTATCCTATCGTCCTAATGTCCTTTAATTAACGATTTGATTGTTTTATCCAGTTGTTCCATTGTTCACGTTATATGTTTTATTAGCGATTCAACCACTTTGTATGCTATTTTACACCTTAGAAATAGTACAGATCTTACGTACTTAACAACAATTGAGCGCAACTAGCTTCTTCCCCAGCAAAAAAGCAATTCCGAAGTGGTGAAAATTTTAGAAATAGGCAAAGCAGCACCTCCTTCCTTTCTTGATCTAACTGAGATTTTCATTCTACAGAAAAAAAACAAAGGAACAAAAACAAAGTTGCTGGAAAAGCTCAGCAATCTAGCAGCAAAATGGAGGAGAAAACAGAGTTAACGTTTCCGGTCCATGACCCTTCCTTAGCTACTTGCTCCAGAAGTTGGAATAACAATTCCAAACAGGTTGATGAGGAAAACTACGTTTTATATATATTTTTTTAAAATGAATTTTTAATTGAACAGTTTAACAGGTCCTCTTGTGGTGCAATGGTAGTGTCCATACCTATGGAACAAGAGATGTGGGTTCAATCCACCTGTTTCAGAGGTCTGTAATAACATCTCTAAACAGGTTAGAGAAAAATAAGTCATTTTTAAAAAAATAATTTAACGCTGAAGCCAGCACCTCCAACCATTATATAGTTATGAAGCAGGGTCCTTCTGTAGGGCTTGCTACTAAAGTTTCTAGATCAAAATTATCTGTTAACTGGTTTGCAGAGATCATAAAATCACGTGCAATTTTCTCATTCAGCCGATCGAAACTTGACCCTTTTAATAAGATATGCCCTGATCTGGGTGTGACCCTATTTACACTTGGCAGTCTGCCACCACAACTCCTGACACTTCCACCCAAGCCCCAACCCCACTCCTACAATAACCCTTGACTTCCTTGTCAATTAAAGCTCTAATAAATTTCACCTGCAAAAACTTCAATGGGCATGATAAGCTCCACAAGTCTCTATGCAACTGGATTCTAACAACCAGCAAATCTCTGGGAGTAGAAATTCTTCCTCCTCTCCATTTCAGTTTTGCATGATATATTCATCACCACCACTATTTTTCAGCTCCAAAGTGAGTTACGAGCGAAATATTTAGAAAATTTGAAAGAACTCACCTGACTTTATAGTTCGGGTATTCATTTCACACCCATGTTTTATAGCTATAAATTATGCATCAGTAGGTAACATGTTTGCCTCTGATTCAGGGATGTTGTATTCAGGCCATACTCTAAAGTTTTGGGCCCTGAATGGGACGTCGAGCACAGTATTGAGCATATGCTGAGTCATAAGAGGCGCAGTCTTTTGGGTGAGCTCATAATTCGCCATTCAGGCAGAGGAAAGGGAGATCCATGGCACAATTTAGATTTCTGTTGATCTCACTATCTACAATTCGACTGTTGCACTTCCCAAAGTGCATCCGTGCCAATGTTCCATTGGCTGTAAAGCTCTGAGGAGTCTTGGGAGCCATGAACTGCGCAGGTTTTGCATTTTAAATTGTAATTAGTTACATACACTTCCCTGATCGGATTTGAGGAGAATGCGAAATTTCAAAATAATTGATATAACTTTCTCTTCTGACACAACTTCGAAGAATTCACAGAATTGAATTTGTGACTTTGGGAAGAGAGATGCAGGAATTTATGTCCACCATTTCTCTTTGAGTTCTGTAATGCAAAGCAGCTTTGAATGTTCTTTGTTAACAAAGTGTAGAGCTGGATGAACACAGCAGGCCAAGCAGCATCTCAGGAGCACAACAGCTGATGTTTCCGGCCTAGACCGTTCATCAGACAGGGGGATGGGGAGAGGGAAATGGAATAAATAGGGAGAGAGGGGGGAGGTGGACCAAAGATGGAGAGAAAACAAGATAGGTAGAGAGGAGAGTATAAGTGAGGAGGTAGGGAGGAGATAGGTCAGTCCAGGGAAGATGGACAGGTCAAGGAGGTGGGATGAGGTGTTAGGTAGGAAATGGAGGTGTGGCTTGGGGTGGGAGCAAGGGATGGGTGAGAGGAAGAACAGGTTAGGGAAGCAGAGACAGGCTGGGCTGGCTTTGGGATGCAGTGGGGGGAGGGGACGAGCTGGGCAGGTTTTGTGATGCAGTGGGGGTAGGGGAAGAACTGGGCTGGTTTTGGGATGCAGTGGGGCAAGGGGACATTTTGAAGCTTGTGAAGTCCACATTGATACCATTGGGCTGCAGGGTTCCCAAGCGGAATATGAGTTGCTGTTCCTGCAACCTTTGGATGACATCATTGTGGCACTGCAGGAGGCACATGATGGACATGTCATCTGAGGAATGGGAGGGGGAGTTCAAATGGTTCATGACTGGGAGGTGCAGTTGTTTGTTGCGAACCGAGCGGAGGTGTTCTGCAAAGCAGTCCCCAAGCCTCCGCTTGGTTTCCTCAATGTAGAGGGAGCCACACCGGGTGCAATGGATACAATATACCACATTGGCAGATGTGAAGGTGAACATCTGCTTGATATGGAATGTCACCTTGGGGCCTGGGATAGGGGTAAGGGAGGAGGTGTGGGGGCAAGTGTAGCACTTCGTGCGGTTGCAGGGGAAGGTGCCGGGTGTGGTGGGGTTGGAGGGGAGTGTGGAGTGGACATGGGAGTCACGGAGAGAGTGGTCTATCCGGAAGGCAGACAAGGGTGTGGATGGAAAAATAACTTGGGTGGTGGGGTCAGATAGTAGATGGCGGAAGTGTCGGAGGATGATACGTCGTATCCGGAGGTTGGTGGGGTGGAATGTGAGAACGAGGGGGATCCTCTGGGGGCGGTTGTGTTGGGGGCGGGGTGTGAGGGATGTGTTGCGGGAAATGTGGGAGACGTGGTCAAGGGCGTTCTTGACCACTGCGGGGGAAAAGTTGCGGTCCTTGAAGAACGTGGACATCTGGGATGTGTGGGAGTGGAAGGCCTCATCCTGGGAGTAGATGCAGCGAAGGCGGAAGAATTGGGAATAGGGGATGGAATATTTGCAGGAGGGTGGGTGGGAGGAGGTGTATTCTAGGTAGCTGTAGGAGTCAGTGGGCTTGAAATGGACATCAGTTTCTAGCTGGTTACCTGAGATGGAGACTGAGAGGCCCAGGAAGGTGAGGGCTGTGTTGGAGATGGCCCAGGTGAACTTGAGGTTGGGGTGGAAGGTGTGCCCTCTCTCACAGTCCCTCTTCCACACCTACACAGGCCCCAAACCCCACCTCTTCCTCCGTTACATTAATGACTGTATCGACGCCGCCTCTTGCTCCCCAGAGGAGCTCGAACAGTTCATCCACTTTACCAACGATATAATGTATCATCCACCGACACTTCCGCCATCTACTCTCCGACCCCACCACCCAAGCTATTTTTCCATCCACACCCTTGTCTGCCTTCCGGATAGACCACTCTCTCCGTGACTCCCTCGTCTGCTCCACACTCCCCTCCAACCCCACCACACCTGGCACCTTCCCCTGCAACCGCACGAAGTGCGACACTTGCCCCCACACCTCCTCCCTCACCCCTATCCCAGGCTCCAAGATGACATTCCATATCAAGCAGATGTTCACCTGCACATCTGCCAATGTGGTGTATTGTATCCATTGCACCCGGTGTGGCTCCTTCTACATTGGGGAAACCAATCGGAGGCTTGGGGACTGCTTTGCAGAACTCCTCCGCTCGGTTCACAATAAACAACTGCACCTCCCAGTCGCGAACCATTTCAACTCCCCTTCCCATTCCTCAGACGACATGTCCACCGTGGGCCTCCTGTAGTGCCACAATGATGCCACCCAAAGGTTGCAGGAACAGCAACTCATATTCCGCTTGGTAACCCTGCAGCCCAATGGTATCAATGTGGACTTCACCAGTTTCAAAATCTCCCCTCCCCCCACTGCATCCCAAAACCAGCCCAGCCTGTCTCTGCTTCCCTAACCTGTTCTTCCTCTCACCCATCCCTTCCTCCTACCTCAAACCACACCTCCATTTCCTACCTACCACATCGTCCCGCCTCCTTGACCTGTCCATCTTCCCTAGACTGACCTATCCCGTACCTACCTCCTCACCTATACTCTCCTCTCTACCTATCTTGTTTTAGCTCCATCTTTGGTCCACCTCCCCCTCTCTTCCTAATTATTCCAGTTCCCTCTCCCCATCCCCCTGTCTGATGAAGGGTCTAGGCCTGAAACATCAGCTTTTGTGCTCCTGAGATGCTGCTTGGCCTGCTGTGTTCATCCAGCTTCACACTTTGTTATTTGCATTCTCCAGCATCTGCAGTTCCCATTATAATTGAATGTTCTTTGTGACTGGTTCCCATTGATCAATCAGAGTACATTAACTTTACAACACCTCTAAAGATTGGGATTCTCACCACTAAAATGTTTCAGCTACTTCCAAGTTCTAAAGCAGCTAGTCTATTTTGAATGATAGATATCCTGGCCTGATCAAACTTCTGAAATAAACACAGAGGGAATAAACAAATAAGTTTTTAGTTTAGATCCTTCTGTGTCGTACCAAAACTGTTGTGGCTGTGATTTGCTTCCCATTGGCCCTATACCTTCTTACGTTCCAATGGGAAGCTCTTCATATTCGAGCCTTCTTACCACTCAGACAAACACACGGCCACGTCTTAATGTCGCTTTTTGATGGTTATTATCAAGATTTGTCCAGACATTAGTCCTGTTGAGTGTAATGGCTTGAACTGGGTTGGAAACACTATTCGAAATCAAGTTGTTGTTGTTGTTGATCTGAACACACTTGTGTCACCAGTGACCAACCAACGTACTTCCCAATAAAAAGAACAAAAGTATCAGAGGTTAAAAAAAAACATGTTATCCTATTGGTAACGTTACTGGGAATCCAGCACCACCCCCCCCCAACCCCGGCAAATGCCCTTCGATTAAATCACGATATGCCAAGTCATGGTACCATCCTTACTTGTTCTTGCCTATATGTGACTCCAGATCCACAACAATGTGGTTGATGCCAAACTGTCCTCTGAGCAATTTCGGATGGGCAATAAATGCTGGCCTACCTACTGCCTACACCTCATGAATTTTTTTTTCTAAAATGTAAGACTGAAAGATAAAGCTAGTCACCTTAATGATAATTCTAACAACCTCCATCTGAATGGAAACCTGCTGTCCTCATCTGGTCTGATCAACACGAGGCTCCAGATCCGTAACAGTGTGGTTGACACTTGTCTGCCTTCTGCAATAGTCTACCAAGTCCCTCAGTTCAAGGGAAATTAAATGCTCACCTTGTCAACCACACCATATCCCATGAAAGAATAATGAAAAAAATAATGAATTCGTCAGCACTTTACATTAAATGGAATTTCTCCATAAAAGGTGAAGGGAACGATAGTGGTAGTTTCTGTTGATGATATATCATTGATACTGCTGACAAACTGTTGAATGGTATATAGGATATGTCAGGAGAAACGTTTTCATAACAAAACCGATTGTTGTCAAACATAGCTAACCTGGTGGAGGCTTATTACAATCGACATTTGCCACTAAGCATTTGGCTGTAGCTTGTTTAGCTACTTGCCTCAGTAACTCCAGCTTCTCTTATTCATCACAATCTGACTCCTGTTGGATTTAATTAAAGTCTTCCTCACTCGTATTTTAGAATTTTTTTCTTTACCCTGAAGTCTCTGAATAAATGTAACTCTTTATCTGTGGATCATTAACAGCAACAGAATGATCTGCAAGTTTATGGCTTGACGTGTTCACCACTGTACCATTATCATCAAACTAGGAGATCAAAACTGGCTTGATGGCAGCATGAAAATGCATGCCAAGAGCCGTGCCATGAACACCTAAACACGGCAGGAACTTTTAGTCAACACAGGAAGACTTTGTCAAACTGGAAAAACCTCATTCAAGGCCTCATCAAAGTATGTCAGATTACTTTAAAAGGACATCACTGGAGTAATATTTGCTATTGGAGGTGGGCAACAAGATGCGAAAGGGACTTTCAGTCTGGTCTGAGGAGCCATCAACTGCAAGAGACACATTTAAAACAAAAAATATCATCCGTGAGAGGTGTTTCAGGAGGTTTGCGGGAAACTTGATGATTCCTTTCTACGCTGAAGCTGTTGGATTTTCATGTCCTTCCCTCTCATACTCTGTTCTGACATTTCTGACCGGTCTCAATGCACAGGCCTCCTCCGAACGCGCCAAGTAACAGCGCCCCTGGAGCAGACTGCAAATCGCGTCGCACGGGGAGAAGCGTATGTGAGAACGGGGCAGGGCAGTGAGTAGAAGTTACACACGTGATGGCTTGGAATTATATCGCCTCCACCGCCACTGGGACAAAATCCTGCATTCCCTCCTTAAACAGCACTGTGGAACTTTCTACGCCTCAGGGAGCGGAGGAGTTCCAGAAGGCAGTTCAACGTCGCTTTTTTGCGGATAAATAGGTTGGCAATATGTACTACCAACAGCCCAGACCCGTGACTGAATAAACTAAGGAATTACATGTAGAATAAGATCTATCCCACCTCCGACAGGTTTCGAACAATTTCTAGTCAAGCCTTGAAATCAACTGACGTGACATTATTATTAAATCAAAAAGCTGCAGATGCTGGAAGACTCAAACACAAGGAGAAAATGCTGGACTAACTCAGCATATCTGGCAGCATATGTGGAGAGAGAAATAGGATTAACATTTGGAGTCCAATGACTTCTTTGGACCTGAATGCTTACTGCCATACCTAGAAACTAGAGGTTTATTTTATCCCTCTCAGACCACATTTATCATTCCAGCCACTGGCCGGATCCAGCATTGTTTGAAAGGACATGAACAGGGCTCTCTGAAGCAATGCACGATGCATGATCCAGTTAATTCGCTTCTAGAGTTCAGCGTCGACATTGAAATGTAACACAATGTTGCCATCAGCTGCGTAGCTCAAATTCCCGTGCTGTGCCGAAACAGTTACTTTGAAATCAGCAAGGCGTTTATGGTATATACCGAATCAGATGACCTCCCCAGTTGTGTAACCATGTTTCAATACATTTGGAAAATCAGGCTGACAGCGAATGCGGAACATTGCAGCAATATATTGATTTAGGATTCATTTTGCACTGTACAGAACAACTTAAATATCCTTCCCCGTATTCACAGACAGTTCCAGAGATAGCCTGTAAAATGACTTCAATGTCATGTTTCAACATTTAGGACATTTAGTATGCGTTAGAACAGCTCAAAATAGCAAGTCCCCCCTCTAACCCCTCCCCACCCCGCTTTCCTTAATGCCTAAGAAAAAGACAATTAAATATGTGAACTCTGTAAACTTAAATCACCAGGAACTCTGAAAATGCGCTGAGAATGACTAAGTATTTCGCCCATAAACCATAGGCGAGTCCTTGGAACTCAATGTCACCGGTGAAACTAGACCTACACTCGGTAACTCATAAAAATAATCATATTTGTTTGAGGAATAAGGCAAAAAGGGGTAGTTCCACTGAACTATGCAGTGTGGATGTTAGGATATCGCCACGGGAGTCCATCTTTATACTCGACGTACGGACGTGACTGGGGCTTGGATACAATAGCACGTACGGGGTACAAATAAGCCCATTCATGCCATCCTATTCCAGCCAGAACCTTTCAATAATAAGCCAACACTTATATCCAATTTTTCTCCATTTGACCGGCCATACAGAGAGAAGAAGGGTTTACGAAAGAGCAGCAGAATTTATCTGGGTCACTTTGGGATGGCGCACTAATGCGGGATGAAAGGTGTCATTTAATGGATGAATGCGTGCGCCATTAAATTTGGGGAGAAATGACAAGAGACATGAGGATGCCCCCAAGGAGAACTTATGGAGAAGACACTTCCATCTGACCAAGAAATCTGGAGCTTCGAATATAGAATTAATTGAATTCGATAGAATAGTCATAAAGTTCATCGGCACTTCAGGTTTTATCAATATGATATAATAACACAAGAACAATAGGAGATCTGTAAGGCAATTCTACCAAGGCAACACAAATTGATTGGTGCACAGCAATCTGTATTGTATTACAGAGAATATATCAAAAGCAAGGTGAAGGATCATCCTAGATGCATAGGATGAGCTAAGCATTTACAAATTACACGAAGTATTTATGTTAAACCTAAGAATGTTCAGGAGTTTTAGTTTCCAAATGATGGGTTTGCAAGTTTGTAGACGATTTGAACCGTCTATAGGCTCGGTGTCTTAGCCATTCAAAATCATAAAGAATTGCCTTGACTGAGGGAATTGTGCAATTAACGGTTCCCTATCGATAATGTGTGTGTGTGTGTGTGTGTGTGTGTGTCTGTCTGTCTGTCTGTCTGTCTGTCTCTGTGTGTGTGTGTGTGTGTGTGTGTGAGAGAGAGAGAGAAATAGAATGAATGAGAGAGAGAGAGAGAATAGGTTCCAGCAATATGTCCGCACACTCAAAACAATGGTTTCTCTGCGCACTGTGGTTTGGGACGTTTCAAATCATTGATGCTGCTTTTATCAATGTATAGCATTGAAATGTCAATTCTGCCAGGCGAAGAAGCGGTGATTGTTCTCTCTTCAGCAGAGACGAGTGTGGGACTGTCAATGAAATGAAGTGCTCTGCTCCAGCAAAGAGAAACACTTCCCGCTCGGGCAATCATCGTTTACCGCCCGACATCGACGGAAGAGCAACCAGCGATGAAGTGGTTACTGCTTTAAACTTACGCGGTGATTTATGACCACCTGGAATGCTGTGCCTGTAAGGACGGCGGAAGCAAAATCCATCGTAAAATGCCAGAGGGGGAATTGGTAAATGCTTTGGAGAGCTGGGGCCGGGAGAACAAGGTAGACATGTTGGGACGAGAAGTCGAAGGAGGAACTGTTCGAACAACTTTTTCAAAGATCCAGCACGGGAAAGCCGAATGGCCTACTTTGTGGCTTTGAGAATGTATAAGTTGACTCTCTTTGACAGTTCAATGAATTGTCTTAATTAACGGCGATTCCGTTTGTGTGCGTGTATAAAGATGGAAGTGATGCAAGGTTTGTAGGGTCGAAATGGAATGAGTGAGCTCCTGGGAAGAGGGTGCGGGTGAAATTGGGGAGTGTAAAGGTGGGGGACGGGGGGTAGAAATACCATATTTCGCCAAATTTAAGTCCAGCAGATACTGAAAACGACAGTCGCTAAAATTCAATCGATCAGCCGTGGATCAATGGAGCCCTCTACCTATCTCTATCACACCCCAATTTCCGCCCCTAAATCACGCAGGACCCTACCCTAACTAAACCACTTTAGCGGACAGTGAATTACAAACCTCAGGTGCATAAGAAATGGCAGTGAGGGAATTGAGTCTTTCAGTAACGCGTGGATGTACCGCCCCGCCCTGGATATATTGGTGCCGGAGAGGCTATGTTCTATTCCGCATGTGGGCGGAACGAAAGGCGCCGGTAGGTTAAAGCATACCAGCTGCTACTTCATTCCGCCCACGCAGCGAGGAAATCGCGCCATAAAGTGCAATTATTTCGCCTGACAATCAATCTGACTGACACAAGCCTCAATCCCCTCCTCGACGCCTGTCACTTCTGATACCGCTGCGGGCCGCTGCGGGTGTAATATTGCGGTTGGGGAAGAAGTGGATGTACCGTAAAGCTGGATTCAGCGGCGCCGAGCATGGCTTCAGGCCATACCACCCTGAAACTGGAAGACGAACTAAACTGCCCCCTTTGCCTTCAGCTCTACGTGGATCCGGTTATACTGGACTGCGGTCACGATTTCTGCCGGCCCTGCATTATGAAGTACTGGGAGAACGAGAACGGAACTGCTTGCCCCGAGTGCGGCCAGCTCTTCCCGGACAGAACCCTAAAGGCGAATCGCGCGTTGGGAAAGCTGGTTAAAAAGAGCCGGAATCACTCGCTGAATCTCAAAATAAAGGGCAACAAACCTTATTGCGTCGATCACGAGGAGGAACTGAAATTGTTTTGTGAAACTGACAAGAAATTGATCTGTGTGATGTGCCTGGACAGGAGAGACGGACGGAGCCATAAAGCCCACAACTTCATGCTGATAAATGAAGCGGTCGAGATTTACAAGGTGAGGGAGCAAGGGAAGAGCTGTGTAGCGGGTTAACTGTGAATGCACAATGACACCATAAATACTCACGTTACCCCTTCTAAAAATCACGACTTTAATTGCAGGAGAAAATGAAATTGAGCCTCAATACTCTAAAGCAGAAAAAGTCTTATTATCAAGAATTTGAATTCAAACAGCAGGAAAAGATCACAGAAATCAAGGTAACGCCTCGGGCGCCTCCGGCTTTTCTTTCAGGCGGCTCCTTCACATTGAGTTGCATTGACAGCTGTTTGTGTTTGCAGGATCAATCGAATAAGCTGCAGAACCACATCACAACAGAGTTTTCCAAAATGCGCAGCGTGCTGGACGAAAAGCAGCAGAACTTGTTCTCGGACCTGACGACGCAGGAGAACGACGTGCTGAATAGGATGGAGAGCAACCTTCGCAAGATTCAAGACAACCTGAATCGCACGCAACAAATGCTCTCCAACGTGCAGAAGCGGCTAGATTACCAGGACGTCTACGCCATGCTGAAGGTTAGCTGTTCTCTGCAGCCGGTGAGCAAAGGACTTACTGGTGTTCGTCGCTCTAGCTTCGACAATATAACCTGGGCGCAATTTCCAGGCCAAGATAACGAAGTGTGAAGCTGGATGAACACAGCAGGCCAAGCAGCATCCCAGGAGCACAAAAGCTGACGTTGGGGCCTAGACCTTCATCCAGCTTCACACTTTGTTATCTTGGATTCTCCAGCATCTGCAGTTCCCATTATCTCCAATCGCAATTTCCAGGCCATTTTGTTTTTCAAAAAGTTATTTTTTAATGAACTGAGATTAATTTGGCTCACTCTAAACAAAACATAACGTCAAAGTGACTGGCCCAGCGCCTGGAGAAGAAAGCTCCGGGTTCCCCTTTTCTTTAATTTGACGAAATTTGCGTTTGGGGTGATATCCTCAGGGCTCACAGGAACACGCTTTGTTTCCCCAAAGATCATATGAATTCATTTGCCATTTGTGGAGCTATTCTTAGGAAGTCCAGGATTGAAGTTTGGAGGACGGGTGAAGGTAGGAAATGGTGTGAGCTGGAGTGAAATCATCTCTGCATTCATTAGAAACCATGACCATCATTTTGCGTGTGGAATGAGACGTGCGGCGAAAGAGGGGGCCACATTTACGAAGCTGTTGGAGTCAAAATTCTGTAGCTCCGCCCGGAACAACACCGAATGTGGGTGCATTTACGCAATAGGAACACTTTCCTCCCCGTGCTTCATGTACAAACCGCGATACACAGTATCTGGAGAAGACCAATAAATTAGTCGTTTTGTAGCCATTCCAACGGGCTGGGGTCGGGAGAGACATTGGTGGCATCTATGTTTTCTATTTAGGCAGACTGACGATTTTTTTTTCACATAGCCCCGGAATCATCCAGTGTTAATTCACTGTGTTCGACCAATTGACGCATAGATTCTTGCATATTTATGGGAATTATCTCATTACTCCCTAGAAACTTAATCTGGCCGTAGAATGCCTGCAGATACCTGTACGGAAATTGTTACACGAGGAGAGCACAAGGGCCAAGCAATGAAATCGGAAGGGTCGATTGGTCATTCATTATCCCTTTTGATACACTGCGGCATTGAACATGTTCACTTCTACATGACTTTGATTCGTTAGCCTAGGCCTAGTCTGCGTGAGGACACGACATCTCTTTTCTTGAGTGGCACTGAGTATATATTTATATCCTGAGGAATATGCGTCCTTGGCCCACACTCACTACCCATCCAATACCTTATTGTCGACAGTGCGGAGCTGCCATATCGAAGACTTGCATTCTGTGGGCTCCCATGCTCTTTCAGCGACAGTATTTATATGGCTGGTTGAATCCCATTTCCGGTCAATGGTCAGTCTCGTGTGTTGATAACAAGGATCCGGTGATGGTAATGCCACGTAATTTCAATGGACGATGCTTAGATTATTTATTGTTGGGAATGGTCATTTTTATCTGGCACTTGCGTAGCCTGAATGTTAATTGCCACTTATCAGCCCATACTGGGATATTGTTCAGCTCTGGCTATCTATGTTGCAGAGATATACAAAGAGAGCTTTCCAAAGCGTCATTTTGCAATGTCTGCCTTATTTACACGACACTGGAAAGCACCTGTCTCTTTTCGATTGAGCCCTATACCCCTGTTATGTTGCGATAGCTTGTTTTCTTTTTCACACTGATGTAACTTGTCATCAATCTCCTGTGAGTATAATACGCATTTTATTTTGCTTTTAGGACCCTCCACTCGACGAGAAGAGGTATGACACGCTCATCATAAAATTGTATCAAATGATTAAACAGTTCGTTGAAGTGCTTCTTGTGTACACTGTAGCGTTAAATTTGTCTATACTTAACCTTCAGCACTGAAGACGACTATCAACCTACGATAGCAGAGGGCAACCTGCCAATCGGAATATTCCAAGGACCTGTCCAGTACAGAGTATGGAAACAAGTAATTGACGTAATAAATCCTGGTAAGGAAGTCTTTATACACATATAAAATCCTCAGTAAGTATAATTATCTAAGCAGTACAGGACGCTTCAATTTGAGCCGGGATAGTGGTTTGGCTTTCCTTAGGGCTACCGCCAATCTTTCACTTTAAGTAAGATAGAACGTATGAAAACGGTGAATTCGGCAGTTTGCATTGTGCTGATGTCAGTCTGGTACTGAAGAGATGCTGGCCATATATGAAGATAGGTTGCTAGGCAGTCACAATCTCCTTGGGCGGTGAAAAAGATTTGAGGGGTTAAGTAGCCAACTTTGTTTTTTGTCCTATACGGTGGGCGACACACGTTACAAACCCTAGAATTTCAGGACTAGGGTGTTGAAACTTTTATTTATTTGGATTGCCCTCCTCATGAGAGATCCGGAACAGTAGCGCTGTGTAATTTAGTATCAATGATTAAGAGAGGTTGGAATGGCTGTTGGAACTTTAAGCGTCTGATGGCGAAAGGAAGGGGTTCAATGGAGTGGTAAAACAAAGACTAGATCATATCTTCTGAAACAGTCGGAGGATAAACTAAAAGCAGGCTCTTTAGAAGCACTGTGCCACGATGAATGCGTCCTGTAAATATTGCCTCCTGTTTGAAAGTCCGGAAGTTCATTGCAATTTTCGGCGTAGCGTTTCCAATATAAGGTGACACGGAAGACATCAACGAGTATTAACTTTCAGTGTTAATACTGTTTGCTTAAATCAGCATTTTCGTTTAACATTTGAATTCGTCTGAAATGCCCAGGCCTGCCTCTGTATAAATACCTCGCAAACAGAAAGTTAATTAGAATGAATCGCTCCATAACCAATTTGAGGAAAGCCTTCTGTCAACAAAGTCAGCGGGACAATTTCCAGTGCCGTTTGTTTTATCAGCGTGTTGAATGCTGAGGCATACATGTTAAACTGTAATCAGTGTAATTGAAGAATCAATGTTGCAAGTCTAGAGGACTCAACTATAAGCGTAATTTTAATTCAGCCCATAATTAAACCTGAGATACTACATCCCCCCGTACCCTTCATTCCTGGATGACGATTACTTTGGGCAAGCCTTACCAGACTTACCAAATCTCCAGCAGCTGGGTCCTTTTTGTGAAGTGTGGACATTGCTGGCAAAATCAGAATTTATTGATCAATTTGCAATTGTCTTTGAGAAGGTTGTAGAGTGCCGCCTTCTTGAAATAATGTAGTCCATGTGATTTAGGTGGCCCACAGCGCTATTCAGGAGTTGATCTTGATTAATAATTTGGAAACGGCATTCACGATTAGCGGACTGAGGCATCAGTCTCTTGGTTGTAACTTGAAACTGTGGTCATGGAAATGGAATGTATTATCCAAGCCCCAGAATCCACACAAGAAAAATAAAGCTTAAAATTTAAGGCAGCCTAGTGCTCATATCCGAAGAGATCCAGGTCATTGTAATGTTCTAATTTAGTTGCAAATCAGGGAATAGTTAGGGAAGAGGAGACGATTCCTCAGAATATGTGCATGACCAGCAGGGTTAATTCTTCATATCTGTTTCGTTGTTTGGAGCTAGCGTTATCTTTGGACGGTTGTGATCCAACGAGAACTGGAAGAAATTCCGTCCTGCGCGCGACCACATCTCATGACATGAACAGTTAATATGCTGATTAAGCAGATATTATTCGCTTTGTACCAGCTGGGAAACCCAAGGACTAGATCAAACATCAGTCTTATATCCCACCCGAATTTTTGTCATTAAAAAAAAAACATTCGGGGGATGCACATGTCACAGACGAGGCCAGCGTTGATTACCCACCACATCTGCCCATACGACAATTAAGAGCCAACCATATTGCTCTGGGTATGGAGTCACATGTAGGCCAGACCAGGTAAGGATGGCAGTTTCCTTCCGGAAAGGACATTAATGAACCAGATGGGTTTTTGACTTGTGGCGAATAAACTTGCATTGGGTGTAACATCACGATTTAATGTGACGTTCTCAGAGTCCCATAGGCGGTTCATTCAAAATTGTCCCCTCCTGCAGTCCCCTTGTTAGTTGAGGGTCGGTTAGTTCAGTTAGCGAGAGACTGGTTTGCAATTCAGAGCGACACCATCAGTGCAGGGTCAATTCCCGCACCAACTGACCTTCTCGACCTTACCCCTCACCTGAGACACCAGCCCTTAAGCCACCACCAGACGCGTCTTTCTCTCTCTCTTTCGGATGTGAGAGTGAGTCTATGGCGACTTGCCCCAATCCTTCCGTATTGTGCTCTGTGACAGAGCGTTGTGACTTCTTTGACAGTTCTATCGGCTGTAGTCGTCACGCCTCTTACTTTATTCCAGTGAATCAAATATTGTGTGAAGAGCTGTCGGCAAAACAGTTCCTATTGCACTATCAACCATGACGAGTTTCCACGCCTTCATCTAGGAAGGAGAAGGCAAAAAGCTAGTAGACCCAACTGCCATTCCCAAATAATTTCCTTGTACGCACTCGTATGGAACCTGTTGGCTTTAGCTGTTTAGTTACATCAGTAGAACAAACAAGAATAAGTTCACGTACGGAGAATGACCTCTTCCGTGAAGCAGTGAATGTTGTCGGCCACTTTTTGGCTTCATCAGACCAAGAAAAATGTCGAAAATGGCAACGATAGATTGTAAAACAGAAAAAAAATGCTGTCGATATAATTTTTAAACAAAATGTAAATCTTGGAAATCTGACGTTAATGTAGCACTTTTGTTTTGCAAATCCACTGAAATACGTGGATCGAGAAACCATAGGTTAGCGTTTTGGATACAGACACTTTACAGAACTGGAATGTGTAAGATAAGCTCGCCCTTCGTAGGACTGAACAAAATGGACACTAGAGAGGACAATAGATAAAAGCCAACTGCCAGTTTTTCATTAGTTATCACAAGAAGGCAACTGAAATGTGTGTCTTGAAATTAACCCATCCTCGCCTCGATTTATCCTCGCATACTGAGGAAGTAGTTGCATGGTCTGTGAATGTCATATTTTGGACTACTGCTTTGATGTACGGGTGGTTTTAATGCTAAAATACAGGAAATGTTTTCAAAGCCGATGATCTAAAACTTGCAAGTGTGGTAAACAGTGAGGATAGTATTCATAGACTGTAAGGTTAGAGGGCCATGCAGGTAAGAGACAGGGGATATTTAATGTAAGGAAGTGTGAAGTGATGTATCATGCCAAAAGGCAATAGAGACTAAATGGCACAGACCTAAAGAGTGTATAGGAATTAAGGTACTTTGGCGTCCATGTGTATATAGTTAAATTTGCCAGGACGTATTGTAAAAGTAGTTAGCACAGCCTTTACAACCTTTCGCCAACGGTAATACAGAGTGAAAAAGCAGAAGGTAGCACTGAACTTTACGAAGAGCAGGTGATGACTCAACTAGAATTGTGTGTCATCACATTTTAGGGAGAACGTCAGGATTCTTGAGAGGGTGCTGAGTGGATTTATCAAACTGTTTATCAAATAATGAAGAATATTAACGGCAAGCTTAGGTTGGAAAATGTAGGGTTGTTTGCCCTGGAGAATAGGCGATGAGGAGAGATTTCATAAAAGGTGTACAATTTATGACATTTTGGATTAGGTAGACAAAGAAATGTAGTTCCCTTTCCTTAACTGTATTAAGACGATTAAAACATAGTTTTAAGCATTGTTCTAAGTTTGCAGTCTGAATATAGAACATGGTGTAAGTGAAGACAAAGCAAAGATTCCTAAAGGAAATTGGACAAGTTACTGAGAGAATTAATGTTGCAGGGTCACTGGGGTAGAACAGCGTAATGATACTCACAGGATTGCTCCACAGAGATGCCCACTTTTTGTACCTTTTTAACTCCAGGACGCCATAGAAAATATGAAAGTAATGTGCGGCTGATCTCTTGCAAACGAATAGAAAAATTCTGATTAGACTAGGTTCTGACTCAACTGAAAAGTCTCAGCAATATTTGGTGGACAGGGTTGATACACTAGTAGGTAAAGCCTAGGGTATAAAATGCAGCTTCATCGGCCTGATATAACGGCAATCCACTCTGTCATTCTGCATACAGTCGAAAGTTAACACCCAGGAAAATCGGGCATGGGGTATAATGGGGTTGAACGGTTGAGGCACTTTCCACCCAGACCCAAACGGTATTTTGCATTCGCTTGCTGCTTCCCAGAGAGGAGAGCTAGTGAAGGCAATGCTCTGATCGTGACATTTTCCCGTTCTCTTCAGTTGCTCGTAAGCAGCAAACCCAGAGATTTTGTTTTCCGTGGTAACTAGGAAACACCCTGCGTGACCTTTACCTGTTGCTCTCCCGTCCTCAATTACATTTGATCAGTCTTAGAGGGGCCCCCTTATCTTGGAACTTCCTGTCTTTAACCAAAACTGTAACCTATCTTTTTTCTTTTCAGACGCTGAAGGATCCGATTGGCTGAATTCTCCTGCTGGTGGCAGGTTAGCGGCTGGGTTGTGGCTTAGCACCCGGCCACGTAACTCCGCCGCTGAACTTTGATCCCAAGGCCCTAATAAACCTTGCAGCCTCATTAGGAGAGCTGTTTTCAATTCTCACTAAATTGCTGGTGCAGTGGCCGAAGGGAGTTGATTGTTGCGGCAAACATTAAAAAGGCTGGAGCTATTTGATGGGATTAACTGAAGCTAGGAATACAAGGTTCTGTTGAAAGCCGGTGGGTCAGGGCAGGGCGGAGGCTAGTAAAGCAAAGTTAATAAAATTCTCCAAAAGCTTCAGCTCAAGCATGTCCATTTAGGTTTCAGAGCAGGGTGTCTTATATTGCAATGATTGGCCAAGTTGAAAACAAAATGAACGAGTTGTAGTTTTAATCCAGCCCGAGGTAACCTGAAAGTATGCCATTGAATGAGGGATATGGGCCACGATGAATGGCAGAACAGGCTCGGGGGGCTGAATGGCGTACTAGTGTTCCTATGTTCGCATAATTGCGAGATGAGTGCATTCGGACGGCGGAACTGTAAAGATAGACTTCCTCCCGTCAGTGGGACTACCATCAGTCTAAGAACTTTTGAAAGTCGGGGAGCTGTGTAACAGGTCTAAAGGGATGACCCCCAGTAATTTAGACCTCGGTGACTGTCTACCTATTGTATCATTGCTAATTCTATGACCTGTTTTCCTTTTTCAAAAAATAAATCTGTTCCATTGTGGTAAGTTGGCTGTCAGAAATACTTTACCAAAGTTGGAACTGTGTGAACTCTAAATGAAATCAGATAGCCTTGCCGTAAGGTTAGCTTTGAATCGGCAAGGGCATTTCGTTGAAAGGGGCAACGTGCATTTTCCCATGAAGCAGGTACTCAGGTGCAGGGAACCTTCTGTGATAACGTCGGTTCCAAACACATGGTCTCTAAACACTTCCCTCGTCTGGCTGCACTTTGCCCTGATTTCTGTACATGCGCATACGTGTTCTGAAACGTGATGCTTCCCTACCCTCCTGCGCTCGTCCCCACGCCCCTCCAAGCCCCGTTCCACGTACTTGCTGATGGTTAATCTCGTACCACCCACCCCAACCTTACTGGAGTGTGGGATTAATGTTTTCACGACCAATAGACAATAGACAGTAGACAATAGACAATAAGTGCTGGAGTAGGCCATTCAGCCCTTCGAGCCAGCACCACCACTCATTAGAATCATGGCCGATCATCCACAATCAGTATCCTGTTCCTGCCTTATCCCCATAACCCTTGATTCCACTATCTTTAAGAGCTCTGTCCATCTCTCTCTTGAGAGTATCCAGAGAGTTGGCCTTCACTGCCTTCTGGGGCAGAGCATTCCATATATCCACCACTCTCTCGGTGAAAAAGTTTTTCCTCAACTCTGTTCTAAATGGCCTACCCCTTATTCTTAAACTGTGTCCTCTGGGTCTGGACTCATCCATCAGCGGAAACATGCTTCCTGCCTCC
This sequence comes from Stegostoma tigrinum, assembly GCF_030684315.1. Taxonomy (NCBI): domain Eukaryota; kingdom Metazoa; phylum Chordata; class Chondrichthyes; order Orectolobiformes; family Stegostomatidae; genus Stegostoma; species Stegostoma tigrinum. Next base: position 21,077,534 of record NC_081387.1, read on the forward strand.
AGAGTGTCTAATCCCTTAATAATCTTATAAGCCTCAATCAGATCCCCTTTCATCCTTCTAAACTCGTGTTTACAAGCCCTGTCGCTCCAATCTTTCAACAAATGATAGTCCGTCCGTTCCGAGAATTGATCTCGTGAACCTACACCGCACGATTCAAAACATGTTGCAGCCAACTTCACGGGTGACCCGGGCATTCACAGGTAATGGCAAACACGGCAAATGGTTTCACTTTTTCTGTTTGAGTAAAGTGACTTCGTGCAATTGAGTCATTTACAGTTTGTATGATCAAAATGTCATCGTTGTATTTTAGGGGTGGCTGCAAAATTCTACCTTATAGAGGGAAGGGGGAAACATTGATAAACATTTGTTTTGATGGCTTGCAGGAGTTGCCAACAAATTAGTTAATGAATTAATTCATTAATTCTAGAACCTGTGTTGCGAGTTCAGCTCCTTCTCAGGGTCGTGACTGTCTTGTCAGTGCAATCTTCCTTCCTGAAAAAGCCCCTTCTCGTGTTACGGGGTTGGACGTGCTTTCTTCCTCCCATCTTAATCAATCTTTCGTCTCTCCGATGTAAGAGGCCCGTTGGGGTGATACAGAACGCAGCCGTTGACAATGCTTTTTGCAGCGATCTCAGAGGATAACTGAGAATTCGGATACCAACAGAGAGCTAGAATGATGAGTGGGCAGCTAAAATTAATCCGCAGGGGCAGCAATAGCAGTTTGACTTTAATTCTATACATGCCTACATAGTGAAAGGAGTTAGGAACTGGTGTACAATTATAGAATCACCTGGTACAGAAGAGGACCTCTGACCTATCAATTCAGTGCCGACTCAAAAACGACACTAGTTACTCCCTACAGCACTTGGCCCATAGCCTTGAATGTCGTGGCATTTCAAGTACTCATACAAGTACTTTTTAGAAGTTACGAAGTTTCCCGCTTCAACAAACCCCTCCAGGTAGCGTATTCCAGATTTCCACGATCCCCTGTGTGAAAAAGGTTTCCTTGCAAGACCCCTGTCTTTCACCTTGTTATTGACCTTTGGGTTAACTTGGCGTAGTTGTTAGCTTAAACGGAGGCGGTGGTTAATGATTCCTGCTGGATGTCTAAATGATATAGTCCTTGTGCGAATGATGAATGGCTATAATTCTGCAGGATTGATTTAGCATATTGCCCACTCACCCAAAATCCTACACCGCCTGAACCCAGGCAAAGTAAAAGTCAGCTTCCGGTGACTAATCCAATGTGTTTTTCTTTTCCCGAAAGAAAATTCTCCAAGGCTTGTCGCGCCCGTTGCTTTGGTTTTTGCAGCAAGTCATATGTAAGGGAGCCATCACATGGCCGGAAGGAAACAGCGTAGGAACAATGCTGCAAGTTCTTCCCATGATCTCTGCGGTGGGGCTAGCTTCAGCAGGGGCGTAAAACCGGCAAAGACTTTCGCTGGCTCATTACTCACTCTCTACTCGTGTTAAATTCGGTTGCAGCGCAGAATAACGATAGCAAAGCCGCCATAGTCCCAGAAGACAGGATGACGACAGGTCGGGGAACTTAACCTGATCGTCACTGCATCTCAGGTGAAGGGCGAGGTTGAGAAGGCGGCGCCTTCATCGTGACCCCAGCCAACACAGGAATCCACAGAAACACAGAATTATTAGATTAGAGCACAGAAGGTGTTCATTCTTCCCATCGTGTTTGTACCGAGTGTCCGAATGAGAATCATGACAAAGTATCATCCTCCTGCCTTCTCTCCATACTTTTGCATGCTCTTTATATTGAAGTAATCATCAAATGCCCTGTTGAATGTCTCAAATTGGACCCGAGCTGCTGGTGTCACTCTGCGTCTCAAACCAGTATACAGAGTAAACCTACACCCAAGGTAATGGTGCAGACTAGAAATCGCCAATCTTGATAGTTTGAGGCCTTTTCTTTGCTCATCGTCAGCATCCTGAGCAAACGGGAGCCACGCTGTTTTTCTCAATGTGGGCTGGCGGTAGGCCACCGCGATTATTTTGGACTTTAAGGTAGAAAATTAACCTGGTTGCTTGCAGCTACTTGCAATCCTGTAATCTCCACGAGAGCAGGGCTTGCATGGTGTCCCTGTGGTACTGGAATAGACTCATCTGTGGAATGACTGGTGAGAATGGTTACTTGCTAGAAGTACCAAACGGCTTTTCGATCTTATATTGGGGAGATTTTCATTTCAGTATCTTGGAACTCTAGAGCGTTAGCTTTCTCCAAGAGCCGCCTGCAAATTATAATGTTAAATCATCCCAAGCAGGTGTTCACAAATACGAGTTACTTTTTCCCACGAAAAAAAACTAAGTATATTTATACATCTCTCACACTTGACTTCCAGCTACTTTGGTGAGGACCTGACGTCCCATCATCCGAAAAACTATCAGAGACGGAATTCAGTAATGATGATAGAGCCTTTAGAATATCAGCAGCGTCCCTATGTAGTAAGATCGGTCGTTCTTTTGTGAAATGTTGTGAGCTGTATCTGTTTCGTCCACTTTATATGCAGAAAACCTAAAGTTTCAGTTTACACTCCAACCGCTGCACTGGTGCGAGTCGTCGATTTTATTTTCCGAAGTAATTGGAGCATCTCCCTGGGACAACTTGTTTAAATTGCGTTCAGCGCCTTCGCTTCCAACATGCATCCTTTTGCTCCACAACGACCAGCTTGGCGTTGTGACTCCGGTCCACCGGTGCAGGTTGTACTGTGCCAAACAGTCCCTGAGCTCAGTTCCGAAATAAGCCCAGACCTACAGCCAAAGGGTGTCGCGTTAAAGCCGCTGATATTGGAATGAAAAGTGAATTATACTTTGCAATGAAATGATTATTTTTAATTTCTTGCTCCGTTATTCTATAGATTATAAGTATGCAGGCTGCAATGAACCAGTCAGTAACCCTACTTCCCGAACTGATGCGAGCGAAGACACGCCAAGGAAACGCTCCTTTAAAAATAGCAGCGAAGAGAATAAAAGAAAATGTAATAAATTATATATCGATATCATATCATATAATAGATAGCAAGGATTCTTGTAGTTTTTCGATCTTATGTTGGGGGGATTTTCACTCCAGTATCTCGGAGCTCTGGAGCGCCGAGGTCCCTCCAAGAGCTGTCAGCAAATTATAACGTTAAATCATCGCATGCAGCATTAAAGAATCTGTCCTTAAGTTAATAACGTCCTTTGAAATGATCTATTTTCTGATCGTACGTTTGCTTTCCTCTTTTTCTTTTTGTCAGTTCCAACCTATCTGACTCTGAATGCGAACACAGCTCATCCCCGGCTCCTCCTGTCGGAGGATCTGACCGTGGTCACCTACGGAGACGTGAAGCAAGAGGTCAGGGACAACCCCGAGAGGTTCGACACCTGTGTCTGTGTCCTGGGCTCGGAGGCGTTCACCTCCGGCAAGCACTACTGGGAGGTGCAAGTGGGGTCCAAGACTGAGTGGGACCTGGGTGTGGTCAAGGAGTCCATAAACAGGAAGGGCCACACCACGGCGACGCCGGAGTCCGGCTACTGGATCGTGTGGCTGAGGAATGGGAACGAGTACAAGGCAACCACGGTTCCACGGACCCGCTTGAGCGTATCGAGAAAGCCCCGAGCCATTGGGGTGTACCTGGACTATGAGGGTGGACAAGTGTCTTTTTACAACGTGGACGACATGTCCCATCTTTACACTTTCATTGACACTTTCACTGGCAAACTCTTTCCTTACTTCAGTCCAGGCATTAATGATGACGGAGAAAACTCGGAACCACTCAGAATCCTTCCAGTCAGATGTCACGAGGAATAAGCTGGTTGTTTCCCCAGTATTTGTCTTTCCTAGGGCCTGTTACTTTGTCACTTAAATACATTGCCTTTAGTTTTTTTTATTTTCTTTTTAACCTGAGCAACCTATATGTTCCATTGTTCCATCACAGATTGGTTTCAAATCAGTGCTTGATTGCAGGCACGGTGTCACCCTGCTGGGGCCGTAGTGTTATTGTACCAAGCTCCATATTTCAATCCACTGCGTGTGCGTTTGCATGTAATCACCACCCCCTTACTAATGCTGGCAATGCTATTTGGTAGGAGAGGCAACAGTGGTTTTAGAATGACGCTGCTGGGCAGGGAATGTCGCTCCAGCGCAGTTTACTTTATAGTTTTGTTTGTACTCCTCCTCAAACTTTTGTTTTCATCTGCTTATCTATAAATATTGGAAGGAAGAAAGCTTAGTACAGTGGCAGAATATCGTGAGAGAGTGGCAAAACATATGGAATCTTGAGCTTCCTAAATCGAAGCAATGAGTACAAGAGCACGATAGTTGTACTGAACAGGTATGAAGCCCCAGTTAGGCTGTAACGAGAACGTTGTGTTGAGTTCTGGTCACCAACGTTTAGAATATACATGAAAGTTCTGGAGATGGGGCAAGTATCTTTATCAGAATGGTATAAAGGATGGAAATTTTAGCTGAAGCTATTCCTCCTATGGCCAGGGATTATAAGGTGGTAATTTGCCGAGGAAGCAGAAGTTTGTGTCTATTTCGGTTAGGATATACAGGAAAATGTTTGTGCTCTAGCAAATCGCACCTGTCTCTGAGACAGAGATTTGGATGAGTGTTTGTGAGATATAACATTGTTAAACACAGTGGATGGTAGTGAGCAGGAATTGGCTACCCAGAATCAATGATTTCAAATTGGTTGGAGGTTTTATGACATACCCTAGGTCGGACTTGAATCCAGGCCTCTTAATCCAGAGGTGGGGACCCTGAATTCGACGTACATGAAGGAAATAAACTGGCAGGGCTGCGGGGTTAGAGCAGGTGACTGGGGCTGAAAGCTTTGCGGTGAAGAAAAACTTAGCTTGGGTCTGATTAGCCGAATGGCCTCCTAATTCACAGAAGTGACTATATGAGTCCATGAATTGCCTAATTTGACACATTTGATCCGATGTTCTTATCTGGGAGGGGTGGGGTGAAGTGCGGTGGGGAATTTTTGTTAGTTGACTGATATCTTTGGCTCTTTTGGGATTGCCAATGCAAGAAATAAGAGGTGGGAAGGTGAGCAAATTACTAGGCAATTTGCACAAATTTCCTTTTGCCCAAATGAACGGACTTGGACAGATTCCTCTCAGGACGTGTTCATTGAAGCCAATGTGCAGACGAGTAAACGATGATATGATGTATCTCTAATATCTATAACAAGACAGGTTTGCCCAGGGAGCAATTGACGTGCAGCAATTCCTTGCCACACTTAATCGGATTCAGAAAATAGGAGCAAATTGTGGTGAATCCCAACTTTGTTCCCGTAAACGATGCACTTTTTTTTCTGCAGTAGGCACTGAATTAGAGTCAGAAAGCTGAAATTGGGCTCCCACCTTCTTGTTTTGGAACCATTTATGGATGGGCAAATCGAGTCACAGTAATTTATGATAGTTTAGTATCATATCATTTGGTGCAATTGTCTCGTAACCATCGGGAAAATCCTTAACATTTCTTCGGAGTCAGGTCTCTATCAGCAATGTTAACTATTTAACGAAATATCGTTTAGTCTTCGGATCCTATAAAACAACATGACTTTGCAGTTGTTCCAGTGATGACCTTCGCTGAAGGCTTAAATGTTGCACCTTCAGCCTGTTAAACGGATGTTTGGATATTCTTGGTGATTGAATGTTGTAGAATTTATGAAATTTGTAACAGAAGTGTTTAAATAAAAAACATTCAGATAAAATAAGTGCAGTTTCTTTATAACTAACTATATTGAACAAATATCAGGAAGTGAAGTTGATATTTCAGTTCTTGTCTAAGAGAACATATCGAAATCGCCAGCATTGCTTTATAGCGTCGATAACAAATCGTGTCTTGGGTCGGCTGCTAATATAGACTCTCGCCGAATGCTCTGTAACTGAATTTAGTGGAATTCAAAACCGTGTCATTTCAGTCCGTTTGAAAGATTGGCCTCAAACTGAAAAGAGGATGCTTTAAACCCGGTGGAGGGATGCTACCAATGACAGTGGGAGGAATTATTGCCTCAACGTTGGTAATATTTAACTGTTTAAAAAAAGAGATTTTGCCGATGTTTACTGAACTGAAAGTCGCACAGATAGAAGCATCCCAAAATCGGCTTGGGCAGATGATAACAGAAATAAGTCTAGGGTGAATTATCGAATCGCTACTCGGATACAAAACTGATATTGCAGATCCTCCTTCTTTTCCACTGCATTTTTCATTCGTGACTGAAATTGTGCAGTAGCTGTAAGGGACGGCATCTCAGCAATTATGGTTTTATCACTGGACGTAAAAGCAATAGAATTCAGAAGATAAAAACCAAAAGGACGGCGAAATGCTGCAAATCAGGAATAAAAAACAAAGTTGCTGGAAAAGCTCACCAGGTCTGGCAGCATTTGTGAAGGAGACGTTCTGAGGAAGGGTCATTAGACCCGAAACGTTAACTCTGTTTTCTCCTTCACAGATGCTGCCAGGCCTGCTGAGCTTTTCCAGCAACTTTGTTTTTGTTCTAGAATTCGGAAGATGTTTTGTCGGGAATACATTGAAAGTATAGTGGAGCACTTGCCTCTCATTTAGTTTCTGGAAAATATATAATGAGATACATAGGAAATACATACTGTTATTCGCATAATTAATGAATCTGTGCGTATAGTTTTCTAACTGTCCAGTTAATTCCTTAATTTACAGCACATTGCCTTGAACAGGCAACTCGCATGCTATTGCTGCCTCTGCAATTTTTGCATAGTCTGGCAAGAGACAATCTAACAGGATCATGCCCAACATTTTCCTTCAACCCCGTGCATTTTTGTCCTGTGAAGACCCCAACAGAAAACAATATTTAGTGATGAGCAGCATTGCCTTCTAAACCTTGCTGGCTTCTTTTTTTGCTCGCAATGAAGGTGAAGCCAGAAATGAGGGAATCATTTCTTTTAATCCTGCGTGTAAAGTGTGTTGAATACACGCAGAGAGAAGTACACTGTCTTTGAAGGCAATGACAATGGCGTGGACTGGAAGTGCTCGGAGCTCAATCTGGTTTTGGAACTGGATTGAAAATCAGACCGTTACGGTTGGAATGCCTATTTCATACCCTTGTCCAGTATTATATTTCCTCTTACCACCTAAGACCAGGTCAGTGGAATGGCTTATTCGGACTCTGTTTAATTGATAGAGTTCCCTGTAGGAAGGCTTAATTTAAGCCGGAAACTTTGACAATATTTCCTGCACACAAGTATTGACCAAGCTGCTGTCTGTTCCCTCCATTGTCCTTTTCTCTTGTTTGCACTAAAAGTTTTAGATTTCGCTGTAGTTTTTCATCTATTCTTGTGTTTTAAGGCTGCTAGAAAGGCCCAAGTAAGGGACCCATCAGGAATTGTGCTTGGGAATATGGGCGGTGATAGGTCGTATTGAACTGCAATGAAGATCCCAATTTTAACAAATTCACAAGTCTAAATTAGACTAGAGGTGCTTGTTTAGTTTTGACCAGCTTAAGCTTCATAGAGGAAATGTGATAAAACACTGAGCATTTTATTGGCTGGACTATTTCATTTCCTTTCTTTTCATTGGTGCTAGGTGTGCCTAAGTCCCCGTTATTCACTACATGTATGTTTATCTCATGATAAGTGTTACATTCGTTGCCCATTAACTGGTGAAATTGTAACACCTTCTTAAAATTATGTCAGAGTTCAACAAAGGATATTTTCAAACCAGATCTTTTTCAGGGGGTGTGGCAGGTATATTCTGCAAGGAATGATTTTTGATATTGTCTTTGTGAGAAACACACTCTGTGTGGTGCATTTTATTTTGTTTAAAAATCTATGCAAACTGAGATGTTTCACCAGTTAAAATCAGCCATGCTCATGTTCAGTCGGAAATAACCATTCTATATACATGACTTTCGGTTGCCAGAAGTCAACGTGCAAATTTACTGAAAATGTTGAGTATTCTGATCATTGAAGATGTTGTCTGGAACACCCATAGCCAATGATTGAACATCTGACAAAGTTAATTTCATTTCTTTGAAATCCATGCTTTATGAATATACCTTTATTTCACGTTATCCCTGTTACATATTCCCTCTTGGGAAGAAGCTGATCAATGTAACTCCGAAGGAAACACATCATATTTGAAGATGATTCTGAAAAGTCAAAAGGCCAGTATTTCGAAAAAGTTAATGGGATTTGTGACGAGAATAAGGAACTTAAATTGATGGATTGTCGTTAAATCAAAGGAATTAATGCGCTTCGTTTCTGAAAGAAGTACTATTTTAACCTTTAAGCTCATCAATTGTCTACATGTCTGAAAGTTATTGTTTTTACTCTTTGATTTTATTAATTATTATTCCCAATTCACACCAACGTGTGTTTGCATAATTAACACTAACGAGTAAAATGTCACAGCACAACATAAGTGAAACTTAATAGAAAACATTTGACATTGAGCCGCTATTGTAACCGAGGATGGAGAAGCACATTTCTGGTCCATTGCACTATCCCACAGATCACGACATACAATAACAGTATTTTCTCAGTGATCAATTTACCAACAGCGCTAAAATAACACAGTTTTATCTTCAGAAATTCTCTTTCTGATACCAAAAACATACATTTTGGCCTACGGATTGAAGTCCTTGATACAAAAAATGGTCAAACGTAGATGTGCACATTATTTTCTGGTCCATTGGTATGGGTATTTGTAGAAAGGTCACGAATTTAATATAGTTGCTTCCAAGATTTTGGCAGACGCGGTTTGCTCAGGAAATAGAACGTTGAGATGATCCTTCAATAACCCTTGCGGGAGGGCAAATGGTTTTTGCTCTGCATTCAAATATTGCTGTTGCCCCCCAGAAATGGGTTAGCACTTTCCTCAAAAGCTTTCAACGTCAACAGAAGAACAGAACGTATTTTAAGTCAAAACATGGTTCAAACAGCGCCAACGGGAGGGCTACAATGAAACAAGCTATTATAATGTCAGTGATTTCTCAGAAGTCTCAATAAAATGAAATATTCCGAATCCTACCCTGAACTTTCAATGGCCTCTTTAAAAAAGCCACTCCAAATGTCCAAAAAAGTGAAATAAATCAATTTTCTCACAATCCCAATATGTCCCAAACATAATATGCATTCTGATGCTTTTTAGCAATTGCATTAACAAGTCATTTGGAAAGAAAACAAAACAAAGTAGCGTTTTTTTTAATGTTAACAGATGGCGGAGAGAAGTAGACTAAACCCTGGGTGAATTAAGCCACAGTTGTCAATAGGGAAGAAGAGGCAGCAATCATGAGTAAGATGCCGTGCTAGCATGAATGTAGTGTTCTCACATGGGTGTAGGAATTCTGGAGATTCCAGTAAGCACGAAAATTGGTACGAATTTGAAGTTGAATTTGAGACTGATGAAATTAAAGTGTTTGTGAAATAATGGCGAATGTTAGAGATGAGCTCAGAGGTCAGGATGTATTGCAAATAAGGATACAGGCATCAGAGATTTAGATGAGCTGAATTAATCGATGGTGGACTGCCGGTGGATCCAGTGAGCATTATGTCAGCAACTCAGTTGTCAAAAACCAAAAGTTCGCGAAAACAAAAATAGAAGTTCAGGAACTAATTGCAATGTAAATTTTAAGGAATTTAAGATGGGACGTTTATCTCAAGGCCTTTTCTGGGCCTGACACATATAATTCTCACATTCAGACACGGGAGATTTGTCTTGACATCTATGTTTTATTTAATAGATCAATGAACTCCTTCTGTATGGTATTTTGGAAAATTGGTTGACAAAACTGAATAAGAAGCCCCGGGTCTGTCTGCAGCAGCCAGCTTAGACAGATAAGAAATTGACCAAATTGACCAAATTGTTGGAGGTGCGTTTACATACCTCAGGAGCAGATTGGATTAGAATGCAGAGGTAGTGGGAACTGCCCATGGGTCCAGACCCGAAACGTCAAACTTTACTGCTCCTCTGATGCTGCTTGGATTAGAATGTAGACCACTTATTGTAGAGATACTGCCTCTGCTCCACAAGGGCCTTCAGTTGAGACAAATGCACATCGTGGAAACATAGAATTGCATGTCTGATAGGCGCTATAGTTTATGGATCCGAAAATAAGAAACAACAACGTGCGTTTATATAAATACTCTTATACTTGTAATGTTGAGATAAGCCCCAAGAGTTTCATAGATTAGTGAAGAGCAGAAGCCACTTAACGAGATTGGCATCCAAAAGATTCATCAGATAGTTGGACTTCAATGAGTGTCTTCAAGACAGAGCAAGAATCTGAGAGGTGGGGAAGTTTACTGATGGAATTCTAGTGCTTAGGGCCCAGGTGGCCGAAGACAACGCGAGAAATAGTAGGTTAACATGAATCAGATGTGTGGAGGAGGATTGAATGTGAGGAGTGATCGATCTCACACAGTGTTAACGAACTTTTTGGAGCAACCACAAAAGCATTTTTGTTAAGTTACTGGATGATCACTGTTGCAACTGGGTTTAAGCAAAGACAGAAGCTGAAAGAACCTTTTGAAATGTTCTGAAATGTTCTGCACACATAGAAGCACAGAGGCCGTGTCATGTAAAATAAACGATGTTGTGAATCAAAACGAAGCGTTGTCTTCCACTTGTTGCCTCTTATTCAGCATATTGCTACTAACCTCAAGGTTCAATGATGATATTACAACTCAAAGAGGCTTTTGTTTCAAGTGTATAGAAACAAAGTTGTACAGTCAATGTGGTGACAGTAACTAAATAGTACAATAAGCCAACAGTACTAATGGTTCTAATGTTATTTCAAAAGTTGTAATGTTAAAGTTTGATAGCTTTTTTTAGTGGAAACGGAACATGTTGTTCAATGAGAGGAGTGAAATGTCCTTGTAAATTAACCATAATGTAACTGCTGGACAGGGAGTAAATTCGGTCAATTAATCCATGAGCATCATTTCTAGACTACCGTACCTGAAATATAACGTCATTCTCATTTTCCAGGTAGACTTCAGCGGTTCGGAAATGAACCAGAAAGTCTTTTCTGGCCATTTTCACACTCAATCTGTTCACTGTGCCCATATTGGCACGAGTAACCTGACTCAGTGATAAACTCACTGAACACAACCTCATGGTCGGGGTTCGCTGATTCAAATCATACCATGACAACAAATCAACGAAAATCCGAAATTGGAAGCAACTCTCAGTAAGACTAACCTCAAAAATCATAATCGGTTGCTGTAAAAGGTTTATTGGCGTCCTTGCGGGAAGGAATTCCTTACCGAATCTGATCCACACAGCACCATGATTTTGACTCTTAACTGCCTTCTCAACTCGCCGAGAAAGCCATTCGGTTCATGCTGATAAGGTATGGGCAATAAATTCTGAACTTGTCAGCAACTCAAGTAGCACGTTCCTCTGTCGATGCTCGCTTATTTGCGTTTATATTGGCGCTACAAGGCAGTGTGGTAAAGTTTGTGTTGCTTTTAGCTTTGCCCAATTCACCTTGCAAACTGCGACCACATTCCCAACGACCATAGAACTAAATTGAAAGTGGAAATACAAAACCACACATATGTCAGAGGTAATGGGAACTGCAGATGCTGGAGAGTCCGGGATAACAAAGAGTGGAGCTGGATGAACACAGCAGGCCAAGCAGCATCTAGGAGCACAAAAGCGGACGTTTCGGGCTGAGCCTTTTCTGATGAAGGGTCTAGGCCCGAAACGTCAGCTTTTGTGCTCCTAGATGCTGCTTGGCCTGCTGTGTTCATCCAGCTCCACACTTTGTTACCACACATACATCCTATTTATTTTAGTTCATCTCTGATTTATGTTGAAGCAATAACTTAGTAAAATTACTAATCATTTACTGGCAGTGACAATTTGAAAGAGGGATTACTAGGGATCAGTGTGGTTGACTCCTGGAATATTGCTTTATGTCGTTCAACGTTGTTCATTTACATAAAATGCCACCCCGAGAGTTTTATGATATTACAAGCAGAGTTTTCTCGAAACAATTAAAGGAAATGGGTGTTTAAATAAACTTGGCGTGAGGGTTGAACCAAGAGGAAGTATCAGAAGGGGATACCAGGTCACACAACAAATTGGGTGAGATGGGTAAATCTAGAATTGGGAATAATAAGTTATCAGGTGGGACAGAGTAAGGATTCTTGGGAGAGGGCGAGATAGTAAATTCTATGACAGGCTTGATGTGCAATTATGTAGTTTCATGCAGTGTGCTAATTTAGGCTGGTGAGCTACAGGCCCATATTTGCACGAGGAAGTAGATATTGCAGCTATAAAGCAGTAGAGGCTGGGGAGAACTGAATGTAAATTTCCCTGGATGTGAGGTATTTGGGAGAGATAGGAAAGAGAAGTGTAGGAGACTATTAATTAAGGATCACATTGCAATACTGGAAAGAAGGGGTGTCTGGGGCCTCAAATACAGAATCTATTTAGCTAGAGCTCAGGAATAAAACGAATTATGTTGTTGGAACAATAAGCAGAACACTAGCTTTTGGAAAGGACGCAGAGGAAGAAACCTGCGAGGGGCTTTCAGAACAGTGCAATGATTGTAGGGTGAGTTTAATGTGATACTTTAAGTACCACTTAAAGCTGAGTGTGCCCACCTATAGAGGACAAACATTTTTTGTCTTCTGCTGCAGTGATCTAAATTAGCGTTGAACAGTCTTTTTTTTAACTGCATGACGCTTCTTCCGTCAAACCATCCCATGGCAACATTCCACCCCAACCCCACGTTAACCCCATTTAGAAGTCAAACTGATAGCAACAAGGCCATTGACGTTGATGCTGTCAGAGGGAAATCACTGTTAGCATAGTCAAAAATCGTTTAGAGTTCATATGTTGGAAACCAGCACATCCACAAAGGTACTTGGGATGCTACTTTGGTGACAGAACAAATAGAATTATGCCAATTTGGAAAAGTGTCTTACACTATCTCGTCCCGATTCCTCGGCTCTTTACTGTAGCTATTTTGGCTTTAGGCAAATTCTACCGCACACCCTCACCACACTTATTGCTTTGATGCCCAGATATATCAGTTTCCAGACAAAAATGCAACATATACAACGCATCAAATCAATGGTCAGCAGTGCCTAGAGCAGAAAGGTGGATGATTTTGAGAAAGAATTGGCGAAAACCAGGAGGGAAGTTGGCATCGATTAAAAAATAATTGGAATTGCTTTGGTCATTAATTTCAAAGAAACTGACCATTGGATGAAGCGCGGAGTGTTGTAGTCTCTCGCCAGAGGCCAATTACTGTGAGCCCATTCATCCAGGTTACTGGAACCGCACTCAGTCAACGATGGTGCAAAGCAGGAATTTTGATTCTCGAAGACTCGTCCGTCATGCCAGTTGCAAGTCTTACACTATCTCATTATTGCATTGAATAGATAATCAGACGGAGTCAAAATAGTGAAATTTCCTGTCCGTCGCTCAGGGTGCTATTCATTGACGCAAGCTTACACCTCTCTGTGGGAGACCATCAGGTGCATTTGTTTCGTGGAGCATTCCATCACATCATAGTAAGGAAATAAAGCTAGTTGATGCTTCCTTTGCATGGGAACTGTATCGAAGTTCGATGCTCAGTGTAGCTTAAAGATTCTGATCTCGTCCCATCCCAGGGCCTGAGCATGAAGCCCGTCGCTGGCGATACTGTCTTTTCTGCCGAGCGCATACATAACCTTTTTTAAATATATATAAATCCACAGCTGTAAGTTGAAGAGTATCAGGGAGTTACTGCTCTCCCGAGCAATGTTTAACTCTCACCCTGTGCCACAGAAACAGATCATTGACTCATTGCTGATTGCGAACTCTGGCAGCATGGCTGTCGCACTTTCTACATTGAACAGCTAGAGCACTGCAGAAGAGCTGCATTGTTTCGTGACATCAGGTGTTGGTGAAGCGTGATATATATGCAAGTCTTATTTTTCAAAGAGTTCTGATCAGAAAATATCCAGCCGAGGTTTGGGTCATCTGCTTTTCCGCCTGATTCAATTTGCAGATATGTCTGCAAATGGTCGCACTGACTTTACCCCAGTATAACTTTCTAAAAATGCAAATAATGTCCGAAACGATTGCATGAGCCATGATGGTAAGTTGCAATTTGAGTTCAGTTTCTCGATAATGTTCAGCACCTAACGAACGCTGACGACTTGAGGATGCTCGGGAAATGTAAATATTTTCATTGCACTCCACATTTCTGTTTTTGTGTGACCACAAGAAACAATAAAATCTTTGCTTTTGCACCTTGTCGCACATCATTATTACCGCTGGCTCGCTACAGAATGGGGTCAAACTTTTCGCACCAAATTACCCCTTTGGCCCTGTTTTGAGGCGAATTCAGAATTTGCCCCCAACATCCAAATGTGGGAGGACATCACTCGAATTGCAGTGAGTTGTGAAGGTGAAGATGTTATAAGTACAATTGCACCTGGCGTGTGCGAGCTTGTAAAATAGCATTGATCTGCTGCAACACCCAACCTACTCCCTCTGGAGAGAAGCTATACATTTTTTGGACTGTTGGGAAAGGGCTCACTCTGTTATAGAAATGGCTGATATGCCATTACTTACGGGAAACGGCTGGGTGGGGGTGGGGAAGCCTCTCCTCTGGTGCTGCCCAAGACCATGCACACACCACACTACTGATCTCAGCAAGATCCCGTCCGAGAATCCACTTGGAACTCCCCTGCAACTGGATCAAGGGCCAGACCTAATGAAATTAGGTGATCTGAGCACTCAATAAAGAAATTGAGACACAGGCATCTTACATTCATCAAAATATGCAATCAAATCAAATCCCAAGGGACTTCCAGTGATTTCTAACAGCCTCAAGGAATCAACTAACTTTGTACAATATTGAATGAAAAGTAATAAATACTGTGAATACTGATCTGAAAAGAGTCATATTGGGCTTGGAACGTCACCTCTGGTGCCGTCTCCATAGACGCTGCCAGGCCTGCTGATTTTTTCCAACATTTCCTATTGTTGTTTATGAATGAAAAAAAAGTCCTGAGGCAGAATATATATTTTGTATATTGATATTACTTATGTGTTATGTAGAGTACCGAAGCTTTGCAACACAGAAAGTGGCCGATTTGCCAATTAGGGCCGTAACGGCACTTTGATACTTCATTGCTCTTTCCCAAGTTTATTCCATAAATTGTTCCTCCGAAAAATAATTATCCTTTCCTTGAACAAGAGAATAAAGCAAAGACTTTTACTTTGAGGGAGTAACCCTTCTCCTAACAATCGTTTCTCTTTTTTTTTCTGTAAATGCTCATCGTAACCTCTGATTCTCTAACTGGACATCTTAACATTGTGCTCTGGTGATCAAGTCGTAGGAAAGTTGATGTTCTCGCAATCTTTATCAAAGTAGCTCATTTTCAAACTCTCAATTCAAAATAAACAAAATATGAAAACATATCTATCACCAGTCAAGTAAAATGAAACAAAAATGTTCATAAATTGCTTGGGATGTGCTATGCCATAATATTTTTATTATTGTCTTTACAATCACACGCTTAATTTATCATCAAACTGTGGTAAATTGTTCTTTTGTTTTATACTTTCAGATGACATCAACGAAGTGCTGATAATTTAAGAGCTCTGCGTGGTAGTATTAATGTGACTGTAACAACTATCTTACTGTGTCATTACACACTTGTTAGATTTTTTGTTGTTGTGTGTATGTGCACTATCTACAATATGCATGCCCTTGAGAACAGTCCAAAGAAATGAACACCGTAATAAGTCTGTCAATCCATCTGTGTTCTAGATCAACATTTGTGGTAAATCTTTTATCGGACCCATTTTTTTCCAGCAAAACGATAACCCACCCTGTTACCGAATCCGAATAATTTCACATGCAATGAGACTGCTTTCTGAAGAGCATCTGGTCCTGCTCAATTGAAAGGGACAATGCCCTCAAGGGACACTTCCAATGGATGGAGTGTAAAACCAATGTTGAAGTCCATCTCATTAGTTTCATGACGCGGTAAATTTGGTTTAAATTTAGCCCCCGCCAATCCCCATACGCGTAACACTACCCATGTCTACTGCGATCTCACTTGTTTAAGTCGGAAATGGTATGAAAATGGAATTTCAGAAAGGTGATTTTCAGAATTCTTCCGTTAATACCCTGTCGGGTTGTATTAAACATCTTCATCCCATTTTAGACCGGCATTTACCGATTGAACAATTTCCCCTGTACTGGACTACATAATTTGATAGTCAGGTGGAAATATGAAGAAAAAGCATCTTTATCAATATGTTTGTGGACACATCTCCGGGAGAAATACAGAAAAATCTACCCTAACAACAAACCAGAATGAAATCTTGCAGGCTCTCTTAGATCGTGCCAATGACTTGTGAACGCAAATCAACGGTTCAGTGGCTGAATTATTAGAATCCCGAATTGACCTGAAACGTTAATCTCTGCTACTTGCCGAACCCTTTTAGCACCAGTACTAAAATCCTGGATACAGGAATTTCAAATACTGCTATAATGATAATTTCTGGTTATACAATTTCTGAGAGCATTTTTTCCACGAACAAACACACATATTGGGTAGCCCATGATAATAATAAGAGCAAATAACAGCAAAAGCTAGAAGCTAAACATCTGGCTTTCTATAGCGGACCAGAAAGAAACAATCATAGGCTCAAGACAACAAGGTGTGGAGCTGGATGAACACAGCAGGACAAGCAGCATCAGAAGAGCATGAAAGCTGACTTTTCGGGCCTACACCCTTCTTCAGAAATGATAGGTTCGCGTAGTTTATCACTACTGTTGACGACCACAAGGCAGCTACATACTGTACACTTTTGTTTTTGACAATTTGCCCCATTGGACTTCAGAATTTGCATGAAATAACCGATAGAAAGGGAAGTATGTTGGAACTTAACTGAGGGAAAAAAACACAACTTTAAGGCAGTGTATCGATACTGAGAGCAGCGAATTGCGCCGCAATGGGTAAAGTCCTGCCTTGACTCAATATCTCTAGGTCCTAGTTCCATCTGAGGAATTGATGACCAAAGCAAGAGTATCGAAAGCGGAGTGAAGCAGGTTGCTTATCAACAACCACGTAATGGGACGGGCTATTGTAAGTCTGCAAGCATTACCTAAAGCTCTGGACTAAGTCAATAGGCGCATGTTACAACATCAACGCGCATTTCCCAAGTGAACCATGGTTAAGTGACAAAACCATTCAAACAAGAGACAGCTATGGAATAAACGAAAAATGAACCTACATCAAAAGGGAAAGTAGGATAAAACTAGATGCAGATGACTAGAAAAACACAGGTGGAGCTTTAAAAAAGCGGAAAGATGTAGCAGGAATAATAGAGGAAGAAAGGCAGGAGTATAGTATGTAATATCTGGGAGGATGTAACAATATAAACCACGGAACGAAGCAATACGCCTAGGAGATGTTAAACAGAAAATCGAGGGAGACAAAGTGATTTCAACTCTTTAAGTGAAAAGGTTTTGTCATGAGTTAAAATCATGCTCCAGAGGATCAGTAGCGTAGGAAGAAGCATAGCAGTAGGAATAGGCTGTTAGAAAATTCTGCCTCCATAGACCTTATTAATACGAATATGGAGAGGGAGAAAATGAAACATGGCCGCCGGAGGCAAGGGTGTTCTAAACCACACAAGTTAAAAAAATCTACAATTGAGGTTATTACACATAAATACTCGAGAGTAAAACTTGTTTACAATGCACTCTGAAGAAATAAATACCAGGATGGTGCCTGTTAAAGGTTCTTGGCTTGACTGATGGTTAGTGGATCCGTGTTTTTCCTGTCATCGTAAGAACCAGGGCTGAAGTAAGGGTATATTTTGCCCGAAAATGAGTCAGTGAATGTAAACAAGGTGGTCATGTTGACCGCATTATAGAAGGATAACTGTCCACCTTCGTAGTCCAAATACACCCCGACTTTCTTGGGCTTTGCATTTATGGGAACACGCGTGGGATTGGCTGTGGAAGCCCAATACTCACTGCCATTTTTCATCCCAAAAATCCAGCATCCTGCATCTTGTGCCGATCTCGAGCCCCGTTTTCGGAAGGTATCTTTAACCACGCCTATGTCCCACGCAGTCTTGTTTCCCACGTTCACTTCCCAGTAATGTCGCCCCGACGTGAATCCGACGGATCCCAGGACACTAAGGTCACGGTCAGAAACTTCCGAAGGTTCCGTGGCTGACCGCGCTTTTTCAACGAGTTTCACACTGGTCCGGTCCTCGGAGAGAACGAGCTGGGGATGCGCTGTCACCGGATCCATAGTTAGGGCAGCGGGTGCTGAGAGAAGATGAAAGAAAACGGTTAGTCAATGATTTTGTAACGAAGCGAGTTGTTGTATAAAGCAACAAGGAACAGTAATTGCTGGAAAAACACGAGTCTGGCAGCATCTTCTGTAGAAGAACTTCTGTAGAAGCTTCACTGGGCCGAAAGTTAACTCTGATTTCTCTCCAGATGTTACGAGGCCTGCCGAGTTTTTACAGCAATTTCTATTATTGGTCCTGATTTCCAGCATTCACAGTTCTTTCGTTTTTTTTGTAGTGTAAAACAAGCTTAGTTTCTGCGCCATGTTTTCTATACTGTGGTTGGTTGGGTGGCAGGGATCTAATTTTAAACAGTGCACACTCTGGCTATCCGAAACTGTCTGATGCTCTTCGGGAGGGAAGCAGCGCGGGTAAGCGATTTAAATTACCCTTTTATATAAACCTATTGATATGAATGAGTTCGGGGTGAAGTTGATAATGTTAGGGGTGGGATGCCTGTAGTTGTACAAACGCACTGTGTTGCAGAGGCCCAGGCGAGGTATCTGGTCACGTGGGCTAAAGTCCCATTTTTACAGCTGATGGAAGTTGAGTTCTACCACGTAAAGTCTGAAACTAGGGCCCTTGCGGCGCAGTGGTAGTGCCCATCCCGTTAAGGCCAAGAGCTTCGGGTTTAAGTCCCATTTGCTTCAAACGTCTGCAATAAAATCTCTGATCAGGATGGTTACGTTATTTTAAATCCGGAACTGAAAACGAATGGTGATTATGGCAGCTGACATCTATTGATGTAAAAATGTAACATCTGGTTTTCTGACCCTTTAGGTCAGCAAACTGGGTCTCCTTGCTCAGGTCTGGTCCACATGTGATTCCACACGCACAGTTATATGGTTGACTCTTAACTGCTCTCTGAAATTGCCTGTCAAATCCCTCAGTTGAAGGGACATTAAGCATAGACAGTAATTTCCCTTTCCAGCGATGCACGTATTTCATGCAAGAATAGAAATAAATAAATGAAACATAACATAAGAACTCGGAGCAGGAGTAGACCGTTCGGCCCTTCGAGCCTGCTCGCCATTCAATTAGATCCTGGCTGATCTTTTCGTGGACTCAAATCCACTTACCCGCGTTCTCACCGTTTCCATTAATTCCTTTATTGTTGAAAAAAAGTCTACCTTAGCTTTAAAAACGTTTCTGAAGTAGTGTCAACTACTTCACTGGGCAAAGAATTCCATAGATTACCAACCCTCTGAGTGAAAAAGCTCCTTCTCAATTCAGTCCTAAATCTGCTCCCTCTAATCTTGAGGCTACGCCCTCTTGTCCTCGCTTCACCTGCCAGTGGGAACATCCTCTCTGCTTCTATTTTATCTATTCCCTTCATAATTTTATATGTTTGTATAAAATCCCCCCCTCAACCTTCTGAATTCCAATGAATATAATCCCAATCTACTCAGTCTCTCCTCATAAACCAGTAATTGGTTGCGGACAGTTGCGTGAGGAAAGATGCAGCAAATCTGCATTCAACCCAAAGGGAAAGAAAATCGGGTGAAGTCAATATCTTATGACTGTTACTTGCAAAGGCAATTCCGTTCAAGACCTTGAAGATTCTCCTTGAGTCTTGGGCTATCCCAAGCACTGTAGCAATTGAAGACAGCATCTCTCCATCAGCTTCTTAGTGACATAGGTTTGGGCATTAAATGTCGGCCTGGACAGGAAGTGCACCAAAGGTTGTTGAAAGCTCATATGGTTCATGTGTAAGGCAAATAAATAATGGAGCCAAACTCCTCGAGCTCGGAAGCAGAGAGACAGATATTCCGTCTTCCGGCAGCTTTGGAACTCGTGGCACATTCAGTTACACCGCGGTCAATGCCACGTGCTCTAGGACCAGCTCTAAACAACGATGACGAGTTGGACTCAACGATATTTTTGTAGGTAGCTATGATGTTGCCCAGATTAAAACTTTCCCAACCCGCGGCCCCCGAAGTAGTAACTTGCGCTGCTTTTTGCCCTCAGAGGTGGAGCACGTGTTCGTTTCCTTAGGCCGGAGACCAGAAGCCACTTTTAGGGCTTGACTTTGCCTCGTGCACCGCTCCCATGACGAATGCGGTTGCGCGTGCAACATGGCTTCTCAGGGTCAACCAAATATCTGGAAGCCCAGCAGATACGCTTGGTGGTTCGGGTTAAAGGCAGTAAGTCCCCCTATATCTTGTGTTCTTATGTTATGTTTCATTTATTTATTTCTATTCTTACATGAAATACGTGCATCGCTGGAAAGGGAAATTACTGTCTATGCTTAATTTCCCTTCAACTGAGGGATTTGACAGGAAATTTCAGAGAGCAGTTAAGAGTCAACCAACTGTGAGTCTCCACATTTTCTGTCCGACCGGAAGGGGTTACCCCCGCATTCTCTGGTCTCACTGACATTAAACAAAAAAAAACCTTTCCTCACATGCTTTCCCCGCTGTTCCATTCTGATATACATGCATGCTCCGTCCAGTTATCCATGGAAATGGCACGCAACTTTAAGGTACATCAGAGGACTCCTTTTTTCAGGCGGGAATCTCCTTCCTATTGATTCGGATGAAGTTTAAATCCCTGAGGATACCCTAGGAAATATGGTCTTGTGGAACCGACAAGTAGGGAAGCTGTTATAAAGATAGTAGGAACTGCAGATGCTGGAGAATTTGAGATAACAGGGTCTAGAGCTGGATGAACACAGCAGGCCAAGCCGCATCAGAGGAGCAGGAAGGCTGACGTTTCGGGTCTAGACCTTTCTTCCATTTCTGAAGAAGGGTCTAGGCCCGAAAAGTCAGCTTTCCTGCTCCTCTGAAGCTGCTTGGCCCGCTGTGTTCATCCAGCTTCATACTTTATTATCCTGGATTCTCCAGCTTCTGCAGTTTCCATTATCTCTGGCCTTTTCTTTAAGCCGTTTCCTGTGCAGGAAGATAGAATATGTTAGGGGAGTAGAGAGAAAAAAGCGCGGGATGGCCTGACTGAATGGCAAAGATTGTTAATATAGTAGATTGATAAACTTATTGTTTGCACTCACAGGAGAGCCTAAAACAGGGTGCCAAAATGCATTAATTCAAGTGAAAACCATAGATGGGACTTGATAGCGATCAACTGAAATCGCTGAATTTACCGAACAGCCAAACGTTCAAGTTATCCCATAAATGCTGGACAGCGAGTTTTCTGATGACCGTCATTTCTACTTTTTGTAGCTGCTAATCTAATCGGTTTTCTTTCTGCAACCCAAAATATGCAAATCCATGAATATCATCCATGGTGCAAAGGAAAAATCTTTCCATACGTATAATAAGCTTCGTGTACTTTCTTTGTGCGATTATTCATGCAATTAAACAGGTGTGTGTGCAATCCATCTTGGTATGTAGAGCAAAACGGACAAAAAAAATTAGCAGAGATAATGAAATGTGAGGCTGGATGAACACAGCAGGCCCATCTGATGAAGGGTCTAGGCCCTAAACGTCAGCTTTTGTGCTCCTGAGATGCTGCTGGGCCTGCTGTGTTCATCCAGCCTCACATTTCGTTATCTTGGATTCTCCAGCATCTGCAGTTCCCATTACCACCAAAAAAAATTAGCAAACTGTTTTGCATTTAGACAGAGCTTTTCGATTAACCAAGGTTTTATCGCAAGCACAGGTATCAAATTTTGTCTACGGGGAAAAAATACTCGGAAATATAGCAAACGGGCGATAACAGAATTCAAGAGTTCGGTAAATGGCAGATTCAATTTAACCCAAATAAGGGTAAGTGACTTGTTTTTCTTTGTAGGAAAAATGAGGAACTGTGATACAAACGTGATTGTCATAAATTTAAAAGGGGTGCGGTAAGAGAAAGACCGGAGAATGCAGGTATAAATGGCATTGTAGATGGCAGGGTAATCTGAGTACCTTTCAACAAAGTTCGGCTTTCCATATAAAAAGGGGCTGGAAAATAAAAGGTTTTGCTCAACATTGGAAAATCCCTGGTTTGACTCCAGCTGGTATGTTATGTCCAATTCCGGACAGCACTTTTTAAGAAAGATGTCAAGGCCTTGGAAAGGCTTGATAATATTTGCACTTTAGTAGTGGGAGGCAGAAGGGAGTTCAGCCACACAGAGAGACCAAAGCGGTTCTGTTGTTTTTCTTTAGACACAGACGGTTAGTCGGCAGAGAATTAGAAGGCGTACTCAAAATTGTAAAAGGGCAATGAATGAAAAATGGATAAAGAGAAACCATTCATAGCACAAGGCTCAATAATCAGGTTACACACGTTTCAAGAAACTAGTAAAAGCACTAGAGGAAGGAGAGATTTTTAAAACGTCGATGCATAAAACAGTGATGGAAACGGGAAAGTAATAACTTCGAAAAATAAATTGTCGGTACTTGAAGTGAAATCCTGTACGGGGAGCTGATAAACGCGTCGTGGAATTGAGTTCATTGATCGTTCAGCAATTCGACACTGTTACGATAATCCGAATTTACTGTACCATTGCTTTGGTCTGTGCTGTTACTTTCTTGCGATAAATTGAAGCAGGCATTCATATTTTGCATCAACTAGCTAGTTAATCCCCATTTGAGGGAAGGTTTGTGGATTACATTCTATTGCGTTTTCTGTTTCCAAAACCTTATACCTTAATCTTGGACTCTACATCTCCATTTGCTTCCCCTTTGTCCTATGCTCTTCTGCTCACTATGCGTCCTTGCATGTCGTTCCTTTATATGCCCGTTTTAAGTTAAAGATTAAGTTGAAGTTTGAAGAAGTCATATTCAGTTTCTGTTGCCTCGCATGTTTGAATTTATTGCACTCACTGATGGTTTTATTTTTTCGGCAACAAAATGCCATCTTACCAGGGCTTATTACGTCCATTATATCTTTCCACGCTTTGTATTGGATAGGTCCTTTGAATGACCCCAGAGGAAGTTTGCCTTCTGTGACCGTATTCTGGTAAGTTGATTCACTAATAATGTAAAAAGGAAAAGATTAGATACTGAAACCAGGTGACAAAATTTGGAACTGTTGTTATATCTGCACTAATTGAATGAAAGGCGATGCATACCTCCTCCCCTTATCCGGATCCTCCTGAAAATAAAGAAAAGAGAGATTGGTCCTGACAGCACTTGGACGGTCGCAACAAATGATGGGTAATGCACCATAACAAACACTATAGCAAGTAGCAATTGTCATCAGTCCAGTTCATAAAGCCCCAAGGGACAGAAACATAGTTATGAAAGCAAATTATTAAAGACGAATGTTCAAATTCGAACGCGCTAGAGCAGATCGGTCTGTATTGCATTCCTCTGTTCCTTAATTTACCAGGAGACGTTAACCTATGTCAGAAAGTCAGCCATTTTGAAGTGAAACAGATACCTGCAACATCGATGAGTTAATCGTCCGTCCTCTGTGACAAATAATCGTGAGTTCAATGCTATGGATGGAACTATCTTTTGGCCCACATGGCTCACGTCTCACACAGATTAAGTCCCTGAATTTCCTTCGAAAGTTGTTTAAAAGATTTTCAAAGACAGACGAGGGGAGTAAATATGGTCACAAAGTTACCTATTTGAGTCTGAGGTGGTGCAGTGGGTTGAGAGGCGGTGCTGCGGTGGGGGGTGGTGCTAAACGGAAACAGAGCTAGAATCTGAGAACTAAGCGACGAAGTTGCTTCTACACACCTCCAGCTACATTCAAGCCAAGAATAGGATGGCTTCCCTCTTTCTTTGTGGCAAAAGTTTATCGTTCTATAACTCCCTACTCAAGTGGGCAGCGAAAATTCAAAACCACAAATCGAGAATATTATACGCAAGGTTTTGTTTCGATCTGATAACAAATTTCATGGCAGCTGGGAAGAAATCCCAGTGACCAGAGCAAAGGGAATATCCTGGGTCTTTTCCAGCTGTCTGTTGACGTTAGGACTGAGTTGTGTTAAAGCCAGAGAACGCCCAGGGGAAATTTATCCCAATTTCAAGAAACTTCAAAGACTGCGACGGAGCTTTGGGTGATTTTGGATGATAGTGATGTTACCGTGGAAATCTTTTCAAAGGTGGAGAAATTATCCCTTAAAGCAAATTGGGACTTTGGAAATGATAGGCAGAGATAGGAGTTTTAAAATAACAGAAGTGAGAGATGAGCCAAATTTATAGGATGTGAGCAAAGGGCCGTTCTCCAACATTTCCCCTACACGCAATTCGGTGTGCACATTAGGGAAATCGTGCAAGTCGCTAAACAGCTAAACCGAGAGAAGGTTTGATGCACGTTCCAAAACCGACGAGGTATCTGCGCAGAACAGATCGAGAGGCATTGTTTCCACTCATGCAAGGCTCGAAACACGACGGATCAGATTTGAAGTAATTGGCTTAAGATGCAAAAACGACACGTGGAAGAACTTTTGCAGGCAGGGAGTGGGTACGATTTAGAATTCGCCATCTGAGACTGTGGTGGAGGCAGCTTCAATGAAGACTTTGTAAAAGAGAGTTATCAGAAAATAGAAAATAAAATTGGGCAGCAGCACCACCTGACTCGCACATTCCAAAAGCCGGTGCAGCAGCGGTGGGCCGAATGGCCTTCTGGGCTTGAACAATTCTGTGATTCAGTGAACTATCTCTCTAACACTCACCTCCGCCAGCATCTTTCAACAGGGAATTTCCAATGAACCTGAAGTGGAACTATACTATTGCACTGTTGCAGGCACTGAGCTCTTTAGGCCAGTCTGCAGAACGAGGTGAAAGGGATTAGAGGCATAATGATTTCAAGTGTTGAAAGTATTTTTCATGTTGCTCCTTAACAATGTCTTCCTAACTTTCAACAACGCTCTCCTTAACTATCTGGAACGCCCTGGTAGTTCAAATTGATTTGACTAGCACTCGTCAGGATTCTTACCTTGAGCAAGGAGAAGGCATCTTGTTGATTTAATTGCGATTGGACGCTTGATAGCTTCTCTTCCGTCTCATTCAGATGCTCCTGAATGTCCCGAAGATTGGACTCCATTTTCTTTAAGATATCCTCTTCGTGGTCCCCCAGCTCTTTGGCGAGAGTCCGCTCTTTCTCATCTAGGACTGTGCGCAGTTTGGTAAATTCTGACGAGATGTGCTTCTGCAGAACGTTGGACTGTTCCTGTGTCAAAGAAAGAATAGGCAACGTTGCCACGTGGTTATGGAGTGAACGCAAGAGAAGCTGGCCTGAGCAATTCCATAGGATGACAAAGTTACCTGAATTTCCGAGATGCTTTGCTGCTGCTTCAGTAAGACGTTTTGGATCGAAGTTTTTTTCTGGTTCAGTGCCTGGAGGTTAGATTTCATTTTCTCCTGCCGCAGAAGGACGGATGGGAAAGGGTTTGTCAAATTACACACACATACGCACACACACAAATTGACCTAAACAACGAATTCAGAATCAAGGCATCACCCTCTCCTGCCTCACCTTATAAATCTCGACCGCTTCATTTATCAGCATGAAGTTGTGGGATTTATGGCTCCGTCCGTCTCTCCTGTCCAGGCACATCACACAGATCAATTTCTTGTCAGTTTCACAAAACAGCTTCAGTTCTTCCTGATGCTCATCACAAAAGGGGTTGAAAGTTCTGCCGGTGTCCGCTGTCTGCTTTATGTTCAAGCCCCGAATTTTGTTGGACAAGACCCCCAAAGCTCTGTTGGCTTTCAGGTTTTTTTCCCGGAATACCTCCCCGCACTCTGGACAGAAAGCTTTCTTCTCTTTCTCCCAACACTGTAAAATACACTGACGGCAGAAGTCATGGCCGCATTCTAGCATCACTGGATCGACAAAGATATCGAGGCAAATGGGGCAATTCAGTTCATCTCCCAAGCTTAAACTTGACGATCCGGAAGCCATGGTCGGCTCCGCTGCTTCCTACCTCCAATTGCATTCACCTTCACTGTTGCTGCGCAATAGTGGTCGCCCCGCCGCTCTCGGCTGTAGTGTCAGAGATAATAGTTGCGTAGCCAAAGAGCTTGCAGCTTTCAGCAAGTGTCGCCAGGGAAGAACTGAAGCTTATCTCGCGATTTCTCTGGCGCGTGTGGGGGGTGGGGGTACCGAAGGAGATCGATCCTGGCCTTTACTCGGATGAATTACGCATGTTTTTCATTCAATTGCAAGGAGTGTGTTCGGCTTCCATCGCATTTAATGGCGCTCAGAAAGAGCTGGTTCGGAAACAAGAAAGAATCCAAGTTAGAAAACAAAATCCAAATCATTTATTCGTCTTCCCAAGCCAGTAATTCTTGAATCACCGAGACAGTAAACTACTGTTAACTAAACGAAGAAGTAAAATTGCAAATTGCTTCGTTCATGATATGCAGATGTAACTAAACATGCATTTCGTCGTTTTTCCATTTTTATTTTAGATATTTTGGAATCAAACTGTTCAGCAATGTTATGATACATTTCTGGAACAGGTCGAACTTGAACCCTGGCCTTCTAGGTCAGAGGTAGGGATCGAGCGCGTTTTAATCTTTCGTGCATTCACTGGCCAGTGATGTTAAATTTAACTTTGACGCTACACAACAGATCCACACTTACGTGGAAATAATCTCGTTTATCGGACTGCCTGGCTTACCCTTGAAGTACTTTATTTTACTGGCGGGCTTTGTAAAGTCCCATTATTTTGTGTTTTGTTTTTAAAAGCACAATAAACACCTAACTTCTGCAGTAATTTATATTTTGCTGGCTATGGAGGTGAATGTCCGGCTTTACCTCGCTGTTTAATAGGTTTCCGCAGCCGTTACTTTCCAAAACGTGAACAATCAGGAAGCTCCCACGTGGAACGGATGCTGGATGGGCGATTGTGATTTCTTTTTTTGCCCGTCCTTATTGACCTACAGCTCAGGGAACTTGTTGGGCCTAGTTTTGAGCTAATTACATTGCTATGAGCATGAGGTCAGGTACAGGCCAGGCCGGGTAACAGAGGCAGCCTACGTCCCACAAACCCATTCGGAAACCGGAGATGTTGTGCAAATGTTTTCAGTACGATCTATGATACTCATCACCGAGAACAGTTTTCAATCCTACACCTTTTGTTATCGATATGATTGCAAATCCAGCTGATAATGTGGGAATCGAGCCTGTGTCCCTAGAGGATTACAAGGTTGCCACCACATCACCAGCTCCTCATTTGGACATTCAGATTTAATTTACTTGTCGATTTTTTTACCCTAACAATTTATCACAAGCGCTTGCGAAAGTATCAACTCCTTATTTGCCGTCCATGCTGGACTGCCTGGCGCAGCTCATAGACTATTTCGTGAGGATGCCTCTCGGGAGTGTCTTCATACAGCGCCTACAACCAACAGCTTGCTTGCAGGGACAGGGAGAGAGATCAGCAGACCCCAGTTTCTCCAATCTTCCTCTGTAAGGGTTGATATGCGCCTCTGTGCAACTGTGACCAATGTCATCTCTTGCCCGCAAGCGCCGGAGTGATTTACGTAAGTGAATTATTGGAAATATTTCCTCTTATTGATCCTTCATGTGCAAGCCTGCTTATTTTTATCAGCTTTTCCTGGGGGATTGTTTGACTGGAAAGGCAGAAAGTTTGGAGGGGTTGTGCAAAACTGGATGGAACATTTATTCCTGATATTCTGGCCATCGTGTCTCTGAGGCTGGATTAACAGGCCGGCTGATTTATCACAACTAGTCAATTTCAGATATTCGAATGTTGGTGACCCGGGAACGTCAAACAAGGAAGTTCTTTTTCCGACTTGGTTCGCCTATCAAAATGACCATGTGTCACCAGCCTTCGATTAGACACCACGTCAGCTGTTGCCCTCCGTTGACTGCAACGGAGCTTAATATCAGACAGGACATATTGCGGGCCTTCCCTGCCGGACTACCTTGTTGCACCTCCTGACAAGAAAAAATGAAAGACTAGGATTCCGCCTTTCTTTTTAGGCTGAGGGCCGAAACGACCGGGTAAACAATACGGCAAAGATTTCGGCGATTCCATGTCACGTTTGTTCACAAATCGTGGAAAGACATAAGCTGGCGAGAATAGTGCTGGAATGCTCTGGACTTGATCTCTGAGCTATCCTACCCTTCAACATGTGATAAGCTAGGTATCTGAAGCTGTGATGGCCTGTAACTCCATTTGAATCTTTAAAAGATATTTCAAAAGCATCGGACAAGTTCAACTACTTTCTCGACAGCCTACAACCTTTGCCTGATTCGGAACTGAACTCGCTAATAACTGTTTTACGAGGAATAGCAATCAAGAGGTTGCAAAAGAAGATTACTGTTGTTTCATTGTATGCCTACCCCATTAGCATGACTTTTCAAAAGATATCCATCATGGTTCCTGTTCTAGCTGAGACTTCCCTCTTTCGAGGAGCTTAAGTAGATATTTAGCAGACATTCTCACAATTATGAAGGTTTCTCATGGAATAATCGGAAGATCCAACAAATTTCGTTTTATTCAATCATAGGGTGGGGCGTCGCTGGTTAGGCTAGCATTCATTGGCCTTCACTAACTGCCAATGGGACCGTTTAAAAGGTAACCACAATACTATGTGTCTGGAGTCACATGTACGCCAAACCAGGCGAGGAAAACAATTTCCTTCCTTCGAGAACATTAGTGAGCCAGATGGATTTTCCCAACAATTGATTCATGGTCATCAATAGATAGCAAATTCCAGATTTGAATTGGATTCGATTCAGACCGTCTGCTATGGTGTGATTCAAACCAGGTCCCCAGGATACTATCTATATTTCAGGATCAATAGATGTAACGATAATACCAATAGATCACCAGCACCCCTAGCAAAAGACCGGTGACGCGATGTGGAGCGTAGACTTTCATAGTGTTAATGTGATTTAGGAATTGCTATCACAAGTAACATCGGATGTCGATTGATTAGTAACTTTCCAAAGGTTTTGGACAAAGCACTTGAAAGGAAAATGTTTAACTTTGGGGAAAGCGAATTGTGATTTGGAGGCATAGTGGGAGCAGAATGGATAGGAGTGTCGCTACTTGTCTTGCTCTCGCAAGCAGCAATCACATCTGGATGGGCCGATTAGTCTTCTTCCCTGATGTTTCGATCACGAGGGCTGGATGAGGGGATATGTTTCATTGTTGCTTCAAACTAATGCTTTCTGACCCTGCTGATGCAGTTAAGTTGCTTAGCAAGGTCACAACATCCTCGAAGTAACTGAGTGTTATTACAAAAAGCCTGTTTAGAATTGCAACGTTGTACTGCGATGGTTACTTCGAAATCGCAAGGACATTTGGAGACAGATACCAAGCTCTGGCTGATTGCCAATGCTTGTGACGGCTTCGAGGGGTGTCGGAGCGGGGGAAGCGAGCGGATGGAGCGGGTGGCGGAAGGGAGGATTCGGAAGTTGGTTGGTGACGGGATAGTTGGACAAGGGTAGTCGATTTCCGACGTTCATTCTTCGCACTGAATTAATAAACATGCTTGAGGAGAGGAAGCAGATTGTTTTTGCTACACTCGTTTCAGACCAAAAAATGTGCACCCCCACCCCTCCGAACCAGCCCCCTTCCCAGCGCTTAGTCCGGCTCTACTCACCGAAATTCCGATAAGCTACAAAACCTTGCGTATTTACAAACGACTTTCCTGGAATTAAATTGCACATCAAACAAATATTACAAATAATATGCAGCACTCTATTCAAAATTCACAGACAATATTCTTACAAATAAACCCTCCAATCATGCTTCGCAATTTTTAAAAATTACTTTTGGAGACAGATGAACTCAGAACAGAACCTTACATTCATGAGTCCAATACCATTGCGGATGAATCTGAATGTGTCAGTCAACTGATAGTTCTGGGTCTCCTGAGTGATTCGTCTATGAAGGTATCACTGCAATTTATTTTCTTCAGCTCAGCTCCGCAATGCTCCTAAGTTGTGCACGAACAGTGTAGGCCACGCTCTCCGTGACTCCCTTGTTCGCTCCACACTCCCCTCCAACCCCGCCACACCCGGCACCTTCCCCTGCAACCGCAGGAAATGCTACACTTGCCCCCACACCTCCTCCCTCACCCCTATCCCAGGCCCCAAGATGACATTCCACATTAAGCAGATGTTCACCTGCACATCTACCAATGTGGTATACTGTATCCATTGTACCCGGTGTGGCTTCCTCTACATTGGGGAAACCAAGCGGAGGCTTGGGGACTGCTTTGCAGAACACCTCCGCTCGGCTCGCAATAAACAACTGCACCTCCCAGTCACGAACCATTTCAACTCCCCCTCCCATTCCTCAGACGACATGTCCATCATGGGCCTCCTGCACTGCCACAATGATGCCACCCGAAGGTTGCAGGAACAGCAACTCATATTCCGCTTGGGAACCCTGCAGCCCGATGGAATCAATGTGGACTTCACCAGCTTCAAAATCTCCCCTCCCCCCACCACATCCTAAAACCAGCCCAGTTCGTCCCCTCCCCCCACTGCATCCCAAAACCAGCCCAGCCTGTCTCTGCCTCCCTAGCCTGTTCTTCCTCTCACCCATCCCTTCCTCCCACCCCATGCCGCATCTCCATTTCCTACCTACTAACCTCATCCCACCTCCTTGACCTGTCCGTCTTCCCTGGACTGACCTATCCCCTCCCTACCTCCCCACCTATACTCTCCTCTCCACCTATCTTCTTTTCTCTCCATCTTCGGTCCGCCTCCCCGTCGCTCCCTATTTATTCCAGAACCCTCACCCCATCCCCCTCTCTGATGAAGGGTCTAGGCCCGAAACGTCAGCTTTTGTGCTCCTGTGATGCTGCTTGGCCTGCTGTGTTCATCCAGCTCCACACTTTATTATCAGTGCAAGGTGTGCGATGTGTGTGCGTGTGTGTGTGTGAGAGAGAGAGAACGATTCAATTTGAAGAAACAAAAGATTAAATCATCAAATATACTCTGCCATTTCGGTGAACGCTGGCAAGTTTTGCGAGTGAGCTGTGCGTTCTCATGGGAAATTGCCCGGTCTAGGTCTCACCATCCCCAAGCTACTCTCGAGTAGGTTCTCCAAGTGAGCCAAAGTGAGGGGATATTGATCCGAAATTTCTACATGGGGAGGATCGTTCATCCGTGCATCACCGGGGTGGGGTGTTAGTAGAAGTCTCGGCGGTGAAGTGGCTGGAGTGAAAACGGTTCTTTACGCAACCTATCGAGCGTTGTTTGCGGGATACAGAGCGGAGAAACCAATGTAACATTGGCGGCATTTGAGGGCATTCGGCACATCGCTGGTGTCCACCTTGCTAACGGGCGGTGGTTATCCCGGGAATTCCACCTTCTCCATCCCGTGTCCTGACTGCGCAAAGGTCTCCAGAAGTCGGGGCAAAGCAATTGACCTCACCATCTCTCTGGCGCTTCGTCATTTTTTCAGCAACTCTGCACCTCGCAGATCGAGGGAATTTCAACCATTTCCCGCCCCGCTCTCGATTCCCAAACTCTGTAGATTCAGTTCGCTTCCTCCCGAATATAGAATTAATTCCACATTGAGCAGGGGCGTTGATAATTTATTTGACTTATTCTCGTGTGTGCGAGAGGGAGGCGTGTGAATGGACTATACAGAAGGTATTTAGCCAGAGTTCTAGCGGGGATTCAATCTCTCTGCGCTAAACCCATCAGCGTATTGCTCCTCCCCTCAGATGCACTAGGAGTAGCTTGCTGGCATTCCCAATATGAAAAGTTGCTAGTTGACTTAAAGACAGCCAACGATGTCAATTCGCTCATGCGCTGAAGACCAAAAACAAAATCGGCGCACACACAGCAAATCCATGCTCACTTCATCCGCAGTGCATAATTTTGATAGCCCAGCGGCCACAGAGGGTGAACACAGTCTTAACGATGACCTCTGAGGACCCGAACAGGAGTTTGACAGCTAATCGTGACTGCCTCGTTTGCAATAAAATGGTTAGCGATGGAGTGGTCCTGGAATGTGGGCACACAGCCTGCGCCGACTGCTTTGCGGCCACTAGTCAAACGGAAGGGCGCATATTCTGTGCGAAATGCTGGGCGACTGTTGAACGAAAGAAGTCGCAGACAATCGAGCCACTGGAAGGTCTGGTTGTGAGAGGCGCGGACCCGAAGGAGGAAAAGAATGGGAAAAAGGGACGTAATCCCTTTTGCCAGGAGCATCAGGAGGAGGTGAAACTGTTCTGCGAAACAGAACGGAAATTAATCTGCGTGAACTGTCTCGATAGGAGGGATGAAAAGAGCCACACGTCCCATAATTTCATGCTGGTGAACGAAGCTATTGACATGTACAAGGTAAACACTTTATGGCAGATTATTAATGTAAATTTGCCCTGTCATGTTCTCCTTTCACCAGTTATTTCCCTGTCCATTTCATTTCCTCAGGAAAAAATCAACACAATTATATTTTCTCTGAAGCAGAAGAAAAGCTCCTTTCAAGATTTTGAACTTAAGCAACAGGAAAGCATTTCTGAAATTAAGGTAAAATTTCAGCCGTCATACCTGTGCCAATGGTGAGTTGGGCGCTCCATTTCCAGTTACGAACTCACACTGCGCATTTTCACCCGCGTGGACATCAATGTCCCGGTAACCGGAGATAGTTTCTGCTCCTCCTTTAAAAAATCAGTTTTCTTTTTACAGGAGCAGTCGAACAAATTGCAGACGCTCATCTACAGTGAATTTTCGAAATTGCGCAGTCTGCTGGACGAAAAGGAGCGCAACTTGGTCCAAGAATTAAACGCGGAAAAGGACGATATTTTGGGGAGAATGGAGACAAACCTACGAGAGATCCAAGGCAATTCGCAGGACGCTCAGCAAAAGGTGTCAGACATAGAGATGCAATTGAATGCGGATGACGGAATTAGTTTACTAATGGTAAGATGGCATCATATTTGAGGCGAAACAGGTGTGTGTTGTGTGTGCGTGTGTGTGTGTGTGTGAGAGAGAGAGGAGAGAGAGAGAGAGAGAGAGAGAGAGCGCGAGAGCAAGGAAGTAAAAGTTAAGATTCAGGCCCATGATCTTTCATCTGAAATATTTCCAAATGCACTAGGTTTTTTAAAATTGAAACACGAAGATAGAGCAAAGCAAAAAAAAAATGCAATGATTGTGAAATGGTGAGCGGCAGGAAAATGAGAGAAGGCTTTGTGGTGCAAGACTAGTAATGAGAGCAAGCAAGAAGACAAAGTTGTGTCGATTTTAAAAAGAAACAAGTAAAGAAACAAACGAGTACTGAGGCACAGGCAAACATGGGGCAGAGGATCTAAACTTGTTGAACTCAACACTGTGTTACAGTCTATTTTCCCATTCCTCTCTCATTTTTTCATTCAATAAAATACAAACTACTTTATTCTGATCTCACAATGCGTAGTTAATCTTAACTTTTGAACTTTATACCATTCGCAAGACGCACATCTTTTGACTCCACGTTGTGTTTGAAATTCAGTGTCTCATTACTTCTTTCCTGTCTACTAACCATATTGAGAGATTGAGTGGCCCCGTTTCATGTCCCTGTGTCTACATTTTGATGTTTTCCTTCAAAGTCTTTGCCTTTCTCCTGTTCACTTGTGCACTCTTCCATTATTTTAGGGTTTGATTACCTCCTAAACACATTTCTGTTTTCTGTTGACCCTATTCCTGTTGGCACAAATTTCTGTTACAGCTTTCCATTGACTCATCTGCGATGTCAGCTGCCATGCTGCCGCTTGCATGTGTCTTGTTTAATGTACTTGTGCACTGCCATCAGTTTCTTATTAACCTTTGCGTTTTTGTCTGTTTCAGGAGAGTATGTCTGTGGACCAGAGGTATGGCATGACCCCACCCCTTTTCTCAAAAAGCATCATGATTTTGCATGTTGAAGTGTTTGTTTGATGTTGGAATGTTAAATATTTCATATTCCTAGTGGTAGTGAAGAAGAGTATCAACCAAAAATAACGGAAGGCAGCCTGACGTTGGGAGCATTTAAAGGACCCACCCAATATAGAGCGTGGAGACATGTAATAGACATTCTCAACCCTGGTATGGAGGACTTTTCCTGTTTTATCTCTTAGCTTGCAATATCCTTAATCATTGTGCACATGCTCAGAAAACCAGGCCATAGGATAAGCATGCAAATATTGTTCATAGCCACTTAAAAAAAAGGGCAGTGCGTATTTGGTTAAACTCGTTGTTTGTAATAGAATTTGAATCATAGAACTATTCAGGAGAGGGCCTTCAGCCTGTATGTTACCGTCTACACTAGACCCAGTTCCGACATTGAGCCCATAGCCTTGAATATTGTCACACTTAAATATTCATCCAAATGCTTTTCAAGGATTGTGAATTTCCCCACTTCAAATAACCTCCAGGCAATGCATTCCAGAACTCCTCCACCTCTGGGTAAAAGAATGCTTTTTCCGCAATTTCCCTCTTAACCTACTGTCCTTTGCCTTTAAATTGTGCTCCTTGTTATTGACACTTCGAATAATGGGGACAACTGCTTTTTATTCAATCTTTCCACGCCCCTCATAAGCCTCTACACCTCTATCATCCTCACTTTGATAATCTGTAATCCCCAAAAAAACCGGACCTTACGCAGTCTGTCTACATAGTTGAAATTCTCCCTCCCAGACAACATCCTGGTAAATGTTCTTTCTACCCCCTCCAGTACAATTGTATTCTTCTGTACGCAGTACTCCCACCAAGTCTTAAGTAAAATTTTGTATATTTCCATAATGACCTCTCTGCTTTTAGAGTCTACGCCAAGACTGATAAAGGCAAACATTCTGTATGTATTCTTAACTAACCTATTAACCTGTCCTGCCACCTTCCGGGATTCATGGACAAACACCTCAACATCCTTCTGTTTCTCTGAGCTTCCTAGTGTCTTGCCCCTTATTGAGTACTTGCTTATCTTGTTCTTTCAGTCCAAGTGTATCACCTCACGTTTATCATGGCCAAGTTCCATCTACCAGTGATCTTCTCGACTGACCAATCCACCTCACTGTCAACCACCCAATCAATCTTTGTATTATCCGCAAACAGACTTATCATCTGTTCCATTCACACATCCCATATTCTCATTTACATTACTTATATATTACAAGCAATAGGGGATCCAGCACTGATCACTGTGGAATGCCACTGCACACCATTATTATAATCAATATTATCATTTAAAAATATATACCAGTCCAACTAAACTATAGATAGAAAACAATAATCTATTCATTCAACCCGTAATTATGGGTTAACAATAGAAAAATTATAACCTTACATTTTAGAATGATAAGATTAATAAATCCTGAAATATCGTTTCTATAATTGAAGGAATGATTATAAAAATATATGTTTAAGCAGAGGGGCGGGGGTTGATTGAAAATGTTTGTCAACAAAAACATGTTAAAACACTTTGTTTCCACAAGGGAACGATATTTATAAGGGTAAATGTTTTGTTTCCAGAGGCTCGGGAGTATAGGTGGCAGTAGCCACCACAACATTCCAGTTTAACTAAATAAGACCAGTAACTAGTGTAGTTGGGGCAATGCACCACTATAAATAGACGATTGAGTAAGTAGTAGCAACACATGTTGGATCATTTTCAGGTTGAGGAAGCAATTAGTGGAGTCTCTCTGAGGTCAGTGCTGGAGTCTTAAATATTTACAATTTATATTAACACATTTTATTGGGGGATCAAATTTTCTGCTGACTCAAACAAAGTACAAAAAAAAGCAAATTGTGAATTTATAAATTGTGAAGAAGCAAATAGTTTCAAAATAGATACCAATTGGTTCAGAGACTGGACAAACAAAATTTAGTCGATAGACCAAAAAATGTAAATGTTAATTTGTTCTCTTTGGGAACATTATAAAAACTATATATTACCTAAATGGAGAGAAAGTACAAATATATGGTAGAGAGATCTGGATGTCCTTGTGCATAAATACGAAAGCGTTAGAATACACGTGTATCAAACATTTACAGGCCAAATAGACTGTTTACCTCTAATATAAACTGAATAGATTATAAACGTAGTAAAGTCTTACTGCAAAGTAGAGGGGATTGATGAGTTCCCAGCTGCGGTATTGTGTACCAGTGTGATTCTTAAGGAGAGATCCAATTTCATTGGAGGCAGTTGAGAGAAGCTTCACTTCCCCAATACCTGGGATAAAAGGGATATCTTAAAAGAATACTCAGTGGATTGGGCCTATACCTTTTGAAGTTCAGAAGGATAAGTGGTCTCATTTCAATATATGCGAGCATGAGGTGACTTGATACGTAAGATGCTGACAGATCTTTCCTCCCAATGAGGAATCTTGATCCAGGTGGCACTGTTTGAAGACAAGTGGTTGCCCGTAAAACATAAAGCTGAGGAGTAACTTCTTATCTCAGAACGTGGAATATTTTCTGAGTTCCCTTCCTGGGAGAGAGGTAGAAGCTGGCCACTGAATGTATTCAAGGACGAGGTAGATAGATTTGCGGTCGACAAATGAGTTAAGAATTTTTGGGTGCTGTCGGGAACATGGGACTGATGCCAAATCCCGATCGGCTGCGTAGAACTGGAGGAACACAGCAGGCCAGGCAGCATCAGAGGAGCAGGAAAGCTGACCTTTTGAATTTTCAGAAGAAGGATCCCGACCCCAAACGTCAGCTTTCCTGTTCCTCTCTTGTTGCCTGACCAGCTGTGTTCCTCCAGCTCCACACTGTTTTATCTCAGACTTACTATCACAGTTCTTACTATCTGCCGATCAGCTGTGTTGTTGAACGAATGGTCTTCTCCCTACTTGCTCCTGTGAACGTAACTGCAGCTACACCTCAGTTTAAAAAGTGCAACAGATGACAAATCTCATTTTCAAGTTAAATGCATTGAGCAAACTGATCCTGCGCATAGTGATTACACCAATAGAAAGAAGCATCTTGCGTTGTAAATGTCTACATACCGTGTGTAATGTTTAAAAATTAATTGTGTCTGTCTAATAAGTTAATTCTTTTCTTTCCTAGACTGCGCAAAGTTGAAGAAATGAAATGCTTTTGATTTGCCTTGACCCCATTCTCACTTTGTAAAGCTTAACAATGTCCTGAACACGATATCTTATCCAGATCGCCTTTCAGAAACAGCTTGTCCATTCCCACGCATTAAGGAGCGGATAACAATTTCAGTCCCATCTTATCCATCCGTATGTTGCCAATCCAAAATGATCCTGGAATGCCAGTTCAAACCTTGCATGCTAACTTCAGTTAAGAACGTGGGTGATATTCAAGCTTGAAATCTCGTTCTCACATTTTTTATAATAAAAATATCGAATAATTAAGGAAAACTTTAGTAGTTCATGATTAGTCTTGTCTATTAATTTGCAAGAAATTTCAATGTGATGTAGTACATTAGTCTCAATATTTTATACTATGTTGAATACCAGTTAAAAACGAGTGGTCAAATCGTCTAATTCATTAAAGAACCACCTCTAAAACATGGCGCTGAAAGAAAAAAAATCTAAAGGAAATTTGTCAAGTTAAATTAACTTTTAGGGTTGAGAAGTAGGAGAGGGCAGCACCTACTAAAACTGTGACCAAATCCACTTAGAAGGACTAGGGCAACAGATACATCAGAACACTACTTCCTGCGAGTTTCTCTCCAAGTCACACATCATCTTGAATCGGAAATATATCTCTGTTCCTTCAGCAACACCAGGACAAAAGCTTGGACCTCCTTTATTAACAACATGCTGTGCCTGTTTGCACCCAGGCATTCAATTGTTCAAGAAGGCATCTCACTTTCTCAAGTGGTGGATCACGGGTTTGGAGGGTGGTGTGAAAGGAGAATGGCGTTCTGCTGCCATTCTACTTCAGCGGTATTAGGAATAAATATTGTAACTGGCACTGTGGCGCCAGTCAAATGACGTACTTCGCCTGGATAGTGTCGAGCTCCTTGAACATTGTTGCAGCCGACTTCTTCCATACAAGTGAAGAGCTTTCCATCACTAGACAAACTTCTGTTTCACAGAACTAGATAATAAATACTGATCTGGCCAACAACGTCCACATGCCGTGAATGAATAAAATTCATTGGACGGACAGTTTATTGCTTACATGCGAATTATGAAATACTTGCAAAGTTTTACGGAATGATTTCCGCTTATCTGGATGAGGTGCAGCTCCAACAAAGCTCAAAAAAAACTTGACACCAGCCAGGACAAAACAGCCTACTTGATTGGCACCATATCCACACGCATCCATTCCCTGGTCACCAATGCTCAGTAGCAGCAATGTGTAGTATCTACCAGATGCACTGCAGAAATTCACCAAATATCCTCAGACTGCACCTTCCAAGCCCAGGACCACTATTATCTGGAAAGACAGGGGCAGTAGGATACCTGAGAACATCACCGTTTGCAAGTTCCCCTCGAAGTCACTCACCATCCTAACTTGGAGATAAATCCCTGTTCCTTCAATGTGGCTGTGTCAAAAATCCTGGGTATTCCTCTGTTAGGGCTTTGAGGATCAACTACACCATGTGGACTGCAGCATTTCAAGAAGGCAATTCACAACCGCCTTCTCATCGGCCCCTGGGGACGGGTAATAAAATGTTGGCCAGCCACCTGTGCCCAAGTTTGACGAGGGGATAAAAAAGTGCTGAAAGCAATGTTACAATATTTCAACTCCACTATGAGATTTATTCAGGTAGATTTTTTAAAAAATGTGTGTGTATGCAAAAATATAAACTGAAATTGCTGCCTTTCGAGTTGAGAAGATTTGTAGCTCAGGTTGACGTTCTGGCTGTGAGTTTGTTCGCTGAGCTGGAAGGTTAGTTTTCAGACGTTTCGTCACCATTCTAGGTAACATCATCAGTGAGCCTCCGACGAAGCCTGGTGTTACGTCCCGCTTTCTATTTATCTGTTCAGGTTTCCTTGGGTTGCTGATGACATTTCCTGCGTTGGTGATGTCATTTCCTGTTCTTTTTCTCAGAGGATGGTAGATTGGCTCCAAATCAATGTGTTTGCTGATGGAGTTCCGGTTGGAGTCCCTAATGAACAGCTAACGAACTTAAAAGACCCTATACAGACAACAAGCAAAATGAATGTCATCTACAAAATACCTTGCAAGAACTGTGACAAACACTACATTGGACAAACAGGCAGAAAGCTAGCCACCAGGATACATGAACATCAACTAGCCACAAAACGACATGACCCACTATCACTTGTATCCTTACATACAGATGAGGAAGGACACCACTTTGATTGGGACAACACATCCATCCTAGGACAAGCCAGACAGAGACACGCACGAGAAGCGTGGCATTCCAATGGGAACTCCATCAACAAACACATTGATTTGGAGCCAATCTACCATCCTCTGAGAAAAAGAACAGGAAATGACATCAGCAACCCAAGGAAACCTAACCAGATAAATAGAAAGTGGGACATAACACCAGCGCTTCGTCGGAGGCTCACTGATGATGTTACCTAGAATGGTGACGAAACGTCTGAAAACTAACCTTCCAGCTCAGCAAGCAAACTCACATCCAGAACATTGCTGCCTTTCATCAGCTATTCTGCTGCTGCATACACTCACTGGCGGAAGCTCTGTCCTGTTATGAAAGTGGAATATGCATTCAACAATGAGTCTGTTGTGTGCGTTAGATGTGAATTTGCAGTTGTGATCATTATGGTCATCGTAAAGCACTCGGGGAACTCTTGTTGTTTAACATCTCTGCCTCTGAAGTCCCAGCTCTGTATTCATGACACACAGCAAGATTTCATAGTCAAGGAATCTGCGCTAATCGCACAACTAAGCCGGCTGAGGATCAAAGTGCAAATCTTTTGGACACCAATAACGGGTAGTGGTGGGAATGGGAGGGAGATGCTGCCCAGGAGCCTTCACCATCACTCGTCCTAGACCCTGACTACGCCTCGCTTATTGCCATAGTATCTCGAACTCCGGAAGCGAACTGGGCTTAGCTCCACCTTATCTACAAAAAGAAACACCTTCCTCAATCATGGTTCCTTACTTCCATCTACTCTTATATCAAGCCACAAGGCCGGGGAGTATCGGGTCTTTCAGTGGCAATGCAAATGGTCGAATGATTCAAGATAATAAAATGTGAGGCTGGATGAACACAGCAGGCCAAGCAGCATCTCAGGAGCACAAAAGCTGACGTTTCGGGCCTAGACCCTTCATCAGAGAGGGGGATGGGGTGAGGGTTCTGGAATAAATAGGGAGAGAGGGGGAGGCGGACCGAAGAGGGAGAGAAAAGAAGATAGGTGGAGAGAGTATAGGTGGGGAGGTAGGGAGGGGATAGGTCAGTCCAGGGAAGACGGACAGGTCAAGGAGGTGGGATGGGATTAGTAAGTAGGATATGGAGGTGCGGCTTGGGGTGGGAGGAAGGGATGGGTGAGAGGAAGAACAGGTTAGGGAGGCAGAGACAGGTTGGACTGCTTTTGGGATGCAGTGGGTGGAGGGGATGAGCTGGGCTGGTTTTGGGATGCAGTGGGGGAAGGGGAGATTTTGAAGCTGGTGAAGTCCACATTGATACCATTGGGCTGCAGGGTTCCCAAGCAGAATATGAGTTGCTGTTCCTGCAACCTTCGGGTGGCATCATTGTGGCACTGCAGGAGGCCCATGATGGACATATCATCTAAAGAATGGGAGGGAGAGTGGGGGGTTGCAACTGGGAGGTGCAGTTGTTTATTGCGAACCGAGCGGAGGTGTTCTGCAAAGCAGTCCCCAAGCCTCCGCTTGGTTTCCCCAATGCAGAGGAAGCCACAGCGGGTACAGTGGATGCAGTATACCACATTGGCAGATGTGCAGGTGAACCACTGTTTAATATGGAAAGTCATCTTGGGGCCTGGGATAGGGGTGAGGGAGGAGGTGTGGGGGCAAGTGTAGTATTTCCTGCGGTTGCAGGGGAAGGTGCCAGGTGTGGTGGGGTTGGAGGGCAGTGTGGAGCGAACAAGGGAGTCACGGAGAGAGTGGTCTCTCCGGAAAGCAGACAGGGGTGGGGATGGAAAAATGTCTTGGGTGGTGGGGTCGGATTGTAGATGGCGGAAGTGTTGGAGGATGATGCGTTGTATCCGGAGGTTGGTGGGGTGGTGTGTGAGAACGAGGGGGATCCTCCTGGGCCGGTTGTGGCGGGGGCGGGGTGTGAGGGATGTGTTGCGGGAAATGTGGGAGACACAGTCAAGGGTGTTCTCGACCACTGTGGGGAGAAAGTTGCGGTCCTTGAAGAACTTGGACATCTGGGATGTGCGGGAGTGGAATGCCTCATCGTGGGAGCAGATGCGGCGGAGGTGGAGGAATTGGGAAAAGGGGATGCAATTTTTGCAGGAGGTTGGGTGGGAGGAGGTATATTCTAGGTAGCTATGGGAGTCGGTGGGCTTGAAATGGACATCAGTTTCTAGCTGGTTGCCTGAGATGAAGACTGAAAAATCCAGGAAGGTGAGGGATGTGTTGGAGATGGCCCAGGTGAACTGAAGGTTGGGGTGGAAGGTGTTGGTGAAGTGGATGAATTGTTCAAGCTCCTCTGGGGAGCAAGAGGCGGCACCGATACAGTCATCAATGTAACGGAGGAAGAGGTGGGGTTTGGGGCCTGTGTAGGTGCCGAAGAGGGACTGTTCCACGTAACCTACAAAGAGGCAGGCATAGCTGGGGCCCATGCGGGTGCCCATGGCCACCCCCTTAGTCTGTAGGAAGTGGGAGGAATCGAAAGAGAAGTTGTTGAGGGTGAGGACGAGTTCGGCTAGGCGGATGAGGGTGTCGGTGGAGGGGGACTGGTCGGGCCTGCGGGACAGGAAGAAGCAGAGGGCCTTGAGACCATCTGCATGCAGAATGCAGGTGTATAGGGACTGGACATCCATGGTGAAAATGAGGTGTTGGGGGCCAGGGAATTGGAAGCCCTGGAGGAGGTGGAGGGCGTGGGTGGTGTCACGGACGTAGGTAGGGAGTTCCTGGACCAAAGGGGAGAAAATGGAGTCCAGATAGGTGGAGATGAGTTCGGTGGGGCAGGAGCAGGCTGAGACGATGGGTCGACCAGGGCAGGCAGGTTTGTGGATTTTGGGAAGGAGATAGAAACGGGCCGTGCGGGGTTGGGGAACAATGAGGTTGGAGGCTGTGGGTGGGAGGTCCCCTGAGGTGGTGAGGTTGTGAATGGTGTTGGAGATGATGGTTTGGTGCTCGGGTGTGGGGTCATGATCGAGGGGGCGGTAGGAGGTGGTGTCGGAGAGTTGGCGTCTGGCCTCGGCGATGTAGAGGTCAGTGCGCCATACTAGCACTGCACCTCCCTTGTCTGCGGGTTTGATGGTGAGGTTGGGGTTGGAGCGGAGGGAGCGGAGGGCTGCCCGTTCTGCGGGGGAGAGGTTGGAGTGGGTGAGAGGGGTGGAGAGGTTGAGGCGGTTAATGTCTCGACGGCAGTTAGAGATGAAGAGTTCGAGGGAAGTTAGGAGACCTGGGGGTGGTGTCCAGGAGGAGGACTGTTTTGCATGATCTCCTTTTCCATTAAGTAAATTTCCATGCGTTCTCCAGATCAGGTCTTGGTACTCAGTGCAAAATTCTCCACCCCGCTTATCACAGAATCCCCACAATGTGGGAGCAGCCCCATCGAGGCCACACCGACTCTCGGAACAGCATCCCACCAAACCCACGACTCCTACCCTGCCCTATCCGTTTAAGCCTGCAGCGATTCTACTGCGTGGAAACACAGCCTTCCGTCCAACGAGTCGAGGCGGATCATGTTCCGAAAATAAACTAGTCCCATTTGCTTACGTTTGACCCATATCCCTCCAAATCTTTCCTGTTCGTGTACTTATCCAAATGTATTGTAAATATAACTACACTTGCACCTATCACTTCCTCAGCCAATTCATTTCAGATATGAACAACTTTCTGTGTAAAATAAGTTGCTCCACATGCTTTATAAAACTTTCTCCTCTCGCCTTACTTACAAAATATGTCCCGTAGTTTGGAACTCCCCCCCACCCCCGCCACCCTCGTCCCTTGCTATTCACCTTATCTATGCCCTTCATGATTTTATAAACCTCTATAAGGTCACCCCTCGGTCTCCTATGCTCCTGTGAAAAACAGTCCCAGTCTATCCATCCTATTTTTATAACTTAAGCCCTCCATTCCTGGCAATATTCTGGTAAATCTCTTCCAAACTCTCTCCAATTTAATAATATCCTTCCGATAATAAATCCAGATTCCTTCTTAGTCCAGCTGCATTGCGGTCTACTTGAGTTTCAGCACCGACAATGAATGGTTTTGAAATGCAAGGCTTGTGCTCGGTTTGTATTGCCATTCTCAGCGCTGTATCCATTGAAAGACATCAGCCTGAGCCATTTTCCTGTTGCAGAGCTCTCTAGAAACTCCAATAGAGCAGTCAGTCGTATTCCATAATCTAACTCTCCACTAATACGGCTTTACTGCGATTTTCTACTTCCCAGATATCGTTAAACAGCAGTCAACCCAACCGTGTTAACAAAGTGTGGAGCTGGATGAACACAGCAGGCCAAGCAGCATCTCAGGAGCACAAAAACTGGCGTTTCGGGCCTAGACCCTTCATCAGAGAGGGGGATGGGGAGAGGGAACTGGAATAAATAGGGAGAGAGGGGGAGGCGGACCCTATTTATTCCAGAACC
The DNA here is from genome assembly GCF_030684315.1 of Stegostoma tigrinum. Classification (NCBI taxonomy): domain Eukaryota; kingdom Metazoa; phylum Chordata; class Chondrichthyes; order Orectolobiformes; family Stegostomatidae; genus Stegostoma; species Stegostoma tigrinum. Next base: position 21,121,337 of record NC_081387.1, read on the forward strand.
CTCACCCCATCCCCCTCTCTGATGAAGGGTCTGGGCCCAAAACGTCAGCTTTTGTGCTCCTGAGATGCTGCTTGGCCTGCTGTGTTCATTCAGCTTCACACTTTATTATCTTGGATTCTCCAGCATCTGCAGTTCCCATTATCACTGTTGCTTTTTAAGTTGGGCGGTTTAAGAACAGCTGCTAAGGGGTAGTCCTGCACAGATTTAATTCAAACATGGCAACGTAGCATCACCTTGAGCTTGTTTCTTGACACTACAGGCAGGCGGATCCTGGATTCCTGCCAGCACCTTAGGTGAATTCCTCGTGTACTAATCCGGCACAGATATGACAGGCCACATAATCTCCTTAACGCGTTCTTATCCATTTTCTGATACATGGTGAAAGGGGGTGGGGCTTTTAATAAGTATCAGCTCAAGTTCACATCATTCCTAGGGCAAGAGTCTGAACAGAAGGTTGTGGTTCTTTAGAATTTTCTTGCCAAAGAGTCCTTCGATATACTGCGAAGTATAATGGATAGATTTGGGATTTTTGTCCCTTTTGTCAAATCTATTAACTCACTACTCTGTAAATAAAATCTCACCTGCCATTTCTTTGCCAATTCTGCAATTTCCACCTGTACATGATGCATTTCCTTTTATTATTTGCGAATATAGTGTGGCTATGGCTTGAAGGTAGGAGGCAGAGGGTGGTGGTGGAGGGCTGATTTTTGGGCTGGAAGCCTATGACATAAGAATGGTGCTGGGTTCACTGATTTTCGTCATTAATATAAATGATTTAGTTGTAAATAAGGAAGCATGGTTGGTAAGATGATGCCAAAATAGGCGATGCAGTGGACAGTGAAGAAGATTATCTCAGAGTACAAAGGAACCCTGATCAGATGGGCCAATAGTTCGAGAAGTGGCAGAGGAGCTTAGTTTAGATAAATGTGAGGCGCTGCATTTCTGCAAGGCAAATCAGGGCAGGGTTATACAGTTAATTGTCCTGGGAAATGTTGCCAAACAAAGAGACCTAGGGGTGCAGGTGCATAGTTCCTTTAAGTTGGAGTCACAGATAGGCAGGGTGGTCAAAAAGTCATTTGGGATGCTTGCCCTTCATTGGTCAGAACGTTGAGTATAGGAGTTAGGTTGTAGATAAGGCCACTTTATTCTGTGTACTATTCTGGCCGCCTTTCTATTGGAAGGTTGATGTTAAACTAGAGATGGCTCTGAAGTTATTGACAAGGATCTTATTGAGATTTCAGTGTTTGAAGTATACGGAGAGGCTGAATAGAACATTGAACATAGAACATAGACCAATACAGTGCACAACAGGCCCTTCACTCTCAATGTTGTGCTGACCTGTGAACTAATCTAAGCACATCCCCCTAACACTATCCCATCATCATCCATATGCTTATCCAAGGACTGTTTAAATGCCCCTAATGTGGCTGAGTTAACTACATTGCCAGGCAGGGGGTTCCACGCCCTTACCACTTTCTGAGTAAAGAACCTGCCTCTGATATCTGTCTTAAATCTATCACCCCTCAATTTGTAGGTATGCTCCCTCGTACGAGCTGACATCATCATCTTCGGAAAAAGACTCTCACTGTCCACCCTATCTAATCCTCTTATCATCTTGAATGTCTCTATTAAATCCCCTCTTAGCCTTCTTCCCTCCAATGAGAACAGACCAAGTCCCTCAGCCTTTCTTCATAGGGCCTTCGTTCCAAACCAGGCAACATCCTGGTAAATCTCCTCTGCACCTTTTCCAATGCTTCCACATCCTTCCCGTAATGGGGCGACCAGAACTGCACACAATATTCCAAGTGAGGCCGCACTAGCGTTTTGTAAAGTTGCAGCATGACATCACGGCTCCGGAACACAATCCCTCTACCAATAAAACCTAACACACCGTATGCCTTCTTAACGGCACTATCAACCTGGGTGACAACTTTCAGGGATCCATGTACAGGGACACCAAGATCCTTCTGGGGATCTTTTCCACTGGAGCATTGGATACTGATGGGTGACATTAGACAGGTTGATAAAATCACAGGCGCATGGATAGGGTGAATAGCCACGGTCTTTTCCTTGGATGGTGATGTCTAAAGCTATAGGGCATAGGTTTAAGGTGAGAGGAGAAAGATTTTAAGAAGGACCTGAGTGGCCACTTTTTCATACAGAGGGTGGTGCATTTATGGAGTGAGCTAGCAGTGGAAGTGGTGGTAGTGGCTACAATTACAACATTTTAAAAGCATCAGGATGAGCAAACAAATAGGAAGGGTTTAGATGGATATGGACCATTTTTGTCAATGGGACTAGGTCAGATTGGGATTTCTGGTCAGTTTAGACGAATTGGACTGAAGGGTCTGTTTCAATGCTATCTAACTCTATAAGACCATAAGACCACAAGACATGGGAGTGAAAGTAAGGCCATTCGGCCCATCGAGTCCACTCTGCCATTTGAACCATGGCTGATGGGCATTTCAACTCCCCTTCCTTGCACTCTCCCCATAGCCCTTGATTCCTTGTGAGATCAAGAATTTATCGATCTCTGCCTTGAAGGCATTTAACGTCCCGGCATCCACTGCACTCAGTGGCAATGAATTCCACAAGCCCACCACTCTCTGGCTGAAGAAATGTCTCCTCATTTCCATTTTAAATTTACCCTCTCTAATTCTAAGGCTGTGTCCACAGGTCTTAGTCTCCCCACCTAACGGAAACAACGTCCCAGCATCCACCCTTTCTAAGCCATACATTTCCTTGTAAGTTTCTATTAGATCTCCCGTCAACCTTCCAAACTCTAATGAGTACAATCCCAGGATCCTTAGCCATTCATCATACATTAAACCTACCATTCCAGGGATCATCCATGTGAATCTCCACTGGACATGTTCCAGGGCCAGTACGTCCTTCTTGAGGTGTGGGGCAATTATGTTCTAGGTAGAGACTGTTGCCTGATGCTAGTTACACACAACACAATGTATGCATCCTTAATATGAACTTGGAAGCTTCATTTCTGCAAAAATTGTGCAGTTGTCACTCTTAAAAATACCGCCCTGGACAGATACATCCATGCGGACAGAATGGTGAGGGTGAAGTCAACTGTTTCTTTTTCCTTCTTGTTGGTTCCCTCAAAACCTGGTGTAGATCCAGTTTGGCCTTTAGCACTCGACCAGCTTACCAGCAGTAGTGAATTGGTGTCCCCATCTAAAGTACAATGTGTGCATCTTGTCACCCTCAAAATTATGCTCATTATGGCAATGGCTGGGGTGGGTGATGTGTGGTAATCAGCAAGCAACTTTCCTTCTTGTGTTTGGCTTGATGTCATAGTACTTCATAGGGACTGGAGTCAATATGAAATACTCTGAGGCCAACCACTTTTCAGCTGTGTAACCTGTCAACAACTCAGCTGGAGAGATAATGGGAACAGCAGATGCTGGAGAGTCCAAGATGTGTGAAGCTGGATGAACACAGCAGGCCAAGCAGCATCTCAGGAAACCCTCTCTGATGAAGGGTCTAGGCCCGAAACGTCAGCTTTAGTGCTCCTGAGATGCTGCTCGGCCTGCTGTGTTCATCCAGCTCCACACTTGGTTATCTAACACCTCAGCTGGATCTGACTTCCTGGTCGGACAGAACATAACCAGGAATGTGGTGGTGTTGTCTGGGACGTTGTGCATGTGATATGATTCTGTAAGCATAACAATGTCAACTGACTGCTAAGAAAGCTTTCTCAGATGTTGGTAAGGAATACTAAGCAGGGCCCACATGACTGTGATTGCTATTGTCTGGATTGATGGCTTGGTGATTCACCCAGGTGAACACACTTTTTTTGAGACATCGCAGTGGTTTCATACAAAAAAAGGTTCACGGAGCACTTTCGTATGGTAATTAAGAGTGGATCGTATTGTTCTAGATCTGGAGTAACATGCAGGCCAGTTTATCTTATCCTAAAGGATATAAATAAATCAAATGAGGTTTTAGAACAATCAACAATGATTTTCACTGTAATTATTAGATTTTTAATTCCAGCATTGAATTTTAATTTCACTATTTGCTTTGGTGGGATTTGAATCCAGAACATGGTTCTACAGATCACTAATCTAGTGATAATATCACACAGCATCACCTCCTCCTATCTAAAGTGATCCAGAGGGGTCTTGATATGTTGGATGTGGAGATTAGGTTTCCTCTTTCAGAAGATTCCAGAACTAGGCGTCTCTGTTTAAGTGATGTGCTGCCCAGATAAAAAAAAAAGCTTTGAATGTCTTTTCTCCCCAAGAATCTGAACGTCTGTTCCTCGGCAGGTGTTAAAAGTAAACTTCCATCATTTGCATAAAATGTATTCTTGATGGGTAAGGATTGAACGGTTTTCTGGGGTAGGCAGGAATGTAGAGTTATTTTGTCATTTACATGTGATCTCATTTCAGAAAATCAAGCCTTACAGTGCAAGGTTTTTATCCCACTGAAATCACTTGATGAGCAATAACATGGGATGTATGGAAATAAAACAAAGAACAATACTGGAGATCTGAAATTTTAAAAAAAACAGAAATTGCTGGTGAAACTGAGCAGGTCTGGTAGCTAAGTGGTAAGAAAGCAAAGATAACATTTCAAACCGCTATCCTCTGATGAAGAGTCTAGGCCCAAAACGTCAGCTTTTGTGCTCCTGAGATGCTGCTTGTGTTCATCCAGCTTCACACTTTGTTATCTTATTTCAAACAGCTAACTGTTCATTAAAATCGTTCCAGCATGCAGATGGGTCAGATCAGCTGAGATTCACCAGCAATTCGATGTTTTTGTTAGGAATATAACTGTTTCTTTCCGAGGAAAGTTTTAATTGTAAAACAGCCCCTTGACTTTAATTTTTTATATTCACTGATGATATTAATTTGCAGTAAACAGTTGAGAAACAAATTCGCATTAGACTTGAAGATTATTAATAATATCTGCAACTGGAACAATAAAATGGTAACAAAACATTCACAATTCTCAGGACGACCGGCTTCGAAGGAAGACACCTTAACATTCCGGCTATAGACTAAGACAGCATTACATCGACAAATAAAACAACAATAACTGAAGAACCAAATACAAGTTCAACCGTTGAGAGAGACTTACAATTTAGAATGAGCTGTAAATTTCAGGAATAGTGGGAACTGCAGATGCTGGAAAATCCAAGATAACAAAGTGTGAAGCTGGACGAACGCAGCAGGCCCAGCAGCATCTCAGGAGCACAAAAGCTGACGTTTCGGGCCTAGACCCTTCATCAGAGAGGGGGATGGGGTGAGGGTTCTGGAATAAATAGGGAGAGAGGGGGAGGCGGACCGAAGATGGAGAGAAAAGAAGATAGGTGGAGAGAAGAGTATAGGTGGGGAGGTAGGGAGGAGATAGGTCTGTCCAGGTAGGATGGACAGGTCAAGGAGGCAGGATGTGGTTAGTAGGTAGGAAATGGAGGTGTGGCTTGAGGTGGGAGGAGGGGATGGGTGAGAGGAAGAACAGGTTAGGGAGGCAGAGACAGGCTGGGCTGGTTTTGGGATGCAGTGGGGGGAGGGGAAGAGCTGGTCTGGTTGTGTGGTGCAGTGGGGGAGGGGACGAACTGGGCTGGTTTTGGGATGCAGTGGGGGGAGGGGAGATTTTGAAGCTTGTGAAGTCCACATTGATACCATTGGGCTGCAGGGTTCCCAAGCGGAATATGAGTTGCTGTTCCTGCAACCTTCGGGTGGCATCATTGTGGCACTGCAGGAGGTGCGTGATGGACATGTTGTCTAAGGAATGGGAGGGGGAGTGGAAATGGTTCATGACTGGGAGGTGCAGTTGTTGATTGAGAACCGAGCGGATGCATTCTGCAAAGCGGTCCCCAAGCCTCCGCTTGGTTTCCCCAATGTAGAGGAAGCCACACCGGGTACAATGGATACAGTATACTGCATTGGCAGATGTGCAGGTGAACATCCGCTTAATATGGAAAGTCATCTCGGGGCCTGGGATAGGGGTGAGGGAGGAGGTGTGGGGGCAAGTGTAGCACTTCCTGTGGTTGCAGGGGAAGGTGCCGGGTCTGGTGGGGTTGGAGGGGAGTGTGGAGCAGACAAGGGAGTCACGGAGACAGTGATCTCTCCGGAAGGCAGACAAGGTTGGAGACGGAAAAATGTCTTGGGTGGTGGGGTCGGATTGTAGATGGCGGAAGTGTTGGAGGATGATGCGTTGTATCCAGAGGTTGGTGGGGTGGTTTGTGAGAATGAGGGGTATCCTCTTAGTGCAGTTGTGGCAGGGGCAGTGCGTGAGGGATGTGTTGTGGGAAATGCGGGAGACACGGTCCAGGGCGTTCTCGACCACTGCAGGGGGAAGTTGTGGTCCTTGAAGAATGTGGACATCTGGGATGTGCGGGAGTGGAATGCCTCATCCTGGGAGCAGATGCGGCGGAGGCGGAAGAATTGGGAATAGGGGATGGAATTTTTGCAGGAGGGTGGGTGGTGTGAGAAATGAAACATGTTGTTTCTGCAGGTAAGGATGAATAGTGGGGTCTTGCTGAAGCTGAAATTCACAAGATTTTGTAGCAGAAGTTTATCATTAACCAGAGATTAGTTTCTGCAAAATGGCAGTTAGCACGACCAGAAACATTCTTTATGCAGACAAGGACATGGTAGAGATAAGGGTGTTGTAGCAGAGGCTTATTTCTGCAAACCTGACGATTTTCACGTACAGCATATCTAGTGCTCTTTAGGATAGCCGAATAAGGATTGCAGTAAAAAAAAGGGAATGGGGCCTTCGGCGGGCAGAAAAGGGAACAATAAACGAGGGCTGTCGACAGGACGGGGAATGATAGGATAAGACCAATGGGAGCAGGGAGGCGTGATTCTGCAACTCGTAAATTGTATAAGAATGTTTAACATTCTTTGTGTGTGTGTGCCTTTCTAGCAGACACCCTTTCTTGCAAGATCGTACAGAATAAAATTGTCTTGTTTCCAAGGCTTTGTCTCAGGCTGAATTTGTGAGCAGGGACTGTTTCTCACAGTGGGAGGAGGTGTATTCGAGGTAGCTGTGGAAGTCGGTGGGCTTGAAATGGGCATCAGTTTCTAGCTGGTTACCTGAGATGGAGACTGAAAAATCCAGGAAGGTGAGGGATGTGTTGGAGATGGCCCAGGTGAACTTGATGTTGGGGTGGAAGGTGTTGATGAAGTGGATGAACTGTTCGAACACCTCTGGGGAGCAAGAGACGGCGTCGATACAGTCATCAATGTAATGGAGGAAGAGGTGGGGTTTGGGGCCTGTGTAGGTGCGGAAGAGGGACTGTTCTACGTCACCTACAAAGAGGCAGGCATAGCTTGGGCCCATGCAGGTGCCCATGGACACCCCCTTTGTCTGTAGGAAGTGGGAGGAAGCAAAAGAGAAGTTGTTGAGGGTGAGGACGAGTTTGACTCAACGGATGAGGGTGTCGGTGGAGGGTGACTGGTCAGGTCTGCAGGACAGGAAGAAGCAGAGGGCCTTGAGGCCATCTGCATGAGGAATACAGGTGTATAGGGACTGGACGTCCATGAGGAACTCGGGTTCTTCCTGTTGTAATATTTCTCTACAGGTGGAAGGTGGCGCTATATCACGGTGTTCGAGATGAATCAATGTAATCCGAGTTATTTCTCGCGAAGGTGCATTGCAGTGTTGAATTCTCTTCCTCAGCAGGTGGTGGAGATTAAATGTTTAATTTTCCATGGTTAATTTAAATGCATTTTTGAAAATATGGTTGAGGCCACAACCAAATCAGCCATGACTACTGAATCCTTGAGGACACTCAAATGGGCCAGTGGTCCTTGTTCCTCATCTCATGCTTCCCAGAATTCCTTTTAAACTTCAGTCATGTATTTGATTGAAGAGGTTAGTAATGCTCCTCTTGCAGAAACGAGAGGGAATTTGACAGTTATTCAAAATCATGAGGGCTGTTGGTAGAATGGCGAGGGAGAAATGCATCCATTGAGGGGAGGATTAAAAATTAGTTGCCAAAGATTTCAGAATTACCGACGACACGAAGAAAATCCTTTCCATGTTGGTAGTGCTGGTATCTGGAATGTACTGCCTGAGACAGTGATGGAAGCAAGTTCACGTGAAGAACAGGGTGCCTCAAAATTATTGAAAAGGAATGTATGTAAGGCTTCAATGAAAGGCGTTTGACTGGCACTGGGTAATTTGTTCCACCAGAGGCACACAATGGCAGAATAACCTCCTTCTGTGATGTAACCATTTTATGATTCTGTGAAATTACAAGTCCATGATAATTTATTAAAAGACTGAGAGCCTGCATGAGGGGGCATTATGTGATCAAAATTCTGGGGTCAAGCCTGATACCCATGTGAACACCTGCATTCCGCATGCAGATGGACTCAAGGCCCTCCGCTTCCTCCTGTCGCGCAGGCCCAACCAGTCCCCCTCCACCGACACCCTCATCCGCCAAGCCGAACTCGTCCTCACCCTCAACAACTTCTCTTTCGATTCCTCCCACTTCCTACAGACTACGGGGTTGGCCATGGGCACCCGCATGTGCCCAAGCTATGCCTGCCTCTTTGTAGGTTACGTGGAACAGTCCCTCTTCCGCACCTACACAGGCCCCAAACCCCACCTCTTCCTCCGTTACATTGATGATTGTATCGGCGCTGCCTCTTGCTCCCCAGAGGAGCTCGAACAGTTCATCCACTTCACCAACACCTTCCACCCCAACCTTCAGTTCACCTGGGCCATCTCCAGCACATCCCTCACCTTCCTGGATCTCTCAGTCTCCATCTCAGGCAACCAGCTTGTAACTGATGTCCATTTCAAGCCCAACTCCCACAGCTACCTAGAATACACCTCCTCCCACCCACCCTCCTGCAAAAATTCCATCCCCTTTTCCCAATTCCTCCATCTCCGCCGCATCTGCTCCCACGATGAGGCATTCCACTCCCGCACATCCCAGATGTCCAAGTTCTTCAAGGACTGCAACTTTCCCCCCACAGTGGTCGAGAATGCCCTTGACCGTGGCTCCCGCATTTCCCGCAACACATCCCTCACACCCCGCCCCCGCCACACCCGCCCCAAGAGGATCCCCCTCGTTCTCACACACCACCCCACCAACCTCCGGATACAACGCATCATCCTCCAACACTTCCGCCATCTACAATCTGACTCCACCACCCAAGACATTTTTCCATCCCCACCCCTGTCTGCTTTCCGGAGAGACCACTCTCTCCGTGACTCCCTTGTTCGCTCCACACTGCCCTCCAACCCCACCACACCTGGCACCTTCCCCTGCAACCGCAGGAAATGCTACACTTGCCCCCACACCTCCTCCCTCACCCCTATCCCAGGCCCCAAGATGACTTTCCACATTAAGCAGAGGTTCACCTGCACATCTGCCAATGTGGTATACTGCATCCACTGTACCCGCTGTGGCTTCCTCTACATTGGGGAAACCAAGCGGAGGCTTGGGGACTGCTTTGCAGAACACCTCCGCTCGGTTCGCAATAAACAACTGCACCTCCCAGTCGCAAACCATTTCCACTCCCCCTCCCATTCTTTAGATGACATGTCCATCATGGGCCTCCCGCAGTGCCACAATGATGCCACCCGAAGGTTGCAGGAACAGCAACTCATATTTCGTTTGGGAACCCTGCAGCCCAATGGTATCAATGTGGACTTCACCAGCTTCAAAATCTCCCCTTCCCCCACCGCATCCCTAAACCAGCCCAGTTCGTCCCCTCCCCCCACTGCACCACACAACCAGCCCAGCTCATCCCCTCCACCCACTGCATCCCAAAACCAGTCCAACCTGTCTCTGCCTCCCTAACCTGTTCTTCCTCTCACCCATCCCTTCCTCCCACCCCAAGCCGCACCCCCATCTCCTACCTACTAACCTCATCCCACCTCCTTGACCTGTCCATCTTCCTTGGACTGACCTATCCCCTCCCTACCTCCCCACCTATACTCTCCTCTCCACCTATCTTCTTTTCTCTCCATCTTCGGTCCGCCTCCCCCTCTCTCCCTATTTATTCCAGAACCCTCAACCCAACCCCTCTGATGAAGGGTCTAGGCCCGAAACGTCAGCTTTTGTGCTCCTGAGATGCTGCTTGTCCTGCTGTGTTCATCCAGCCTCACATTTTATTACCCTTGTGAACATGTTGATTTCTCCCTCATCAAGGGCACATTGCAGTTCTTCTGCTAACCCATCACCCCCAGTTTTATTCTCCTCTTTTCTGTAATTTCAAGTCTAACCTCACCCCTCCTCTCTATATATTCCAAGCCTTCCCCAAACTCTCATCCATTCCATCCTCCTTCTGCCTCCTACTTTCTCATCCTCTTGCTTCTACTCTCTTTTCCTCCTTAACCAACATTGACTTTGATTTTTTTGCCATTACAAAGTATTCTCTTATACTGTATCCTTACCTTATTCCCATCGATCTCTTCTTCCTCGCCCCCATCCTCCATCACCTACATCACAATTTCTCTATCTCATCCTCAACCCCGTCCACTTCCCCTCCTTGTACTCATTAACCTCCTCAGGTTCATCACCCCATCTCCTCTAGATTGCTGTCTGCCTTCACACCCTCATCTGTCCTCCACGGGTCCACTTCATTTCTTTATCAATTCCCACATCCTTTTCTCTGTGTTCACCCCACAACGTATAGGTCTTCATGTTGCTCATCTTCACTCCTTGCCAACTTACTCTTCCTCATCTACTTCAAACCTCCTCCTCATGCCCAATACTTGACATGTGCTCTTTGATTTAGAGAGTTCACAGATTGCGGTATCATGTTCCAGGCTGATAACAAGAATATTTCACTAATGAAATTCACCTGGTGCTCACTTTGATGTTGGTTGATTTGTATTGTTATTTCATTTGTTTTGCGTACAAAGGGATTAATTTCAAAGACTGTAGATGACACAAATTTTGCAAATGTAACAATTAGTGTGAAAGACTGCAGCTAATACCAGAAAGACGCAGATAGACTGAGAAGATGTGATGACAATTGCTACGTACAATCTAACATATACACAACTGTGAAGTTACTTGTCTTAATCATCATTATGAAGAGGGATGGTATAAATTAAATTATACTAATTTGATGGAATGTAGATAGAACACACATAAAAAATCCTCAAAAATGGAAGCACATAGTGGCAACTAGAAAGAATGAGGTCTACCTGGCTAAGTAAAGGAAAGTTAAAAGGAAAAAAGAAAATGAAAAGAAATAAATTTAAAATTGAATTAACAAAAGCAAGGCAGGTATCTAAAACTTTAAGAAATATATGAAACATATACATAAACAATGAGTAGGCACACACTTGATGGTGGCTGAACAAGTTGATAACATATTATAATATGATAGTATAGGGTGACTTTAGATTTACAACAATAACATAGAGCATAAAAGCAAGCAGAATACGTGAAAGTTTTCTAAATAGTTAGTTGTATCCCTGGTGCAACATTGTCTCCAAGTTTTAGAACTACATTTTAGGAACATTTGTTTCTTTTCCTTCAAGGGATGTTGTTGACTAGGTCAGCATTTATTCCCTATTCTGAATTTCTCTGAGGCTGGAGCGGTGAGCAGCCTTCTTCAGCCATTGCAGTTTATGAGATGTTATTAGAAAGGAGTTTTTGTTTAATTCACTCATGGGACCTGAGTATTACTGGCTGGTCAGCATTTATTCCTCATCCCCAGCTGCCCTTGAAAATGGGAGTTGCCAGCTGTTTTCTTGAATGAAGCTGCAGTCCACACGCTGTAAGTAGACCCACAGTGCTAATAGGTTGGGTGTTCTGGTGATTTCACCAAATGGCATTGAAGGAGCAATAATACATTTCCAAGGTATTAGAATGTTTGAATGGAGGAGAAATGGCAACTCATGATGCTTCTATGTATCTGCTGGTCTCTCTTCCAGACACTACAGATTGTGGGCTTGGAACGTGCTAACTGATGAGCCTTGGTGATTTACTGTAATGCATCTTGTTGATGGCTGTCACTGCTGCCACTGTGTACCAGTGGTGAAAGGAATGAGTGTTGCATGTGGTAGATGGGGTATTGGATTGGCCTTGGATGAGGTCACACTTGTTGAGTGTTGCTGGAGCTGCACTTATCCAAGCAAGAATGGAGAAATCCATCACATTTTTAGATTTGTGCCTTGCTGACAGACATAGGGGAATCTCGATATGGCATACTCACTGCAGAATTCATTCCTTCAGACCTGCTCCTGTAGCCACAGTACTTGTCATGTCAAGTCAGTTAAGATTCTATAGCCATTGCCCTCTGTTTTACATTACTCATTTTGAATGAAGTAATTTTGCAACTGTAAATCCTACAAATATGCACACTTGTGATGTAGTCTTTCAGCCAAAACACTGATGAGTGCCCATTTCAATGAAAATTCTTCAAGGGTTGGGGTAGCACAGTGGTATAGTCCTCATAGTGCCAGGGATCTGAGATCAATTCCAGCCTTGGGTGACTGTCTATGTGGAGTGGGTCTACACCAGGTGCTCTGGTTTCCTTCACACAGTTCAAAGATGTGCAGGTTAAATGGACTGGTCGTACTAAATTGCCCCATAGTGCCCAGGGATGTGCAGACTAGATGGATTAATGATGGGAAATGCAGCATTAAAGGGATAGAGTAGGAGGGTTGGGTCTGGATAAGATGGTCTTTGGAGTTTTGATGCAGAATCAATGGGCTGAATGGCCTCTTTCTGTGTCGTAGCAATTCAATGGATGTGACACTGATAGCTGTACATCAATTAAACACTGAGGAACACCAAACTAATGAATAGTTCTTTACACTTCCAGCTCTCACATCAGGTAAAATAGGTGAGTAGTCCTTCTAACTCTATATCAAAGGGTAACTTTGTAGAAAGCTGTTAAAATATGACAGCAAAAGGAATGTCATAGTGAAAAGGTGCTGTTTCATAATTTTAGTGCCAAACTGAAGTATCTAATAGGAATTGACGTAAAGCAGCATCCAGAGGTAACTGCCACTTCTGAAGAAAACAGTCAAATAGTGATTGTGTTCTGCCTGAAACAATCAAGAGTCTGGGAACACCATTGATTATGAGCACGCACAGTGCAATGGAACTTGCTGTCAGGCCAAATTGTTAAGATTAATTCTGACAAGACAGTGCAGATGTTTTGTAGCCAATATTTTCAGAAATATTATTAAACACCTCTAGCACATATGATTTAAACTGAACCTTCTGGCTGAGAGCTCCGTCACAACTAGGACAAAAAATGTATCAATTTACCCCCCAAGATTGAGTGGGAACGCAAGGCTGCAAGGAAAATGAATTTGATGGCTTTTTAAAAAGCTAGTAAAGCTTATACATGATAAACGATAGGACCCTGGGAAGCATGAAGGATTGGAGGGACTTTGTTGTGCATGTCTGCCAGTCCCAAGGGTCTAGGCCCGAAACGTCAGCTTTTGTGCTCCTGAGATGCTGCTTGGCCTGCTGTGTTCATCCAGCTCCACATTTTATTATCTTGGAATTCTCCAGCATCTGCAGTTCCCATTATCTCTGATACCATAAGATATCAGGACAGGTGAATAAATTGTTAAGATGGCATTTGGCATACATGCCTTTATTAGTTGAGGCATAGAATTTAAGAGCAGGGAGGTTATGCTGGAACTGTATAAAGCTGTGAGGTCAGGACCCTTACCTAAAAAGTCCACATTCCTGCTCCTCTGATATTGCCTGGCCTGCTGTGCTCATCCAGATCCACAGTGTTATCTCTGACTCCAGCATCAGCAGTTCTTGCTATATCTAGGATAGTGTGAGATTGTGTTCAAACAAACAGACGACTGACATCGGTGAATGGTGACAATAGTCTCCTTATTGTACATTCATAGCAGCACAATGTGAGGCGAGACTAGAATCCCAAAATCACTGCTCAAACGTAGCCTCTTTTATAAAAACCGAAAGACCTGCAGATGCTGTCAAGAAGAGGCTACAAAAACAAAGTTGCTGGAGAAGCTCAGCAGGTCTGGCAGCATCTGTGAAGGAAAAAACAGAGCTAATGTTACAGGTCCAGCGGCCCTTCCTGAGAACTGATGGTGGCTGAGAAAATGTCAGTTTAAATGCAGAAAATAGGGAGGTGGGTGGAGTAGGGAGTAAACGAGAGGATAGAGCCCAAAGAGAGAGACAGACAGTTGGACAGACAAAGGAGTTGCTAACGATCAGGCTGGGAGCATGAGTAGTTGTTAATGGGGACTGTTAGTGACTAACAACAGGGGATGTGTAATGGCAGGCTAAGTGGCAGCAAGGCCTGGTGTGTGGGATGGGAGGATGGGGCATGAGATAGTTTAGGCCCTAAAATTATTGAACTCAATATTGAGTCCGGAGGGCTGTAGGATCTCCAAGCGGAAAATTACACATATTCCCCATTCCTCCCTTGTCTACCTTCTGCAGGGCCGTTCCCTCCAGGACACCCTGGTCCACACTTTCTTCACCCCCAACACCTCCCACAGCCCTACTGCACCTTCCCCTGTAACCAGCAAAGGTACAACACCTGCCCATTTACCTCCTCCCTCCCCAGTATCCAACGTCCCAAACATACCTTCCAGATGAATTAACATTTCGCCTGCAGCTCCCAGAATCTATTCAACTGTATTTGCTGCTCACAATACGGCCTCCTCTACATAGGGGAAACGAAATGTAGACTTGGCGACCACTTCTCAGAGCGTCTACGTTCTACCCACAAAATTGACCCTGAGCTGCCTGTTGCCTGCCACTTCAATGCACCACTCTGCTCCCTGGTTAACATCTCTGTCTCTGGCTTGTTGTAGTGTTCCAGTGATGCCCAATGCAAGGTGGAGGAACAACAGAGATAATGGGAACTGCAGATGCTGGAGATTCCAAGATAATAAAATGTGAGGCTGGATGAACACAGCAGGCCAAGCAGCATCTCAGGAGCACAAAAGCTGACGTTTCGGGCCTAGACCCTTCATCAGAGGAACAACAACCCATTTTCCGCTTGGGGATTTTACAACCCTCAGGACACAACATTGAGTTCAATAATTTTAGCGCCTAAACTTTCCCACATCCCAGCCCCCAACCCATACACCAGGCCTTGTTACCACTTAGCCTAGCATCACACACCCCCTGTTGTTAGTCACTAACAGTCCCCATTAACAACCAGTCACCCTCCCAGCCTGATCGTTAGCAACTCCTTTGTCTGTCTTTCTCTCTCTTTGGTCTCTATCCTATCGTTTACTCCCTATCCCACCTACCTCCCTATTTTCTGCATACAAACTGACGTTTTCCCAGCTACTGCCCGTTTTGAGAAAGGGTCACTGGACCCGAAACGTTAACTCCTTTAACGTATTTTTCCTTCACAGATGTGGCCAGACCTGCTGAGCTTCTCCAACAACTTTGTTTTTGTAGCCTCTTCTTTACATAGTTTTAGCATACATCAATATTCTAACAATAGAGTGCTAAATAGTGACTAGTATACAGAAATCTGTCCTCTAGGGAATCTGGGATGGCTTAAATGTTCGCTAAGTGTTAACGGCCATTCTACTGAGATTAGAGTGTCTGCCCGATTTGGCCTTGCATAATTCAAAAGGTGTTAGTGCTGTTATATCCAAAGTTAAAATGTTGGTAAAAATGTTAAGTTTATATAGTCTTAAATAAGTGGAAGATTATTTGTGTGTTAAATAATAGTTTGGATTTGTATCAGTCACGGCTGTCTGTGAGTTTTGTATCAGTGATAATGGGAACTGCAGATGCTGGAGAATCCAAGATAACAAAGTGTGGAGCTGGATGAACACAGCAGGCCAAGCAGCATCTCAGGAGCACAAAAGGTGATGTTTCGGGCCTAGATCCTCCATCAGAGAGTCTTACTCTTCCTTCAGGTGTAGAAGGAGTAAGAATCTGAAGCTTGTGTTTTCAAGTAAGTCTATTGGACTATAACCTGGTGTTATGTGATTTCTGACCTTATGCATGCATGATTATAGTATCAAGAGGATACATATATAAAAAGGTAAAGACTCACCCAGCTGAAATTATAAAGCTCAGCCCTCTAACACAGGCGGGAAACTCAGAATAGTCACCTTACATGTTGAGTGACCGCCTCTCATGCAATTAGGCATGGAATCAAATGCTGGCATTAGTATGAAAGTATGTACTTTCTTCAAAACAAGATGCAATTCTATGATTGTGTGAGGTTTTCCGCTCCAAATCGTAGAATCCCTATAGTGTGAAAAACAGGGCCTTTGGCCCAACAAGTCCACACTGAGCCTCGGAGCATCCGTCCCAGACCTAATCCCCAATAACCCTCCTAATCTACATATCCCTGAACACAATGGGCAATTCAGCATGGCCAAGCCACCTAACCTGCACATCTTTGGACTGTGGGAGGAAACCAGAGCACCCAGACAAACCCGCACAGACACTGGGAGAATGTGCAAACTACACACAGACAGTCACCTGAGGGTAAAATTGAACCTGGGTCCCTGGTGCTGTGAGGCAGCATTGCTAACCACTGGACCACAGTGCCTTGGCAGACCCTGTGTAAGGTGGCAAAGAATAAAGCACCAGTGTAAACATCAGATGCTTTAAACTCAGGATGGACAGGGTTTGGAACTGTTGAAAATAAAACAAATACAAATTTTTGCAAATGTTCATTGGACTCAACATGGCTCCTCATTTTTGACGAAAGTAAGTAATTAGATTACTGTACGATTTACTAGCTCAGAGGCTGGGAATTCTGAAAGTGAATAACTCAGCCTGTGAACATGTCAAAGTCGGTCCACAAGGAGCCAAGTAAGGGGTGTCACAGAAAATGCTCCACTTGCCCGAATGTGTCCTGCTCCAACAATCTCAAGAAACTCAGTATTATTCATGAGAAGGTGCATGCCCAATCCACCAATTAAACATCACTTTCTCTGTCAGCAGGCCACCATGCCAGGTGAATTTACAAACTACAACATGTACTTATCCAACTTGCATAATTTTCAACAGGGTCTTTTGAACCTGCAACTTGCAACACAAAGAAGACAAGGGCAGGAGATTCATGGGATCACATGTGTAATCTGCCTTCCAAGACACACACCATCCCTATTTTGAACTATATATTTTATTTTCACCAGTTCCAAACTCTTGACCCTTTTCTCCTTCATCCTGAGTTTAAAGCATCCAACATTTACACTGATGCCTCATTCTTCACCACCTTAGGTATGTCCTGTTGAGTTCTTTTTCACCTAACATATACGCTTGAAACAAATGTACGGCATCAACAGACATAGCTTGCAGCATCATTTATTTAAGTAAGCGCTTACAAATGTGAAGGATCACTCTACCAATTCCACACTATATGTGGTGTATTGCAGTGACAATCCCCAATAAGGTAACTGTCCTCCCCTTATATAGGATTTTACATCACAGTCAGTCATGTATGCAAGGTACAATTTTTTACTTCCCCATAGTCATATGCCTAGCAACAGTGATAGTACATGGCTTAATCACCTAACATTAGAAGCAAAGGTCAGCTGCCCAAAAACAAAGTGTACATTTAGACAGTTCCTCAATTCTCAATTGCCGCTCCAGGCAGTTCCTCATCTTTTTAGCCTTAGTTCAACATTTACAGAGAGCAGAGTATAATTAGATTACCACATTTGTCTGTGAGACAGAGGTGCCCATGGCGCAGCTTAGCACCTAATTTCTTACATGTCAGCAGAACAAATATTCACCCTTTAACATTTCAGGTAGGGTCCACCTTCACTAACACTGGATAAAAGATGCCCTTCCAAACACCAGTGTGGATGTCCCTTCATCCCAAAGACTGCAGCAGTTCAACAAGACTGCCTGCCAGCATATTATGAAGGATAACTAAGTTAGATAACACATGCTGACCTTGCCAGAAACAGTCACATTCAATGAGTGATGTTGCATGAACTCATCTCAAACGCTGGGATGTCGTGCCACCTTCCACTGGTGGAACAACATTTCACACAGGAAGATTACTAGATTCTACCCAGTAAAGCCCACTCTACAATGCTCCCCCTCCTTCTTCCCCCAGCCCTACAGAGATCTGTGCTGATCTTTCAGTTCCCAGTTCCGATACACGGTTCATTCCTGGAATGTTAATCTGGCTTCACTCTCCATCTGTGACTGAGACCGACCCCCATCAGTTTACAGCTGGCAGGAGGAAGAGGATCTATGTGATATTTTGGGATGAATTTGTTAGCATCCTTTAATTCCGCAGATTGTCAGTGGGGTGGGTTTTTTCCCAGTGTCATACCATTCTAGATTGAAGAAGGGATAGAGCATCTCAGTGAAAGTATCAATGAAAGTGTGGAGATAGGTCATGTTGTCTGCATTGTAAAATGACACCTGTCCACCTTCATAGTCCAGATAAACCACGGTCCTGCAGGGATTCACACTCAGTTAGGGATGTGGTTGAGGGTGAGGTGAAGGCAAAATAAACATTTTCGAATTCCAGTCCTATACTCCACTATCCGAGCTCTGGCTTCTGTTCAATTTTACCTTTTGAGTTCACTGACTCTTGAGCCACTCCCAGGCTCCACCAACTATTGTGCCCCACTTTCACTTCCCAGTAATGTCTCCCTGATGAGAATCCTTCCATTCCCAGGACACAGCCCCAAGGATCAAATCTCCTTGGGGAGTCAGGAATTGACTGCTTCTTGTCTCCAAATCTCACACTGGTTCGTTCCTCAGACAGGACGAGTCGGGTATTTGCTGTGTTCGGATCCAGAGTCAGAGAGGCTGGAGCTGTGAAATGTTAAAATGAAACAATCAGTCGTCTCTTTGTCATTGTTGAGATTCATTCAATCATTCCTGTTTTAAGTGGGTCTCTCAGGGCTCAAAATATATTCCTGGATCTTTGATGCACAAGGGCTAGGGAGAGGGTTGGATGGGCCATTGTGAGTGAATCAGTGATGGTTAAGGGCAGTGCAATTTGGGAATAAGGCAGTGAGTGTTTTGGGGTAGAGAGAGATATAGTGAGCAAGGGGGAGACAGATGGATGTGTGTGCTGGAATCTATAGGTTTTGAGGACGACAGGAGTGAGTAAATTGTAGGCGTTGAGATGGTAGTCGATGTTACAAAACAATCCAATCTCCCATATCAGTCTCCCTAACCCACCCTGATGAAAATCAAAAGCCAGTCATGAGACAATGTCCCAGATCAGATTTAATGCAGTCATGTTAATACATACAGGTCAGAATTCAACAAAATATTCACCACACAGATTCTGCAGTGATTTATTTCAGTTAGTGGTCTAGATACCAACCTCCAGAAATTTGTCTGTACTTCAGGAAATAGCTACCTCTGTACTTCTTGGCAATCTGGGATCAATGATTATTCTAAAGGTTTCTAAATCAGGATAGTGAATGGCTTAGAGGGGAACTTCTAGATGGTAGTGTTCCCAAGCATCTGCTGCCATTGTCTTTCTATATAGCAATGGCTGTTGCTAAAAAGATGCTACCTGAGGAGGCCTTGTGAATTTCTGCAATGTATATTGTTTGCAACGCTGATAGTGAGCATTGATGGTGGAGGGAGGAAGTGTTTCTAGATATGGTGCCAATCGTGTAAGTTACTTGTCGCCAAGCATCTCAAGTATTATTTGGTGAAATCATTGTTGTGGTCTTGAAGATGCTTTGTGGTAGAGGCTGAAAGGGTCCCAGGGGTTTTTTCCAGCCAGCTCAAAATGCCTCAAAGACAGCATTTCATGCTGCCAAGTGCACAAGATCAAACAGTAATCAAGTGAACATTGGAAACATTGAGGCAGGAGGCAAAAACATCAGGAGTAAGAGTTTCAGCATCAGATGGGATAAGATGGCATTGCAGTCACAAACTCAAACCCATCCATTTAGACGTAAGTACATTTCAATGTTTGGGGGCTTCAACTGACTGTATTGGATCAGAATGTCAGTTGAATAGGCCAACAAGTTTGCAAAGTGTCTAGAAAAGCCCTATACGGTGGCAAATCAGGGTTTGGTGATATTTGTAAGTGCACAGCACTTGTTTCAAGTTCAAAATCTCATTAGAACAGTGACTATATTTCAAATATTTCATTTGCCTATAACAAGTTTTGGGTCATTTTGTATGGGTAAAAGTTGATATTTCACTATATATTTTTCTATGTATTATAATATTTTCTGTGCAATGGTGGAAGGGACTGCTGTGGATGAAATATCTTTAATGCTTCTGGGCTCTCTCTGAATTTACATCCCCACACTCCATCCACAGCTTCAATCAGATACTGCCCAGTAAGCCAAATAGCTGGGGCTGAGGAGAGGCATTTAAATAAGTTTGAGCATGAAGATAGCTTTTAGAAGTGGTTACATAGGCTTACAAATTACAAGCGTATGACAGTACTGCAGAGTAGCATTTCAGGCAATGAATCCAGACATAGTTTACATTGTTACACAGGTCTGTTTTATTGGTTTGACCTGTAGAGCTGAATGATTCAGCCGCTTGCAGAGAGCCAACACAACAATATAACAGAATGGTGAAGTGCATGGTTTTAACAATGAACTAATTTAATCTGGGCATCTGGGAATACTCTTCTCTGGATTTATATAACATGCAAAATAAAATCAGTTTTACCTGGATGAATGGCGTCTTTCATTTCTCTCCATGCAATGTATGTAAAGGAGCTTTGAACTTGCCAGTACACAGCACACCTTCTGCAATTGACAGTACTTGATGATGGTCACGTACACTATAAAATTAAGTTGCTGGTATTATAAATTGAACACAAGCAATATTCTGCATTATTTAGAAAACTGCTGAGATTTAGGATAAAAAGCACTTCTTACCTTCTCGTCTGAAAAATTTCTTTCTGAAAGAATTCAAAAAACACAGTAAATGCGATATTAAAATATTTTCAAATGATGTAGACAGGTTCATGAAATGAGAAAATGCAGGGCAGAGGATTTTACTGTCAGGAATAGGTAAGTGGGTCAGTTTGGAAGGGTGAATGAGAATCACAGAATCCATACAGCGTGGAAGCAGACCATTTGGCCCATCAAGTCCACAGCAACACTCCCACACACATCTGTCCCCAATTCTATGTCTTCCATGGCTAATCCATCCAACCTGCTCATCCCTATACACTATGACAAATTTAGCTTGGCCTATTCACCTTAACTGTACATCTTTGGACTGTGGGAGGAAACAAGAGCACCAGATAAAACCCACGCAGATAGATAGGGAATACGTAAACTCCACATAGTTGTCTGAGGTTGGATTCAAACCTGGATTCCCAGTACAGGAGGCAGCGGTGCGAACCAGTGAGCTGCTGTACCATTCCCACGACCAGAAGAAATGACACAAACAAAGGGGCAGAATTTTATATTGGGAAGGGGGCATCAACTGAGGAACTGGAAACACAGAAACATGTGAAATAGGTGCAGGAGTAGTCCATTTTGCCATGCAAACCTGCTCCATCATTCAATGTCATCATCACTGTTAATCCAATTCAGTATTCTGGTCTTTCCTTCTCTTCATACCACCAATCTCTTTAGTCTTAAGAGCTATATCTAACTCCTTCTTGAAAATACTCAACATTTTGGCCTCAACCAAGAAAAATCATCAAGCTAACTGACAACAACATTGTTGGGGTGTTATAAATAACTACTTTTCAATAGTCATAAGTATCTATTGTTGATGGTCTCATCATCATCCACTCAGTGGAGAATAGGGATGGGAGTTATAAATTGACTTTACCAGTAGCACCCACATGCCATGGGCAAATATTATTTTAAACATCTGCAATTCACTGACTCACCTGTCAGCAGAAGCAGATTCCAAAGAAATGTGCGAAAATGAATTGGATGCAAAATAACGAAAATAATTGAAGTAGGGTGGGAAAATTGCAAAGCATGTGGGAGGAACTTAAAAAGAACAATGACCCATTTAGCTCCAGGACTAATAGAGGGATTGGAATTTCATGATTAAGTTGGTTTAGTTATAACCACACAATACTACTATGTAGGCTAGAGTGCTTTAACGTCATGTGACTCTGCTTAGCCTTTCTTGATAAAGCAAAACACTATGGGGATTTAAACAGTGTAGAAATAACACACTTAATATCAATTGCAGGATAAATGCCAAAGGCCCTTATTTGGCTTATGTTCATTTAATAGTGACACGTTTGGAGAATTAGTGACCTTCAGGGTTGAATGGGAGTGCTCATGTACTCACATCTTACTAAACCTTTCTCAAAAATTGGCATTGTCAGCAAAGTAAAGTTAGAAAGGATCGACTGCAGAGATGTAAGGAAAGAAAAAAGCAGTTACGTTCTGCACTAATTTTGTCTTCATTCATGTTGTTTTTGAACAGAACTAATTACAACTGGATAATTGCAATCTTTGCATTTGATTTCAGTTTGTAATAACCTGTTTAAGCTTGTAGCAATGATGTGGAGGTGCCGGTTTTGGACTGGCATGGACAAGATTGTAGTCCAACAGGTTTATTTGAAATCACAAGCTTTCAGTGTTCTGCTCTTTCATCAGGTGGAGGCAATAATCCTTTAGACTTTTATCACTCAAGACTGTGCAGTGGTGGAATTGATGAAAACATCTTACTATCTCACTTTTCACATTTCATACATATTTGTAATGCTATGTACATGCTCTCTGTAACTTTAAAGAATTCTTTATTTTGTAATTTGACTACATTAGTACTTTGTGACTTTTATATGTGTTATGTAGTTTTGTGTTTTTCATTATGTTCTTTGTTTCATAAATGAATTAATACATTCTCAGCAACCACAGCCACAAAGGGGAGAAAAAAACACACTGAACCACTGGCCTCTTAAAACAGTGACTGATAGGTGCTTGATTTTAATGAAGAAATTGCATCAATTAGGATAAACCTGCGATCTTAAGCTTAAATGTTCAATCATGAGGTCCAGATGGCATACATCTTGTTACCCTAAACACATGAGCAACAAAAATATCACAAAATATCTTTTTCTTTATCTCAGCAAGCATTCCAAAGTGGCAGGCTCCCTATAATGAGAAGGGTGGTCCTATGAGTAACTGCCATTAAAAGGAACTTATTGAGGAATACTTATCAACGATGTTCATCAACTCACCTCACCTACATCAATCAGAATGTCATAACTTCATTGATCACGCTATGGGCAGCCAATTCAAAAAAGTTAAAATGCTGGAGCTTGCCATGACCAAAGGTACAGTTTTAGTAGCTGTTACCTAGTTTGAAGTAGAAAACCCCAGAGGTCTTGGCAAGAAATCAGGGACCAAGTGTTTCTCATGAGTCTTAAATGGTACAGGGAAATAAGGTCAGAAATCACACAACATCAGGTTATAGTCCAATAGGTTTATTTGAGCTTTCGGAGCCTCAGTCCTTCTTGTGTTTTGAAATAAACCTGTTGGATTATAACCTGGTGTCATGTGATTTCTGACCTTGTCTACCCCGGTCCAACACCGGCAGCTGCACATCATGGAAATATGAACAGTGGTAAGCCAATAATTTTGCTGCCCAGAATTAAGCATTAACTTACTTAAGTAAGGTTTCCTGTGTTAGCTCACAAGTCTTCATCATCTTGTTTGAGTGGGTAAATACTCAAATAGTTAGTGGGATTTGAGTTTAAATTGTAACTTAAAAATTGCTCCACCGTACTCCTCGAGCCTGCGCTGCCATTTTGGGTCTACATCACCTACATTGGCCTAGAATTATTGATATTATAAGTATCTAGATTTCGATCCATCTCTGTCTTGAACATACCCATTGACTGAGCTTCAATGGGCATCTCAGAAAGAGAACCCCAAAAGTTCATCACCCTCTGAATAAAAAGATTCCTTCTTATTTTAGTTGTATATGCCTCAACACTTAATCTGGCATTGTCCATCTTGATATTAGATTAATGATTTAAGAAATATTCTACAATTCCTCCTGGTAAAGTAGATGACTTTGCATTTATTTGCATTATATTCATCTGCCATCTTTTTTGTCTACTTATTCAGACTGTCCAAATCTCCTTGAAGTCTCATTCCATCATACATGCAACACACATTCCCAACGAAATTTGTGCTACATGCTAGTTTGCAATACTACTTAATTTCCATCATTGATCAAGATTCTGAACTGTCCATAGTTTGGCATAAATGAGGGCCAAAGCACTAGAGTGATGAACTCTGTCAAAGTACTGCCACCTGCCAACTGTTCGTTGCTGAAGGATTCAAATATCTGGGAATGTCTCATTTGTGGCAATATTACTGCAAATAAAATTTCATCTATTGCCAGACACGGAAAATCTCATAGCTGACATCTCACATATTCAGTGCAACTGTCATATATTGGCTTAGAGTACGAGTTCCAAAAAGAAATCACATGAAACAATTATATACCACCAATCGAGGTCACGCATTTTTGAATATTCTGGAACACTGTAGACAACCTGGGAGGGGTTTTGATTCGATGACAAAAGCAGAACCGTCAACACTATTGGAAAACAAAACTAATTTGGAATTATTTGCAATAAGTGTTCTATTTCAAGGTTATTTTTGTGTAGTCTGTGGATGTGGAATATTTCCATGAGCAAATTCGCAATATATTCCCTCACCCTCAGAAATATCAGCTCGTCTTTTTGCTCCATCTGTTGCCGCAATTGAGATAGCGACTGCTCGATAGAATATAAATTATGCTGAATTTCTGGAAGGTTTTTCTCCATTGGTTCGATAATTCTCTCCTCTTCTTCAGTGAGACCTCTGAGTAAACTCTTTTTATCGCTGAGAATCTGGTGCATTCTCGTGAACTCGGTTGTGACGTGGGTCCACAGACTGCTCGCCTGTTCCTACCAAATGAAATGTGAATCCTCATTAATGTTCCGCGATGAAGGGAACAATACCAACTGACAGTAAGCTCAGCTAACTAGGTGTAGAGCTGGATGAACACAGGAGGCCAAGCAGCATCAGAGGAGCAGGAAGGCTGACGTTTCGGGCCTAGACCCTTCTTCAGAAATGCGGGAGGGGAAGGGGGTTCTGAAATAAATAGGGATAGGGGAGAGGCGGATAGAAGATGGATGGAGGAGAAGATCCAGCATCTGAAGTTCCTACTATCAGGGTAACCTCACCTTAACTTCGGAAATCTTTCGTTTCTGTTTCAGTTCTGTTTCTAGAACGGCCGATTTCTTCTCTATCAGAGAATCTAAGGAAGATTTCAGCTGATCCTGAAATTAGGGGATAAAAATCTCAAATTAGCACGAGTTCCTAACCAAACACGCGGGAATAATGTGGTGATGAACAAATTTACCTTCAGAATTTCAAAGAATTCTTTAAACGGCAGGAAGCTGTGAGTTTTGTGTTTCCGTGAATCTCTACAAATCAGACAGATCAAGTTCTTGTCAGTTTCACAGAACAGATCTTCCTTATGTTCCTCACAGTGACGTTTACTTTCCTTCTGTTGAGGATCAAGCTTTAATTTTCGAGCCTCCTCGGCCAGATTCGCTAAGGCCCGATTTACCCTGAGGTTTTTTTTCCGGATACTCCTCTGTACATTCCGGGCAGGAGTTTATCTCCTTGATTTCGCAACTCTGGGTGATACAGGAGCGGCAGAAGTTGTGTCCACAATCCAGTGAAACCGGGTCGGTGAAGAAATCCAGACAAAGGGACAAACTGTCTCCTCGGTCCAACTCTGGGCCTCATTTCTGGAAGCCATCTTCAAACTTTGCACTTCCTGACTCAAACCAGTTTTCCCTGTTTACTGGCTTGATGAACACCTTCAGGTCTGGGACTTCACTGCGGTAGTCGGGAGATTATGTCTGAGTCTTCCTGGGTCGATTTTATGGCTGGAAGGCAAAATCAATTTCAACCCCCATCCCAACTGCCTACCTACACTCACTTGTACGGCCTTCATCCCCGCCTGCTTGACCTATCCGTCTTCCCTCCACCTATCCTCTATCCACTTTCTATCATCGCCTGCCCCCACCCTCTATTTATTTCAGAGAAGGCCTCATTTCTCACCCACTTCTGACCTGAAACGTCAGCTTTCCTGTTCCCCTGAAGTTGCCTGGCCTGCTGTGTTCATCCAGCTCCACACTTCCTTATCTCAGACCTCAGCATCGGCAGTTCCTACTATCTCGGAGAAAGTACACAGTTGAGCTTTTGAAAATCTCTGAAGGCTTGGCAGGAGGCGATGAGGAGAGTGAGTGATGGGCAGAGGTGGAGGTTCAGTTGTTCTCAGCTGGAAAGCAAGTTCCCTGCCAACAAGAAAATTTCTGGTATGCAATCGCGAATTTATAAAGGGAATTACGCGAATGATTTTCGCCGTTCTTCCAGGACGATTGAGGGATAAATATGAGCTGAGAGGAGTCAATTTAAAAAACCATTTGTTCCAACAGAAACTTATTCCATCCCGTGAGCACTTAGTGGCAGGTGCACTCCGATACAAGAGAAGTATTTGCATTTCGACGTGTCTTCCGTGACACTGCGATGTGCAAAGTGCACCGCAGCGGAGGAAGCATTTTTTTTGAAAATGTCTTCTCGCTGTAGTGGAAACAGAACCAGCGAACTGGAGCAGAACACTCTCCCCTAAGCAAAAGCTGAACAAATTGTCGGAGCAGTTGATTTTCCTGTTTAGGAGGAATTCACGGCGCATGTCTTCGGAATAGATAGCTGGCTCTGCATTCCAGAGATGGTAGCGTTGTCTGAGTTGTGAAGGGTGAGTAAGAACTGCCGATACTGGAGTCAAAAATAAGCGATGCCAGGCAGCATCAGAGGAAAGTGAAAATGGGAACTGCAGATGCTGGAGAATCCAAGATAATAAAATGTGAGGCTGGATGAACACAGCAGGCCCAGCAGCATCTCAGGAGCAAAAAAGCTGACGTTTCGGGTCGGGGCCCTTCTTCAGAGTTCTCCGGAATTTCAGCTCTTTCCTGCTCCTCTGATGCTGCCTGACCTGTTGTGTTCCTCCAGCTCCAAACTGAGTTGTGAATCCGTGAGAGGAGAGAAAGGAAACTCTCAGATTCAGAATTTAAGCTAACAGAGACATTTTATACTTCTGGAAATAAACGTCGTTGCCTGAAAATGATGTAAAACCACAGGTCGCCCCCGTTCCGCACGCACGGTATAAAATGACATCGCAATTCAAGTCTCCCCGTCCCAATGTTCCCTCTAATCTATTAAGAACAGTTCTTCCGAAGATTGAAGTAAAGAACGTAAAACAATAAGGCTTCCCGGTATTAGCTGTTGTTTGTATCTTGTCCACTGGGAAAGTTCTGTTGAGTGCAGAGGCCTGTGTGCAGTGCAGCTGGTTAGGCAAACGATAACGGGCTCGGCGGGAAGGTGGAACAAACTCGAGGGGCCTTCAAAATAAAACCAAACTGCCGATACTCGAGATCTGAGACAAAAAAAAGTGCTGGAGAAACTCTGTAAGCCTGGCGACATCCGCGGCGAGAAAAAACGAGGCCAACGCCCCGAGCCCAGTCACCCTGTTCTGAAAGGTCACTGGATTTGAGACGTTGACTTATTTTTAAAATTATCTCTCTACGTATGCTGCCAGATCCGCGGAGATTCTCCGGCATTTTCTGGTGTGTTTGGAGGGAATTCCTGCTGGCAACAGGTAGCTTCATACGCTGTTTGTAAGGACCCGGTTTGGACAGAAAATCTACTCCATCAGACCTGATCTCATAGATATATTCTAGCAAGGGCGTTACCGCCTCTACTGCAGAGGGCAGATGTCAACGTGACGTAGCATTGCTTCTGTGGTAGAACACTATAGATACAGAGTCCTATAGATATAAATATAATAGACATTGTTCTACAGAACTGAGATTGATGGAATGCGTGACAGAGCAGTTTTCTTTTTAAACCCACAAGATTTTATATTGAACCGTAGTCTGTGCTCTCGGATGAATATAAATATTATTATTCCACAACGATCGTCAAATGCTTTCTCATATTTTCCCCTTAATCGACAACTTACAAACCAGATCCTGTAGCCTTTAGCGGCATTGCTGTGCTTAAGTAGAGCAATGTTCTTTCTACATCACAACAGTGAGTGAAATTTGCAAGGGCTCGTTCGTTTTCACGTTGCTTTAGGGCGTGTAAGGCGCTTTTTCAATTGAAGTTTTCTGGCTTTGCAACCGAAATCGAGCACCACACAAGTCCAAACCCTCGAAAAGTTTTTATCCCGCTGCTATGTACGGTGGTTCAAATGATATTGAAAGTATTGTGCATCTACGCTGCAGTCATCACTATTCAGTTTCAGGACCCGAATCCTTTCGAAGTTTCAAGGTCAAAATCACACAACACCAAGTTATAGTCCCAACAGGTTTATTTGAAAACGCAAGCTTTCGGAGCTCAGCCATGAGCAACCCACTCGGCTCCGAAAGCTTGTGTTTTCAGATAAACCTGTGGGGACTATAACCTGGTGTCATGTGACTGTTTGACCTTGTTCTCCCGAGTTCAACAGCGGCATCTGCATAAAACCCGAAAGAACTGCGGATACTGTGACGAAACAGAAGTTGCAGGAAAAGCTCAGCAGGTTTGTCAGTAGGAAAGGTCGCCAGATCCGAAACGTTAATTCTGATTTTCTCTTCACAGATGCTACCAGGCCTGCTGAGCTTTTCTAGCATACTTCGGTATGCTTTGGTACCACCGCATCAGTTCGAAGTTTCAGCAGAGAACGTAATCGGCAGCGAGCTCGAGTCTGTGCAAAGTCTGTGGCATCGCCATCCCCGTCCATCTCCGCCTCCTTCCGTCTCTTATCTCAATCCACATGAAGATCCAGCCTCTTGGCCAGGGTTCGATTTAATCGCCATTATCTAACGCTGCTCATCTTTGACATTGTTCCTGGGTTTTGTCTCTGTGTAAAAGGCTACAGGATATCGGCTGGTTGCATTCTATGAGCGTTGCAAATAATTCCATCGAGAATTCCTCGAACTGAAGAGGTGGAGGGAAGTCGAAACAGAAAGCATGGCTTCCAGGGAGGAGACCGAAAGCTTGACCGAGGAGGCAATCTGCCCCATTTGTCTCGATTTCTTCACCGATCCGATAATGCTGGAGTGCGGGCATAACTTCTGTCGCTCCTGCATCTTTCGCTGTTGGAAAAAGAAGATGAACTGCCCGGAATGCAGACAAAAATGTGCGAAGAAAAGTGTCCGGGTAAACCGGTCCTTGGCGAATCTTGCTGAGAAAGCACGGAAAATCAAGCTGGATCCAAACGAGCAGGATAGTATACCTCAATGCGAGGTGCATCAGAGAGAACTTAAGCTGTTCTGTGAAACTGACGCGAAATTGATCTGTTACGTTTGCAGAGATTCGCGGGAACACATCGGCCATCGCCTCCTGCCGATTAAAGTTGCGATTGAAAATTGCAAGGTAAAATGAAAATTAATTTGACCACCTGATCATTTCAACATATTTTCACATTCTAACGCTTTCCTTCCGTGATTTTCTCACCCAATGCCAGGATCAGCTGAAATCTTCCTTAGATTCTCTCACACAGGAGAAATCGCAGATTCTAAAAGCGGAACAGAAACAGAAACGGATGATTTCCCAAATTAGGGTGAGCTCTTTCTGTACTGATATTTTCTTGGGGGTCATAAAAGAACTAGGGATTTTGAAAATCAGGAACAAAAATAGAAACTGTTGGGAAAGCTCAGCAGCATCGTTGGGAAAGCAGACCTAAAGTTTCGGATCAATGACCTTTCAGAACTGATTGTAGCTGGGGAAAGGTTGGCGTAGGCCTGGGGAGGGAGGACTAAACGATAAATTGACATGAAGGCCAGAAAACTCCAGCATTTCATTTTCCGCTTGGGGAACCCTTCCCCTTCGAATTTTAGGACTTGGGCATCTTGTCCCACGCCCTTACCACATGTCCCACCCACCAGGCCTTGTTATCATATGAACTGCTACCACGACCCAGAGCTAATGATACCCCCAGGCTGACCTTAACCATTCCTTTGTGCGTCCAACTATGATGAAGCCATACAGTCTCGGAACGTTAGCTTGCTTTCTCTCCATGGATGTTACCTGACCAGCTAGGATCTCCAGCATTTATGGTTTTCAGTACAGATTCCAGCATCTGCAGTAACTTGCTCCTAATTTTCACCTATTATTGACTCCATCCACTCTTCCACGCCACCTTCAACATGTTAACAAATCTTGTCAACGCTGCTTTCTCTCCAAAGATGTTGCCAACCTGCTGATTTTTTTTTGTTTTTGATTGTCTGTGATCTCGGCTAGCTTTGTTTCCCCTTTATTGCGGGACAGTGATAATATGTCACATTTTATTCTGTAGGAACAGGCGAGCAATCTGCAGACCCACATCATATCCGAGTTCACTAAAATGCACCAGATTCTCACTGAGAAAGAGCAGCGTTTACTTAAAGTCCTCAGGGAAGAAGAAAAGAGAAGTCTGGAAACTATTGAGCGGAATCTTGAAGTTATCCAGCAGAATTTAAATTCTATTGAAGATAAATTCTCAAATTTGCAGAAACAAATTGAGCAACAAGACGAGCTGACATTTTTGAAGGTGAAGGAATGTGTTGTGGCTTAGTTCAGTGAAACCAGTTAAATAACAGATTTGAAACATTAGAGAAAATCCGTCCCGCCTCATTCTATTCGAGGGTGGTTGTGCTGTAGTTACCGAACTGATCAAACCAACAACACTCCATTGCGGTTTTTCTACTACGTTCGTCGCGAGTTCAGTAACACCAATTTATTTCCGTGCTGAAACTCAAATTCAGTAGACGGACAAGCTACTTGTGCAGTTGCATTGGTGGTTCAGTGGTAGAATTCTCGCCTGCCACGCGGGAGGCCCGGGTTCGATTCCCGGCCAATGCAAAGCCGGTTGCTTTTGCGAATTCAGAAGGGAGTTTGCAGCCAGGCAAACTATAGACAAGCCGTTATGCGGGATTTGTTCACTCACGGGATGGTGAACTTCAGAGAAATGTCCACTCCAGAGACCTGTGTAAGCTCAATTTTTGAGTAGTTTCAAGACAGAATAGATTGGTTTCCGGAAATTACTGATATTAATTAAAATAGAGATAGTGTTGGAAAATGGCCTTGTGCTGGTCGCTGTGATCCAGAATAATGGGGGAGACTCGATGTGCTGAATGGCCTATTTATATCTGAGCCTGTCACCGTCAGTGAGAGGCGATCTTTTCGAGTGGAAAGGCTGTTGCGGTTTAAAAGGCATTTGAATTACTTCATGAATAGGAAATGTTTGGAGGGACATGGGCCAAGCGCAGGCAGTTGGGATTAGAATAGTTCGGGAACATGACCGAAGTGAACTACTTGGACCCAGAGGTCTGTTTCCATCCTGTATGATGCTGTGGCTCTAATCCCACTCTTGTTCCAGATTCAAACATGTATCTTAATCCTTTACTAAAATTACTGTTGAAAATACTACTCCCTTGTCAGTTAGAATGTTCTAAATCACAAAATAATCAGAGTTTAAAAATGGTTCTTCGATCAATTATTTTGTAGTTTTTGGTGTGTGACCTAGCAGGTCGCTCAGTCTCTGCTTTTTTTGTTCAATTGAATTCAGAAGTCCCCTTCTAACATGCACTACTTTGTGCTTCCTTCAAATCCCAATAATCGATTTCAACAGCATTTTTGTAGCGCCTTTAAATCTGTTACTATTCTGCTAACTTCTTTTCTTTGTTTATTCCAGGACAGCCTTTGTTGGAACAGAAGGTACGCCATTCTCTTGACTGAAATTTCACATTTCTCGGGAAAACA
This sequence comes from Stegostoma tigrinum, assembly GCF_030684315.1. NCBI lineage: Eukaryota > Metazoa > Chordata > Chondrichthyes > Orectolobiformes > Stegostomatidae > Stegostoma > Stegostoma tigrinum. Next base: position 21,152,990 of record NC_081387.1, read on the forward strand.
AATTAGGAAGTGTTTTTTTTAAAACAGATTCTTACCTGTTTATCATGACACATTCATGTTTGAGCCCAATTTTAGTTCATACAAACCTGGTTACCTCTACAATGTTAAAATCAGGCCCAAAGAGATGTTAGTCATGCAACTATATTCCTATGTGTGCATATTACAGTATTACAGTAAGTAATTGTTGTTATACTTTATCTAAGCATACATATTTCTTATTTCACAACATTTAATATAAATAATACAACCTGGATTCTAGACCTGAAATTATTACATGCAAATTATATTTTCCTAGATGGCTCCTGACCAACTGGAGAAGGCCATTTTTAAAATGGAATTTTAGTATAAACATATTATTTGGACACAATCAACACAACAGGAATTGTATAAACACAAACATAAAAGAGAAGCAGGTAGGAATACGCCACACATTAAGCCTGCTCCATGATTATCCATGATCGTGACTGATCTTGGGAGTCAATTTCATTTTCCTGCCCATTCTTCCACCCATTGGTTTTCACAGCATACCAATCATTTCTTCCTCCCAGCCTAAAATGTATACAATGCTCGGACATCAATGACCCACTGTTGCAAAGAACCCCATAGGTTCATAGTCCTTTGTTTATAGAACATATAGAACATAGAACATTACAGCACAGTACAGGCCCTTTGTCCCTCGATGTTGTGCCGACCTGTCTCTACTGGTTGAAGTCATATCTAGAACAACAGAAGGAGGTTTGTTGGACCTTATGATGGAAGGAATGTCACTGGTCAAGATGCAGTGGATGGTTGGGCACTGGACAATATTCTGGATAATGAAGTGGTGCTGACTCTTATTTCTGAGCCAGGACTCCTGCATTCAAGTCACATCTGAGATAAAAACATCTTTGAATAGGTTGCTTACAAAATATCTAACCAGGCTGGGACTAATAAGTGGCAAGACAATCATGCAATATGAATGCCAGGCAATAACCGACCTCTAACCACTTTCTCAAGGGCAATTTGGGACAGGAAATAACCACTGGCCTGGCCAGCAATTATATGTTCATCCCATTAACATATTGAAGAACTTCTTCCCTTTTCGTCGCAGTCTTAAATGATCAGCCCATGATCCTAGCTGCGCCCTATGTATTAAATTTTGCTGTAAGTAGAGACAATCTCTCAGCATCTACCCTATCATGTTTCAATGAAGTCTTGAATGCATCAATGAGGTTGCCTGTCATTCTCTAAACTCCAGAGAACATAGACCTAAATCACTCAGACTCTTTTCATAGAACAATCTTGTCATCCCAGGGACCAATTTACTGAACCTCTGTTGCACTACCTCCATTTTAAGTATGTAGAGCCAAAAAATCCACATAGTAGTCCAGGTGTGAACTTTAAAAAGGAACATGTACAATTTTGGCAAGACTTCTCTACTCCTGTACACCAATCCTCTTGCAATAAAAATGCATTGATGTAATGGAATATTACTTGGGGTGGCACAGTGGCTCAGTGGTTAGAACTGCTACCTCATAGCGCCAGGAACTTGGGTTTGATTCCACCCTCTGGTGACTGTCTGTGTGACGTTTGCACCAATCTCCCTTTTTCTTTGTGGGTTTCTGCTGAGTGCTCTGGTTTCCTCCCACAGCCCAAAGATGTGCAGGCTGTGTGGACTGGCCATGCTAAATTGCCCATAGTTGGCATGGATGTGTAGATTAGATGATTTATAGGGGGATAGGACTGGGTGGGATGCTCTGAGGGTCGGTGTGGATTTGTTGGGCCAAAAGGCCTGTTTCCACACTGTAGGGATTCTATGAATATCTGAAGGCTCTTTACAGAAGCTAACATCAAGCCACACAAATAGATGTTAACACAAATGATTCAGGAAGGTGTTAGAAGGTGTTCAGGAAGCTTCTTGGAGAAAATAGAAGTGGTGAGTTTGCATTGTTGCATCTGGTAGCATCCAGTCCTGAGGGCCTCTAATGGGGGACTGACTGAAATTGGGAATGTTCAAGATGTCATAAGTAAAGGAGTACAGGGAATGTGGTGGGAGTGAGGTTAAAGAGTATGCATTAAAGTAAGATATCAAGTTGCAAATTAGATGTTTAAACAGCTTCTAATATTTTCAGAATTTGTCTTTGTTTGCAAACGCACAGGCTTAATACTTATTTTCCCCCGTGGTATGTGGTGTCTTGGCAACTGATTTTATCACATCATGAGCTCTTTCCCTAACATGAGCATTTTGATTCCTTGTCCTTGAATTTTTATGTTGTCTTTTGCTCTGTTATAGAAACAAGATTAACAATTCAATTTTCTCACATTTACTTTAAAAGGAAAGTGCTGAAAGAAAGTAACATTGGGACAGCTTCACCATTTGCATTATTTCTGAAATATTCTGATTAACACAAATTTGCAACATCATCTGTTTAATATTCACAGGAATAGTATGGACTCTCACGGATTCTCAGTAACAGATGTCGCCCTCTCTATTGGAAAGTTTAATGGCCCTTTACAGTACATAGCCTGGAAAGAAATGATAGATTCCATTAACCCTGGTAAAAAATTTATGTTCATCTTACATTCATTTGCCAGACCATAAATATAGTTGGGAAGTAACTGAGGGACTCTGGGGCCCCAGATTAAACAGTGGGTGTCAAAAAAGTTCTGCTATCTGCATAACCACTTGCAATATTCTAGATGAGGATTCAAGAAATCTCTTCAAGATAATGGTTAAATCAGACATTCTACAGATATTGAACACAATATAGATTTTTAGTGAAGTTAGTGGAAACAAACTTTGCAGAGCTTGTTATAAATTTCACTTCCAGCAATGCACAACCATGGCATAGTTGCTCTGCTTTCTTTCATTGTTAAAAACACTTTTTGAAAAACTCTACTCTCTTGCTGTTTCTCCTGTACCCATCTCCAACCATCCCTTTCAATTATCTGTTTTGTTTCCTTGTTCCATTATCTTTCTAGCTGTCACTATATCTCTTACATTCAGCTCTATCATCCCTCCCTATCTTTCTCCTCTTCACTTAACTCCAACTTTTATAATTATCCTCTCTCCCTCATATTGAAATCCAACGTCCCATTTTCTCTCTCTCGATACTCTATTTTCTTCTTCCTTTCACTTTCATTCTTCACCTTGCACACCATTTCTCAATCCTATTTCTCCCAAACTCTCTATCCTCTCTGACTGTTCAACTCAACTCTCCTGTCTCAAAATGTTGCTCACCTATTTCATTTGTTATTGTATTTTTCCTGACCTGATTTTTACACTTCCCAATTTTTTTCAGTTTTATCTCTCAAGCTATCCCTTTCTCACTCCCAATTTATCTTCTCTCACACATGCACTTTAGGTCCATTCCATGTATCATGCTGACTCCAACCCTCTTGCCCTCTCCCACTCCTTCCCGCTGACCGGATCTTTCCCTGTTCTCCTCCCACATCTCATTCCCTCCTGGGCTATTGGTCCCCTTTCTCCCTCTTCCCAAAAATCCACATCCTGTCCACACAAACCATCCTGCTCCCTCCTCACTATGATCTGTGTCCACTTGCTCTCCTATTGCTTGCACTGTCTGATCTGGTACCTTCCTAGTTCCTCTTTATCTCTCTTCTCTCCTCCTCCTGTTCATTCTGCTTCCACACCCACTCTTTCCATTCAGACACACTACCTACTCCATTCCCCATCTCTAATCATAGTTATTTATATCTTACCACAGTTCCAGCCTCTCTGACTCTGGATCTGAACACAACAAATCCCCGGCTTATCTTGTCTGAGGACCGGACCAGTGTGCGACTCGGAAATAAACCGCAACGACTCCCTGATCATTCAGGGAAGTTTGATATCTGGCCTTGTGTCCTGGGATCAGAAGGATTCACATCAGGACGACATTACTGGGAGGTGGAGGTGGGGAACAAGACTCAGTGGATTGTGGGAGCAGCCCAGAAGTCTGTTAAGAGGAAAGGGCATATTGACCTGAGCCCAGAATCTGGTTACTGGACTCTCTGGTTGGACTTTGGTGGTTACTATTTTGCAGTCACCTCTCCCTCACCTACCCCCCTCACTCCAGTGGTGAATCCCCAGAAAATTGGGGTTTACCTGAACTATGAGGATGGTCAGGTGTCATTTTACAATGCAGACAACATGTCACATCTCCACACTTTCAACCATACCTTCACTGAGAGAATTTTTCCCTTTTTCCATCCAGGATGGAATATAGATGGAAAAAACTCAGGAGCTCTAAAAATCTGCAGCATTAAAGGGCACTGACAGATCCATCCCATAATTTCACCCAATCCCCCTGCCACCTGCAAACTGTAAACTGATGGGGGTCAGTCTCAGTCACAGGTGGGCAGCTAAGCTAGGGTAATATTCTGGGAATAAACCCTGAATCAGAAATGGAACTTGAAATATCAGCAAGGAGCTCTGTTGGGCTTGGGGGAGAAAACAGGGGGAGAGAAGAATCAGATGGTGGCTCAAATATAGAGATGCATTTACTGGATAGAATGGGCTGTTAATGGCACACATTAAGGGAGATGTTGATGTGACTGTTAATAATCCAACAACCAGCTCTTGGTACAGGGCTCATTCTGTCACTAGCAGCTAGTGGTATTATTGCTATGTTATTAATCCAGACATCCAAGTAATGTTCTGGAAGCCTGTGTTCAAGTTCCGCCATAGCAGATAGTGGAATTTGAGTTCAATTTTTAAAAAAAAATTGAATTAAATCCTTAATAATGATCATGAAACCTGACCATCAGAGCAAAAAAAACTCTGGTTCACTACTGTCCTTGAGGGAAGGAAACTGCCACCCTTACCTTGTTATGCCTACATGTAACTAAAATCCCACAACAACGTGGTAGACTCTGGACTGCCGTCTGGGCAATTTGGGATGGCCCATAAATGCTGGCTTTGTGGAAAAGTGGAATTTGAGCTGATTTAATAAAGTTTGGAATATTACACTTGCCTCAGTAAAGACAGTTATCACTGACTTTTGTTTAGAGGCCCATCAGATTCAATGACGTCCTTTCAGGAAGAAAATAAGCCATCCTTACTGGTATGGCTGACCTATATCGCCAGTCCTGTAGCAATAACTCTTAGCTGCACTTGAAATAGGCTCGCAAGCCATTCAGTTCAAGGGTAACAATGGCAACGAAGAACCTGTCCATTCTAGCCAACAATATAGAGCACCAACAACGCTCTGGAGGAGAGAGTTCCAAATATTCACAACTTTTTGAATGAAGAGATTCCTTATCTCAGTCCTAAATAGTTGGCCCCTTATGCCGAGACTGTGCCCCGACATTCTCCCCACTGTGCGCCCAGATGGCCCAGCCTATCCAGAAACAGCCTTTCAATGTTGGCCTCGTCAAGGCCCCATCAGAATCCATAGAAACTATAAATTGTTTTCAAAACATTTTTGCCTCCTTTTTGAAAGTAACCTTCTTCATTATTTCCATTCTAAACCATGATTCTTAAACATTTCATAGTAACACTTGATTTACTTCAAGTTACTATGAATACCATAAAAGCTGGTCACGCAGCTTGAAAATGTTATGGTATAGATGACAGAAGATGAGAATGTCCATTCCACTCTCCATGTCCAATGCATCTTTGAAACGTTTCCAGAGCAGGACTGTCTTTGAAGCGTTTGGCTTCTTGGGTCTTCTTCACTAACAATATTTAACAAAAGGAAATAAAAGATGCAAAATGCTACTTTGTGAAGTTGCTTGTTTTTTTTTATCCTATTTGTCTTTTCTGTTTCTCAAACAAGCTTTCCTGGAACATTGAATACAACACATTTATGTACCCATGGATGTTGCTGGCTGACCAGCATTTATTGCATGTCCCTGCCAGTGGGTGGTAGCGAGCTGCTTTCTTGAAACGCGGGAGTCCACATTATGTATAGATTCGTAAGTGTCAACAGATTGGAAACAGACCTTTTGGTCCAACCAGTCCATGCCGACCGCGTTACCAAACTGAACTAGTCTCACCTGCCTGCGTCTGGCTCATGCCGCTCCAAACCTTTCCTATTCATGAACTTATCCAAATGTCTTTTAAACGTTGCAACTCCATTTGAATCCACCACTTTCCCTGGCAAAGTAAACTTATATCAATAGCAGACAGAAATAATTTTTTTTCCCAACTGTTTTATTATGAGGGTTCATTGAAAATCTTTGTGTCTGGGACCGCAACAGTCTTTCCGCTCGAAAAGATTGCCGTCTCGGTGACAGTGACCCGCTCACATACGAACAGGCCATTCACGCTCGAGCCTGCCCTATCATTTTAGATCACGGTCGATCACTTCAAGGTCACTTTCCAACACTGCTCTACTTTACTTAATGTCATTAGTCTCCTGAAACCTGTCTTGAAACTGCTCAAAAATTAAGTCTGCAGAGCATTCTCTCATATTCGCCCACGCTGTGAGTGAAGAAAGCCCTCACAACGACAATGCACAATTCTTTCCGTGGCAGAAGCGTGGAACGTTTGCAGACAGGCGAAATCTTTCTGCACTCCGCGCAAAAACTATCATGCATTGGCCGGGAATCGAACCCGGGCCTCCCGCGTGGCAGGCGAGAATTCTACCACTGAACCACCAATGCAACTGTTCTTACACACTGCTGCAACTCCAATACAATTTGACTTCCAGCAGAAAGTTAAATAGGTATTACTGAAATAGTGGCAAACCAAGCAGGAAGGTCGCAATGAAGGGCCGTTTGTTTGATCAGTTTGGCAAACACAGCAGAACCGCCCCGAATAGACAGAAGAAAAACAGGGTTTCTCTAATCAGCTCTGTTATTTTAAGTAGTTTAACTGAACTAAGCTGCCACAGCGACGTTGACCCACAATGCGCTCAGGAAAGGACTTCCAGGATTTTGACCCAGTGACAATGAAGGAATAGCGACACATTTCCAAGACGGGCTAGAGTGACTTGGAGCGGAACTTGCAAGTGTTGGTGTTCCCATGTATTTGCTGCTCTTGTCCTTCTACATGGAAGTGGTTGTGGACTTAGAAGCAGCTGCCTAAGGATTTTAGGTGAATTGCTGTGAGGCAGTTTGTGGGTAGTACACATAGCTGTTACTGAGTGTCCATGATGCAGAGAGTGAACGCTTGTGGATGTGAAGTCAAGCAAGCAGGTTGCTTTGTCCGGGATGGTGTCAGATAATGTTGGTACTGCATCCAACCTAGCAAATGCAGAATATTCTATCACACTCTTGACTTCTGCCTTGTAGATGGGGGACAGGTTTTGGGGAGTTAGGAGGTGAATTACTCAATGCGGTATTCCTGGCCTCTGAAGTGGACTTGTAGCTACTGTATTTATATGTTGAGTCCAGTTGAGTTTCTGGTCGATGGTAACCCTCAGGATGTTGTTAGTGGAGCATTCAGTGATGGTAATCACCGCTGTTTCTCACGGGTCAGTGTGAGTTAAAGTCTTATTAGAATAGCCTTTACTGTCACTCAAATGAGTGCAGTGAAAAGTTTGTCATGCCACCTCTGGGCGCCATCTTAGGTACAGTGTACCTAGGGACGGATATGTTAAGTTTTGTCACAGAATTGAAATAGTGAAAAAGTTTAGCATGGGAATTCGGAAGTCAAAGTCCAGAATTAGAATAAAGGTGTCTTTAAATTATTCAAATTCTAGTCCTTTGCCAGCAGGAGTCCATGTTGGTCATTGCCTATTATAGGTGTGGTGCGAATGTTACTCACCACTTGTCAGCACTTGGATGCTGTCCTGATCTTGTTACATTTGAACATGGACTGCTTCAGTATCTGAGGGGAGTGGTTCTGAACATCGTGCAATCATCAATGAAAGTCCCAGTAATGACCTTATGATGGAGTGAAGGTTATTGGCAAAGCAGTTGAACATGATTGGGCCTAGAACACCGCCCTGAGGAACTCTTGCAGCGATGCCCTGGAGCTGAAATGTCTGTCCACAATTCTGCTACCAGGGATGACTCCAGCCAAGGGAGAGTTGGCTCCTGATAGCCATTGATTCCAGATTTCCTAGGGCTCCTTGATGTCTCATTTGGCCAAATATGGCCTTGATGTCAAGGGCTGTTCACTTTCACCTTCCCTGTGGAGTTGAGTTCTTTTGTTCATGCTTGAACCAAGGCTGCAATGAGGTCAAGAGCTGAGCAGCCCTGGCATAACCCAAACTGGGTGTCAGTGGGCAGGTACTGCTTGATAGCACCATTGACACTTGCCATCACTTTACTGATTTTTGATGGTAGACTGCTGGGGCAGTAAATGGCCAGGTTGAATGTGTTCTGCTTTTTTGTGTATAGGACAAACCTGGGCAATTTCCCACATTTTCAGATTGATTCCAGTATTATACTGGAAGACCTTGGCTAGACGAACAACAAGCTCTGGAGCAGAAGTCTGCAGTACTATGCCAGAATGTTGACAGGTTCTGTAGCCTTTGCAGTACCCAGTGCCTCCAACAATTTCTTGATATCAAGTAAAGTGAATCAAATTTGCTGAAGTCTGGTATCTGTGATCCTGGTACCACTGGAGGAGTTTGAGATGGATTGTCCACTTGGTACTTCTGGCTGAAAATTGCTGTGAATACCTTAGCATTATGTTTTGCACTGATGTGTTTGGTTCTTCCATCATTGAGGATGGGGATATTTGTGGATCATCTTCCTCCATTAAGCTGTATAGTTGTCCACCACCATTCACAACTGGATATAGCAGGACTGTGGGATCCATTGGACGTGGGATCACTTAACTCTGTCTATCATTTGTTGCTTATGCTGTTTGGCATGCAAGTAGTCCTGTTTGGTAGCTTCACCACCTTGGCACCTCATTTTTAGGTATGCCTGATGCTGCTCTTGGCTGGCTTTCCTGTACTCTCAATTGAACCAGCGTTGATCCCCTGATTTGATGGTAGTAGTTGAGTGGGAGGATATGCCAGGCCATGAGATTGCAGTGTAGGCTGGAGGACAATCCTGCTGCTGTTGTTGCTCCATGGTGCCTCATAGATGCCCAGTCTTGAGTTGCTAGATCTATCTGAAGTCTGTCCCATTTAGCACAGTGATAGTGCTACACAAAATGTGAAGGTGAGACCTCATTTCGATGTGGACTGTGCGGTGGTGACTCTGACTGATACTGTTGAAGGAGTAAGTAGAGTTAACAACACAACAACTCTTATTAGGAAGTGCTGCAGCAAGATCCTGCAAGCGGAACACAATCAGGAGGAAACATCCGCTGAAATAGCAAGATCCTGCATGTGAAAAACAACAGCAGCACTAACCTTCACCCGCTTTGTGAGGCGCCTGGAACAGATTAAATAACTGTGTACATGACTTGGTCAGGGGGTGGGGTGTGGTGAGTAACATCAAATGTATAAAAGTTTTGAAATTGTCTGTAATAGCTGAGAAGTTTGGTGAGGCCCCTTTGAAGTCCCTGCTCCTCTCAAAAGCTTTTGTTAATAAAGCTGTGACTAACTCACTCACTACAGAATTGTACTTGGTAATATTTTACCTACAACACTGTCATAGACGGACGCAGATTGGTAAGGACAAGGTCAACTGTTCTTTTCCCTATTATTGGTTCCCTGAACACCTGCCACATAAATCAGTCAAGAAGCTATATCTATTAGGACCAGACTATCCCGATCAGCAGTGTTGCTTGGTAGTGGATGTTGAATTTCTCCCCCAAAAAGAGTATATTTTGTGCCTTTGCCATCCTTAGTGCTTCCTTAAAGTGCTGTTCAACATGGAGTAGTGATTCATTTCCTGAAGGAGTATGGTACATGGAAAAGCAGCAAGAGGTTTCCTTGCCCATGTTTATGCTGAAGCCTTGAGGCTTCATGGGTCTGAAGTCAGTATTGAGGACTCACAAAGCCACTCTCTCCCAACAGTTTACCACTGTGCCTCCAACTCTGCTGGGTCTGTCCTGCTGGTGATACAAGACATATCTAAGGACATTATCTGCAAGGTATGTTTCTGTGAGTATGATGCTGTTGCTTAACTAGTCTGTGAGACAGCTCTCCTAATACTAGCATTAGCCTATAGATGTTAGTAAGGTTGACTTTATAGGGCCAAAGGTTTTTTTCAAGTGCCTAGATCTATGACAGGTGGTTCAATGCTTTAATATTTTTGTGGAGACTTCATAAGAATTGATACAACTGAGTGGCCATTTCAGAAGGCAGTTGAGAGTGGCTCTCATGTAGGCCAGATCAGCTGAGGATGGCAGATTTCCTCCCCTGACAGGCATTAGTGAGTCAGGTGGATTTTTCTGACAATTGATAATGATTTCATTTTTAATTCCAGATACTTTTAATTGAATTCAAATCCCACTATCCAGCATGTTGGGATTTGAATTTGCATACCGCAAAAATTTTCTGAGTTTCTGGATTAATAGGCTAGCCGCAAGGCCATTGCCTCTCCTTGATTAAACTGACAATGTTACAATATGAAAGAACACAAGGCCTAAATGTAAAAAAATCTTAACTAATCTTTGCCAAAAATCTGAATGAAATGGCTTTGATCTTGAGAACGCGATTGAGAAATGATAGAAAGACGTGGCTGTAATCCTAATTAGCAAAGCCAAGTACAGTGCATTGGAGTAAAAGGCTCCGATGATAATAGCACAAGAGGTCAATCAGATGACCATATCTGCTCCAGTTGAAGATCTAACTAGATTTGCTCCCTTTTCCAGCTCGTGACCCATACCCCTAGTAGCTATGGCAAGTGAATATCTAAATACTGATTCAATGTTGCAAGAATTTTTGGCTCAACTACACTTTCAAGAATTCCAGATTCCCAACAACTTCTGGGTGAAAACAAAATCTATCCTCGATTCTCTTCAATGCTTTCTACCTCTTACTCTGAAGATCTTACTCCCTGATTATGGGGAAATAAAGGACCTGCCTATCCAGCCTGTCTAGGTCCCTCACACAGCTTTCTAAGATCCCCTATCAACTTTTGTTGCTCCAAGGAATATAACCTCAGCCTATCCAAACTTTTGTCATAGTTCAGAACTATCGACTCAGAAAGTAACCTGGTAAATTTTCTCTGCACCTTCTCTAGAGCAATCACATTCTTCCTGAAAGTGTGGCGATACCTACACACAGAACTCCAGTTGTGGCCTAATCAAAGCCTTGAACAGTTTTATACATAATCTCCCTGCTCTTTATTCTATTTCTTAGCTAATAAAGGCTGGTATCCCATGTTCCTTCTAGATTGCCTTATCTAACTGTCCTGTTACCTTCAGGTATCTGTGGATATGTATGATGTGGAGGTGGCAACATGACACCAGGTTATAGTCCAACGGTTTATTTGAATACAAAAGCTTTCAGAGCCTCAGTCCTTCTTCATGTGGTAGAGAAAGAGGTAGTATCAGATTTATAAGTGATCAATTTATAAGTAAAAAATCAAATGTTTACACCGTTGATAAGGATGTACTAAACAAACCTAAGATGTGGTTAAATCTTTAGTCGGTAAGAACGTTTTAATATATTAATATGGATATGTAAATCCAAAAGTTCCTTTCAAGTCACAGTCATGAGGGAACTAAAGGTTTTATCAGTGTAAAGAAGAGACAGTTTAGATCAATGTATCTGTGAGACCATGTTTAGCATCTGTGTTTTAGTTTGGAGTCAGCCTGGTTTTATTTCTAAAGTAGGAATTTATAAAACGTTATCTTGACAGACTGTCTATAAATTGTGCTTTCTGAATAAAACAAAATATATCTGCAAATACAAATTCACCCCGTAGATTCAAGTGTGCGCGTGATAGCTGGGGAAAGAGACACAGTGAGCACGGGTGAAAGTGTACGCGATTGAGAGTATGCGCGAGAGACTGCGCGCGTGAGTGAATGAGAGAGAATGTTTGTGGCGCGGGGTGTGGGATGGAGTGTGCGCGCGTGTGAGAGCGTGTTTGTTGGGGGGGGGTGGTGTGTGGAAGAGAAAGCGCGTGCACGCGCGCGCACGCATGTGCATGACGCAGAAAGTGTGTGCGTGGCACGTGGGAGACAGTGCGTGAGTGCGCAGTGTGGTAGGTCACCTGTAGTGCAACATGAACCTAAGATCCCGGTTGAGGATACGGAAATGTACACGTACACAAAGATGTGTGACCTTTGGCATTTTCCAGAGTCCATCCATTCATAGAATAATCCTTTGCCGTGGCAGCCCTCCCCAAATGCATTACTTTCGAGGGATGAAATCTATTTGCCACTGCTCTGGCCCACCCGACCAGTTCTTATCAGCCTCTTGCAGTTTACTATTTACCACTCTACCAAGTTTTGTGTAATCCACAACTTCTTGACTATTTCCCCTACATTTAAGTCTGAATCATTTATTTACACCTCAAACAGTAATTACTCCAGGACCATAACGTGCAGAATCCTACTGGAAATAGACATCCAGTTATAGACGCAACCCTTAAACATCACCCTCTGCTTCTTGCTTCTCAGCTAATTTTGGATCCAAAGTGCCACTTTGTCTTAGATCCTATGGAATCTTACTCTTTTTGACCCATCTGCCATAAAGGAACATATCAATAACATTGCTGAAGTCCAGTGGAGCTCATAACTATACCTTGAAAAAGTATGAAAAAATACAGAGTCGAGAAGAAAAACTTTACCTCCATCATAGTCACATTAAATGTCATTGTGACTCGGATTAGAGCATGATAGGGCAGAAATCGGATCTGTGAGGGACTCAAACATGGAGAAACTAACCCCACAAATGACTAACAACAAACTCCTCTCACCTGCATAAACCAATTGCGTAATCACTGACACCAATCTCCTCTCAACTGACATAACCAATCTGAATCATTAACACCAATCTCATCTAACATAACAATGACATAAATTTCTTCTTATTAGATATGAAGCAACTCCAAAGATTAATTGCAATCTGTTACTTGGAGTGGACATTTTCCATTAATGTTCATAATAGAGTTCTGTACCAGATGGAAGGTCAAAACTTGGAGGCTCTCCAATTCTCCTTCCTTCTGTCGGATATCAGAGCTGCTACTGTGATGGATGTGCATGTCAGAAAGAATGGTCAGTAAGGATTAAACGGTACTTCCTAATTGCAGTTGTTAATTGAAACGTTTTTGGCTCAGAATTGTACCAAAGGCCAAAGGATGAAATTAAAAGGTGCTAATATTGTTGTAAACTTATTCCTAATGAAAATTCTTCAATTATAGGTGACGATCGTGGATATTGTTCTTCAAGACAGTCTCATGAAACTGCAGACTTGAAAGCACAATCAGCAAAAGACAACATTACGACATGTATTTATATTGTACCTTTAATGTAATGGAACACAGTACACTGCACAAGAGCACTATAAAACAACATTTGACAATAATCCATAGAGAAGTAATTAGGTCAGATGACTACTGGCTTAGTTAAAGATGTTGGTTTTGAGGAGTGACTGCAAGGAGGAACCTGAGGAAGACACACAGACAGACTTAGAATTGCAGAGTTGACTGACAATGGAGAAACAATTATAATTGGGAATATACGAGGCTAGAATTACGGGACTGTGGATATTGCATGAGGTTCAGGGGAAGGGGTAAATTAGAGAGATCGGCAAGGGCAAAGCTGAAGAGAGAGTTTAAAATAATGCTGAAAACTGTAAAGTCAAGATTACGTTTAATTGCAGGCCAATTCACGTTAGTGCACCTGAAAAATGGAGAACAAGGATTTGCTGTGAATTAAGACATGGGCAGCTGAGTTTTGGATGACAAGAAAATTACAAGGGCTGGAATACGGCAGACCAACTGGGAATGTTAAAAAAAAATTGAGTCAAGAGGAAACAATGGCATGAACAAGGATTTCAGCAGACTTGAACTAAGATGGAGTGAAGCCAAGCGATTTGATGGTGGTAGAAGTAGGCAATGTAAATGATAACAGGAACATGAGTTTGGAAGTTAATCTCAGGACTAAAAATGATACTGAGGTTGTAAGCAGAAGAAGACAGAGTCAATCTCAGACTATTTTCAGGAAGAGGGATGTAGTCAGTAGATTGGAAATGGTGCTGAGAGTCGGTGCTAAAAATCGATTACTTCAATTCTTGTCAATAGTTAGTAGGAGGAAATTTCTGTCCATCTAGTTCTGGATGTTGGATAAGAAATCAGGTAACTGAGGAAACAGGGCAGAGTCAAGCCAGCTTGTGATGCAGAATATGAAACAACAGCACAGTTATAGGGATGATTAACATCAAAAGAAACAAATTCAATCTGTCAGAATGAATGTCACTCAGTACTGGACAGTATCAACAGCAGTAACGAAATTGCAATCCGACTCCTGCAGTCATTTGTGACGTCGCTGGTGGCTCAGCAGGTTGGATGATTGAGTGAATCCTTTCCCACATATTGTGCAGGTAAATGGCCTCTCCCCAGTATGAATTCGCTGGTGTGTCAGCAGAATGGATGAACTCATGAATCCCTTTCCACATATGGAGCAGGTGAATGGCCTCTCCCCACTATGAACTCTCTGATGTATCAGGAGTTTGGATGAGTTCATGAAACCCTTCCCACACACAGAGCAGATGAAAGGCCTTGCTTCAGTGTGAGTTCGCTGATGTATCACAAGAGTTGACGACTGAGTGAATCCCCTCCCACACATGGAGCAGGTGAATGGCCTCTCTCCAGTGTGAACTCGCTGGTGTTTTAGCAAGTTGGATGGATGATTGAATCCTTTCTCACAAACGGAGCAGGTGAATGGCCTTTCCTCAGTGTGAACACGCTGGTGTGTCAGAAGTGTAGATGACTGAGTGAATCCTTTCCCACAAACAAAGCACGTGAATGGTCTGTCCCCACTGTGAATTCGACGATGTTTCAGCAGGTTGGATGGATGATTAAATCCTTTTCCACAGATAGAGCAGGCGAAAGGCTTCATCTCAGTGTGAACCCTCTGGTGTGTCAGGAGATTGGATGACTGAGAGAATTCCTTCCCACACACAGAGCAGGTGAAGGGTTTCACTTCGGTGTGAGTTCTCTGGTGTGTTACGAGATTAGATGATTGAGCAAATCCTTTTCCACACATGGAACAGGCGAAAGGCCTCTCCCCAGTGTGAATGCGACGATGGTTTTCCAGCAGGGATGGGTAATTGAATCTCTTTCCACAGTCTCTACATTTCCATGGCTTCTCCATGGTGCGGGTATCCTGTCCCTCTGCAGGTCGAATGACCAGTTCAAGCCTCATAAACACAAAGAGCCCTTCTAGAAGTCCTCCCTGCTGGGAATGGTGCGATGTCTTTTGAGGGCATGTAACTAGTTAATGCTGTTTCCACATTCAGTGGAAACACTTACTTGGCTGTTTGCATCTCATTGCTTTTCCAGTCAGGCTGATTTGAGAAATACAGCAAACATTTTACTTGCCATAGTCATGAACAATGGCATTCAGGCCTTGATGAATCGAGTGATCGTGCTGGTGCGTGACATCATGTATAACTCAAATTTCTCATCTAGAAATTGTCCTCTTCTAAAATTCTATACAGAGTTGTTTACAAATGATTTCGTGCAAATTCAGAAGTGATTAAGAACAATTTTTAACCTCATTTCTAAGGAACAAATTTACCACTCATTTCACCAAACTGTGTTCCACGCACTTGCCCATTTTCAGGCACTGAAATTGGATCCCACCGCTCCATCCTCACTATTTCTTTCTTCCGGGGCCAATTTTCATTCTCCCTGTGCTCGGGTTGATTTCAGTTCAGTCTTCAAAAAGCCTACGTTGTGAAGAAGTGTCAAAGGACTAGAAACGCTAGCTCTGCTTTCCTCTCTCCACAGGTGCTGCGGGACTTGTTAAATGTTCCAAGAAATTGCTTCTGTTTGCTGTCAATTATTTTACTGCGCTAGTCCGGGGGGCCATGAGTCCCGCCTACACGAGTGTACCGAAGTGGACGCGCTTGAGCATTGCTTCCTGTTCAATCACTGCCTCCTTTACAAAGATGGCCACCGGAGTAAACACGGCCCGTGCACGGAGAGGAAGACACACCTTTCCTGATCGGGTCTGACAGATGCTGGCAAGACGGCGGAGACCGTGAACCAGCAATGCGGAATGCAGGAGGGGCTTTTCGGCACTTATTCGGCGGCCTCTGACCTGTCGCGGTTACTCCTGAAGCAGCCAGATCAGCTTGTGGCTTCGGTAGGTGACGGGCATTCACAATTCTCCGCCGCTGAGGGAAGCCCGGAGAGCCTCACAGCGCATGCGTGAGCGCCTGTCCGTGCTTGCGCATTCAGTTATTGACGGTGGATTGTCTGGAGCGCACGTGTCACATAACATGTGATAATGGGAACTGAACATGCTGGAGAATCCAGGATAACAAAGTGTGAAGCTGGATGAACACAGCAAACCAAGCAGCATCTTAGGAGCACAAAAGCTGACGTTTCGGGCCTAGACCCTTCATCAGAGAGGGGGATGAAGATGGGGTTCTGGAATAAATAGGGAGAGAGGGGGAGGCGGACCGAAGATGGAGAGAAAAGAAGATAGGTGGAGAGGAGAGTATAGGTGGGGAGGTAGGGAGGGGATGGGTCAGTCCAGGGAAGATGAACAGGTCAAGGAGGCAGGATGAGGTGGTAGGTTGGGAAATGGAGGTGCGGCTTGAGGTGGGAGGAAGGGATGGGTGAGAGGAAGAACAGGTTGGGGAGGCAGAGACAGGCTGGGCTGGTTTTCGGATGCAGTGGTGGGAGGGGAAGAACTGGGCTGGTTTTGGGATGCAGTGGGGGAAGGGGAGATTTTGAAGCTTGTGAAGTCCACATCGATACCATTGGGCTGCAGGGTTCCCAAGCGGAATATGAGTTGCTGTTCCTGCAACCTTCGGGTGGCATCATTGTGGCACTGCAGGAGGCCCATGATGGACATGTCATCTGAGGAATGGGAGGGGGAGTTAAAATGGTTCGCGTGATACGTTGTAACCCACCCTCCTGCAAAAATTCCATCCCCCATTGCCAATTCCTCCGCCTCCGCCGCATCTGCTCCCAGGATGAGGCATTCCACTCCCGCACATCCCAGATGTCCACGTTCTTCAAGGACCGCAACTTTCCCCCCGCAGTGGTCGAGAACGCCCTTGACCGTGTCTCCCGCATTTCCCGCAACACATCCCTCACACCCCGCCCCCGCCACAACCGCCCTCAGAGGATCTCCCTCGTTCTCCAATACCACCCCACCAACCTCCGGATACAACGCATCATCCTCTGACACTTCCGCCATCTACAATCCGACCCCACCACCCAAGACATTTTTCCATCCCCACCCTTGTCTACCTTCCGGAGAGACCACTCTCTCCCCGACTCCCTTGTCTGCTCCACACTCCTCTCCAACCCCACTACACCCAGCACCTGCCCCTGCAACCTCAGGAAGTGCTACACTTGCCCCCACACCTCCTCCCTCACCCCCATCCCAGGCCCCAAGATGACCTTCCATATCAAGCAGATGTTCACCTGCACATCTGCCAATGTGGTATATTGTATCCATTGTACCCAGTATGGCTTCCTCTACATTGGGGAAACCAAGTGGAGGCTTGGGGACCGCTTTGCAGAACACCTCCGCTCGGTTTGCAACAAACAACTGCACCTCCCAGTTGCGAACCATTTCAACTCCCCCTCCCATTCCTCAGACGACATGTCCATCATGGGCCTCCTGCAGTGCCACAATGATGCCACCCGAAGGTTGCAAGAACAGCAACTCATATTCCGCTTGGGAACCCTGCAGCCCAATGGTATCAATGTGGACTTCACAAGCTTCAAAATCTCCCCTTCCCCCACTGCATCCCAAAACCAGCCCAGTTCTTCCCCTACCCCCACTGCATCACACAACCAGCCCAGCTCGTCCCCTTCTGCCACTGCATCCTAAAACCAGCCCAGCCTGTCTCCGCCTCCCTAACCTGTTCTTCCTCTCACCCATCCCTTCCTCCCACCTCAAGCCGCACCTCCATTTCCTACCTACCACCTCATCCCGCCTCCTTGACCTGTCCATCTTCCCTGGACTGACCTATCCCCTCCCTCCCTCCTCGCCTATACTCTTCTCTCCCCTTATCTTCTTTTCTCTCCATCTCCGGTCCGCCTCCCCATCTCTCCCTATTTATTCCAGTTCCCTGTTCCCATCCCCCTCTCTGATGAAGGGTCTAGGCCCAAAACGTCAGCTTTTGTGCTCCTGAGATGCTGCTTGGCCTCCTGTGTTCATCCAGCTCCACACTTTGTTATCTCACATAACATGTACTGCCCCTGCAAGTGTCTTACCCTTGCAGGCCGCAGCTAATGTGATATGCCTGTGAACCTGGGTTTAATTTACTGAATGGTTTAATTTTTAAAAAAAATTGCATTCTATGTAGTAAAGAATCATTACAATGTTTTTCTCCTACTTGAAACCTAGCTGCTAAATGATGTGATGGGTCTTGGCTGAATAGAACTGTCAGTGAAACAGATAGGCATTTTCATCCTAAAGAGGCGAGCAGAACTTAAAATAAGTTGTGGAGGCCAAGCCATTAAGTGGTTTCAGTGTCGAGATAAGAGCAAATTACTGCAGATGCTGAAACCTGAACTGAAAGCAAAGAAAAGTGCTGGAGGTCACAGCGAGTCAGCCAGCATCCATGGAAAGAAAACCAGCTGACATCTCGAGTCTGGATGATTCTGGTGAAGAGTCATCTAGACTCAAAATGTTAGCTTGTTTTCTTTCCAGGGATGCTGCTTGGCTCACTGTGATCTCCGGCACTTTTGTTTTCAGTTAAGATAAAGGTAGACAGGTTCTTAATTAGTTATGCGCTTCAGATTGGTATGACAGGTCGGCACAACATTGAGGGCCGAAGGGCCTGTACTGTGCTGTAATGTTCTATGTTCTATGTTCTATGTTCTAAGGGATCAAGGCTTACAGTGAGAGGGCTGGAGAATTGGATTGAGAAACATATCGGCCCTGATTGATTGGCAAAGTAGACCCAATGGGCTGAGTGACATAATTGTGCTCCCACATTCTTATGGTCATATATCATTTCCATTCATATCATGATTAGTATTTTGATTGATTACTCTAGGGATCAGTGAAGCACTTGCCTTTTGTTTTACTCGAATACGTCTGCCCTATGCATCTAATCTTGTTCTGGCTTCTCTGCAGATAGGTTTCAATACAACAAGGATAAGACATTTCATTTCATACACTAGAAATGACTTAGATAAGGAAAAGGCCTGTGTCTCTGTAGGGCTTAATATTGATGCATGGACACAATAGATATCACTTTGTTGATTTTTAGAAATAACAGACTAATCAGGGCATAGATCATTAGCACAGTTGCAAAATCAAAGTTCTAAGGGTGAATAGTTATGCAGACAATAACAAAATTAATATCTACTGGACATTAAAAACATTAATATTAAATTGCAGTTTTGTGATAGGAGGAGGGCCGAAAGACAGAAATCAGAAGTTGTGAAAGTCACAGCATGGTGAGGGTGACAGGGCATGAGGCAAGCCTAACTTAATTGACACAAGCTGTGTGAGGAACTAACAGTACAAACAGGGCATATGACCCATGATATAATCATGGTGCATAAAGGTAATCTCACACAATATGGTATGATATGAGATCTGTGGAAGTTTTGAGATATTTCTCAACATGCTTTGAGGGTTTCACCCTCATGTGCATGGGTGTGTTAATAAATTGCCACCTGCATTTCAATGCTGACTCTTGTCAAGTCATAGAAACATACGACACTGACACATCCCCGTTGGCTCAACTCATCCATGCTAATTAAGTTTCCTAAACTTAACTCAGAGCTGGTCAGAACTGCCGATGCTGGAGTCTGAGATAACACAGTGTGGAGCACGAGGAACAAAGCAGGCCAGGCAGCATCAGAGAAGCAGGAAAGTTAACATTTCGGGCTGTGACTCCATTTCTGATGAAGAGTCCTGACCCAAAATGTTAGCTTCCCTGCTCCTCTGATGCTGCCTGGCCTGCAGTGTTCGTCCAGTTCCACACGGCTTTATTCTAAACTGAACTGGATTCTTTTGCCCACATCCCTCTAAACTTCCCTTACCAATGTCTTTTAAATATCATAACTGTATCCACCTCTACTAGTTCCTCTGGCAGCTAATTCATTTATGCAGCACCCTCTGTGTGAAAAAACTTGCTCAAGTTCGCTTTAAATATTTCTCCTTCAACCTTAAAACTATATCCTCATGTTTTTGCACCTTCCAACCTGAGGAAAAGAACTTGGCCATTTGTCTCATCTACGCCCCTCATGACTTTATAAATTTCTTTGTGTGTGTGTGTCTCTGTCTGTCTCTCTCTCTCTCTCTGCTGCTGCTTCGCTCTGGTGTGTCCAGACACGCCTCTAAGGAGGCTGGAGAGTGGGAGCAACCTTCTTGAATTGTCCAATGACTTGACCAATCAGGGTCATCCACTTAATTTGGTTTACCACCTTGAAATGTTGTTAATGCCTTTCTATGGCTTTTGACCCAGAATATGCACTGGTCTTTTGTTTCACTCAGACATGTCTGCCCCATGCATCTAGTCTTGTTTTATTTGTCAGGAAATGTTGAACTGCCTTTTTACACTCACTAATGTGTTCTAGTTTCTCTCTGGTTTTCGACTGTCAATGCTCGAATTTTGAAAAGCCCTGTCTTCAGGCAGAATTATCTCTGTGTATGTCTTGACTGAGTCATTTCCAGCACACCTTGCTTTTTGTGCCAAATTTTGTGCCATTTATATTTTAGTTGCTGTGCTTGTATTAATTTTATTTTACTTGAGCAGTTGCAGGGTGCTTTAATTGCATGTGGCAACCAAAATAAGACCCCACGAGTTAGCAAGACAACCCTCACAACTTGACTATTCCTCAATTAGTAGCGGGATATAGCTACGATTCAAATCTACAGCACCCATCTCTAGAAGTGTTCAGGTTTTGATCCTTGTGCAGTGTTGTTCTTCAAAGTTCTCCTCATGAAGGATTGTGGTGTTGGATTCTTATACAGGCTTTTGACTCTCAGGTCTATGATGTGATATTATTCTCTCAATTTTTTTCAACTATATTATTGACTACGTCTCTCGAAACATCAAGTCAGCGACTTACTTTCTTATGAGAAGTAGTTTCCCCGTAATTTATTATACTTGCCATTAACCCTCAGTTTGAGGACACATCCTGGTTTTGTAATTATCACTTTAAATTCTTCAGCAGTGCAGTAAATAACTCGAAGATGGCAGCAGAATAGCATTGCTGCTTTTGAGCTCCTGGTCCAGGATTTGTCCAGCTCCGTCTACTTTCTTTGTTTCTTCTTTATTTCTTTTTCCTTTGCTCTTGTTTTGTTTTTTTTTCTCTTTTAAAGCCTTTCTCAGAATCGTCAGTGAGGTGAGAATGTGCATGGCCCTCCTGGTATGTGCAGCAGTGGTGACAACAGGAGAGTGGAATGTGCAGCACAGAAGAGAAAGCAAGCCTTGCAGCATGGAGGAGAGAGCAAGCCCTGTTTGTCAACATGGTTGAAAAACAGATAGTTACAAATTGTTACCCCTCCAAAACCTCAAACTGTCCAAGCTGTGATGGACTTCATGTCAGGGTCTTAATTGCAAGGTAATCAGATAGGGTCAGAGATAACAAAGTGTAGAGCTGGATGAACACAGCAGGCCAAGCAGCATCAAAGGAGCAGGAAGGTTTGGAAAGGGAAAGTTATGTTTAACAAATCTATTGGAGGGAGTTATTTGAGGAAGTAATATGCAGTGGGAAAAGAAGAATCAATGGAAGTACTGCACTTAGATTTACAGAAGGCATTTGAAAGGGTGCCACATCAAAGATTATTGTGGAATTAAATGTCCATAATAGAGGGTTGGGGTTAGCATGGCCAGAAGTTTGGCTGGGTAACAGGAAGCACAGTTGAGATAAATGCATCTTTTTAAGGTGAACAAGATGTAACGAGTGTTGTTTAACAGATCAGCGCCATGTGCTCAACTGTTTACAATTTATATAAATGACTTGAATGAGGAGACGGATTGGTCTGAACTGCTCTTAACAATTTTGCGTGTAAATTAATCAATTGGAAAACATGTGAATGGTGGCAAATGGATTTTAAAAAAAAACATGATTTGGTAGTGGGGGAAATAAAACATCCAGTTGCATGTAAGAGCATTTCTGCATTTTAAAAAAATGAAAGGATAGAATGTATGGTTGCCAAATTTGCAGATGACGCAAAAACAGGTCAGAAGGTAAGTTTTGAAGAGGATGTAAGGAGGCTCCAAATGTTTAGACAAATTAAATGAGAAGTGGAATGTTATGTGGGGAAGTAAAGCTGTCCATGTTGACAGGAAGAAATTTTTTTTAAAACATTAGTCCCATGCTGACAGATTGCAGACCTCTGAGATGTAGAGGGATCTTTGTATCCTCTTGCATAAATGGCAAGTTTAGGATGTAGGCACATCAAGCAATTACGAGGCAGTTGAGTACAAAAGTGGGAAGGGCAGTTATACAGGGCATAGGTAAAACTGTATTGCCTGTATACAGTATTGGTCACCTTATTTAAGAGGATGTAAATGAGTTAGATTCAGATAAGGGAAGGTTTACCAGACTAATGAAATGGGTGGGTTGTCTTGTGAAGAAAAGGTGGACAGACTAGGCTGGTATTCATTGGTGATAGTAGGAACTGCCGATGCTGGAGAATCTGAGATAACACGGTGTGAAGCTGGATGAACACAGCGGGCCAAGCAGCATCAGAAGAGCAGGGAAGCTTGATGTTTCAAGTTGGGACCCTTCTTCCTGCTTCTCTGATGCTGCTTGGCCCGCTGTGTTCATCCAGCTTCACACCACATAATTTCTGGTATCCACTGGAGTTTGGAGTAAGAGGTCATTTGATTGAAATATAGAAGATCAAAGAAGTCTTGACAGGCTCCATATGGAAATAATGTTTCCTCTAACAAGAAAATTGAGACTAGGGGATCACCCACTGAAAACAGATGAGGCAAAATACTTTCTAAAAGGTCAACAGTTTTTCAAGCCCTTAATGAAAAGGTGGTGTAAGCAGAAGTCCTGGAATATTTTTGGGAAAGACGTAGATAACTGGTAAAGTGGGGGAGTGGTGAAAGGTTATCAGGGTAGACAGGAATATTGAACTGCAGTTCAATACTGATCTGATTGATTCATTGTACCTTATTAAATGGAGTAGGCTTGAGGGGCCAAATGCCCTAAACTTGCTTTTTATTTTATGTACATATCCTGTTGTTAATAATATCCAGGATAGGCCCATCCTCACTGGTTTCAGTTTCTGTGGATGTTAATAATCAAAAGCCCAATTAAATGGAGTAATATTCTAGATAAAAACATAAAATTTGTTAAACCATGTGTTAGCTTGTTTTTTAAAATAAAAACAATTACACAAATTAGTTATTTTTACAAAGCACTTGCAGTTTTGTCAATGAAAGTAATGCAGTAAGCTGGGGATATAAAAATCAGCGCAAGAGCAAGGAGGAGAATTAAAATAACAAACCTCTGGAATGAAGGTGTCCTTCCAGTGGTCACACGGCAAATGTTTTGTAGTTTTGTCAATGAAAGCAAGTGTGAGGAACTCACCAACTCCTTTACAACTAAGGCTGATTGCAGCTGCTGTTTCTGTTGCTTCCCTCCCATCCAACAGTCATTATATCCACTTTTTCTAGTTTTGTTTCACCTATCCTGCCAGATGCTCATAATGTGGCCTACACTGCACTGGAAGACCAGACATTTGCCGTGTGACCACTGCAAGGACACCTTCATTCCAGTGGTTTTTTATTTTAATTCTCCTCTTTGCTCTTGCGCTGATTTTTATGTCCTCAGCTTACTGCATTGTTCCAGGAAAACTCAATAGAAACTTGGGGCATGCAATTTATCTTTAGATAAGACATTTTGCAATCTCTGGGTTTGACATTGAGTTCAACAATTTCAGACTATGATCAATCTTGCTTTTGGCAGATCCATTGTGTTAAGTGCCAACTAAACAGCACAATGTCCTTTCAAGTTTTAATATTCAAGAATATTAATCCTTTCTGCTGAGAAAGTTATAAATCAATAGATCTTCTGTAGTCCCACTGATGATGAAATAAGAGATCCTTGAAGCTGGAATCACAGGTAGATAGGGTAGTGAAGGAGGCGTTTGGTGGAATGCCTTTATTGGTCAGTGCAGTGAGTGCAGGAGTTCAGAATTCATGTTGCAGATATACAGGACATTGGTTAGGCCACTTTTGCAATACTGTTAAATTCTTGTCTCCCTGTTATAGGAAAGATTTTGTAAAGCTTGAAAGGAAAATATTCAGAAGAATGTTGGCAGGATTGGAGGGAGCTTCAGGGACAGGTGGAAATAGGCTGGGGCTATTTTCCCTGGAGCATTGGAGGCTGAGAGGTGACCTTCTAGAGGTATAAAATTGGGAGGGGATGGATTGGGCAAATAGCCATGGTCTTTATCCCCAGGGTAGGGCAGTCCAAAACTAGAAGGTTTAGGTTTAAGGTGAGAGGGGAAAGATTTAAAAAGGCACCTAAGGGGCAACTTTTTCACAGAGGATGGTGCATGAATGGATTGAGCTGCAAGAGGAAGTGGTGCACGCAGACAAAATTACAACATTTAAAAGTAATCAGGATAGACACATGAGATAACAAGGTGTAGAGCTGGACGAACACAGCAGGCCAAGCAGCAGCAAATGGGAGCAAGAAAGCTGACGTTTCAGACCTGGACCCTTCTTCTGAAATATCTGCAGTTCCTGCTATCTCTGAAACAGGGCAGATACACGAATAGGAAAGGTTTACAGGGATATGGTCCAAATGCTGGCGAATAGGACTCGATTAAATCTGATCAACACAGGCGAGTTAGAGCAAAGGATCTGTTTTCATGCTGTATATCTAGCTCAATACCTGACTGAGAGGGTACCTCTCGCGTCTGTTGATGACGAAATCACTGCATCACGGGTGTCCCACTGATGACGGAACCAATCATCCGACTGCTTCAGTCAGAGCCCTGAGGAATCTGTCTCGATACATCGCGGATAATAAAATGTGAGGCTGGATGAACACAGCAGGCCAAGCAGCATCTCAGGAGCACAAAAGCTGACGTTTCGGGCCTAGACCCTTCATCAGAGAGGGGGATGGGGAGAGGGAACTGGAATAAATAGGGAGAGAGGGGGAGGCGGACCGAAGATGGAGAGTAAAGAAGATAGGTGGAGAGAGTGTAGGTGGGGAGGTAGGGAGGGGATAGGTCAGTCCAGGAAAGACGGACAGGTCAAGGAGGTGGGATGAGGTTAGTAGGTAGCTGGGGGTGCGGCTTGGGGTGGGAGGAAGGGATGGGTGAGAGGAAGAACCGGTTAGGGAGGCAGAGACAGGTTGGACTGGTTTTGGGATGCAGTGGGTGGGGGGGAAGAGCTGGGCTGGTTGTGTGGTGCAGTGGGGAGAGGAGACGAACTGGGCTGGTTTTGGGATGCAGTAGGGGAAGGGGAGATTTTGAAACTGGTGAAGTCCACATTGATACCATATGGCTGCAGGGTTCCCAGGCGGAATATGAGTTGCTGTTCCTGCAACCTTCGGGTGGCATCATTGTGGCGCTGCAGGAGGCCCATGATGGACATGTCATCTAAAGAATGGGAGGGGGAGTGGAAATGGTTTGCGACTGGGATGTGCAGTTGTTTGTTGCGAACTGAGTGGAGGTGTTCTGCAAAGCAGTCCCCAAGCCTCCGCTTGGTTTCCCCAATGTAGAGGAAGCCGCACCGGGTACAGTGGATACAGTATACCGCATTGGCAGATGTGCAGGTGAACCTCTGCTTAATGTGGAATGTCATCTTGGGGCCTGGGATGGGGGTGAGGGAGGAGGTGTGGGGGCAAGTGTAGCATTTCCTGCGGTTGCAGGGGAAGGTGCCGGGTGTGGTGGGGTTGGAGGGGAGTGTGGAGCGAACAAGGGAGTCACGGAGAGAGTGGTCTCTCCGGAAAGCAGACAGGGGAGGGGAAGGAAAAATGTCTTGGGTGGTGGGGTCGGATTGTAAATGCCGGAAGTGTCAGAGGATAATGCGTTGTATCCGGAGGTTGGTGGGGTGGTGTGTGAGAACGAGGGGGATCCTCTTGGGGCGGTTGTGGCGGCATCCCTAAATCAGCCCAGTTCGTCCCCTCCCCCCACTGCACCACACAACCAGCCCAGCTCTTCCCCCCCACCCACTGCATCCCAAAACCAGTCCAACCTGTCGCTGCCTCCCTAACCTGTTCTTCCTCTCACCCATCCCTTCCTCCCACCCCAAGCCGCACCCCCATCTACCTACTAACCTCATCCCACCTCCTTGACCTGTCCGTCTTCCCTGGACTGACCTATTCCCTCCCTACCTCCCCACCTATACTCTCCTCTCCACCTATCTTCTTTACTCTCCATCTTCGGTCCGCCTCCCCCTCTCTCCCTATTTATTCCAGTTCCCTCCCCCCATCCCCCTCTCTGATGAAGGGTCTAGGCCCGAAACGTCAGCTTTTGTGCTCCTGAGATGCTGCTTGGCCTGCTGTGTTCATCCAGCCTCACATTTTATTATCTTGGATTCTCCAGCATCTGCAGTTCCCATTATCTTCGATACATCGCGGCTTCAGTTCCCACATTGGTCGCTGAGTACACCACACCGTTGCCTCTGAACAACGGGGCTCTGCATTGGTCCATTCGTACGCGGTTGAGCTGGCGCCCGTTGGTCAACCTCCACGTCGATCAAGACCGAGCGGGCGTGGCACCTTGATCCTTCGGGTCGGACTGGTGAAGCGAAATGCCAATCAACGAGTGGGCGGGCCTCGTTGGGTAAGATCTCTCCCCATTGGCCCCAGGTTGGGAAGGCTCCAGGTTGACCAGGCCGTGGTTTGTGGGTGATATTTTAAATTTTTTGTTTCTCGCTCTGCGCATTGTCTGTGATATTCCGATTAACTGGCCGATAATTCAATGTGGCAAGGTAGCTTGAGGTCATTTTGTAGCGACTGGTAGTTGGAAAGCGACATGTACAACTACTGGATTCCAGTTACACTGCGGGCTGTGCATCAAGTGCCCCGAAGGAATCCCTGTGAAATTGTAACAAAACAAGGACTGCTGATGCTGGAGGCCTGAAACACAATCACCAGGTCTGGTAGAACCTGTGGAGACAAAACAGCGACAGTCCCTGCGAGTTTTTTTTTGACATATGTCTGGGTAACAGTGCCACCTCGGCTTTCCTAGCTTAGGTCCGATTAAACAGGTTTCTCCCCTTCACTTGCTTTAGGATTTGGATGTGAGAGCTGTGTGATCTTGCACGTCATTTATTGCTAATTTATTACCCAGAGGTTTGAATTGGTAACGATGGAGAAACTGTCTGTGTTTGTGGTTATCACTCCGTTGAATCTAACAGAACCTTCTTGAGTCCACGTTGGTGTGGACTAGCACGAAAATCCTGTAATTATTCGGTTCCCTATTAGGTACAGTGTTGGAATTACTCCCCAGAGTGCAATCAATGGAAAATTCCATGCATTGTTGAGAATTTGCACACTTGCACTGGCTCTCTTTCACCCTCTGTAAAAAGGAAACCCTTTGAAAGATTCGTAATTTAAGCAGTACTGTGTGGCTGGATTTTTAGTGGTGTATTAACGTCACCTTTACTGCTAAGCACCTTCTTGACCATAAAAAACTTGCACGTACCTTTTTCAAAAACATGTTCAAGCATGTTGTCAACACACCTCTGTTGCAGCTGGGATGATGGCAAACCTTCTGGCTTATAGGTCAGGACTCTATTACTTCATCACAAAAATGATTAGAAGCTTACATTTATGTTTGCCAAATATAAAATTTTTGATATTATACATTTTTAAAAAAAGTATATAGTTCATGAAAAGTTTACCTTTTTGATTTAACTTTCACCTGAATCTAGTTGCAACATTTTACTTATGTGCATGTTCAGCAACACTTTGAATGATATAAAGTGTTTTTTTACTTTCTGGTTTATTGTGTGAATGTTTAATTGCGATCAGAAGTTTATCTGCTTCCTGATCCGCTTACCGACATCAATGCTGCAGCATGCCACAGCATTTCCTTGATTTAGCAGTGAAATCTAAATTTATCAGGAAGAGAGAATTCATGCCACTGGGATCTCTTGATCTTTGTGGACGTCTTTCTTCAGGGTCACCAACAAGTGCCGTTGCTGACCATGACATCAGCATGAGTGTGAGCTAAACTTCTTACTTATTAGAATACCTGTAGTATTATACCTGCAACCGTATATATATTGAAGAGATATATGCTGAAATGGGTTGGCTAATATGAAACTCACAATTACAAACAAAAAGCCTGAGGAGTGTTAGAGAAGAAGTTGCATGCTAGTTGACGTAACAGACTTAAGTTGTACAGCATTGTTACTAGTGTTGTAAAACCTGAATTGACTCTGCTATTGCAGTAGACTCCAATGACTCTTCAGACGGTATCAGAGATAATGGGAACTGAGATGCTGGAGATTCCGAGACAACAAAGTGTGGAGCTGGATGAACACAGCAGGCCAAGCAGCATCTTAGGAGCACAAAGGCTGACGTTTTGGGTCTAGAGCCTTCATCAGAAAGGGTCTAGGCCTGAAACGTCAGCTTTTGTGCTTCTAAGATGCTGCTTGGCCTGCTGCGTTCATCCAGCTCCACACTCTTCAGATGGTAGCCATCTGAATTTTTGAGTGCATGTGAATTTCAAAATGCCAGCTCTTTTGCTTGAATTAATAAAGCTGGCTAACTCTGATACAGTTTTCCATGAAAAATGGAAATTATTTCATTACATCAGTTCACTAAGACCCAACATCATTTGCGAGCACGCAAGAAATGTAAAGTTGCCAGAATTGAACTGGAAGTGCGAGTGTATTTTAAAAAAAAATTGTGTATTTTTTCTTTAATCTAGACACTATGAAATAAACAGGAATGTGATCATCATCTCAAGAATCATTGAAGGGTTCTGATCTTCTCTTCATGTCTGTAGATTGTGTAAAGATGGAGGACTTGCCTGAACTGTACATCATCTTACAAGGCGAGGTATAACACCAATTCCTTCATTCGCTGTCCACAACCCCCTTTTTCAGTCCTCATTGGCTGCAAAAAAAATTCTACTCATCTCATTTTTCAGGTTGCATCTGTAACAGAATATGGAGCATTTATTAAAATTCCTGGTTGCAAACGGCAAGGTAAAGTATTACTGCAATTCGGTGCAGTGTGTATATTTTACTGTTTTATAGTTAAATATATGTAGGTGGCACTATTAAACTCCACAAATCCTTTCTAGTCAGTGAATAATGTTAAACATATATCATTGTTGATATGGCTGTTGCAACATTTGATATTTCCTGATTTAGAAAATGGCTGGT
Organism: Stegostoma tigrinum; assembly: GCF_030684315.1. Taxonomy (NCBI): domain Eukaryota; kingdom Metazoa; phylum Chordata; class Chondrichthyes; order Orectolobiformes; family Stegostomatidae; genus Stegostoma; species Stegostoma tigrinum. The sequence continues at coordinate 21,182,245 of NC_081387.1, forward strand.
TCAGTATTTGCTGCTAGTTGGAATTTTTCAAGCTCACTCTTCCAAAGCAAGGTGGCATTCTCAGTGGTAAAGTTAAGAAATTGAGCCAGAGCAGTGAGCTCTGCCAAAGCAGTGAGAGTTACTGAGCTAAATACCCAGTCCCCATGATGATGTGGTCATTGTGGCTAGGATCAATTCACTGCATGCTTGTATTATTTTACAGGTCTGGTCCACAAATCTCACATGTCAGCAAGCCATGTGGATAATCCCTCTGAGATCGTTGATGTTGGAGAAAAGGTCTGGGTTAAAGTAATCGGAAAAGAGGTACAGACAGAAGAGGCTGCACAGTTTCAAAGCTGTATGCAATCTTGAGATTGTTATTTTTTCTCAGTTTACTTCTGCTGATCTGTGAAATTATTTGCTGATTTTGCAAAGTTCAGAATTTAATAGATGTTGATTATAAATGGATGAACAATTTTGCGTGTCACAGTGCGTGTAAAACCCTTTCAATTCAAGCATGTTTATTGAAATTGAAAATGCTGAAGTTACGTGCTCAGCCATTATCTGGGAGATGTTTGCAACCATTCATTGCAATTAGAACAGTTAGAAAAGGCACAAAAGCAGGGAGAGAGGATGGTGGATCAAAATGTAAGGATTTGTAGGGCTGAAAGCAGGAGAAATTGAATGACTAAATGAGAAAATTAATTTATCATGGTCACATATTTTCAAAATTTTTGTGACAACTGTTTGTGAAGATTCTGCATTGTTTTACATTTTTTAAAAATCTGACTGATTACCATCTCTTTTTACTTTGTTCCTTTAAACTCGCCTGCCTTCCAGCCCATTACAGAGCTTCCCATTTGTTATTTATCTCATCAAAATTCTGGAAATACTCAGCAGGTCTGGCAGGTTTGTCAAGGAAGAAAGCAAAAATAACTAACTTTTCAGCTCGGTGACGTCTCATTTAGAACTGGAGCAGGTTTAAAAACCTGCTGCATCTCTAAATACCCGTACGGACATGGAAGGGCAGGGTGGGCAGTCAGTCACGCTTAAGCTTGTGCTTCTTCACATTATACATTCCCTGCTCTTTACATGTTTATTGCAGCAGTTTTTTTTTGTTTTGGTGAACCTCTTGTGTATGATGTGACTATAATTAAAACTAAACTTTTGTTTTAAGGTAAAGGATGGCAAAGTCAAGCTTTCCCTTTCAATGAAGTCTGTTAATCAGGGATCTGGGAAGGACCTCGATCCAAATAACGTTATTCTTGAGTATGTGTTTTTGATCATGGCTTTGGCTTGTTTCCTTGTAGTGTAGTATAATAATTGTGAAAGATTGAATCAGTGCACAATGATTCAATGATCTGTTGATCAGCTTCCCAGAGCCTGGGATTTTTTGACCATTTGGCAGATACTGAGATCTTTCTCAGCATACGTTTTTTCTTTGTATTTTCTGTGGTCCAAATAAATAAATTGGTGAATGGAGAGAGATGAATAGAGTTCCAGATTTATGATGTTGTATGGCACATAAATGGAGTTTAGCTCTTACATTTGGACGATGCATAGAAGAGAAAACGGAGGATGAATAGAAATGATATTATTTTCCGCAGGGGGTTAATTCTACTTTTATGGGATTTTGTTTGTAGCCAGGATGAGAGGAGGAAGCGCAAGTTCAAAGACTTTACAGGGCAGAAGATAAAACTTGAAGCAGTTCTAAACACAGTTTGCAAAAAATGTGGATGTAAAGGTAATGTAATATGACCTAATTGCTTTTTGTTTACTGTTGAGAGTTTATAAATTAAAAGTTTAAATTCATCCTTTTGGGGGTGTTGGTAAATGCTGTTAATTATAGCTACACAAAAACCGAAAGAATTGCTGATGCTATTAATCAAAAATAAGAACAGAAATTGCTTGAAAAGCTGGAAGTGGACAGGTCTGAGGAAGGGTCAGCGGACATGAAACATTAATTCAGATTTCTCTGAACAGATGCTGCCAGACCTGTTGAGGTTTTCCAGTAGTTTTTGATTTTGCTTTTGTAATTATAGGTGCAGTCAGTTAAGGGTCAGTACATTTCTTGTGCATAACAAGCTCCAGGACGCGAAGTGGTTTTGCATCCTTTTTTAAGATTGATACCCATCTAAGGATGAAAATACATTGTAGCCGTAGTGCCATTGAGTTGCACAACAGGAAAGAAATCTTTCAATCCAACTTGTCCAAGCTGACTAGATAGCCTGAATTAATATTGTCCCATTTGGCCCATTTCCCTTTAAACCCTTCCTATTTGTGTATCCATCCAGAAGCCTTTTAATTGTTATTGTATCAGCCTCCACCACTACTTCTGGCAGGTCGTCCCATACAGGCACCACCCACTGCATGAAACGTTGCCCATTAGATCCCTTTTATATCTTCCGCTCCCACCTTAAACTTGTGCCCTCTAGTTCTAGACTCCCCTACCCTTGGGGAAAGAAACTGTGGCTGTTCACCCTCTTCATGTCCTTAATGATTTTATAGCTCAAACCTCCAACATCCTCGTAAATCTTTTATGCCACCTTTCAAATTTAACATCTTTCTTTTTGCAGGGAAACCAGATTTAAATGCATTATTCCCAAATTGGCCTTACCAATATCCTGCACAACCACAACATGACATCCCAATTCCTGTACTTAATGCAATGACCAATAAAGGCAAGCGTACCAAACGCTGCCTTCCCTACCTTTGTAAACTTGCGACTCCACCTTCAATGAGCTATGAACCGGAACCCCAAGGTCTCTTTGCACAACAACACTCCCAGGACCCTACCATTATAAGTCCCTACCATTAAATGTATAAGTCCTTGAGGGATTCACTCAATCCCAGTTGGCGATACCTGCCATATACTGTCTTCTTTTTTCTTTACCAGACCCTTAATTTCTCTAGTCATCCAGTATTCCCTATACCAAACAGCCTTGACTTTCACACAAATAGGAACATACTGCCTCTAGACACTTGCTACTTCATTTTTGGAGACTTCCCACTTTCCGCCCATTTTTTTTGCATGCAAATGACCTCTCCCAATGAACTTTTTGAAAATTCTTGCTTAATACTGTTAAAATTGGCCTTACTCCAATTTAAAACTTTAACTTTTAGAACTTTTTAACTTGAACTTAGGTTTATTCTTTCGTACTGGTACGGAGCAATTTATCTTTGTACTGATGATTTTGTTTTCTTTGGTCTTTCACGGGATGTGGATGGCTCTGGAACTTCTAGAATTTGTTTCCTATACTTCATTGTCTCTGACCTGAGTGTCTTGCTAGGCTAATTCAGAGGGTCATATGCAGTCAACAACATTGCTGTGGATCCAGTGTCACACAGGTCAGTCATGTTGATGGCAGATTCCTCTCCTAAAAGTCATTACTGAATGAGGTGGGTTTTTACAACAGTTGCTGGAAATTGTCATGGCCCTGTCTAGTAATTGAGTTTAAATTCCATAGTCCACAATGTCCTTGGATTTGAAGCCAAGGACGTTATCCTGACCTCAGGATTACTGGTCCAGAGGAAATAAGATGGAAAAATTCTCATTTGATGGTAGAACATGCTGTGAAATGGGGTTATAAGCTGATCTACCCATAGGAACCTGCTCCTTGACATGAGCTGTTATGCAGTGGAAAATTCACTGTTACCAAGCTAATAAGGGGAAATTTGATTAAATTATTCTGGCTGATGACTGAGTGACGCTTTTCCCAGCTCACCTGCCTCAACACAGCACACTCAAAGGAAATGCATGCTTAAGGGCAGGTTTGACCCCAGTGTTGATGGGCCCAGTTGTGATAGATTAGCCTGGTGCAATCACGTGTGAATTAACTTTCACTTAGGAAAGTCGCATTTCTTGTCTCTTGTAAAGTGAAACTTTGTGTTTTAACAAAAATGCCTGAGAACTTCAGAAGGACCTTTTGAATAACTTTATTCTCTTTCGTAGGACATTTTGCAAAAGACTGCTTCATGCAGCCTGGGGGTGTTAAATACAGCCTTGTTTCTGATGATGAGGTGGAACCAGCTGACTGCTCCAGCCAATCTGAATTTCAGCCTCCAAAGAAGAAAAAGAAGGTAGTCATTTATTTAGCGATCGCATATTCAGTCTGTAATTTCAAATATCTGAGAGAGCTGTGCTCACTAGCATGCAAAATGCCAAATAGTTTAGTTAATGGATATGACTTTGTTACATGCGGTATGGTCAGGCTTATGTTTGACTGCCAGAACATTTGTTGCTGGGTTAGAAATTTAGTGATTTGCTGTGTTTTGTCCTTGCCCTGTTCAGATGCAGTTTAGAAGCATTGACCTGGCCAGTAATGTCCTGATTCATGGCCTGTTAGGTTGGAGATTCTGTCGAGCTTATACTTTTTAAATTCTTTTGTTGGAAATGAACATTTGTAGCAAAATCAGCATTTATTGCCTGTCCCTAATTGCCTTCGGGACGATGATAAAGAACTACTTTGAACCAGTGCAGTCCCCATGATGGAAGTATGCACATTTTGGTTAGGGAGGAAGTTCAAGAATTTGACCCAGCAACAGCGCTGGAATGGTGATGTCATCCCAAACCAGGACCATGTATAGCTTGGAGAGGAACTTGCAAATCATGGTGTTCCCATGCTTCTGCTGTCCTTCTATTTGTAAGTGGTAGTGTTCGCAGGTTTGGAAGGTATTCAAGGCTTGGTCAACATCTTCTGACCACTGTTCTTGTCTTGAGATGACAAGTAAAAGGGAAAATAATTAGGATCATTTGTTGTCCAGGTTAATCATTGCTACAAATCAGAATGTAGTGTTGTGGTAATGTAGTGTTACAATAAATTTATTCATTAGTTGCAGGTTATGGCCAGGCATGGGTGATGCATTCGCTTAGAATGTACTCTTTAAGGCATTGAACATTTTAAGATGCAGGTAAATAAAGATTCATGAGTTACTGTAACATTAGGAAAATTATATTTTGGGTGTACTTTATTGAAGGTGTCATTTCAACCAGTGTTTTGCATCGTTTCATTTCACACGTGAGTGAGAGTTCCACGGTGTAAAACTCTCTAATTTGAGTGAATACTTTTGATGGTAATGTAGTTATACTCAGCACAAGTAGAATTCCACAATCCAGTCTCAAAAAAATGATGCACATGAACTAAAAAGGGTTGGTGGTAGAACTGATTCTTGAGGAAACCCATTGATTTGACATCTCTGTGCATTCGTGAGGTGAATCACGTAATTCTGTAAGATTGGAAGCAATACAGTAATTCGGTTAAGGAGCTGGCACAAATAAAGGAATAATTTAGACTACAGCCCTCTTGAAGAATTAACACACAAGAATTGTAGTTCTGCAGTGTTTATGAGTAGTTTATTGCCATGTCTAAGAAGTCATTTACAGGAAGTCACAGCCAGTTTCAGGTCAATCCCTTTCTGACGTGATGTATGCATACATCCACTTTCTAGCACACTGAAGTGAACACCAAGTAGGAACTGTATCTGAGTTTTGTCTTTCCAGCCGACGAATGATTTGATTTCATTCTCTTTGACAAAGCACTCAAGGATCATCAAGATTTCAAGAAAGAAGCAAGCACAGGGATCTATAAAACTGCATTCAACTATACTTGCTGCTATAAGATTGTAGAAAATCAGTTTAAATTTGTTAGTAAAATGGAGTGTGATGAAAGATGCATATTTTATATATAGATACATTGTGTGCAATTTGGATTTCAAAGTAGCAGCAGTGAATTTTTGCTATTTCTGTGATGTGTTTTTTTACACAAGAAATAGTCAGGAGGTCATAGAGTCATCGTCCTAGAGCTGTTCAGCATAGAAAAAGACACTGTGTCAACTCGTCCATGCCGACCAGATATCCTAAATTAATGTAGTCCCATTTAGACCAAAAGGGCAAAGAGCAAATCGCACAGAGACTGACCCTTCGGTCCGCGAAGCCCGAGCCAACACATTTTGCTCCTCCATATTAATACTGCCTTCATTTATGGGATCTGTATCCCTCTATTCCCTTCCTATTCACGTATTCATCCAGGTATTTCTGTTGTGTCTGTTTCCACCACCACCTCTGGCACAGCATTCTAGGCACTCACCACCCTTTGTGTGAAAACATGTCCTGCACATCTCTCTTAAATTTCCCCGCTCATGCCTTGGTTCTGTGTCCCCTACTAACTGACCACTCCAGCATGGGGCAAAAGCCTCATACTTTCCACTCCATCCATGCCATTCACAATTTTGTAAACTTCTGTCAGGTCGTCCCTCAACCTCCTGCATTCCAATTAAAATAGACCCAGTCTATCCAACCTTTGTTCATAGCTAAAATTCCCCCATACTAGGCAATATTTTGCGGTGGCTGTTCCTGTGGCTTCTCCAAAGCATCCACATCCTTGTGGTAGTGTGGTGACTAGAACTGTATGCAATATTCTATGTGTGGCCTAACTAGAGTTCTATAAAGCTGCAGTCCTTATTCTTATACTGAGTGCTACTGCCACATAGTCAAGCATTCCATAGGCATTTTTTATTACCTTTGGTATCTGCATAGCCATCTTCAGTGATCTGTGGACCTGCACACCAATAACCCTCTGCATATCAATACACCATGGGGTTCTGCCATTCACTGTATAATATCTGCCTGTACTTGACCTTGCAAAATGCTTCACCTCACATTTATCAGGATTAATCTGGTTCTGCCATTTCTGTGGCCATGCCTCTAACTGATCTATATCCTGCAGTATCCTCTGACAGTCCTCCTCACCACCTGCAACTCTACTGATCTTTGTATCATCTGCAAACTTACTAACGAGATCACCTCCGTTTTCCATCAAATCATTTCTGTAGATCACAGACCCAGCACTGATCTCTGTGGAACGCCACTAGTCACAGATCTCCATTCTGAAAAGCATCCTTCCACTGCTACCTTCTGTTTCCTAATACTAAGTCAGTTCTGTACCCATATTGACAGCTCAACCCGATACCACGTGATTTCACCTTTTATACCAGTCTTCCATCAGGGACCTTGTCAAGGGCTTTGCTGGAATCCATGTAGTCAACATAAACCGCTTTTCCCTCTTCATTCATTTTCATCACCTCCTCACTCGACCAAGTTAGTGAGGCATGACCTCCACTGCACAAAACTGTGTGCTTTTTATCGCTAATCAGTCCATTTGCTTCTAAATATTTTATAGGTTTTGCCCCTGAGAGTCCTTTCCAATAATTTCCCTACCAATGACATGAGGTTCACAGGCCTGTAATTTCCTGGATTATCCCTGTTACCCTTTTTTTTAAACAGTGGGAGAACATTAGCTTATTCTCCAGTCCTCTGGAACCTGACCTGTGGCCAAAAAGGATATAAAGATATCTATCAATGCAGTTTGTTGTCTTGCGTCCCTCAGTATTCTGGGATAGATCCCGTCAGGACCCGGGGACTAATCTTAATCTCTATGTTAATACTTTTTAAGACACACACAATTGCTTCCTTTTTAATAGCTCACAAATTCGACGCTCCCTTCCCGGAGATCCTCCTCCACCTATGCCTGCCCTTTTGTGAATACTGATACAAAGTATTCATTTAGGACCTCACCTACCTCTTCTGGTTCTATGCATACATACATTCCTCCTTTGTCCTCAAGTGGGCCAACCCTTTCCCGGCTACCCTCTTGCTTTTTATATATGTATGCAAAGTCTTGGGATTCTCCCTAATCCTGTTTTTGTTAACGACTTTTCATGAGCCCCTTTGGCCCTTCTAATTCTTTGCTTAGGTTCTTTCCTACTTTCCTTATATAATTAAAGGGCCTTGTCAGTTCCTGTCCTCCTAGACCTTAAATATGCTTCCTTTCTTTTGACTAAGGTCATGACATTGTTGGTCATTCCAAGGTTTGTGTAACTTGCCATGTCTGTCCTTCAGTCTTCCAGGAATGTGCTGCCCCTAAACTCTTACCGACTGTTGTTTGAAAAACTCCCAAAAGTCCAATGGGGATTTACCCTCAAACAGCCTCCATTCAACACTTTTCACTTCCTGACTAATATTGTTGTAGTTTGCCTTCCCCCAAGGACTGCTGTTATCCGTGTTCTCAAGTAACTTAAAACTTGTGGTCACTACTCCCAAAGTGTTCTGCCCACTGAAACTTCACTCACCTGGCTAGGCTGATTTCCCAAAACTAGGTCCAGTATAACCCTTTCCCTGGTTTGACTGATTGTATACTGTGTCAAGAAATCTTCCTGAATGGTTCTTGCAAATTCTGCTCCATTCAAACCCCTAGCACGAAGTGAGTTGCAGTCAATACAGGGAAAGTTAAAATTATCCACCGCAACAATCCTGCAGTGTTTAGATCTTTCTAAAATCTGACTACATATTCTCTGCTCTAACTCACGCTGGCTGTTGGGAGGCCTGTAGTATAGCCCCATCCTTGTGATTTTCACCTTTCCTATTCCTGAGGTCTACCCATGCAGCCTTGTCGCACAAGTCCTCTGATATATCCTCCCTGAGTACAACTGCGAGATACCCCTTTACCAGCAATGCAACTCCCCACCCTTTTATATCCCTTTTTATCACACCTGAAACATTTAAATCCTGGGACATTTCACTGCCAGTCCTGTCCTCTTCCAGCAAATTCTCCATGATCGCAATAGCATCATAGCTCTTAAAAACTAACTGATGCTCTGGGTTCATCTACCTTGCCAGCATTTGGCTGATTTATCCCTTTAAACCCTTCCTAATCATATGTCCATCCAGATACTTTTTAAATGTTGTAATCGTATCAGCATCCACCGTTTCCTTTGGCAGCTCATTCCATACGTGTACCACCCTCTGTGAAAATGTTACCCCTTAGGTCCCTTTTTAAATCTTTTCCATCTCACCTTAAACCTATGCCCTCTAGTTTTGGACACCTCCCACCCTGGGCAAAAGACCTTGGCTATTCACCCGACCCATGCCCCTCGTGATTTTATATCCCTCTGTAAGGCCATTCCTTTGTCTCCAATGCTCCACAGGAAATAGTCCCAGTTTATTCAGCCTCTCCCTATAACTCCAACCCTCCAAACCTGGCAACATCCTTGTAAATCTTTTCTGAACCTTTTCAAGTTTAACAACATTAGAGGGAGGCAATGGCCTAGTGGTACTATTGCCAGACTACTAATCCAGAAACCAGCTTTCCCTCTTCCAGCGAAGCTTCCATAATCGCAATAATGCCATAGCTCCAAGTGAGATAGGAAGATCTGCTGATGTTGGAGTCAGATGACTATTTTCTGAAGAAGGGCCCTGACCCGAAACATCAGCTTTCCTGCTCCTCTGATGCTACCTGGCAAAGCTCCAAGTACAAATCAAAGCTTGGGGTTTATCTGCCTTCCCTGCATTTGGCCCATATTCCTGTTTAAACCCTTCCTACTGATAAGTACCAATCCAGATGCCTTTTAAATATTGTAATTGTACCAGCCTCCACCACTTCCTCTGGCAGCTCGTTCCATACATGTACCACTCTCTGCGTGAACCCGCCAGGTCCCCATTATATCTTTTCCCTTTTGCCTTAAAGTTATGCCCTCTAGTATTGGACTCCCCCACCCCAGGGAAAAGATCTTGTCTATTTGCCCTGTCCATGCACCTCATGACTTTATAAACCTCTAAGGTCACCCCTCAGCTTCCAATGCTCCTGGGAAAGTAGCCCCAGCCTATTCAGCGCCTCTGTAGAGACCAAACCCTCCAATCCTGGCAACATCCTTTTAAATCTTTCTGAACCCCTTTAAGTTCCACAACATCCTTCCTATAGCAGGGAGACCAATATTGAATGCAGTATTTCAAAAGCTGCCTAACCAATGTTCTGTCCAGCTGCAACCTGACCTCAGTGCACCAACCAATAAAGGCAAGCATACCAAACGCCTACTTCACTATCCTGTCTGCCTGTGACTCCAGTTTCAAGGAACTATGACCCTGCACTCCAAGATTTCTTTGTTAAGCAATTCTCCCCAGTACCTTAACATTAAATGAATAAGCCCTGCCCTGTTTAGTCTTTCCAAAATACAGCATCTCCCATTTATCTAAGTTAAATTCCATCTGTGACTTCTCAATCCATTGGCCCTTCTGATCAATATTCCATTGTACTCCCTGCCATGAGAAGGATGTTGTGAGACTTAAGAGTGCAGAAAATATTTACAAGGATGTTGTCAGGGTTGGAGAGTTTGAGCTGGAGGGAGAGGATAAATAGGGTGGTGCTATTTTCCCTGGGATGCCAGATGCTGAGGGGTGACATTATAGAGGTTTATAAAATCATGAGGGGCATGGAATAGGATGAATAGCCAAGTTCTTTTCCCTGGGGTGCAGGAGTCCGGAACTAGAGGGCATAGGTTTAAGGTGAAAGGGGAAATATTTACAAGGGACTTAATGGGCCACCTTTTCACGCAGAGGGTGGCGTGCATATAGAATGAGCTGCCAGAGGAAGCGGTGGAGGCTGGTACAACTTTGACATTTAAAAGGCATCTTGATGGATACATGAATAATCAGGTTTTAGAGGGGTAGGGGAGAAATGTTGCCAAATGGGACTAGATTTATTTAGGATATTTGGTCAGCAAGGCTGATTTGGACTAAAGGTTCTGTTTCCATGCTCTCTGACTCGTTTTCCCAATGCTGGTGCAAATAAAGGTTTGATCTTCTACAGGATAAAGTAAAGAAACAGAAGAAAAGTAAAGGCAAGTTACCTTTGTCCGATTCTAATTCTTCTGAATCGTTGGACTCCAACAGTGAGGAGGACCATCCAGCCCTCCAGGCACGTAAGCATTCGGAAAAGATTGAACGATCACACAAGAAGAAAAAGTATAAAAAGCACAAGCATAAGAAATCCAAAAAGAGAGATTAAGTCATAGTACCTAGTGCAGAAAACTGGAAATTTTACATTTTGTGATCAAGCTGTGTATGAAATCTCCTCTCAAACAGTTTGGAATGATGTATTCTTATTTTCTTAGTAATTTCCTCTTATTGTATTTGCTCTCAAGTCTGAGCTGAATTTTGAAATACACCAAATGTGTTATTTTGTTGTGGCAAAAGGTTATTACAAAATGAAACCGATTATTTATTTTATCTTTAAATATTTTCTATGTCATGTACATTGCATAATGGTTTGGACTGATGAATGGTGAAATTTGGATGATAAATTAAATCCCTTGCCCGTGTAACTACATTGAGTGTAAATAATGTAGAAATACTTAATCTAAGTTGTCCAAAATTCCTCTATCCCCTATTTTAATGAAGTTGTAAACTACTTATTTTGAATGAAATAGCATCTTCATTTAAAAAACAAGGCAAAAGGAAAAAGAATTTGTCACCAGTATAGTAAACATTCATACACTAGCACCATGTTATCAGTTCACTGCAGTGCCTTGTTAATATTCAATGATTTTGTTACATTACCATATCTGTAATATAACTAAAATGATTTTAGTAGAATGGGTTTAGCTTTGATTGTTAGTTAGAGATCAACCCTTTTCAATGAATAGAATGTTTAAAAGCGTATGTTCAATTACAAAGCAGTGTAGCAGATTGAGATATTGCTGGAACATCCTGTGTTGGTAATGTATGTTACCCTTTCCACAGTGCCAGATCTATTAGGTTTCTCCAGCATGTTCTCTTTCTATTCCAGAGTCCCAGAATCTGCAGTATTCTCCTTCAATTGTTTATATTGGTGTACTTTGGTTTAAAGGAACAGCGGTCATAGCCCTGTGTTGTGTCATTAGAGTGAGTGGTGATTCTAACCTGAGGGTCACCACACCTTTGTTTGGACAAGGTTGAGAAAGCAGGGCCTTCTGATGATCTCGGCCAGTACTGGACTCATACTCGCGCTGCTGGCATCACTCTGCATCACAAGCCAGCGTTCCAGCCAGCTGTGCTAACCAACTGACTGTTGCATGTCCGTCCTCCCCAACTCTATATAAGCATGTGAAGTTTTGTTTCTTTTTAATTTTTTTTTCAAATATAATCATTTCGTGTACTCTGTATATCAGGCAAAACTAACCCCATAAGTAGATTGCAGGTTTGACATGTTTCAGAAATGAGTGCAGGGCTAGGGGTATGGCAAGCTCTGTGGATCTGTTACGTTGGTAGGCAAATTGAAGGGGATTCAGGTGCACTGGGAGACTGGTGTTGATGTGGGTCATGCTGAGCTTTTCAAAGTACTTGATGATTATTGAGGTCAGAGCGACTGAGTGGTTGTCATTTAAGGCAGATGTTGATTGATTTGCGTTCTGAACAGCAACATCCAGCGTCGTCTTATTTTCCAGTTAATAAACAGAGGTTAAGTCCTTCACACTTTGATAGTTCAGATGTGGACACAATGTTTAATCACCCAACTATGCTCAAGTCACACACAGTTATAGTTGCTTTTGGAAAAATTGTCCCCTTTCTTTACTTTGGTTACCAGGGGTAAGTGGGAATGTGAGGCGGTAGTTATGATCAAATCAACCTTCATTTTATTGAGTGGTGGAGCAGGCATCTGGGGCTGAATGGCCCATTTGGTGGGGTGGGAGTGTGGGGTTGGGGGTAGGGGTGGTCTAGGGCCTGGGAGGTGAGGGAGAGGGGTAGCAGAATGCTGGTGATAGGTGGGCATCAGTCACATTAAGTTATAATCTTCATTAATAAGACTCTTCCTGTCAGCAGTTGCATTCCCAGTTGCTTTATGTACTTGAGTACCTCTATACTTATTCTTGTTTCTTGCTGACCTTGTGTCTCTTTATAAAAGTTCCGATCACAGTTCCCTAATGATTCACTGTTGATATTAAGTACCAGTCTGTCTACTCCACTTAAATTTTACTCATTTTGTCTAACACGAATGGCTCAACCCTTTGGATAGTTTTACAACTGTTTTTCTTCCATTAGTTTATGTGTGTTCTTGAAACTTTCCCTTTAAATTTTTTGGATTTGAGGTCAGAATTATTGAACATTTTACTGTTTACTTCCAGGCTTCTTGACTGCAACATTATTTGCTTTTCTGGATTTTGCACTGTCATCCATCTGCCATATGTTACCATTTTGTAGTTTGTCTATTTCAAACAAGTTTCCAGAGAATAGAGGTGTGACATATTCTTAAAAACGACTGAAAATGTTGAGTAGTAAAGTGGTGTTTGTTTTATTGGCTGCTGTTAAATATATTTCATTTACATTAACAGTGAAGAAGAGAATCAGTCACACATAGCAAAAGGACATGCTGTTTCTTGGAGTATTTAAATTAACACAGTATAGAAATATGTAATAGACACGCTTAAACAGGATGCCCTCCCTTGCTCAGTTCCTTATTTAATTCATAATATCGATTAAAATATTTTCTGAAATCCCAGGCAAATATATAAATTATTATACTGAATTGAAAGCTTTTAACAATTGAAATGGTAGCGCATAAATTGTTCAGTTCATGGCTAAGACTGTCATAACAATGAATATAATTTATGAAAGGAAAGAAAAATTAATGAGAAATTGCCCAGTGGCACGGTGATGGCACAGGTTCCTTTCTGGGTAAAAAAGTTGTCCTATGCTGGGAGGCTGACCAAATTGGGCCAATAATATTTGGTGTTTAAAGGAATGAGGGGGTATCTCTCGAAATATGGAAGATTCTGAAGGAGGGGGTGTGACAAGAAAGACATGAATGGTTGTTTCCTCTGGTCAAAACAAATCTAAAACACGGATGCATAGTATTCGGATAAGTGGCTGATCACTTAAGGCTGAGATGAGTAATTAACTCACTCAGTTCTGAATCTTTGCAAGTGTCTACCCCACCTTGCAAGTGCTGTCCCCTTTGGTCAGCTATGAGAATGAGATAGACAGATTATTCACCTCCAAAGCAGTCCAGGAATATGGGGAGTGGATATGAAAGTGGAGCTGATGCAGTAGATCAAAGCTGATTGATAGAATAGGCTTTGATCCACTCGTGTTAATTGTTCTTGTCATCTAATCTAAGGAGTTAATTTGTACACATCTGAATAATTAATCCTGTCTCAGTGGATCATTCAATTACTTAAAAATATGGGTGCTTAATGCACTGTTTATCCAGCAGATTGTCAATGGTGCAGAGTTCCTTCCATCCTCATTCAGTCCTGTATTGAAGAATGGAAATATCCTCTCAGTGAAAGTGTGAGTGTAAGTGTAGAGATGGGACATGTTGTCCGTATTGTAAAATTATACCTGTCCACCATTGTAGTTCAGGAAAACCCGATCTTCCATGGATTTGTACTTGGAGCGAGGCATGTAGATACCGGGTAGCTAGCAGCAAAATAGGCATTTCCAGGATCTAACCCCACAGCCCAATATCCTGTCTTAGGGCTCAGATTTATCACCACTTCCCTGTTCACAGACTCTTGAGCCACTCCCACAATCCATTCAGTTTTGTTCTCCATCTCCACCTTCACCTCCCAGTAATGTCTCCCTGATGTGAGTCCCTCTGCTCCCAAAATGCAGGCACACTTAACAAATCTCTTCTGGGTTTTATAATATGGCTGGCATTGGTCTCCAAGTGTCACACTGGTCTGGTCCTGAAACAGGATGAGCTGGGGATTTGCTGTGATTGGACCCATAGTCAGAGAGGCTGGAGCTGGTGAAAAGTTAAAATAACATGGTCCGTAATTATTGAGAGTGATGTGTGTATATAGCTGGAGAGGAACATAAAAGGGTGATGTCAGGGAGGGAATAGGGCTGAGGAGATTTGAAGTGAAGTATGTGTGTGTGGAAGGACAAGAGAAGAATGGGAGGGAGAGAGAAGGTTCATGTGAAAGAGGGGAAGACATGATTGGAAAGGCAAGGGACAGAAAGAGTCAGAGGGTTTCAAGAGAGCTAGTGTTATGGAAAATAGTGCATTGACTTACTGGTGAAACAGTCTCTAAAAGGAAGAAAAGAGAGCGTGGAACTGGATGGGGAGGATAGAGGACTAAACAGGGCACTACAGTGAGTGTGGAAAGATAGTAAAAATTTTTCAATACTTATGCTCTCTGGGACAGTAATTAGCACAGTTTTGAACTACTGGCAGGGTAGACTCTCAAGAGGTAGTGATATAATACTGTCTAAAAGAGAGTATTTTTGGTAACAGTCAATATTGCTGGAGGCCGTGAAATTTCATGACATAGGGACAAACAGAAGCAAGGAAACCTCCTTATGATTACCACTTACAGACTTCCCTTAGCTAAAGAATACTTATTGTTTTTAAACACTGCTTGGATGAAGTATAGGCTGTAACAAGGGCACAAATTTACTCTCTGTTCTTCCAAAAGGCTGTAGTTAATGAGCTGTCCAAGCCTTGCTGAATGCAAGCCTGCGGATTCGATGAAACAGTCTTTCTACGGAGAGGCCATCTGACATATTGTTAAGATTTAGTTGAGTTGGTGCTCTGCCAAATATCTATTCTGCAACAATCTTCATCAAAACTGCCATTGTTACAGTGCTGTCTCTCCAAACGTAAAGTTTGAATTTTGGTTTCCCCGTCCCCAACATTACTGCAATGGCAATTGCTCAGAAACAGGTTCTGAAGCACATTGGGTCGTGCTGTAGACATGAGGATGCACTTTTTTGCAAACCTGAGATTTCTCTACAGATGGAAGATGTATAAATTCGTCTTACTGTTACTAGCTGTTGCTTTTTTACCACTTTCATTCCCTGCTCTACATTTACGCTACCTCACCTGAAATGAGGGGGAGATGTCATGTTTCCCACTCCTTACTCCCTTTCATACCTCCTCAAGGACAGCTGTGCACCTTTCCACAGTAGAACGAAACCAGGAATGTGTGGATAGCAATATTGTGCTGCATAACCTCAGATTGGATGACTCCTCCCATCATTTTGAAACAGTGATGTCATTGCCCACTGCCTTTTTGATCTCTAAGGTCAACCTCATTGACAATAGTCATGAGGAGGAACTTCTGCTCTCAGACAATAGTGAATCTGTGGAATTCTTTACAATAGATATCTGTGAAACTGGGTCATTAACTATATTCAAGGATGAGATGCAGATTATTATGCACAAAGGGAATTGAGGGTTATAGGAAAGGGAGTAATGTGGAGTTGAGGATTATTAAATCAGACGTAACCTCGAAGAATGGCACTACAGACTCAGTAGGTGACTAAGGTGACTAATACCACTTGACAGATTGACTACCAATTAATATATGTGCTCCAGTATCTGTCTTCCTGATTATTTGTTCTTGTGGCACAATGTAAGTACAAAAAACTCAACATTTCACGTTGCATCAGAGATAAATGGGAACTGCAGATGCTGGAGAATCCGAGATAACAAAGTGTGAGGCTGGATGAACACAGCAGGCCAAGCAGCATCTCAGGAGCACAAAAGCTGACGTTTCGGGCCTAGACCCTTCATCACTCTCACGTTGCAGCTCTCCAGGGGTACTGCGAAGCAGTATATGTTCGAGGTGATAATGCTCAGGTCTTTGAATAGCATTTGATCCCCTGGCCTGACTCAAAGTTAAGAGTCCTGCCACTGAACCACAGCTCGTACCTACCACTGCGTCGAGGTGGTTAACCACTTGTTCTCTGGGTTGTTTGCTCTGGGGAGATGCTGCAGTGCAATTTCCGTTGAGACCGGGATTTTCTGAGCAACTCATTAGACAAGCGCTTGTGATCAGTCCCTTTTTCCAGAACAACTATGATGTGGATTTGCTGGTGTTGGAGTGGGGTGAACAAAGTCAGAAGTCATACAACACCAGTTTATAGTCCAACAAGTTTGTTCGAAATTACAGGTTGTCGCCCCTTGTGGGAGAGTTAGAACCAGACGGCACAATCCCAGAATAAGACAGAGATGAGGAGGAATTTCTTCTCTCAGAGGGATGTAAAATCTGTGGAATTATTTACCACAGAGTGCTGCGGACACTGGGACTTATGTCTATCCAAGGCCGAGTGAAACAAACCTTTAAACTCTAAGGGAATCAAGTGTAATGAGGGAAAGGCGGGTCAGTGAAAT
This sequence comes from Stegostoma tigrinum, assembly GCF_030684315.1. Classification (NCBI taxonomy): domain Eukaryota; kingdom Metazoa; phylum Chordata; class Chondrichthyes; order Orectolobiformes; family Stegostomatidae; genus Stegostoma; species Stegostoma tigrinum. Next base: position 21,199,152 of record NC_081387.1, read on the forward strand.
TGAGGACTATCGGTTCAATGATCTCATTGAATGGCTAAGCAGACTCATCGGCTGAATGGCCTGCCTCTGCTGTTTTGTCTTACGTCTTTTGGTCTTTGTTGCCCGGTGTATACAAGGCTTCTGCTCCTGATTTGTGTGTGGCGCCTCTATAAGTAGTTCACACCTGGCACGTACCTGCCAGGGTAGAGATGGGGAGAGGAGTTGGAATGTATTATTGGGCAATCATAATAACCAGTGCCTGTAAGTTTAGTTTCCTCACTGTTGTATTCACCGGTGAGGCATAATTCACTCTTAACTACATAATGCAGAGGGTATCAGAAAGAAGTGTGGCGGTTATGGTTGAGGGTGCCAGTAACTTCAAGAGTTTGTTAAACAGCCAGTAACAAATGTGCCCTGAGATCGGACCGAGCTGACTTGGCCTGCAGAGTGGCATTTTGAGAGCCGAGGACAGGGCAGGTCTAATTTGGATACCGCCCTTAATAATGTAATAATGATCCACTCTGTTGAACTGCTCCAGTCCATGCAGTGTAGTTAACCTACAGAACTGTTGGGGAGAGATTTCCTGCATTTTCACCCTGTGATAGCGAAGCAAGGTGATAGAAGCAGGGCAAGACCATTGAGCCTGTCGAGTATGATCCGCTATTCAGTTAGATCGTGGCTGATCGTATGCGCAGCGGAGTGAGTAGAAATGTGCATTAAAAATGACCTCGCCAATGTTGCATACATTTCGTGATTAAATTTAAACACACACATTCTTCCCTCTGCTGTCTGTGATAACACAGTGTGGAGCTGGAGTAACACAGCAGGCCAGGCAGCTTCAGAGGAGCAGGAAAGCTGACGTTTCGGGTCGGGACCCTTCTCTCCTGTTGTCGCTCTCGTTCTCAGCGCAATCTCTCCTCCCTGCCCGAAACGCTTTCAATCTCTAAGACATGCACCCTCTATCACTAAGTCACTGACGTGTTATTTTAATTTCTCCCAGCTCCAGCCTCTCTGTCTCTGGATCCGAACACAGCGAATCCCCGGCTCATCCTGTCTGAGGACCGGACCAATGTGAGATTCGTAGACAAACGGCAGGAGCTTTCTGGCTCCCGGAGAGATTTGATTCCTGGGAAAGTGTCCTGTGATAAGAGGAATTCACATCAGAGACACATTACTGGGATGTAGAGGAGGGGTAGAAAACTCGTGGGACTAGCCCGAGAGTCTGTGAACAGGAAAAGGGGAACGGAGATTACATTTGAGACCGGATTCTTGATTATGAGGCTGTATTCGAAGTGTTTATTTAGCCATTACCTCTCCCTCACGTATCCCTCTCTCCCTGTGTGGGAATCCCCGGAAGATCGGGGTTTGTCTGGATTATGATGGTGGGCAGGTGTCATTTTATAATGCGGAAAACATATCCCATCTCCACACTTTCACTGAGAGAGCCTTTCCTTTTTTCAATCCGGGTTGGAATATCAACAGGAGGAACTCCTCCCACTGACACCCTGGACCCCGGCTTCCTGTCAGCTTTAAACTGATAGGGGTCGTTCTCAGCCGCACATGGAGAGAGACACTAGGTGTCTACATTAGGGGAATAATTAGGGGACACTAGGTTTACATTGGGGGAATAAAGCCTGTATCGAAACTGGGAACTGAATCATCAGGAAGGAGCTCTGTAGGGGTATAGGGGGGCGGAACGGGGGGAGAGTGGGAGAGAAGAAAATAATAGAAGCTCAACTGTAGAGAGGGACAATAGCTGTGACCTGCAGAAAGCCAGGGACCTACCTGCTTGTAATGTTGCACCACAGACGGAAGGTGGCGGTGTTCTGACGTGTTTGCGATTGATCAAAGCATCACCGCTGCCAGGGTGCGCTCAACTGAGAAAACAAAACTTACCTTAAAACATTTATATTAAATGATGCCTGGAAACATAGAATAAACTTTGTTTGCACACCAATCCCAGGTTCTGGATCTTTAAAAGCGTCAACGCGGAATTCGTAGGTTAAATTTCAAACTACCACAACAAGTTAAATGAATCGTCAAGGAGAAATAGCAGGAACGTTTGCACCGATCAACTCGCGTCGGGTGTATTGCACATGGGAATGAGACGATGGTGAGGAATAGCTCTAGATCTGCAAACCGACGTGCCCGCGCAAATAAAGGGCAGTCATTGACTTTAAAGGGGATTATGAACAGCCGCGGTAACACGGCGTTGACGGAGAAAGCTACTTTTTTTTTCAAATATCCATTGGAATCTGCTCAGAAAATTATCAAAGTTGAATTTCTTCTCTTTTGAGGCGTTCATCCGATGTGTCGCGATTAATCAAAACAACACCTCTGCAGGGGTATGTTGCAAATTACAAACCAATTCCAGCTCTCTGCTGGAACAAGTTCGGCTTCGCTCTGTTGATTTCGCGCCCACGGGCTGCGTCTCTGTCGGTTCTGTGCAGGATTTTGACAATTTGTGTGAAACCACTTCCATAAGCCATGACTTAAATACCGTATCACTGTGATAAACAGCAGACTCGAGGCAAACTCTACTCAACACTGTCATCCTTTTGGTAACAAAATATTTCAGTTAACAGCTTACAAATCATTGATGGACTGAGTTAAGCCCTGCGTCATCGATCTCTCCAACTTTTATTAAAGTTTAATAAACAATCTGTCACTATCAGACTGATTCACTTCGTTCGAAATTCGCTTTCCACTCTTTTTCTCATAGAAGGATAAATATTACTCATTGAACGTGTCTTCTGTATCCTTAGTCCAAAGTGATTTGACGCAATCAAATCTAAATATCAAAAACAAAGTTGCTGGAAAAACTCAGCAGGTCTGGCAGCATCTGTGAAGGAGAAAACAGAGTTAACGTTTCGGGTCCAGAGACCCTTCCTCGGCTCAGATTTGAGGAAGGGTCACCGGACCCGAAACGTTAACTTTTTTTTGCCTGTTCATCTGATGAAGGGTCTAGGCCCGAAACGTCAGCTTTTGTGCTCCTGAGATGCTGCTTGGCCTGCTGTGTTCATCCAGCCTCACATTTTATTATCTTGGAATTCTCCAGCACCTGCAGTTCCCATTATCTCTGAGTTTTTCCAGCAACTTTGTTTTTGTTCCTGATTTACAGCATCTGCAGTTCCTTTGGCTTTTAAATCTGAATATCCTTTTGCATTCGTTTCTCAAGCTGAAGCCATTAAAAAATCTACTGACAAATGGCCTAGCCGAATCCATTCTTGGTATCCTATACTGGGAATTGATTAGATCGGGCAATGAGCACACAACAAATCTGATAATAAGGAGATCGAAGGCCCGACGAAAGTCTGTTTTTGAGTTACAGCAAGGTCGCCGGCTCAAAATCCTGAAACTCCCTCCCCAATCTGTTGTTGGCCTCCCTACAGAAGGTTCAAGAAGGCAGCTCACCACCGCCTTTTCTCGGGCAATTAGACGACAGCGACACGTACGTCCCACGAGTAAACAGCCATCACAAGACTTCTCAAAAGTTTAGAAATTGTGGTCCTTACACGGCCAGACTCAAGTCACTAATATGTACCTAAAAAGCAGTGACCCGTGAACAAGGATTGGACATGAAAAAGGAACAGGAACGGCCGCTCATTTTGGACAGCAGAAACATGAAATCAAAATCAGACGTTCCGAAAGAAGATGACTTTTTCTGTTCCCACTGCCTATCGCAGGCAACTACGAGGAGGTACTGGAATGTTGTTTATCCAGGTGATTATCTCTCCAATTAGTTCAACTACAATTCGGAACAGACGCTGGAAGGGCATAAACTGTGAGTACTTTGCCATTGAAAGAAACAGCATTCTTATTTTCTGATGTTGGGTTTATTTACGAGCTTTTTTTATGAATTAACATAAATGCATCCATTCCGCTACTTCCCAGATTGTTTTTGTTGACGATTTTATTTTTCAAAATAGATTGGCAATCGCGGGATCCGAGTACAAATTACACAGTTAAAGAACAGCCCTAATAGACAATGGTTTCATATGTGATAACAAAGTGTGAAGCTGGATGAACACAGCAGGCCAAGCAGCATCTCAGGAGCACAAGAGCTAACGTTTCGGGCCTGGACCCTTCATCAGAGAGGGGGATGGGGAGAGGGTTCTGGAATAAATAGGGAGACGGGTGCCGAAGATAGATAAAGGAGAAGATAGGTGGAGAGGGGAGTTTAGGTGGGGAGGTAGGGAGGGGATAGGTCAGTCCGGGGAGGGCGGACAGGTCAAGGAGGCGGGATGAGGTGGTAGGTAGGAAATGGAGGTGCGGCTTGAGGTGGGAGGAGGGGCTAGGTGAGAGGAAGAACAGGTTAGGGAGGCGTGGACGATCTGGGCTGGCTTTGGGATGCAGTGGTGGGAGGGGACGAGCTGGGCTGGTTTTGGGATGCAGTGGGGGAAGGGGAGATTTTGAAGCTTGTGTAGTCCGCATTGATACCATTGGGCTGCAGGGTTCCCAAGCGGAATATGAGTCGCTGTTCCTGCAACCTTCAGGTGGCATCATTGTGGCACTTGCAGGAGGCCCATGATGGTCATGTCGTCTGAGGAATGGGAGGGGAAGTTAAAATGGTTCGCGACTGGGAGGTGCAGTTGTTTATTGCGAACCGAGCGGAGGTGTTCTGCAAAGCGGTCTCCAAGCCTCCGCTTGGTTTCCCCAATGTAGAGGTAGCCACAACGGGTACAATGGATACAATATACCACATTGGCAGATGTGCAGGTGAACATCTGCTTGATGTGGAATGTCATCTTGGGGCCTGGGATAGGGTTGAGGGAGGAAGTGTGGGGGCAAGGGGAAGGTGCCGGGTGTGGTGGAGTTGGAGGGGAGTGTGGAGCAGACAGGGGAGTCGCGGAGAGAGTGGTCTCTCCGGAAGGCAGACAAGGGTGGGGATGGAAAAATGTCTTGGGTGGTGGGGTCGGATTGTAGATGGCGGAAGTGTCGGAGGATGATGCGTTGTACCCGGAGGTTGGTGGGGTGGTGTGCGAGAACGAGGGGGATCATCTGGGGGCGGTTGTGGTGGGGGCGGGGTGTGAGAGATGTGTTGCGGGAAATGCGAGAGACTTGGTCGAGGGCGTTCTCGACCTCTGCGGGGGGCAAGTTGCGGACCACCCCTCTACTCTCCTCTCCACTTATCTTCTCCTCTATCTTCGGTCTGCCTCCCCCTGTCTCCCTATTTATTTCAGAACCCTCTCCCCATCCCCCTCTCTGATGAAGGATCTAGGCCCGAAACGTCAGCTTTTGTGCTCCTGGGATGCTGCTTGGCCTGCTGTGTTCATCCAGCTCCACACTATTTTTTAATCTCGGATTCTCCAGCATCTGCAGTTCCCATTATCTCTGGTTTCATATGTGATATATTTTAATCATGCTTTTGATGAAACGGGTAAATGCTTAACAATGAGCGAGAACTATTTCACCCGCGACGTGACAAACCTGAGAAAACAAAAGCTGAATTCGGTTTTAAGGGTGGCTCCTTTAACATTTCAGGTAAGTTGTTTTTAATGTGTCTAACATTTTGCATTAATAGCACTCATATCCAGTCGGCTCATTCATCACTTTAAACAGACGTTAAAAATAAGATTCACAACAGCAACGCTCCATTTTGATGTTTCAGCTTCCCGAAGCAAATCCAAATTTCATGTAGTAAAATCCTTCCATAAATACGCAATAAACAATTTTACACAAAAAATAGACTGATCCAGACAGTAGAATTCTGCACAATGTTTACAGGCCTGTGGAAAACCGACCCAGTTGGTTGGTGAGCGTTATTTGATAATGTTATTGCAGATTCGTGTCCATTTGTAGTCGGTAAAACTGACAAGTTAATACGGTTATAGGGGGGAAATACCCAAGAGCGATAAATATAAACAGAAAATGGACTCTGCCGTCCATGCAGCATGAGATCAGCACTTGCTCACTGCCTCAGTCCAGATTGAAAAGAGCAAAGTATCACAGCAGCAGCAGCTCTCCCACCTTGCTTCCCTCCTCCCGAAAGTAAATCTGAGATTCCTTGTTGAAAGCCGCGACAGCAGAAATTCCCATCATCCTGAAGAAGGGTGAGAGTTCGAGACGTGTCGGCCTGTAATTATTGACAACTATTTATATGGGAAAATAATCTAATCCAGGCAATTTTTCCAAAGCGGGATGGTTGTTACATCTTTCTCTTCTCTTCCTCTCTCCCCTTGCCCTTTTCTCTCTCAGTAATCACATTATTATGGGTGTCCTCTGAAACACTCCACTGACCCTGCAGTGAAATAATTTGGTTTTCCCCTGGGAGGGCTGTACTGAGCCTAGTCTGAGAACCACTGACTGATTCATCCCCAAACCCGTCATGCACCGCCACCTTCCGCCTGCGGAGCAACATTACAGGCTGAAGGTCCCCGCGTTCCGGCTGCTCATTCTGCTCAGTCAGGCCTTCTCTTCAATTGAACTTCTTTCGTTTCTTCTCTCCCCCGCTTTCTTCGCCCCACCCCATGCCCTAAATACCTACTTGCTGAGCCTTCAGTTCCCAATTCCCATACAGGGTTTATTCCCAGAATGTTAACCTATACCCATTGGTTTAATGTTTTTTCAGCTTTTTTTATCCATGGGATGTGGGTGTCACTGGCTCGGTAACATTTATTGCCCAGTCCTAATTGCCTCGGGGCTGTGGGTCTGGAGTTACCTGTTGACCAGGCCAGGTAAGGATGGCAGTTTCCTAAAGGACACCAGAGAACCAGATGGGTTCCCCCCCACCACCCCCCCACCCCCAACAATCAGCACTGGATTCACGGTCATCATTAGATTCTTAATTCCAGATATTTATTGAATTCAAATTCCACCATCTGCCGTGGCGGGATTCGAACCCAGTTCCCCAGAGCTTTGTCTGGGTCTCTGGATTAACAGTCCAGCGATAATACCACTGGTTCCCCAGGAGGCGGGGGACGGGGTGAAATTATGGCATGGATCTGTGAGTGCCCTTTAATCCCGCAGACGGTGAGTGGAGATAGTAGGAACTGCCGATGCTGGAGAATCTGAGGCAACAAGGTGTAGAGCTGGATGAGCACAGCAGGCCAAGCAGCATCAGAGGAGCAGGAATGCTGACGTTTCGGGTATAGACCCATCTTCAGAAAAAAATGGGGCGGAGTTTTTCCAATGGTTATTCAGTTTCAGGTAGAAGATGGCAACAAATTTCTCAGTGAAAATGTGGTTGTGAGTGTGGAGATGGGACATGTTGCCCGCTTTGTAAAATGACAGCTGTCCATCTTCATAGCCCAGGAAAATCCAGGCCTTCTGGGGTTCTATGTTCTGGGTGAGCGTGGTATTACAGCTGGACGTTCCAGCAAAGTAATCTCTTACAGAGACAAGCCCCACAATCCAGTATCATATCTTTAGTTTCGGTCAATATCCTCTGTCCTGTCCATAGATTTTGGGACCACTCCCACAATCCACTGACTCTTGTCTTCACTCCCACCACCAAGTAATGTCTCCATGATCTGAATCCCAGTGATGCCAGGACACTGAGACAGTGTTCAATATTGTCCGGGAAGTCAGGGAGTGTCTGCAGCTTATCCCCCGTTCCTCCACTGGTCCGGTCCACTGGCAGAGAGGCTGGACCTGGAATGAAAAATAAAAGAAAACAACATATCACTGATTTAGAATGAGTGGGAGGGAAACTAAAGAGAGTAAGGGAAGGGAGAAACAGTGGGAGGGACAGTGTAGATTGGGACAGAGGTGAGAAGATATGTGGAGGAGAGTGGAGGCAGAGCGCCAGAGATGAGTGATGAAGAAATAGCAAGGGGAAGGCTGACCAAGTTTAAGAATGGGGGAGCACAGTAACAGCAGGAAAAAGAGACGCGACGGAAAGACTGCTAACATAACGGAATGGAGAAGTTGATGAACAGGAGGAGATAGTAGAAAGTTGATGGAGAGTGCCAGAAGTAGAATGAGCAGAGGTGAGTGGACAGGACTGAAATAAAGTGCAAGCAGAACAGAGACATTGTGTGGAAGCATGTGGTGAGTATGGAATCCAGAGGAGGGAGGGGGTATCAGGCTGGAAACTACACCCTAACCAATCACATAAACTAGGGCTGTGGCCAGGCCTTTAAATTAGCTGGAGAGCTGGACAAATAACTTGGTAACGGTGACTTCTAGATGAGTCTGGAATGTTTTTGAGATAGTTGTGAAACTGACTTGTGATGAAGTTTTCTGAGAAGTTGGCTCGTGTAATGAAGCTGAGGTAGTTAATAGTGTTACATCAACAACAAAAAAGTCCATTGCAAAGTAATCATCATGATACCAGTGTTACGTTAAATTTGAAAGTAACAAAAAGGATCAGAAATTTGAATCGTGAATTAAAAACATCAGCAGGCACATAGGAACACCATTACCTGTGGGTGCCCCTCCAAGCCACTCACCAGCCTGTCTTGGAGTTACATCATCATTCCTGCACTGTGGCTGGGTTAAAATACGACAAGTCCCTTCCTGACAGTATGATGGTTTTACCAATACAGCGCGGACTTCTGATCATTGCCTTCTACAAGGCAATTAGAGGTAGGCAATAAATATTGACAGACGCAAGCCCCCATGAAAACAGTTTGGTATAAAATATAAATACAGAGATAGACGTGTATTACAGAATGAAGCAAAATGCTGAATGACTTAAAGAAAATCATAGAAAGTGAATGAAAATCTGGGTTGGAATGCATGGTAACAGAATTAGTGTCACCGTGAATGGCTCTTTTCAAAGATGTTGAGATGATTTTCTTGAAAAGTTCGAAAATAGTGCTAAACAGCAGTTTGCAAGGCCAATATAATAAGTTTAGCTGTAAATAAATTATTCACAGGCAAGAAAGAGTTCAGTGTAAAGGGTAAATTGGAAATAGGCTCATTGCAATTACATCTGAAAACGAAACTTATATTTATAATACAGATAAGCATCCCAAATCATTACATGCAATGGCTTAGTTCTAAGATGCATTTTATTCTGATATAATGCAGGTGAGTTAATGTCACTCATGGAAGGAACTGTCATCTAAGATAGTCCAGAAAATTGTTGAAGTATAAAATTTCTTGAGAAAATGGAAATAAAAGCAAAACTGAGGGACAACTTGTCTTGACCTTGTCAAGGGAAATGATAAATGTACACCCTGCTCAATAAAATCTATAAGCCTTTCCTTGCTAACACCTGAGGATATGCCAAAATTAGGAGGTAGATACTAGGCAAATGACAGCCTGGCATACTCATAATCATCAAATCACACCTTATGGACAATGTCTCAGATGCTTCCAACAGCAAATAGGGATGCCCTGTTGCACTAGTAAGACAGACCACCAGAACTGGCAGCAGTACAGAAGTGGTCGAGGAAGTTTTCAACAATGACTGCAGACTTTGTGAAGTCTCAAGCATCAGGCCAAACATGAACAAAGAGATTTCCTGCTATTTGCCACGTTTAACCTGCCTAAGTGAATGAATCAGCTTTTTTCCATATTAACCACCACTTGAATGAAGCATAAAGGATCACAGACCACAGAGTGTGGACCTGATGAGGATTTTTAAAAAAAAATGTCTTTCAATGGGATGTGGGCATCTCTGGTAAGTTCATAATTGCTCTTGAGCTGCGTGACTTGCCAGGCTATTTCAGATGACAGTTAAAAACCAATCACATTGCTGAGGGTTTTAAATCATCTATAGGCTAGAGAAGGCAAAAATGGCAAATATCTTTCCCAAAATAACATTAATGGACCAGAAAGTTTTATTTTACAACAATTAAGAATGTTGTCATAGTTATGGTGGTTTTGTGCAAAGTAAAAACCACATATGTGATCAAACAGGACTCTAATATAAGTAGCCAAAAGGAATTTTTATATAAATTGCAGTTTTTTGTTAAAAAAAAGCATAATGGATCAGGCAACATCTGGACCAATCAGAATCCATCTATCTGATCGGACAATTAAGATTACAGTTAATTGTTCTTGCTGTATCTCCATGCTGGTGATAGCTGAACTAACTGAGCATCCTCCTCTCACACTGTAAAAAACATTGGCTCTTTTCTCAAATCTGTTTCTTGCCTCCTAGTTCTGATGAGTGCAAGGTGAGAAGATTAACTTCTGGTTTATTTTTAGCAATGTTTAATCCTTCAAGGCTATACCCATCCTCAATTATGGGATCATCTGCACACAACTGGGACGAAGAAAATGCATTGGCTTGGAATGCATTGCTGGAGAGGTAGTGGAGTCAGCCAATTAGGGGCATTTATGCAACTATTAGATAGGCATATGGATGATAGTATAAGGTAGGGGTGGAGGTTAGAGAGACCTTAGGTTTAGGGTAAAGTTCGGCAGAACATCATGTGCCGAAGGGGCTGTACTGTGCTGTACTGTTATGTATTCTATTTTCTCAACATATAGGCTGGAACTTTTGCAATCATGTTCAGCCAGAAAGTTCAAGTGGATGATTCACTTCCAAAAGGCCTAGGGGCACTGATGTCTGCGGTGAACAAATTTGCTGAATGCCATGGTTTTATCAAAAAAAATTGCACACAGCAGATACAGAGAGCACAACCTAGCTGTAGCATTTAAGGTTTAAATTTTAACAATTAAACCTCCTGTGGGAAGATGCTGAAAATTGCCCAGGTACATTCCTGTCTGTAAAAAAAAAGGAACAATCCAATCCAGCCAGTTGCTGCACCATCTATCTATTCTAAAGTAATGAAATGTGTCATCAACAGTTGTATTCAAGCACCATTTCCTTAACAGTGATCTTTCTATCAATGTTCTGTCGTGCCCACATGAGGTTAATTGCCTCAGCCCCAGAACGCAATGCAGTAGTACAAACGGTAGCATCCTCAGCACTATCTTTGACTGCTTCAAAAACGTTTGAGAAAATTTCAACATAGAATTTTGGATATTCAGTAATAAATGCATAGTGTTCAGTCCCAACATTGACATGTAACAAGAGCTGGACAATGTTCAACTATTGACAAGAGATTTCTCTTTCCAACAACAGAGAATCTAAACATCTGTTCTCAAAATTTAGTGGCTTTCCTGCCATTCAAATCCATCACCAATAGCATCATGATGGCTTATATTGTGCAGAATATGAAGTCAATCAGCTGTGTAAAGACTGTAGCGAAAGAGCAGGCCAGAACTTAGGAATCTTGTGGCGAGCAATTCACATTTTCTCTTTCTAATGTTCATACAAAATCTATAGGATACAGTGATATGGAATACTCTCCAGTGGCATGGATGAGTAAAACTTAGACAGCACTGAAGAAACTTCCAAATATTCAGCACAAAGCAACCCAGATGATTAGCAACACATGCACCATCTTATCTACTCACTCCTTCCCTCGATGGTGCATGGTGCCAATAGTGTGCAACAATCTACAAGATGCAATACAATAAGTCACCGAATCTTCTTCAACAAGGCCTTTCAAACTGATGATGTCTTTCACCTAGAAGATTATATTCAGCAAACACTACAACAGCAAGTTTGCTTCTGATACTGACTGAAACATTTTGGTATTCCTTCACTGTTGCTGGGTCAAGATGCTGGAAGCCCTTCCCTAAGAGCATTTTGCATTTTCCTACACCAAATGGACTGCAGTGGACAGGAATACAGCTCACCACCACTGTCTCAAGAGCAAATAGGGATGAGCAATAATTACTGGCCCAGCTAGAGACATGCACATGCCATGAATGAATAAAATAGAAGTGACTGCAACAGTTTGGGAAAGCGAGTCATCATCTCCTTTTCAAGAAAACATTCCCATGAAGATTAAATTAAATAATGAGTAAGAGAGAGGGTGCAAATTTGACTTCTTCTCCCCTCTGCTCTCACAATCATACTCTCCAAGCAGAAACATTTCAATAATTTTGGGAGTTACACTTTTATTTCTTGCTGCCAATTCATTGTCAAACTCTCTTTCTTGAAGTTGCTGACATTTTGAAATACCTACATTGCCCTTACATTCCATACATCTGGATAAAGTGGTTGGGAGTGATTTACATCTCATCTGCCCTCAGAATTATATTGCAACTGGAGCAATAACAAGATCAAAGTCAGATTTGGGCCAATGGCCTGTTTGGAAATTATATCACAACTGCAAAAAATATACATATATACAAATGTATGTGTGTATAGACATGGCAAAACTGCAGATGCTGGAGTCAGAGATAGTGTAGAGGAACACAGCAGACCAGGCAGCATCAGAGGAGCAGGAAGGTTGATGTTTTTGGGTTGGGACCCTGCTTCAGAAATGGGGAAGGGGAATGGTGCTCACAAATATAGAGAGAGGAGGGGTGGGGCTGGGGAAGATAGATGGGATGGTGACAGGTGAGTGCATGGAGGGAGAGGTGGGGATTGACCAGTGAGGTGGGAGGGAAGTTGGACAGGTTGTGTCAGGTCAAGGAGGCAGGAATGAGAGGGAGGGTTGAACATGGGATAAGGCCAGGGGTGGGGGGAAATTTTAAAACTTGTGAAATCCATGTTTAGACCATTGAGCTGTAGACTCCTGAGGTGGAATATGAGGTCCTGCTCCTCCAGTTTTCAGGTAGCGCTGGACGAGGCCCAGGATGGACATGTCGCCCAGGGATTGGAAGGGGTGGTTAAAATGGATCATGACCGGAAGTTGTTGTTGTTTGTAACATACAGAGCGCAAATGCTCTACACAATGGTTTCTAAGTCTCTACTTTGTCTCACTGATGTAGAGGAGGCCACATTGGGAGCAGAGGATGTAATAGACCAAGTTGACAGATGTGCAGGTGAACCCTTGTGAAATGTGCAAGGCTTGTTGGGATTCAATGTAATCTTAAACCTACACTGGATGGTGCCCAAGCTGTGCAAGACCCACACAATGGAAAGCTGTTTAATTTTCTGCTAAAACAGTGCTCATAAAGGGAACTAGTCAGAAATACTGTCGGCATTTTGATTTCTAGATGCCATGATTAAAAATATATGGTGAACGTCGTCATCAAAAAGGTTCTTCAATCATTATCACAATATTGTTTCCACGATCTTGGTGTTTGGAAATTGATTGTCTCATTTCCTGAATTAGAACAGTGACTCTATCTAAAAGAAACACTTGACTGGTTATGAAGCCCACAGTGTTATGTTAAAGGCACTAAGAGCATTAGGTAACAATGAAGGTGGCTTTTCTGTTTTAACAATTGTTCTGTGGCCAAGAGATTCTTTTTGTTTTCTTACTGCTGCTTGACTTGCTTTTGCTTTTCCCCAAGTACCTTCTCCCATTCCGCCGCCATGTCAACTCGGTATTGATGGGACCATGATATACCACACCCAACCCATCCTCATCATTCCCCTCCACAGGCCTGCTGAGTAGTAAGTGGTTTTCTGAATTCAACCTCCATTCACTATCACAGAGCTCGGCCCCCTGCAGCAAAAGAGCAGAAGACTGACTGACAGTTCCTTCAGAAGGAATTGGGCCTTAGGCTGAATTCATGGGTTGAGCAGAAAATCAAATCTCTGATGAAGGGTCTAGGCCTGAAACGTCAGCTTTTGTGCTCGTGAGATGCTGCTTGGCCTGGTGTGTTCACCCAGCTTCACACTTTGTTGTCTTGGATTCTCCAGCATCTGCAGTTCCCATTATCTCTCTCACTCAATCTAAACTGCTTTTCTTGTTTTTCATTGCCTCCCTCTCCCATCACCTCCAATGTTTCTATGTTTGATCTTGCCTCTACTTTCTCCTAGACTCAGTTAGGTAATAAAGATCAGAATGTTCAACTCCTTGATTCTAATTTGAAACTTTAACTTTTCAATTACTCACCACACCTCTATTATTCAGTGACAAAAGCATAGTATTCAAAGCCAGTCCTGGTGCCTAAGGCTTTTGATACAATTTAATTGCATATGTAGACAAAGCTTTCATTGCCAGAATGGAATTCTGATAATGCACAACAGAATATCCCCCAAGATTTAAAATCATGCCAAACCATTCTGCATAAATTTGTTATTATATCCTGAGAGCTATGCTTTATTCCTCTATTCATCCAGACCCCTTCACTTCTTTAATGCTGTGCCAATGCCTTCCACCACTTACCCAAAGGAGCGCACCAAAGCAAAATACATGAATGAAGAGATGGGCTGAGAGGTGGCAGATGGAGTTCAACCTGGATAAATGCGAGGTGATGCATTTTGGAAGGTCGAATTTGAAAGCTGAGTACAGGATTAAGGATAGGATTCTTGGCAGCGTGGAGGAACAGAGGGATCTTGGTGTGCAGATACATAGATCCCTTAAAATGGCCACCCAAGTGGACAGGGTTGTTAAGAAAGCATATGGTGTTTTGGCTTTCATTAACAGGGGGATTGAGTTTAAGAGTCGTGAGATCTTGTTGCAGCTCTATAAAACTTTGGTTAGACCGCACTTGGAATACTGCGTCCAGTTCTGGGCGCCCTATTATAGGAAAGATGTGGATGCTTTGGAGAGGGTTCAGAGGAGGTTTACCAGGATGCTGCCTGGACTGGAGGGCTTATCTTATGAAGAGAGGTTGACCGAGCTCGGTCTCTTTTCATTGGAGAAAAGGAGGAGGAGAGGGGACCTAATTGAGGTATACAAGATAATGAGAGGCATAGATAGAGTCGATAGCCAGAGACTATTTCCCAGGGCAGAAATGGCTAGCACGAGGGGTCATAGTTTTAAGCTGGTTGGTGGAAAGTATAGAGGGGATGTCAGAGGCAGGTTCTTTACGCAGAGAGTTGTGAGAGCATGGAATGCGTTGCCAGCAGCAGTTGTGGAAGCAAGGTCATTGGGGTCATTTAAGAGACTGCTGGACATGCATATGGTCACAGAAATTTGAGGGTGCATCCATGAGGATCAATGGTCGGCACAACATTGTGGGCTGAAGGGCCTGTTCTGTGCTGTACTGTTCTATGTTCTATGTTCTATGTTCTAAGAGATTCCTGGGGTTAACAACTGGCAATGTGAGTATTAATTTGAGACTTTTGATTCCATTTGATGCCTTCACATGTGTATTTATAATCAGGAAAAATATTGAAGGAATTTTACTAGAGTCAATGGAATCAATCATTTATCCCCTCACTGTACGTTGTAAAGGTTCTTTGAACTTTTCAATGGACAGTGCAGTTGCATCAATGATTGAGAGTAATTGAATATCCTCAGTAATCCAGTAAATAGTAAACAGTTGATGTAATAAGTGCATTATAGTTAGAAAACTCAAGGAATTATCTAAATTGTCCCAATACTCCCAGCTTGCAGCATTTTTTGCATTAAAATGAATGTGATAGAAAATGAAAAGTCTTTCTATAACTGAGATAATCTGGCAATATAAGGGCAGAGGTGAGGATGTGAATTGAGAGAATAGGTCCCTTAAGGATCAGCATGGCTGTCAATGTGTGGAGGCACATGAGATGAGGGAGATTTTTATTGAAAATTTCTCCTCAGTGTTTACTGGGAGAGAATCAGTGTTTACTGAGTAGAAATAAGGGAAACAAGTCAGGATGTTTGGACCACATACACTTTACCAGAGACCAGTCTGCAGCCTTAAAGCATATTAAGGTGGATAAATCTCCTGGGATTGATCAAGACTATCCTCTGATGTAGTGGAAGATTATGGAAGAAATTGCAGAGAGCCTTACAGAGATTTTTGCTTTATCTTTAGACATGGGTGAAGTTCCAGAAGATTGGAAGGTGGCTAATGTTGTTCCATTGTTTAAGTAAGGTAGCAAAGACAAGCTAGGAAACTACAGGCCAGTGAGCCTGACATCAGTGGTAGGCAAGTTATTGGAGAGGATACTGAGGGACAGGATCAACAAACATTTGGAAAGTCTTGGTCTGAGTGGGAACAGTCAGCATGGATTTGTGAATGGCATGTCACGTCTGACAAACTTTCAGGGTTTTTCAAAGAAGTAACCAAGAGGATGGATGAGGGTAGGGCGGTGGATGTTGGCTATATGGATTTTAGTAAGGCCTTTGACAAGGTCCCACATGGCAGGCTAGTCATGGAAGTTAGGATCCAGGGAAGGCTACATAATTGGATTCAAAACTGGCTCAATGGTCAGGAGCAGCGGATCATGGTTGAAGGTTGCTTTGAGATGTTAATGTGATAACATCCCATTGACTTCTATGCTTCTATAAATTAAAGTCTCTTATCTGCATTTGATTCCTATGCAGAGACTTTAGTTTATAGAAGTAAAGTTATATCTACCTACACATAGGTATGCAGGCACTGCCCTGAAGCCTCTCTGATGAAGGGTCTAGGCCCGAAACGTCAGCTTTTGTGCTCCTGAGATGCTGCTTGGCCTCCTGTGTTCATCCAGCCTCACATTTTATTATCTTGGAATTCTCCAGCATCTGCAGTTCCCATTATCACTGCCCTGAAGCTGCCTGCCCAGCTAGGAATTCAATGTAAAGCTTTTGTAACTCCTTATCTTCTCACACATCGGTATGCAGACACTGGCTTAAACTTCCTGACTGAATTAAAATTAGAATCAAACTGTTTCAAAGAGGGTTAGGAGGATAAAATTTGTAAAGGTGTGAAGCCTCTAAAGCATGCAACTTCTGTCGCTGACAAAGGGGCCAGGGCACTGACTTTTGTTCTAGCCAGACACACTGGCATCTTGAAATCAGAATCTGTCCAGGACAACAACTCGAAATCGCCTCCTGCCATTAGCAGCTACTTCACGAGCAATCGATACTATATCCTGGTCTTTTATGTTCTTGATGCGATACTTGTTTGGTATCCTGTCTTTGTCTGCTGTAGTAATTGTTTCATGAATCATGTCTTTTGTAACTTGTGAAATTGTTTTCTGTATCATGTCTTTTGTAAAGTATAAAAAGGGACTGTCCGCTGCTCGGGGAGAATTACTTGCGAGACTCTGCACTCTGTGCCGGGTTGAGTACAGTGATTCTCCATAGTTTGTACTTGCTTGGTAATAAAAGGATTTGTGTTTTTCTAAACAGGTCAATGTCTTGTTATTGCAGCAAGTCCGTGATGGTCTCCAAAAATGAACCTGACAGCTTCTCTGACTGGAGGCTGTGACTCATGGTGTACCACAGGGGTCAGTGCTGGGACCTTTGTTATTTGTTATTTACATAAATGATTTTCTCCCTGCATAGACACAAAATTATATTTTTCCTGTTAATATCTCCGCTTACGATTGATGAGTGCTTATGTTGCAATAATATGTTTTGATGTAGTGACTCATACCTTTTCTCTAATTTTGCATTAAATTACAAGACAGAGAGTCAGACAGCAGAGAAGAGACCTTTCAGCCCATCAAGTCTGCACCTATCAATGACAAGTACAAGGCATGATGAGTAAATATGTCCCTCTGAGACAGGCAAGAAGGGGTAAGATTAAGGAACCTTGGATGACGAGAGCGGTGGAGCTTCTAGTGAAAAGGAAGAAGGTACCTTACATAAGGTGGAGGAAGCTAGGGTCAAGTTCAGCTAGAGAGGATTACATGCAGGCAAGGAAGGAGCTCAAAAATGGTCTGAGGAGAGCCAGGAGGGGGCACGAGAAAGGCTTGGCAGAAGGAATCCGGGAAAACACAAAGGCATTTTACACTTACGTGAGGAATAAGAGAATGGTCAAAGAAAGAGTAGGGCCGATCAGGGATAGCATAGGGAACTTGTGTGTGGAGCCTGAGGAGGTAGGGGAAGCCCTAAATGAGTTTTTTGCTTGTGTCTTTACGAAAGAAACCAACTTTGTAGTGAATGAAACCTTTGAAGAGCAGGTGTGCATGCTGGAATGGATAGAGATAGACGAAGCTGATGTGCTGAAAATTTTGTCAAACATTAAGATTGACAAGTCGCCAGGCCCGGATCAGATTTGTCCTCGGCTGCTTTGGGAAGCGAGAAATGCAATTGCTTCGCCACTTGCGAAGATCTTTGCATCCTCGCTCTCCACTGGAGTCGTACCTGAGGACTGGAGAGAGGCAAATGTAATTCCTCTCTTCAAGAAAGGAAATAGGGAAATCCCCGGCAATTATAGACTGGTAAGTCTCACGTCTGTCGTCTGCAAGGTGTTAGAAAGGATTCTGAGGGATAAGATTTATGACCATCTGGAAGAGCATGGCTTGATCAAATACAGTCAACACGGCTTTGTGAGGGGTAGGTCATGCCTTACAAACCTTATCGAGTTTTTTGAGGATGTGACTAGAAAGGTTGATGAGGGTCGAGCTGTGGATGTGGTGTATATGGACTTCAGTAAGGCATTTGATAAGGTTCCCCATGGTAGACTCATTCAGAAGGTCAGGAGGAATGGGATACAGGGGAACTTAGCTGCTTGGATACAGAATTGGCTGGCCAACAGAAGACAGCGAGTGGTAGTAGAAGGAAAATATTCTGCCTGGAAGTCAGTGGTGAGTGGAGTTCCACAGGGCTCTGTCCTTGGGCCTCTACTGTTTGTAATTTTTATTAATGACTTGGACGAGGGAATTGAAGGATGGGTCAGCAAGTTTGCAGATGACACAAAGGTCGGAGGTGTCGTTGACAGTGTAGAGGGCTGTTGTAGGCTGCAGCGGGACATTGACAGGATGCAGAGATGGGCTGAGAGGTGGCAGATGGAGTTCAACCTGGATAAATGCGAGGTGATGCATTTTGGAAGGTCGAATTTGAAAGCTGAGTACAGGATTAAGGATAGGATTCTTGGCAGCGTGGAGGAACAGAGGGATCTTGGTGTGCAGATAGATAGATCCCTTAAAATGGCCACCCAAGTGGACAGGGTTGTTAAGAAAGCATATGGTGTTTTGGCTTTCATTAACAGGGGGATTGAGTTTAAGAGTCGTGAGATCTTGTTGCAGCTCTATAAAACTTTGGTTAGACCGCACTTGGAATACTGCGTCCAGTTCTGGGCGCCCTATTATAGGAAAGATGTGGATGCTTTGGAGAGGGTTCAGAGGAGGTTTACCAGGATGCTGCCTGGACTGGAGGGCTTATCTTATGAAGAGAGGTTGACTGAGCTCGGTCTCTTTTCATTGGAGAAAAGGAGGAGGAGAGGGGACCTAATTGAGGTATACAAGATAATGAGAGGCATAGATAGAGTTGATAGCCAGAGACTATTTCCCAGGGCAGAAATGGCTAGCACGAGGGGTCATTGTTTTAAGCTGGTTGGTGGAAAGTATAGAGGGGATGTCAGAGGCAGGTTCTTTACGCAGAGAGTTGTGAGAGCATGGAATGCGTTGCCAGCAGCAGTTGTGGAAGCAAGGTCATTGGGGTCATTTAAGAGACTGCTGGACATGTATATGGTCACAGAAATTTGAGGGTGCATACATGAGGATCAATGGTCGGCACAACATTGTGGGCTGAAGGGCCTGTTCTGTGCTGTACTGTTCTATGTTGTATGTTCTATGATTAATAAGTTTGCAGATGATACAAAATTAGCAGGTACTGTTGATAGCAAAGAAGGTTACAGAGGAATTTTGATCAGATGGGGAAGTGAGCAGAGGTTTGGCAAATGCAATTCAATACAGATGAGCGTGAGGTGTTGCAATTTGGAAAGTCAAACCGAGCTATGACTTATACAGTAAACGCTAAGGTTCTGAGTGTTGTGGAATGAGGGTTGGTGGGGTGGGGGGGGGGGGACTCTAGGAGTACAAATACATAGTTCATTGAAATTAACGTCACAAGTGGACAGGGTAGTGAAGAAGACATTTAGCATGCCGGCCTTCATCAGTTGAGGCATTGAGGATAGGTGTTGGGATTTAGGTTACAGTTGTGTAAGTCTGACACTTATATGTATGATATTCCAAGTACTGCTATAGGAAGGATGCCGTGAAACTTGAAAGGGTTCAAAAAAGATTTACAATGAAGTTTCCAAGATTGGAGTGTTTGAGCTGTAGGGGGAGGCTGAATACATTGGGGCTATTTTCTCTGGGCTGTCTGGGGTGACCTTATAGATGTTTATAAAATCATGAGGGACATGGACATGGACATAGTAAATATACAAGGAAGTTTCCCTGGGGTGTCCAAAACTAGAGGTTTAAGATGAGAGGGAAATGATTTAAAAGGGATCCAAGTGACAACATTTTCATGCAGAGGCTGGTGTGTGTATGGAAGGAGCTGCTATAAGAAGTGGAGACTGGTACAATTTCAACATTTAAAAGGCATCTGGATGCATATATGATTAGGAAGATTTGTCAAATCCTGGCAAATTGGACCAGATTTTTTTGGTAGAAAATGTCATTTTCTATCACATTCATCATGGGAGGGTTGGACTAAAGGGTCTGTTTCTGTGCTGTCTATGACTCGACTCATCCAACTATGTTATAAAGGATTTAAGATTTCGAGCCTCAACAACATCCTGGCAGCGCATTCCAAATTCCCCCACCCTCTGAGTGAAAAGAATTCCTCAAATTCCTGCCCTTCACATTTAAAAAATGCTTACTTGTTATTGATAGGCGCAGACTCGATGGGCTGAAAGGTCTCTTCTATGCTGTGTGACTCTGTCTTCTTGTAATTTAATCCAAAATTAGAGAAAAGGTATGAGTCACTATATTAAAACATATTATTGCAACGTAAGCACTCATCAATCATAAGCGGAGATATTATCAGGATAAACATAATTTTGTGTTTATGCAGGGAGAAAATCATTTATAATCAAAACAATACTGTCCTAAATGTCTTTTTTACACAAACTTTGCCAAATTTTCGTAAAATCCCTGTTTTACCTTCTCTTCAGGCAAGCTTCCTCCTGAAATAAATAAATTACAATTAGTGAGGATAGTAACAATGGATTTGAAGAGGAGACAGACAGACTGTTGTATTGATCAAACACCGGGCGAATACGATTCCACCGGAAGGGTGAAGTGGGAGATTTGGAAGGACCAACAAGGAGTGCCAAAATAAACAAAATGCTACAATTCTAAAGCAAGTAAGGACTGGCGATCTGTGGTTTAAGGTAATAAATCCTTACGATGATTGAGATCAAGTGCAGGCAGTTCTCAGTTAGCGATAAATTATGATGGTCTGGAATGTGTCGAATTACATGGCTGAGGATTAACAAAAGTTCAACAGCAATTGTCAGTTCTGAGGAAGGCTCACCGGATCCGAAACCTTAACTCTGATGTTTTTTTCTCTCCGCAGATGCTGAGCTTTTCCAGGAGCTTCAGTTACTGTGACAAAATTATATACTGGGCTCGCTCACATAGTTTCCTGCATGGACGTGCGGCAGTCTGGATTCGAGGGGAAAATTACACTTAATGCAACAAGAAAAGGATTTCCCACAAATATTAACATCACACGGTCTAATTGCAGGGAGGTGGCCGCTGATGGTAACACTAGTTAGTTCAATGACAGCAGCAGACCCGTCGATAAAACAAATGCAAATTCAGGTTCATTCTGTTTCTCTTTTTGAATAAATGTTGTATTAATTTAACAGTGATTTTGCAACCGGGTGAAGGTTCACTGAATTACCCACAATACGTATTCGCTTACTTTCAGAATTACCAGCTCCTTTGCTTCCTTTGCATAATTTGTTTCTGCAACATCGAGCTTGTCTCCTCAATAGAATTTAAATGCTCCTGGCTCTCTTGAAGGTTTTTCGCCATTGGTTCGAGAATCTGTGTCTTCTTCTTCTATCTGTTTCTGCAAATTTGAGAGTTCCTCCTCAATTGCAGTTAACTTTTCCTGAATCTTTCGAAGGTTTTTCTCAACTGGTTCTAGAATCCACTCCTCTTCCCTGAGATCTCTGAGTAAATGCTACTCTTTCTCAGTGAGAATCTGGTGCATTTTAGTGAGCTCGTATGTGATGTGGGTCTGCAGACTGCTCACTTGTTCCTACCAAATTAAATGTGTAACATCATTAGTATTCTGCGATAAAAGGAACAAAACCAGATCGCGGAAAACCAACACAGGGAGAGATTACGTTAGTTTTCAGAGACCTTTTGTTTCTGTTTCTGTTCCATTTCCAGACCGCTGAATTCTTCTTTGTGAGAGAATCTAAGGAAGATGCCAGTTGATCCTGGAACTGGGAGAGAGAGTCGCAGAATTAAGGTTTTGAACCATAAAAACACAATAAAACCTTCACTTGATAAATTATTTCTGTACAGCTTTAAGCCTAAGGCCCGAATCCAAATCCCACCTGCTCAGAGGTGTATGACAACATAATTTAACAGATTAATAAAAGAAAATATCAATACACATTTCCCCTTTTGCCTTGCAATTTTAAATAGCTTCTTTAATTGGGATGAAGCGATGCTCTGTGTTCACATCACGACAGATCACACAGATCAATCTCGTGTCAGTTTCAGAAAACAGCTTCAGATCTTCCTGATGTTCCTCACTGTGACGTTTACTTTGCTTCTCTTTCGGATCCAGCTTTACGTTCTGAGCCTTCTTGGCCAGATTTACCCCGAGGCTTCTTTCCGGGAACTCCTCTATATTCTGAGCAGGAATTCATCTCCTTTCCCGAACTCTTGGATGATACAGAAGCGGCAGAAGTTGTGCCCACAAATCAGTGTAACCGGATCAGTGAAGAAATCCAGACAAATGCAACAAATTGTCTCCTCACTCAAACTCTGGAGTTGCTGTCTGGAAGTCACGCTTAATCTCAGCACTTCCTGCTTCAAGATAACAAAGTGTGGGGCTGGATGAACACAGCAGGCCCAGCAGCATCTTAGGAGCACAAAAGCTGACGTAAAGGGTCTAGGCCCGAAACGTCAGCTTTTGTGCTCCTGAGATGCTGCTTGGCCTGTTGTGTTCATCCAGCTCCACACTTTGTTATCTTGGATTCTCTAGCATCTGCAGTTCCCATTATCTCTGATCACTTCCTGCTTCAAGTTGGTTTTACTGAGCAGCTAGGTAGATTCCGTTCCACATTCCTCACAAATTCACTGCAACAATTTCTGAACGATGATTGTAAATTAGATAGGGAGAGAGAGAGGAGAAGATGGGCGGCGATCGAGATGGCATTGCATTTTTCTCCAGTTTGAACTCGCTGCAGTCGAGTGCACCTTTCTGAAACAGCCAAATTTGTACTTGTTGCGTTGGTCCCGAGCACAAAATCCTGAAATGTCAGAGTTAAAATAACATGCCTGTAGCAAACTCGATCTGACATTTGCTCATTATAGAAAACAAATGGTGGGCCGGTGAACCCACCGATGGTGTCACATCTGCCACCCCCAGGGCACACCACTTCCGGGACCGCGAACACGACCGCTGCTGACAGCCACACTGAGCCCTGGCGAATCTTCACCATCCACTCAGACCGCCCACTGACTGAGGTCGAACGGTCAGTACTAAGCAACGGGCTCACTTTTGTCCCCTCCACCCACACATCAACGAATACCAGTCACGTTTGGACATCAAGCAGTTTTTCCGCCACCTTCGCCTCCACGTTTACTTCTTTAACCGGGAGCCTAAGCCTCCCTCCACTGACTCCTTCACCCACCTCCAATACAAGTTCTCTTCCTGGACACCACCCCCAGGCCTCCTACCCTCCCTCGAACTCTTCATCTCCAACTGCCATCGAGGCATTAACCGCCTCAACCTCTCCACCTCTCTCACCCAGTCGAACCTCTCCACTGCAGAACAGGCAGCCCTCCACTCCAACCCCAATCTCACCATCAAACCCGCAGACAAGGGTGGCACAGTGGTAGTATGGCGCACTGACCTTTACATTGCCGAGGCCAAACGCCAACTCTCCAACACCTTCTCCTACCACCCCCTTGATCATGGCCCCACCCCCAAGCACCAAACCATCATCTCCAATACCATCCATGACCTCATCACCTCAGGGGCCCTCCCACCCACAGCCTCCAACCGCATTGTTTTCCAAGCCCACACGGCCCATTTCTATCTCCTTCCCAAAATCCACAAACCTGCCTGCCCTGGTCGACCTATTGTCTCAGCCTGTTCCTGCCCCACCGAACTCCTCTCCACCTATCTGGAATCCATTTACTCCCCTTTGGTCAAGGAACTCCCCACCCACGTCCATGACACCACCCACACCCTCCACCTCCTCCAGAACTTCCAATTCCCTAGCCCCCAACACCTCATTTTCACCATGGACGTCCAGTCCCTATACACCTGTATTCCTCATGCAGATGGCCTGAAGGCCCTCCGCTTCTTCCTGTCCCACAGGCCCGACCAGATCCCCCCCACCGACACCCTCATCTGCTGAGCCACACTCGTCCTCATCCTCAACAACTTCTCTTTCAATTCCTCCCATTTCCTACAGGCAAATGGGGTGGCCATGGGTACCTGCATGGACCCAAGCTATGCCTGCCTCTTTGTGGGTCACGTGGAACAGTCCCTCTTCCACACCCACACAGGCCCCAACCCCACCTCTTCCTCCGTTACATTGATGACTGTTTCAGTGCCGCCTCTTGCTCCGCAGAGGAGCTCGAACAGTTCATCCACTTCACCAACACCTTCCACCCCAACCTCAAGTTCACCTGGGCCATCTCCAACATGTCCCTCACCTTCCTGGACCTTTCAGTCTCCATCTCAAATAACCAGCTGGAAACTGATGTCCATTTCAAGCCCACTGACTCCCACAGCTACCTAGAATACACCTCCTCCCACCGACCCTCCTGCAAAAATTCCCCCCCCATTCCCAATTCCTCTGCCTCCGCCGCATCTGCTCCCAGGATGAGGCATTCCACTCCCACATATCTCACATGTCCACGTTCTTCAAGGACCACAACTTTCCCCCCGCAGTGGTCGAGAATGCCCTTGACCGCGTCTCCCGCAACACATCCCTCACACCCGGCCCCCGCAATAACCGCCCAAACAGAATCCCCCAATTCTCACATACCACCCCACCAACCTCCAGATACAACACATCATCCTCTGACACTTCCACCATCTACAATCCGACCCCACCACCCAAGACATTTTTCCATCCCCACCCTTGTCTGCCTTCTGGAGAGACCACTCTCTCCATGACTCCTTCTCCGCTCCACACACCCCTCCAACCCCACCACACCCGGCACCTTCCCCTGAAACCGCAGGAAGTGCTACACTTGCCCCTCCCTCACCTCCTCCCTCACCCCCATCCCAGGGCCCAAGATGACTTTCCATATTAAGCAGATGTTCACCTTCACATCTGCCAATGTGGTATACTGTATCCATTGTACCCGGTGTGGCTTCCTCTACATTGGGGAAAACAAGCGGAGGCTTGGGGATCACTTTGCAGAACACCTGCACTCGGTTCGCAATAAACAACTGCACCTCGCAGTTGCGAGCCATTTTAACTCCCCTCCCATTCCTCAGATGACATGTCCATCATGGGCCTCCTGCAGTGCCATAATGATGCCACCCGAAGATTGCAGGAACAGCAACTCATATTCCGCTTGGGAACCCTGCAGCCCAATGGTATCAATGTGGGCGTCACAAGCTTCAAAATCTCCCTTTCCTCCACTGCATCCCAGAACAAGCCCAGCTCATCCCCTCCCCCAATGTATCCCAAAGCCAGCCCAGCTCGTCCCCACCTCCCTAACTTGTTGTTCCTGTCACCTATCCCTTCCTCCCACCCCAAGCTGCACCTCCATCTCCTACCTACTAATCTCATCCCGCCTCCTTTACCTGTCCGTCTTCCCTGGACTGACCTATCCCCTCCCTACCTCTCCAGCTATACTCTCCTCTCCACCTAACTTCTTTTCTCTCCATCTTCGGTCCGCCTCCCCCTCTCTCCCTATTTATTCCAGAACCCCATCTTCATCCCGCTCTCTGATGAAGGGTCTAGGCCCGAAACGTCAGCTTTTGTGCTCCTGAGATGCTGCTTGGCCTGCTGTGTTCATCCAGTTTCACACTTGGTTATCTTAAATGGTATTTGCTGATGTGTGTTTATTTTCGGCTGCTGGAGGTTATTCCCTTGTGTGATGTGCGCTGTTGGGACTGGACAACACTTTCTGCGTTAGAGCTTCAAAAATTTAACGTAATGGTAAGGAGGCATGTACGTCAGAGGTTTGCACACGGCACAATAAATTAGCTGTTTGATTGATCGCAATGGGGATACGTGTAGACTGCAGGCGGATATCAATAGATTTGTTGGCTGGTCAAAAAATGGCAAATTGAAGGGAGTGAAGAGGACAGCGAGTGATTGGAAGAAAAACTGATGGAGTTGGGAAGGGGTTAAGATTCCGTTGTCTTTTAGCAGACTGAACTCCCTGCCGAATACAATCCATCTGGTGAAAAACTGAACTTGAAGCTGTGATCAGAGATAATGGGAACTGCTGATGCTGGAGAATTCGAGAGAACAAAGTGTGGAGCTGGATGAACATACATAGAACATAGAACATTACAGCACAGTACAGGCCCTTCGGCCCTCGATGTTGTGCCGACCTGTCATACCGATCTCAAGCCCAGCTAACCTACACTATTCCACGTACATCCATATGCTTATCCAAAACCAGCCCAGCTCGTCCCCTCCAGGCTTTTGTGCTCCTGAGATGCTGCTTGGCCTGCTGTGTTCATCCAGCTCCACACTTTGTTATTACTGAACTTGAAGCGAGTGGGTATGTCGGTCGTTCAGTCATTAGCAGAAACTACCATAAGTGTCAAGCAGTGGTTTCACATGTTGGGTAAAGAGATGGTATCAGAAGGGCTGGACCTGTGTGGTCAGTTACATTTGCTAGGAGACGTAGTCTAAGCACATTCCACCAACCTGGGGCATTCCACAGTGCTCCAAAGTCGACCAAGTAGCTTTAAAACCGACTGATAGTAATCTATGACTTTATGGTTTTGCTGAGGAAGTCGGAAGAATGGTACAATTGATCTTCTGTTGTTTGACAGGACCACAAAACCTAAAACCTACTGCACTGGTCTGCAACTCGTTGTGAATGCAGTGAACGTCTGGGAATGGTCGAGACACTGCGTGAATCGTTACAAAGTTCACAGTTGTGCTGCAGGAAATGATTAACCCATGAATAATAAAGTCTAAAGCCTGAGATTTTAAACCTGAGGAACCTTAAAATGTTTCCTCAAACTCGCTTCATAAATTGATTGTAAGAATTAAAAGTAAAAGTCACCATAGTCCTACCAGACAATAGGCTACATTTTTGTTCGAGGGAAGGCTGGTGGTAGCATTACTTGAGGGACAGGAGAAGGATGGTTCTTCATGGTAACCTCAGCAGTTTGGGAATTGAACATACATTTGCTGCATTGCACACCTGTTGCTCAAACAAGTAAATCCCCAATGACAGAATTCATTTAGTTAGAGCTAAGAATGAATAGATGTACAATTATACTTCTGGGTGTATTCCAAAGAAATTACTGGAAATTATAATAAACAAAAATAAATTTGCAAGAAAACTACTGAGACTCTGGAATGGAAGTCATAATGAGAGGCCAAAATAAAATACTGGGCATGTTGGAAATATTCATTATTTTAGAAAGCATCAGTGGCAAGAAAAGCAGCATTATTCTTTACATTGATGATCTTCAATAACTTAATATGAGGACCATTAGTTGTGGAGTGAATTGCTTTGGAACATTTTCATGAGGGTAAAGGTGATATGAAAAAGCAGATTGTCATTGCTGTTTTTGGCTGTGGGCGGGGATTCAGTTGCTCATCTGAGATTGTAAAACAGTAGTTTTGCCAGGGAGAGGATGCACACTCACGGTATGAGGACTGAATACAACCACTTACATAAATATAAGTACAGTCACAATGGAGCAGATTGACAGATTTACTCAGAGCTCCCTGACAACATTCTAGTTAACCTCAAATGTTTCTGTCCACAATCAGTTGGAAAAAGATAATAAAGTGTGAAGCTGGATGAACACAGCAGGCCAAGCAGCATCTCAGGAGCACAAAAGCTGACGTTTCGGGCCAAGACCCTTCATCAGAGAGGGGGATGGGGTGAGGGTTCTGGAATAAATAGGGAGAGAGGGGGAGGCGGACCAAAGATGGAGAGTAAAGAAGATAGGTGGAGAGAGTATAGGTAGGGAGGGGATGGGTCAGTCCAGGGAAGACGGACAGGTCAAGGAGGTGGGATGAGGTTAGTAGGTAGAAAAACTTTGGTTAGACCGCACTTGGAATACTGCGTCCAGTTCTGGGCGCCCTATTATAGGAAAGATGTGGATGCTTTGGAGAGGGTTCAGAGGAGGTTTACCAGGATGCTGCCTGGACTGGAGGGCTTATCTTATGAAGAGAGGTTGACTGAGCTCGGTCTCTTTTCATTGGAGAAAAGGAGGAGGAGAGGGGACCTAATTGAGGTATACAAGATAATGAGAGGCATAGATAGAGTCGATAGCCAGAGACTATTTCCCAGGGCAGAAATGGCTAGCACGAGGGGTCATAGTTTTAAGCTGGTTGGTGGAAAGTATAGAGGGGATGTCAGAGGCAGGTTCTTTACGCAGAGAGTTGTGAGAGCATGGAATGCGTTGCCAGCAGCAGTTGTGGAAGCAAGGTCATTGGGGTCATTTAAGAGACTGCTGGACATGCATATGGTCACAGAAATTTGAGGGTGCATCCATGAGGATCAATGGTCGGCACAACATTGTGGGCTGAAGGGCCTGTTCTGTGCTGTACTGTTCTATGTTCTATGTTCTAAAATGGAGGTGCGGCTTGAGGTGGGAGGAAGGGATGGGTGAGAGGAAGAACAGGTTAGGGAGGCAGAGACAGGCTGGGCTGGTTTTGGGATGCAGTGGGGGGAGGGGATGAGCTGGGCTGGTTGTGTGGTGCAGTGGGGGGACGGAACAAACTGGGCTGGTTTTGGGATGCGGTGGGAGAAGGGGTGATTTTGAAGCTTGTGAAGTCCACATTGATACCATTGGGCTGCAGGGTTCCCAAGCGGAATATGAGTCGCTGCTCCTGCAACCTTCGGGTGGCATCATTGTGGCACTGCAGGAGGCCCATGATGGACATGTCATCTGAGGAATGGGAGGGGGAGTTGAAATGGTTCACGACTGGGAGGTACAGTTTACTGCGAACTGAGTGTAGATGTTCTGCAAAGCGGCCCCCAAGCCTCCGCTTAGTTTCTCCAATGTAGAGGAAGCCACACCGGGTACAGTGGATTCAGTATACCACATTGGCAGATGTGCAGGTGAACATCTGCTTGATGTGGAAAGTCATCTTGGGCCCTGGGATGGGGGTGAGGGAGAAGGTGTGGGGGCAGGTGTAGCACTTTCTGTGGTTGCAGGCAAAAGTACGGGTGTGGTGGGGTTGGAGGGGAGTGTGGAGCGGACAAGGGAGTCATGGAGAGAGTGGTCTCTCATGAAAGCAGACTAGGGTGGGGATGGAAGAATGTCTTGGGTGGTGGGGTCGGATTGTAGATGGCGGAAGTGACGGAGGATGATGCGTTGTATCCGAAGGTTGATGGGGTGGTATATGAGAATGAGGGGGATCCTCTTAGGGCGGTTGTTGTGAGGGCGGGGTGTGAGGAATGAGTTGCAGGAAATGCGGGAGACTTGTTCGAGGGCGTTCTCAACCACTGCAGGGGGCAAGTTGCAGTCCTTGAAGAATGCGACATCTGGGATGTGCGGGAATGGAATGCCTCATCTTGGGAGCAGATGCGGCAGAGGCGAAGGAATTGGGAATAGGAGATGAAATTTTTGCAGGAAGATGGGTGGGAGGAGGTGTATTATAGGTAGCTGCGGGAGCCGTTGGGCTGAAATGGACATTGGTTTCTAGGTGGTTGCCTGAGATAGGGACAGAGAGGTTTTAGGAAGGTGAGGGATGTGTTGGAGATGGTCCAGGTGAATTTGAGGTTGGGGTGGAAGGTGTTGGTGAAGTGGTTGAACTGTTTGAGCTCCTCTTGGGACCACAAGGTTGCACCGATATAGTCATCAATGTAACAGAGTAAGAGGCGGGGTTTAGGGCTGGTGTAGGTGCGGAAGAGGGACTGTTCCACATAACCTACAAAGATGCAGGCATAGCTTGGGCCCATGCGGGTACCCATGGCCACCCCCTTTGTAGGAAGTGGGAGGAATCGAAAGAGAAGTTGTTGAGGATGAGGAATTTGGTTAGGCATATCATCCAGGAAGACACCCCCAAAGCCAACAGCTTGCATGCAAAACTATCTCCCCTGCAGGCTAGCAATTCGGACAATCATTCTTTTTTGAAATCATGTGTTAATTGGTCAAAGCATGTTTAAGATAACATTCTGTGGGGCTGTTAATGTTTTGTCCCCAGACTAAAAGATTGTTTCTGTGTGTATTTGTTTTCCTTTCATGCATTCCAGAAGGTAATGTATTTGCAGTGTAAACTTTTCGTTAATATTTACATCACTGTTTGAGTAAGTTTTTTTGGCAATAAATCAGTTCTTTGTTTTTTACATAGGAACCTCATTGTCTCAATTCTGATACTGAGTTATTCAAATGTTGTTGTGATCAATGGAGGAGTGGAAAAAAGATGGTAATCAGTTCACAACATTTCATTTCATCATAGATTGTATGTAGTTGAGGCCCAGTACTGATCCTTGTGGTGTACTGCACTATTTACAGCCTGCCAGTCTCAAGTTTCCTACTTATGCAAATCTTTGCTTCCAGTTAACTAACCAATCCTTTATCCATGCAAATATGGAGAAAGGAGCTAGGAAATGAAGTTTGGAGCAGGTACGATAAGCAATGGGGCGACACGGTGGCGTAGTGGTTAGCACTGCAGTCTCACAGCGCCAAGGACCCAGGTTCAATTCCCGCCTCAGGCGACTGTCTGTGTGGGTTTCCTCCGGGTGCTCCAGTTTCCTCCCACAGTCCAAAGATGTGCAGGCTAGGTGGATTGGACATGCTAAATTGCCCGCAGTGTTCAGGGTTATGGGGGGGATGGGCCTGGATGGGATGCTTCAAAGGGCGGTGTTACTTGTTGGGCCGAAGGGCCTGTTTCCACACTGTAGGGAATCTAATCTAATCTAATTCAATGGCTTCAATCTTCTCAATTGTTATTGCAAATAAATTTCATTCACCACGGAACATTGAGTGAGCAGTTTGATAACTGAGAAACAGTAGAGGGTGGAGCAAGATTGTGATAAATTGAAGTTGGGTGTCATCAATGTACATTTACAAACTGCATTTGAGTGATGTTAATAAGGGATAACATGTAGACATGAAACACGAGGGACAGCAGAGGTAATGGTGCAGGAGCTGAAGGAAAACAATTCCAAGTGTCTGCAAATAACAAATAGCTAAAGTTATTGAAATAGGTCAGATTCAGTGTTTTGTGTGCACTCAGTAGTGAAATTCAAACCAATGTAAGCAAATAAAGATTCATTCCATGGGAAACAACAGTGGAATAATGGTCAGTAACCATTGAAGAATAACATTATTATCCCTGTATTGCCTGGTTTCCAAAAGACCATTTGTTGTTTTCCTGGTCACAACTCATTAATCTCATGATAAGTCATAGCAAATGCAGACCATGCATCCCACTGGGGTTCCGCTCTACCATTTCCATTCATCAGACTTAAAACCAATTTCTCCAGAACATCCAAGAAACTTTAGTTTCCTCCCTGCTACAGGGCCATCTCAACATTTCCAAAAATAACCACTGACCCATTATATTCCTTCATTTTGCACACAGTAGTAAATTATAAAAGGCACTGGGAAGTCAATTGGTAAGGTTCATATGATGTTCCACGTAAAATTGAAAAAAAAACATTTTAAATGGTTATTTGTAAAAAAAAAAATCCCAATATATGTGGTAATATTGAGATCAGTGGAAACTGGACAAAATGAAATGGTCTGATAAATAGAAGATGCATGCTATGTTTGATTTTTTTCTAACAGGGACAAGATGTGGATGGTAATCAATTTCCTGGATAGTGTCAAAGGTTGACTTTTTGTTTCTACGGTATAACTTTCTTCTAGATTGTCTGTTCAGAGTTCCAACCAGCTGATGCCATATACTTGGGTGGAAGATAAAAATCTACAAGGATATGTTTTTAACTGTGCTGATTTATTTCAAATTTATCAAGTACATTAACCACAAGTGGTGTTAGATGGGATACTAAAATCTTCAGAAATGAGCACAAATTGTCAGAATGAACATAGTTCAGTCATTATCAGCAGAATCCAATCCCTGCTGCTGCATGTGTATCCTTTGGTGTGTTATCAGGTGGGATGATTGAGTAAATCCTTTCTTACACACAGAGCAGGTAAATGGCCTCTCCCCAGTGTGGACCCTTTGATGTCTCAGTAAATGGGATGTACAGGTGAATCCCTTGTCACAGACAGAGCACATGAATGGCCTCTCCCCAGTGTGAGTACGTTGGTGTGTCAGCAGGTGAGATGAATGGGTGAATCCCTTCCCACATGTGGAGCAGGTGAATGGCCTCTCTCCAGTGTGACCTCGTTGGTGCATCAGCAGATCTCTTTTTGTTTTAAATTTCCTATCACAGTCAGAGCATATAAAGGGTCTCTTGTCATTG
Organism: Stegostoma tigrinum; assembly: GCF_030684315.1. Lineage (NCBI taxonomy): Eukaryota > Metazoa > Chordata > Chondrichthyes > Orectolobiformes > Stegostomatidae > Stegostoma > Stegostoma tigrinum. The sequence continues at coordinate 21,231,397 of NC_081387.1, forward strand.
TGAACAAGCTGATGTGTCAGTAGGTGGGAAGACTGGGTGAATCTCTTCCCACACACCGGGCAAATGAAAGGTCTCTCCCCAGTGTGAATTCGCTGGTGTGTCAGGAGGATGGATGATTGAGTGAATCGCTTGCCACAGACAGGGCAGATGAATGGTCTCTCCCCATTGTGAACTCGCTGATGTATCAGGAGGTGGGAAGATCGACAGAATCCTTTGCCACAATCAGAACAGGTGAATGGTCTCTCACCAGTGTGATTATGCTGGTGTGTCAGCAGCTCATTTCTGCTTTTAAACCTCTCTTCACAGTCAGAACATTTGAAAGGTCTTTTATTGGTGTGAATACGTTGGTGTGTTGTAAGATGGGATGAGCAAGTGAATCCCTTCCCACACATGGAGCATATATATGGTCTCTCTCCAGTGTGACGGCGTTGATGTATGGTGAGTTGAGATGATCGAGTGAACCCAGCCCCACAGTCAGAGCACCTGAATGGTCTTTTATCAGTATGAACACGTTGATGGCATGTCAGTTCCTCTGAGCTTTTATAACACTTGCCACAGTCCGAGCATTTAAAAGGTCTCTCATCAGTATGAACTCGCTGGTGCTTCAGCAGGTTGGATGAATTAGTGAATCCCTTCCCACAGTTCGAGCAGGTGAATGGCCTCTCTCCAGTGTGAGTGTTTTGGTGTCTCAGCAGATCCTGTTTACTTTTAAATGTCTTCTCACAATCAGCACATTTAAAAGGTCTCTTGTCAGTGTGAACATGCTGGTGTCTCAGCAGATGGGATGACTGAGTAAATCCCTTCCAACAAATGGAGCAGGTGAATGGCCTCTCTCCAGTGTGAACTCGCTGGTGTCTCAGCAGGTGGGATGAATCAGTGAATTCCTTTTCACAAACAGGGCAAGTGAACATCATCTCACCACCATGAATGAACTCCCAGCTCAATCAGGTAATTAACTTATTTACCATAGACACCCCTGCCATTTACACAATTCTCTTCTATGTGACTGCAACTGTGTATCAACAGGTTAGCCAACCAGTTACTACCTCAACTACAAACAAAACATGTGGACAGTAGCTCCCTGCTGAGCATGGTGCTTTTTGTTTCCATTTTTGATGACTAATATTGCTGAACTGATTATCTTTCAGGTTTTCCTATGATGCTTGATTTGAGCTTATGGTCTGAAAATTCTCCTCTTATAATGTCCTATAAAATGAATTGGAAAAAAAAGGAAACGGGGAGTGAGAAAGTACACATAAAAACACAAAGCAACAAAAACAAAAATTGCTGGAAAGCTCAGCAGGTCTGGCAACATCTGTGGACAGAAATCAGCATTAATATCTTGGGTCCAGTGACCCTTCCTCAGAACTGTTGGTAGCCTGGAAAATGTCAATATATATAAACAAGGTAGGGTGGGAGAGGAGGTAAGGAGTAAATGGTAGGTGGGGATAGTACCCAATAGAGAGGAGAACAGTTAGTCAGACAAAAGAATGAATATGATCTGGCTAGGGGCATGAAAAGCTATTAATACAGAATGTTAGTGGATAACAATGGAGTATGTGTAATAGCAGACTATATGATAATAAGAACAGAAATTGCTGGATAAGCTCAGCAGGCCTGGCAGCATCTGTGGAGAGAAATCAGAATTAACATTTTGGGTCAAGTGACCATTTCTCAGAATTGCTGTGATAAAAAGCCTGGTGTGTCAGGGTTGGGGTAAGGACATGGGAGAGCTCAAGCCTTAAATTTGTTGAATGCGATATTGAATCCAGAAGACTGCAGGGTCCTGAAGCAGAAAATGAGATGCTGTTCTTCCAGCTTGCACTGAGCTTCATTGAAGCTCTGCAGCAAGCCTAAGACAAATATGTTGGCCAGGGAACAGGGTGGTGTTTTGAAGACATAGCCAATTGAAAACTCAAGGTCCTTTTTTGGGCTGAATGTAGGTGTTCTGTGAAATGGTCACCCAGTCTAAGCTTCAATTCCCCAATGTAGAAGAAACCACATTGTGAGCAGTGAATGCAGTAGACCAGATTGTGTGAAATGTTGGTGAAGCACTACTTCAGCTGCAAGGTATATTTGGGTCCCTGGATACCAAGGAGTGACAAAGTAAATGGAACTTCTGCAGTTGCAGGGGAAAGTGCCATGTACTTGGGGGCTTTTGGAAGTGAAGGAAGAGTGGATTAGTTTATTCTGGAGGGAATGGTCCCTGTGAAAGGCTGACAAGGGAAGGGAGGGGAATAGGAGTCCGGTGGTGGCCTCTTGCCGGAGGTGGCAGAAATGGTGGCTTATCATCCTTTGGATCTGGATGATGGTGGGATGGTAGTTATGGGTAAGGGGGACCTATGAGTGTTGCAGGAGGGAATAGAGCGGGTGAGGGTCGAAGTGCTGGAGATGGGTCAAACCCAGCTGAGGTTCCTGTCGACAAAGATGCTGGGGAATCCTCAGTTGAGGAAAAAAGTAGACACTGCAGAGACACCCTTGTTGAAATTAGCATCATCAGAATAGATAAGATGGAAACGGAGAAACTGGAAGAATGGAATGGTGTCTTTACATGGAGCAACCGTGTGTGGATGTATAGTCAATGTAACTGTGGGTTTATAGTGGATATTGGGGACTCGCCTATCCACAGAAATGGAAACAGAGATGCCAAGGAAGGGAAGGAGGAGTCAGAAATGGACCAGGTGAAAGTGAGGGCAGGGCAGAAATCGGAAGCAAAATAAAATAAACTTTTCCAAATCTGGACAAGAGAGGGTAGCAGCACTGATGATATCATCACTATACCAGGAAAGAGTTGTGGAGATACTTGTGATCCTGGGTAGACTCAAAGCATGAAGGATGAAACTTGAGTTGGAATCCACATGGGATGAGTCTGAGCTGAAGACAGTCACTAAAGAATATGATGTGACGATGGAAATGAGTCAAACACCAGGAGTGACAGGCAAATTGATGATGGTCGACAAGGAAAAAAGATTGGAATGGAAACCCTGTTGGAGAAAGGAGAAGAACTTCTTCAATTTAGGCGTGGCTGGAGGAAATGTAGCAGTCATTTAAATACTAAATAAAAATCTACCTTCTCTGTATATGCATTATAACGTTTTCCAAGCTGTCATCAGTACTGAGGAAGGGTCATCGGACCCACAATGTAAACTCTGATTTCTCTCCACAGATGTTACCAGACCTGCTGAGTTTTTCTATCATTTCTGTTTTTGTAGTTATGAAAATGTCAATTTTCATGCAGAAGTTGGGGTTGGATGGGAAGGGGGTGAGGAGTAAACACTTGGGAATCCTATCACCTTCTGGACTTAATATTGAGTTCAACAACTTTAGGGTTTGAGCTGGCCCATGTCTTTATCCCTATCCCCACACACCGGGCCTTGTCATCACTTTGTCTGCTATTACACGCAACCCATTGTTAGCCACTAATGGTCCCCATGAATTGTTATTCACCCTCCCATCTTCATTGTTATCCACTTCTTTGTTTGTCCAACTCTTTGGGCTCTATCTCAGTCTATTGTTTACTCCTCAGCCCCTCTCGCATGCTAACTTCTGCATATAAACAACATTTTCCTCACTACCATCAGTTCTGAGGAACAGTCACTGCACCTGAAATGTTAACTCTGATTTCTCGCCAAGATGTTGTCAGACTGGCTGAGTTTTTCTAGCAATTTCTGTTTTTGCACAGTTTTTTTCATTTTGTGAAACACAAAGGCAGTTTGTGAAACTTCACTGAATTCATTTGTAGGACCTGCAATAGGTAAATATCATCTTCAAAGCTGTCAATTGTTGAAACAACATTATTGCCTCACCCATCTCCTTCAGGGAAGGAAATGTGAGATCTAATTTGGGACTACAAATTTCTGGACTCCTTGGGAGGAGAGCCATAAGTGTGCCAGTGAGTGAAGAAAAGTTTTCTGCATTTGAGTTCATGCAAAACTTTCACAGAACCACCAAAAACAAAATTTTTAACTACTGAAAAGAAACAGGAAAGTAACTGCATGCGAAAACATTATTTCCAAGATTCTCTCAATTTTTAAAAAATTCATATAGTACGGAAAAGGCTCCTTTTCCTTTTAAGTCTGTACCACCAAAGCTACACTAAATCCACACTAATCCTTCTTTCCAGCACTAAGCCCATAGCCACTCACACTTTTTAAAGATTGGGAAATTATCCACCCAGACAGTGCATTTGAAACCCTCACCACCCTCTGAGTGAAATTAGTTTGACTCAAATTCCCCCTAGACCCCCTGTGTTTTACCTTAAATTGATGCCCCCTCGTTCATGACTGTTCAACTAAGGGGAACAGCAGCTTTCCATTCATCCTGTCCATATCCCTCAAAATCTTAAAAACCACAATCAGGACCCCTCAACTCTGTTCCAAAGAAAACAATCTGAGCTTATCTAGTATTTCTTAATAGCTAAACTGCTCTATCCTTTGCAACCCCGCAGTGCAATCACATCCTTCCTGGAGTGTGGAGGGTAGACCTGTACTTCAGCTGTGAGCTGGTAAAAATTCTGTTCAGCTCCAACATAACCTCAAATGATACAGGGAAGTCGTACATAGCTGATCTGTTGAGCACTTTAATCTGCGTGAGAAACTATATTTCTTGCTGGTCCAACATTGGACATTGCTATTCTGCATTAGACTCAAAAGTATCCAGTATTAGATCCAGAGCTTCGCCAACATCTATCTATATTTCATGACCCGGGTGCCTAGTCATATGCCTCAGGGATCAGTGTTGGGGCCATAATTATTTACAATTTAACATAGGTGATTTAGAGTTGGGATCAAGTGTACTGTGTCAAAGTTTGCAGATAACACTAAGATGAGTGATAGGACAAAGTGTTCTGAGGACACAAAGTCTGCAGAGAGATATAGGTAGGTTAAGTGAGTGGGAAAGGGACTGGCAGCTGGAATACAATGTTGGTAAATGTGAAGTCATCCATTTTGGTAGGAACAACAGCAAAATGGACTATTATTTAAGTGGTGAAAAAATGAGCTTGCTGCTGTGCGGAGGGATCTGGATGTCCTTGTGCATGAATCACAAAACGTTGTCTTACAGTTGCCACAGGTAGTTAAGAAACCGAATGGAATATTGTCATTCGTTGCTACAGGGATGGAGTTCAAAAACAGGAGGTTATCCTGCAGCTATGTAGGGTGCTGGTGGGGCTACACCTGCAGTACTATGTACAGTTCTGGTCTCCTTACTTGAGAAAGGATGTACTGGCATTGGAGGGGTTATTTGATTGTGAAATTGAGAGTATTTGCTTATGAGGACAGAAAAAGAGTAGCCTGGGAGTATACTCATTGGGATTTAGTAAAATGAGGGGTGATCTCACAGAAACATATAAAATTAAGAATGGAATAGAGAAGACAGAAGCAGAGAGGTTGTTTCCACTGGCAGGTGAAACTAGAACTAGATGGCATAGCCTTAAAATAAGGTGGAGAAAATTTAGGACTGAGTTGAGGAAGAACTTCTTCACCCAAATGGTTGTGAATCCGTGGAATTTTCTACCCAGTGAAGCAGTTGAGGCCACATTGTTGCATGTTCTTAAAGCAGAAGATAAATTGATTTTTGAACAGTACAGGACTTAAGGGTTATGGTGAGCAGACCGGTAAAGTGGAACAGAGTCCATGAAAATATTAGCAATCATTTTATTGAATGGCAGAGAAGGTTCGACTGGCCAGATGGACAATTCCTGCTCCTAGTTCTTATGTAAGCAGTAATTGCAGGGAAAAAAAAGCAATAAGTTGCAGAACACACTGGAAACCTGAAATGAAACAAAAAAAATTTTGGAAATACCGAGCAAATTAGGCAGCATCCGTTGGAGCGAGGCAGAATTAAAATTCAAGATCGGTGACCCTCAGTCAGCATCCAATAAGAAACGCACCTAAAGCAAGTGAGTAATGGCAACTCCTGTGCCCAGAGGTCTCCGCGCCGGAGAAACTGCTCGATCCAACACTGTCATTACCCTCTATGAGCAGACAGTGCGCATGTCTGTCAGGGCCAGCAGCAGGCGGCTCCTTTGTTCCGAAATGGACTCGGCGGAAACAGCAGAAGAAACAGCGTACGAAAACAGCGACGCTACGCCATCGCTGAAGTGATGACCCCACTCAGTTCGGGAGCCTTCGCCTCTTGACCAGCGGCCTAGGAGTTCCGATTCTGAACCGCAAAGCGGCAGACGACATCACGACTGCACACTTCGCCTTTCAGCTCCTTGGAGCTGCACGACGCATGCTCCATCAACGCAGGCGTCCTACAAAGAGGCGGGGATTCTCTGAGCATGCGTATTTCTGGAACGTTTATCGAGTCAAATGGTATTTGTTATCGCGGAGCATTCTGGTTATATTATTCCACCATTGATTAAGCGTGGCAGAGAAAAGTCTATTAGTCAATCAATGTTATTATAATATTAAAAATAGAAGGTACTGACTGGAACAAACACCACCAACATACAGTGAATAAAAATGAGAATAACCCAAACTTTTGTGTTGCATTCTGACTGATATACATGGACTGTATTCTACTTTGAAGAGCATTCTGTGCAGCATCATCCAACATTGTCAGCAGATTGTATAGAATAAGAAGGAAACTATTTGACTTATCATGTCTGCATTAGTACTTAAATATAGTTATGGGATTAGTCCCAGTTACCTGTGCTTTACTAAAAAAAAGCTTAGATATTTCTTCCCATTAACTACTTAATTATTTCTTAAACATCACTGCAGGCCTATGCCCACAACCCTTTCGAGTGGTGAATTCTAGATTACAATAATTCACTGCTTTAAAAATGGCAATTGTCTTACATATGAGCCCTCTGGGTCTTTTTGTCACTGGAAACACTCTCCTTTATTTAGACTGTTAAGATGATTCATTGTTTTGAATACTATGGCATGTCTCTTTTTCACTTTTCTGTTTGAAGTAAAACAAACACAGTTGCTCCAAGAACAGTATATCTCAGGCCTACTACAGCCTTGCAGGCTATCCCTTGCAGTGAGGATATTGATCGTTGGCTGAGAAGAATGGTGTGATGTTGCTGTCTCCAGCAATTACCCTCTGTTTTTCTCTGCATCAGCGGCTGGTCTTTCCAGGATGTAATTCCTTTGCTCATCATTGTCCATGTGCCACAGACTAGAGGGAGATGAACACGTTTGATAGTGAATTGCTATGAAGTGCGCAAATAATAGAATACTTTGAATGGAGGACTTCAATTATTAAGCATAGACTGGGATAATCGTTGTGTCATGAGCAGAAAACAGTAAGCGCTTTTGGAATGTGTTCAGTAGAATTCTCTGGAGCAGTACATTCCCCTTGCAATGAATAATGAGACACTGCAAAACTTGTTCGTGAGAATGGTATGGACTGAATGAATCATGCATGAGTAGGCACAGCTTTAGGAATCAATGATCATTATTTCAAAAGGTTTATTTTGGCTATGGAAAACAACAGAAAACTTCTCGAATAAGAATACTTAAGTGGGAAAAAGCCATAGTGAAAGATCAAAGAATGGATCTTTTCCGGATCAATTGTACTCAAAGGCTGATAGACAAAACTCAAATTGATAAATAAGCTGCCTTAAAAGAAGAATTTCGATTTCAGGCACTGTCAAGTACATTTGAATGAAATGAGCAAACAAATTTATAGAAATCATTTGGAAGTGAAGGTAGGAGATAGGTTAGTAAATTTGCCAATGACACCAAAAGTGGTGGAGTAGTGGACAGCTGAGAAGGTTGCCTCAGAGTGCAATGGGACCTTGTTCGGATGGGTTAATAGGCCAAGGAGTGGCAGCTGGAGTTTAATTTAGACAAAAGTGAGGTGCTGCATTTTGAAAAGACAAATCAGGGCAGGGGTTATACACTTAATGGTAAGGTCCTGGGGAGTGCTGATGAAAAAAGAAGAGACCTTAGAGTGCAGGTTCATAGTTCCTTGAAGATAGAGACACATGTAGATAGGATAGTAAAGAAGGTGTCGGTATGCTTGCCTTCATTCGCCAGTGCATTGAGTACAGGAGATGGGAGGTCACGTTGCAGCCGTATAAGACATTAGCTAGGCCACTTTTGGAGTACTGTGTTCAGTTCTGATCTCCCTACGTTAGGAAGGATGTTGTGAAACTCGAAAGGCTCAGAAAAGATTTACAAGGATGTTGTCAGGGCTGGACGGTTTGACCTACATGGGGTGACTGAACAGACTGGGGCTGTTTTCTCTACAGCTTCATAGTGTGAGGCGTGACTTTAAAGAAGATTATAAAATCATGACGGGCATAGATAAGGTGAATAGCCAAGGTTTTTTTTCCCCCCAGGGTATCAGAATCCGGAAGTAGAGATCATAGGTTTAAGGTAAAGGGGGAACAATTTAAAATCGACCTAAGGGGCAACTTTTTCACACGGAGGGTGGTGTGTGTATGGAATGAGCTGCCAGAGGAAGTGGTGGAGGCTGGTACAACTGCAACATTTAAAATGTATTTGGATGGGTACATGAATAGAAATGGTTTAGAGGGATATGGGCCAAATACTGCCAAACGAGACTAGATTAATTTAGGATAGCTGGTCGGCATGGACGAGTTGGACCCAAGGGTTTATTTCCACCTGTAATGGTCAATAGCTCTTTGGCTTTAAGTCAAACAAATGCAGAGCTCCCTGAATGATGAATGGCATAGAGCTTAAGGTAAAGCAGGAAAAATGAGTTTATGGCAAAATAAAGAGTTAGATCATTCAACTGAGAACCAAATTGAATATAAAAGTTTCAGAGAGTAACTGAAATAGCATGTGAGTAAAACAGAGAAAGAGTATGAAAAGAAACTGGCAGCTGACATATAAAAGGAATCTGAATCTTCAATCTATATATAAAAAGTAAAAGAAGTGGTGGGCTAATTAGAGAACAAAAAGAAGAGACGGGGATGGGAGTGGAGACAGGGAAACTGATTAAGGCAATATTAAATAATTTGTGTCTATCTTTACCAAAGAAGAAAGGACTACATGGCTTTTGATGAAAGAGGAGTAGTTTAGACCCTTGAAGGTTTTAAAATTGATAAGGAGGGTCAGGGATAGGTTACGTATAATTAGAGTTAATCAGATGAGATGCCTATAAGGATATGGAGTGAAGTTAATGAAAATTGTAGAGGTATCAGGCATAATTTTCAAATTATATTTGGATTCAGGAGTGATGCCAGAGGACTGGAGAGCTGCACACGTAACTGGCATGTTCGAGGAATGCGTGTAAAGATAATATAAGGTGCTATAAGGCAGTCAGTTTATCCTCACAGCTGTAGAATCTTTAGGAGCAATAATTTGGGATATGTTAGACAAATGTAGGATAATTAAGGCTAGAAAAAATCGTGTTCAACTATCTTCTTTGTGTTTTTGTGAAGAGTTAACAAAGTACTGATGAAGATAAAGCTGTTGCTGTGTACTTTTGCTGTGTACTTCCATAAATGCACAGCACAGACACAACTGAGGAAAAAAAACTCTCTTTTGTGCTATGTACTATGCACCTAATCAACTGGAGGTTATTATAAACAGAAAAATGATCAAATACTCAACAGTCCAGGCACCGTGATAACACCTCTTGTTCACAGTCGAGATTCAATGTCTCCCCTCTGCTTTGTTCCTACCTAAAGTCATCCAAGATTTACTGCTGAAAAATATAACAATGGGAATATCCATCACCATTAAGAAGGATAAGTATTCATGAGGTTTGAAGGTGGAAATATTGACAGCTGCGAATGCAGATCAAAAACTGTCTATTGATTTTTTAAAATAAAGTAAAATGCTTCTTATTCCCCACTCCAGGCATTTTGCCCAGTTCCCTCTCCTCTTCCAGGAGCATCTCTCCTTCTGTTATCAAACAGGTAAAATATTCATTGAAACACCATCTGACATTCCCCCTCCCTAAAAGACTCCACTGACCCTGCAGTGAACTGATTTGGTGTCCCCCTGGAAAGGTTCCACTGAGCCTAGTCTGAGAACCACTGACTGATTCATCTCCAACACGGTCATGTAGCGCCACCGTCCGCCTGTGGAGCAACATTACAGGCTGAATGTCCCCGGGTTCCCGCTGCTCACAGCTCATTCTACCGGGTAAGTTCTTCTCTGCAATTGAGCTCCTACTTATTTCTCCTCTCCCCCTCCTTCTTTCCTCTAGGCTTCAGAGGTTCTTGCTGATCTTTCCGCTCCCAGTTTCGATACAGAATTTATTCCCGAAATTTAACCTGTTTTCTCTGTCCATCTTTGACAGAGACCGGTCCCCATCACCTTACGGCTTGGCAGGAGGCAGGCGGACTGGGTGCAATTATGGGATGGGTCCGTCAGTGCCCTTTAATCCCGCAGATTGTTAGCAGGGTAGAGTTTTTCCCGTCGTCAATCCAGGTAAGGGTCCTCTCAGTGAAAGTGTCGGTAAAAGTGTAGAGACGGGACATGTTGTCTGCATTTTAAAATGACACTTCTCCATCTTCATAGTCCAGGAAAACGCCGATCAGCCGGGGATTCACACTTGGGGAGGGAGTGGTTGCATGAGGGGGATGTGGTAGCACTATAGATGCTTTCAGCAATCAGCCTCACAAGCCAGTATCCAGTCTCAGGTCTCGGGTCGATGTCTCCTTCTCTGTCGGGCCACTCCCGCTCTCACTCAGCCTTGTCGCAACCCCGACCTCCCGGTAATGCCTCCCTGTTGTGAATCCTTCCGATCCCAATAGAAAGAAGTAAAAATCAAATCTCTCCGGACAGCCAGGGAGCGGCTGCCATTTGCCTCCACGTTTCACACTTGTCTGGTCTTCTGATAGATGAGCTGTCGGTGGGCTGTGTTCGGAAACAGAGTCGGACAGGCTGGAACTGGTACAAACTGTCATAACGCAGTCAGTGATTCAGAGTGGATGAAGAACTGCATAGTTGAAACTGCACGGGGAGAGGGAACAATGTATACAGAAGCATAGAATGTGGAGATCTGATCGCTTGGAAGGGGGAGACTGGAGAATAAGTCAGGAAGGGGGCAGGGCTGGCAAAAAGAGAGGAAACACTGAAGAACTGAGGGAGGAATAGGATAAGAATGAAGGGAGAGAGATAGTGGGAATCTGAAGATATGAGAGAGTGAAGATGAAAGGAGGTTGATGAAAGGAGATGGAGACGAAGACGGATGTGACCCCGATTTTTCTCCACAGGTGCTGCCAGACGTGCTGAGCTTTCACAGTAATATCTGTTTTTGGTATAAATATAGGTATATTCTAACCAGAGGGAAACGAGACCTCCACATTTCATTGGCAGCGGAAGCCTGCATGTGAACTAAATTTCCTGAGGCACTTAACTGGCAATGTCAGGGGACCCAAACAAGAGATCAAAAACTCTGCCACTGCGAATTGCCCAGCAAATGTTTCCCATCTTCCTTCTCTCTTTCAATAACCTGTTTCCTGCCAGTTCTTCCACCCCATGTAGTCTTCTTAAACAAATTGAATTTAAATCATTGTGGAAATGTGCACCTTTACCCCCTTCATTGTAATCTGTGTCTAGATTGTTAATCTAGTGACATTACCATTATACCATGATAACAAAGTGTGGAGCTGGATGAACACAGCAGGACAAGCAGCATCTCAGGAGCACAAAAGCTGACGTTTCGCGCCTAGACCCTTCATCAGAGAGGGGGATGGGGAGAGGGTTCTAGAATAAATAGGGAGAGAGGGGGAGGCGGACCAAAAATGGAGAGAAAAGAAGATAGGTGGAGAGGAGAGTATAGGTGAGGAGGTAGGGAGGGTATAGGTCAGTAGGGAAGATGGACAGGTCAAGGAGGCGGGATGAGGTTAGTAGGTAGGAAATGGAGGTGCGGCTTGAGGTGGGTGGAAGGGATGGGTGAGAGGAAGAACAGGTTAGGGAAGCAGAGACAGACTGGGCTGGTTTTGGGATGCAGTGGGAGGAGGGGAAGAACTGGGCTGGTTGTGGGACGCAGTGGGGGAAGGGGAGATTTTGAAGCTGGTGAAGTCCACATTGATACCATTGGGCTGCAGGGTTCCCAAGCGGAATATGAGTTGCTGTTCCTGCAACCTTCGGGTGGCATCCTTGTGGCACTGAAGGAGGCCCATGATGGACATGTCGTCTGAGGAATGGGAGGGGGAGTTAAAATGGTTCGCGACTGGGAGGTGCAGTTGTTTGTTGCAAACCGAGTGGAGGTGTTCTGCAAAGTGGTCCCCAAGCCTCCACTTGGTTTCCCCAATGTAGAGGAAGCCACACCGGGTACAATGGATACAGTATACCGCATTGGCAGATGTGCGTGAACATCTGCTTAATATGGAAAGTCATCTTGGGGCCTGGGATGGGGATGAGGGAGGAGGTGTGGGGGCCAGGTGTAGCATTTCCTGCAGTTGCAGGGGAAGGTGCCGGGTGTGGTGGGTTTGGAGGGCAGTGTGGAGCGAACAAGGGAGTCATGGAGAGAATGGTTTCTCTGGAAAGCAGACAAGGGTGGGGATGGAAAAATGTCTTGGGTGGTGAGGTCGGATTGTAGATGGTGGAAGTATCAGAGGATGATGCGTTGTATCCAGAGGTTGGTGGGGTGGTGTGTGAGAACGAGGGGGATCCTCTTGGGGCGGCTGTGGCAGGGAGGATCGGGTGTGAGGGATGTGTTGCGGGAAATGCAGGAGACACGGTCAAGGGCATTCTCAACCACTGCAGGGAGCAAGTTGCGGTCCTTGAAGCATGTGGACATCTGGGATGTGTGGGAGTGGAATGCCTCATCCTCGGAGCAGATGCAGCGGAGGCGGATGAATTGGGAATAGGGGATGGAATTTTTGCAGGAGGGTGGGTGGGTGGGAGGAGGTGTATTCTAGGTAGCTGTGGGAGTCAGTGGACTTGAAATGGACATCAGTTTCTAGCTGGTTGCCTGAGATGGAGAATGAGAGGTCCAGGAAGGTGAGGGATGTGTTGGAGATGGCCCAGGTGAACTTAAGGTTGGGGTGGAAGGTGTTAGTGAAGTGGATGAACTGGTCGAGCTCCTCTTGGGAGCAAGAGGTGTCACCAATACAGTCATCAATGTAACAGAAAAAGAGGTGGGGTTGTGGGCCTGTGTAGGTGCGGAAGAGGGACTGTTCCACGTAACCTACAAAGAGGTAGGCATAGCTTGGGCCCATGCAGGTGCCCATGGCCACCCCCTTAGTCTGTAGGAAGTGGGAGCAATCGAAAGAGAAGTTGTTGAGGGTGAGGACGAGTTTGGCTAGGTGGATGAGGGTGTCGGTGGAGGGGGACTGGTCGAGCCTGCGGGACAGGAAGAAGCAGAGGTCCTTGAGGCCATCTGCATGAGGAATACAGGTGTATAGGGACTGGACGTCCATGGTGAAAATGAAGGGTTGGGGGCCAGGGAATTGCAAGTTCTGGAGGAGGTGGAGGGCGTGGGTGGTGTCACGGACGTAGGTAGTGAGTTCCTGCACCAAAGGGGAGAAAATGGAATCCAGGTAGGTGGAGATGAGTTCGGTGGGGCAGGAACAGGCTGAGACAATGGGTCGATCAGGGCAGGCAGGTTTGTGGATTTTGGGAAGGAGATCTATCCCCTCCCTACCTCCCCACCTATACTCTCCTCTCCACCTATCTTCTTTTCTCTCCATCTTTGGTCCGCCTCCCCCCTCTCCCTATTTATTCCAGAACCCTCTCCCCATCCCCCTCTCTGTTGAAGGGCCTAGGCCCGAAACGTCAGCTTTTGTGCTCCTAAGATGCTGCTTGGCCTGCTGTGTTCATCCAGCTCCACACTTTGTTATCTCGGATTCTCCAGCATCTGCAGTTCCCATTATCTCTGATACCATTATACCACTGTTGGCCATTGGAGGGGTTCCACTGAGAGCGCTGCTGAGAGTAGTGGCTTCTGCTGGTAATGCAGTAAGGACCAGGTACTGGGTCGCCACTGTATCCCTAGAAACATATAAAGGGACTCCGTTGGGTGCCCGGGGAAATGGGGCACTGGAGAAAGGAAGGCAAGGACAGTTGGTACATATTCCGTCTTGGGAACCTACAGCCCATTGGCCTAATTTTGCCATGAGTTTTAAAATCTCTACCCCCCCGGCCTCAATCCATGACCAACCCCCCCCCCCCACCCCTTGTCCCTGCCTCCCTGACCTAGTGCCACCTGACCATCTTCTCTCCTACCTGTCCGCTCCTCCCACTTCACTGACCAATCGCCACCACTGCCTACCTGTACTCATCTATCACCATCCCACCTACCTACACAGCCCCACCCCTCCTCTCTCTATTCATTTCACAGTCATCTTCCCCCTCCCCTATTTCTGAAGAAGGGTCCTGACTCTTCTGATGCTGCCTGGCCTGCTGTGCTCCTTCAGCTCCACACAGTTATCTCTGGTCGAGAAGAAAGGTCTTTTAACGCCTTTTTCTGCCTCCCCTTTTCTGGCTGCCTTGATCGTAATCCCATGCCCACAATCTTTGTGCCGCAACCAAAGGCATTCAGTAGATATGAGATATCCAGCTAAGTGCCATTCAATTCCTGATCTACCACTGGGTTGTGTGGGAGAAGGGTTAAGAGCGAGTATGTGACAGGAAAAACAGAGAAAGCAAAGGCTGCTGCACGTAATTCTACAGGGCTTCAGTGATTAGTTAATCTGAGGGCATGAAGCTTGTTTATCCTTCTCTTATCTAGATTATTAAATTAGGTGAATTGACATGAATTTTGCCTGGATTCTTGCTGTTTATCATTTCTCTCTGTGCTGTGTACTTTAAAGACCCTTTGAAATGTCCAGTGAACAATATGCCATCTTCCATTTTCCTTATTAGCTGTTCTCCTGCAAACCCTGCAAATATTAAAGGTTAATATTGTAATTTGGCCATAAGTCCTTTGCTCACTTCATTTTGTAAACTTGAGGGGTGAAATAAAATAAAAGTCAAGAATAGCATTAGCACTATAAGGAATAGCAAGGATGTAAGAGTTTCAAATATATTTTTGAAAGTGTTTGAAATTACTGAAAGGCACAGACAATCGCAGGTGGACAAAGAGCCATCATTCCCCATTTTCCCTGATAATGAGTTTAGTAGTTATGCAGGGATTAGGGTCTGCATATCTGTGTACCATCAGGACTCACAAAGGTAACATGAGCCCTTCACATAATTTCACAAATACCTTGAAAACCGGTTGGTACAGTCGGCATACCTTCAGTGGAGTTCCAGGATACATGTTTGGGGGTGGGCTTGAACCTTCTGATCAGTGCGGACATTACGTGCCATTTAGTCATAGCTAATTAGACAGACATATAGACTATAATGTAATATAATGAAGAAATAGATTAACTTTTTATGACCTTCAGGGAACATATACTCAGCTTTGGATTAGTTTATTTTGTTAACTGTAATAAGGCTGTAGTTTTTAAAAAGCTTTTTGGAGGCTGAACAACTAGGTTTAAACATTAAATTAGCAGTTAGAACATATGACTTTTACAAAGCTAGGGAGAGGTAAGCTGTCCATTCAAAATGGGGCATGTAACTGTACTTCAAGTTTAAAAGCCCCAACAATTTGTAACTTAGTGGACAGCCATTGAGCAGTTTTCTCCATTTCCATTAAATGAATCAGTTATCTTTTGGCCTCAAACTGCAAAGTATCAGCTCTGTTATTTAACGACGTCCACTTGGCTCTTCAAAACTGCTCAGAGTTTCAGGGAGAAACAAGCGTGTCCTAAATTCACTTCTGGTTAGCCTCCTCCTGAAAGAAATAAATCACCAACAGTGAGGAGAATAGCAACAGACTCATGAAGGACATGGGCTGGTGAAATGAGCTGATAAAGATCAGTCTTTATTTATACTGAAAAGGTGAGGTAGAGTGACTCCACTTCAGGTCAAGGCAGCAGTTGACTGTTTATATCTTCAAGTATCCCTAGAAAAGCTAGCGTCATTGGGAAGCAGAGGGCACATTGCCGTCACACCGAGAACAAAGGAACCAGGTGTGGTTGTGGAGGTTATTCATTACAGTCCAGGTCATCACTCCAGGAGCTCTTTAGGGTAGACAGTTTCTGAATCAACCTGTTCAGAAATGTTATTACACACCTTTGGAGCACATGGATTTGAACTCTGGCCTCTTTGGTCAGAGGTACATTCAATACCACTGTGGCACAAGAGCCCTGAGTTCCTCAAAACAGTGTCCTAGACCCAACAGGTAATGTCCTAGACCTAACAGGCAGTGTTCCAAACCCTACCATTTAGCTGCTTTATCAATGATCTTCCTTCCATCATGAAGTCAGAAGTGGGGACGTTTATAATGTTCTGCAGCATTTATGACTGCTCAAATACCAAAGTATTCTATGCCCATATCCATCAAGACCTGGTCAATATCCAGACTTGGGCTGAAAAGTGTCCAGTAACATTTGAGACATAAGAGTCCCAGACAATGATCATCTTCAACAAGAGAGATTCTAACCATTGCCCCTTGATTTCAATGCCATTACCATCACTTAATACCAAACTCTCAACATCCTCCGTATTACCATTGACTAGAAACTGAACTGGATCAGCCAAATGAATAATAAAGCTTTAAAACAGTCCAGAGACTAAAACTTATCTGATGATTAACTCATCTCCTTTCTCTCCGAGGCTATCCAAGGCTCAAGTCCCAAAAGTGATGGAATACTTTCCACTTGCCTGATTGAGTGCATCTCCAACAACATTCAATAAGCTTGACATCACCCAGCACAAACAACCTGCTTGTTTGACAACCCATGCACCAGCTTCAACATTCTTTCCTTCCAATGGCAGTAGAGTGCACTATGTACGGTGTGAACTGCCTACATTTTAACGACTCATCATACTTCCTCCAATAGCAACTTCCAAAATCACTATATCTGCCATCCAAAAGAACAATGACAGTAGATACATAGAAACAACACCATGTGTAAGTTCCCCTCCGAGCCACCCATCACTCTGACTTTAAAATATATTGCTGTGGCTTTTTGTGTGACTGGGTCTAGTCCTGGAACTTCTTTCCTAAGAGTACTGTAGGTGTTCCTTGAGTCCAATGAGTGCAGTGGCTCAAGAAGACAGCTCACATCAAATTCTCTGGGGCATATAGGGTTGAGAAATTAATGCTGGCCCAGGCACTCACATCCTACGACCAAATAAGAAAGTGTGAATTGAGATTATTTTAAATTGGACCATTGGGAACTGGGGGATCAAATCTTTAAGGGATTGGTGAAACCGGACTGTCAGGATTTGTTTTAAACAATGACAATGCAGATCAAATAAATAATTCCATATTGTTGCTGTTGTTGTACATAATCCCATAAATGCTCCACAGTTCTGGCAGTAAGTGTGCACAAATAAATGAAATGAACATTTCAGGTCAAGGACCCACTCTTTATGGCCGGTAGTTGGGAATGTACTGCCTGACATGCTGCGGGAAGTAGCGCCCACCCTATTTTTTAAAAAATGGAATTAGGTGTACACTTAAAAAGGAAAAAAAAAAGTAATGTGAAGTCCTGAACAATATGAAACTTCTGTGACACTGAATTCTGCATTAAGATCACCACATTGCAATCCTGAGGTGTTGTAGGTATCTGTGGAAATGTGCAGACAGACAATTAAATCAAAAGCAGAATGACCTTGGAATGGACAAGTCAATGGGTTAAAATTTGTTTTGCTTTGTTTCATTAAGCGTTGCATTTATTTCAATTTTACAATCAGTTGTTTTGTAACTGGGTAATGTTTCTGAACAGATAAGTTGGACTCCAAATGTTAACGCTGTTTTCTCTCCACAGATGCTGCCATGCCCGATGAGTTTCTCCAGCATTACATATCTCTGTTACGTGATATATTCCCACACCATCAGAAATGCCAGCTCGTCTTTTTGCCTATTTGTCTCTTGCCGTTTTGAAATAGCCTTCTCACTAGAGCTTAATGTCTCTTGAATCTCTCGACGGGTTTTCTCTACTGGTTTTATAGTCCTCCTCTTCTTCCCTGAGATCTCTGAGTAGACGCTGCTCTTAGTGAGAATCTGGTGCTTTTTATTGAACTCAGATGTGATGCGGATCTGCAGGCTGTCCGCCTGTTCCTACCTAATGAGGTGTGAAACATCATTAATGTCTCACGATAAAGGAAACAAAACTAATAGAGATCCCAAAAAAATCAGCATAGACAGACCTCACACTGATTTGGGAAATCATTCGTTTCTGTTCCAGTTCCTTTTCTAGAATCGCTGATTTATATCTGTGACAGAGCTTGAAGAAGAGTTCACCTGATCCTGGAAAACGACAGACTGAAAATTTAAACCATGAAAATGCAATATAAGATCACGGTGGCTCGGTGGTTGGCATTGCTGCATCACATCACCAGGGACCCGGGTTCGATTTCACCGTTGGGTGGCTGTGTGGAGTTTGCACATTCTCCCCGTGTCTGCGTGGGTTTCCTCCGGTTTCTTCCCACAGTCCAAAGAAGTGCAGGCTAGGTGGATCGGCCATGCTAAATTGTACGTAGTGTCCAGGGATGTATAGCTTCGGTGCGTAAGTAGGGGAAGGATCGGGGTGGGTGCTTCCAAGGCTGGTGTGGACTGGTTGGGCCGAAGGGCCTGTTTTCATACTGTCGGGATTCTATGATCTATGATCAGGTGGTAAATCATTTTCCGTTACCCGATAGATTTCAAAAGCTTCATTGACCGGCATAAAGTTGTGAGGTTTATGTTCCCGCAAATCCCGCCAAATGAAACAGATCAGTTTCTGGTCAGTTTCACAAAATAGCTTCAGTTCTTTCTGATGATGCTCACGGTGAAGTTTACTTGCCTTCTCTTTCGGATCCAGCTTTAATTTTGGAGCCTTCTCGGCCAGATTCGCGAAGGCCCGATTTACCCTGAGGCTTCTTTCCGGAAATTCCGAGCAGGAGTTTATCTCCTTTGTTAGAGCCGATATAATGTTTAGCTGGAGGGACACAACAGGCCAAGCAGCATCAGAGGAGCCGGAAGGCTGACGTTTCGGGCCTAGACCCTTCTTCAGAAATTCCTGCTGTGTTCATCGAGCTCTACACCTTTTTATCTCAGATTCTCCAGCATCGGCAGTTCCTACGATCTGCACTTGTCAATGATAATAGGAACTGCAGATGCTGGAGATTCCAAGATAATAAAATGTGAGGCTGGATGAACACAGCAGGCCAAGCAGCACTTGTCAATGAATCGTTTGACTGTGTGACGTCAAGGAGTCACAGTGATAGGGCTGTAGAGATATACAGCTCGGAAACAGACCCTTCGGTCTAACCTGTCCATACCGACAAGATATCCTAAATTAATCTAGTCCCATTTGCCTGCATTTGGCCCATATCCCTCTAAACCCGTCGTATTCATTTACCTATCCGATTGCCTTTTAATTTGTAATCGTACCAGTCTCCACCACTTCCTCTGGCAGTTCGGGCCATTCACGGACCAGCCAAAGAGCGCACATTTAAGGAATGTTTAATGTTTTTGTAGTCATAAAAGGAACAAAGCAAGTGTTTCCTGAAAACTAAAACGACCCTCACGGGTCTAAGATAACAAGGTGTAGAGCTGAATGAACACAGCAGGCCAAGCAGCATCAGAGGAGCAGGAAGGCTAAGGGGTCTAATCTTGGAAAAAAAATCTTATATTTGTCTGTGTCACCAAGAGTGTACCTTGGACATTTTTCGTCCTCTGTGTACAAGGGTGAGAGCCTGCAACAACAGACGCTATGCTGTCTCGGGGTCTGGATCTGACGCCGTGTTTCACCAGTGGGTTTGTAACCGTAGCGACTCCAAGAATGCAATGATTGACTTTCTCCACACCCATCTCCGCCTCCTCTGTCCCACTCTTCTCACCCTCCCCCACTGGCAATATCCCTTCTGTCATCACCCTCATGATCGGCCTTCAAGTTTTCGCTCGTTTCCCAACTTTGTTCACGCATCGAGGCGCTCCTTTCCTCTCTTTGAAAAAGTGGCTGTAAGCATTGCGGAGAAGTCACATGGATATCGCTGAATTCATGGTATTCAGCAACGGAGTGTCAATGAAAGTAAAACCGGTTTGACCGAATCAGGGTGCAGAGTGTGAAAAATGGCTTCCAGACAGCAGCTCCGGAGCTTGACCGAGGAGGTCATTTGTCCCATTTGCCTAGATTTCTTCAGAGACCCGGTTTCATTGGAGTGTGGGCACAACTTCTGTCGCTCCTGCATCACACAGAATAGGGAAAGTAGGGGGATGCACTCCTGCCCAGAATGCAGAAGTGAGTGTCCAGAAGTTAGCCTGAGAGTGAACTGGGCCTTGGCGAATCTGGCCGAGAAAGCTAGAAAATTAAATTTGGAACCCAATCAGGAGGAAAGCAAACTTCAATGTGAGCATCATCAGGAAGATCTGAAGTTGTTTTGTGTAACTGACAAAAAACTGAGCTGTTTAATTTGTCGAGATTCGCGCGACCACACATTCCACAAATTCCTACCGATTAAAGAAGCCGTTGAAATCTATAAGGTAAATGAGGACACATTTATAAACTTACACAGTATTCACATTGGCATAATCGAATACTATCATTCTTTAATTTTGTCCTGGGTTTTCAGAATCGGCTGAAGTCTTCTTTAGATTCTCTCACAGAGAAGAAATCGGTGGTTCGAGAAACAGAACTGAATCAGAAACGGAAGATTTCGGAAGTGAGGGTAAGATCTCCCTCTTCTGATTTTCTGGGATCTCTGTTAACTTTGTTCCCTTTATCGCAGGACATTAATGATGTTTCACATTTCATTTGGTAGGAACAAGCGAGCAGTCTGCAGAAGGTCATCGCTTCAGAGTTCACTAAAATGCACCAGATTCTCGCAGAGAAAGAACAACGTTTACTCCAAGATCTCAGGGAAGAGGAGAATAGGATTATAGAAACAATGGAGAAAAATCTTCAAGACATCCGGGTGAAATTAAATTCTATTGAAGTGGAGCTCTCAAAGTTACAGAAACAGATGGAGGAAAATGACGAACTGATATTTCTGAAGGTAGGATTATAACGTTGGTGAGTCCACTAAAGTATCAGTCACAAAATAACTGATGATAACTTTGAAGTTAATAGAATATTTTATGAACTTTTATTTTAAAATGGAAGTAGAATTAAGCCAATATTTTGTTAAAAAGTCCTGGATGGTTCTGCTGACGCACTGGATTAATTCCTCCCAAGCTGCCTGCGGATTTTCAGGAATACAGGAAATCCTGTTATAATCTGCAAACTTGTGTGGCATTATTTTCCTGTTCATAAGCGTAATTTTCTCCTGAAGTTCACACAGTAATTCAGTTATACTTTCATGTAGGTTTATTGTGTAAAGTGACTGTGTGAATTATTATGTCTGTGAGCACGGCTGACATTGAGATACAGTACCTGACATCTGGAACCATCTTAATTCTATCATTAATTATAAAATTCAAACCCTTTCTGATGAAGATTCTAGGCCCAAAACATCAGCTTTTGTGCTCCTAAGATGCTGCTTGGCCTGCTGTGTTCATCCAGCTCCTCACTTTGTTATCTCAGATTCTCCAGCATCTGCAGTTCACATTATCTCAGAAGAAGGTCAAGCCTGCTCTATCACTCAATGTGATTTGGCTGATCATTCATACGAATACCCTGTTCCAACTTTCTCACCATACCCTTTGATCCCCTTACCCCTAATAACTATATACATATATATTGTATATACATATATTATAAACTCTTCCTTGAAAACATTCAATGGTTTGGCCTCAAACACATTTTGTAATAGGGTCAAGAAAGTCCTAGATAGTCTACCCTATACACTTAGATAGTAGTCACTGGTTCTGAACTTGTTGTCATCAGGAACGTCCTTCACCCTCTTGCTGTGCCCAGTACAGGTTTCTGAGAGAGATAATGGGAATTGCAGATGCTGGAGAACCCAAGATAACAAAGTGTGAAGCTGGATGAACACAGCAGGACAAGCAGCATCTCAGGAGCACAAAAGCTGACGTTTCGGACCTAGACCCTTCATCAGAGAGGGGGATGGGGAGAGGGTTCTGAACTAAATAGGGAGAGAGGGGGAGGCGGACCGAAGATGGAGAGAAAAGAAGATAGGTGGAGAGGAGAGTATGGGTGGGAAGTAGGGAGGGGATAGGTCAGTCCAGGGAGGACGGACAGGTCAAGGAGGAGGGACGATGTTAGTAGGTAGGAAATGGAGGTGCGGCTTGAGGTGGGAGGAGGGGATAGGTGAGAGTAAGAACAGATTAGGGAGGCGGGGACAAGCTGGGCTGGTTTTGCGATGCAGTGGGGGAAGGGGAAATTTTGAAGCTTGTGAAGTCCACATTGACACCATTGGGCTACAGGGTTCCCAAGTGGAGTATGAGTTGCTGTTCCTGCAAACTTCGGGTGGCATCATTGTGATGCTGCAGGAGGCCCATGATGGACATGTCGTTGAAAGAATGGGAGGGGGAGTTAAAATGGTTCGCGACTGGGAGGTGCAGTTGTTTATTGCGAACCGAGCGGAGGTGTTCTGCAAAGCCGTCCCCAAGCCTCCACTTGGTTTCTCCAATTAGGTTACGTGGAACAGTCCCTCTTCCGCACCTACACAGGCCCCAAATGCCACCTCTTCCTCCGTTACATTGATGACTGTATCGGCGCTGCCTCTTGCTCCCAAGAGGAGCTTGAACAGTTCATCCACTTCACCAACACCTTCCACCCCAACCTCAACTTCACCTGGGCCAGCTCCAACACATGCTTCACCTTCCTGGACCTCTCAGTCTCCATCTCAGGTAACCAGCTAGAAACTGATGTCCATTTCAAAGCCACTGACTCCCACAGCTACCTAGAATACACCTCCTCCCACCCACCCTCCTGCAAAAATTCCGTCCCCTATTCCCAATTCCTTCGCGTCCGCCGCATCTGCTCCCAGGATGAGACATTCCACTCCCGCACATCCCAGATGTCCACGTTCTTCAAGGACCGCAACTTTTCCCCCGCAGTGGTCGAGAATGCCCTTGACCGCGTCTCCCGCATTTTTCGCAACACATCCCTCACACCCCGCCCCCACCACAACTGCCCTAAGAGGATCCCCCTCGTTCTCACATACCACCCCACCAACCTCCGGATACAACATATCAGCCTCCGACACTTCTGCCATCTACATTCCGACCCCACCATCCAAGACATCTTTCCATCCCCACTCTTGTTTGCCTTCTGGAGAGACCACTCTCTCTGTTACTCCCTTGTCTGCTCCACACTCCCCTCCAACCCCACCACACCCGGCACCTTCCCTTGCAACCGCAGGAAGTGCTACACTTTACCCCACACCTCCTCCCTCACCTCTATCCCAGGCCCCAAGATGACCTTCCAGATCAAGCAGATGTTCACCTGCACATCTGCCAATGTGGTATACTGTATCCATTGTACCCGGTGTGGCTTCGTCTACATTGGGGAAACCAAGCAGAGGCTTGGGGACCGCTTTGCAGAACACCTCTGCTCGGTTCGCAATAAACAACCGCACCTCCCAGTTGCAAACCATTTTAACTCCCCCCCCATTCCTTCGACGACATGTCCATCATGGGCCTCCGGCAGTGCCACAATGATGCCACCCGAAGGTTGCAGGAACAGCAACCCATATTCCGCTTGTGAACCCTGCAGCCCAATGGTATCAATGTGGACTTCACAAGCTTCAAAATCTCCCCTTCCCCCGCTGCATCTCGAAAACAGCCCAGCTTGTCCCCTTCCCCACTGCATCCCAAAACCAGCCCAGCTTGTCCCCGCCTCTCTAACTTGCTCTTCCTCTCACGTATCCCCTCCTCCCACCTCAAGCCGCACCTCCATTTCCTACCTACTAACCTCATCCCGCCTCCTTGACCTGTGGTCTGAGCCCAAAACGTCAGGTTTTGTGCTCCCAAGATGCTGCTTGGCCTGCTGTGTTCATCCAACTTCACACTTTGTTATCCTTGACCTGTCCGTCTTCCCTGGACTGACCTATCTCCTCCCTACCTCCCCACCCATACTCTCCTCTCCACCTATCTTCTTTTCTCTCCATCTTTGGTCCGCCTCCCCCTCCCTCCCTATTTATTTCAGAACCCTCTCCCCATCCACCTCTCTGAAGAAGTGTCTGGGCCCGAAACATCAGTTTTTGTGCTCCTGAGATGCTGCTTGGCCAGCTGTTTTCATCCAGCTTCACACTTTGTTATCCAAGTTTCTGTGAGACCTCATTCTTCTGAACTCCAGTGAACATAGCCCAGTCTCTCTTCATGTATCATTTCTGCCATCTCCTAAATGAGGGAGCACAGTGTCTCAGTAGTTAGCACTGCAGCCTCACAGAACCAGGGGCCCAGGTTCGGGTCCAGTCTCGGGCGAATGTCTGTGTGGAGTTTGCATATTCTCCCCGTGTCTCCGTCGGTTTCCTCCAGGTGCTCCGGTTTCCTCCCACAGTAAAAATGTGTGCAGGCTAGGTTGATCGGCCATGCTAAATTGCTGGTAGTGTTCAGGGGTGTGTGGGTTAGAGGGGGATGGACCTGGGTGGGATGCTTCAAGGGCAGTGTGGACTTGTTGAGCCAAAGGGCCTGTTTCCACACTGTGGGTAATCTAATCTAGACTCATCTGGTAACCTTTGTTGTACTCCCTATAACGCCAGAACATCCTTCCTCAGTTAAGAAGACTAAAACTGCACTTAATAATCTAAATAATGACTCACCAATGCTCTGTACGATTTAGTCTCACCTTCCTGTGGCAGTTTAGTGGAAGAGTTGTCCAATTATTTTCACTGCCCCTGCCCTTTCCCCATGTATTGAGCAAATATCTCTTCTTCACATATATAAGAAATTCGCTCCCAAAATTCCCATTAAATGTACTTTCTCCAGCTGGTGCAAATCGTTAACAGTCATTGTTAAATTAAAATCGCTTCTACTTTTTCAAATTATCTTGAAGATTTGCATGTGTATTCCTTTTAAATGGAATTTAATTTATATTGTTTCTCCTCATTCTATCTCCTAAATATTTCATATTTCCCTTCTACATGAAATCACATCTGCTCAATGTCTGTTCATTTCACTATCCTAGCTCCTCCTGAAATTGTTATTATCATGTTCAACATTTGTGGTTTATTTATTTCTAGGAGATGGCTTGTCAGAAGAGAAGGTAGGAACATGTTCTTTACTGAAATGTTGCTGAGTTTGTTGCAATTGCTGTTCGTGGATTTCTTTCTTGCAAACAATCCCAAAATTACATTTTAAAAGGGTTATTAATTGGATGACAAAAACTCAGTTTATTCTTTCCTATAATGATTTAATGGTAATTATTTAAATTAAACACTGGTATAAATAATTGTTTTCCAATATTGTAATGAAAGGTAATAAGGTGCATCAATAATAGACCATTTTCCAAATGTTAACAGTGGCCATTTGTAACGTGCAATCTATGCCAGTGAGGCAGATTAACACTGAGTGAGAAACACATCCTCACTTAGGTTTTGAAGGCTTGTGCCATTTGAACAACTGCAGGCATCTGACCAACCTCAGAGAGCCGCGTCTCAAAGGAGAGCTCTGTTGAATGTTTATACTATGATATGTTACTGTTCTATCACCAGAGAAGCAACAGTTTGCATTTGTATAGTGTCTTTACAGTATTATGCAATCCTAAAGTGTTGCACAGGGGTGATAGACAGCAAAATGTGACACTGAGTGCCATAGGAGATAATAACGCTCAATGGAGTTAGTTGATAGTGAATGTAGTAAAGGAGAAAAGGGAATTGAACCTGAAGAGGTTTAAGATGTGATCAGAGATAATGGGAACTGCAGATGCTGGAGAATCCAAGATAACTAAGTGTGGAGCTGGATGAACACAGCAGGCCAAGCAGCATCTTAGGAGCACAAAAGCTGATGTTTTGGGCCTAGAACTTTCATCAGAGAGGAAGGGTCTAGGCCCGAAATGCCAGCTTTTGTGCTCCTAAGATGCTGCTTGGCCTGCTGGGTTCATCCAGCTCCACACTTTGTTATCAAGGTTTAAGATGTTCTTTCTGGAGCTTAAGGACTGGGCTGCTGAAGCCCAGCAACCAAAGGTGAAACAACTAAAATCAGAGATGAATAGAATGAAATAGAATAGAATGAGCCTCATTGTATCTCAAATAAATTCAGTGAAATGTTGATAAGTCACCACTTACAGTGCCATCTTGGGTACAGGTTCTTCAGTTACAGATTAGTTACAGTGTAACAATGTCACCATCTTAGTCGTCAGTGCTATCTTAGTTACAGAATAGAGAAGTGAGGAAGAAGAAAGTTACATTACAGTTATATGCTGTGTAATCACAGGTTAGAGAAACAAGAAGCAAAGTTAAAAAAAGACAAACAGCACAATCTCTCTCCAATAGCAGTTCACAGCAGACCAATGTAGGAGGTCTCCATGTGCCCTTGCTCCTGCACTGGTGCCACTGCTTCTGCAGCAGGCTATTGTCCCCGGCTCCACACCAGATGTTGAAGAATTCTCAAGTACAGGAGAGTAGGATCGTTGATGGCTATGCCTCACATATTGCATAATTGGATAGACAACACTTACCCAATTTTTAATTGTTCAAATATTTGCAGAGTTTGGTTTTGTTTATGGCCTTGTATGTTTTTGAGCTAAATGCTTTCCTTTATGTGTAAAATGTGATGACCTGGTTACCAAACTATTAGTTTAATTAACCTAATGGACCTTTCTTAGTGATTTGGGCTTTTGCTGTCTTTGTCCTTGTGTTTTTAAGATTTCATTTGATTAGCTAAGGAAACAAGACTAGTTTTTAATTTTCTACCTCTTTTTCTCTGACATGGAATGAATCCGAATAGCTTGACTGTTCATACAATTTTTTAAAATATGCCAACGAAACTGAATTTCACTAACTATAAACATTTATTATTTTCATTTACAGGATCAGCGAGAAGAACCAGTCACTCTCAGTAACAAATGCAGCCCTGTCTATTGGAAAATTCAATGGCCCTTTACAGTATATCGTGTGGAGAGAAATGGTAGACATCATTAGCCCTGGTAAAAATTTTAAAATTTATTTTCCTGATTATGAATTGAGTTGCAACGTTGCTTCAAGGGGCCTCTAAAGCTCAGGAAATGTATTTACATTGCTGGTTGTTAATCCTTCAGAAACTCTCAATTCTCACATTTCTCTTTTTTTTATGGTTTCCTTTGGAGAAGCATCTGAAACTGTATGCCACAAGAGTGAAGGGATCTGTGTAACCAGAGGAATAGAGCACAAATCTCAGCATGCAGCACTAAATTTGTAAGGGAGACTTCAAATTCTTTTGAAGACATTACTGCACATCTTATCAGGAAGACACATAGGCACTGGAGAGGAAAGGTAGTAGGGAAGGCAGGGGAAGGTAGCTATCCCCATCTCAAACAAGTATGCTTGAAAAATGTAGCATTGTGAAGGACTCTCAGGGGAAGGTAATACTGAGAGTCAGATTAGATTTAGTTTTTAGATTTTAGATCTTATTATGGTGTGTTCTCAAGTACAGAAGTATAGGAGTACAGTGAAAATTGAACGGGGATGCAATGAAGACTGGCTCTACTGTAATGAGGGATATGTCAGGTTCCAAGCAATTGATTGTGATAGGGGATTGTCCAGTCAGGGGCACAGGTAGACATTTCTGTAGCCGGCAGCGGGACGTCAGAGTGGTGAGCTGTCTCCCTGGTGCTAGGGTCAAGAATGCCTTGGAGAGGGTGAGGAATATTCTCAAAGGGGAAAGTGACCAGCTAGAGGTCATTGTACACATTGGTACCAATGATATAGGAAGAGAAAGGGATGAGGTCCTGCGGACAGTACATAGGAAATTAAGCAGGACGTTAAAAAGTATGTCATCAAGGCCAGCAATATCTGGATTACATCCATTGTAGTGAGAGTAGGAATAGGATGATAGGGCAGATGAATGCATGGCTGAGGAGCTGGTGCAGGGGACAGGGGATCATTGGGACCTCGTCGGGGGTTGAAGTGACCTACATATGAAGGACAGTTGCAACTGAATTGGAAATTTGCTAGTGTTACTCACAAGGCTTTAAATTAGTTGGGGAGTGGGTGTGGGATGGTGACAGTGGTGTGATGGTTGTGGTTTTGGTGGTTGTAGGTGGGACTGAAAGAGAGAGTGAGAAAAGAGATATGTCTAAGGCTGGTATGGTTGAAAAGTTGACCAAGCCAAATAGTAAAAACAGGCACGAGCAAGACAGAGGGCAGCGTAAGACTGATGATCTGCCTTTGTTTCAATTCAAGAGGCCTGACAGTTAAGGCAGATTAACTCAGGGCATGTTTGGGAACATGGGACTGGGATATCATAGCTATGACAGAGACATGGCTCAGGGATGGACAGGACCGACACCTTAATTTTCCATTAACAGATGCTATAGGAAGAATACAAAATGGGGACAAGAGAGATGGGGAGTGGCATTTTTGGTTAGGGATAACATTATGGTTGTACTTAGGGAGGATATTCCAGAGATTACGTCTGGTGAAGTTATTTTGGTGAAACTGAGAAGTAGGAATGGGATGGTCACCTTATTGAGATTATACTATGTACCATGCCCCTCAGTAGTCAATGGGAAATTGAGAAACAAATTCATAAGGAGATCTCAGATATCTGTAAGAATGATAGGGTTGTAATGGTAAGGAAGTTTAAATTTCCAAACATAGAATGTGACTGTCACAGTTTTAAGGGCTTGGATGGAGAGGAATTTGTTCAGTGTCTACAGGGAAATTTTCTTGGATGAGCCCTCTAGAGAAGGAGCAAAACCTGAGCTCCTCTTGGGCAATAAGGCAGGGCAAGTGACAAAGGTGTCAGTGGGGGAGCACTTTGGGGCCAGAATAATAATTCCATTAGTTTCAAAATAGCTATGGAAAAGTATCCTCTCACTTACTACAGACTCAACAACTTCTCTTTCAATTCCTTCTACTTCCTACAGACAAAGCGGGTGGCCATGGGCACCCACATGGGCCCAAGCTATGCCTCCTTCTTTGTAGGTTATGTCGAACAGTCCCTTTTCCAAAGCTACACTGGCCCTATACCCTACCTCTTTCTTCATTACATTGATGACTGCATCGGCGCCACCTCGTGCTCCTGCGAGGAACTCAAGTAGTTCATCCACTTCACTAACACCTTCCACTCTTAACCTTAAGTGCACCTGGACCATCTCCAATACCTGTCTCTCCTCCCTGGATCTCTCTGTCTCCATCTCCGGCAAACACCTAGAAACCGTTATCCATTTCAAGCCCACGGACTCCCACAGCTACCTAGAATATATCTCCTCCCAGCCACCTTCCTGCAAAATGCCATCCCCTATTCCCAATTCCTTTGCCTCCGCTGCATCTGCTCACGGGATAAAGCATTCCACTCCCGTACATCTCAGATGTCCTCGTTTTTCAAGGACACCAACATCCCCTCACTCAGTGGTAGAGAATGCCCTCGATCGTGTCTCCCACAAATCCCGCAACTCATCCCTTACACCCCCTCCCCACAATAAAAACCAAAACAGAATACCTCTTGTCCTCGCGTACCACCTCA
This sequence comes from Stegostoma tigrinum, assembly GCF_030684315.1. Classification (NCBI taxonomy): domain Eukaryota; kingdom Metazoa; phylum Chordata; class Chondrichthyes; order Orectolobiformes; family Stegostomatidae; genus Stegostoma; species Stegostoma tigrinum. The sequence continues at coordinate 21,260,836 of NC_081387.1, forward strand.
CCAACCTCTGGATCCAACGTATCATCCTTCGATACTTCTGCCATCTGAAATCCGACCCTACCACCGAAGGCATTTTTCCCTCTTCACCCTTATTGGCCTTCCGGAGGGACCAGTGTCTCCATGACTCCCTTGTCCACTCCACACTGCCCTCCAGCCCCACCACACCCAGCACTTTTCCCTGCAACCACAGGAAGTGCTACACCTGCCCATGCACCTCCCCCTTCATCCCCATCCCTGGCCCCAAGAAGACTTTCCATTTTCCACATCAAGCAGATGTTCACCTGCACATCTGCCAATGTGGAATGCTGTATCCGCTGTACCCATTGTGGCTTCCTCTACAACGGGGAAACCAAGCGGAGGCTTGGGGATTGCTTTGCAGAACACCTATGCTTATAAGCAACTGCACCTCCCAGTTGCAAACCATTTCAACTCCCCGTCCCATTCCACAGACGACATTTCCTTCCTGGGCCTCCTGCAGTGGCACAATGATGCTACTCGAAGGTTGCAGGAACGGCAACTCATGTTCTGCTTGGGAACCCTGCAACCCAATGGTATCAATGTGGACTTCACCAGCTTCAAAATCTCCCCTCCCCTGACAGCATCCCAAAACCAGCCCAGCTCTTCCCCGCCTCCTTAACCTGTCCTTCCTCCCACCTATCCCCTCCTCTCACCTCAAGACCCAACCCCATCTCCTACCTACTAACGTCATCCCGCCCCCTTGACCTGTCTGTCCTCCCTGGGCTGACCTATCTCCACCCTACCTCCTCACCTACACTCACCTTTACTGGCTCCATCCCCACCTCTTTGACCAGTCTGTCTCCTCTCTACCTATCTTCTCCTCTACCCATCTTCTAACCGCCTCCCCCCTATTTATTTCAGAACCCCCTTCCCCTCCCCAATTTCTGAAGAAGGGTCTAGGCCCAAAACGTCAGCGTTCTTGTTCCTCTGGTGCTGCTTGGCCTGCTGTGTTCATCCAGCTCTACACTTTGTTATCTCAGATTCTCCAGCATCTGCAGTTCCTACTATCTCTGGAAAAGTGTAGTCCTGATCTTAAAGCTCTAAATTGGACTAAGGCCAATATTGACACTATTAGCCAAGAACTTTCAGAAGTTGATTGGGAGTAGCTATTCAAAGTTAAAGAGTTATCTCAAAAGTGGGAGGCCTTTAAAAAATGAGATGATGGGAGTCCAGAAGTAATGTTTTCCAATTAGTGTGAAGGGCATGGCTGGCAATTTTAGGTAATGTTGGAGACTAGAGAAATTGAGGCTCTGCTCAAGAAAAAGGAGGCATATTGGCAGCTATAGACAGCTAGGAATGAATTAATCCCTCATGCAGTATAAGGGCAGTAGGAGTGCATGCCAGAGGGAAATTAGGAGGGCTAAAAGGGAACTTGAGATAACTTTGGCAACAACAGTGAGGAGAATCCAAAGAGATTCTACAAATACTTTAAGGGCAAAAGAATAACTGGAGAGAGAACCAGGCTCCTTAAAGATCGACAAGACCACCTATGTGTGGAACCACAGAAGATGGTTGAGATACTAGACCAGTATATCCTGTTTGTATTTACTGTAGAGAGGGATATGGAAGTTAGGGAGCTTGTGGAAATAAAAAGTGATATCTTGGCAAGTGTCCAAATACAGAGGAGGAGATGCTAGATGTTTTAAAATGCATGAATGTGGATAAATCCTCGGGAACTGATCAGGTGTACTCAGGATAGGATAGAGATGGAAACAGTCCCTTCAGTCCAACATGCTGACTACATATCCGAAATTACTTTAATCCCATTTGCCAGCATTTGGCCAATATCCTTCTAAATCTTCATATCCATATAAGCATACAGATGCCTTTTGAATATTATAATTGTAGCCGCTTCCACTACTTCCTCTGGCAGCTCATTCCATACAAGGACCACCCCCTGCCTGAAAAAGTTGCTCCTTTTGTGCAAACATCTATTTCCACAGTTCTTCTTATCAATCTTATTTTGTGTCTTTTGTAACCACAGAGGCTGAATGACCTCTTGCATCAGCCATTTTCCTCAATTTTTGATAGCCTGGTTTAATTTCTTCCTTTATTGTGCTTTATTTAGAGTTAACAAAATTTCCCATCATGCATGTTAGGCTTCAACTCTATTATCCACAGGGCCACAGATACCCGTAGGATCTCAATTATATTTTAAAAATTGGTTCAATCTCTATATCATAGGGAGATGCTAGGAAAAGGAAATAATTGCTTTTAGTGACACGTTTAATGCATATTTCTGATGGGTTCTCAAGTGCAGGACAGTTTACTTGCTAACAATGAAGGTAAATGTTGCTCCTTAGCATGGCAAGCTTAAAAGGTCAGAGGATTAGTGGAAGTACCTGAGTGGCAGAAACTGTTCATTCTGAGGTGGTAAGTATGTAATTTTTTCTAAGCAAAAATTTTGCAAACAATTCCAAAGAGTGAAGAAGCAGCAATACCCATTAAGTGCTACATAGATAATAAGTCTTTATGGGACTATGGTACACTTAACAAAATGCATGAATGAGAAAAGACTGAGGATCAATATTACGGTTTTGAAACAAATGCTGGAGGGTGGAAAAATCTCTAAATTGAAATGGATGGATAGCAACTATTGGATTTCGAATTATTTTACAGAGAATGAGACAAGCTCTACAAAACTGAAAAGATCCTTGACACTTTAAAGAAAGAAATAGAAAAGGGAATGTAAATGTTGACATGTTATTTATTTTCCCTTTTTGGTGCATATGTTGAATTATTTTAAAAGATAAAGGGAATCTGTTATCTTCTAACAAGGTCTGAAAGGATGCCTGAGGCCTAATGAATGGACAATTACATGATTGTATTGGTGAAGGGTTAATTGAGGTGAATTGTTTATATAAACATTGGAGCTATTTATCTGTAGGTTTGAGTTCTAAGGAGTATAATTAACTGAAATAAAGCTCGCACTAAAAGTGTGGGCCCACCTACACATGCTACTTGCATTCTCTAATTCCTGCATTCTGGCTCGTTGCCAAGATTTGCTGTCTCACTCTCCCTTCCACTCATTTCTTCCTCTCCTTCACCCTTGTTCCTCTCCATGCACCAGTCTTCCTTCTACCTCTTTCTCAGTCCACACCCGTTGTGCTCCATGACATTCCTCCACTTACCTCCCTCTATTCCTTTTAATTTCTTTCATTTCCCAGGCCCCCACTATATTTTGTACTTCTGTTCTCTCATCTCTCCCTTTCCAGTCATCCCTCCATCTACCTGAATTCTCCCACCTCACATTGTAAATTTTCCCTCCTTTCCCTAAATGAGTAACTGTGCTATTTTAATTTTCCCACAGTTCCAGCCTCTCTGACTCTGGACCCAAACACTGCAAATCCCTGGCTTGTCCTGTCCCAGGACCGAACCAGTGTGAGACTTGGAGACAAGCCAAATCAACTACTGGGAAATGTGAAGCAGTTTGATCAGTGTACCTGTGTCCTTGGACTGGAGGGATTCACATCAGGGAGACATTACTGGGAGGTGGGAGTAGGGGACAAGACTGAGTGGGGCTTGGGAGTGGCCCGAGAGTCTTTAGATAGGAAAGGGGGTGTTGACCCAAGACCAGAGACAGGATATTGGGTTGTGTGGCTGATTCCTGGGAGTGGGTATTTAGCCAGCACTTGCCCATCATGGATCCGCCTGAGCACAAGTTTGAATCCCCAGAAGATTGGGGTTTACCTGGACTATGAGGGTGGACAGGTATCATTTTACAATGCGGACAACATGTCCCATCTCCACACTTTCACTCACACTTTCACTGAGACAATCTACCCCTTCTTCCATTTGGGATCGAATGACGACGGGAAAAACTCTGCCCCACTGACAATCTGTGGGATGAAAGGGCACTGACAGATCCATCCCATAATTTCATCCGGTTCCCCCTGCCTACTGCCAGCTGTAAACTGACGAGTGTTTGGCTTCAGTCACAGGTGGAGAGAGAAACCAGGTTAACACTCTAGGAATAAACCCTGTATCGGAACTGGAAACTGAAACATCAGCAAGGAGCTCTGTAAAGCTGGGGCAAGGAAGGAAACGGAGAAGAAACAATAGAAGCTCAGATGCATGGATAGACTGACTGGGTAGAATCAGTGCTAGATAATAAAAGCTGCACATCATTTAAAGAATGCAATTTGGGTCCCTGTCAGACTGTAGATAAGCTTAGAATAAAAACAAAATTGCTGGAAAAGCTCTGCACATCTGGCAGCATCTGTGCAGGAGAAAACAGAGTTTTCCAGAAACTTTGTTTTTATTCCTGATTTACAGCATCCGCAGTTCTTTTGGTTTTTATGTAGATAGTTTGTTTCATTTTCTCCTAGTTCCATGGCCTGCATCCTTATTGTTTTTATGATTAGATTCCCTACAGGGTGGAAACAGGGCCTTCGGCCCAACAAGTCCACACTGCTCCTTGATGTATCCCACCCAGATCCATCCCCCTCTAGCCCCTGAATAATACGGGCAATTTAGCATGGCCAATCCACCTAGCCTGCACATTCTTGGACTGAGGGACGAAACCAGAGCACCTGGAGGAAACCCACACAGGCACAGGGAGAATATGAAAATTCCGTACAGACAGTTGCCCAAGGCTGGAATCGAACACGGGTTCCTGGTGCTGTGAGGCTGCAGTGCTAACCACTGAGCCACCGTGCTGCCCTCAACTGACAGTTACCCAAGGCTAGAATTGTTGTAGCAACCCATGAGCTAAAGTTGACAAAATGGCCACTTGGAGTCTTTTTTTTTAGCCAACACAAGATGGACAAAAGGGATGGGCAGTCACATATAGCAAATGTTCATAGCTAGACTGGTAGTCTCCATATAAAGATTCTCTGTTGGAAGAAGCATATGGGACAGTAATCAGGTTTCTGTAAACAGGCAGTTCTGAACATATAAGCATTTTAATAAGGGGAATTTTTGAAAGGCCTAGTTTAGCCACAGTCCCTTGCATGTTGTTTAGTAAAAAGTAGAAGAAAATCCTGATCCTACAGTATTCTGACTTTCTTTAGGTAATTGTAAAATTAGAAAGGCAAATAACAAATTAGTGTAAAAAGGTTAATTGCATTCCTTTAGCAAATGCTTATAAGGCAGTAAAGAGAGCTACTGGATTATGAGACAAGACAAAGTAATAAATGATCTAAATAAGATCTCAAAAAAAAGCATTGGCATGAGAGGAGGGCAGAGAAATTTATAAAAACAGAAGTTACAACTGGGGAATTATAACTGTTTGAAACTTATGTGCAGATAATTCAAACAAATTCATACATTCAAAAAGCAAAGGAAGAGTTACAGAGATAGAATACAGAATGAAGATATGGTTATGTCCTCTGGTTGTTTGTGGAATCTAAACAAGTTTCATTTAATGGCTTGGTAAAATTACAAGTGATTAAATTTCACCCTCATCAGTGGAATTAAAACAAGTGCTTTTTATTAAGAAAAGAATATTAGGAATGGAAAGTGTTTAGAATAGTAAAAAAAATTATTTAAAAATTCACTTTCAGCATGCAAATAGCAGGGGTCATAAACTGCAGTTGCAAGTCACAAAGGCTGCTTGATTTCTCAGGCTGAAGTGAATTTATCAGCTATGTCACAGTAACTTTATATTAGAGTTAATTTGAAAGACTTTATAATAATTGGTTGAGATTAATATCCTTCCTAATCTGCCATACTAAAGTTGGTACAGAATTTGAAAGAATTCTCAGTAAAAATTAACTATTTAGGTATTGCTGAATAATGTGGTGCAGCTGGCAAATGTCCACAAAAGAATAAAATTGTTAGTTTTAACAAAACTAGCATTGTAAGATCCCAAAGACAGATGATGGAGGTATCTGGCAAACATCATGAGATTATAGGACAACCTCGGGTTATCCATGGAGCTCTCCATCATTGATCACGTTCAGTGGATTGGATGTGTAGATTAGGGGGACCTGGCTAACTGTGACATCAATGTTGCTTGTAATTAATGCAACATGAAATGTATTAAAATGTTGTAATGGGGGGGTTGACCTACCAGAGGAAAGCCATAGTAGTCAGTTCTCTGGCACTGAGCCTGACACTGTGGCAAAGAAGGGAAGGGGGCAGAATAGAAAAGTACTCGTGGTAGGGGACTCGATAGTTAGGGGAATCGACAGGAGATTTTGTGGGCAAGATCGGGATTCCCGGAAGGTATGTTGCCTCCCTGGTGCCAGGGTCCGGGACGTCTCCGATCGGGTGTATAAAGTTCTGAAAGGGGAGGGTGAACAGCCAGAAATCGTGTTACATATTGGCACAAATGATATAGCCAGAAATAGGTTTGAGGATATAAAAAGTGATTTCAGGGAGTTAGGATGGAAGCTGCAGAGCAGGACGAACAGAGTAGTGTTCTCTGGTTTACTACCGGTGCCACGAGATAGCGAGGTGAGGAACAGGGAGCGGGCGCAGCTGAACACGTGGCTACGCAGCTGGTGTAGGAGGGAGGGTTTCAGATATGTTGATAATTGGGATGCCTTCTGGGGAAGGTGGGACCTGTACAAGAAGGACGGGTTGCATCTGAACTGGAAGGGGACCAATGTCCTGGGTGGAAGGTTTGCTCGAGTAGTTCGAGAGGGTTTAAACTAGTATGGCAGGGGGGTGGGAACCTGAGCTGTATACCAGAGGTGAGCGTTGATGCAGGTGAGGCAGTAGCAAGAGGTAGACCAGCTAGTGGGAAGGATTTTCCTGGGAAGGAACCAAGGGATCGGTTAAAGTGTGTTTGCTTTAATGCAAGGAGTATCAGGAATAAAAGTGATGAACTTAGAGCATGGATCAGTACCTGGTGCTATGATGTTGTGGCCATAACAGAGACATGGGTTTCTCATGGGCTGGAATGGTTGCTGGATATTCCAGGGTTTAGAACATTTAAAAAGAATAGGGAGGGGGGAAAAAGAGGAGGGGGTGTAGCACTACTAATCAGAGAGGGTATCACAGCTACAGAAGCTTCCATTGTCGAGGAAGATCTGCCTACTGAGTCAGTATGGGTGGAAATTAGGAGCAGCAAGGGAGTAGTCACCTCGTTAGGGGTTTACTACAGGCCCCCCAATAGCAGCAGGGAGATTGTAGAAAGCATAGGTCGACAGATTTTGGAAAAGTGTGGACGCAGTAGGGTTGTTGTAATGGGCGACTTTAACTTTCCTAATATTGATTGGAACCTCCTTCGAGCAGAAGATTTGAATGGAGCTGTTTTTGTAAGGTGTGTTCAGGAGGGTTTCCTAACGCAGTACGTTGACAGGCCGACGAGGGGAGAGGCCATTCTAGACTTGGTGCTCGGAAACGAGCCGGGGCAGGTATCAGATCTTGTGGTGGGAGAGCATTTTGGTGATAGTGACCATAACACTCTCTCATTCTACATAGCTATGGAGAAGGAGAGGATTAGGCAGAATGGGAGGATATTTAATTGGGGAAGAGGAAACTATGATGCGATTAGACACGAGTTAGGAAGCATGGACTGGGAGCAGTTGTTCCATGGTAAGGGAAGTATAGACATGTGGAGATTGTTTAAGGAACAGTTGTTGGGAGTGATGAGTAAATATGTCCCTCTGAGACAGGCAAGACGGGGTAAGATAAAGGAACCTTGGATGACGAGAGCGGTGGAGCTTCTAGTGAAAAGGAAGAAGGTAGCTTACATAAGGTGGAGGAAGCTAGGGTCAAGTTCAGCTAGAGAGGATTACATGCAGGCAAGGAAGGAGCTCAAAAATGGTCTGAGGAGAGCCAGGAGGGGGCACGAGAAAGGCTTGGCAGAAGGAATCCGGGAAAACACAAAGGCATTTTACACTTACGTGAGGAATAAGAGAATGGTCAAAGAAAGAGTAGGGCCGATCAGGGATAGCATAGGGAACTTGTGTGTGGAGCCTGAGGAGGTAGGGGAAGCCCTAAATGAGTTTTTTGCTTCTGTCTTTACGAAAGAAACGACCTGTGTAGTGAATGAAACCTTTGAAGAGCAGGTGTGCATGCTGGAATGGATAGAGATAGAGGAAGCTGATGTACTGAAAATTTTGTCAAACATTAAGATTGACAAGTCGCCAGGCCCGGATCAGATTTGTCCTCGGCTGCTTTGGGAAGCGAGAAATGCAATTGCTTCGCCACTTGCGAAGATCTTTGCATCCTCGCTCTCCACTGGAGTCGTACCTGAGGACTGGAGAGAGGCAAATGTAATTCCTCTCTTCAAGAAAGGAAATAGGGAAATCCCCGGCAATTATAGACCGGTAAGTCTCACGTCTGTCGTCTGCAAGGTGTTAGAAAGGATTCTGAGGGATAAGATTTATGACCATCTGGAAGAGCATGGCTTGATCAAATACAGTCAACACGGCTTTGTGAGGGGTAGGTCATGCCTTACAAACCTTATCGAGTTTTTTGAGGATGTGACTAGTAAGGTTGATGAGGGTCAAGCTGTGGATGTGGTGTATATGGACTTCAGTAAGGCATTTGATAAGGTTCCCCATGGAAGGCTCATTCAGAAGGTCAGGAGGAATGGGATACAGGGGAACTTAGCTGCTTGGATACAGAATTGGCTGGCCAACAGAAGACAGCGAGTGGTAGTAGAAGGAAAATATTCTGCCTGGAAGTCAGTGGTGAGTGGGGTTCCACAGGGCTCTGTCCTTGGGCCTCTACTGTTTGTAATTTTTATTAATGACTTGGACGAGGGAATTGAAGGATGGGTCAGCAAGTTTGCAGACGACACAAAGGTCGGAGGTGTCGTTGACAGTGTAGAGGGCTGTTGTAGGCTGCAGCGGGACATTGACAGGATGCAGAGATGGGCTGAGAGGTGGCAGATGGAGTTCAACCTGGATAAATGCGAGGTGATGCATTTTGGAAGGTCGAATTTGAAAGCTGAGTACAGGATTAAGGATAGGATTCTTGGCAGCGTGGAGGAACAGAGGGATCTTGGTGTGCAGATACATAGATCCCTTAAAATGGCCACCCAAGTGGACAGGGTTGTTAAGAAAGCATATGGTGTTTTGGCTTTCATTAACAGGGGGATTGAGTTTAAGAGTCGTGAGATCTTGTTGCAGCTCTATAAAACTTTGGTTAGACCGCACTTGGAATACTGCGTCCAGTTCTGGGCGCCCTATTATAGGAAAGATGTGGATGCTTTGGAGAGGGTTCAGAGGAGGTTTACCAGGATGCTGCCTGGACTGGAGGGCTTATCTTATGAAGAGAGGTTGACTGAGCTCGGTCTCTTTTCATTGGAGAAAAGGAGGAGGAGAGGGGACCTAATTGAGGTATACAAGATAATGAGAGGCATAGATAGAGTTGATAGCCAGAGACTATTTCCCAGGGCAGAAATGGCTAGCACGAGGGGTCATAGTTTTAAGCTGGTTGGTGGAAAGTATAGAGGGGATGTCAGAGGCAGGTTCTTTACGCAGAGAGTTGTGAGAGCATGGAATGCGTTGCCAGCAGCAGTTGTGGAAGCAAGGTCATTGGGGTCATTTAAGAGACTGCTGGACATGCATATGGTCACAGAAATTTGAGGGTGCATCCATGTGGATCAATGGTCGGCACAACATTGTGGGCTGAAGGGCCTGTTCTGTGCTGTACTGTTCTATGTTCTATGTTCTATGTTCTATGTTGTATTTTGCTGGAGAACCCAGGGTGCCATTGACTTCTGATCTGAGATGTGATTAAGAGGGCAACTAGGTCCTACGTGAAAGACGAATTTGGGGTGGTCCCATATGTAGTAATATAGCTTTGAATAAAGATCACTTGTGCTGAGGAACACAGAGCTTAAACTCCTCTTTGATATTTCTCCCTACAACACTTATAAAAACTCTGCCCATGCTTATTGATCCCGGATGTAAGATTGCTTCTTGAATAATTAGAAACAATTGTTTGCAACAGGCACTACCTTGCACTCTGGACTTTTCAGAGTTCATCCATCATCAACTTTTGTAGAATCTTGAGAAGGCCCTCCTGATTTGAGATGAGAATCCCTGTAGAAACATTGCACAATACAATAGAAGGAGGCCATTGAGCTCTTTTGCCTGCCCAACTGTTTGAAAAGACAATCAGCAACCCCATTCCCTCACTCTTTCCCTCTAGTTGAAATTTTCATTCAAACTTCATTCAAAGTTGGAGCTACTCGTCTCACCTTTCCTGAAATGCCTTTCTGATAGTAACTTATGGCCTAGAATATCCTCCTCGTATGTTCTCTTTTTCTTTTGCAAATTCTAAGATCCTTTCTGCACCCGTGAATGTCATTCTGCTCCAGAAGCTGTGTCTCAGCAGCAGTGCAACCTGGACTTCTCACGACTAGGTAAACACACCAAGCAGTGCTCAGTAATTCTGGCACCACCTCCTAATTTAAAAACCACTACTGCAGACAAATGAGGGAGATACATTTGTTTCGGTGTTCATGTTGTTAGTGTATCTGGGGATTGACCAGAATATTCACCATAGTTTCTTATAAGGATAGGTGCCTAATTAGAAAATGTACCTTCTGAAACAGAGTTACCGTGTTCCATCTAAACACATATATATATCTTCACCTTATAAATAGTTCAACATGCTATTTTGTTTTATAATTCTCCTGTAATGTTTTTGACATTAAATATTATAGCCTGACAAAAATATTCTGTACAAACATTTTATTACTCATAAAACTCATTTACCCAGGATCTCTTACCGTATGAGCCAAATAAAGGACCGAGTATTTCTTAATGAGTTGTGAGCACTCCTTTTCAATGTGCAAGACAGATCTGGGCTGGCCCTTGTTTGCTTTTGATCTTTAATAAATTTGACCTCTTTGCATTCCATCAGGCCTGGCTTGCAGAAACTACCCAATTTTGTTTTGGGCTTAGTTATTCAGGCTGTTGGCCACTTAGCCACAGTCCCTCCTCTTGATCCCATGGGCCTGAGCAAATAGGATAATGCAACAATTAGCCCAGAATTCCTAACTGTTTCACTACAAAAACATCCTTAATTAAGTATTGTAAAAAACATTAACTTTAAACTTCACAAACAGAGAACTTAGCCATTGCAGAACTCAAGACAAAATGTGCCCTATTCTGAAGCATTTTCTCAAATGCTGTACAAACCTCAAACATTGCAAAATCAAAAGTAAAATCTGATTTATATCACTCTTTCATGAAGCCAAATACAAAGTGAATATTTACAAATATGCCCAAGAGTTTCTTTATTGTACGTGTGGAGACTGTTGATTAAGCATTGTCTCTGAAATAGTTCTTTCTTCCACAGAATGAATTTTAATTTGCTTATGTCCAGTGGGGTTAACCACATGTACCCCAGGTAAAGAAAAAACTCCTTTGTTTATTCAGTGTCTTCAGTGAATTGATCCTGGTGTTGAATTCTATGAGGTAGAACTTCAGAAGGTCTTCGAAATTGATGGTTTATCCTGAAGGAAAATCAAGGTGGCATCTACTTTTGTCCTTATATAATACCCCTATGGCTTCAGATACATTCCCTAACCGTCCTCCACTGGTGGAGATCTCTATTGGCAATATTTCAATGCTGACTCATACTTGTCTTTTGAATTTTCCTCACTATTTTTTTCTTATTTTCCCCGTTTTTGTCTGTCAGTTGTGTCAGGCATAAATAGAATTTAGATACAGGAGCATGTTTGTGGCCATGCATTTTGGGCTTGGTCTATGGTGCCTTTCAGATAAGAGCATTTACTGGTAGTGACAGGGCAACTTTGCCTGGTCCTTCTTTCATTGGGGATGGAGAGGCTAAAAGAGGCTGGCAGCTGCTACTTCAAAGCACGGAAGCTGTGCTATTTAAGATGAGAAGACAGATGGAAATGTTTCTGAGAATAGGAGGACTTGGACTGTGGAGTGTTTTGTTTAGCCTCGTCCTCCTCATTGGAATATCTACTCAATTGTTTCTGTGTGCCTTGGAGCTATGATGGCTCCTCAGAACTCTGTGAATAGCGTATAGTTTTCTTAGATCATAGCAGCCAAGGAATTGTCTCCTGGTTCCATGGGATTCAGATCGGGGCAAGGGATTGGAGTAATTACAGAATCACCAGAGGCATGGGCAGCGCATTTGATAATAGCCAATTGTTTAGGGAGGAGAATTGCCTGGAGAAGGCTTTTAATATACAGGCAATTCTGGATGGGTACCTGAGGGCGTTTTTTTTTCAGTCTTCCCCTGTGACTTTTAAAAGAATCCTACCCTCCCTCCTTTTGTCCACTAGCAGTCTGTTCTGTTTTTCTGTTTAGTTTTAGACCTAGTACGACAGGTGATAGGGTCTGCGTAAGCCGTAGATTTGTCAGGAGATTCATGTAGGCTGCTTACTGAAAGGCTTGGAGATTCTATAGCAGGAGATTTGGTTTGATCAGCGTATGGTGGCAGTGATACAGCTATGGGTGATTGCTGGGACTGATGGCAGCGTTGGGGTGCTTGCAGATGTCGGTTGGCGAAGGACAGGTAGGGTTGTGGAAGGGGTAGTGGTCCCGATGGGGCAGAGGGGTGCCTTCCCCAGACCTCTTCATCTTGCTCATCTGTATCATTATTTTGGAGCAACATCGGCATGCCAGATATGTCAGGAGGTACCTCCGATTTTTAAACTTCGTCAATGCGGCCTTCTGCTCTAATCCCTGTTCTTTGTCTCGTCTTTCCCTTTCCAGCCATTTTTGATTAACCCTTTCCTGTTCATTCACCTCATGATCCTCACACCGCATCTTTAAAGCCTCCAAAGGTTTGGGTTTTCCCTTACTATCAGATGCACTAATCCCTCTTCTGCATGCATTATCTATCCAACTGGCCAGTTTTGATTTCTCAATCAGCTCCTCAGCTCTCTGCCTCCAGGATGGCATTAACGCTTTCCATTTGCTTCCCGCATTACATGTCCATGTTGCATCCTTGGCTTTAATACATAGATCTATATCCCACATTCCCCTTAATAGCCAACTCTCATCTCCCATTTTTTTTGTTTAGGCATGCCAACAGATGTCTGTACTGTACTTCATTTTTGGGGTCATCCCGGCAAAACCGATGTGAACAGATTCCGACACCCAACTTACCTAATATTTGTCCCATTTTTAGCACTTTTACTTTTGACTTATTTCTATATACTACATCAGTGTCCTTAGTTTCAGCACCCACTTCAGGGTCCTGACCTTCACATGGGGGATCTCCCCTCTTAACAACCGGTCTAAAGCAGGGTGGTTGAGACAGACAGACACTGTAACTGTCCTATACCTTACGTCTGAACACTTATACTGCTTTATCACTCTTATACTAACCCCATGGGCCTAATTAGTCAATTTTACCTGACCTAGGGACTCCAAACCCCGGCCACTGGGGGACTCTAACCTCCTGGATTTTTCAGTTACCTGACCTGGAGGCTGTAACCCCGGCCAGTGGGGGAATCTAACCTCCCGGATTGTTCAGTTACCTGACGTGGAGGCTGTAACCCCGGCCAATGGGGGAATCTAACCTCCCGGATTGTTCAGTTACCTGACCTGGGGACTGTAGCACCGGCCAGTGGGGGAATCTAACCTCCCGGATTATTCAGTCATCTGGCCTGGGGACTCTAACTCCGGCCACCGGGGGACTGTAACCTCCCAGTTTTTTTTACTAAAGTCTTTTCAGGGTTCTGTCAGTGCAGAGCTACGCAGGGATGAGGGGTCACATGGGTGGCAGGTTAGTGATAGAGAACAAGGTGATTTGTACCTTGCGGGCCCATCCGTATCGCCCCACCAACACTCGAACGATCACTTATTCAGTCTTCCACATAAGACTGCTGTACATGTTGGAACCCTGCTCACAGCACCAAACGTTAGGTTCATTTTCAGAGATCCTCACGGACTTGATGCAATAACAAGACACTGAGATAACAAAATGTGAGGCTGGATGAACACAGCAGGCCAAGCAGCATCTCAGGAGCACAAAAGCTTTTGTGCTCCTGAGATGCTGCTTGGCCTGCTGTGTTCATCCAGCCTCACATTTTGTTATCTTGGATTCTCCAGCATCTGCAGTTCCCATTATCTCTCTCCAATAACAAGACACTGACCTGTTTAGAAAAACACAAATCCTTTATTACAAAGCAAGTACAAGCCGTGGAGGATCACTGTACTCAACTCAGCACAGAATGCAGAGTCCCATAAGCGATTCTCCCTGAGCAGGGGACAGTCCCCGCTTTTCATACCTTCTTGAGTGCATAATACATAAAGCAATTTTACATCTCACAATGGCATGATACATGAAACAATCACCACACCAGGCATAGAGTGTGGAGCTGGATGAACACAGCAGGCCAAAGCAGCATCTTAGGAGCACAAAAGCTGACGTTTCAGGCCTAGACTCTTCATCAGAAAAAACTTTTTTTCTGGTGAAGGGCCTGGGCTTGAAACATCAGCTTTTGTGCTCCTCTGATGTTGCTTAGCCTGCTGTGCTCATCCAGCTCCACATTTTGTTATCTCAGGAGAGATTGAGTGCATCTGGCATATTCGTCCGGTTTAGAGGAGTGAATTGAGATTTCAATGCAACATTTAACTCGATATTAACTCGAGATCACAACAATATGGTTGATTAGGTAATCAAGGATGGGTAATCAATGCTGGTCTAGCCAGCAACCAATGACTCGTACCGTGAATTGATAAAAGCAAATCAATAGTTTCAAGAAAAAGAATAAAATCTATAGTCTTAGAAGGAATGACAACTAACCTTCCAATGATGGCAGGCGACCGGATATTTGTCAACGCGATGTCAAAACTACCCATGTCATTGACCGAAAGTGTCAGACAGATAATTGAGAGCATAGATTTTCAGCCTCAAATAAAGGACATCAGTGAGAAGACTGGTATGAAGCAAGGTGGTGTCAGTTTGGGATATGATTAATTTATTAGAATATAGTGAAACATCTCAGTAGTATTGACGGGGAAGGCTGAGGAGAGGCCACACTCAACTTGCTGATGTCCAAGCGAAAATTAAAATGTGATCTTTACATGGAACTCTCAAGTTAACTTCAATAACCTGGCTACCCCTGTTGGAACACATCGGTTCCCATTTTCCAACCCAGGGCCACGTCGCATCATTTCATGGATTCCAGTGAATCCAGGGAATCAAATTTTTGCCCTTCAACTCGACGTCAAATGTTCTGAAGTGGCGGCCAGCCCTTCTTGATTCAAGCACACCAGCTTCAGATTTGAATTTTATCACTGAAGAAGTTTGGAATACCGAACGGATCTCACAGGAAAGCCACAAACAAGCACGTAGTAAGATCCGATACTGTAACTCCCTCTCTCGGCCTTCCACGGAGCACGCAGACGCCCCTGAATGTCATCCTAAAAATTGTTGAAGCACCAATTACTCTCCACGTTGCGACCGTGGTCAACTGGAACAGACCATTGGTCAAGTAACAGTGCTCCCAATGTGCACGGTGCTTGGTTATAAATATGAAGGAGGCATCAGGCATGTACTCCTCAGGTCTTTTCATCGCTTGACCATCTTGTTGCACAATTATAGTTTTATCCATATTACGGACGGAGATTCTTGCCATCAGCAAAATACTGCTGACGCTTGAAATCCACAGGAGAAACAAAATTTGGGTAATTCTCAGTAGGTCAGGCTGTGTCTGTGCAGAGGGAAACGTGGTGGACTTTCAGATCCAGTAGAACCCTCTTCCCTTGGCTGAGCTGGTTGTCACTTTGAAAAGATAGTCCTTCAGTTCAACTCACTTGTACGTCCCAAAGTCGTTGCTCTAGCTACAAAACACTACATTGGACACACAGGCAGAAAGCTAGCCACCAGGATACACAAACATCAACTAGCCACAAAAAGACATGACCCACTATCACTCGTATCCTTACATACAGATGAGGAAGGACACCACTTTGATTGGGACAACACATCCATCCTAGGACAAGCCAAACAGAGACACGCACGAGAATTCCTAGAAGCATGGCATTCCAACGGGAACTCCATCAACAATAACGTTGATTCGGAGCCAATCTACCATCCTCTGAGAAAAATAACAGGAAATGACATCACCAACACAGGAAATGACATCACTACCCCAAGGAAACCTAACCAGATAAATAGAAAGCGGGACATAACACCAGCGCTTTGTCGGAGGCTCACTGATGATGTTACCTAGAATGGTGACGAAACGTCTGAAAACGAGCCTTCCAGCTCAGCGAGCAAACTCACATCCAGTAGTAGAATAGCTTTCAGACAGGTTGCTGATATGAGCAGACACAACACAGGAGAGCAAAGTGTTGGATTTTGGAAGGAACATTGAGGAGGACGTAAAATAATCTGGAACTGAACATTAGTCCCTGCTCACTGGATTACAAAGGGAGTTTTTCTTAGTACTTAACAGGATTAGGGTGTCACTGGCTCTGTCAGCATTTGTTGTCCATCACAATAACCCACAGATTAATTGCAGCAAATAATCAAAATCATTACATGGGTCACATATACTGCAGATCAGGAAAGAATGACAGTTACCTTCCTAAAGGATATTCATAAGCTAGATTGTCCTTTATGAAAATCAGCAATAGATTCACTTGTCTGTCTTCGGCATGCTGAAGTGCTCCAATGAACCACAACACTAACTGAAGGAACAACAGCTCATCTTCAGATGAGGCACTTTACAACCTTCTGACTTAATGTTGAGTTCAACACCTTCAAATTGTGAACCAACTCCCATTCCTTCTCTTTCTTTTAGCTTTACTTGTTACATTCTCTGTCACCAGGCCTTCTCTCTGCTCCCCACACCTCAGTGGGACTGTCTGTTCTTTCCAGTCTGGCAGTTAGACAGATCATTGCTTTGCCATTCTCACATTCCAATTACTTCATCTAAACTATCAACATCCTTTCTCCCGCAGCATGCCAACCCCCTCCCAACTGTTGCATAAATGTTGCCATGCTACACTTGACTTCAGCTCTGATGAAGAATGATCTAGATTTGACTCCTCCCACTTCCTACAGACTAAGGGGGTGGCCATGGGCACCCGCATGGGCCCCAGCTATGTCTGCCTCTTTGTAGGTTACGTGGAACAGTCCCTCTTCTGCACCTACACAGGCCCCAAACCCCACCTCTTCCTCCGGTACATTGATGACTGTATCAGCGCCGCCTCTTGCTCCCCAGAGGAGCTCGAACAGTTCATCCACTTCACCAACACCTTCCACCCCAACCTTCAGTTCACCTGGGCCATCTCCAGCACATCCCTCACCTTCCTGGACCTCTCAGTCTCCATCTCAGGCAACCAGCTTGTAACTGATGTCCATTTCAAGCCCACCGACTCCCACAGCTACCTGGAATACACCTCCTCCCACCCACCCTCCTGCAAAAATTCCATCCCCTATTCCCAATTCCTCCGCCTCCGCCGCATCTGCTCCCACGATAAGACATTCCACTCCCGCACATCCCAGATGTCCAAGTTCTTTAAGGACCGCAACTTTCCCCCCACAGTGATCGAGAATGCCCTTGACCGCGTCTCCCGTATTTCCCGCAACACATCCCTCACACCCCGCCCCCGCCACAACCGCCCCAAGAGGATCCCCCTCGTTCTCACACACCACCCTACCAACCTCCGGATACAACGCATTATCCTCCGACACTTCCGCCATTTACAATCCGACCCCACCGCCCAAGACATTTTTCCATCCCCTCCCCTGTCAGCTTTCCGGAGAGACCACTCTCTACATGACTCCCTTGTTCGCTCCACACTGCCCTCCAACCCCACCACACCCGGCACCTTCCCCTGCAACCGCAGGAAATGCTACACCTGTCCCCACACCTCCTCCCTCACCCCCATCCCAGGCCCCAAGATGACATTTCACATTAAGCAGAGGTTCACCTGCACATCTGCCAATGTGGTATACTGCATCCACTGTACCCGGTGTGGCTTCCTCTACATTGGGGAAACCAAGCGGAGGCTTGGGGACCGCTTTGCAGAACACTTCCGCTCAGTTCGCAACAAACAACTGCACCTCCCAGTCGCAAACCATTTCCACTCCCCCTCCCATTCTCTAGATGACATGTCCATCATGGACCTCCTGCAGTGCCACAATGATGCCACCCGAAGGTTGCAGGAACAGCAACTCATATTCCGCCTGGGAACCCTGCAGCCATATGGTATCAATGTGGACTTCACCAGTTTCAAAATCTCCCCTTCCCCTACTGCATCCCTAAACCAGCCCAGTTCGTCCCCTCCCCCCACTGCACCACACAACCAGCCCAGCTCTTCCCCCCCACCCACTGCATCCCAAAACCAGTCCAACCTGTCTCTGCCTCCCTAACCGGTTCTTCCTCTCACCCATCCCTTCCTCCCACCCCAAGCCGCACCCCCAGCTACCTACTAACCTCATCCCACCTCCTTGACCTGTCCGTCTTCCCTGGACCGACCTATCCCCTCCCTACCTCCCCACCTACACTCTCTCCACCTATCTTCTTTACTCTCCATCTTCGGTCCGCCTCCCCCTATTTATTCCAGTTCCTTCTCCCCATCCCCCTCTCTGATGAAGGGTCAAGGCCCGAAACGTCAGCTTTTGTGCTCCTGAGATGCTGCTTGGCCTGCTGTGTTCATCCAGCCTCACATTTTATTATCTTAGATTTGAAATGTTAGGTTGTTCTCTCTCCATTGATGCTGCCTGACCACTGTGAGTTCCAGCATATGTTGTTTTCAATGGTTTCATGGTCATCATTAGATTGTTAATTCTATTTTTTGTGTTGAATTAAAATTCCCCAATCTGTGATGTCAGGATTTAAAATCTAAAACTGTTTCAACCCTGTGCTAAGCTTCTCATTCTAGAAATACTGGTGTGTGACCCAGAAATGGGGTCGCTGTCACCTGATAAATGTCTTATAAATCACCAGGTGACAATCACCAGGAAATCAGTCCATAATAACACTGAGTTATTGACCAAAATGTGCAGAGTTTCAGTGAAGAGCATGTCATACCTTCTCTTCTGACAAGCTTCCTCCTGAAAGAAATTAACCACGAATACTGAAGATGACAGTACTAGGTTTCAGGAGGAGACATACAGTCTGCTGAATTGAGCAGATACCACCTGGAAGTGTAAAGCAATGCACTTTGGAAAGAAGATTGAGGAGATGGTAAAATAAACTGGAACTGACCATCAGTTTTGCTCACAGGCATAGTGACACTCACACACCCACTGCACCAGACACACCCACACACTCTCCACATGGAATTGTAACTAGATTACAATGGGTGCCCTTTTATTCATTCACATAATCGGGATGTCGCTGGATCTGCCAGCAATTGGACCCCATCCCTAATTACCCACAGGGCAAGTGCAATGAAAAGAAAAGTCAAAATCATTGTCATGGAGTCACATATACTTCAGATCAAGGAAGGGCAATTGTTTGCTTCCCTAAAGGGCTTTTATGAACTGAAGACCTTTTATAACAGTTGACAATAGTTCATTGTCATCATTAGACTCTCAATTCCGGATTTTTATTGAATTTAAATTCCACCATTTACTATGGTGGGAATTAAACTCAGAACATTACCAGGTGTCTGGACCATTAGTCAAGAAATAATACCACAAGGTCATCACTTCCCCTCATGGTTTAATTTTGAGCTTGCAGAATGCCACCCTGCCATCCATTTATGTTCCTTAGGGAAGGAAACTGTCATCCTTACCTGGTCTGTCTTACTTGTAATGCCATACCAACAGCAATGTGGTTGATTCTTAACTTCCCTGTGGGCAATAAATGCTGGCCTAACCAGTGATGCTCACATCCCAAAATGAATAAATAAAATAAACCACTATGCAAGGAGATCATTAAACTTGGTAGCAAGCAGTTAATAACAAAGCAAGTATCAACTTCATAACTAGTTCCCAGGATGTCGCTGGTATTCCTAAGAATCTGTCGCAGTGTGGCAGTGGGTAGTTCAGTGAAAAACAGCAGAGCCTTCCAGGCAGTCAAAATGAATTTAATTTGGCATGAGATTCTTGCCCATTGGTGTTATATAACAGTTAACAATAGTTCCTTTGTCAGTTTTGGGATCTTCTGAGAGATTGAATTGCCTGCTGTATAAAATCATGTCTTTCTTTATAGGGTGAACATCAGAAGCAGATGCACACTTATTTATATATCGTGCTGTGTTCACAGAACATTATGGATCGGTACAGATTGAGTGTGCTAGGGTAGAACATTTTGGTTCCCTAGGATAGGTGAGGAGTATGTTATGTATTCATGAGCTTCAGCTTCATGTAAGGTCAGAAGTCGCATGACACCAGGTTAAAGTCCAACAGATTTATTTGAAACCACAAGCTTTTGAAGCACTGCACCTTTATCACATGAGGTGAGGAGAAGCATACAGGCACAGAATTAATAACCTGAGAGAGCGAAAGATCATACAATGGTGTGAGTTGATTGTCATCAGGCTGAATATTAAGTCTCTGTGGGTGATCAAGAATGTCAGGTGGTGTGAGTAAAATGTCAATAGCTGAACAACAAGTGAAGGGATGACCTATAATCTGATTAATTGAGGCAAAGAGATAATTACACAAAGAATTAAAACAAAGGTGCTGGCACAAAACGAAAGACTGGACTAACAACATCTGGCACCCCTCAGCACCTGATGGGACCTATTATTTGGCCTGTCTACAATCTACACACACCATTTGTATGATCTTTTGATCTCTCTGATTATAAATTCTGTGCCCGTATGCTTCTCCTCACTTCACTTGAGGAAGGGGCAGCACAATGAAACCTTGTGATTTCAAATGAACCTGTTGGACTATAACCTGGTGTCATGTGACTTCTGACTTTGTCCACCCGAGTCCAACACCGGCACTTCCACATCATTTCAGCTTAATAGAGTTTAAAATGAGTGTTTGCTTGAGTGAGCTACAGGTCTTTACGAGCAAAATAGTTTTGTTTGGTGCCCTATAGGATAAAATTCTAGGCATCGCTGTCGAGTTATTAGAATCAATTTTTAGTCAATGTTCTATTAACAGTTGTCATCATGTTTGAGGTTTCACGAAACTGACTGCAATATATTCCCTCGCTTTCAGGAGTATCAGCTCGCCTTTTTCCTTCATTTGTTTCTGCAGCTTTGAGAGGTTTTCCTTAATCGATTTTAAATTCTCCTGAATCTTTTGAAGATTTTTCTCCATTGGATATTCAATCCTCCTCTCTTCTTTGAGATCTCTGAGTAAACGCTGCTCTTTCTCAGAGAGAACCTGATGCATTTTAGTGAACTCGGATGTGATGTGGGTCTGCAGACTGCTCGCCTGTTCCTACCAAATCGAAATGTGAAACATCATTGATGTCCCACAATGAAGGGAACAAAACTAACGAAGATCCCAGAAAATCAGCGCAGGAAGATCTCACCCTAACTTCAAAAATCTTCACTTGCTGTTTCAGTTCCGTTTCCTCAACGACCCGTATCTTCTCTGTGAGAGAATCGAAGGAAGATTTCAGCTGATCCTAGAATTGGAAGAGAAAATTATATAATTAAAAAAGCAGACTGTGCAAATGCACTAAATCTTTCACTTTATACAGCATTTCCTTTCTACCTTATAGATTTAAACAGCTTCCGTAATCGGGAGGAAGCGGTGCATCTGCGTCCCAGAGAATCTTTACAAATCAGACAAATCTATTGCTTTTCAGTCTCACAGAACAGCTTCAGTTCTTGATGTTTCTCACAGAGAAATTCATTTTCCTTCTCTCTCGGATCGAGATTTAATTTTCGAGCTTTCTCGGCCAGATTCTTTATGACCAGAGTTGCCATTAAGTTTCTTTGCGGACTCGCCTCTCTACATTTCGGGCAGGAATTTATTTCCTTATTTTCCCAAATCTAGGTGACACAGGAGCCTTCACAAATGCTGCCAGACCTGCTCAGCTTTTCCAGCAACTTCTGTTCTAGTTCCTGATTTACAGCATCCGCAGTTGTTTCGGTTTTTGCTTTTATTTTAAACTTCAAAGCAGCGTTTTGTCATGTAAACATTCTATGTTGGATTATCTGAAGTATGCCAGGGGAATGGTGTACAGCAAACGAGAGGAGAATTCAAGTACTGAATAGTATCCTCGTCAGTCTCGCAGTCAACAGCTCAGCTCGGACAAGTTACTGCAATCTGCTGCATCCAGGGGTGTTAGTTTCTCTGGTGAAGATCTCATTGAAAGTTATCCTAGAGGGTGAAATTTGAGGTTGTCAAACTTCTCTCAGGACTTTGTTAGATATACTGAGCGACAATAGGGACACAAATCCAATAAATTTAATTGCAAACCCACTGCTTTTACAGAAATCTTTCTTATAAATGTTTTATATTCAGCATTTACTAAATTGAATGTCAACTCCTGACTATGCTACAATTTTATAGATCTTAAGACCAGACTGGGATCCTGTGAACAGTTTTGATTTTCTTGTTTAAGGAATTTATTCTTGCCTGAGAGGAATACAATGAAACTCCCGTGGATTATTGTTGGTATTGTCCTTTGATGGGAAAGTTTATAGTCTATCGCCATTTCTATCTAAAGAATTAGAAATGTTCCCGCTGAAACTCATCCTTCTTAAAGGACTTGATGGGATAGTAGTTGAGAGGTTGATGCCTCTGAATAGGCTTGATAGAACCCGGGTCCTTAGTGAATCTAGCATAGGAATTTGTGAAAGTAAACCGGTATTGGAACAAATAGTAAATTGGTCTTCACTGAAAGGATCACTGGGAGTAAAGCTGAAGCTGCCTGCCTGCCAATGTAGTTAACTCAGCCACATTAGGGGCATTTAAACAGCCCTTGGATAAGCATATGGATGACGATGGGATCGTGTAGGGGGAGGGGCTTAGATTAGTTCACAGGTCAGCGCAACATCGAGGGCCGAAGGGCCAGAATGTTCTGCGCTGTATTGTTCTATGTTCTATGCTTTATGCAACCGATGAAAAAATCATTAAACCCTCCTCCCACCTCAAGTTGCACCTCTGTTTCCTACCTACTAACCTCATCCCGCCTCCTTGACCTGTCCGTCCTCCCCGGACTGACCTATCCCCTCCCCACCTCTCTTCTCTTCTATCCATCTTCGGTCCGCCTCCCCCTCTCTCCTTATTTATTTCAGAACCCTCTCCCCATTCGCCTCTCTGATAAAGGATCTAGGCCCGAAACGTCAGCTTTTGTGCTCCTGAGATGCTGCTTGACCTGTTGTGTTCATCCAGCTTCACACTTTGTTATGCTGATTCTCCAGCATCTGCAGTTCCTATTATCTCTGATCAGCTGAAATCATTCTGAGAATCTCTCAAGGGAGGAAGCTCTGCTCTGAAAACAATGAAGGAGCAACAAAATAATTCTAAAACCAGAATAAGGTCTACCTCTGCTGATTTTCTGCGGTCTTGGTTAATTTGCTCTTTTAATATGTTATGTGAATTATTTGTATGAGGTCATGTTTCATTTGGTAGGAACAGACAAGCAGTCTGCAGAACCACATCACATCCCAGTTCACTAAAATGCACCAGATTCTCACTGAGCAAACGCAGTCTTTACTCAGACATCTCAGGTTGGGGGAAGGAGAGGAAACTATTCTAGAACCAAAGGAGAAAAACATTCGAGATTCCAGAGAATTTAATTCTATTAAATTACTATTGAGGGGAAACTCTCAAAGATGCAGAAATAGAAGGAGTGAAAAGACAAGTTTATATTTCAGAAAGTGAGGAAGTATTTTGCTGGTCAATTTTGTGACTGTTTGACAGGTTAAGCAATTATAACTGAAATAAATACAACACTTAATAAAAATATAAAGCAGATAGACGGCATAATTGCTTTCAATTTTAGGTAAGTTCTGCTAATATGACATAATAAATCAACTTGTACAGTCTTCAGAATCCTCAAATATTGAAAACCTCTCCGGCCACAGCAGAGAAACCAATGGACTGGAGAACAACTAATATGGAACGATTATTCTAGAAGATTGATAAGAAACTGTAGACCAATTGGTCTAATAACCATTGTAGGTAACTTAATGGAAACGATTATTTGGGACCGTCCAATCTCCAATGAGACAGGCAAGGGTTCATCGAAGGAAATTGTGTGTAAGTTTTTTTTGAGGAGGGACGATGAGGTACTTAAATGATGACAGTGCATTTGGGTTTCCAAATGGACTTCAGTTAAGGTTTTGACAAGGTCTCACATGGCAGCTTGGTTAAAAAGCCAGGAGACCACGGGATCCAGAGGAATCTGATCTAAAATTGCCTCTGTGATGGAAGCAGCGTGCAATGGTCGAAGGATCTTTTTTGTGACTAGAACTCTGTGTCCAGTAAACTATTACTTGATTCGTCGTTGTTTGTTGTGCACTTCAATGATTTAATCATGAATGTAGGAGGTACGATCAATCATTGAATTCACAGATGACAATGAAAATTGGTTGTGTGGTAAATAGCAAAGAGGATACTCTCAGACTACATCAATGTAGCCTGGCTGGTGAGACAGGCCGAATAGTGGCAAACGAGATTAATCCTCAAAAGTATGAGGTGGTGCATTTTGGGATCATGAACAAGGCAAGGGACTTTACATTCAACGGTAGGAGCCAAAGAAGTAGAGGATGAGAGAGAGTTTGGTGTATGTATCCATAGGTCCTTGGAGAAAACATTACAGGTAGATAAGGTGGGGTAAAGCAGCATATAGGATACTTGCTTTCATCAGTTAAAGCATTTAATTTAAAAGCAAGGATGCAATGATGGAGCTGTGGAACCTAACAGTTTCAATATTCGGGTTTATTTTAATGAGGCAAACAATTCAATTATATGCATCTTTTCCACTGATTTGATTGCTCATAAACATCACATTTGTTTGCATTTACTACGGCTCCTGCCTTACCAGAGGTGTCTTCATTAGAAAGCTCAATTCAGTTCTAGAACACAGAACATAGAACAATATAGCGCAGAACAGGCCCCTCGGCCCTCGATGTTGTGCCCACCTGTGAACTAATCTAAGCCCCTCCCCCTACAAGATCCCATCGTTATCCATATGCTTGTCCGAGGACTTTTTAAATGCTTAACCTACTCATCTCGGTTCCTCCAATTAACCCACACTTTTCTAACTATATCTAAGATCATCCTAAAGTTTTCACAATGTTTATCCCACTGGCCTGTCACTATTGAGTTTATTCTTACACATTTTTGAACAGATTTACAATTGCCTTCAGCCTCAAGGGCTAAAGTAGGTGAATGTTCTTATAGCCCACCTCATCACCTTATCCGCACTGGCAATTGCTGAAGTTCCAGAGTAAATGTTAGTGTTATTTCTGGGCAACAACTTTTCTATTTATCCCAGCCAAAGGCACTTAGACTCAATCAGATGAATTTGCAGTGGGAGCTCTAAGAGTAAAGAAAAATACAGCACAGAAACAGGCCCTTTGGCCCTCCAAACATGTGCTGACACATTTTGTCGAAGGATCCACACTCTAGAACAATTTGTGAATCAAACAGTCAACATGCTTTATTTCTGTTTCTTGGGTTTAGCAATGAAAGTGTTGCTTTTGAGAAAAGTGTCATCTGTTTCAGTGACTCTCACATTGTACTGCTTGAAGAACCCATTTTCAAATGTGATCGTGGGATTCCAACATAAGTTATATTTATAGCTACAATCTGAGCAGGTTACAGACGTGTTAAATAATGCTTTTAATTAAAGTGTATTTACACTTTCGTGATTTAAGGATCATTCCAGGAATGTACACAGTGTTGAGACAAAACTAAATCAGGGATAAATGGCACCTGTGATTTCACTTATATTCTAGTGTATGCAAATTGAGCTGCCTTTAAAGCGGTTAGACATTATCTGTTAAATGCATCAATATTGATATATCACTTTCAAACCAGACAGGTTGTCAAACAATTATTCGCAATTAAATAGTCTCAAGGTACGTTCCTATATTAATGTAAACTAAGCTGCCGTGAGCAAACGAATCTTCTTCCAATTTTATGACAGCACCTAAGCGGATGTGACATTTAATCATTGAAAAA
The DNA here is from genome assembly GCF_030684315.1 of Stegostoma tigrinum. NCBI lineage: Eukaryota > Metazoa > Chordata > Chondrichthyes > Orectolobiformes > Stegostomatidae > Stegostoma > Stegostoma tigrinum. The sequence continues at coordinate 21,286,762 of NC_081387.1, forward strand.
TTTCGTGTTATTTCACCATGGCAAGTGTTTGAATTAAGAAAAGTTGACAGCATTTTTGTGATTACCAGAAACAAACCACCAAGACATTAACTAAAACAGAAAATGACGTAAACACTCAGACAGGGAAGATGGGAAGAGTTACTGAAGTGCAGACGAACTTCATTTTAGACTCGAAAAGTTAACTCAGTCTCTCTCTCTCCACAAATGCTGAACTTACTGAGTTGCCCCAGCCTTCTCTGTGTGCGTTTGAGTTTCAGCATCCGTAGCACTTTGCTTTCATAAGAACAGTACTTGCTTATAGCTGGATCCCAAACTGAAAACTGCGCAGCTAGTCTTCCACATCCCCGCGACTGGAAGTGAATCCTATTCTACCGCTGAAAACCATGAAACGAGTATCCCCAACACGTGAAGAAAGTGAAAATTCGCCAGGTTAGGGAATGGAAATCTTCATGATTGTTTATCCAGGATTAACACTAATTGCTAGTAATATAAGCTTTGACACTGGCTATTTTTCCATCACTTCCACTCCCCACACACGTTGTCTCACTTGCCCCATAGTGATATGATCTAGTGTCTGCGCGGATATACTCCACTGACCCTGCAGTGAAGTGGTTTGGTGTCCCCCTGGAAAGACTCCACTGAGCCCAGTCTGAGAACCACTGACTGATTCATCTCCAACACCGTCATGTAGCGCCACCTTCCGCCTGTGGAGCAACATTACAGGCTGAAGGTTCCTGCGTTCCTGCAGCTCCTGCGTTCATTATCACCAATAAAGTCGAAATCTACAATTCAGCTTCTGTTTGATTTTTCTCTCCACCTCCTTCTTTCCCCCAGCTTCACAGAGCTCCTTGTCGAGTTTTTCAGCTCCCAGTTCGGATACAGAGTTTATTCCTTAAATGCTAACCTGGCCTCCCTCTCCACCTGTGACTGAGACCGACCCCCCAACAGTTTACAGATGGCAGGAGACAGGGCGAACCGGGTGAATTTATGGGATGGATCTGTCAGCAACCCTTAATCCCGCAGATTGTCAGCGGGGCGGAGTTTTTCCCGTCAATATTCAGTCCCGGACTGAAGATAGGAAAGATTCTCTCAGTGAAAGTGTGGGTGAAAGTGTGGAGATGGGACATGGTGTCCGCATTGTAAAATGACACCTGTCCACCCTCATAGTCCAGGAAAACCCCTATCTTCCAGGGATTCACATTCTGAATGAATGGTTTCGGTGAGGGGGAGGTGGCGGCAAAGTAGCCACTCCCTGGAATCAGTCCCACAGTCCAGTTTCCGGACTCAGGGTTCAGGATATTTACTCTTTTCCGGTCCAAGGACTCTCGGGCCACTCCCAAACCCCATTCCGTCTTCCTCCCCACCTCCACCTCCCAGTAATGTCTCCCTGATGTAAATCCTTGTGATCCAAGCACAAAGGGCAAAGGATCAAATCTCTCCGGGGAGTCAGGGAGCGGCTGCCGTTTGTCTCCGAGTCTCACACTGGTCCGGTCCTCAGACAGGATGAGCCAGGAATTCGCTGTGTTCGGGTCCAGAGTGAGAGAGGCTGGAGCTGGGGGAGAGATCAAATAACACCGTCAGTGAGAGGGAGGGAGGGAGGGAGCAATCGGAGAACGCGTGATGCGGGGCAGAGGTCCACAAGGGTGAGCAGGGCGGGAGAGAACATAAACGCATGCGTGGGAGGACCGGAAGAAAGAGCTGTCAGTGGGAGGAGAGTGAGTGGGAAAAATGGAAATGAAGAGATAAAGCAGGAGCAGGCAGAGACTGTATGAGAAGAAAAGAGATGCAAATAAATGATCGGGGTCCTTTAAGGATCTGCGATTTTCATGCTGGATCGAAGTGTGGAGGCGAGTGAATCAATGATAGAATATCAGCTAGAGTGCTGGAAAGAAAGATTGCTGGAGGGGGAGTTTCAGAGAGTGGGGAATAAAAAGGGAGGATTATGTGGGAGGAAACTGAGGGAATGAGATTATGGGAAGCGGGGGTGGCGGGGCGATCGGAAATTGACAAGTAGACGTGGGAGAGTTGAAGGTATAGTTCGAATGGGAATGCAGTGCGGCTGGGGCTTTTTAGGCCCGAAACGTCAGCCTTCCAGCTCCTCCGATGCTGCTTGACCTGCTCTGTTCCTCCAGCTGTACATCTTGTTGTCGCTGGGGACTTGTGTTAGGGTTTTCAGTTGCCAAGGCACCAAACTCTGAAATTCCCTCCCTCCAGCTCTCTATCACTCCACAGCACATTCTTCCCTTACGAAACTCCTTTAAAACCTAATGCTTCCATGAAGATTTTGGTCACTTGAAGTTATATCTTCTTGTGGGGGCTGCATCGAATTATCAAATAAGTGATTTTGGGAAGTGAGGAGATTATCACACTATAGGTGTTATGGATAAATTACAGAGCTATTGTCAGAAGAATTGTACAATAGGGAAACAGACCTTCAGTCCAACTCATCTATGCTGACCAGAAATCCTAAATCAGTTAAAACCCATTTGCCAGCATTTGGCTTGTATCCCTCTAAACCCTTCCTATTCATGTACCCACTCAGAAGCCTTTAAAATGTTATAATTGTACCAGCCTCTATATCTTCCGTAGCAGCTGATTCCATAGATGTCACATCTTCTGCGTGAAAAAGTTGCCCCTTAGATCCCTTTTAAATGCTTCCACTCCTACTTTAAACCTATGCCATCTCGGTTGGATTCCCTACCCTGGGAAAAAAAACCTCAGCTGTTCACCCTATCTATGTACCTCAATGCTTTATAAAACTCTATATCAAGTCTCCCATCAGCCTCCAATGTTCCAGAGAAAATAGCCCCAGCCTATTCAGCCTCTCCTTGTAGCTCATACCCTCCAACTCCAGAGCCATCCCTGTAAATATTTTTGGAACCTTTTCAAGTTTAACAATATCTTACCAATAGCACAGATACCAGAATTGAACACAGTATTCTGAAAGTGGCCTAACCAATATCCTGTATAATTGCAACATGACCTCTTAACTTCTACACTCAATGCACTGACCAATAAAAGAAAGTTTACCAAACACCTTCTTCACTGTCTGTCTGTGACTGCACCTTCAAGAAACTATGAGCATGCATCCTCAAGGTCTCTTTTTTCAGGAAAACTCCCCAGGACCCTACAATTAAATGTTTAAGTCCTGACCTGATTTGCCTTAACAAAATGCAACACCTCTCATTTATCTAGATTAAACTGCATCTGCCACTCCTCTGGCCATCAGACCATCTGATCAAGGTACCATGTACTCTGACAAAACCTTCTTCACTGTCTACTACAAGTTATTGAAAAGGGAGGGATAATAGGGATTACATTTACATTTTAGTTTAGTTTCAGGTCATGGCAACACCCATGTTATGTATAGTGGAGCATTCCTTTTCTTTTCAATGCATCTATGCAGTTTTATCTTCTCAATAACCTTTAACCTAGAATGTTTATACCTACAAGTTCTCGCTTATCAAGAATAATGTCACAACTTCTTGATCAAACTGCTTAACCTCAGCAAACAGAATAGATGGTTTTGACAAATACCTTCAATATCACTGTGTGTTTCTAATAGTGCACTAATAAAACTTAGCCAGTACTCCACTGGAAATGCAAATTCACATTCTGAGATCAGTGCTCTGTTCCTCCAGTTCTACAGACCTTTTTGCTGCTTTAACAAAAAGAATCCAATAGCCTCACCCATTGAAAGTCACAGAAAGCAAACTATAAGAACGGAGAGGCGCCCGAGGACTTGAGCAATCACCTGATCATATAATTTGGGACCTTGGATCGCCTTTTGTTAAAATCAAGCAAAATATCGAGTTTTACCTGGGTTAATGTCGCGATTCAGTTCTCTCCACGTTATGTACTGCAAGGGTCCTTTGAATTTTCCAATAGATAGGACAGCATCCGCTGTTGAGAGGAGGTGACATTCATCTTTGATCCTGTGCGTATTAAGCAATCAATGTTAGAAATTTGGCTTTGATAGAAATTTTCAAAAATAGTGCAAAATCCTCAAACATCCACAATCAATCCCAAATGTAAATATAAGATAACAAAGTGTGAAGCTGGATGAACACAGCAGGCCAAGCAGCATCTCAGGAGCACAGAGATGCTGCTTGGCCTGCTGTGTTCATCCAGCTTCACACTTTGTTATCTTGGATTCTCCAGCATCTGCAGTTCCCATTATCTCCGAAGGTAAATATGTTTAAGCATGAAGTAAATCAATAGCAACATAGTTCAGAATGAATTAAGCAAACTGCAGAATTTCACTAAAGAGCAATGCCTTACCTTTCGTTCAGATGAGTTTCATGCTGAAAGAAATGAACCACAGATAGTTAGTTTGATGGAAACACTTTTCAGGAGGAGACAAGCAGGCTGTTGGAATGAGCAGACATAACCCGGAAGTGTAAATTTTGGAAGGAAGATTGAGAGGACAAAATAAACTGGAACTCAACATCAGTCCCGCTCACAGTCACAAAGGCGTTCACACTCCCAATGTACCAGAGACACCTACACTCTCCATATGGAACTGTAACTGGAGTACAATGGGAATTCCAGGAGATAATTAAACTTGGGAAACACGGAATTTATGACAAAGTACTAAGGTTTAAACAATTCATTCCCGGGATTCTCCACAGAACGTGCAAATCAATTAATCATTTGCCAAACAACTGCACAGCTGACATTTTAGTTATTTCTACTTTTTCGTGAAAGTGCATGTGCACAGTTCACGGTGATTATGTACGATCTACTGGAATCACCTGCAATATTGACCCTCACCTTCAGAAGTATCAGCTCATCTGTTTGCTCCATCTGTTTCTGCAACTTTGAGAGTTTCTCCTCAATAGAGTTTAAATTCTCCTGAATCTCTCGAAGGTTTTTCTGCATTGGCTCTAGAATCCTCTCCTCTTCTTCCCTGAGATCTCGGAGTAATCGCTGCTCTTTCTCAGTGAGAATCTGGTGCATTTTAACGAACTCGGATGTGATGTGGGTCTGCAGACTGCTCGCTTGCTCCTACCAAATGAAATGTGAAACATCATTTATGTCCCGCGGAAAAGGGAACAAAACTACCCGAGATTTCAGAAAATCAGCACAGGAAGGCCTCACCCTCACTTCGGAAATCCTCCGTTTCTGGCTCAGTTCCATGTGTTGAGCCGCCGATTTCTTGTCTCTGAGAGAATCTAAGGAGGGTTTCAGCTGATCCTTGGAGTGACAAAATAAACCCAAAACGGATGTTAGACTGTGATAACGTGATAAACATTTCATCTGACAATTTTTTTCCCTCTTACCTTATAGTATTTAACAGCTTCCTTAATTTGAACGAAGCGGTGCTCTCTGTGTTCCGGCGCAGTGACACAGTTCACGCAGATCAGTTTCTTGTCGGTTTCACAGAACAGTTTCACGTCTTCTTGATGTTTCTCACAGTGAAGTTTACTTCCCCGCTCTTTGGGTACCTCGTTTGATTTTCGAGCTTTCTCGGCCAGATTCGCTAAGGCCCGATTTACCCTGAGGTTTCTTTCCGGAAACTCCTCTCTACATTCCGGGCAGGAGTTTATCTCCTTCTTTTCCCAATTCTGGGTGATACAGGAGCGGCAGAAGTTGTGTCCACAATCCAGTGAAACCGGGTCGGTGAAGAAATCCAGACAAATGGGACAAACTGTCTCGTCGGTCCAACTCTTAGACTGCTGTCTGGAAACCATGTTCATGCTGTAATTCAAACTGATTTTATTTTGGATTCCTTCAGCTTCCGATGACTTTCGCGGGGATTCTCAGAGAAATATTTACGCGCTCTAGTCGTTCACGTGGATTAATAGTATGAAAGATAGAAAGATTTGGAGCAGGACGGGCGGTGGCTGTGGTTGGATAACAAAACTCTTGTCGGGTGTGGTTACAGCTCTAGGGAAAATCACCAATGGAGATGGGCGGAGGTGGAGATTCCAGGCAGTTCTGTCCTGTCTGAACTTGCCGCAGATCAAATTCTCACAGTGCAAACCTGGGCGCATAGCCGAATTGCGTGAACAATCATCAGGCTTGCACACAGAGGTTTTTCAGCAATTTCACAGATAACATCACGGCTGTATTTAGGGAGTATATTCCTGGGAATAACGAGATGTGGAGCTGGAGGAACACAGCAGGCCAGGCAGCATCAGAGGAGCAGGAAAGCTGACGTTTCCGGTCGCTACCCTTCTTCAGAAATGGGGGAGGCGAAAGGGGCTCTGAAATAAATAGAAAAGGGGAGGCAGTGATAGCAGGTAGATAGTGGAGCGGATAGGTGGGCGCGAGCAGTTCCAGGGCCGAAGAGATTACCAGAGGGTTGCAGTGGGAGAGAGATCCACTGAGGTGTCTCTGGAGGGAGGGGGATAATTTCTTCAAGGTAGGCATGCGTAGAAGCCTCCTCCACTGTCAGAGTGTGTCCAAATGTAAACTGGAGCAACACCTGATGTTTCACCTTGGACAGTTATAGTCCAATGGCCTTCACATTTACTTCACCAGCTTTAAAATCCCTCCACCTCCAGCATTATCTAGTGTCCACCCGCTTCCTGAGCTGACTGAACATGCCCATCTTCAAAGCACCTATCTGTTCCACCCCTCCCACAGACAAACCCCCACCTGCTTCCACTTATCCCCATGTCTTTTACCCTCGCCACCACCCCACACCCGCCCTCTAATTATTTATGGGTTTCCTTTCCCTTCCCCAGTTCTGACGAGGGGTTTCAGGCCGAAACCCTTGCGGGTTATTAACCCTGAGGCAAGTTCAGTGGTCTACTCTACATTGGGGAAACGAAACGTAGACTTGGCGATCGCTTCGCAGAACATCTACATTCTGCTCATTAAAAAGACCCTGAACGACCTGTTGCCTGCCACTTCAAAGCACCACCTTACTCCCTGGTCAATATCTCTGTCTCTGGCTTGCTACAGTGTTCCAGTGAAGCCCAGCGCAAGTTGGAGGAACAACACCTCATTTTCCACTTGTTGACCCTACAGCCCTTGGACTCAATAGTGAGTTCAATAATTTTAGGGCCTAAACTCTCATATGGACCAGCCCCCCACCCCACACACCAGGCCTTGTTACCACTTAGCCTGTCACTGCACACTCCCCATTTTTAGTCATTAACAGTCCCCATTAACAACTATTCACCCTCCCAGCCTGATCGTTAGCAACTCCTTTGTCTGCCCAACTGTCTTTCTCTCTCTTTGGGATCTATCCTATCGTTTACTCCCCACTCCACCCACCTCCCTATTTTCTGCATATAAACGGATGTTTTCCCAGCCACCATCAGAAGGGTCACTGGACCCAAAACGTTAACTCTGTCTTTTCCTTCACAGATGCTGCCAGACCTGCTGCTTTGTTTTCATTTCAGCCCGAAATATTCACCTTCCTGTTCCTCTGACGCTGTCTGACCTGCTGTGCTTTTCCAGCCTCACAGCATGTTCACTCCGACGTCCAGCACCTGCAGTCCTTATTGTGTCCATGTACTATTTTTCCTTGGGTATTCAACACTTGACTGGGGGTCCGGTGACTGAACAGCCATTGAGTGATGCCAACTATGTGGGTTCAATTCCCATCCTGCTGAGGTTACCATGAAGGACTTTCCTTCTCAACCGTTCCTGTCAACTGAAGCATGGTGACCCTCAGGGTAAAGAACCACCAGCTGTCTAATGATAGAGCACCTCCATTGTCTATGGCAACTTTACCTCACCTGACTTTTCTGCATCTGTTTTATATGGCTAAATATTTTGCTCAGGCACTATTGTTCTATGTTGGAAGTCATTTGTAAACCACATCTGGTAGGGATGATAGATTTCTTTCCAGTTAATCAGTTGTGTTTTTTAATGACACTCTGTGTTAATGTCAGAAGGATAATAGCCTTCTAGAAAGGATCTTAGTACTGATTGAGAAGTCACTATTGGAGATGTTCATCCTGAGGCGTCTGAACATGGTGCTGGCCAATTCGCTGCTGTGTTGGATCTTTGCATCCATAACAGCCTGAATTAAGAAGTAACCTCCCAGCTAGGGAAAATGTTTCATTTTTTGGGAGGACTTTGCTCCATTGAACTTAATGGATGGCTGGAATAGTTGCGCTGGGATAGGTTGCTAAAGAATATGAGTCTTCTTGAGGTTGAGGCTGAGACTAGTACTTTGCTTACTGAAAGGCATTAAGCCAGGCTTGAAGATTCTCTTCCCAGGGAGTGAAGATGGTGTATCATCTGCATACTGAAATTTCACATGCAAGGTCCATATCATTATCTTAACAAATTTCAAACAGTGAGGTTAAAAAGTTCTCTGTCCAGTCTGCAGGCAAGGGCCGCACCACTTGGACTACATCTCTGGGCTGTTTCAAGGCCCTTAAGGAATACTATCAGATTCTCCACATCATCTGGGAGGACTGACAATCAGTACCAGTCAGAAGTCAAATGAACCAAATTATAATCCAACCATTTATTTGAAATCCCAAGCTTTCTGGGCACTGCTTATTCATCTGATGAATTTGTCCACCCCAATCCAACACCGGGTTCTCCACATCGTTCATACCAGTAGTCGGGCTATGAACATCTGAAACCAACTCTGTTGGACCGGCCACGTGTTTAGAATACCTGAGTTCTGACTGCCAAAGCACATCTTCTGCGCCCAGCTCAAGGAAGGAACTGAGGTTTGGGTGAGGGATCAACTGTCATCCATTCTTCCTCAGGCAGCAGATTAATTCATGTAAACATGTATGACAATTCAGAAAGTTAAAATTTTATTATATATATGGGCATTTTAACATTCTAAGAGCTTGTCAGTCAACTTTAGCTTCATTCTCTGTTGATTTAAAACAGGCGGGGCAAACATCCTTGGGCAAAATGACATCATAATCACCTCTTTCTTTCGGACCAAGCCAGCTGTATAAAAAAGTACCAGACTATTTTCTTCCAAAGAAAATTACCCCTGCAATTCTTTAAAACTCCACGTTCTTCTTATTTTTTGGAAAAACCAGTTCAGCAATTAACTTTTGACATGAGCCAACTTGTTTTCTGCAATTACTGGCTCGCTCTATATTAAAATAATAATTGGGTGTTTATTCTAGCAAGAACATTAAATTGCAAATTTGACAATTCCATCTTGAAAATTCTAAAATTAATCATTTGCCTAAACTCTTCCCTTAAACTCAATATAAGTCAGGAATGTGCAGTGTCTTACAAAAGAGAGGGAGCAAATTAGGTAATTTGTCTTGACTTTTATACAATTGAAATTAAAATTTAAACCATTAATTTTTGTAAGAAAACCTTTACCATTCTGACTTCAAGCAAAAGTCTCATTAATTTTCACAACCAGTATTAACGCTATCTTGGGAATTGTTCAGTTGGCTGGATGGCAGATTGACAGTAACAGCATGAGTTCAATTCCTGTACTGTGAGGTTGCCATGAAATTCCCACTGACTAAACCTCTTCCTTTGCCTGAAGCCTGGTGACCCTCAGGTCAAACCACAACCAGTTGTCTCTCTCCAATGAAAGAACAACCCTATGACCCTCTGAAATTGAAATGACCTTAAATTTGGAAAATATTCTCAGCCGCCATTGGTACGAAGTGCTCATGATAGAGTTCTGGTCACAAGTCTCAGACATTAACCAATTTCTCTCTCAAAGAATGCTGATTGACATACTGAGAATTTTCAGCATGTTTCATTTTAAATGAAGTTTTTCCAGCATGTGTGGTATTTTTCTATGCAAAAACTAAGATCCTGAGATTAGTTTATTGTTTAGCACCGAAGTGAGCAGAACAATCCAATGAAGATATAAAAGTCAACGAACTAACAAATTAAATCAAAATACTGTGGTTGAGGTCTTGGGTATACACAGAAAGCATTGGAGAAACTCAGCATTTACTGCAACAGCTGTGGAGAGAAAAACAGAACTACCATTTTTAGTCTAAGATATCAAAGTGTGGGGCTGGATGAACACAGCAGGCCAAGCAGCATCTTAGAAGCACAAAAGCTGATGTTTCGGGCCTTTTTCTGATGAAGGGTCTAGGCCTGAAACGTCAGCTTTTGTGCTCCTAAGATGCTGCTTGGCCTGCTGTGTTCATCCAGCTCCACACTTTGTCATCCTGGATTCTCCAGCATCTGCAGTTCCCATTATCTCTCCCTACCATTTTTACTCTGACAGCTTTCTTCTTTAAAAGTAAAAGGGGCTGGGAAATAGTCTAGACAGAGGGGGCAGATCAATAATGCAACAAATCGTCAGGTTGCCCAGATCAAAAGACAAAGGGAATGCTGATGGTGGTAGGAGTGATAGAGATGTAAATGAGTATAAATGATAGTTCTGGAAATTTGGTACACTTGTGACTGAATTCAACAAGGCACAGAAAAGACATGGAAAAAGTCAGAGTTAAAGTTTTGGGTCCAGTGACCCTTCCACAGAAGGACTGCTTTTCCAGCAACTTCTGTCTTTGTTCCTGATTTACAACATCTGCAGTTCTTTTGGTTTTCAAACAGACAAGACATGGCTAGGGATGGGGAGGGACAGATGGTCATTAAGGTACCTTAACCGAAATGTTAACATGAGAGTGAGATATTTACTGAAATGGCAGATGACTGGAAGATCAAGGCAGACGACCCTGCAGTCAAAGCTGAAATCACACAATCTGTGGAAGTGGAGGAACACATCAGGCTTCTTCAGAAGAAGGGTCCTGACCTGAAATATCAGCTTTACTGTTCCTCTGATGCTGCCTGGCCTGCTGTGTTCTTCCAACTCCGCACATTGTTATGTCTGACTCCAGCATCTGCAGTTCTTGCGACAATCACACAATCTGAGTTTGTTTTAATGTAAAGGAGTTTGCTAAATGAGACTGTTCCCTCTTATTATTTCCCTCTGTGTGGACCTCTGAGATCTGTGCAAAGCAGTGACTTCTGGAACTTCATTGCATTGGCATATTGATCAGCATGAAAGGAACCTCTGAGCTGCTGCACAAATATGCAGCTGAAGCAGGATGTCAATTGTGAGCATTGAATACTGTACACCAGATTGAAACAAAATGCAACAATGCTTCATGTGAACAGTATGTTTGACATTATGGGCAGTGAGGATGGAGAAGTTAAATGGTCAACTGTTGCGCCTTCTGTACTTGCATATTGAAGATGTCATAGGGAAGGGGGTAAGGAAGTGTTAGAATGATGGAAGAATGGAAGAAATGATCTCTGTAGAATTCCGACTGTGGAGAAGAGGGCAAAATGCATTCAGATTAGATTCCCTCAGTGTGGAAACAGGCCCTTCAGCCCAACAAGTCCACACTGCCTCTTGGAGCATCCCACCCAGACCCAACCCCCTATAACCCACACACCCCTGAAAACAACGGGCAATTTAGCATGGCCGATCCACTTAACCTGCACATCTTTGGACTGTGGGAGGAAACCAGAGCACCTGCTGAAAATCCACGCAGACACAGGGAGAATGTGCAAACTCCTAACAGACAGCTGCGCAAGGCTGGAATCGAACCCAGGTCCCTGGTGCTGTGAAGCTGCAGTGCTAACCACTGAGCCACCGTACCATCCTTTAATGGTGGCATCGTGCCATTTTCAGTGACAGAAATGGCAGAGGATAATCCTTTGAATGTGGAGAATGGTGGGGTGGAAAGTGAATACAAGGAGAATCTGTTCTCCAAGGAAATGGAAGAGGTAAGGACAGACGTAGGGGAAAGTGGTCTGACCAGAAGAGGATTCAGTTAACCTCAGGGGATAGGGTTGGGAGGTATACTAGGTTGAGGATAAATGAGGACACATTGCAGGGACCCTGCTGAAAGGCACCATCATCAGAACAGATGATCTGAGATGGAGAAACTGGTAGAATAGATTGAAATCTTTGCCAGAAACTTAGCATGAGGACATGCAAATAAAGTAACAATGGGGACCAATTCATTTATAGTGGATATTGATGGACTGTGTAATCCCAGAAATTGAAACAGTGAGCTAAAGAAAGGCAAGAGAAGAATCAGGGATGCACTAGATGAAAGTAAGTGAAGGATGGAAATGGGAAGCAAAACTTACAAACATTTCCAATTTCAGATCAGATCAGGAAACAGCACCATTAAAGAGTTGAAGGTGGGAACCCTACTTGAGCTGGAACAAGGGATGTTACATGTGGCCAACAAATATCGTATCGTGAACTCATGCAGGTACTATTGGCCATATCCTTGACTTGGAGAAAGTGAGATGTGTCAACGAAAACATTTTCAAAGTAACAAAGAGCTCAGCGAGCAGAAGGAAGATGGTCCTACTCGGGAACAATTCACACCTTTTTTCAAGAAATAATGGACCGCCTTTAGTCCAGAAGTAGGAACGGACTAGTGACCCCCTTCTGTCTTGCTCACAGATATTACAAAGATGCTAGATTTCTTACTTCAAATTTCTATTTCTTTTCTGCAAGCTTTGCTTAATTAGACATTGAAAATCACATTGATACATCAGGCAATCTTCTTGGTATTTGTATATCTTTAACCCGGAGAACACTTCATCAATATAATCTACATTATCTTTAACATGGTAATCCTTTTCTATAATATGCTCATGGCCATTGAGCTCTCCTGAGTAAACATTCCTCTTTGTCAGGTATAAAATGGTGCAAGGAAAGATATATTAGCGTTTGAAGTAATCCAAAGAATTTTTATGAAGTTACTGTTGTGTATGGAGACATTTTTTTACAGGAAATATTGAATTGTTTGGACTTGTACTCATTGAAGATTAGAAGAATCAGAGGAACACATTGAACCATATAAAATTGCAACATATAAGATTTTAACAGCGCTTCAGTAGTGTAGAGCTTCTTTCTTCCCCTGGTGGTAGAAGCGAAGGCAACGGACAGAATTTCAGAGTAAGGAGTTACTCATTTAAGACAGCAAAGTTTATTTTCTGTCAGATAACAGTGACTTTGTGGAGCCTGGGTTTAATAAGTATATTCCAAGCTAGGTCCGCCATATTTTGAATCATTATTGAATCAATGGTTATGGAGAAAAGATAGGAAAGTGGACCTGAGGATTATCAGATTAGCCATACTCTCATTGACTGGTGCAGCAGATTGATGTGCCAAATCCTGTGCCTAAGTCTTATGGTTTTTTGGCCTGGAATGTGTGGTGGAGGCAGTCAACTGAAACATTGAAGAGGGTTTTTGATCATTATATGAATAGTTACAATGTGCAAGAGTATTGGAAAAAGTCAGGCAAGTGGTGTGAAGTTATAATACTCATCGAAGAGCCAGTGTAGACATAATATGTTGAATGGACTCCTTCCACACCATAACAATTCTGTGATTTTAGTGAACTCAGATGTAATGTGATTCTGCAGTCTACTCAGATGTTTCTTTCAAATGAATGATGTGGCATAAATAATTTTCTGCAATTCTTCAAGTTTTCTCCATAATTTAATCAGATCATGATGATCTGGTTGTGGCCTCACACCCAATTTCCTGTCTTCCCCCTGTAAACCTTGAAATCCTTGGCTATAAACAATTTATCAAATTCGGCTGTCAATAAATTCGATGACTGAGCTTTGGCTTCTGTCTCAAAGACCCTAAGAACATTGGAAACAAATTTCACATTTGACAGGTATCTATGTGATGAAATATTTAGCCTCATCTCTGCCATAATTGAGACCGTTTAATCTTAAACTTTATCCCCAGGTAATGTAGTCTCCTCCTCAAGAAAAAGCATCCTCATGTTTTTCTTGTCATTCATTCATTCCACATAGGTGTCATTGCCCAGGCCAGCATTTATTGCTAATCACTGGTTGTCTTTGAGATTACAACTAAACTAAATGAATCATGAAATGTCAATTTTGCTACTCATCCCATTGAAATTAAAGGCACATTTTTAATCCAAAAATGATAAGAATGCATTTAAGTGGAATCCAGTTAAGTGAAGAATTCTGTCATGTTTAATTTTGGCTGGTACAAAATGTGGCTTATTAATATGACGTAATGGATAGATCTCTGAAAGTGTTATAGAAGCAAAGAGAGCTGAGGGTAGATGTGCATAAATTAGTGAAGATTTGAGGACAAGATGAGAGATAATTTAATATTGTATATAGTTTTATTGACAGGGCATAGAGCGCAAGAACTGTGAGGTTATGTTGAATTTCCATAAGTCATGAGTATTGCCTCAGCTTGTGTACTGCATCCAGCATTACATTTTAGGAAAGATGTGAGGCACCAGTTGGAGCTTAGAAAAGACTAGTCAGTTATGAGCATGGATTGGATAATTTGGAACTATTTCCCTTTTAAAAATAAAATACTGAGAACAGATTAGATCGAGTTATTTAATAACATGAGGAATCTTGGCACAGTAGATACAAAGAAACTGCATCTCCTCCAGAAAATATCAAGAAGCAGAAGACAAAGAATTAAGACAATTCGCAAAAGAAACAGCACAATGTGAGATGAAACACTTCAAGCAGTAAGTGATTAATATCCAGAATGTCTGAGGTTATTGTGGACAAGTTTAAAAGTGAACTAGACTGTATGTTCTAGACTGTATGGGGAAAATGTTACTTGGTGAATTTCTCATTTGGAATGCTGGTTCAGGTACTCCAAATATATCCTTCTGCACTGTAACAATTTTGTGATTTTGTCACACTAATCTTGGTAGATTCCACTGTGGTGTGTAACTGGCATCTGAGCTCTCAAGAGCAGATTTTCTGAACATGTGCAAACCATTCACTCCCTTAAGTTTATTATGCATTAAATTAAATAATGACTGATCAAGAACAGGGATGTACTACTGAGGTTGTCTATGACTCTAGTCAGACCACATTTAGAATGTTGTGATCTATTTTGCACCTCATATCGAGGGAAGGATGTGCTGGCCTTGGACAGCATCCAGAGGAGGTTTATAAGAATGATTCTAGGGATGAGGCAACAGCATAGTGGCGTTATCACTAGACAATTGATCCAGGGAAGCAGATAATGTTCTTGTGATGTGGTTCAGTTCCTCGCTCAGCAAATGATGGAATTTGAATTCAATAAAAGAGTCTGGAATTAAGAGTCTAATGATGACCATGAATCTATTGTCAACCGTCAGGAAAAACTCAACTGGTTCACTATGAACCTTAACTTGTCTGGATGTGACTCCAGACCCTCTAGGCAATTGGGAAGGCAATAAAAAATTTTAAGAAATGAAAGGCTTTTCCAGTGAGGAGTGGTTGAGGTCTTTGGGTCTGTACTCAATGGAGTTTAGAAGGATGGGGGGATCACATTGAAAGCTGAGAGGCCTGGATAGAGTGGACATATAAAATATGTTTTCACTAGTAGGAGAGACGTGGATCTGAAGACACAGATTCAGAATGTAGGGAGGATCTTTTGAAATGAGATGAAGAGGAATTTCCTCAGCCAGAGTGTGGTGAATCTATAGAATGTATTGCGGCCGAAGGCTGTGGAGGCCAAGTCTTTGAATGTATTTAAGACAGAGATGGATAAGTTTTTCATGGCAAGAAGGCAGGAGAATGAGATCTAGAAACACATCAGCCATGATGAAATGGCAGGGCAGACTAGGTACTGTAAACTGTATACCCTAATTTGGCTGCTTGATCTTGATGTCTTCTGAACTCCTCCGTATGCATACTTTTTCACAGGACCTACAATACATTTGGTTAGCAGAATTCTATGTGTGCACACGTGAATTGGAAGCAGAAATAGGCCATTTATCCCCTTCTAGCCAAACCCATACTTTATAAGATCATCACGAACTGTGACTGCAACTTCAATTTTCTACCTACTGCCAATGACTTTTGACTCCATTCTTATTGAAGAATCTATTGCTGCCTTAAAAATATTCAATGACCCAACCTTTACTGCTTTCTGGGAAAGAGTTCCAATGATTCATAATCCTCAGAGAAAGAAAACTCTCAGTCTCCATCTTAAAAGTACAACTTCTTATGTTTAGATAACTTCATTTAGATCTGGCCTCTTCACCCTGTCAATCCCCCACGGAAATGTAAGTACTTCAAAAGAAAAACATGCCCAATTATTTTAATTTCCAATGGATACAGACACAGTTTGTTCAATTTTTCCTCACAAGATACTTTTTTGGTCCTACTACCAGCCCATTCCAGGTTATAGAGTCATACAGAATGGAAGCTGACCCGTTGGTCCACTAGTCCGTCCTGACCGTAATCCCAATCTAAACTAGCCCCACCTGCCTGCACTTGGCCAGCATCTCTCCAAACATTTCTTATTCATATATTCATAAAATGTCTTTTAAATGTTGTAACAGTATCCATATCCACTAGTTCCTCTGGAAGATCATTGAACACACGATTTACTCTGTGCATAAAAAAATTGCCAGTCATGACGTTTTTAAAATCCGTCTCCTCTCACCTTAAAAATATGCCCCCAGTCCTGAATCCTCAGGAAAAAGACACCTAACATTCACCTTGTCTATACCTCTCATGATTTTATAAACTACTAAAAGGTCACCGCTCAACCCCCTATACTCAGTGAAAGAAGCCCCAGTCTATTCAGCCTCTCATTATAAATGAAACCTTCCATTATCATTTCAGCAAAATCTGCAACTGTCTTTGCCTATGTTTCAGTGAGAAATCACTTTGTTAAAACCAAAACAAATCAAGAGATAATCATTTAAGAAGGTTCTTATTTGGGACTTGATTGTCAGTTATAATTATGCATCAAACAAATGTATCATCCCAAGTGTGCTGCATTTGAATAAGGACTGCTTTAGAATCTAATGATGGATGGAATGTTGGTGAGGAAGTTGGTCGAGGCTCGGATACCATCCTAAAGAATTCCTGCTGCCTTTTCTTAGGGATGTGATGACTGGCCTCAAAAATCCATAATCACCTTCCTGTGTGCTAGATATGATTCCAACTGGTGTCTCAGTCAAAATCACATTTTCAGAAACTCCTCTCATAGAACTATATTCCTTCTTAAATATGGGGATTAAGACTGTACTGTAATCCAGAAATGGTCTGACCAATACCCCAGGCATGCTAATATGTTACCCCCTGAACAATGAGTTCTTAGTTTGCGTGTTAACCTTTGATGTGGTGCCTAGTGAAACATCTTAATTAGTGTGTATAGTTTTGGATTACTTATTACTTTGCTTAGACCCTCAGCATGTGATTCTTACACCTACTATGTTATTCTGGTCATTAGGTTGCCTCTAGCGCCACCTTGTTTTTTTTGTCATTATCATTATAATTCATCCTCATTATAAGCCATCCCTTTGCTTGTTATTCAGTTGTTGACACATTACTCACACCGTCTGACATTTCTGATCACCTGCAGAGACCTCAAACTGTTGACACTCCATTTTTATAATATTTATCCTTATTTCACCCTTGAAAGATCTGGTCGTAATTTTTAGATTATTATCCCTAGACCAGATTCCCAATTAACAAAAGTTTCTCTCAACCTGCTTTACATATTCCCCTAAATACCTTGAAAATCTCTACCAAATCACTCCTGATCCTTGTAATATCCATACAATACAAATTTGTTTGTGTAATTTCTCCTCACATTTTAAACCTTGGAATCCAGTTATCATTCTAACAAATTTGCACCACACTCTTTCCAATGCTACTATTGTTTTCCTCAGATGCTGTGCCCAGGAAAGGAATGGTGGGAAGGCACCATTCTAAACATCAGTCTTAACTGCAGGTTGAAAAAGATTCTTGCCCTGATAATGACATACATAAATAACTGAGTGTGCATCTCTTACTCCAGTCTAATTGGTGTTTCACATAGTGAAAATATGACGTTTCACCCTTTGTAATTCTGTAGAAGTAAAGGGCTAGCATTCCATTACCATTTTGTTCTCTTTACTTCTTCTTGAATTTTAATGACCTATGCCAAAGTCTCTTTGGATCCACACTTAGTGTTTCATTATCAATAAAGTACCCAGCACTTTCAATTAAAAGATGACTTCACATGTGCATATCTTGAAATACATTTGTCAACATGTTGCTCATTCATTTCACCAAGTATGGCGATTTAAGTACTGAAATAGTGCAGTCTTTCTTCAATCGTTTAATATCTAGGTTAGACTATATCTAGAGTACTGTGTCCAGTTTTGATCTCCTTATCTCAGGAAAGGTATTATTGCCATTAAGGAAATGCAATGAAGGCTTAGTCTTATTTCAGGGTGGCAGGACTGTCCTATGAATACAGATTGGGCAAACTGAGCGTGTATTGCCCAGAGTGTTGAAAAATGATGGATAGCCTCATTGTAACATTTGGAATCAAAGTGCTTAAATGGATAGACAGGGTAGGTGAATGTTTCCCTTGGTTGGGAAGCCTAGAACCATGGGGCCCAATTTCAAATGAGGGAGTGAAGTTTTAAGGCTTAAATGAGGAGAATTTATTTTACTCAGATGGTTGTGAACCTTTCAAATTCTCTGTCCATGTGGAAGCTCAGTCCTTCAGTGCATTTAAAACAAAAGTTGATAGATTTCTGAATTCCAAAATGTAAATGGTTTTGGGTGAGAGTACGTAAAACTAATTGCTGTGCTTGATCAGCCACGATCATATTAACTGCTAGAGCAGACTCAATTTTGGACTGAAATCATGAGCTCTGCTTCTCGCTGCAGATGCTGCCAGACCTCATGCATTCTCCAGCAATTTCTCATTTTGTAATGATAATGAGGCTTTGTTTCTTGATTTGCAGTGACTTGACATGAGCTATTGATTCATTATGTTATGTTGGTATTTTGGAATAAGCATATAACCAACACACTGAGTGACTACTAAGCCGACTGAAATAATGTTCAACATGACAAACAGGAAGCCTTTGCAGAATGTGTGATAAGGAAAAGGAAAGTATACATATAGGGGGACACAGCAGATTCCATGATGTATGCTTAAACATAGCATAAAGTTCCTGCTTGTCTTGCATGTCGTGCTGAAGAGCTGTGACTGCAAAACATCTTACAGCCAAGAAGAGGAGCCCAAATCTTCCACTTGGGTGCAGCACCATCCCCTTGTTACTGTCTTGTAAAACTGATTAGCTATAACCTGCGATCAACTCACATTAAAGCTTAACTTATTTATCATTGCATTTAAATTGCACCCATGCATAATTGAGTGCAAGAACAGTTAATAGTTGAAACCTCAACATGGATCCTTACAGGACACCATTATCAAATCCTACTAATTAGAATGCCCGCCTGTGTTCCCTGAGACATATTAAGAACTGCAGACACTGAAGTTAGAGATAACACAGTGTGAAACGGTGGAACGCAGCAGGCCAGGCAGCATCGGAGAAGCAGTAGCTGACGTTCCGGATTGGGACCCATCTTCAGAAAAGGATCCCGATTCGAAACGTCAATTCCTGCTCCTCTGACGCTGTTCGGTCTGCTGTGATGAGCCAGCTCTACACCTTGTTATCTCAGATTCTCCAGCATCTGCAGTTCCTACTATTTCTGAATCAAATCCCATAAAAACGGCAGCAGGGAGATTACGGGCCAAGTCCCATAAAGACGGGAGCAGGAAGAACATAGCCAAATCCCATAAGGACAGCAGCAGAGAGAATACGGGCCAAGTCCTTGCAAGACGGCATCAGGGAGCAGAAGCAGAGTGAGCCTGGATGGGGACCAGCACGTGGAGGTAGCAGTGCCTCATTCTTCAGCTCGCAGGCATGGGTTTATGCTTGGAAAGGACTTTCACATCTGAAATTTAGGTATTTTATTGTCACTTTTATTATCGTTCTGGATTTATAGACTCTATTCCCATGCTGACGTTTTTTTAAAGGTTGGGATAAGTAGTGGCGGATATGGACCAAATGCAGGACTAATGGGACTAAGTTTAATTTTGGCAGCATGGGCGAAAAGGCCCGTTTCCATGCTGTAGAAATCTATGGCTCTATGACTCTACTCATCTCAGACCTAAACAATCAAAGCCCTGTCCTAAGATTGTAATCTCTTAGATTAATTTTCCTATGGCAACAATATCTTAGTGTCTTGGAAGTTTCAATGAACAATATATTGTTCCTCTCGGGCACAAGTGGAAGTTTCAAGTTGTCAGCCTGGTGTCCGGAATAAAGATATTACCAGGTGGCTGAAGAAGAACTTGGATTGGGAGGGAGGGAGTTATAGAGTCTTACAGTACGGAAATAGGCCGTTCAAACCAACCAGACCATGCCATCCATAATCCCAAACTAAACTGGTCCCAACTGTTTGCATTTGGCCTATTTCCCTCCAAACATTTCTTATCCATGTGCTTATCCAAATGTCTTCTAAATGTTGTGACTGCGTCCACATCTACTATTTCATCTGGAAGATAATTCCACACATGAACCCCTCTTAAATTTAAAAAATCTACCCTCGTATTTTTTTAAAATCTTTCTCCTCTTTCCTTAAAAATATGCCACCTGAGGCTTCAAATCCCCCACCAGAGGGAAATGTCATTGTTACACTCATTAATGCCATCAACATTGATTGATCCAGAAAGGAGGTTTCTCCTGAAAGAATTTGAACAGTTTGGAATAATTTAGAAAAACAAAAGCTTCAAACTTCATGACAAAATAAAGGAACTAACAACATGAAGAGGCGGTAATGGCCTGGTATTGCCAATAGACTAGTAATCCAGAGAGCTGGGGAATAATCTGGTGAACCTGGGTTCAGATCCCACCGTGGCAGAATTTGAATTAGAATGTAATGGAAATAAAATCTGGAAAGCAATTGTCATAAAAGCCCATCTGGTTCATTAATGTCTTTCAAGGAAGGAAACTGCTGTCCTTGAGTGGTCGGGCCTGCATGTGACTTCATAAACATAGAAATGTGCTTGAAACTAAACTGTTCTTTGACATGACCTAGGAAGCCACTCATTAATATCGAAATAGATTGGTAATAAAAGTTGTCTGAAATAGTGACACACATATCACATGAGTTTTTTTTTATTTAAGAAGTTAAAGGGTATGCCTTAATGGTAAATATGGAGACATGGTTACAAGGCATTCAGTGTTGGGCACTAAATATCTAGAGCCAGGTGCCCTTCAAAGGATACACAGGAAGGAAAGTGTGCCGGGAAAGCATTGTTAGAACTGGATAGATTAAGTACAATAGTAAGAAATTATTTTGGATTGGAAGATATGCAATTCACAAGACTGGATGGAAGAATTACTAAAGGGAAGACTCTGGTGGACTAGTTTACAAGCCCCCTAACAGTACCTATATCATAGGACAGAGAATAAATGAGGTCAGAAGACAGCACATAAAATAAGCAGTATATTAATCTTGGTGATTTTAATCTTTATGTGGATTGTGAAAGTCAGATTGGCAAACCAGCCACAGAAAAGAATTTACAGCATGTGTTCAGCACAGTTTGCTTCAGCGATATGCTGTTGACACAACCAGGAATCCAGTTATTTTGGGTCTGGTGTTGAGTAGTGAGGCAGATTTAATAATTGATCTCAGATTAAAATAAATGTTGGCAGAGACTGAGCACAGCATCAGTTTGAAATGGAGGAAATTGCATCGGAAACTGTATAAATAATCAAAATTACAGAGGATTGACAGCTGAACAGAACACAGTAGACTTGGGAAAGAATCTTAAGAGGAAATACGGTTGACAAACAATGTCAGATGTTCAAGGAAATAGTGCATGTTTCATACTAATTATATATCGCAGTGAGTAAAAAGGATTCTAGGAAAGTGATAAACCTACCATAGTTCATCAGGAAAGTTAAGGATAGCATCAAATCGAAGGAGAGGTTTATAAAATCATGAGGGGCACGGATAGGGTAAATAGACAAGTTTTCCCTGGGCTGAGAGAGTCGAAAACTAGAAAGCATAGGTTTAAGGTGAGAGGGGAAAGATTTAAGAGGGACGCAAGGGGCAACTCTTTTCATCCCAAGGGTGGTGTGTATATGGAATCAGCTTCCAGAGTGATGGAGACTGGTACAAATGAAACATTTAAAAGGCATCTGGATGGGATTAGCGATATGAAGGGTTTAGAGGGATATGGGCCAAATACTGGCAAATGGGAATAGATTTATTTAGGATAAATAATGCTGATCAGCATGGAAGAGTTAGACTGAAGGATTTCTGTGCTGTACATCTCTATGACTCTAAATAATGTACAATGTATTAAAGTTTATTGTTAAGCTAGAGGATTGGAAAGTGTTAAAAACTAAGATAATATGATCAAAAATAGTAAAGATGTAGAAAATAAACATTGAGGGCAACGTAGCAAATAATATCAAGATAGAACGCAAAGGCAAAGAAAGAGAGAGTTCAAAGTGAAAATAAGCCCCTTAGACAACAAGGCTGGGGAAATAATAAATGGAAATGTGGAAATGGGAGAGGAACTGAAAAATTACTTTGCATTAGTGTTCATGATATGCATGATAGCATTTTAAAAGTACAGAGGGAGAAAGAGGAGTGAAAATAAGTATAGTAAATATAACTCCAGAAAAAGCACTGGAGTTACCATTGGAATAAATGATGGTAAGTGGCCAGGACCTGATGGGATGCATCCTAGTTAATTAAAGAAAGCAGGTCCAAAGATAGTGCATCCACTGGTAATTTTTCAATAATCCTTTGATCAGAAATGTTGCAGGAGATTGAAGAATGGGAAATGTAATGTCTTTATTCATGAAGGACAGGAGACAAAATTCAGGTAACAATAACACAGTTAGCTTTATATTTAGAGGTAACACTGTGGAGCTGGAGGAGCACAGAAGGCGAGGCAGCATTGGAGGAGAAGGAAAGTTGACATTTTGGGTCAGGATCCTTCTCAAAAATGGGGGAGGGGGAACGGAGCCTATTGGAAATATTTTAGAGTCCATGATAAATGATGCATTCGCACAGCATTGAGAATTACTTAATATAATTATATAGGGTAAGCATGGCTTCATGAAGAAATTCATTAAAATTATTTGAGGAGGTAATGAAGCTGAATAGATAACGGTGAAGCAGTGGAAGTAATATATTTGGATTTCCAGAGGGTGTTTGATAATGCAGCTTACATTAGGCTACTTAATAGAAAAGAGCCCACGGTGTTGGAGGTCATATATTGACTGGCGGTTCAGGCTTGATGGATAAAAGGCTGTCTTCCATACTGTATGATTCTATAGGTGGCATGGCTAAATAATTCACTGACTAGTAGAACACAGAGAGTTGGAATAAGTGGGATAGTTCAGGATAACAACCAGTAGCTAGTTGAGTGTTGCAGGCATGAGATCTGGGATCACACTTATTTGCAATATCCATTAATGATTTGGGTGACAAAATTGAATGCATTACAGCCAAGTTTGCAGAAGACGCAAAAGATGTTGGGAGGTGAGGATGATACAATGTCTGCACAGGGGCATAGGCAGGTTCAGTAAGTGGGCAACAAACGCTTGGCACATGGAATATTGTATGAGAAAATATGAGGTTATACATTTTGGCAGGAAGAATAGAGTAAATGAATATTATTTACCTAGAAAAGGACTGTAGAAACCTCAGCATACAGTGATTTAGGAGTCCTTGTTTAGAAAAGCTAGCTTACAATTTTACATGGTAATAGAAAACAGGAAAAGACAAGGTTGATGAAGCTAAATTATTTCCACCAGTTGGGGAATCTTGGACTAGGCAACATAGATGGAAAATTAAGGCCTGACTTTTCAGCGATATGCCATACAAGGCACTAGCTACACTAGTTATTGGGAGGAGATGGCCTAGCAGTATTATCGCTGGACTGTTAACCCAGAAACCCAGAGAACATGCTGGGGACCCGGGTTCTAATCCTGTCATGGCAGATGGTGGAATTTGAATTCAATAAAAATATCTGGAATTAAGAATATCATGATCATGAACGCATTGTCGATTGTCAGGAAAAACCCATCTGGTCCACTCATGTCCCTTAGGGAGGGAAATTGCCATCCTTACCTGGGTCTGGTCTACTTGAGACTCCAGACCCACAGCAATGTGTTGACTCTTAACTGCCCTGTAGGCAATTAGGGATGAGTGACAAATGCTGATGATCTAATGGTACCCACATCCCATGAATGAATAAAGAAAAAATAACTAGTGGTAGCAAAGGCATTGTTGTGAAATTTTCTGATGATATGAAGGTAGTGTAGGTAAGTAAGCTAAGACAAAGGGAGGGGAATTTATTGTGAGGGGAATTAAATACAAAACTAGTGACATTATGTTTCAATTTTACACAGCGTTAGGTAGACTCCATCAGAAGTGATATGTACTTAATTCTTCACTTTACTTAAGTAAAGATGTAAATGCATTTGTTCAGTTTAAATGTTTGCTGAAATAATACCTGGAAGAACTGGGATGTCATATAAGCACAAATTGGACAAGCTAAGCTTATTTTCATGTTTTTTATAAGAGTACAAGTTGAATTGTTTATGCACATAAGATCCTAAGGGATCCCGACAGTTTAAGTATAGAAGATCTTTCCTCTTATGGGAGAATGTGAAAAGGGAATCTGTGGCTGAAAACCAGAGTCAATATAAATCAAAGATTCATCATTTTTTTCTTCTCTGCATGAGTTTTGTTTGGGAGTCTCTTACTGAAGAAGTGGTGGAAGCAGAGTCCTTAAGATTTTTAAGGCAAAAGTAGATAGATGCTTGTTCAGCAACAGCGTGAAAAGTTATCAGTAGCAGGTGAGATTGTTGATGTGAGGTTGCAGTTAGGTTAAATAGTATTAACTGGTATGTGGACTTGACGGAGCAAATAGCCCACTTCTACTATTTGTTCACATATTAATATGTCCTTGAGTTCTCTTTCCCAACAATGCCTCCTCTAATTTTATTTATTTATTTTTCCCTGGCCATTTCAATTAATTGGGCAATCATTTAAGTTCTTTTCACTGATTTTAGTGTTTTGGGTACAATTCAATGCAATAATATTTGCATATTATTGAAGTGGAATATCATTTCTCTTCCACCTCTCTAGTGCTCTCTCTCTTCTACCCCTCCAACACACTGTGCATCCCTTCTTCCCCTCTCTATTATCATCCATCTATTCTGCCCACCATTTTCTCCTCTCATTCGTTTACCTCCCCCACACCCTAACTCTCACTTCCTCGTCACTCCCCAATCACAGACCTCTCCTCTCGCTTCTTCTCTCCGATTCACTGATGATGTTATTTTAATTCCTCCCCCGGCTCCAGCCTCTCTGACTCTGTATCCAGACACAGCAAGTCTCTGGCCCATTTTGTCTGAGGACCGGACCAGCGTGAGCCTCGGAGACAAAGACCAACCACTGTCCGACACCTCAGGGAGGATTGATACCTGGCTTTCTGTCCTGGGCTCAAGGGGATTCATATCTGGGAAACATTACTGGGAAGTGGATTTGGGAAGCAAGATTGAATGGATTGCAGGTGTGGCCTGAGAATCTGTCAATAGGGAAGTGGGGAGGAACCTGAACACTGATGCTGGACACTGGACACTGAGAACTGGAAATGTCTGATATCCGACTTACCTTCAGTGGTCATCCCCAGAAAATTGGTATTTTCCTGAATTATGAGGGTGGGCAGGTGTCATTTTATAATGCAGACAACATGCCCCATCTCCATACTTTTACCCACACTTTCACTGAGAGAATCCTTCCCATCTTCAGTCCAGGTTGGAATGTTGATGGGAAAACCTCTGACCCACTGACAATCTGTGGGATTAAAGGTCACTGACAAATCCATCTCACACCATCTCCCTGCTTTCTGCCAGCAGTAAATCTACTGATGACCATGAAAGCATTATTGATTATCGGGAAAACCCATCTGGATCACTAATGTCCTTCAGGGAAGGAAATCTGCCATCCTCACTAGTCTGGCCCACGTGTGACTCTAGACCTACACCACCCTAATCTAAAAGAACAGGGGCAGCAGATGTATGGGAAAGCCAACACCTGCAAATTTGTCTCTGTGCCACTCACCATCTTAACTTGGAAATACATCACCATTCTTTCATTGTCGCTGGATCAAAAGCCTGGGATTCCTTCCCTTCCATGGCTTTGTGGGTCTATCTACAGTATAAGGATTAATGTAATTAAAGAAGGCAGCTCACTAACAACTTTTCAATAGCAAGTAAGAATGGACAATAAATGTTGGCCCAGCTAGTGGTGCCCACATTCCACCAGTGAATATATAAAAAAGAGCTGTGAACTGCAGGAACCTTGTGATTTTACTACCAGTAATGTTGTTCCACCAGTGGAAGATGAAGAACATCATTGGTGCATTGGTGCAACAACTTGGCTGTCAAGAGAGAGAAGAAGCCACCTGAAAGTAAGTGCATTCAGTGTTCTATTAAATACAAGAAATCATTTACCTGGAGGACTGGAGCTGGAGTGAAGTGAGGAAAAAGGAAATAGCAGTACTCAACTCTTCAGAGAGTACCAGGCATTAGGTTTATTCCTGTATGAACTGCTGTCAAAATCCCCATCCCGCAATGTACTTAATTCACATCTTCTTAACAGTGATGGGGATTTCTGCTGTCATTGTTCACAGTCGCAAGTCTCACAATGACTTTTGTAGAGAGAAAGGGAGAGCAGGTTAGATTCACCTGCCGCTGTGACCCTCACTTGTCTTCATTTTGGGTGATGGGTCACCAGACTTGAAATATTAACTCCATTTTTCTCCTGACAGATGCTGCCAGACCTAATGAGTTTCTCAAGCACTTTCCATTTCTCTCTCAGATTTATAAGATCCACAGTTCTTTGTTTTTATTCTCTTACCATGTTGTCCAATGTGCTGAATTTTCCATATCATACCCTGTTTAGAGGAATATTTAGCTAGTTTGCTCTTGTAATTGTGGTAAATTGTCAGTTTGGTTTTCTTTGCACGTTCATCTTAGCTTAATATCAAAATATATTGTATGATTAAATTAGACTGATAAACTTGGCTGGATTTTCATAGGTGTGTAAATATTGCCTGGAATATCATGTGCAAGTCGATATTCTAATAACATTGAAGTGAAGGAAACGTGTTTATGGGAGGTTTTGTTTTACAGTAAAATAGGAAGCTGTTTTGAGACTGTTCACCAAATGGGATGAGGGTGCTGTGGAAAATAAAACAAACATTACAGAACATGAGTCAGCATTTTCAGAGAGAGGAACAAACTTAACATTCTGAGTTAAATTCTCTGTGAATTCTGATTTGACAGATTGATTCTTTCAAATGTGATTTGATTGGTATGTACGTTATTAACAGATAATAATGAGCAACATTTAGTGCAGCTCAGTCGGAAAACACATGAATTTTAATGAAGTTACATTTATCGTTAAATCTGATTTTTAGGCCTGTCTCTTCATTGTTAACGTAAGTGAAATAATCTTGAAATAAATGTTGTGTAATTTTACTAAAATCAATCCATACATGAAACCTGGTCCTTTTTCATATTTAAATAGTGGGTCTTCTTCCAAAAGAAATCTGATGACTGCTGAAACAGAGTTTTTTTCACATAAAAAGCTCTCAGTTTATTGGTAAATTCAAAGGGCAGAAAGTAAACATGTCAGATTTATTTGCATATTGCTAAATGGTTGAATTGTCATCGTGCCTGTTGCAATTCCATATGATTATTTAAAGAGCTACCAGCTGATGTAAATGGAGTGATTGTTGCCTGGGAATAGTATGAAAGTTTAATTCTGAGCGTTCTTGTGATGAAGTGGTAGTCTCCTGCCAGCAAGTCTGGGAACCAGTCCCAATTTCTTCCAAGGAGTGAAATAACATTTCTGAACAGGTTGATTGGGAAATGTCTAATATTTACATGGACACTTCAGGCATTGTCACCTTGGATTAGGCCCAGAGATAGGTAGTGGTAATTCTGATGTAGGTGAGAAGCAATACAAAAGCAGAAGAATAATACATTGATTGATTGGCTGTTCCTGTCTGCAAATAGCAATAGAGCTATTCAACCAGCCCCACCTCAGTGCTCTTTCCGCACAGCACTGCAATATTTTTTAGATTGAAGTTCAACCAATTCTTTTTTAAAATCACTACTGAATTTGCTGTCATATGTAAAGAGCCAAAGTTTGGTGAAAACTGTTAAAGATCTCTTACCATCAGAAATGAGGGAGTTTAAAATGGGCAACAAAGAAATGGCTGACAAACTAAATTCATACTTTGTGATCAGAGATAATGGGAACTGCAGATGCTGGAGAATCCGAGATAACAAAGAGTGAAGCTGGATGAACACAGCAGGCCAAGCAGCATCTTAGGAGCACAAAAGCTGACGTCAGCTTTTGTGCTCCTAAGATGCTGCTTGGCCTGTTGTGTTCATTCAGCTTCACACTTTGTGATCTTAAATTCAGATTTTGATTCTGTTTTCACAAAGGAGGACACGAATAATGTACCAGAAATGATGCAGAACAAGGGGTTTGGTGACAGAGAGGAACGGACATAAATCTACATCTGTAGAGCAAAGATTAGAAAAATTGATGGGAATGAAGGCTGATAAATTTACATGGCCTGACAGCTTACATCACAGAGTCCTTAAGGAAGTGGCTCAAGAAATAGTGGGTGCATCAGTCGTCACCTTCCAAGATTCTTTAAAATCTAGAACTGTTCCTATCGGTTTGAGGGTAGCTAATGTGATTCCACTATTTGAAAAGAGAAGTAGACAGAAAACAGGGAATTACAGACCAGCGAGTGGTAGTGGGGAAGATACTGGAGTTCTTTGACAATAATGATACAGCAGCGCACTTAGAAAACAGTGGTATAATCAGACAGTCAGCATGGATTTTCAAAAGAGAAATCACATTTAACAAATCTACTGGCATTCTTTGAGGATGTAACGAGTAGAGTTGACCAGGGAGCCAGTGGGTTTAGTTCATTTGGACTTTTAGAAAGCTTGTGAAAAATTCCCACATAAAATATTAATGTGAAGTTACCAACTTTGGCAGCAAAAATAAGAAGGCAGATTATTATTTGAATCACTGTGAATTAGGAGAGGGGAATGTTTAATGAGATGGAGGTTCAACAGTTGTCTTCACGCAGCCGCCTCTGAAAGTAATATCGGAGGGGCAGCAAACTGTATACTGGCTATTATAGCAAAAGGATTTGATTACAGAAATTGAGGATGTGTTACTGCAATTAAGCAGCGCACTCATGAGGCCACACCTTGAATCTTTTGTGCAGGATTGGTCTCCTTACCTGAGGGAGGGTTTTCTTGTGATGGAGGAAATGAAACAAAGGTTAACCAAATTGATTCATGCGAAGGCAGGACCGATGTATGAGGAGAGATTGTGTCGCTGTGGAGCACATTCACTTTAGTTTAGAAGAATGAGGGTAGATTCTCATAGAAACCTACAAAATTCTAACAAACTGGACAGCTTAGATGCAGGAAGAATGTTGTCTCCACGTAGAACCCCTCTTGCTCGTTCCCTTTTCTCGCGCACACGTCCTTTCTCACTCCCGCATTCCCACACGTTCCCTCCCTCCAAATCACTAACTCTCTCACTCACTCTCTCTCTCAAACTTGCTTCTAGTCCATCACTCAGTATTTCATTTGCTCTCACTGTCCCCATCAGCTCTGTATCTCTTATTATTTATAATATGAATGATATGAATGGGAATGGAGGGCAGGGGGATAAAAAATAAGTTTGCAAATATTTGGCCGAGTGATTAATACTGAGGAAGAACGTCTTAAGTTTCGGAAAGCTCTCCAGGTTGGAGAAATGGGCAGATCAGTGCAAATGGCATTAAACCTGAGAACTGGTGGTGCACAATGGGAGAAGTTTCAAGCAAGGGAGGACTTAATTAATGGCAAGACATTAGGAAGCCTGAAGGAAAAGAGGTCTCAGGGAATTATCTACAAAATCCCCGAAATCTGCGGGACAGGTTAACAGGATGATTGAGAAGGCATACAATACACTTGCCTTTCTCAGCCATGGCATAGATGATAAGCGCAGGCAGGTTATGTGGAAACTGTAAAGGACTTTGATTGGGCGATTGCTGGAGCTCTCAGTGCTATTTCTGGCTTCTGCACAATAGGAAGGATGTGATTCCACTGGAAAGAAGCAGAGGAGATTCAACAGGATTTTGCCTCAGATGGGGCACTTTAGAAATGAAGGGAGGCTGGATACGCTTGGGTCATTTTTTCTGGAGCAGAGAGGGGAACCTAATGTGTATACGTTTAAAGACGCATCATTCAGGGTGACTAGAAAGCAGCTGCTTCCCTTATTTGAAAGGTCAATAACAAATGAATATAATTTTGAGGCAAAAGGCAGGAGGTTGAGAGAGGAGTTGATTAAAATTGTTTTCACCCAAAGAGTGTTGGGGGCTGGAACGAGCATCCCGGCAGACTACGTGAGGCAGTGAAACTTGCAAACTGTTAAAAATAATGGGATGAGCACTTGATATATTACAATACTTGAGGTTATGGGCCTACTGATGGAAAGTGAAACTAACGTAAATGTAGTGTAGCAAAGTGTGAAGCTGGATGAACACAGCAGGCCAAGCAGCATCTCAGGAGCACAAAAGCTGACGTTTTGGGCCTAGAACCTTCATCAGACTCCCACAGCTACCTAGAATACACCTCCTCCCACCCATCCTCCTGCAAAAATTCCATCCCCTATTCTCAATTCCTCCGCCTACGCCGCATCTGCTCCCAGAATGAGGCATTCCACTCCCGCACATCCCAGATGTCCCAGTTCTTCAAGGACCACAACTTTCCTCCCGCAGTGGTCGAGAACGCCATTGACCGCGTCTCCCACATTTCCTGCAACACATCCCTCACACCCCGCCCCTGCCACAACCGCCCCCAGAGGATCCCCCTCGTTCTCACACGCCACCCCACCAACCTCCGGATACGACGCATCATCCTCCGACACTTCCGCCATCTACAATCGGACCCCACCACCCAAGACATTTTTCCATCCCCACCCTTGTCTGCCTTCTGGAGAGACCACTCTCTCCGTGACTCCTTTGTCCACTCCACACTGCCCTCCAACCCCACCACACCCGACACCTTCCCCTGCAAGTGCAGGCAGTGCTACACCTGCCCCCACACCTCCTCCCTCACCCCCATCCCAGGCCCCAAGATGACTTTCCATATTAAGCAGATGTTCACCTGCACATCTGCCAATGTGGTATACTGTATCCATTGTACCCGGTGTGGCTTCCTCGATATTGGGGAAACCAAGCGGAGGCTTGGGGACTGCTTTGCAGAACACCTCCGCTCGGTTCGCAATAAACAACTGCACCTCCCAGTCGCAAACCATTTCAACTCCCCCCCCCACCCCCATTCCTCAGACGACATGTCCATCATGGGCCTCCTGCAGTGCCACAGTAATGCCTCTCGAAGGTTGCAGGAACAGCAACTCATATTCCGCTTGTGAACCCTGCAGCCCAATGGTATCAATGTGGACTTCACAAGCTTCAAAATATCCCCTTCCCCCACTGCATCCCAAAACCAGCCCAGTTCGTCCCCTCCCCCCACTGCATCACAAAACCAGCCCAGCCTGTCTCCACCTCCCTGACCTGTTCTTCCTCTCATCTACCCCTTCCTCCCAGCTCAAGCCGCACCCCCATTTCCTACCTACTAACCTCATTCCACCTCCTTTACCTGTCCGTCTTCCCTGGACTGACCTATCCCCTCCCTACCTCCCCACCTATACTCCCTTCTCTACCTATCTTCTTTTCTTTCCCTCTTCGGTCCGCTTCCCCCTCTCTCCCTATTTATTCCAGAACTCTCTCCCCATCCCCCGCTCTGATGAAGGTTCTAGGCCCGAAACGTCAGATTTTGTGCTCCTGAGATGCTGCTTGGCCTGCTGTGTTCATCCAGCTTCACACTTTGTTACCTTACGTAAAAAGCAGAGTTAGTTTTATGTGGAGTTTAATATAGAACATAGAACATAGAACAGAACATAGAACAGTACAGCACAGAACAGGCCCTTCAGCCCACAATGTTGTGCCGACCATTGATCCTCATGTATGCACCCTCAAATTTCTGTGACCATATACATGTCCAGCAGTCTCTTAAATGACCCCAATGACCTTGCTTCCACAACTGCTGCTGGCAACGCATTCCATGCTCTCACAACTCTCTGCGTAAAGAACCTGCCTCTGACATCCCCTCTATACTTTCCACCAACCAGCTTAAAACTATGACCCCTCGTGCTAGCCATTTCTGCCCTGGGAAATAGTCTCTGGCTATCAACTCTATCTATGCCTCTCATTATCTTGTATACCTCAATTAGGTCCCCTCTCCTCCTCCTTTTCTCCAATGAAAAGAGACCGAGCTCAGTCAACCTCTCTTCATAAGATAAGCCCTCCAGTCCAGGCAGCATCCTGGTAAACCTCCTCTGAACCCTCTCCAAAGCATCCACATCTTTCCTATAAATATAGTCAGTAATGAAAGCAGAGCCTCTTAGTGTGGTGAGGGAAGATGTAAAAGTAACTTCGAAAAATTTACTGAGTGAAAACTTCAATGTAAAGAATATTCGAGAATGGGGTCTCGTGGCAAAACAGCAGGAAGTGGTGTGAAATGAACTGGACGGGCACCTGTTGAATGTTTCAATCAAGGCGCCTTTATAGTCACTAAGGCCGGTGGATGATGTTGTGCTCCTTCTGATTTTAGGATCTTGTGTTGCTTCCACCTGAAACAGGTGGGTGTTCCCTCTGCCCATCTCAGGACCTGACCTAAGATGATGTTGCCTCATATATCAGAGTCAATTTTAACCACGCTTCCAGGCATCTGTCGTTTTATTTAATCTGTATGAAGGCTCCCAAAATCATTCAGATGAAGTTGGAATATATGGCAAACATTTATAAGGGATGGAGTAATATCAAATAAAACGAGTGTTGCGTCTGTAATCCTTGAATTTAATTAAGAAGTCAATTCAGTTTTGATGAACACGGACCCTGGTTCCCTCATTATTTTTGATGAAGAATGACATTTCAAATGCATTAATGATCATACAAAATCACCAACATCCGAAGAATTTATATTGTCGTAATAATAATGAGGTTATACAGAAAGAATTCCTCGTACAGTGTGTTTTAATATCAGATTTAATAGCATAGATAATTACGTCATGATTTTCGGACAATTTCACTGATGTAGACAGTGATTGATAGATCATTAAACCAGAGCCAAGTTGTAACTCTAATTCTACTAACACTCTGGTGTACACTAAGGGACCTCGATTTCTGTAGTTAGACATCTTTATTAATGACATTTGCCACCCGCACAGGCCACACGTTACATTCTCTAGAGATAGTGAAGAACTGCCGATGCCGGAGTCTGATATAACACAATGTGGAACTGGAGGAACGCCTCAGGCCAGGCAGCATCACAGGGGCAGGAAAGCAGTCGCTTCGGGTCAAGGGTCCCCACCCGAAACGTCAGCTTTCGTGGTCCTATGATGCTGCCTGCTCTGCTGTGTTCCTCCAACTCCACGCTGTGTTATCACATTCTCTAGAGATTGTCAAATCAGTCTTCACTACAGTCTTGCCCCATGTAGGCGTTCAAGATAATTTTCTCTTTCAACATGACTTAAAATCTGCGATTAATTTGGAATGTGTCACAGACAAGAAAAATCTGTGCAGTAATGCCCAGCAAAACAAAAATATGTGTTGAGTTTACGCTTCTTGGGTTTAAATAGAATGTCAATTCAGTTTTGAGGAACAAAGGCCTTGCTTTTCTGAAAATTTTTTTGTTGAAAAATCCCATTTCCAAAATGTTCTCTCCACCTGTGACTGTAACCTCCCCACCCCCATCAGTTGTCAGGAGGTAGGGGGATGGGGTGAAATTCTGGGATGGATCTGTCAATGCCCTTTAATCCCACAGATTGACAGCGGACCCGAGTTTTTCCCGTCCATGTTTGGCCCCGTATAGAAGAATGGAAAGACCTTCTCAGTGAAAGTGTCGGTGAAAGTGTGGAGATGGGACGTGGTGTCTGCATTGTAAAATGACACCTGTCCACCCTCATAGTCCAGAAAAACGCCGATCTTCTTGGGGTGTACACGAGGGGACAGGCGGGTTCGTGATGGGATCGTGGCGGCAAAATAACCACTTCCAGGACTGAGCCTCACAATCCAGTGACCGGTTTCCGGGCTTGGGTAGATTCCCTTTTTCCTCTCCACAGACTCCCGGGCCACTCCCAGAGCCCATCGCATCTTCTCCCCCACCTCCACCTCCCAGTAATGTCTCCCTGATGTGAATCCCTCTGATCCGAGGACACAGAACCAGGGATCAAATCTCTCCGGGGAGTCAGGGAGGGGCTGCTGTTTGTCTCCGAGTCTCACACTGGTCCGGTCCGCAGACAGTACGAGCTGGGGATTCGCTGTTTTCGGATCCAGAGTCAGGGAGGCTGGAGCTGGGAGAGGAAACAAAACGAACAGTTTTAGTGACAGAGAAAGGGAGGGATGGTTAGTTAAAGTAAGTCAATCTGTGATTTAGGCAGGCATGGGGTGGGTTGTAGGAGTCGGGGTGGGGGGGGGGGGGTAATGTGGAAGAGAAGGGAATAACGGGGCATAGCCGGCTGAACAAGAGGGATTGAGTTATTGGGACAGGACAGTAAAGATGGTGGGGAAGTGATGAATTGCAGAGAATGAAGAGGAAAGGAGTGGAACCTACGGAGGACAAGGCAGGGGAACAAAAGGATTAACAAAGAACAAGATTGATAAAGAAGGCGGGTGTATATTGGGTAAAAGCAAGCGTGGGTAGAAAGGCAGGAACGAGTGAAAACGAGAATAGAGGGTACAGAGGACTTTCGGAGTGGGCAATGGCATGGACAGGGCTATGAGAATGTGGTGGTCAGACGGAGGGAAACAGAGTGGGAGGAAGAGATTGTGAATGAAGGAGAAAGGAGGTGGTGTGAAGGAGTCGAGATAATGAAATGGAGGTTAGCTGGAAAAAGGGGGAGCATGTGTGAAGAAGAGCAGGATTGAAGTGGGGGAAAATGAGGGGTATTAGATGAGAAGGCGAATGGGATAGACTGGAGAGAGGGAAGACATACTGGGGATTTGGATGGAGTGGGAATCAGTGAGGTGTGATTATTGTGGAAGGGGTTAGCAGCAAGCCGGAGAGAGGGACAGTGATGGATAGAGTAGTGGAGAGCATGTTGGGAGATGGGAGTATGAAGGGGAGATACTTGGATAAAGGGAGAGAATGAAGAATGAGGCAGAGATTGAGAAACGAGACTCATATGGGAAGCTGATCTGAAGGAAAAGGAGGGCAAGAGGCTAGAGGTGCTGCAGGATGAGTAGAGTCTGTTTGAGGCATAGACTGAAGTGTTAGGAAATAGTTGATGGCCAGCTGAGCTGGAAGGGAAGTGAAGAAGCATGAGAAAGAGAAAGGGACAGCAGGAGATGTGATGGCTGTGAAGATGGAAGTGAGTAGGTAGCATAGTGGGCCAGGGAGAGCAAACAAAGAATGGAGAGTGGAGAGAAGTATTACTGTAACAGAAGGGAGATTGGAGAGTGTTAGTGGCTTGAATATGAGTAGGAGAGGGAATGCTGGGGAAGGGATATTAGTGAATGAGTTGGAGGGGAGAGAGGTTAAAGGAGATATCGATGGCGTGGGAGGTAAGGGAGAGTGAGTGGATGGCAAGCAGGAAAGGCATTGCTATAACGATTATGAAATATGGGGAAGTAGAGAGTGAGTTCAATGGAATCGTGAAGGAGAGGGTGAAGGCAAGGGCAGTAAGCATTTATCGTGTTTAAATGTGAGAGAGAGACCAAAAGAGAATGCGCTTCAAGACAGACTGACTGGTCTGGGAAGCTTTGCTGGGATGGACAGTGAGCGGGAGTGAAGTGTGAATTGAGGGTCACTGATTGAATGGGGAGACTAAGTAAATTTAACTGTTCCATGGAAAGTAATGTGGGGGAATTGAGGATGAGCAAGAGAGAGAATAATTACTTGAGACAATGGGATGAAGGGATTGTGAAGGGAGAATATGAGTGGGGACAGAAACATATGAAATTTGCAATGAACTGGAAGGGATTCTAAATCTGGGAAAAGAAAATTAGTTTAGTGAAGAAAGATATAGGCCTTTTGAAAACTGAAACGGAGAATTGATAATTGAAAATATGGAGGTGGCAGAATAATGAATCAAATACTTTAGAATGTGTTTAGATGGGGATAAATACCAAAATAATTTCTAGGAAATACTCAGTAAACTAGAGTGTATTAGGAAGGAGGTACTGAAGAAACATAACATGAGTTTTAGAAAATGTGTTGGTAAAATTAATACGATGGAAAGCTGTTACACATGCACAATGAAATAAAGAACAGAGATAAACAATTTGGGATCTTCAGTCTTTTCCACCATTCAATAAGATTGTGGCTGATCCTAACATCCAAAGGAGATAATACTTTAGTCTATTAAAAAAGACAGACCACTTGGAAATATTTAACAGGATGAGCTAAAGTCAGCGTGGGTTTATGAAAAAGAATTCATGTCGAACCGAAATGAAGGAATCTGCAATCGTTTGAGGCATAAGCTGATGATAAATTGGGAAGTATTACTTTAATGGATGAGGATGGAGAGGCAAAGGTGGGCCTTTAAAGGGAAGTGAAGAAGCATGAGAAAGAGAAAGGGACAGCAGGAGATGTGATGGCTGTGAAGATGGAAGTGAGTAGGTAGCATGGTGGGCCAGGGAGAGCAAACAAAGAATGGAGAGTGGAGAGAAGTATTACTGTAACAGAAGGGATGGATGAACAGTAACAATTGTTCATTCCTGTCTGCCATAAAATTAAAACAAGAAAGAAGGGCCGACTAAAGCAAATAAGGGAAATTAAGGATGGTATTAAAGCAAGGAAGTGGCATATGAAATTAGCAAAAATCAAGCAACAGACCTAAAGATTCGAAGCAGTTTAGATTTCAACAAAAGAGGGCTCAAGAATTGAATAAGATTGGGGCAAGGTGAGAATAGAGTATGAGAGAAAACTTGCAGAGAACTTACAAACTGATTGTCAAATTCTCTTTCGGGATGTTAAGAGAAAAAGGTTAGTGAATGCAAATGTAGTTCCTTCAGCGTCAGAAACCAGAGAAGTTAAAACGCGCAAAAAAAAAGAAATGGCAGTCGATTAGACACAAACTTTGCTCCATCTTCACAAAGGAAGACACAAAGAAAATCCCAATAATGTTACAGAACAGAGGGTTTAGCGAGAAGAAGGAACTGTAGGAAATCCAATTTCATAGGAACTGGGATTGTGGAAAATAACTAGACGAAAGGCTATTACATCCCAGGAATAAGGCTCCATAAGGAATTGGCCTTTCAAATAATAGATGATTTGTTCGTCATCTTTGAAGATTGTATAAAACCCCACTATTAAAAAAAAGTAAAGAGAACACAGGGAATTAAAATTGGCCTGACATCAATCATGGAGAAAAGCGAGAGCTGATAATAAAAGATTTAATATCAGAGCACTTGGGCAGCAAAGACAGGATTGAATAGTCTCAGTAGGGAATTACAAATGGGAAGCTATGTTTGACAACCGGATATTCATGAGGTATAACTAGCAGAGATAATGCTGTTTACTTAGATTTTCAGAACAATTTTGATAAGGTTCCACGTAAGAGCTTAGTATGTAAAATTAAATTGCTTGGGTTTGGGTGTCGTGTACAGAGACAACTGTTTGGTGGTTTCCAAAATGCAGTCAATGAATAATGGGTATGACAGGTATCCATGTTTGGTATCCCCATTCACAATAAGCACTAATGATTTAAATGAATAAACCAGATGTATAATTAAATACAATTGCACAGGGCCTTGGTGAGACCTCATCTGGAGTATTGTAGACAGCTTTGATCTCCTTATTTGAGAAAGAGTGTTCTTGCCATTGAAAAAATGTGGAGAAGGATTAACAGTCTGATTTCTGGGATGGCAAGACTCTACTATGAAGACAGATTGAATCAGCGTACTGTTAGGTTCAAAAATGGTATCAAACCAGACAGTTAGGGCGTAACTGTTAAGTCTTAAATGCACATGACAAGATGTAATTGAAGTAAAGTGAAAGTATGTGAAAAACAGTCATGGTGAATAAAACAGCCTATTTTGGCTCGGAGATAACTGGGTGACATTGATGGTAGGGACCATTCATATATAGAGTTCACGCAGAGCCACAATGGAATGCACAGTAGAATACCCGGAAAAAATGGTGAGCCAGTGCTTAACTGTAACAGTATTAACATCAGGGATTCTGTCCCACTCGCGGGATATTCCCCACCAGACTGGTTCTGTGAGAACAGAGCTATGGATCTTCTTTATCGGACCGAGGTTCAAAGAGATACAGTTCTGTGTACTAGCCATCACTCAGGAATCCCCGACAAGCAGAAGGCTTTCCTGCCCCACTGATGCTGCTTGCCTTGTTGTGTTCATCCAGCTCCACACTTTGTCCTCTCGGATTCTCCAGCATCTGCAGTTCCCATTATCTCTCGGCATTTCTTGCTATGTCTTGTCTACCTATGCCAACCTTTTCAAGGAACAATGTAACAGCACGCGAGGTGTCTCTGTTTGACAACACTGCCATAGCCCTTCCATTAACTGTGTAAGTATTATGCAGATTTGTCCTGCCAAAATGCAAGCTTCGCACTTCATAGAATCCCCACAGTGTGGAAACAGGCCATTCAGTCCTCCAAGTCCACATCGCCCCTGCAAAGAGCATCTGACCCAAACTTATACCCCTGGGTGCTATGGGCAATTCAGCATGGCTAATCAACCTCACCTGCGCATCTGGCTACTGTGGGTGGAAACCAGAGCACCCAGAGGAAACCCAGGCAGACAAGGGGAGAATGTGCAAACTCAACACAGACAGTCACACAAGAGTCTAATTGAATCCTGAAATTGCAACTTCCATTCCCTGACTAATTGGCCCATTTGATTAAATCCTGTTGTGGTCTTAGATAACCTTCTTCACTGCTCACTATACCGCAACGTTTGGTGGCACCCACAACCTTACTAACCATGCTTCCTATATTCTCATCGAGATTGTCTCGATGAATGACGATCAATAATGGACCCAGTACTGATGCTTGTGGATTACCACTGATCACAAACCTTTGGTATGAACAACGACCCTCTACCAGCACCCTTTGTATCCTACATTCAAACCAACTTTGTATTCAATCAGCTAGCTCTCCTCGGATCCCATGTAAGCTAACCTTATTAAACAGTCAACCATTGGTACCTTGTCGATAACCTTGCTAATGTCCATTTAGAATACTATTACTACTCTGTCTTCATCTATCTTCTTGAAAACTCAATCAAATTTGTGAGACATGATTTTTCACACTCAAACCATGCAGACTGTCTCCAGTCAGTCTGCTTCTTTCCAAAAGTATTGTACTTCCTATCAGAATACCTTCCAACAGCTTAGCCATCACTGACTTTAGGTTCACTGGTTTTTAGATTCCTGGCTTTTCCTAGCAGCCTTTCTTAAACAATGGCTCCATATTAGTCCAGTCTTCCAGCACCTTATCTCTAATTACTCAAATACCCCCAAGGGATAACACTGATATTGGATCTGATGCTATGCATAGTTTTGAGATAGAAATCACAAAAAATGTCATCTCAAAATCTTTCCAAATGGAGACAGTTCTGCCTCATTAAAAATTTCAGTTTCTGTATTCTGCCCAAATAAGCAAAGAACTGCTAATTCCGGATGCCTGATTGGCGGGGTGGGGTGGTGGGGTGGGGGGGGGGGGTGTGGAATACAGAACTTGCTGGTGAAGCGCAGCATATCTGGCAGAAGCTGTGGAGTGAAAGCAGAATCAATGTTTCAAGTCTGTCAATATCATTCCAATGAAGCGCCAGTGGACTGTAAACGTTGGTCCTGCTTCCTACCCACAGAGGCTGTCAGACCTGCTGAGTTTCACAGGCATTGTCTGCTCTTGTTTATCTATTCCTCGTGTTAGACAGATTGTTTCACTGATTTAACACTCAGTGTTGAAGGCTTCAGCCATTTCCCCAAGTCAAGTATGAAATGAGAGGGTCTTTTGAGATTAATAACAAGTAATACGAGCGTATAAAAATGTTGGTTTTAGAGCCAACACACTGATTTATCCTCAGGTATATGAATGCAATATTTTACCTGGGTGAATGACGTTTACCATTTCTCTCCATGTCATGTACTGTAAAGGCCCAATATACTTTCCAACAGATAGGACTAAATCTGCATGTGAAAGTTGCTGAAGTTCATCACTGACCCTGTAATTATTAAACAGATGGTATTACAAATTCCATTTTCTCTGAGTATTTCAGAAGTGATTTAAATGGTCGAGCTTTCAGCAGTTTTGCATTTGGGCCACACTGGTTACAAATGGAATATTAATCTTCTTTGCACAATGGAGCAAAAATAATTTGTTAATGTTAGGGTAAAGTTTGGAAACATCCAAGTGAAGAAAAAGGGTTTATAGCCTGATAACTGACCAGCCACTCCGACATCACACTCTGAGATGTTTGATATTTTCCCAGTGAGCTTGCTGTATTATAAACAGAGCACATGGAACAAAGACAAAGAATGAAGGCATCTCCAATATCTAATATCCAAATGTACTGTTCAGCCCTCCAGTGATGTTACTCTTTTTCTCCTGTCCTCTTGAACATCTCCGATTTCAGTTGCTTCCCATTGCTGTTTGATCTTCAGCCGCAGAGTTCGCTAGCTTTGGAATTCCCTTCCTGAAACTCTCCATTTCTGATTTATCCCATAAGATTTTCTAAAATCCACATGAGTCAACAGTAATAATATCTCGGGATTTGTTTTGATTTCAAATGTTTCCGTAAATGACCTGGGACCTCCTATTACAGTTAAGATGTTTATATCAATACGGGATGTTGTGTAGTGTTATAAACTGTGCATGTATTACAAAAACGAGAGCCACTATTCCATTTTAAACTCTGACTGTCTTGACTTGGTCAGGAGCCAGAGAGGGAAGGTGGGCATTCCCTAGAAACATCAGCCATGTGTCGCTCTGAGTGTCAGGAGGAGATCACGGCAACACAATTCGCCCAAATCAGATTAGTGATGACTTTCAGTCTGAGAACGCGGTTGTATTATTTACAGGCATTTTGTCGTTTATTATAGCGTCGTGGAACCATTATGTAAAATCTAATACTGCTTCAACACTGGAAACATCACCTTGTTATATAAAGCCATTCGTGTTTGACCCATAAATCGAGTTACTGTCGCTCGGTAAACAAAACATCTTTAATAGCACGGTAATAACCAAGAAATGAATCCATAATAATTCGTCGCTGAGTTATTGAGTAAACTGCGCGGAATTTCAGTAAAGAGCATGTCCTACCTTCTTGTCCGACGTGCTGATTCCTGAAAGAAGTGAATAACAAATAGTGAGAATTAAGTAACTGACTTCAGGAGGAGACAGACAGGCTGCTGAAACAACCAGACACAACACGGGATTGTAAAATGATGCATTTTGGAAAGAAGATTGAGAAGAGGGGGAATAAAGTGGAACTGAACATCAATTCCGCTCACAGACACACCCACACAAATTCAACGTGGGAGAGGGCAGGGGAATAGGGCTAAAAACATCAGCTAAAAATTTCCAACCACTGCCATGACTTGAGTCGCTGGATTAACAATCTCGCGATAACATTACTGGGCCAACACGCCCCATGTGACTTGATGCCCAGCTGCAGTATTCCACTCGACTATACGCTGGATATTGGCACTAGGAGGCAACCAGACTTGGTAAACTGATAATGGTAACGAAGCAAGAATCAGTAGGAACAAAAACAAAGTCGCTGGAAAAGCTCAGCAGGTCTGGCAGCATCTGCTAAGGAAAAAACAGTCAACATTCCTGTGACCATTCCTCAGAAACAGTAGGATAATTCATTCCCGAAAGGTAGCTGGTTTTACTAAGAATGTGCATTGCGGGAGCAATTAGTTCATTTAAAGCAGCAGAACTGCGCAGAGAGCCAAACTTCAATTTAATTCATCTTCTATTTATGTCAGCTGGTCTTTTCTTCATTGAACAGTTAACATTACTTATTTTGGCAGTTTTGGAATCTTCCGAGAGATTGAATCACCTGTCATATAAATTCACATTTATATCATATGATGAACATCGGAAGATGATGAGATACACTTTTTTTAAACTTCCAACCATGTTCAAAAAACATCGTTCGTTGTGCAGGTAGATAATGTGAGGGTAGAAATTTAGGCTCCCTAAGGTCGGTGAGTAGCAGGTTATTTATTCGTGAAATGCAGTTTTATACCGCACAGAATGGGTGATAATTTGAGGAAAACATTGGTGTTTTTACAATTAAACATTTTAGTTTGGTGCCGAGCGGTTGAAACTCCAAACATTACCGTTTTGTTACTTCAATCAATTTTCAATAAATGTTCTATTAACGTTTGTCATCATGAGTGAAGTTTCGCTGAACGGACCCGGAATTTCCTCACCTGCAAAAATATCAGTTCGTCTTTCTGCTCCATCTGTTTCTGTATCTTTGAGAGTTTCACTTCAATATAAGTTAAACTTTCCTGAATCTCCCGAAGATTGTTCCCCATTGTGTCTAGAACCCTCTCCTCTTCTTCCCTAAGATCTCGGAGTAAACGCTGCTCTTTCTCAGTGAGAATCTGGTGCATTTTAGTGAACTCGGATGTGATGTAGGCCTGCAGACTGTTCGCCTGTTCCTACCAAATGAAATGTGAAACATCATTAAAGCCCAGCGAGAAAGGAAACAAAACTACTGAGATCCCAGAAAATTAGCACATGGAGAGCTCACCCCAACTTCAGAAATCTTCCGTTTCTGATTCAGTTCCTTTTCTAGAGCCGCAGTTTTCTTCTCTGTGAGAGAATCTAAGGAAGATTTCAGCTGATCCTGAAATTTAGAAAAATAATTAATCAATTAAATTGTCAAATCGTGAAAATGTGATAAAACTTTCACTTTCACTCTTTACCTTGTAGATTTCCAACGCTTGTTTAATCGGGATGCAGCGATGCTGTCTGTGTTCTCGCGAATCTTTACAACTCAGACATAGCAATTTCTTGTCGGTTTCACAAAACAGTTTCAGATCTTCCTGATGTTCCTCACAGTAAATTTTACTTTCCTCCTCTTTCGGGTTAAGCTCTAATTTTTGAGCCTCCTCCGCGAGATTCGCCAAGGCCCGATTTATGCTGAGGGTTCTTTCTGGAAATTCCGCTCTACATTCCGGACAGGAGTTTATCTCCTTCTTCTCCCAACTCTGGATGATACAGGAGCGGCAGAAGTTGTGCCCACAACCCAGCGTAACCGGATCGGTGAAGAAATCCAGACAAATTGGACAAATTGTCTGATCTATCAAACTCCGGAGCCGCCGCCCGGAAGCCATTTTCAAATCGGTATTTCCTGGTTCCATCTGCTTTCAATGAAACTTGGCAACGAACTTACTGGGCGTACTGAAGAACTGCTCTGACATATGTAAAAAAAAACTAGTCAGACCAGTGTGCGTCACTCGCAGGCTTTACTGCTTTAGCCGCCTCGACATTACAACGTTCCTCAAAGAATGGCTACTAGCAAGTGTTTCCTTTCTCTCTCTGTCCTCTCGACCTTTTCGCAGAGAGGAAAAATGAACTTTAAATGTTGAAGATTAAACCAGGTAGAACGCGGAGGAGTGCAGAGGAGATGGGCGGGGAATGAGTTCTCCTTGAACTTTGGAGCAGACTGAACTTCGAGCTGATAACACACCCTGAGCTGCAATCGTTGTGAAATACGAACTCATAAAATGTAATTGCTAAATGTTTGCAGTCCGTGAACATCAAACACAATTGTTCAGGTGAAACATTTTCAATCATAGATACAGGAATTGCTATGGTGAAGAAGTGATATTTTTGCACTTATACAGCGCCGTTCAGAATGGACTGTCCCGTGGCGCTTTAAAGAACGTGTGACCATTTGTGAATTGTAACAATTATTGTAATGTAGGAAGTGCATCAGGCACCTAGAGCATAGTGACAAGGGCAGCTGGTTTAGGATGTTGGCATTGGGAAAAATGTAAGTCATGACAGACGGAAGATATTCCTATTGTCGGGTTAGGACAATGTCATGTTATCATTTACACGAAGGGTAGAGAACACAACCGGTGACAGTTCAGAGGCTAATCTGAAAAACACCATATCTCACAGTACAATAGCCACTCTCAGTGCCGCGCGACAGGGTCCGTCAATATCATTGTCCAGGTCTCGATGTCCTGACCGACCTCGAGAAGTTAGACCACTCCC
Source organism: Stegostoma tigrinum (assembly GCF_030684315.1). NCBI lineage: Eukaryota > Metazoa > Chordata > Chondrichthyes > Orectolobiformes > Stegostomatidae > Stegostoma > Stegostoma tigrinum. The sequence goes on from NC_081387.1 coordinate 21,330,844, forward strand.
ACTGAATCACAACTGACTGCTGCCACCTGCTGACGGAAGCGACGTTCTGCATGAAAAGGTAACCATCGGAAAGCTCAACAATGAAGAATGTCTTTGAATGTTCGCAAATGCATTGGGCTTAATGTCAACTTCTGTAGACCGTGCAACTTTTGTGGAGAGTGAGTTACCATTTCAGATCAAGACCGCTGCTTTTACTGAACTCTATTTCAAAACGAAGTGGAATTTGAGAATAACTATGTTCCACTGTAACGAAGAAATATCGTGTCGAGTCCACTCGTGGTGAACTTTGTAGAATTTTGTTCTCCATGAGTAGCAGGATAATCTTGCCTTAGTGTGTACGCAAATAATTTCCACGAGTCTAAGTTCTGATGAAAATTGCATTCAGATGACAGGTTGAGTGGGCCTGGTATGTCCTTAGAGTTTAAAGAAATGAAATGAGATCTCACCAAAACATTTAAGAACTTAGAACATACAGCAGTACCGCAGAGTACAGAACCTTCGGCCGACGACGTTGTGCCGACCTATTATCCTACTTTTAGGATCAAACAACCCTGCATACCCGAAATTTTACTATCATCCTTGTGCCTATCGCTTGCATGTCCCTAGTGTATCCGACTCTACTACCATCGCCGGCAGCGCATTTCACGCATCCACCACTCTCTGTGAAAAGAGCCTCCGACATCTCCCCTATACCTTCCTCCAAACACCTTTAAATCACCCCTAACTGTAATAGTCATTTCGGCGTTGGGAAAAACTTTCTGGCTTACCATTCTACCTCTGCCTCTTATCACCTGTAAATCTGTATCAAGTCACGTCTCATCCTTCTTTGTTCCAATGAGAAAAGCCCAAGCTCCTTCAACTTTTCCTCATAAGACCTGCACTTCATTCGAGGTAGCATCCTGGTAAATTTCATCTGCACCGACTCGAAAGCTTTCACGTCCTTCCTCTAATGAGGGGACTAGAACTGAACACAATATTCCAAGTGTGGTGTAACCATTGTTTTAGAGAGAGCGGCATCAGAACCTCGCGGCTCTTAACCGCATTCCCCTGCCAATGAAAGCCAACAAACCATATACTTTCTGAACAACCCTATCAACTTGGGTGGCAGCTTTGACGGATCTAATGACGTGGAACCTAAGGTCCCTTTGTTCCTCCACACTACCAAGAATCCTGCCATTAACCATGTATTCTGTATCCAAATTCGACCTTCGAAAAAGGAAAACTTTCCGGGGTTAATTCCATTTGCCACTTCTTTGCCCAGCTCCTCATCCTGTCAATGTCCCATTGTAACCTAAAACAGCCCTTCACACTATCCACAACTCCACCAACCATGGTGTCATCGGCAAAATTACTAACCCACCTTCCACTGCCTCATCCAAGTCATTTATAAAGATCACAAAGAGCAGAGGTCCCACAACAGACCGTTGTGGCACACCACTGATCACTGATCTCAAAGCTGAATACTTTCCATCTGCTACTACCCTCTGTCTGCTAACGGCCTGTCAATTCTAATTCCAAACAGCCAAATTTCCATGAATTGCATGCCTCCGCACTTTCTGAATGTGCCTCCCATGGGGAACCTTATCAAATACCTTGTCAAAATATGTATTCTCACATCCACTGCTCGACTTTCATCAGTGTGCTTTGTCACATCCTCCGAAAATTCAATAAGGATTGTGAGACATGACCTGCTCCTCACAAATCCGTGCTGAACATTTCTAATCATACTATGCTTTTCCAAATAACCACAAATACTATTTCTCTGAATCTTTTTCAATGATTTTCCCTCCACAGAAGTAAGACTGACTGGTTTGTAATTCGCAGGATTATCCGTGTTCCCTTTCTTGAACAATGGGATCATATTTGCCACCCTAAAATGATCTAATATTAATCCAGTGGACAGTGAGGACGCAAAGATCTTCGCCAAAGGAGCAGAAATTTCTTCTTTTCTCACTTCCAGCAGAAACCATGGGTATACACTCTCTGGTCCAGCAGGATTATCTATCCTCATATTTTTTCAAAGTTTCTGGAGCATCCTCCTTCCTATCCATTTCGAATTTAAACGGCGCCTTTGGAATTTTTGAAAATGACAACCTTCCAGCCATTTCTTTTAACGCCCTAAGATACAGAACATTGTATTCTCAGGCCATTAGTTTTCATAGTAATTTTTCTGTAGTGATTACAAGTATTTTGAGTGGGGAGCTGGAGGATGAATGGTAATATCACTGGATCATGCACCCAGCTAATGTACTCAGGGCATCGGTTCAAATCTCATGACCTCATCACCTCAGGGGCCCTCCCACCCACAGCCTCCAACCTCATTGTTCCCCAACCCCACACAGCCCGTTTCTGTCTCCTCCCAAAATCCACAAACCTGCCTGCCCTGGTCGACTCATTGTCTCAGCCTGTTCCTGCCCCACCGAGCTCATCTCCACCTATCTGGATTCCATTCTCTCCCCTTTGGTCCAGGAACTCCCTACCTACGTCCGTGACACCACCCACGCCCTCCACCTCCTCCAGGACTTACAATTCCCTGGCCCCCAAAACCTCATTTTCACCATGGACGTCCAGTCCCTATTCACCTGTATTCTGCATGCAGATGGCCTCAAGGCCCTCTGCTTCTTCCTGTCCCACAGGCCCGACCAATCCCCCTCCACCGACACCCTCATCCGCCTAGCCGAACTCGTCCTCACCGTCAACAACTTCTCTTTCGATTCCTCCCACTTCCCACAGGCAAAGGGGGTGGCCATGGGTACTCGCATGGGCCCAAGCTATGCCTGCCTCTTTGTAGGTTACGTGGAACAGTCCCTCTTCCGCACCTACACAGGCCCCAAACCCCACCTCTTCCTCCGGTACATCGATGACTGTATCGGCGCCGCCTCTTGCTCCCCAGAGGACCTTGAACAGTTCATCCACTTCACCAACACCTTCCACCCTAACCTCAAGTTCACCTGGGCCATCTCCAACACATCCCTCAACTTCCTGGACCTCTCAGTCTCCATCTCAGGCAACCAGCTAGAAACTGATATCCATTTCAAGCCCACTGACCCCCACAGCTACCTAGAATACACCTCCTCCCACCCACCCTCTTGCAAAAATTCAATCCCCTATTCCCAATTCCTCCGCCTACGCCGCATCTGCCACCAGAATGAGCCATTCCACTCCCACACATCCCAGATGTCCATGTTCTTCCATGACTGCAACTTTCCCCCCACAGTGATCCAGAATGCCTTTGACTGCGTCTCCCGCAATTCCCGCAACACATCCCTCACACTCGCCCCCGCCACAACCGCCCCCAGAGGATCCCCCTCGTTCTCACACACCACCCCACCAACCTCCAGATACAGGGCATCATCCTTCAACACTTCCACCATCTACAATCCGACCCCATCACCCAAGACATTTTTTCACCCCCACCCTTGTCTGCCTTCTGGAGAGACCACTCTCTCCGTGACTCCTTCTCCGCTCCACACACCCTACCAACCCCACCACACCTGGCACCTTCCCCTGCAAGTGCAGGCAGTGCTACACCTGCCCCCACACCTCCTCCCTCACCCCCATCCCAGGCCCCAAGATGACTTTCCATATTAAGCAGATGTTCACCTGCACATCTGCCAATGTGGTATACTGTATCCATTGTACCCGGTGTGGCTTCCTCGATATTGGGGAAACCAAGCGGAGGCTTGGAGGCTGCTTTGCAGATCACCTCCGCTCGGTTCGCAATAAACAACTGCACCTCCCAGTCGCAAACCATTTCAACTCCCCCTCCCGTTCCTTTGACGACATGTCATTCATGGGCCTCCTGCAGTGCCACAGTGATGCCTCCCGAAGGTTGCAAGAACAGCAACTCATATTCCGCTTGGGAACCCTGCAGCCCAATGGTATCAATGTGGACTTCACAAGCTTCAAAATCTCCCCTTCACCCACTGCATCCCAAAACCAGCCCAGTTCTTCCCCTCCCCCCACTGCATCACAAAACAAGCCCAGTTCATCCCCTCCCCCCACTGCATCCCAAAACCATCCCAGCCTGTCTTCGCTTCCCTCACTTGTTCTTCCTCTCACCCACCCCTTCCTCCCACCTCAAGTCGCACCTCCATTTCCTACCTACCACCTCATTCCGCCTCCTTGACCTGTCCGTCTTCCCTGGACTGACCTATCCCCTCCCTACTTCCCCACCTATACTCTCGTCTCCACCTATCTTGTTTTCTCTCCATCTTCGGTCTGCCTCCTCCTCTCTCCCTATTTATTCCGGAACCCTCACGCCATCCCCCTCTCTGATGAAGGATGAAGGGTCTAGGCCCGAAACGTCAGCTTTTGTGCTCCTGAGATGCTGCTTGGCCTGCTGTGTTCATCCAGCCTCACATTTCATTATCTGAGCTGATCTTGTGCTGCTTCCCATCTAAAACAAACGGTTGTTCCCTCTCTCCGTCTCAGGAAATGACCCATGACGATTTGGAGTGATGTATGAATGCAATTTTTTGGAATTTTCCCCACACCAATAGCCCCAGTTAATCTTTTCGGAGGGTCCGAAATTCAAACACATGAACTCGGAATGCACGGTATGCAAGTCGGAGGTGGTGGGGTAATATCAAATAAAACAAAATGTGTTGTGTTTACCATTCTTGGATTTATATAAGATTTTTTTTGATGAATTGATGAATAGTCATTTCGTACCTTCAAAATGTTAAGAGCTTATACTAGCTATAAATAAACGGAATCGCGTATACATTATGGTTTAATAATAATTTTCAGGAAACCGAGAAAAGCACTGTAATTTAAGGACAGCTTCACCGATGGAGGTAGAGATACGCAAACCAATATACCAGGCATAAATCGTAACTTTGGCTGCATTAACCCGGCTTCGCTCTCCGCATGTGACTGCAACCAACCCCGGCAGTTTGCAGCTGATGGGAACGAGTGGGAATGGGGTGAAAATCTGAAATGGGTCTGACAGTGCCCTTTAATCCTGCAGATCGTCTGCGACACGGCGTTTATACGAACAAGTTTCAATCCTATATATAAGAAGGAAAAATGTCGTCTTCGCGTATGTGTGTCGATGGGACATGTTGTCCGCATTGTAAAATGACACCTGTCCATACTCGCAGTCCAAGAAAGCCCCGATCCTCCTGGAAATCACACTTGGGAAGAGGTGGCTCCGTGAGGATATGGTGGCGGCAAAGTAACCTCTTTCGAGAAACAGCCCCAAAATTGAGAATCCGGTCTTTTCTTTCCTCCCTACAGAATCTCGGACCACTCCCTCTTCTCTCTTTTCCTCCACCATCCAGTTATATCTCCCTGATGTGAATCCCTCTGATGCCATGAAGTATCAGGGAACTATCCTTTTGGGGAAACCAGGGAGCCGCAGAACTTCAAGTCCGGTCCTTAGGCAGGGTGAGACGCGGATTCACGGTGTTCAGATCGATAGTCAGAAATGCTGGAGCGGGGCCAGGAACAAAGTGGAGTGAGAATGAGGAACGTTACACAGTGAAGGAAGGCATGCGCCGTAAGAGATGGATAGAGGAAAGGGAAGGCATTGGAACGTGTGGTCGACGTGCAAGGGCAGTGGGATGGAAATGGAGGGGCGAAGTCGAGGAGAAGAGTTAGGTTGAGGGTAATTTGGAGGGGTTTAGAAGAGAACAGGGGCAGGGAGACGGAATACAGATGTAGAGGGGTTTAGGACCAAGCAGTGGGACTGGGGGATTTCTGGGTTTGGGGTTAGCAGCGAGTGGGGGAGAGGGAAAGTCAGGGAGAGAATAATTGGGAGAGATTTAGGATATGGGAGTGTGTGTGTGTGTGTGTGAGAGAGATTAGTATAAGAACAGAGCAAGGGGAGATTGGTACAGGCAGTGGAATGGGGATGACACGTGACGAGAGGGAACACGAACTCGGGAAAAAGCAGTCCACGAGATGCAAAATGAATGAGCTGCAATGGGAGGCAAAGGGTGAATATAAAATGAGTTGAAAGAAAGAGAGACGAGATGTGAAGACGAGCTGAAGGAGAGGGTGCAGGCAAAGTATTGGCGATGCTGTAGGGCATAGAGTCTGCTTGAGACACAGAGTGAGTGGGCGGGGAAGAGCGAGGCGGCGAACAACTGAGGCGGCGAACAACTGAGGCGGGAACGAGAGGGAGAGATGGACACTGGATGCTGCCGGGGTGGGGCACTTTTATAACTGGTGAAATCCATGTTTTGTCCATCAGGCTGCTGCGTCCCGAAGCGGAATAGGAGGTGCTGCTCCTCCAGTTTGTGGGTGGTGTCAATGTGACACTGGAGAAGGCCCAGAATCAACATGTGACCCAGGCAGTGGGAGGGGGAGTTAAAATGGTTCGCGACCAGAAGGCGTTGTTTTTTGTGTGTACAGAACATAGGTGCTCGACAAAACAGTCTCTGCGTCTCCGCTTGTTCGCACCGATGTCGAGGAGGCCACATCAGGGACAGCGGATGGAATAGACCACGTTGATTGATGTGTATGTGAAACTCCATCTAATGTGGAAGGTTCGTTTTGCGTCTTGAATGCATGTGAGTTGGGGGGGGGGTGGTGGTGCGGGGGCAGGTGTAGCATTTCCTGCGATCGCAGGGAAAGGTGCTGGTGGTGGTGGGGTTAACGGGGATTGTGGAGCAGATGTGGGAGTCGCAGAGAGTCCGGTCCGTGCAAAAGACAGTTAGGGTCGGGAGAGAAAAATCTCTTTGGTTGTGGGGTTGCATTGTAGGTGGTGGAATGATGCTTTGGATGTGGAAGTTGGTGGGATGACATGTGAGGACAAGGGAATTCTATCTTTATTTTTGTTGGGGGGAGGGGATGTGAGAGCAGAGGTGGGGAAAACGGAAGGGATGCATTTGAGAGCATTTTCGATCACTGAAGGGGGTATGCTACGGTCCGTGAAATAGGCGGACTTCTGGGATGTGCGCGAACGGAACACCCCATCTTGGAAGCTGATGCAGCGCAGGCGGAAGAATTGGGTCGATGAGATCGCATTCTTTCAGGAAGGTGGTTGACAGGAGCTGTAATACGGATAGCTGTGGGAGTTGGTGGTCGTGAAATAGATGCCAGTTCACCAGTGATCGGACAGATAGATTCAGGAAGGAGAGGGAAGTATTGGAGATAGTCCAGGTAAATTTGAGGCTGGCGAGAAAGATGTTAGTAAAGTTGATGAATTGTTCAAACTCCTCGTTGGAGCATGAGGCAGTACAGATACAGGGGGATAGTGCTAATATAGCAGCAGAAGAGGACTGTTTCACGTGTCCAACGAAGATGCAGCCATAGCTTGGGCTATGCAGGTGCCCATGGCCACCCCTTCAGACTGTAGGAAGTAGGATGAGTTAAAGGCGAAATTGTTGAGGGTAAGGACGAGTTCAGTTCAACGAATGACGATGTTGGTGGAGGGGGAGTATTGGGACCCTTGGGAACGGAAGAAGTGGAGGGCTTTCAGGCCATCCGTGTGGGGGAACCCTCTGCACATTTGTGTCCCTTGCCTCCCTCCATTTCTGAAGAAGGGTCATGACCCAAAACGTCAGCTTTCCTCCTTCTCTGATGCTGCCTGGCCTGCTGTGTTCTTCCAGCTCCACAGTGTGTTTTCTCTGATTCCAGCATCTGCAGTTCTTGCTATCTCTTAGAGTAGATTTAATGTATTTTTGGCAGAAATGACTCGACAAATCAAAAAACCTATTATGTACTGCATTATTCAATGATTCTGTGCAATATAATGTGGGGAAATGCAAAGTTAAGCTCTTTGACAGGAGGCATAGAGCGTCTGAATATTACTTAAATGGGGAAAGACTACAGAGTACTGCAGGACAAACGGATTTGGGTGTTCCCATCCATTAGTCATGAACATTATAATGCATGTTCAGTGGGTAATAGGTAAGTCAAAAATAAAATGTAGGCCTTTCTTTCACAGGGAGAGAAATATTAAAGTAGGGAGGATTTGCTAAAACTCTGCAAGGCACCAGTCAGATCTTAAGTGGAAAATTGCAAACAATTTTCAGAAAATATATATCGATATTAGCAGTAGTCCAGTGAATATTTACTAGCTGATACCTTACTGGGATGGATAGATTGTATCATGAGAATTAGGTGAGTTGGTTGGGACTTTGCTGAGTGGAATGCAAATGAATGACAGACGACCTTACTGATAATATTAGATCCTTGGTGGACTTGATAGAGTCAATGTGGAAAGTGTCAGTCCCAATGTGAGAGAGTTGAGCATAAGAGAGTTACTCTCAAAATGAATCAGGCATTTAAACAGAGATGAGAAGTTTCTCCTCCGAGAAGGTATTGAATCTATCGAATTCTTTACTGCTGAGTACTGTTGAAGCTGGTTCATTTAGATTATTTGACGCTGAAATTGGTAGATTTTAATCAGTAATGGAACCAGTAGTTATGGGAAAAGACAGGAAAGTAGATTTGAAGGCTATTAGATCAGTCATGATCAAATTCAACTGGGAAGGTGACTCAGAGGTAACAAAGTGTGGAGCTGGATGAACACAGTAGGCCAAGCATCATCTTAGAAGCACAAAAGCTGACGTTAAAGGCCGAGACCATTCAGCAGAAAAGCGGGAGGGGAAGAGAGTTCTGAAATAAATGGGGGGGGGAGTGCGGATCGAAGATGAATAGAAGAGACGATAGCTGGAGAGGAGACAGTCAAGTTAAAAGGGCGGGGATGGAGCCAGTAGAGGTGAGTGCAGGTGAGGAGGTAGGGAGGGGATAGGTCAGTCTGGGGAGGACGGAAGGTCAAGAGAGCAGGATGAGGTTAGGAGGTAGGAAATGGAGGTGCGGATTGAGGTGGGAGGAGGGGATAGGTGAGAGGAAGAACAGGTTAGGGAGGAAGCTGACTCAGTTGTTGAATGGCCTATTTCTGCATCTACGTCTTTTGGTGCATTGAGACTGTGGATGATATGGAAATCATTTTGGTGAGATTCAAACATGGAGTTCTGGAAATTATAGATGGAGACTTTTGCTGGAGTTTTACATTCAAAAGTACTTTTAAAGCCAAAATTTTCATGAGTTTTGGAGAAAAATGATATTTGGATATAAGATTGTCATTTTCCATGAGTATGGATAAAGGAAACTGGTTGGGGGTTACAATGAATGAAAGACTGAAGTGCAGAACCAGAAGGGAGGAAACTATTAATAGGATTAGCGAGTTTTGAGCAAGCTAGCCACCAGGATACATGAACATCAACTAGCCACAAAACGACATGACCCACTATCACTCGTATCCTTACATACAGATGAGGAAGGACACCACTTTGATTGGGACAACACATCCATCCTAGGACAAGCCAAACAGAGACACGCACGAGAATTCCTAGAAGCATGGCATTCCAACCGGAACTCCATCAACAAACACATTGATTTGGAGCCAATCTACCATCCCCTGAGAAAAAGTACAGGAAATGACATCACCGACCCAAGGAAACCGAAACAGATAAATAGAAAGCAGGACATAACACCAGCGCTTCGTCGGAGGCTCACTGATGATGTTACCTAGAATGGTGACGAAACGTCTGAAAACTAACCTTCTAGCTCAGCGAGCAAACTCACATCCATTAATAGGATTAAATGACATGAAGAAGCTGGGCCGTCAGAAGTTAGTCAGAATATGGTTGAGGAAGAGAACATCTTGCAGGATGAGACAAGCCCTGAGCAAAAATGAGAAATGACAAGAAATATGCAAATTTAAGGCATGACAAGCTGGAATTGTAGAGGCGGTGTAGCCATGAGAACTCGAGGAAAGGACAGCAAGTGCAGATGTAACTGATTGGACAGCTTCACATTTATTGACAGAAGGTCAATAACCTCCAAACACTTGGGATTTAAATTAAAGTCTGAAGTGGTGGAAAAAATATGTTACGCAGATTACACAGGTTCTGTGTAGAGAATAAAGCAGATTTAATGTATCAGGTGTGTGACCTTTCATCAGAAAAAGCAAATGTTACAAGATCCAACAGCCTTGAATGAACACCGGAGTGGATGAGGACAAATGGAATGTCAGTGGCAGGGTGAAAGACAGGAGAGATAAAATTGCAGAACAGGAAGCTCTTCAACTTCAATGGAGATGATGCAAAAAAAAGAGGGAGAGAATAGAACGATGTGCCTGGAGCTCGTGTGATTCTGGCTGAAAGAACAAAAAATATGAAACACGCAAACAAATTGATTCATAGTTAGATCAAGAGTTCACAGTCTGAAATTGCTGAATCCAACACTGGTTCAAGAAAGCTGAGAGAATACTTTGCGTCAAACTAAAGGGAGGTTAGGAGGATAATCAGTATTTTTAAAAGAGAAAGGTTTGGAGAAATTAATAGAGTTAAAGTCTGACAAGTCACATGCCCTAAAAATCTGCACCACAGATTATTAAAGGAAGTGGCCCTGGAAATGTTGAATGCTTCTTCCAAAAATCTGTAGACTTTGGAGCATTTCCCACAGAATAGAGCATGGCAAATGTAACATCGGTGCTTGAAGAAACAGAGAGAGAGAACAAAGAAAATATGGATACTCGCTATTTAGTCATGTATCTGTTGTTGGGGCTAAGCCAAAGTCTATCATAGAATATATTCCAGCATCTGATTTGTAGAATTAGACAAAATCAGCATGAGATTATGACAGACAACTCACACATAACTAATTTACTGGGATTTTAAAAGAAGAATTTGACGAGTCAAAGTGATATGTGTGAAAGGGGATATGGTATATTTGGGTTTTGGAAAAGTTTTTGTTAAGACTTTACAGAAGAAGTTAGTAATTAAAATTATAACAAGTGTGATTGGGGATAATTTAGTGAAATGGACTGAGAATTGGTTAACAGGTCAGTTAAAGATAAATGAAATAAATAGGACTTTTTTTCAGGTTAGTGGATTTTTTGTACACTGCTATCGACCATTCACTGACCGGAAAAGGACCCATTTTTTTCCATTTTACTTTAAGTGACCCGTTAACCATTTTTCAGTCCATTTCTCTACATTATCCCCAATCACCCTTGCTCTAATTTTAACTATTAACGTCTTCTGTAAAGTCTTAGCGAAAACGTTCCCAAAATCCAATATTTTAATACAAGTATGAAAAAATTGCTTTGATGAAAGAGCCAACTACAATATTCCAAGTTTGCTAACAATTAAAATGAGGAGGGGTTGTGAGTTATGTGCAGGATGCAATGAGTCTTTAGGTTGACCTTGATATTGTGGTGTGTGGGCAGACTGATGACAGACACAGTGTGACATGGATGGAAATGCGGTTTTTCTCGTTGGTGTGAAAAACAGAAAGCCACAGTATTACTCATAAATGTGTACAAAGGAATATGGATGTCTTTTACACTAATGAAAATAAACTGGCCAGTCGAGTAAGTAATCAGGGTTGTAAACAGTACACTACTCCTCGCTACATTCACCATCCTTCTTAACCCCAATTCCTTTTCTTCCTTCTTCGTAATCCTCGACAACACTCTCATTACAATCACCTCTTTCAACGCTCTCTTGTATTTTCCATACCCAACAATTCCTTCTCCTTATTTCCCATCTGTCCCACTCACCCCAAATGCCTCCACATTTTCCACCTTCTGTTCACATCCACCATCATAATCCACCGTTGGACTTCATGAAACACCCTATGTCTCAGGAATATTGGGTGATGATGGTCAGTACCGCTACAGGGAAAATTAATGGAAAGGTCGAATAGAATTTGGAAAGTTTGAAGGATTTGATAGCGTAAGTAAGGAGAGATTGTTTCAGCGGTAAACGGGTCACCAACCGAAGGATAGGAAGTAAGATAGCCTCAAAAGAAGCAGAGTGAGTTTTATGTTGAGTTTCACACGGCCAGTTATGAACGTTGAGCCTCCTAGTGCGGCGAGGGAAGATATAACAGTAACTTTCAAAAATTAACGACATGAAAACTTCAATGTAAAGAATATTCGAGAATGGGGTGTCGTGGCAACACAGCAGGAAAAGGTGTGAAATGAACTGGACGGGCACCTGTTGAATGTTTCAATCAAGGCGCCTCTATAGTCACTAAGGCCGGTGGATGATGTTGTGCTCCTTCTGATTTTAGGATCTTGTGTTGCTTCCACCTGAAACAGGTGGGTGTTCCCTCTGCCCATTTCAGGACCTGACCTAAGATGGCGTTGCCTCATACATCAGAATAAAGTTTAGTGACGTTTCCAGACAGCTGTCATTCTATTCAATCTGTCTGGAGGCTCCTACAATCATTCAGATGAAGTGGGACTATCTGGCAAACAAATAGAAGATACGGAGTAATATCTAATAAAACGAAAAATGTATCAAATTAATAATTCTTGAATTTAATTAAGAAGTCAATTCAGTTTTCATGATCACGGACTCTGGTTCTCCAATTATTTTTGAAGAATGACATTTGAAATTGATTAATGATCACACAAAGTTACCAACATCCCAAGAATTTATATTGTGGTATAAAATGATGATAAACAGAAAGAGTTTCTGATACAGTGTGTTTTAATATCAGTTTTAATAATACAGATAATTACGTTCTGTTTTTAGGAGAACTTCTCTGATGTAGATGGTGTTTGACAGATCAGTAAACCAGAGACAAATCGTAACTCTAATTCTACTAACACTCTGGTGTACACTGGGGGAACTCGATTTATGTTGTTAAACATTATGTGTTAATGACATTGGCACCCACACAGTTCACGCGTAACATTCTCTGGAGATTGACGAATCTGCACTGCAGTCTTACCGCATATAAATGTGCAAGATAGTTTCCTCTTTCAACATGACTTAAAACCTGCCATTAATTTGGAATGTATCACATACAAGTAAAATCTGTGCAGTAATGCCCAGCAAAACAAAAATATGTGTTGAGTTTATGCTTCTTGGGATTAATTAAGATGTCAATTCAGTTTTGATGAACAAAGCACTTGGTTCTCTGAAAAAAAATGTTGTTGAAAAATCCCATTTCCAGAATGTTCTCTCCACCTGTGACTGAAATCTCCCCCCATCAGATGGCAGGAGGTTGGGGGAAGGGGGATAAATTCTGGGATGGATCTGTCAATGCCCTTTAATCCCGCAGATTGACAGCGGACCCGAGTTTTTCCCGTCCATATTTGGTCCCGTATAGAAGAATGGAAAAACCTGCTCAGTGAAAGTGTGGGTGAAAGTGTGGAGATGGGACGTGTTGTCCGCATTGTAAAATGACACCTGTCCACCCTCATAGTCCAGGAAAACCCCGATCTTCATGGGCTGTACACGAGGGGACAGGTGGGTTCGTGATGGGATCGTGGCGGCAAAATAACCACTTCCGGGACTGAGCCTCACAATCCAGTGACCGGTTTCCGGGCTTGGGTAGATTCCCTTTTTCCTCTCCAAAGACTCCTTGGCCACTCCCAGAGCCCATCGCATCTTCTCCCCCACCTCCACCTCCCAGTAATGTCTCCCTGATGTGAATCCCTCTGATCCGAGGACACAGAACCAGGGATCAAATCTCTCCGGGGAGTCAGGGAGGGGCTGCGGTTTGTCTCCAAGTCTCACACTGGTCCGGTCCGCAGACAGTACGAGCTGGGGATTCGCTGTTTTCGGATCCAGAGTCAGGGAGGCTGGAGCTGGGAGAGGAAACAAAACGAACAGTGTTAGTGACAGAGAAAGGGAGGGATGGTTAGTTAAAATAAGTCAATCTGTGATTTAGGCAGGCATGGGGTGGGTTGTAGGAGTGGGGGAGGGGATAATGTGGAAGAGAAGGGAATAATGGGGCAGAACCGGCTGAGCAAGAGGGAGTGAGTGACGGGAACGGGACAGTACAGATGATGGGGGAGTGATGAGTTGCAGAGAGTGAAGAGGAAATGAGTGGGACCTACGGAGGACCAGGTAGGGGAATGGAAGGATTAACAGAGAGTCAGTGTGGGTTTACGAAAAGGAAATCATATATAGTCTAAATAACGGAATCTAAATGCTCTGAGACATAAGCTACCGATAAATTGGGAAGTGTTACGTTAATGGATGAGGATGGAGAGGCAAAGGTGACCGTTTAAAGAGGACGTGGATGAACGGTAACAATTGCTCATTTCTGTCTGCCGTCACAATAAAATAGGAAAGGAGGGCCGACCAAAGCTAATATGGGAAATTAAGGATGTATTAAAACAAGGAAGTGGCATTTGAAATTAGCAAAAAAGGAGCAACGGATCTGAAGCCTGGGAGCCGTTTAGATTTCAACAAAAGAGGGCTCTAGAATTGAAGATAACAAAGTGTGGAGCTGGATGCACACTGCAGACCAAGCAGCATTTTAAGAGCACATTGAACAAGCTTGTGGGAAGATGGGAATAGAATATGAGAGTAAGCTTGAAGAGATCTTATAAACTTATTGTCAAATTCTCTGAAGGGATCTTAAGAGAAAAAAAGGGTTAGTGAAAGCAAATGCAGTTCCTTCAGAGTCAGAAACCAGGGATGTTTCAATTGGCAAAAAAGCGATGACAGACCGATTAGATACAAACTTTGTTCCGATTTTATAAAGCAGATCATAAATATCATCCTAACAATGTTATAGATCAGAGGTTTTAGCCAGAAGAAGGAACTGTAGGAAACCAAGTTTCATAGGAAACTGTATTGTGGAAAATAATTAGATTAAAGGCTGTTACTTTCCTTGGTCTCAATAAAGAATTGGCCTTCAAAATAATAGATGAATTGTTCATTATCTTTCAATATTTTATTTACTCTGGAATAGGTTCTATGTATTGGAGAGTAGCTAGTGTAATCACACTAATTTAAAAGAAAATGAAAGAGAAAATGGGGAATTAAAAATCGGCCTGACATCAATCATGGAGAAAAGCTCGAGCTCAGAGTAAAAGATTTATTCGCACAGCACTTAGGAAGCAGTGCCAGGATTGAATAGACTCAGTCGGGAATTACAAATGGGAAGGTCTGCTTGACAGCTGTATATTCTTGAGGATATAACTAGCAGAGTTAATGCTGTTTACTTAGATTTTCAGAACACTTTTGATACGGTTCCACATAAGAGCTTAATGTGTCTAATTAAAGTGCATGTGTTTGCGTGTCGTGTCCAGAGACAACTGTTGGACAATTGGGAAACAGAATGGAAACATATCGTACATTTTCCAAAATGCAGGCAATAAATAGTGGAGAACTACAGGTATCAGTACTTAGCACCCCATTCCCAGTAAACATTTAACGATTTCGATGAGGAAACTGTACAATTACATCCAATTGTGCAGGGCCTTGTACAGGAAGTACATCGAGGATATTGTAGACAACTTTGGTCTCCTAATTTGAACATGGTGTTCTTGCTATGGAACAAATGTGGAGAAGGTTTTACAGTCCGATTACTGGGACGGGAAGACTGTACTATGAAGACAGAGTGAATCAGCGTACTGTTAGGCTCAAAATGATATCAAACCAGACCCGTATGGGTTAACCGTTAAGCGTTAGTTGCACATGACAACAGGTAGTTGAAGTGAACAAGTGTGTTGAAAAACAGGCCTGGTGTAAAAAAAAGCTGCCGATTTTGGCTCGGAGATGGCAGCATGACATTGATTGTTTGTAGGGACCATTTGTACATAGTTAACGCAGAGCCACAGTGGAATGCACAATAGAATAGAATGCAGAATGGAATATGTAAAGTAGTTTATGATGGTAGATTTACTCATTAGTATGCATATATCTGAACCAAATCAAGCTGTAAGTGTCATTTCTGCGTCTTTTTTCGCTTCAGGGAGCTGCTAAAAACAGCAACATAAATAATATCATGTATTTGTAACCTAATTGTCCTCCCCAACACTTATACAAAAAAATGCCATCAATAAAGTGCGTGACTTCATTATAAACACATTGCTGTTTCCCTGATTTTGCTGTATGTAAGTCTGTTCACTCATTTCCGATATTAGGGCTGTGGATATTCCAAAAATATTTCTCTGGTTCAGAAACAATTTGAACCATACATTGGGCAGGTAGGTGGTGTTAAATAGAACGTGTACTTTTATTTCTTAATATTCTTTGTCATAATTTCTCTCTGACAAGGAAGTGAGTTTATAGTTCTCACTGCTGCTGATTGCCGCCGTACTTTCCCTCTCCTCTGCCACCCAAATTCCAAACATCCTAAAAAAAGGGTCTCCTCACGCAGGACGGATGGCTGAAATTTGGTCAATCTCCTCAAGAACTACTCAGCACTTTCCCACACTCTACTCCAAACATGTGTCATACTGGCTCGGAATATTGCATTGAAGCTGATTCCCCAAGAAAAATCAAGCGTCTGATCAAATTCAGATTCCGATCAGCCGGTTCACTGCTTGGTTAATGAGATTGCTCCAAACATGAGCCTCACCTTCAGGAAACCGCGTTATCACCATTTATTATGGACGTTTATGGATATCTACCTCCTGTTGGCCAATCTGCAACCACATTCAACCTACCAATACTTATTTTTCTCTCCTGGTTTGAACCTTGCACACTGCAATAAGGACACAGCACACCCTTCTTTACCCAGCACAGTGCCACAGGTACTGACACACTTATATTAACTACAGTCAGAGAGTTATAAAACCATTCAGCGCGCAAACAATCGATTCTGTCCAACTTGTCCATGTCCGACCAGTTTTCGTGAACTGAACTAATCCCATTTTCCTGCATTTTCCCAACATCCATCTGAACCTTTCGTATCCGCAAACCGTCCAAAATTCTTTCAAATGTTGTAATTGTACCCTCCTCTACCACTCCCTCTGTCAGGTCATTCCATTTACACACTGGCATCTGTGAGTAAAATATGCCCCTCAAGTTCTTGCTAAATCTTTCCCCTCTCATCTTAATCCAATGCCTTCTAGTTCTGTCCTCCCTTAACCTGGGGAAAAGACCTTGGTTATTCACCTTGCGATATTACCGACTTCAAAACTTTCATAGCTATTCATGGGCAGAATGAATAAACAAATAAAAAGCTATTGTGCCTGGAATAAACTGTTAGGTAACAAAGGCAGTCTGTTACACAGACACTCAAGCAGTTAGGCGTGTCTTGCTGAGATGACGGAAACAAAACGGCTTTGATACCTGCTTGTTAAACTGGATGCTTTATCGTCATAACGACGACTGACTGCCCTGAAGAAAAGTGTAAGAAGTTAACCACAGGAAGGCTGCACCTTCGAACAAACTCTCACGGCCAAATGTGACAAGGAACAAAAAAACCCTTCCTTTCCATAAGGAAGCCGGCTGCAGACCTGCAGTAACTCGAATGAAAGAAATCAACAATACATCACATCAGAAACCTAAGATCAAAAAATGTGCTTCGGAATCGAACACCAGAGCGCCACCATTACACTTCAAAGAACAACACTGCGGAACTCTTCACAGCACCACATCACTGTTGGTTGAAGCTGTCCAGATGTCACCATTCATCAGGAAATAGCCAAGTTGAATGATGAGGCTTAACTTGCTTTCTTTGAGGGAATTGTTGTTTCAGTCCTTGACCGTGTGTGAGATTTCAGAATAAGAAGTCAAATTAAAAATAACTTGTGGTGATCTATCTGGAACAATCTTATCTACGCTCTTCATGATTTTACAAACTTCCATCAAGTCACCTCTTACACTGCAAGGAAAAATGACCCAGTTATTCCAGTGTCTCCTGGTAATGCAAACCTTCCAGTCACGGTCACATCCTTGTTAGTCATTTTTGCAACCTTTCCAATTGAATATCATCCTCCAAAGCAGGGTGACCAGAACTGTACGTAGTATTCCAAATATGGCCCTTAGCATTGCCTTGTGCAGCTGTAACATGAAGTTTCAAATCCTGTACTCAATGTTCTGACCGATGAAGGCAAGTGTGCCAAACAGTCTTGTCTACCGTTTTCAAGGAGCAATGTACCTGCACCCCAGATGTCTCTGTTCGACAACACTTCCCAAGGGGCCTACCATTAAATATATAAGTCTTATACTGGTTTGACTTGTCAAAATGCAAGCATGGCAATTCATGCAATGATAGAATCCCTACAGTGTGGAAACAGGCCATTCGGTCCAACAGGTCCACCCTGTCTCTCCGAAGATCATCTCATCCAGACCCATTACACTACCCCTGCATTTTCCCATGTCTAGCCCAACTAACCTGAATATCCCTGAACATTATGGATGATTTAGCATGGCCAATCCACCTAATTTGCACATCTTTAGTCTGTGGGAGGAAATCGGAGCACCCGGAGGAAACCCACGCAGACACAGGGAGAATGTGCAAACTCCACACAGACAGTCGCCCGAGACTGTAATTGAACCGAGTTCCTGAAATTGCATCTTCCATTCCTTGACTAACTGGCCCATTTGATTGAGGCCCCGTTGTGGATAACCTTCTTCACTGTTCACTATACCGCAAAATATGGTGGCACCCACAGTCTTACTATTCATGCTTCTTAAATTCAGATCGAATTCGTTTATATGAATGATAATCTATAATGGACTCAGTACTGATCCTTGTGGCACACCACCGACCACAGACCTCTGGAATAAACAAGAAACTTCTACCAACACCCTTTGCCTCATACATTCAAACCAATTTTGTATTCTGGGATAATGGGAACTGCAGATGCTATTTGCTAGCTCTCCTCAGATCCCATGCAAACTAACCTTATTAAACAGTCAACCATTGGAACCTTGTCGAAGACCTTGCTAATATCCATGTAGAATATATTTACTGCTCTGCCTTCATCTATCTCATTCGCCACCTGTTCAAAAAATTCAAACAAAGTTGTGACACGTGATTTTCCACGCTCACACCACGCTAGCTATCTCTAATCAATCGGTGTCTTTACAAATGTATGTCTCTCAGAACCCCCTCCAACAACTGACGTTAGTTTCACCGGCCCTCAGATATCTGACTTTTGCTGGCAGCCTTTCTTAAACAAAGGCTCCATATTAGTCCAGTCTTCCAGCACCTTATCTCTAATTACTCAATTACCGCCAAAGGATTACACTTATATTGGATGTGATGCTAAACATGGTTTTGAGATAAAAAATAACAAAACTGTCATGTAAATGTGTGTCCAGATGGAGACAGTCCTGTCTCATTCTAAACTTTAGTTTCTGTATTCCTCTTAAATAAACAAAGAACTGCTAATGCTGGAGGGTTGAGGGGGTATAAGAAGCAGAATTTGCTGGTGAAACTCGGCAGGTCTGGCATGCTGTGGAATGAAAGCAGAATGAATGTTTCAAGTCCGTCGATATCATTCCAATGAAGCGTCAGTGGACTGGAAACGTTAACCCTGCTTTCTACCCGCAGAGGCTCTCACATCTGCTGAGTTTAACAGACAGGTTCCGTTCTAGTTTCTCTATTCCTCGTGTTAGACAGATCATTTCACTGATGTGGCACTCAGCTTTGAAGACTTAAAGCCACTTGCCTAAGTACAGTATGAAAAGAGAGTCTTTCGGAATTAATAACAAGTAATACGAGCATTTAAAATGTGACTTTTCGTCCCGGCACAAATGATTCATCCGCAGGTATATGAATGCAATATTTTACCTGGGTGAATGACGTTTATCATTTCTCTCCATGTCATGTACTGTAAAGGCCCGGTATACTTTCCAACAGATAGGACTAAATCCGCAATTGAGAGTTGGTGATATTCATCAGTAAGCCTGTAATTAATAAACAGATGGCGTTACAAATTCCATTTTCTCTGAGTATTTCGGAAATGATTTAAATGGTCGAGCTTTCAGCAGTTTTGCATTTCGGCCACACTGGTTACAAATGAAATATCAATCTTCTTTGTACGATGGAGCAAAAATAATTTGATAATGGAAGAGAACAGTTTGGAAGCATCTAAGTGAAGAGAAAGGGTTTCTAGCCTGATAATTGATGTGTCACTCCGCCATGATACTCTGAGATATTTAATATGTCCCCCGTGAGCTTGCTGTATTATAAACAGAGCACGTGAACAAAGACAAAGAATAAAGGCATTTCCATTGCCTAATGTCCAGATGTAAGTTACGATGGCTGATCAATCCTCCGGGAAGCTTACTCTTTTTCTTCTGTCCTGTTGAACATCTCCAATTTCAGTTGCTTCCCATTACTGTTTGATCTTCAGCCACAGAGTTCGTTAGCTTCGTAATTCCCTCCCCGAAACTCTGCATCTCTTCATTTCTGTTTTATCGCACAAGATTTTCTAAAATCTGCATATGTCATCTATAATAATATCTCTGTTTATGTTTTGCTTTCAAATGCTCCTGAGAAGTGCCCTGCGACCACATATTAATGTAAAGATGCTATATAAAAAAGGAATGTTGTGAAGTGTTCTTAAGGTTATAAACTGAGCAAGCCATATAAAAACGCAAATCAATATTCCATCTTAAACTCTGACTGTCTTGACTTGGTCAGGAGCCAGAGAGGGAAGATAGCCATTCCTGGAAACATCGTCTATGTGTCGCTGTGAGTGTCAGGAAAGGATCACAGCCACACAATTAGCCCAAATCAAATTAGTAATGACTTCCAGCCTCAGAACCAGATTGTATTATTTGCAGGCATTTCATGGTTGATTATAGTGTTGTAGAACCATGATATAAAATTAAATACTGTTTCAACACTGTAAAGATCACCTTATTATTAAAAAAGTAATTCATGTATGACCCATAAATAGAATTACTGAGAAACTAAACATCTTTAAAACGACGGTAATAAACAAGAAATAAATCCATCATAATTCGTCGCTGAGTTATTGAGTAAATTGCGTAGAGTTTCAGTAAAGAGCATGCCCTACCTTCTTTTCCGACAGGCTGATTCCTGAAAGAAATTAATTAGAAATAATCACAATCAAGTAACAGATTTCAGGGGAAAAAAAACAGACAGGCTGCTGAAGTAACCATGCACCACACGGAAGTGGAATGTAATGCATTTTGGAAGGAAGGTTGAGAAAAGCGAAAATAAATTGGAACCAAAGATCGGTTCTGCTCACAGAGACAGAGACTCTCACTCTTCCAGATGCACCTGCACACACTCAACATGGGAAAGGGCAGGAAAATAGGGCTGAAAACCACTTCAGCCACGATCAACCTGACTCCGGTCATACGTCTCCATAGACGCAAGAAGAATGTGCAAACTCCGCACAGTCATTCAAGATGGAATCGAACTCGGGTCTGTGGCGCAATGAGCCAAACGTACGATTCACCAGGCCGCACAACCTCATGGCCGAATGTCACATGGAACTGAAATTGAAGTACAATGGGCTTTCTTTGTATTCATGCGCAGGAAGAGGGTATCGTTGGCTCTGCCTGCATTTGTAACCTATTCCGAATCACCCAGAGGGTAATTGCAATGAAGACTCACAATCCTTTGGGAAGGAGTCACATGTAGTCCAGAAAGTTTCCTTCCCTAAAGGACATTTATCAACTAGTTATTTTTGTTACCCCCACCATTTGGCAACAGCTCCATGGTTATCATTAGACTCTCAATTCCAGAATGTTATTGAATTCAATTTCCACCCACCACTGTGGCGAAATTACAGCTAGACCATTACTTGAGTTTCTGGATTAATAGTCTAGCGATAACGCCATTAGGCCAAGGCCTCCCGTGTGAGTTAATGCCAAACTTGCAAAATTCCATTCGAACATCTGCTAGATAATGGCACGAGAAGGTAACTAGACTTGGTAACACGAAAATAATAACTAAGCAAGAATAAATAGAAACAAAAGCAAAGTTTCTGGAAAAGCTCATCAGGCCTAACAGCATCTTTGAAGAAAAAACAGAGTTAACGATTCAGGTCAGGTGACCCTTCTTCAGAATCAATAGGATAATTCATTCCGGAGAAGTAGTCAGTTTTACTAAGAATCTGTCGTGTGGAAGCGATTAGTTCGTTGAGAATAGCAGAACCGTACAGACAGTCGAAAGTTCAAGCTAATTCGCCTTCTATTTATGTCAGTTGGTCTTCTCTTCATTTAACAATTAGCATTATTTACGTTGGTATGTTTTGGAAACTTGCAAGAGATTGAATTACGTCCTATATAAATTCACGTATTTAGATGAAATGCGCAGACTTTTTATGTCCAACCGCGTTCAAGAAATAGCATTCGTTGTGCAGGTAGAGGATGCGAGGGGACAACTTTAGGCATCCCGAAGGTAGGTGAATAGCAGGTTGTTTATTCATGGACATCAGTTTTATATCTCACGAAATGGCTGACAGTTTGAGGGAAACATTAGGGTGTCTTTACAAACAAAACGTTTTAGTTTGGTGCCGAGCGGGATGAACTTCCAGATGCTACCGGTGTGTTACTTCAATCAATTTTCAATCAATGTGCTATTAACGTTTGTCATCATGAATGAAGTTTCACTGAACTGACCCGGAGCATATTTCCTCACCTGCAAAAATATCAGTTCGTCTTTTTGCTCGATCTGCTTCTGCATCTTTGAGAGTTTCTCTTCAATTGAATTTAATTTGTCCTGAATCACCCGGAGATTTTTCTCCATTGTGTCTAGAATCCTCTTCTCGTCTTCCCTGAGATCGCGGAGTAAACGTTGCTCTTGCTCAGTGAGAATCTGGTGCATTTTAGTGAACTCGGATGTGATGTAGGCCTGCAGACTGCTCACCTGTTCCTACCAAATGAAACGTGAAACATCATCAATGCCCCGCAATAAAGGAAACGAACTGCTGAGAACCCAGAAAATTAACACAGGGAGAGCTCACCGTAACTTCAGAAATCTTCCGTTTCTGATTCAGTTCCTTTTCTAGAACCGCCGATTTCTTCACTGTGAGAAAATCTAAGGAAGATCTCAGCTGTTCCTGAAATTTAGAAAAAAACAATTAGACAATTAAATTGTCAAATCGTGAAAATGTGATAAAACATTCACTTTCACCCTTTACCTTGTAGATTTCAAACGCTTGTTTAATCGGGATGCAGCGATGCCCTCTGTGTTCTCGCGAAATTTTACAGTTTAGACAGATCAGTTTCTTGTCGGTTTCACAAAACAGTTTCAGATCTTCCTGATGTTCCTCACAGTAAATTTTACTTTCCTCCTCTTTCGGGTTAAGCTCTAATTTTTGAGCCTCCTCCGCGAGATTCGCCAAGGCCCGATTTATGCTGAGGGTTCTTTCTGGAAATTCCGCTCTACATTCCGGACAGGAGTTTATCTCCTTCTTCTCCCAACTCTGGATGATACAGGAGCGGCAGAAGTTGTGCCCACAACCCAGCGTAACCGGATCGGTGAAGAAATCCAGACAAATTGGACAAATTGTCTGATCTATCAAACTCCGGAGCCGCCGCCCGGAAGCCATTTTCAAATCGGTATTTCCTGATTCCATCTGCTTTCAATGAAACTTGGCAACGAACTTACTGGACGTACTGAAGAACTGCCCTGACGTATGTAAAATAAACACTAGTCAGACCAGTGTGCGTCACTCGCAGGCTTTACTGCTTTAGCCGCCTCGACATTACAATTTTCCTCCGTTGTTGAACGCATTCTGTTCGTCGACTTCGCTACGAATGTCACTGAAGTATTTAGAGAATGGCTACTTTCCACCACCCCCCACCCCCGTCCTATCGATCTTTTCGCAGAGATGCAAAATGAAATTTAAATGTTGAAGATTAAACCAGGTAGAACGCGGAGGAGTGCAGAGGAGACGGGCGGGGAATGAGTTCTCCTTGAACTTTGGAGCAGACTAAACTTCGAGCTGATAACACACCCTGAGCTGCAATCGTTGTGAAATACGAACTCATAAAATGTAATTGCTAAATGTTTGCAGTCCGTGAACATCAAACACAATTGTTCAGGTGAAACATTTTCAATGATAGATACAGGAATTGCTATGGTGAAGAAGTGATATTTTTGCACTTATACAGCGCCGTTCAGAATGGACTGTCCCGTGGCGCTTTAAAGAACGTGTGACCATTTGTGAATTGTAACGATTATTGTAATGTAGGAAGTGCATCAGGCACCTAGAGCATAGTGACAAGGGCAGCTGGTTTAGGATGTTGGCATTGGGAAAAATGTAAGTCATGACAGACGGAGGTTATTCCCATTGTCGGGTTAGGACAATGTCATGTTATCATTTATACGAAGGGTAGAAAACACAACCGGTGACAATTTAGAGACTAATCTGAAAAACACCATATCTCACAGTACAATAGCCACTCTCAGTGCCGCACGACAGGGTCCGTCAATATCATTGTCCAGGTCTCGATGTCCTGACCGACCTCGAGAAGTTAGACCACTCCCACTGAATCACAACTGACTGCTGCCACCTGCTGACGGAAGCGACGTTCTGCATGAAAAGGTAACCATCGGAAAGCTCAACAGTGAAGAATGTCTTTGAATGTTCGCAAATGTATTGGGCTAAATGACCTCTTTTTATATATCATACAACTCCTTTGGAGAGTGAGTTAACGTTTCAGATCAAGATCACTGCTTTTACTGATTCGTTTTCAAAAAGAAGTGGAATTTGAGAATAATTAAGTCCTATTGTATCTACAAAATACCGTGTCGAGTTCACTCGTGGTGAACAGTGGACTGGTTTGCTGTACTTAACTGTCTGAAGATAATCTTAACTCAGTGTGAACACAATAATTTCCATGACTCTAAGTTCTGATGAAAATTGCATTCAGATGACAGGTTGAGTGGGCGCGATATATCCTTCCTGTTTGGAGAAATGAAATGATATCTCACTAAAACATTTAAGAACATAGAACATAGAACAGTACAGCCCAGTACAGACCCTTCCGCACACGATTCGTCCCTACCTATTATCCTACTGTAATATCAAACAACCCTGCATGCTCTGCATTTTACTATCATCCGTGTGCCTATCCAAGAGTTGCGTGAACGTCCTAATGTATGAGAATCTACTGGCACTGTCGGCATTCCAAGCAACCACCACTCTCTACGTAAAGACCCTAGCTCTGACATCTCCCTATACTTTCCTCCAGTCACACTAAAATTGCGCCTGCTTGTAAGAGTGATTTCTGCGCAGGGAACAAGTGGCTGGATATCCACTCGACCTACGCCTCTCATCTCCTTGTACACTTCTAACAACTCACTTCTCGTCCTTCTTGGCTCCAATGAGAAAAGCTGTAGCTCCTCAACATTTTCTCATATGACCTGCCCTCCAATCGAGTCAGAATCCTGGTAAATCTCCTCTGCGCCGTCTCTAATGGTTTCACATCCTTCCTATAATGAGGGGACCAGAACTGAACACGATATTACAAGATAACAATATGCGGAGCTGGATGAACACAGCAGGCCAAGTAGCATTGAGGAGCAGGAAAGCTGACGTTTCGGGCCTAGACAGTTCTTCAGAAATGGGGGAAGGGAAGGGAGTTCTGAAATAAATAGGGATAGAGGGGGAGGTGGTTAGGAGATGGATAGTGGAGAAGATAGGTGGAGAGGAGACAGACGATGAGATCAAAGAGGTGGGGATGGAGCCAGTAAAGGTGAGTGTAGGTGGGGTGTTAAGGAGGGGATGTCAGTCCACGGAGGAATGACAGGTCAAGGAGGCAGGATGAGACTAGCAGGTAGGAGATGGGGGTGGTGCTTGAGGAGGGGATAGGTGGGAGGAAGGACAGGTTAGGGAGGCAGGGACAAGCTGGGCTGGTTTTGGGATACGGTAAGGGGAGGGGAGATTTTGAAGCTTGTGAAGTCCACATTGATACCATTGGGCAGCAGGGTTCTCAAGCGAAGTAAGAGGTTCTGTTCCTGCAACCTTTGGGTGACATCGTTGTAGCACTGCAGGAGGCCCAGGATGGACATATCGTCTCAGGAAAGCGAGCTGCAATGGTTCGCGACTGGGAGGTGCAGTTGTTTAGTGCCAACCGAACATAGATGTTCTGCAAAGCTGTCCTCAAGCATCCGCTTGTTTGCCCCAATGTAGAGGAGGCCACAAAGAGAATAGCAGATATAGTATAACACATTAGCAGATGTGCAGGTGAACATCTGCTTGATGTGGAAAGTCATCTTGGGGCCTGAGATGGGGTTGAGGGGGGAGGAGTATGGGCCGGTATAGCAATTCCTGTGGTTGCAGGGAAAAGTGCCGGGTGTGGTGGGGCTGGAGCAGACTGTGGAGTGGACAAGGGAGTCATGGAGAGAGTGGTCCCTTCAGAAGGCAGATAAGGGTGGAGAGGGAAAAATGTCTTTGGTGTTGGGGTCGGATTGCAGATGGCGGAAGTGTCAGAGGATGATGCATTGTATCCAGAAGATGGTGGGGTTTTACGTGAGGATGAGAGGGATTCTGTTTTGGTTTATATTGTGGGGAGGGGGTGTAAGGGATGAGTTGCAGGATGTGCGGAAGACACAGTCGAAGGAGTTCTCGACCACTGAGGGTGGGGGAGAATGTTGCGGTCCTTGAAAAACAAGGACATCTAAGACGTGTGGGAGTGGAATGCCTCATCCTGGGAGCAGATGCAGCAGAGGCAAAGGAATTGGGTGATGTGGGATGGAATTTTTGCAGGAAGATGAGTGGGAGGAGGTGTATTCTAGGTAGCTGTGGGAGTCGGTGGGCTTGAAATGGATATTGGTTTCTAGGTGGGAGCCAGAGATGGAGACAGAGAGGTCTAGGGAGGGGAGAGGGGTATCACAGATGGTCCAGGTAATCTTAAGGTTGGGGGGGAAGGTGTTGGTGAAGTGGATGATGTGTTGGATCCGGAGGTAGGTGGGGTTATATGTGAGGATGAGGGGTTTCTGTTTTGGTTGTTATTGCGGGGAGGGGGTGTGAGGAATGAGTTGTGGGAAATGCGGGAGACATGGTCGAGGGCATTCTCGACCATTGAGGGGGTGGGGGGAGTTGTGGTCCTTGAAAAACGAGGACATCTGAGATTTTCTGGAGCGGAATGCTTCATCCTGGGAGCAGATGCAGTGGAAGCAAAGGAATTGGGAATAGGGGATGGCATTTTTGTCGGAAAGTGAGAGGGAGGAGGTGTATTCTAGGTGGCTGTAGGAGTTGGTGGGCTTAAAATGGATATTGGTTTCCAGGTGGTTGCTAGAGACGGAAACAGCGGGGCCCAGGAAGGAGAGAGGGGTGTCAGAGAACTTAAGGTTGGGGTGGAAGGTGTTGGTGTAGCAGATAAACTGTTCGAGCTCCTCGTGGGATCCAATGCAGTCATCGATATAATGGTGGAAGAGGTGGGGTTTAGGGCCAGTGTAGCTACTCCACGCAACCTAAAAAGAGGCAGGCATGGTTTGGGCCTATGCGGGCACCCATGGTCACCCCTTTTGTCTGTAGGAAGTGGGAGGAATTGAAAGAGAAGTTGTTGAGTGTGAGGAGGAGTTCGGCTAAGTGGATGAGGGTGTCAGTGGAGTGGGTCTGGTTTGGCCTGCGGGACAGGAAGAAGTGCAGGGCCTTTCGGCCATATGCATGGGGAATGCAGGTGTACAGGGATTGGAAGTTCAAAGTAAAGATGAGGTGTTGGGGACCGGGGAATTGGAAGCTTTGGAGAAGGTGGGGGGCGTGGGTGTTGTCACGGACATAAGTAGCGAGTTCCTGGACCAAGTTGGAGAAAATGGAGTCGAGCGAGGTGGAGATAAATTCAGTGGGGAGAGAGCAGGCAGAGACAATAGGTCGACCAGGGCAGTCAGGTTTGTGGATTTTGGGAAGGAGATAGAAGCGGGTGGTGCAGGCTTTCCATCTGTTTCTATCTGTGGCAACCACCTGGAAACCGATATCCAATTCAAGCCCACCAACTCCCACAGCTACCCAGAATACACCTCCCCCCACCCATCTTCATGCAAAAATGCCACCCCCTGTTCCCAATTCCTTTGCCTTTGCTGCATCTGCTCCCAGGTTGAGGTATTCCACTCCCAAACATCTCAGATGTCCTCGTTTTTCAAGGACCACAATATCTCCCGCCCACCAGCCCCTCCCCCCCGCCACAGTGGTCAAGAATGCCCTTGACCATGTCTCCCACATTTATCACAACTCATCCCTCCACCCTCTCCCCGCAACAACAACCAGAACAGAATACCCCTTGTCGTTATGTTCAACCCTACCAACCACTGGATCCAAAGCCTGCACCACTCACTTCTAACTCCTTCCCAAAATCCACAAACCTGACTGCCCTGGTCGACCTATTGTCTCTGCCTGCTCTCTCCCCACTGAACTTATTCCCACCTATCTCGACTCCATTTTCTCCCACTTGGTCCAGGACACTTCCACCATCTGCAATCCGACCCCACCACCAAAGACATTTTTCCCTCCCCGCCTTTATCTGCTTACTGGGGGAAAACTGTCTCCATGACTTCCTTGTCCATACCACATTCCCCTCCAGTCCCACCACACCCGGCACTTTCCCCTGCAACCGCAGGAAGTGCTACACCTGGTGCTACAACTGCCCCCTCGCCCCCATCCCAGGCCCCAAGAAGACTTTCCACAGCAAGCAGATGTTCACCTGCACATCTGCCAACGTGTTATACTGTATCTGCTGTTCCCTTCGTGGCCTCCTGCGCATTGGGGAAAGCAAGTAGATGCTTGGAGACTGCTTTCTGGAACACATATACTCGTTTGGCACTAAACAACTGCACTCCCAGTCGTGAACCATATCAATTTGCTCTCACATTCCGCAGATGACATGTCCATCCTGGGCCTCCTGCAGTGCTACAACGATGCCACCCAAAGGTTGCAGGAACAGCACCTCATATTTCGCTTGAGGATCCTGCAGCCCAATGGTATCAATGTGGACTTCACAAGCTTCAAAATCACCCCTCCCCTTACTGCATCCCAAAACCAGCCCAGCTTGTACCTGCCTCCCTAACCTGTCCATCCTCCCACCCATCCCCTCCTCAAGCCCCACACCCACCTCCTACCTTCTAGCCTCATCCTGCCTCCTTGACCTGTTATTCCGCCGTGGACTGACTTATCCCCTCCCTAACTCCCCACCTTCACTCACCTTTACTGACTCCATCCCCACCTCTTTGACCTGTCTCTCTCCTCTCCACCTATCTTCTCCTCTATCCATCTTCTAACCACCTCCCCCTCTCTCCCTATTTATTTCAGAACCTTATTGCCCCTCCCTTTTCTGGAGAAGCGTCTAGGCCTGAAACATCAGCTTTCCTGCTCCTCCGATGCTGCTTGGCCTGCTGTATTCATCCAGCTCTACACCTTATTATCTCAGATTCCCCAGCATCCGCAATTCCTGCTATCTCTGAAACGATATTCCAAGTGTGGTCAAACCAGGGTTTTAGAGAACGGCAGCATAAGTTGCAGCTCTTAAACTCAATTCCCTTGCCAATGAAAGCCAACACACCATACACCTTCTTAATAACCCTATCAACTTGGGTAGCAACTTTGAGAGATCTAATGACATGGACCCCAAGATCCCTCTGTTCCTCCACACTACCACGAATCCTGCCATTAACCCTGTATTCTGCAATCAAATTAGGCATTCCAAAAGGAATCACTTTACACTTTTCCGAGTTGAATTCCATCTGACTTCTTCTTTGCCCAGCTCCGTATCCTGTCAAATTCCTATTGCACCCTACAACTGCCATTTACACTCTCCGCAACTCCACCAACCTTTGTGTCAATCTGTGTGGCAAACCTACTAACCCACCCTTCCACTTCCTCATTCAAGTCATTTACAAAGATCACAAAGAGCAGGGACTCCAGAACAGACCCTTGTGAAACACCAATGTTCATCGAGCTCAAAGCTGAGTATTTTCCATTTACTTCCACTGTCTGTCTTCTGTTTGACAATCAATTCAATAAACAGACAGCCAAATTTCACTGAATCCCATGCCTCCTTACTTTCTCAATTAGCTTACCACGGAGAACCTTATCAAATGCCTTGCTAAAATCCACATACACACATCCACTGCTCGACCTTCATCTACGTATTTTGTCACATCCTCAAAAAATTCAATGAGGCTTGTGAGGCGTGATCTGGCCGTCACAAAGCCATGTTGACTATTTCTAATCAAATTATGTTTTTTTTCAAATAACCATAATAGTATTTTTTCAGAATTCTGTTCAATAATTTGCCCACCACAGAAGTAAGACTGACTGATCTGTAACTCCCAGGATTATCCCTAATCCCTTTCTTGAACAACGGAAAAAAAAAATTTGTTATCCTCCAAACATCTGGTAATAATCCAGTGGACAGTGAGGAAGCAGAGAGCATCGCCAAAGGGGCAACAATTTCTTCCCAAGATTCCCGTAGAAATCTTGTGTGGCCCAGAGTACTTATCTACCCTCATGTATTTTTCAAAATTTTTAGCACATCTTCCTTCCTAACCTGTTAGACCATATCAGCCTGTTTCGCGCTGTCCTCACAAACGTCAAGATCCCTCTCACTGGTGGATACTACACTGGTTTTGTTTCATCTTGCTTTTTCTTCAGAATATCCTGCAACTACCTCTTTCATAATGAATTCATGCATTTTCCGAACGACAGATATTAGACTAGCTGGCTTATGCATTTCTGCGTTCTGTCTCCCTCTTTGACAGCTGTTTCATTCACCGTCTTCCAGTCCATTTCGAATTTACACAGAGTCTTTGGAATTCTGGAAGATGACAATTTCTCAGCTATTTCCTTTAAGACCCTGATATGCAGAATAATGTATGCTCGGGCTCAGCCAGCCTGTGGTTCTATTAGTTTTCATTGTAATTTTTCTGTAGTGTTCATGATTATGTTGAGTGGGGAGATGGTGTGTCAATGGTAACATCACTGGATCAGGCACCCAGCTGACGCACTCAGGGCATAGGTTCAAATTCCATCATGGCAGCTAATGCAATTTGAATTCAATTAAGGCCATTCCTCCCTGCTCTGACCTACATGTGATTCTAGATTCACGGCAATGTAGTTGATTCCTAACTGCCGTCTGGGAAATTAGGGATGGGATATAATTTTTTTGCTAAGCCAGTGATTCCCACATTCCAGAAAAGAAAAAGTTTTAAAAAACTTCCTCACTCATCCTTTGCAGTTGGTTGTAGACATAGGACTTCTTCCCTGTGTGCGCACGTCACCGTCACTCCTGAGGGGGCTTTTGAGATATTTCGAACTTTCTTGATGTCTGGGATAGTAGGAACTGAAACTTACAATCCTTAAGGAGCTTTGCAGATACTGAAAGGTTGCTTCCTCTGTCTGGAGTGTTTCTGAGCCTGTCCCATTGCGAGTATGGTGAAGAAATTTCGAAAGCTAAGTCTGAATGTGAAAGAGATGGGAGGTTGACTGAGTTCGGACTATTCTTTCTGGAGAGAAGGAGGAAGAGAGGTGACCTGATCGAGGTGTCCAAGGTAATGAGAGGCATGGATAGAGTCGATAGCCAGAGACTTTTCCCCAGTGCAGGATTGACTGCCACAAAGGATCATAGTTTTAAAGTGTTAGGAGGAAGGTGTAGAGGAGATGTCAGAGGGAGGTTCTTCACCCAGAAAGTTGTGAGCGCATGGAATAGTTTACCAGTGGTAGTCGTGGAAACAGAGTCATTAGTGACATTTAAGCGACTGCTGTACATGCACATGGACTGCAGTGAATTGAGGGGAATGTAGATTAGGTTATTTTATTTTTGGATTAGGATTATTCCACGGCACAACTTCATGCGCTGAAGGGCCTGTACTGTGTTGTACTTTTCTATGTTCTATTTTCTAAATCATGTGGAACTTCGGACAAAATTGAAACAGTTTCTGATGTCTATGTTTCCGCTGTCTTCAACCCGGTAAGGCACACCTTCCCTGTTAAACATTTTGCCAGCTACAGGCTTTCACCGAAATATATATCAAATCATTAAAGGAACTTAGACAGCTTGAGCAGACATAGACAGGATCCTGTATTGAAAAGTCCTTTGCCCCAGGAGTTTTCAAACGTGTAAAATTATCTCAGGTGTGCTCCTTAAACTGAATTAAATTTGTGTTCCATGTGTAATATTTTCTGCGCGTAGCACGAGTGTTGCAACAGTAACTAGTCACCGAGAAATATGAACAGATCTCCAGCGTACGAAGGACAAAGGAAACATCATAAGAATCACTGAGGTCACACTATTCAATTGGATGATGTCCACGTTTTATTCGCTCTTCGCTGCCATAGTATCAATACAGTGTCTAGAAAAAAAATGTTTAGTTTTAGAAGGAATGACAACCGAACTACGATCTCGTGTTGCTTCCCATCTGAAACAAATGCGTGTTCCCTCTGTCCGTCTCAGGAAATGACCCAAGACGATTTGGAGTGATGTATGAATGCATTTTTTTTTGGATTTTTCCACGCAACAATCGCCCCAGTTAATCTGTCCGGAGCCTCCGAAAGTCAATCAGATTAATTCGGAATGTACGGTATGTAAATAGGAGATGGTGGGTTAATATCAAACAAAATAAACATGTGTTGAGTTTACCATTCTTGGATTTAATTAAGATGTTACTATTTAACAGTCACATTGCAAACTGATAAATCGTCATTTAGTGCTATCAATACGTGAAGAGTTTACAATGTTGTACTACAGTTCTAAATAAAAAGAGCTGCGCATACATTATATTTTAACAATATTTTTCTTAAAACAGAGAAAAATACTGTATTTAAGGACAGTTTAACTGAAGTAGATAGAGATAGACAAACCAATAAACCAGGTAACTTTGATTCCATTAACTAGGCTTCGCTCTCCACATGTGACTGGAATCGACGGCTGGTAGGAGGGATTGGGAATGGGATGGAATTCTGGGATGGGTCTGTCAGCGCCTCTTCATTCTGCAGCTTGGTAGCGACACGGAATTTATTCAATCAATTTCAATCCTGTCTCGAATAAGGGAAAGATCCTCTCAGTGAAAGTGTGGGTGAAAGTGTGGAGATGGGGCATGGTGTCCGCATTGTAAAATGACACCTGTCCACCGTTATAGTCCAGAAAAACCCCGTTCTTCCGGGAAACTACACTCTAGGAAAGGCGAGGAGGTGACGTCAAAATAACTTCTTTCGATAAACAGTCGCAAAATTGAGAATCCTGTCTTTGCTTTCTGTAAGATTCACTCTTTCCTCTCTACAGACTCTCGTTATACTCCCTCTTCTCTCTGTTCCTCCACCTCCCAGTAATGTCTCCCTGATGTCAATCTCTCTGATGCCAGGACAGCACCAGAGATCAACACTCTCTGGAGAGTCAGGGAGCCGCAGAGCTTCAAGTTCACACGTCAAACGTTCCAGTCTTCAGGCAGGATGAGCCAGGGATCGACAGTCAGAGAGGTGGAGATGGAGGAAGAAATCAAAATAACACAGTCGCCGATAAAGCAAGGGACGGGGAGAACGTGGAATTAAAATAAAACCGCAGTCCGTGGTTTAGAGAAGGAAAATGGGAATGTTGGGGTATGATAGGGAAGGTGAGGGAGCAGTGATGCATGGCAAAGCGGTGCTGAGGGAGGGAAGGCCATGGAGATGAGAGTTCTGCGGATTTGACAATGAAGAAGAATGCGGGAGTAGCGGTGGTGAAGTTTATCAGAGAGGGAAAAGGAATGGAACGATGTAATGGGAGAACAAGGCGAGTGAAAGGATGGGTTAAAATAGAAGATGGGTAGGTAAAGGGTAGTTGTAAATTGATGGAGAGTGGAAGTGGATGGGAGGGCAGGGGAGAGAGAAGAGGAGGTAGGAGGGCACGGAGGATGACGGGAGTGGAGAGTGCCATCAAATCTAGTATGAGGGCGTGTAATTGACAGGGAGGGGAAGAGGCCGTGAATAAAGATGAAAAGAAGTGGTGGGAAGGAGAGAAAGCAATCATGAGTTAGACCAGTGAACAGGAGAAAGAGGAAGCAAGTGTTGCGGGGTTAGGAATAAAGTGGTGAGAGTGAGGGAAATTACACAGTGAAGGAGAGTATGAGCTGCAAGGAATGGGCAGAGGAAAGGGAAGACATAGGAAAGTGTGGTTGACGTGCAGGGTCAGTGGGATGCAAATGGAGGGGCTCTGGGCTCTGGGGAATAAGCGAAGAGTTAGAAGTGGGGTAATTTGGACAAGTTTAGAAGAGAGCAGGGCAGAGCGACGGGATCAAAGGGATTTAGGACAGAGCAGTGGGAATGGGGGATTTCTGGGTTTGGGGTTAGCAGTGAGCAAGGGAGAGGGACAGTGAGGGAGAGAATAATTGGGAGACAGTTAGGGTAAGGGATGTGCGTGAGAGGGAGAGAGAGAGAGAGAGAGAGAAAGAGACAAGCAGTTTAAGGACCAAGCAAGAGGAGATTGAGAGAGGCAGTGGAGTGGGGATGTGTAGTAGTGAGAGGGGACACAGACTCAGGGAAGAGCAGTGCACAAGGGGCAGAGTAAATAAGCTGCAATTGGAGGCACAGGTGGAGAGTAAAGTGAGTTTAAGGAAAGAGAGACGCAGATGTGAAGACGAGCTAAAGGAAAGGATTCTAAAGAATGGGCCCCAAGATGACTTTCCACATTAAGCAGAGGTTCACCTGCACATCTGCCAATGTGGTATACTGTATCCACTGTACCCAGTGTGGCTTCCTCTACATTGGGGAAACCAAGCGGAGGCTTGGGGACCGCTTTGCAGAACACCTCCGCTCGGTTCGCAATAAGCAACTGCACCTCCCAGTCGCAAACCATTTCCACTCCCCCTCCCATTCTTTAGATGACATGTCCATCATGGGCCTCCTGCAGTGCCACAATGATGCCACCCGAAGGTTGCAGGGACAGCAACTCATATTCCGCTTGGGAACCCTGCAGCCCAATGGTATCAATGTGGACTTCACCAGCTTCAAAATCTCCCCTTCCCCCACCGCATCCCAAAACCAGCCTAGTTCGTCCCCTCCCCCCACTGCACCACACAACCAGCCCAGCTCTTCCCCCCCACCCACTGCATCCCAAAACCAGTCCAACCTGTCTCTGCCTCCCTAACCTGTTCTTCCTCTCACCCATCCCTTCCTCCCACCTCAAGCCGCACCTCCATCTCCTACCTACTAATCTCATCCCACCTCCTTGACCTGTCCGTCTTCCCTGGACTGACCTATCCCCTCCCTACCTCCCCACCTATACTCTCCTCTCCACCTATCTTCTTTTCTCTCCATCTTCGGTCCGCCTCCCCCTCTCTCCCTATTTATTCCAGAACCCTCATCCCATCCCCCTCTCTGATGAAGGGTCTAGGCCCGAAACGTCAGCTTTTGTGCTCCTGAGATGCTGCTTGGCCTGCTGTGCTCCTCCAGCCTCACATTTTATTATCTTGGATTCTCCAGCATCTGCAGTTCCCATTATCACTCACACATCATATTCAATTTTAACGCTCGTGGCGTATGTTACCAGATAGGCATTTGTTGTGACTGTCAGTTCTTTGGTTAATCTGCAGCTGGAGTTCTGTATGAAGTTCTGGTCGTCCACTTTGTAGGAACTATATGACTGCATTGGAGTAAGTACGAGGAAATTCACCAGAATGCTGCTTGGGATAGAACAGTTTGGCTATGAGCATAGCCTGTTTTCTGCAGACTAGGGGATTTTGAGTGGTGACCTGATAGAGGCGCGAAAAATGATGACAAGCTTGGAGAGGGTGGATAGAAGGCAGCTGTTCTGCTCACTTCAAAGATTCAACAGCAAGGCAGTATAATTTTAAAGTAAGAGACAAGACGTTTCGAAAGGATTTTCAGAGGAAAGATAAATGCTAGCTGCAAGGACAGTTGAGATACCTCACAACCTTTTCAAAAATACACGGATGAACACTTGAAGTGTGGTATTATTCAAGGTTACGGACCGTGTGCTGGAAAGTAGAGCTAGTGTAGATTGAAAGTATCTTTTCGTGAGACTCATTGGCCTGAAATACCCCTTCTATGCTACATTATGGCAAGATCGTATGATTCTCTCTCCCTCCTTGTTCTCTCCAGCTCCACAGATCTCCTTGCTGATCTTTCAGTTCCCAGGATTAATACTGGGGTTATAAGTGGAATGTTAACATGTGGAAGTATAAAATGAGCCTGAATGTTTTGCGTCTCAATGCGAGGAGCATTTGCAATAAGGTGGTCGAATTAAGTGCAGAAACAGTTATTTTCAAATTTGATCATCGCTTTCACGTTCCAACATGTACACTTGATAAACTGAAGTGTTCTGTTCATTTTAATCTTTCTGAAATTTACTGTATTGCTGATAGCCCCAGAAAATATGTTTCCAAGCAAATGATTTAATTTGCTGCACATCGATCAGTTCCACTGTCATATTCTTCACCGGTACCCCATCTCTTGCTCATTTCACCTCTTTGGCACAGCAGTGAATTGCAGATTGTTGTACATGTCAAACCTTTATTTCGGCTCTTTGACTGAATATCGGTTCACCCTCGATGGAATTGCGAATGTTCAGTTAATTTTAACAGGCATCCCTGGAGCAGTAGCCGCTGTTTAGCTTCAATTTTGAACAGAAAAAAGATCATCAAAAGCATTCTTAATCAATTGCACTCAAATTGAATTTGGACATGGCCCCCACTTGGAAAGAGACTGAAACCCATCAGTTCCTAAGTGGTAGGAGGTAACGAGAGAGTGTGAAATTATGGGGTGGATTGGTTAGTGAACTTTAAGTCCACAGATTGTCAGATTTGCAGGATTGCTGCCATCGAAATTCCATCCCGGGTTGAAAATTGGAAAGATCCTCTCAATGAAAGTGTCGGTGAAAGTGTGGAGATGGGACATGTTGTCCGCATTGTAAAATGACACCTGTCCACCCTCATAGTCCAGGTAAACACCAATTTTCTGGGGATTCACTCTTAGCTTGAGGCAGAGCGCTGTCGGGGACGTAAGAGCAAAATAACCCTTTTCAGAAATCAGTCCAGCCACCCAATATCCTGTCTCAGGTACTGGGTTGATTCCTCCCATCCTCTCCGCAGATTCTCGTGTCACGCCAACGCCCCATTCATTCTTGTTCCCGACCTCTACCTCCCAATAATGTCTCCCTGATGTGAATCCCTCTGAACCCAATACAAAGGCCCAGGAATCAAACCTCCGAGGGCTGCTAGGGAGAGACCGCCGTTGTCTATTGTGTCTCACACTGAACCGGTCCTCAGTCATGACGAGCTGTGGGTGGGCCGTACTCGGATCCAGAGTCAGAGAAGCTGGAACTTGCAGAAAGTTGAAAGAGTAGAATTATTTATTTTCCTTCTTTTTCCATTTCTTCGAATACATTCATTTTTAACCTTATCTCTGGGTTGTATTCACGGAATCTGCTGCCTGTCTATGGTTTGAACCCCGACTCAGCGCATCACTGGTCAAAGAGGCTGGAGGGAAAGGCTACCAAAAACCACTGGAGCGAAGAAGACAATTGAAATGTGTAGAAGAGCGAGAAAGAGAAAACACAGACAGGATGGATAAAACAGTGAATATAGCTTAGAATGAGAGTGAAAGTATAAAATGAGCCTGAATGTTTTGCGTCTCAATGCGAGGAGCATTTGTAATAATGTGGACGCATTAAGTACAGAAACAGTTATTACTGGATATGATCTAATTGGGATATTAGAGACCTGGCTCCAGGGTGACCAAGGATGGGAAATCAGGGTTACTCAATTTTCAGGAAAGATAGATGGAAAGTAAAGGGAGATGGGGTGGTGTTGCTGGTTAAAGAGGAGATTAACACAACAGTAAGGGAGGACATTTTCCCTGGACGAAATGGAATCAGTATGGGTGGAGCTGCGGAACACCAAAGGGAAAATGACGTTAGTGAGAGTTGTGTACAGACCAGCAAGCAGTAGTTATGATGTTGGGGACTGTATCCAACAAGAAATTAGAGATGCATACAGTAAGGGTACAGCATTTATTATGGGTGACTTCAATCTACATATTGTTTGGACTAACCAAACTGGTAGCAATGCAATGGAGGAAGGTTTCCTAGAATGTATGAGGAATGGTTTCCTCGACCAATATGTCCATAAACCGAATAGACAACAAGCTATCTGAGGCTAGCGTAATGAGAGACGATTATTTAGCAACATTGTGGTGCAAGATCATTTGAGGAAGTGTGACCATAAAATGAACTGCGTCATTAAGATGGAGAATGAAACAATGAATTCTGAAACTAGGGTCCTAAACTTAAAAAAGCTAACTTTCATGATATGAGGCATACATTAGCTAGGATAAACAGCCAAGGATGCTTTAGAGATTGATGCTGTATAGGCAATGGCAGACTTTTAAACAGCACATGGATGAACTTCAAAAATTGACCGTCCTTGTCTGGTCTGGTGTAATAGTAATACAAGACATGTGGCTTAACCATGCCTAACAAGGGAATTCAGGGATCATGTTAAACTGAAAGAGGGGACATATAAATTGTCCAGAAAAGCAGCAAACCTGAGGACTGGATGAAATTTAAAACTCAGCAGAGGAGGACGAAGGGAAAATAATGTGCAGAAAACATAGTAAGTGACTGCAAAACCGTCTATAAATATTTGAAGAGAAAAAGACTGCTGAAGGCAAATGTAGGTCCAATCCAGTTAGGATCACGTGAATTTATAATGGATAACAAAGAGACAGCAGATCAGTTGAATAAATACTTTTGATTGGTCTTCATTTTGGAGCACAAAAGTAATCTTTAGGAACTGCTAGGAGACAGATGGTCAAACGTGAATGTGGAACTGAAGGAAATCCTTATTCGTCAGGAAATGGTATTGGGGAAGTTGTTCTCGTTAAATCCCATTAAGTCCCCAGGGCCGATGTTCTGCATGCCAGAGCACTTAAGGAAGTGGACTTAGAAATAATGAATGCATTAGTGATTATTTTTCAGCATTCTGCAGACTCTGGAAGAGCTCCAATGGATTGGAGAGTGGCTAACGTAACTCCATTCTCTTTTTTAAAAAGTAGATAAAGAAAGGTTATTGGTAGTGGGGAAATGCTGCTGTCAATCAATAAGGATGTAATAATTGAACAAAGAACTGCGGACGCTGGAAATTTGGAACATGAGCATAAACTGCTGTTGAAACTTAGCAGAACTGGCAGCAAATCAGGAGAGAAAGCAGTGGTAACATTTTCGGATCCGGTGTGCCTTTTCAGAAGAGTCTGAAGAAGGGTCACGCGACCGGAAACATCGATTCTACTTTCAATCCACAGATACTGCCAGGCCTGCTAAGTTTCTCCAACATGTTCTGTTGTCGCTTCATATTTCCAGCATCGATAATTATTTATTTTATTTTAGATGTGAGAGAGGGTTGCGTGAGAGGGGAGTCTGGGTGACAGAGGAGGGATTGATCAGGTTGGACGGGGTGAGGGGAATGGGGAGGATTCCAAGCGGAGACAAGGAGATTGGGCGGGCCTGAGTGCGAATAGCTGCTTGTAGATCGGCAGGGATGGAGGGAGGGGCGGGGCGCTAGTCAAAAACGGATTTTGTCGCAATGGACAGGGAGGCCCGGGATTCGAGATCCACCTTCTCAACGAGGTGTATAATAACATCTCCGAAGAGTTTGAATAGAAAAATAGGTTCAAGGCTGCGGTAGGATTTCTAAACAGTTAAAAAAAATTCAGGTTTATTGGGATGTTGCTGGATAGTGGATTTGATGATTAGCAAATCGGTCATAATCTTGTTGAATGGTGGAGAAGCCCTGACAGGCAAATTAGTCTAATTCTGCTTCAACCCTTCATGATCCTGTGGATGGGAATGGAGGGGACGGCCTGGCGAAGCACGGGTGTCTGAATGAAGCGCTCAGGACTCTGATTCGGGCCGGCCAGCGTACGCAAAGGTCGAAAGTGACCTGCTGCTCGGGGATGGTGATGAGGAGACAGCATGTGAAAGGAGAGGCAAGAATGGGAGAGTATTGAAAGAGACTCTGGGTTGTACTGGGGATAGACACGACGACGGAAAAGTCGCAGATTTAAAAGAAAATCGTTGGGGAATGGGACGAAATGCGAGCAGGGAGAGATATGAAAATGCAGAGAAGCCCTTGCAACTATTTATCGCGCTAATTAATTAAAAATGCATAAACATAACCACCGCATATGCACATCTTTGTTGACATTCTATTGCTGAAATTTATACAGGCTACTTTAAAATCCTTGTTGGGGCAGATATTGGTTAAACTGGTTGAAAGATTATTTGAAGTGTTCGGGCCGGCAGAGACCAAATGTTTATATCCGAAAGATACCTATTCAAAAAAAAAACCCAGCAGAAACCCTGTCGAGCAGGAAAAGTAGTTACCTGCTATGAGACAACGAAGAAACTCAACAGGTGTCAAGAGGCCCAGATAGAATGAAATGGGTGCTTTGTTTCTTCGCATGACACCTGGGGTCTCATGGTCATCATGTTTGCCCTACATTGGCCAGGACATAGAATTGAATGTTTCCAAGCTGATAAGATCTGGGAGTGAGGACATGGGAGATTTAGTGAGTTTGATTTGATTTTGATAGGTTGCTAGATAACTGCCATGACTTGTACCTGCGGCAGGTCACTGTTTCGTGAGATAATGATAATGTTAAACCAGTCTAATTTGGGCGCTTGCGTTCTCTGTATTACTTCCGATCTTGAATACTACCCTCAGGTCATTCCTTATCTAGCGCAATGAGTAACGGCCTCATTACACGCGGACATCAATCGTTAATCTGGGAATCTGTTTCGGCTCTACTAGTTGAGTATTGTTAATGAGAAAAACAAAACTAAATGTAAGATATTTACCAGGGTGAATGGAGTCAATCATTTTTTTCCACGTTGCGTACTGTAAAGGGCCCTTGAACCTTTCGATGGGTAGGACGGCAGATGTTACTGTTGTGGCTTGAATCTCGTCACAAATGCTGTGAGTTTTCAAGAGGTTATGTCAGAAGTTTAACTCAATTTTTTTAACCCTTAAATTCTTGTCAAATCACAGTTTCAATAAAGACGGTGTCCTACCTCCATTTCTGGTTAACTTCCTCCTGAAAAATAAAACAAAGACGAACAGTGAGGATAGTAGCTGAATTCAGAATGAAACTAATTCCACAACAGAGCCATATTAGATTCAATATGTCCTGTTTCTTCGGTCCACAGATGTTTCACAGGCCAGCTGAATTTCTCCTGCATTAATTTTTAAACTCAGTGAATGACAAAGCAAATAATGTTGACTTTGGAAAGTGTAAAGAGGCGATTTTAAAAAGGGTGCAAAAACAGAAATACTTTGCTCCACGGGCATGTTCTTTTAAACAACAAGTAAAACATAAATTGTCCTGAACTATGATAACAAGGTGTAGAGATGGATGATGCAGGCCAAGCAGCACCATCGGAGCAGGAAAGCTGACGTTTCGGGCCGAGGCCCTTCTTCTTGTCCTTAACTATACCTTGTTGGCTAAAAAGCATCGACTGCCAATGTGGAGGCAGCCTTCCCCATAATAATTTTCAAAGTGGAACTTGAAAATTAAAGCCATGAATTGCAACAAATGATGAGCACAGGGAGTGGATTTGATTCACGGAAACAGAACAGTTGTCCTTACGAATTGTGGAATGAAACATTTAGTTGACCTTTGTATACTGAAAAAGAGTTTTACACGTAGCCACGGAAAGGCTCACATTGACCGTAACGGACTCAGATGCAGATGCATGATACACTCACATCGCATTTATCTAAAACATGAATGTAACAAGAGGTTCTGGAAGATGTTCACCTTGCACAACATGGGATTATCACTGTCTCTGCCTCCCTAACCGGTTCTTCCTCTCACCCATTCCTTCCTCCCACCCCAAGCCACACCCCTATCTACCTACTAACCTCATCCCACCTCCTTGACCTGTCCGTCTTCCCTGGACTGACCTATCCCCTCCCTACCTCCCCACCTATACTCTCTCCACCTATCTTCTTTACTCTCCATCTTCGGTCCGCCTCTCCCTCTCTCCCTATTTATTCCAGAATCCTCACCCCATCCCCCTCTCTGATGAAGGGTCTAGGCCCGAAACGTCAGCTTTTGTGCTCCTGAGATGCTGCTTGGCCTGCTGTGTTCATCCAGCCTCACATTTTATTATCTTGGAATTCTCCAGCATCTGCAGTTCCCATTATCTCATGGGATTATCACAAACAGGTTTCAAAGATCACGACACTTCAATCCAGAGAAGGAGAAAATGTTCCCGAGATACTTAGATGTATTTCTTTGACAACAACAGAATGCCCTCACTGAGACAAACACAGAAAATGCTTCAGAAATTCTGAACAAGTGTCATATCGGATTCGAAACGTCAGCTCTTTTCTTTCTCCGCGAAGAGGATGCTGCCAGAACTGCTGAGTTTATTCAGCATTTTCCATGCTTTTTACAGATATTTAGCAACGACAATATTTTGTATTTATTGCTTCTCAGGCAATTGTCGTTCACTTCTTTCAAGTTTGTGCTACAATTACTGCATTGATTTCACTATTATCATCAGTTGTTTTGTCACTGGGTGAAGTGTCACTGATCTGACCTACAACATAATCCTCACCTTCAGAAATATCAGTTCGTCATTTTGCTCCATCTGTTTCTGCAACTTGGAAATTTTCTCTGCAATAAAAATTAAATTCTCCTGAATCTTCCGAAGGTTTTTCTCCATTGTTTCTAGAATCTTCCTTTCTTCTTCCTTGAGTTCTCTGAGTAAACACTGCTCCTTCTCATTGAGAAACTGATGCATTTTAGTGAACTCGGATGTGATGTGGGTCTGTAGACTACTCGCCTGTTCCTACCGAATGAAATGTGAAACATCATTATTGTCCCACGATAACAGGAACAAAACTAACTGAGATTCCAGAAAATCAGCACAGGGGGACCTCACCCTCACTTCGGAAATCTTCAGTGTCTGGGTCAGTTCCGTTTGTAGGGCCGCCAACTTCTTCTCCGTGAGAGAATCTAAAGAGCATTCCAACTGATCCTAGCATTGGGAAAGAAAATTACAGAATGAAAGCCTTTGACAATGGAAGTAATTGGATAATCAATTTTGTTCCTACTACCTTGTAGATTTCAAAAGCTTCTTTAATTGGCATAAAATCGTGAGATTTGTGTGCACGCGAATCTCTACAAATCAGACAGATCAATTTCTTGTCAGTATCACAAAACAGCTTGAATTCTTCCTGATGTTCCTCACAATGAAGTTTATTTTCCTCCTCTTTCGAATTCAGCGTTAATTCTCGAGCTTTCTCAGCCAGGTTCGCTAAGGCCCGGTTTACCCTAAAGTTTCCTCCACTAAATTTCTCCCTACATTCCGGGCAGGAGTTTATCCACCTCTTTTCCCAACTCTGGGTGATACAGGAGCGGCAGAAGTTGTGTCCACACTCCAGTACTACCGGATCTTTGAAGAAATCAAGGCAGATTGGACAAATCGTCTCCTCGGTCCAATTCTCCTTCTGCTGCCTGGATGCCATGTCGAAAGTAAACACTTCCTGGTTCAAAGTGCTTTGTGTTTTAAAATCTATACTTTGCGGAATACATTCGGTCACGTGATTTGCCAACGCGGAACACTACAATGCTCAACAAGTCAGTGCCCTGCCTCAGTTCGCCACCCGCCAATTCTACCCTTCTCTCCCCAGTTCTCTCACTTTATTCTGCTCTGAACTCTATCACATTCTTTTGAAGCCGATGGTTCGTAAGAATCAGATCCAACAACTCCGCAGTTCATGTCACGTTGAGTTCTTCATTTGAGCATTAACTAGTAGAAGTTCAAACAGTGTTAGAGTTGAGCCGAGGTGGCTGAATTTTCTCAGAGCATTTCTCAATGGGATGAAGGGGAGATAGGGTAGGACAGGAGAGTTACAGAGCCAAAGATGTTTTGTTCTGCACAGTATTCAGTGCCAACTACAGTCTGGGGAATCATAGTATGAGATCCAGCTTTAAATATTGGGGTCATTATAAGATTGATAGATAATCATATAAGCATATGTACATAAAACACGGCGCAGGTGGGGGTCATTCGGTCCTTCTAGCCTGCTCCGAATTCAGTAAAATAATGACAGAATTTTTGCCTTCGCTCCACTTTCCCTCTCAGTCGAGTTATCCAGTGAATCATGCCAATTTTGCATAATTGCATCAAGAATATGTTTACATCAGCCTTGAATGAGGGTCTATAATCTCG
Source organism: Stegostoma tigrinum (assembly GCF_030684315.1). Taxonomy (NCBI): domain Eukaryota; kingdom Metazoa; phylum Chordata; class Chondrichthyes; order Orectolobiformes; family Stegostomatidae; genus Stegostoma; species Stegostoma tigrinum. Next base: position 21,374,670 of record NC_081387.1, read on the forward strand.
TGGGTCGGATAATTTTGCACATTCACAGCGCAAGAATCTTTTATTTGTCTCATTCGCATATAATATGGAACATGTGCACGACACATTTTGCTGTGTTCTAGATCTACCAGTGAATAGAGACAACCTCTCAGTTTTTACCCTTTGAAGCCCTTTCAAATATTTATCTTTCAACAGGATTATCTCTCAATCTTCTAATACAGACTGTCGTTCTTTCATAATCGGAAAACTTTCTCAGTCAAGCAACTCATGGTATAGTCACTCAGCAGATATCCTTTAAGGTTCGGACTTGGCGATCAAACCCACGCCTAGTGCATCTGACGTGGTCTTACCAAATATATATGTAATTGAAGCATTATCTTCTTTGACAATGTACTCCATTTCCATTACAACAGAGGTCAATGTGTTATTTGTTTCCCTAATTTATTGCTGCAATGCAGTTTGTGATTCTTAAAGAATAACATCCAATTTTGTCTCATCGTAGTAATTAATATGTTCGCAATTTGGAAAAACAATCATTCTTTTGACTGAAATAAACGTTCCAAGATAATCCATCACCTGCTATTTTGCTCAATTAAAATGCCAGGACCTCTTCCTTATTTCTTGGTAGCCACCTCCTTCTGTCGCCACATAGTTTCCTATCGTCTACAACTTTGGTTATACTACTTGTGGTCTCTTCAGCTCTAATATTGTCACAGATTGTAAATATTGCAATGACTGTAAGACCCTGAGTACTGATCATTCTGGCAGTGCACGAATGACAGTCAGTCAACTTTACAAGTTCCTATTTATTTCTATGTTCTACACGTGCTAATTTTTTTTTCATTCAAGATGGCACATTCCCCTGATCTATTTAGTTCGACTCCTTACTAATTTTTTTAATATGTAGTTTTGCTAACGCCCCAGTGTACACCTTACCAATTACGTCACCACAGGATGGTGATTAATTTGTAAATTATTTGATTTATTTTCAAAAATTTACCTCAACGTCATATGAACAGACGATCCTATTCCACCCCCCTTCCCCGCCACCCCCACCCCGCCACTAAGTTTTCTAATAAGTTCTTGATTTTCTTTGCAAGATTTTGCGAGAAGTGGCATATGATGAACGGAATTATATCACTCTATCTTTCTTTGATTTTCTCTCCCTCTACGACGATCGCTTTTTTAAAACCATGAGATGGAAACAGCACATTTTATTCAAGGTGCAATCTCACAAAAGCGAAATAAAGTTGCTACAATACTCCTTTACTCCAATACTCAAATCATCTTGCAAAAGCAATCAACATACCATTGGCCTTACGAATTTTTCTCAGCAACGACACATTCAACTTGAGACACTTACAAATATGGATTCCCTGTTCCATTTGAATATCAACATTTATTAATCCCTCAGCACTTTAGAACTGTTATGCATTTACTTTTTTTTAAATTTAAGTGGATAACTTCACTTTTTCACGTTGTATTCCATTTGCCATGTGCTTGTCCATTTAGTTAGACTGTCATTTTACCTTGCAGCTGCTTTACAAACTATTCATAACTCATATTTCTACCGAACTTATTGTCATCAGTAAATCTGCAAACATTGTATTTGGTTGCCGTATCCAAATCATTGACATTTATTGTGAATAGCTGCGGCCCCAGAATGTCAATAGACAAAGCCTGCTCTCCTGAGAATAACGCATCTATTCTGAAACCTTGGTCTGTGTGTGCTAAGCAATTCTCAGCCAAAAGAAACATACCTCCCCAATATCAAATAAGTTAATTGCATGTACTGATTATTTTCTGCGTCGAAACTTACTTAAAGCTTTCTGAAAATCAAAAAAAAACGACATGCACTGATTACTCGTTCTTTACTTTGCCAGTTCCATCCTCAAAATAAGTGTAAAACGGCTGTCAAATATTAGTTTCCTTTCATGAGTCCATGTTGACTCTACTAAACTCCACAATTAGTTTTTCATTAACCAGTTACCATGCATATGAAGAAAGTTGCCAGCATTTTCTGCACTGCTTAAATCAGACTAATAGGTTTTTAGATTCCCTTTCTCCTCAACTACCTCCATAAAACAGTCGAACAAAAGTTTATTACTTTTAAATTTGCAGGGACTTTCCCAGATTCTATATATATTTGGGCTATAATCATCAATATATACACAGACTCTCAATGTCATGGGATGTAGATAATCAGGTCGAATGGATTTTCCCGCTATAAAGTAATATTTCTCGTGTACTTTAAAAACATATAATGCCGAAACGTATAGTTCCACAATATCACTAACCCAACTGTACTCTCATGCTTATGGGAAGATTTTAATAAAATCTTCTACCATGAAGTCCTTTTTATTATTTTGTTTATTTGTCGTTTCCTTGTTTCACATTATAAATTCTTCAGTCTCTGCAGGTAAGTTTTGTCATTTTTTCGCATTTTTGGCATGCTTAAGGGAACTTTTACAGCATGTATTATATTATTTTCTCGATTACTATCGTGTTCTACTTTCAACTTATTTGCCATTCTCTTGTGTTCTTTATTGATTTCTAAAATGCTCAGAATCCTCAGGCTTTTCACTCTTTTATAAACATTTACTTGCGAACTTTTGGATCTTTTTCTGGTATGCCAAACAATCTTTCACTCCCTTCGATTGCCGGAGCTACATCGCACCTCCTGCTGTTCTTTTTTGTGTGTCCGCAAAATGTTTTATTTTTGCCGCAAACTATGGATTATCCCTTCCGAATAGCCATATCCTGTCATTCCCAACATATCAAATCTGACTCAATCCTCATGCCTTTTTAGCTTCCATATTTTGATAGAAGTCCAGCATTCTGGTGTGAAATAGAACACGGTCAAATAGAATAAAATATTCCACATTTTGTGGGTTATTTTACTTAATAATCTTTCGCAACTACTTGATTACCGACACTTTATGATTTCGACATGCAAAATCTTAAACAACTCATTCTGTAGTTGATCCCCCAACATACAATCTTTGAAAACCATCTTGTGTCTGATGTTGTAATTTGTCCTCCTCAGCATTTAGGTTAATTATGTTTACGCTAACAATATTGATAAAACGTATCTTTATTTTTAAAGAAAAACTAACTCCATTAAGTACACGGTATCAAAAATAACGGAGATAATGGGAGCTGAAGATGCTGGCGAATCCGAGATAACGAAGTGTGGAGCTAGATGAACACAGCAGGACAAGCAACATCTTAGGAGCTCAAAAGCTGATGTTTCGGTCCCAGGCCCTTCATCAGAAAGGGTCTCGGCCCGAAACGTCAGCTTTTGTGCTCCTAACATGCTGCTTGGCCTGCTGTGTTCATCCAGCTCCACACTTTGTGATCAGAAATAACGGGTATTCTTTACCTCTGGAGTCTGGGATATTGTCTAGCAGGTAGTATTCATTCTAGGCCACCAAAATTTAGTTAATTTTATATTTAGGGTGGATGGCAAAGGAGAACTTCTTGAAACTCCCTTTCAAAAGTGATTTACTTAAGATGAGTAACATCAACACTCATTGTCATCTGATAATGTTGAGACTCAAACTTGGGTGTCCTGAGAATTAAGGGCTAATGCTTGGACTTTCTCTCCATGGATTATTGCGAAGGGAAGAGGGACAGGGATAAATTGGATTGGGGAGTAATTAAATGATGAGAACATTATTTTCTTGATTTCAATATAGGTTTTGGGTGGGGGGGGGGAGGGGAAGGTGCGCGGCAGTGTTCCTTGTGGATCTGCAATTCTCGTGTCCTCTGCTAGATGGCACTCAGATTTACCCTCAACACTGAACTCTGCAACAAAACTGCTGATCCTTTCACTTCAATCTTCGACTTTGTCCCTTCCACTATTTGTGATTTTCAAAACAAATCTGTATAGCCCTGGTCTATTCCCCACTCCTCCTCACTGCTTTTACATTTTTCCTCTCATTCACTCCATCCTTTGGTGACTCTGCTCTTCATCTTCCATTACTAGCCAACACACGCACACATACACCAACTCTTCCTCTCCCAGCAATTTTTTTTTATACTTCCTCATCCTACTTTCACTTGAGTATTCATACATTTCTTGATTTGGAGCCAAACACAGTCTTCCCTCTTCCCCAAACGCTCAGTCAATCATCCCAATCTCAGCCCACACCCACCACAACCTCCAACTCCCAACTCGGATCTTTCTTGCTTCTCAAACACCCCAGAGCCACTTTCATCTCCTATTCCCCTGTGTTCCCATCTTCTCCTTTGCATTGCCACTTTCCTTCCATTCCTTTGCATTTGCTCACTTTCCACCTTATATTTGCCCTTCTCTTTCTTTGCGGATGTTTGAAATCATACTGCTCAGAGATATTATTATACATTGCATGAGTAGTTGGGACTTGAACACTTCTTCAGTTTCAGAAGTAGGGACATTGAACACCCAACTTGAAGGAGCCTTTCTTTTTATGTACACAACCTTTCCTAATTAATGCGCTTATTTTATTTGTATATCGAGGTGTGCTCGCATCATGCCCACAGAATTAGATTGCACCCAGCGTATACAGTAACAATTGTACATGGCTGGGAGTAAATGCCACTTCTGGATAAACTTCCCTTCCTTTCTCACTTCCCCATCTCTCAGCCCCTCGAGATGCATGCTATGCAGTTCTTGCTCAGTCTTCCTCATACACAAGTCTCTTTCTTTTCTGTCAATAAGACCATAAGACATAGGAGTGGAAGTAAGGCCATTCGGCCCATCAAATCCACTCTGCCATTTAAATTATGGCTGATGGGCATTTCAACACCACTTCCCTGCACTCTCCCCGTAGCCCTTGATTCCTTCTGAGATCAAGAATTTGTCGATCTCTGCCTTGAAGGCATCCAACGTCTCAGCCTCCACTGCACTCTGCAGCAATGAATTCCACAAGCCCACCACTCTCTGGCTGAAGAAATGTCGTCTCATTTCAGTTTTAAATTTACCCCCTCTAATTTTAAGGCTATGCCCACGGGTCCTAGTCTCCCCGCCTAACGGAAACAACTTCCAGCATCCATAACGGCTTCTAAACCATATATTATCTTGTAGGTTTCTATTAGATCTCCCCTCAACCTTCTAAACTCTCATGAGTAAAATCCCAGGATCCGTAGCCATTCATCATACATTAAACCTACCATTCCAGTGATCATCCGTGTTAATCTCCGCTGGACACGCTCCAGCACCAGTATGTCCTTCCTGAGGTGTGGGGCCCAAAATTGGACACAGTATTCTAAATGGGGCCTAACTAGAGCCTTATACAGCCTCAGAAGCACATTGCTGCTTTTATATTCCAACTGTCTTGAGATAAACGACAACATTACATTCACTTTCTTAATTACGGACTCTACCTGCAAGTTAACCTTTAGAGAATCCTGGACCAACACTTCCAGATCCCTTTGCACTTCTGATTTGCGAATTTTCTCACCGTTTAGAAAATAGTCCATGCCTATATTCTTTTTTCTAAAGTGCTAAACCTCACATTTACTCACATTGAATTTCATCAGCCATTTCCTGGACCACTCTCTTAAGCTGTCTAAATCTTCCTGCAGCTTCCCCACCTCCTCGTTACTACCTGCCTGTCCACCTATCTTCGTATCATCGGCAAACTTCACCAGAATGCCCCCAGTCCCTTCATCCAGATCATTAATATATAAGGTGAACAGCTGTGGCCCCAAAACTGAACCCTGCAGGACACCACTCGTCACCAGTTGCCATTCTGAAAAAGAGCCTTTTATCCCAACTCTCTGCCTTCTGTCAGACAGCCAATCCTCAATCCAATCCAGTAGCTCACCTCGAACACCATGGGCCCTCACCTTACTCAGCAGCCTTCCGTGAGGCACTGTATCAAAGGCCTTTTGGAAGTCTAGATAGATAACATCTACTGGGTTTCCCTGGTCTAACATACTTGTTACATCTTCAAAGAATTCTAACAGGTTTGTCAGGTTCGACCTCCCCTTACTAAAACCATGCTGACTTGTTTTAATCTGACCCTGCACTTCCAGGAATTTAGAAATCTCATCCTTGACAATGGATTCTAGAATTTTACCAACTACTGCGGTTAGGCTAATCGGCCTATAATTTTCCATCTTTTGCCTTGATCCTTTCTTAAACAAGGGAGTTACAACAGCAATTTTCCAATCATCTGGGACTTTCCCTGACTCCAGTGACTTTTGAAAGATCACGACCAAAGCCTCCACTATTTCCTCAGCCACCTCCCTCAGAACACTAGGATGTAGCCCATCGGGGCCAGGAGATTTATCAATTTTTAGACCCTTTAGCTTTTCTAGCACTTTCTGTTTTGTAATGCCTACCGTACTCAACTCTGCCCCTGGCTCTCCCTAATTGTTGGCATACTACTCATGTCCTCCACTGTGAAGACTGACACAAAGTACTTATTAAGTTCTTCAGCTATTTCCTTATCTCCCATCAGTAGCCTTCCAGCATCAATTTGGAGCAGCCCAATGTCTACTTTTGCCTCTCATTTGTTTCTTATGTATTGAAAGAAGCATTTACTATCATTTCTAATATTACTAGCTAGCCTACCTTCATATTTGATTTTCTCCTTCCTTATTGGTCTCTTTGTTATCCTCTGTCTGATTTTGTAGCCTTCCCAATCTTCTGATTTCCCAGTGCTCTTGGCCACTTTATAAGCTGTCTCTTTTTGTTTGATATATTTCCTGACTTCCTTTGTCAGCCATGGCTGTCAAATCCCACCCCGGATAATCTTTCTTTTCTTTGGAATGAACCTCTGTACTGTGTTTTCAATTACACCCATAAACTCCTGCCATTTTTGGTCTACTGTCTTCCCCGCTAGGCTCTGCTTCCAGTCGATTTTCGTCAATTCCTCTCTCATGCCCCTGTAATTACCTTTAATTAACTGCCAATCATTCATTAACTTTCTTTTCAATGACAGAAATTCCTTGCGTGATTGAATAATATTGACAACGTGACCCTTATTCAGAACACGTAAGATAATACCGTTTTCTCTCCTCAGATAGGCAAAACCTCCTGAGTTTTTCCAGAAATTTTTACTTCAGTTTAACGATCTAGATTTTGACAGAATATTTGAAATAAGCAGTTATCATTCTGCAGCAGATTTCAGAGAATATTCGCTTCCCACCCATCTCCAGCTCTCTATTGCCTCATCTGTGTTACTCCAAGTTCGAATCTGATCTCTTCTTCAGTATAAACAGCGTGGAGCTGAAGGAACACAGCATGTCAGGCAGATCAGAGGAATAGAAAAGTCGACGTTTCGGGTCGGGACACTTCCTCAGAACTGAACAGATACCTGAAACGTCGACTTTCCTACTCTTCTGATGATACCTGATCTGTTGTGTTCCTTCAGCTCGCACTGTTGACTCTGACTTCGGCATCTATAGTTATTGTATCTTCTTCAGCGAAAGAAGTTTAACACTCCTTCCTGTGAAAATATCAACAATTCAAAAATCAGTTCTCTGAATGACGGTGATTCATCAAGAAATTATTCAACTGAATGTGTTCATCAGCGCAGTAACACAAGCCAAAGTTACCACCTGCTTCAAGAAGACCACCATCATCGTATTACCTAAGAAAGCACATGCCTTTAACATGCCTCAGTGGCTACAGCCCAATGGTTCTGCTCTCCATGATCACGAAGTTCTTCGAAAGGCTGGTCATGGCGCATATTAACTCTCGACTCCGAGTCTGCCTCAATACTTTGCAATTTGCCTATGGAAGTAATACGTGCACTGCGACTGCCATTTCCCTCCACCTGCATTCATCTCTGGAACATCTGGACAACAAGATCATCTATGTCAAACTCCTGCTCATTGACTACTGCTCCGCCTTAAACACCACTACCCCTCCAGAATGATGTCAAAACTCAGAAAACTAGGCCTGGGGCTCCTTCTCTGCAACTGGATCTGACCTATGGGCTGCTCAAATTCATAACTTGAATGGGCTCCTGCAGTCATCACTGTGGCTGTATTAGCGACTAGGAAATTGTATGAAGGATGAATGTCAAAAAAAAGCGTTCAATTGTGCGAATTTAAATAGACTGAAAAAGGTCAAAGTCTGGTTGTTTGCTTGCAAATCTTTGAATAAGGCAGCGATAATGGGAACTGCAGATGCTGGAGAATCCAAGATAACAAAGAGTGGAGCTGGATGAACACAGCAGGCCAAGCAGCATCTCACCTTGTGCTCCTGAGATGCTGCTTGACATGCTGTGTTCATCCAGCTCCACACTTTGAATAAGGCAGGACTAGTTAACAAATCTGTCAGCTGATATCAATGCATGCGTGACTTTTTAATTGGCGACATGGCATACAAAGACCAGCCAAAGAAACTGTTCCAAAAATATCTCAGGTATGTTACTGTGCAGCATTCCAGGAGCAACTTTGAAGGGGGGATGCAAAAGAAATTGTAGAAGAGGAATCCAAAAAGTTTAAAATTGCACGGATGAACTGGAACAGAGAAAACTAAAAGACATTTGTTACGTGTTCAACAAAGTTTGACGAGACTAAATAAGGAGATAATATTTCCAATAACCGAAAGAACAATAACAAGAATTGATTGAAGGGACTTGATTACTTAAGAATATGCCTCCATACTTCAAAATTTCAGCTAAGGCCATATGATCATAAGAATTTAATAAGATCACGGACGATCTGACATTCCTCGCGACCACATTCCTGCCCATTCCACATAACCTTTGATCCCCTTCCTAATTAAGAGTCTATCTGTCTCAGCATTAAGTACTCACAGTGACTCTGCCTCCACAGCTTTCTGATGAATTTAAGTTATTAGATTCATTAATTTATTAGAAGAAATTGCCCTTCATCTCGATCTTAAACTTGCGCCACTTTTTTTCTGAAACTACGCCACGTGGTCCCAAGCATTCTTATGAGTGGAAACGTTCTCTCAGAAATTACCCTGTCAAACGTGAGAATCCAACATGTTCCAATGAGATCACCTCTCATTCTTCTAAATTGCAATGAATATAGTCCCAACGTGTTTAACCTTTGCTCGCAAGACAGTCCCTCCGTACTGGGAAGGATCCTATTGAACCTTTTCGAAACTGCCTCAAACAAAAGATTATATTTCCTTAAATAGGGGAGAAAAATTGCGAACAGTACTCTAGATGTCGTCACACGAACACCTCACAGAGATGCAGTAAGACTTGCCCACTCTTATACTTCAACGCCCTTGAAATTAGGGCCAATCTTTCACTGGCTTTCCGGATTTCCTGCTTCTCCGGTGTGCTAGCTTCTGTGTTTAGGCACAGGAACACGTTTCAGCTTTCTGTAGCTTTCTTCCCCCACATCCCTAGTTGAAATAATAGCTTGTGCTTTGTTCTCCCTTCCACAATGAACAAATTTACATTTAACCATAATATTCTCCGTTTTCCAAAATTTTGCCCATGTTCTTATTCTGTTAATATTGACTGTAAACTGGTTGTCCTACCCCTCTCTGATGAAGGGTCTAGGCCCGAAACGTCAGCTTTTGTGCTCCTGAGATGCTGCTGGGCCTGTTGTGTTCATCCAGCCTCACATTTTATTATCTTGTATTCTTCTCGCCACTTGCCTTTCCAACTATTTTTGTGCTTTCTGCAGTACATTTACTTCCTTCTTCCAAGTCGTTGATATATATTGTAAACATTTGCAGTGCCAGTACTGATCCCTGCAGAATACCATTGTTCATGTGTCACCGACACGGAAAGGAACTCTTCAATGCCGTCACTGTTTCGTGCCCATTAGTCAATTCTGTATCCCTGCCAATATATTACCTCTAACGATCGAATCTTTTGCCAGGTACCTTGCCCAAAGCCTTGTAATAGTTCAAATACAACAAGACAGCCCGAGGGCTGCCACTGGTTTATAAATTCCTTGTAGTAAAGCATTTTTATTTCATAAAATGGAATTTTATAGACTTGTTTTCCCGCCTTCAAAGTTTTGTGCGTATGCGCGCCCTGGTATTTCTCATGCTATACCCCCTTTTCTTAAAAAAAAGATGAGGTATAACATTTAGATTATATATTACTTTCCGACATGCTAAAAGGGTACATGATGCCTCTAATGCCAGTATCTCTTGCCGCAGTTTAGATTTGGGGTGTGGGAGGGTGTGAGAAAAGTATTCAAACTCTTCTCGGTGCAAACCATTCAAATCCTCTCGATCTAAATAGTGCTCTGTAGAATGTTAACAAGGTTCTCCATTTTCACAGCCTCCGCCCTTTGAAATAAAGGCCAACATTCCATTTACTTTCACTTTTATTTGCTAAAAATTATGTTTGTTTTTTTGGGATTCATGCACAAGGAACCACCAAACGCTCGTGTATTTCTGCCATCAATTCATTTTATTTCCCAAACGTAATGTGCATTCAAGTACTGAGTCATTAGTTTTGTATTGTTACCGTTTTATCCCCCGTTCGCACTATTTACTGCTGTTATTTGACTTGTTTTATTTATTGTCAACCTAAATACAGTGAACATTTTTGTTTACGAGCAGACATGCAATCATAGTAGGCATGGACATAGAGATCATAGGATGAAAAAAAAATGCTTAGAAGCTTATAGGTTAAGTCGCAGAGAGTTTGCGATAGTCCAGAACAAAATTAGCAAGATCAGCATTATTTGAAGTTAGACAGTCCATTCATCAATCTAATAATGGCTCGGAAGAAGCTGTTCCTGAACCTGCCGGTGCATGTACTCAAGCTTCTGCATCTTCTGCCTGACGGAAAAGTGTTTTTTTTTAGCAGGGCATTAGCGACGTGGGATGGACCGTTTGATGTTGGCCGACTTTCTGCGACAAAAAGCCATATAGTCAGAGTCCATGTATGGAAGGTTCATTTCTCTGATGGCCTGGGCTGTGCAGACAACCTTCTGTAATTTCTCAATTTTCAATTTTTAAAAATTTTTGCACGCCGTATCCTCTTTGCTTCCACTTTGGGTATCTATGCACACGGTTGCCTTGCAAGCAATCATTTGCGCTAGGTTCATAAGCCTCCAATTTACATCTTTCCCCCTTCCTCACTCTAAGTAGTTTAAAGACTTATCTATATCTCTCGTTATTGGATTTGCCAACACCCTCAGCCCAACATTCTTCAAATGGAGATCCATATCACCAGAATAGTTCCATTCTGCCCCAGTACTGGTTCTAGTGCCCACAAACTGACACTGAATCCACACACACCAATCTTTGAGCCACACATATAATTCCACGACTTTATTTACCCTATGTCTGATTGCCTGTGGCAAACTTCGCCCCACCTTTAGTAATGCACAACTCCTGGACCAAGTTCTTAATACTTACACATACGTCTCCTTGCAACGCTCCGAATACTTCCTTGCTGCAATGCTCCAGCGACACTCTGCAAGCTAGAACAACAGCGCCTCACTTTCCGCTTGGGGGACCTGCAGCTTTCAGGACTCAATATCGAGTTCAATAATTTTGACCTGTACACCTGCTTCTATAGCCGTTACCCATCCCTGACATGGGCTACTTTCAGAACAGCTAACCAATTTTCACATTATAATCGCTATTATCAGTTTGTCTTTCTTCCCAGCTCAGCATTATCCATCCCTTTCTCTGCCCAACGGGTGGTCTCTCTCGACTGAAAACAAAAACAAAATGCAGGAAATCACAGCGGTCAAGCGGCATGCATGGAGAGAGTAAGCTATATTTTCCAGCATGTTTTGTTTCAGTCTAGATTCCAGGATCTGCCGTAATTTTCTCCCGCCATGTAGTTCTCTCTCTCTGACTTTGTCTCCACCTATTATTTTAACTCCTTTCTCCCACCCCAACCCACACCCACTTTGCCGCCCCGAATCATCAATATATGTGCCATCTTCTGAAAGAGAGTCACAGGGCTCGAATTATTGACTGCGTTTTTTTGCACAGATGCTGCGAGCCCCACTCAGTTTCTACAGCTTTTTTTTTGCTTTTGCCTCGGTCATTCATTTAATTGCCGCTTGCCTGGGACGGCACTGCTCAAAGCATTTGATAAAACTTCCTGCGCGACACTATGAACACTGCAAAATAAATGTCGTCTTCACGCCACGTTGGAAATGCCTAGGATGGTGGGTAGATGGTATTCGTCTTTTATTTTGTGCAGTTAGTCAAATCGAACCCGCACACCCCTGGCCCCTCGAACGATCTTCTCTGTAGCCGTCACCGAAACGCACAATCTGATGATGACAAAATAATAAAATGTGAGGCTGGATGAACACAGCAGGCCAAGCAGCATCTCAGGAGCACAAAAGCTGACGTTTCGGGCCTAGACCCTTCATCAGAGAGGGGGATGGGGAGAGGGAACTGGAATAAATAGGGAGAGAATGGGAGGCGGACCGAAGATGGAGAGTAAAGAAGATAGGTGGAGAGAGTATAGGTGGGGAGGTAGGGAGGGGATAGGTCAGTCCAGGGAAGACGGACAGGTCAAGGAGGTGGGATGAGGTTAGTAGGTAGATGGGGGTGCGTCTTGGGGTGGGAGGGAGGGATGGGTGAGAGGAAGAAACGGTTAGGGAGGCAGAGACAGGTTGGACTGGTTTGGGGATGCAGTGGGTGGGGGGGAAGAGCTGGGCTGGTTGTGTGGTGCAGTGGGGGGAGGAGACGAACTGGGCTGGTTTAGGGATGCAGTAGGGGAAGGGGAGATTTTGAAACGGGTGAAGTCCACATTGATACCATTAGGCTGTAGGGTTCCCAGGCGGAATATGAGTTGCTGTTCCTGCAACCTTCGGGTGGCATCATTGTGGCAGTGCAGGAGGCCCATGATGGACATGTCATCTAGAGAATGGGAGGGGGAGTGGAAATGGTTTGCGACTGGGAGGTGCAGTTGTTTTTTGCGAACTGAGCGGAGGTGTTCTGCAAAGCGGTCCCCAAGCCTCCGCTTGGTTTCCCCAATGTAGAGGAAGCCGCACCGGGTACAGTGGATGCAATATACCACATTGGCAGATGTGCAGGTAAACCTCTGCTTAATGTGGAATGTCATCTTGGGGCCTGGGATAGGGGTGAGAGAGGAGGTGTGGGGGCAAGTGTAGCATTTCCTGCGGTTGCAGGGGAAGATGCCGGGTGTGGTGGGGTTGGAGGGCAGTGTGGAGCGAACAAGGGAGTCACGGAGAGAGTGATCTCTCCGGAAAGCTGACAGGGGTGGGGATGGCAAAATGTCTTGGGTGGTGGGGTCGGATTGTAGATGGCGGAAGTGTCGGAGGATGATGCGTTGTATCCGGAGGTTGGTAGGGTGGTGTGTGAGAACGAGGGGGATCCTCTTAGGTCGGTTGTGGCGGGGGCGGGGTGTGAGGGATGTGTTGCGGGAAATGCGGGAGACGGAGTCAAGGGCGTTCTCGATCACTGTGGGGGGAAAGTTGCGGTCATTAAGGAACTTGGACATCTGGGATGTGCGGGAGTGGAATGTCTTATCGTGGGAGCAGATGTGGCGTAGGCGGAGGAATTGGGAATAGGGGATGGAATTTTTGCAGTAGGGTGGGTGGGAGGAGGTGTATTCTAGGTAGCTGTGGGAGTCGGTCTCCCGTATTTCCCGCAACACATCCCTCACACCCCGCCCCCGCCACAACCGCCCCAAGAGGATCCCCCTCGTTCTCACACACCACCCTACCAACCTCCGGATACAACGCATCATCCTCCGACACTTTCGCCAGTTACAATCCGACCCCACCACCCAAGACATTTTTCCATCCCCACCCCTGTCTGCTTTCCGGAGAGACCACTCTCTCCGTGACTCCCTTGTTCGCTCCACACTGCCCTCCAACCCCACCACACCTGGCACCTTCCCCTGCAACCGCAGGAAATGCTACACTTGCCCCCACACCTCCTCCCTCACCCCTATCCCAGGCCCCAAGATGACATTCCACATTAAGCAGAGGTTCACCTGCACATCTTCCAATGTGGTATACTGCATCCACTGTACCCGGTGCGGCTTCCTCTACATTGGGGAAACCAAGCGGAGGCTTGGGGACCGCTTTGCAGAACACCTCCGCTCAGTTCGCAACAAACAACTGCACCTCCCAGTCGCAAACCATTTCCACTCCCCCTCCCATTCTTTAGATGACATGTCCATCATGGGCCTCCTGCACTGCCACAATGATGCCACCCGAAGGTTGCAGGAACAGCAACTCATATTCCGCCTGGGAACCCTGCAGCCTAATGGTATCAATGTGGACTTCACCCGTTTCAAAATCTCCCCTTCCCCTACTGCATCCCTAAACCAGCCCAGTTCGTCTCCTCCCCCCACTGCACAACACAACCAGCCCAGCTCTTCCCCCCCACCCACTGCATCCCCAAACCAGTCCAACCTGTCTCTGCCTCCCTAACCGTTTCTTCCTCTCACCCATCCCTCCCTCCCACCCCAAGCCGCACCCCCATCTACCTACTAACCTCATCCCACCTCCTTGACCTGTCCGTCTTCCCTGGACTGACCTATCCCCTCCCTACCTCCCCACCTATACTCTCTCCACCTATCTTCTTTACTCTCCATCTTCGGTCCGCCTCCCATTCTCTCCCTATTTATTCCAGTTCCCTCTCCCCATCCCCCTCTCTGATGAAGGGTCTAGGCCCGAAACGTCAGCTTTTGTGCTCCTGAGATGCTGCTTGGCCTGCTGTGTTCATCCAGCCTCACATTTTATTTTCTTGGAATTCTCCAGCATCTGCAGTTGCCATTATATCTGATGATGACGGTACTTTGACTTTTATTGTGAGCGACTGCAATCACTAAAACAAGTCATGTCAAGGAAATAGATCATACAACGTGTTCAAGCAGAGGGTTTGTAATCGAGAATGAGTTTAGACAGGAGAAAAGTGCAATGGAATCTCGGTCTCCACCTTCAGTGTCTCTCTCTCTCTCTCTCTCTCTCTGCGTCACTGCCGAATGAAATTGATAGCAGCGTTACATCCAAAACGCAACCGATTTAAACCAGGAAGTGCGGAATAGGACCATGGCTTCCAGGCGGCTAGTCAAAAGTTTGAGCGAGGAGGCAATTTGTCCCATTTGCCTGGATTTCTTCACCGAGCCGGTTATACTGGATTGTGGACACAACTTCTGCCGCTCCTGTATCACGCAGAGTTGGGGGAAAAAGGAGATAAACTCTTGCCCGGAATGTAGAGAGGAGTTTCCGGAAAGAAACTTGAGGGTAAATCGGGCCTTAGCGAATCTGGCCGAGAAATCTCGAAAATTAAACCTGGATCCGAAAGCGAAGGAAAACAAACTTCTTTGTGAGAAACATCAGAAAGAACTGAAGCTGTTTTGCGAAACTGACGAGAAACTGATCTGTCTGACTTGTAGAGATTCGCGGGAACACAAATCTCACAACTTCAGGACGACTGAAGAAGTTGTTCAAATCTATAAGGTAAAAGGATTTGATCATCTGATTGTTCTATCACATTTTCGCACGTTAACAGTTTAATTGTGTGATCTCTTCTCAACGCAGAGTCAGCTGGAATGTTCCTTGGATTCTCTCATCGAGAAGAAATCGGCAGTTCTAGAACTGGAACTCAAGCAGAAACGGAAGATTTCCGAAGTTAGGGTGAGGCTTCCCTGTGCTGAATTTCAGGGATTTGGAATAGTTTAATTCCTTTTATCGCAGGACATTAATGATGCTTCACATTTCATTTGGTAGGAACAGGCGAAGAGTCTGCAGACAACCATCACATCCGAGTTCACTAAAATGCACCAGATTCTCACTGAGAAAGAGCAGCGTATACTCAGAGATCTCAGGGAAGAAGAGGAGAGTATTCTAGAGCTAATGGAGAAAAACCTTCGAGAGATCCAGGAGAATTTAAATTCGCTTGAGGAGAAACTTCTTAAATTTCAGGAACAGATGGAGCAAACAGACGAGCAGATATTTCTGAAGGTGAGGGAATTGTATTTCAGCTTAATTCAGTAGAACGTCACAGTCACAAACGTACCATTGACAATTTTACAATAAACAAACTCCTGATCTAATTTATTTTTTTTATTTCTTGCAATCGATTCTTTTCTATTGTTTCTATTCTTATCTAGCCTGAGGTGGATCTGCTAGAACAGAAAGTGCTGGAGAAACTTAGCAACTTAGGCAGCATTAGTGGAGAGAGAAACAGATTAAGGCTGAGAGTCCAGCGTTACCCTACTTTGGGGCAAAAGCAGAAGTTGCTGGAAAAGCTGAGCAAGCCTGGCGGCATCTGTGGAGAAGAATCAGAGTAAACATCTTGTGTCCGGTGACCCTTTCTCAGAACTTTCTGACCTTAATATTTGAAAGTTGCATTTGAATCTCCTTCTACCACACCTTCCAGTTATCTTAAAATGTTGACTCCGAATAAAGACTCTTCTGCCAGAGGATGATTTTCATTATTCGTTCTATTAAAATTCTTCTTTACTGTTTGCTCTCAAGTCAAATTTGTACTGTTGAACTCCCTTATTCCTCTCCCTTTCTGCCTGGTCTGTCTGCACCCTCCTCAGTTCCCGAAGCGTTTTTTTTAAAATATAAAACCTAAGTTGAACGAAGACTCTAGTTAAGGCCCATTCAGCCGCTTAGAAAGTCCCAACAAAAGTTCTTTGTTACTGCGTGCTTCAAACCCATTACTACAATATAAAAGTCTATATCACATGCAATTTATTAGCCGTCCTGTTCATGCGGCTGTCGTCGCTTTTCAGCATTCAGTTTTTGTCATCTTCCCTCAGCATTTACTTTTTCCTCTGCGTTCAGTTTAATCCGATTCACTCGTGCATCCATTTACTGCGTTCTGCAACTATTCTCCGATAATGCCACGTTTCATGTTGCCCGCAATTGAGACAAACAAATGTGTCCGTGAATCCAAGTTAGCTATGTTTTCAAATAAACCCGTTGGACTATAGCCCGGTGTCGTGTGATTTCTGACCTTGTCCACCCCAGTCCAACACCGGCGCCTCCACATCATGGCTATTAATACGAGCAGTTATAATTTGGTTCTAAATGCCAACGGTCGTAAGAATTCAGCATATCATTAATTGGTTTCAAACATAGTAAGAACTGCAGATGCTGGAGAATCTGAGATAACAAGGTGTAGAGCTGGATGAACACAGCAGGCCAAGCTGTACCAGAAGAGCAGGTAGGCTAACGTTTCGGGCCTAGACGAAACCTTTCTGTAAAAGGGTCGAGGCCCGAAACATTAGCCTTCCTGCTCCTCTGGTGTTGCTTGGCCTGCTGTGTTGATTCAGCTCTACTTGTTATCTCTTACCATTTATTGGCCATGGTTCGGGTGCATTCTCTGCTGTCAACTCAGATTTATGTTTTATTTATTTCAGGGGGAAGCTTGGCAGAAGAGAAGGTAGGACGTGGTCCGTGCTTAAAGCTGTAAATATTTCGAATAAAAAAGCTTGGATGGTTGTTTTGTCCAATCTATTAAAAATGACTGTTAATTGCTTACAGAATCAGTGAAGACGTACGCTTGGTCTCAGTAACAGGTGGCACCCTCTCCATCGGAAAATTCAAGTGCCCATTGCAATACATTGCGTGGCGAGAAATGATAGGCAACATAAACCCTGGTAAAATTCTTAAATATGTCTTCCTGATTTATAAAAGGCGAAATCACCTCCGAGTCCTCAGATTAAATGGCTAGGGTTCCTTCACGCCGTACTTCTTTAAAACCTACCCTATGATATCAATGGCAGACATTCTCACTTCAACTCCAGTTCAGCTGTTTCGTAGCGCCGCAGTCATTGCTTTACTGAGGTCATGAGGCAGTGGCCCTGGTAGACTCCAAACTAAATGTCTGTGACCAGGTTATTCATTTGCAAGTGACACGAGAGCACTGTTGATGTTCACTTCTATTGTTTTACTTATGCTGGAGAGTAGGCTGATATGGTGGAAATTGGGTGGGTTAGAGTTATCGTGTCCTTTGTGAACAGGAGGCATCTGGAAAATGTTCCACATTATCAGTTAGATGCCAGTGTGTTAATCATATTGGAATAACTTGGTTAGGGGCATGATTAGAGCTGATCACAAATCTTCAGCATTAATTGGTAACTTTGAGAAAGTAAATCATTTTACATTGCAAACAATATCAATTTGAATTTGAATTCATGGAATCCAATGCTGAGTGATATGAGCTAACTCACTACCACCTAAAATAGCCAAAGACAAATCAGTCAATGATTCCAATTTGGCTCTAACACTATTTTAAGGTCAGAGGGGTAAAGTTTAAAGAACATGCATAAAGAAAGTTGATTTTTTTACACAGAGGGCATTAGGTGCGTGCAATGCACAGCCAGAGGTGGTGGTGGAAGCAGACATAGTAAACTACAAGACAAATTTAGACAGACACATGAACAGGCAGAGAATAGAGAGATATGGACCACATGCGGGTAGATGGGAATAGTTTAGAATATCATCATGACCAATGCAGACAAGAAGTTGTAGGAATGGCCTGTTGCTATGCTGTACTTTTCTGTGTACTTGTACAACTTGGAGGCACCAAATGTAGCAGCAGGCTAGATTGTAGTGATCCTCTCAGTCCCTGAAAAGATGGTGGAAGCAGCTTCCCTAAGAACTAGGATGTAGAATTGACCATCGATGCAGCACAATTATTGGAGTTGGTTTGTCAGGGGGAGTCAATGTCTGACAGGATTCTGGATGTAAGTTTGCTCACTGAGCTGGAAGGTTAGTTTTCAGACGTTTCACCATCCTAGGTAACATCATCAGTGAGCCTCCGGTGAAGCACTGGTGTTATGTCCTGCTTTCTATTTATATGTTTAGGTTTCCTTGGGTTGGTGATGTCATTTCCTGTGTTGGTGATGTCATTTCCTGTTCTTTTTCTCAGAGGGTGGTAGATGGGCTCCAAATCTATGTATTTGTTGATGGAGCTCCGGTTGGAATGCCGTGCTTCTAGGAATTCTCGTGCGTGTCTCTGTTTGGCTTGTCCTAGGATGGATGTGTTGTCCCAATCAAAGTAGTGGCCTTCCTCATCTGTATATAAGGATACTAGTGATAGTGGGTCATGTCTTTTTGTGGCTAGTTGATGTTCGTGTATCCTGGTGGCTAGCTTTCTGACTGTTTGTCCAATATAGTGTTTGTCACAGTTCTTGCAAGGTATTTTGTAAATGACGTTTGTTTTGCTTGTTGTCTGTATAGGGTCTTTTACGTTCATTAGCTCCTGTTTTAGTGTTTTGGTGGGTTTGTGGGCAACCATGATGCCAAGAGGTCTGAGTAGTCTGGCAGTCATTTCTGAGATGTCTTTGATGTAGGGGAGAGTGGTACTGGTTTTTGGGCACGTCTTGTCTGTTTGGGTTTGTTGCTGAGAAATCGGCAGACTGTGTTCATTGGGTACCCGTTCTTTTTGGATATGCTGTATAGGAGATTTTCTTCTGCTCTTCGTAGTTCCTGTGTGCTGCTCTGACAGGATTAATCAGGTCTTGAGTAGGTGACTAACTGTGTGAATGAGGGTATTAGATTGGATGTAATGCACATGGACTTTGATAAGGCTTTTGACAAGGTCTCCAATGGGAGACAGATTAAAAAGTTAATAGCCTATCGGATCCAGGGCAAACAGCAAACTGAATCTAAAAATTGCCTGGTGGCAAGAAATAGAGGGTAATGGACAAAGATTGTTGTTTGTGAATCCTAGTCAGTGTCCAATGGCATACTACACATTTTGTCATTGAGTCCCTTGCTACCTGTATTCTAATTATCTACTTGCATGCAGGAGGTTTGATCACAGTAAGCTCACAGGCACATGAACAAGCAGGTGGTATATATTGAGGATGAAAGCCTTCGACTAGAAGACGATTGACGCAGACTGGTCAGGTTGCAGTTCAGTGATGAATATAATCCTGAACAGTAATGTGGTGCATTTTGTGTGGAAGAATAACGAAAGGGCATGACAAATTTTAGACCCTAAGGTGTAACAAAAACTTCAGAGGGACTTCAGTGTGC
This sequence comes from Stegostoma tigrinum, assembly GCF_030684315.1. Lineage (NCBI taxonomy): Eukaryota > Metazoa > Chordata > Chondrichthyes > Orectolobiformes > Stegostomatidae > Stegostoma > Stegostoma tigrinum. The sequence continues at coordinate 21,394,539 of NC_081387.1, forward strand.
ACATCCACTGATCCTCCAAGGCAACATACAGGCAGAAAAGGGAATGGAATACTAGTCTTTATTAGGAAAGGAATTGAATATAAGGGCAAAAAACATTATGATGGAACTGTTCAAGAAATTAATTCGGCCACAGCTGCAGCACTGTATGCAGTTCTATTTGCCAGATGACAGTATGGATGTGCTTGCTCTAGAGAGGATACAGAGGCCTAAGCTGGAGCAATTCAGTTAAGATTTACTACCTGCACCAAGTTTATTTGCCTAGGAGCAGGAAAAGGGGAACCTGGAAGTACACAACATTATGAGGGAAACAGAATGTTTCAGAGGAAGAAAGTACTCCCCTCACTAGAGGGGTCAATGACCAGGGGTCATAGATTTATGGTAAAGGAGAGGCGATTTATGTGGAATTTATGGAAGATTCATTCTCACCCAGTTGGCGATGGGTATCCCAAACTTACTGATTGATGGGTTGTTGGAGGCAGGAAATACCATACCATTTCAGTAGTATTTGGATAATCACTTGAAGTGCCATAGCTTACATGATTATTGGTGAAGTGGTGGAAAATAGTACTAGATTAGATAAATTCCTGATGACTAGCGAGGATGTAATAGGCCAAAGGTTTTATGTCCATCCTGTAACTCAATGACCCTATGAAATTGACTATGTTTCATAAATCAAGGATCAGTCAATTGGCAACTTCACAAAATTAAAAAATGTCACAAACAAATGACAGTTCAAACAGTTTATTTTTTTCAAATGCTCAGTAGAGTTTCTTTCCAACTTCACCCAGTTACTTGCCTTTCCCTTTTCCTGCTGCAGTGTTCTTTTGCTCTCACTCTCTCTTGTTCTCAGTGATTTATCTAATGGCACTGTGTCCACTGCTGTGTTATGTCACGTCTGGAAACAACATGATCTCCACAATATATATCATCAAGTGACAACAAAATCTAGTAACAACACATAAAATGTCTTTGAAAATAAACAAAAATTGTTTGAATAAATTGTAATACAAAACTAAGTCACTGCTTGTGTTTTCTGATTCTCCCCCAGTTCCAGCCTCTCTGACTCTGGATCCAAACACAGCAAATTCCTGGCTCATCCTGTCTGAGGACCGGACCAGTGTGAGATTTGGAGACAAACGCCAACGGCTCTCTAACACCCCTCAGAGATTTGATCCTTGGCCCTGTGTCTTGGGATCAGAGGGATTCACATCAGGGAGACATTACTGGGAGGTGAAGGTGGGGAACAAACCTTGGTGGCGCCTTGGAGTGGCTCAAGAGTCTGTTAACAGAAAATGGATATTCCATCCAACCCCGGAGATTGGATACTGGATAATTTGTCTGGATAAAGAAAAAGGCTATGTGGCTGCCACCTCTCCCTCTGATACTCCAGTCAATCAGTGTGGAAATCCACAGAAAATTGGGGTTTATTTGGATTATGAGGGAGGACAGGTGTCATTTTACAATGCAGACAATATGTTCCATCTCCATACTTTTACCCACACTTTCACTGAGAAAATCTTTCCCTTTTTCCATCCAGGAGCAAACGATGACCGAAAAAACTCCACCCCACTGACAATCTGTGGAATTAAAGGGCACTGACAGTTCTGTCCCATAATTTTGCATCATCACCCTTTCTCCTACAAGTTGTAAGTTGATAGGTGTTGAACACAGTCACTGGTGGTGCAGCTAGTTACAACATTTACTGAGATCAAAACCAGTATAATTAAATAAACAAGTTTTGCTGAGGTTAAAAAAATTGTTTTGTAACTTGTGACAACTGGTCCAGGGGTTCCTGAAGTAAACAAAAATCATAAAAATATAAACAATCATGAAGATGCAGCGAAAATGAAAATTTAAATCAACTCCAGTTGGGGCTTTAAAGGAAAAGAAAGCAATGAACAACAACTGGGGCAAAATGGAATATCAGTGGGACAGAAATGACATATTAGTTCATCCATAACACGGCTGACAGAGTAATTTCCAAGTGAAGTAAAATGTAAAAAAGAAACCAAAATAAAGGTGGAAATAAATTAGAGTAATTGAGAGTATCAGAAAAACAGCAAAGCACAGTGTGGGAAAAGGTCTGGAATGCAAAGTGGTGAATAAGGGTCCTGTTGCGGTCCCATCCATTAACAATACCTAGGAAGTTAAAGCAGTTGACTTCCTTGAAGGATGCAATTTTCACAAGCAGTTATTGGATCAGACTCAGTGTATTCAAAGACACTGTAAATAGGAAAAATAGAAAATCACAGACAATTTATATTCTTCCAACCCCACTCAGATACACAATCATACCAGAAGTACAGCAGAGTTCAAAATATTGCACTCTTGTTTAAGAAGAGGTGCAAGGATAAATCAGTAATCATAGCTTGTTTAGTTTAACTTGATGATGGGAAAGATGACAAAATAATAAATTAAGATGTATTTAATATACACTTATATGAATGCAATATAATTAATAAAAGGCAGGAAGGACTTGCTAGAGACCAATTTAATTAGTTTCTTTGAGCTTATTGAAACGTTATTATTATTCATTCACAGGATGAGGGCATCGCTGGTTAGGTCATAATTCATTGCCCATCCCTAATTTTGTAGACAGCAGTGAGAAGTCAATGACATCACTTTGGGTCTGGAGTTGCATGTGGACCAGACCAGGTAAGGATTGCATTTTCCTTACCTAAAGGGCATTGAACCAGGTGGGCTTTTTATGACAATCTAAAATTGATTCATTGTCATCATTCGACTCTTGATTACAGGTTGTTATTAAGTCAAATTTCAGCATCTGCCAGATCCCCAAAACATTACCCGAATCTCTGGATTAACAGCTCAGCAATCATACAACAGGGCTGTCACCTCCAGTCAAAGTAATGAAGTTGCTGAGGGCAATGCAATGGACACAATAAACCTGAAATTCTAAAGACATTTGATAAAGTACCACATGATAGGCTTGTTAGAAAATTTAGCTTATGAAATAAAGAGGACAAGAACATTATGGATAGAAAATTCTATGAGTGATGGGAATGTAATGGTAAATAGTAGCTTTTTGGACCTTTGGAAGATCTAGTGTGATAAGGTGGCAGCATTAGTTCTCCTATATATCTCCTGAAATTTATTAGTGACCGATATTTGGATACACTGAACAAAATTTCTAAATTTGCAGATGACACAACAAATGCAATTATTGAAAAATATAATGATAGTGATAGGATTCATGGGAGCATAGACAAATTGCTATTGTATGGGTGGATAAGTGGCAGATGAAATGTAATATGTAGGTAGGTGAATTGAAACAATTTAAAAATAAAGAGTAGTGATGTGAAAATTGTGTAACATTTTGAAGGGGTTGCAGGAAGAGAGAGATTCAAAAACACAAATGAATGAAGGAAGCAGGGAGGGTTAATCAGGAACCAAACTCAGAGTATGATAGGTTGAACAGTTCTGGCCTCAACACTTTATGAAGGATGTCAACATACATAGGAATTAGGAGGAGGAGGCAATTCAGCCTCTCGAACCTGATCAGTCATTTAAATTTACAATGGCTGGTGTCATGTCGGCCTCAACTCCACTTTCCTGTACACTTTCCATAAACCATCAACCCCTAATGAATTAAAAATCTGTCCATCTCCTCCTTAAATTTACACAATCTCCCTGCATACACCCCTGGGGAAGTGTACTCCACAGATTCAAGATCCTTTGAGAGGAGAAATTTCTCTTTCTCTGTTTGATACTTGCTAGCCCTTATCCTAAAACTATGACCTCTCCTTCTTGATTCCCCACAAGGAAACATCCCCTCTTCATCTACTTCATCAGTTCCCTTCAGTATCTCGCATACCTGTAATAAACAGAGTATAGAAAAGAGTCACCAGGATGGTTCAAAGGTTGAAGAACCAATGATACATAATAAGACCGGAAAAGTTGGGACTTTCTCTTGGAGAGCAAATTTTATACTATTGTTCAAGATCACGAATGAACCCGCAAAAAGTAAACAGACAGGCATGGTTTCTGATAGCATCAAGGTCAAAAATCCAGTGCACTGATTTAAGTTGTATGGCGTAAAAGCAAAAATTGAGAGATCGGGAATTAACTATCTGAGAGTGTGGCAGATGCAGATTCAATAATGGTTTTCAAAATGTACAGGATATTAATCTGAAAATAAAGCATGCAGGGTTACAGGAAAATAGTGGGGCTAGTTGTGTTACTCTTGCAGGTGGCCAGCAATAAGATAACAGACCAAATGGCTGTTTTCAGTGCAGCAGCCAGTCTATGTTTCTATGACAAGAAATAGGAAAAGCACGAGAAGTGACAATATATTTTAACATGAAGCTTCTTCATTTTAATTCAATCTGGAGAATAGGAGTCGGGGTTGGGGGCGGGGTAAGAGAAGAAATAAATAGGCAGTCAGCTGTAGAGGGGACTAACTGGATAGAATGAGGTGTGAATACAGGAACCCAGGAACCTTCCTGTCTTTAATGTCACTGTGCAGGTGGAAGGTAGCATGATATTGCTTTGTCAAGAATTAGAGCAATAGTTCTGCTGCCAAGTGCTGATGTTCAATTATATTATGGGAACATCACTTTATAAGAATGAATGCATCTAATCTTCGTTCTTCAAAGTCAAAGCACTTGAGAAAATCAGCAGGTCTTTCAGCATCTTGTGGAGAAACAAAATTAATATTTCAAGTTTGACATGATTTTTCTTCAAAGTTGAAGTAAGAAGAATTGTAGATAACAAAGCGTGAAGCTGGATGAACACAGCAGGCCAAGCAACATCTCAGGAGCACAAAAGCACAAGAGCTGAGCTCTCTGATGAAGGGTCTAGGCCCAAAACATCAGCTTTTGTGCTCCTGAGATGCTGCTTGGCCTGCAGTGTTCATCCAGCTTCACACTTTGTTATCTTGGATTCTCCAGTATCTGCAGTTCCCATTATCTCTAAGAAGAATTGGGATGGGTTTTATTCTGTTATCAATTTTCAGTAATCTTATTTAACAAGTACCAAATCAAATAAAATTTTGGAGAAGGTGCTCTAGTGGTGTTAACATAGGACTGAATGGCAAAGTTTTATATCACACAAGGAAAACACACCACCTTTCTCTGTTAACTCTTTAAATTCATATTCAATCTAATTCAAATCCTAACGATCCTGTTTTTTTTCACTTTTTAGCATGATAACCTATTGCCTTTTCTATGTTCGCACGGAACATACTCCTACCTTTCAGTTACTATCTTCAAGATCATAGATCACATGATTTAACTGTACAATGATATTAAATCTCACTTCTTTAGTTACCAATCTATTTGGATTTCAGTCTTTGAAGGCAGTGGTTCCCCACCACCTTCAAAGGGCAAACAGGGATGATGAGTAAGAAGTGATAGGCCAGACAGTGATGGTCAATTGCTAAGAATGAATAGAAAAACAAGCATGCAGAAGAAAACAATATCTATTTAATTGCCCTGTGATAATCTATCCATTTATATGTCTATAATGCCCTCACTATATTTGCGAGGGAGAACAATGTTCACAACTCCACTTTTTACAAATAATTGAAGGCCATGAATTCCCTTCTTTCACCTACCTACCTACCCCATCATACCCTGTCCTTCCTGCTGGAAATTGGGGTCCCTTTAAAACTGAACATTTCTGAAACCTCATAATAGTTGCTTTTATGGTAGCTAACCTTTCTCAGGCATAAACACATTTTATAAATTCAGGAGCAAACGAAAATGGAAGAAAGGTTGCACTAACTGCAGCATCAGATGTCATAATGCTCCAATGAATTGATATCTAAAATTTATATCATGTCACAGGTACCCTTCATTTTATGCTGTATTTGGGAAACTAAGATTTCTTAGAAACAATTAAAAATAACCTTAAGATGAAGATGGGCAGGGAGGAGCATTTATCCAAATGTTATGAGCAGTTGAGTAGCAGGAAGTGAAGGGTACAGGACGTGATCAAGGGTACAACCATTGCCTTCTTGGGAGAAGGTGAGGTGCTTTCCTATATTAGTCTTTGGTAAAAGCCTAAGCCTGTTAACCATCAGAGATGAATACACCACCAACTCATATCAGAGGGGCTCCCCATTTTTGCATTTATACTTTATGAATGACTTTGGAATTGCTAAATTCTCCATTGTTGGAGGTCATATATTTCCTTCCTTTGACTAATTCAATGATACAATACATTTGACCCTATTTCTTAACAAAATCTGGCTTTTGTTTTACAAACTGTTGACTGTCTTTATAAAATGTACCACCTACCAAAATCTAACAAATGGTCTTCAAAATTCTCTGCACAAGATGTAGGTACAGTTAGATTGAAATTTGAGAAGCAACAGACTAAATATGCATGGGATATCTCTTAAATGAATTCAGGAACTATAATAATTTTGGCAGATCCGTGGGAATGATTGACAGAGTTTGTTATTAAAAACAAAAACTGGAGGGCTGAGCAAAAGAAGTACTGGAGTGATCCTGGCACATGACAGAGGTTATGATTCTATAAAAGATTTTCAAAAGGTTAAGAAGGGTAAAAAATAAGCTAAAAAGCACTCTAGACTAAACAGCTTATTCTGGACATAATGCCTCTAACAGTAAAAATACAAGCAGGAGTAGACAGTGAAGAAGGTTATCTCAGTAAAATGGGGCCTTGATTAGTTGGACAAGTAGGCCATTGAGTGGTGGATGCAGTTTAATTTAAATGAATGTGAGGTGTTGCATTTTGGTAAGGAAAATCAGGGCAGGAGTTATACACTTGGCAGAAGGGTCCTGGTGAGTGCTGCTGAATGAAGGGGTACAGTTGCATAATTCCTTGTAAGTTGAGTTGCATGAGAACAAGGTGGTGAAGGCAGCGTTTGTATGGAATCAGCTGTCAGAAGAAGTGGACGAGGCAAGTACAATTACAACATTGAAAAGGCATCTCAATAGATATATGAATTGGAGGATTTATAGGGATTCTGGCCAAATGGGACTAGATTTATTTAGGATATCCGGTTAGCATGGACAAGTTGGATCAACGGGTCTGTTTCTGTACTGTACATCTCTATGACTCTAATAGTCTAGTGATAATATGACTAGGCCATTGCTTTCCCCCAAATTGTTTCTGAATCTAGGAGGCACAAAATAACTTGATACAGTTTGCAAATTCAAGCAGTTAAAAAGGGAAACTTTCAATAAAGTTAAGGGGCAAATTGAAAATTATGAATTTTAAAACAAAATGCCAATGAAAACTGCGGATATAATTTTAATTTGTACAGATGAAAAGGAATGATAAATTCAGGATGACATTAATTGAGCCCAACAACACTGCTGAGGCTTTGCAACAAAGAAATCCAAGTAGTGAGGTTGACACAAAATTGGTCAGTGCATTGAGTATAGGAGTTGGGAGGTCATGTTGCAGCTATACAATGCATTGGTAAGGCCATTTTTGGAACTTTTGTATTTCTTTGCGGGATGTGGGCATCCCCGGCCGGCCACAATTTCTTGCCCATCCCTGACTGCTTTGTGAAGGTAGTGGTGATCTGCCTTCTTGAAACATTGCAGTTCACCAGCTGCAAGTTGACCCACAATGCCAGTAGTGAGGGAATTCCAGGATTTTGACCCTGTGACAGTGAAGGAATGGTGATATATTTTCAAGTCAGGATGGTAAGTGGCTTGGAGGGAATTTGGAGGTGGTGGTGTTCCAATATGTCTGCTGCCCTTGACCTTCTAGATGGAAGTAGTCATGGGTTTGGAAGGTGCTGTCTGAGGATCTTTAGTGAATTTCTGCACTGCATCTTGTAGATAGTACAGACTGCTTCTACTGGGCATCAGTGGCAGAGGGAGTGGATGTTTGTGAATGTGGTGCCAATCAAGCAGGCTGCTTTGTTCTGGATGGTGTCAAGCTTCTTGACTGCTTTCAGGGCTGCACTCACTCAGGCAAGCAGAGTATTCCATCACACTCCTGCCTTGTGCCTTATAGATGGTGAACACTTTAAGGAGTCACAAGGTGAGGTACTCACCACAGTATTCAGACCTGCTCTTGTCGGCACAATGTTTATGTGGTGAGTCTCTTATTGGAGATGGTCATAGCTTGGCATTTGTGTGGTGTGAATGTCACTTGTCAGCCCAAGTCTAAATATTGTCCACATCTTGTTGTATTTGAACATGGACTACTTCGGTATCTGAGGATTCAAGAATGGTGTTAAACATTGTTTAATCATTGCCAAACAACCACACTTCTGACCTTATGAGGGAGGAATTGTCATTGATGAAGCAGCTGAAGATGGTTTGGTCAAGGATACTACCCTGAGGAACTCCTGCAGTGATGTCCTGGAGCTGAGATGATTGACATCCACCAACCACAACCATCTTCCTGCGTGTCAGATATGATTCCAACCGCTGGAAAGCATGTCCCCTGATATCCAGTGATTTGAGTGCAGCCTTGATGTAAAGGGCTGTCACTCTCAACTCACCTCTGGAATTCAGCTATTTTGTCTTTGCTTGGACCAAGGCTGTAATGAGGTCAGGAGCTGAGTAGCCCTGACAGAACACAAACTGTGCATCATTGAGCAAGTTATCACAGAGCAGATGCTGTTTGATAGCACTGTTGATAATGCCTTCCATCACAATGAATACTGTATTCAATTCTGGTCTCCCTGCTATATGAAAATTGTTGCTAAACTTGAAAGGGTTCAGAAGAGATTTGCAAGGATGTTGCCAGGGTTGGAGGGTTTGAGCTATAGGGAGAGGTCGAATAGGCTGAGGCTATTTTTCCTGGTCCGTCAGAAGCAGAGGGGTGACTTTATGCAACTGTATAAAATCTTGAGGGGCATGAATAGATTGGATAGTCAAGGAGTTTCCCCCAGTGTTGGGGAGTCTAAAATTAAAGAGTATTGGTTTAAGGTGAGAGGGAAAAGATTTAACAGGTAACCAGGAGCAAATTTTACATGCTGAGGGTGGTGTGTGTATGGAATCAGCTGCCAGAGGAAGTGGAGGAGGCTGGTACAATTACAACATTTAAAAGGCATCTGTATGGATATAGCAACAGGAAGGGTTTAGAGGGACTCAGGCCAAATGCTGGCAAATGAGATTAGATTAAGTTAGGATATCTGGTTCGCATGGATGAGTTGGACCATAAGGTCTTGTTTCTGTGCTGTACACTCTAAGACTGTGATGGAGGGAGTGAGTGAGGAAGATGTGTGAATAAAGGAACAAGCCCCTGAGTTGGATGACCAGCTACAATCATATTGAATGGTGGATCAGGCTAAAGGGCCAAAAGACCTACTCCTACTCCTTTTTTAGAATATTTCTCCCCCTCCCTCATTTTTCCTGCTACTCACCTCCTTACAAAAATGATGTTGCTGGAAAAACTCAGCAGATTTGGCAGCATCTGTGATGGAAAAAAACAGAGTTAATGTTTTGGGTCCGGTGACCCTTCCTCAGGATCCTCCTCCTTCCCCTCTCTTGCTTATACCTTCCTATGCACTGCACCATTTCCTCCTCCCTAACTCTGCTTCTCTTTTTGCTTGTCCCACTCATATATTCCCACTTCCTCTGTTTCATGATGCCTCCTCCGTCCTTCATCTCTTCTTCCACCCCTCAGTCCCTAATTCTATGCCTCTCCCCTCTGCTCTTAACCTCCCCTCCCATAATGCCCTCCACCCTCCCACAATATCCTCCCACTTCCGCTGGACACACTTCCTTTTGCTTCTCCTCCCAATTGTGATCACCTTCCCCTCCTTCCACCAACTCTCCCTCAGATCCCCTCTCTCTCCCTTTTCCACTCCTGTTCCCCTACACTCCCTGCTTTGTTTTCTTCTCCCTCAACTCCATCTCCACCCCCTTACTCTCCATTTCCTGACTACGCCCTCTCTCTCTCTCCACAACCCTTGTCCATCCCCGACCCTCCTCCTTTTCCCACCTCCTCTCCATGATTCGCTTTCTTCTTCACTCCCTTTCATTTCCTCTTTTTACTCCATCCCCTCGTTTCCTCCCCTTGCTCTCTCCCTCCCCTCATCGGTCCGTCAATCGTTCATTCCCTTCCTCACTCTCTCACTCCTTTCTTCTCTCCTTCCCCTTTTGCTCCCCCTCTTCCTCATTCCCTCCCTTTCTCGTCTTATCCCTGTGACAATAAAGTTAATTCATTCCTCCCTCCCAAAGTTCCTCCCTTTCTTCTGTCCGTCCCGTTCCCACTGGGCCCTCCCTACACCCGTCCGAGTCTTCCTCCCTTCTTCCTCCCCCCTCTCTTCCTCCCCCCCCGCTCCCGTCTTCCTCCCCCCCCGCTCCCCTCTTCCTCCCCCACCTCTCTTCCTCCCCCTGCTCCCCTCTTCCTCCCCCCAGCTCCCCTCTTCCTCCCCCCCGCTCCCCTCTTCCTCCCCCACCTCTCTTCCTCCCCCCGCTCCCCCTTCCTCCCCCCCGCTCCCCTCTTTCTCCCCCCCGCTCCCCTCTTTCTCCCCCCCGCTCCCCTCTTTCTCCCCCCCGCTCCCCTCTTTCTCCCCCCCGCTCCCCTCTTCCTCCTCCCGCTCCCCTCTTTCTCCCCCCCGCTCCCCTCTTCCTCCTCCCGCTCCCCTCTTTCTCCCCCCCGCTCCCCTCTTCCTCCTCCCGCTCCCCTCTTTCTCCCCCCCGCTCCCCTCTTCCTCCTCCCGCTCCCCTCTTTCTCCCCCCCGCTCCCCTCTTCCTCCTCCCGCTCCCCTCTTTCTCCCCCCCGCTCCCCTCTTCCTCCTCCCGCTCCCCTCTTCCTCCCCCCCGCTCCCCTCTTCCTCCCCCCCGCTCCCCTCTTCCTCCCCCCCGCTCCCCTCTTCCTCCCCCCCGCTCCCCTCTTCCTCCTCCCGCTCCCCTCTTCCTCCTCCCGCTCCCCTCTTCCTCCCCCCCGCTCCCCTCTTCCTCCCCCCCGCTCCCCTCTTCCTCCCCCCCGCTCCCCTCTTCCTCCCCCCCGCTCCCCTCTTCCTCCTCCCGCTCCCCTCTTCCTCCTCCCGCTCCCCTCTTCCTCCTCCCGCTCCCCTCTTCCTCCTCCCGCTCCCCTCTTTCTCCCCCCCGCTCCCCTCTTCCTCCCCCCCGCTCCCCTCTTTCTCCCCCCCGCTCCCCTCTTTCTCCCCCCCGCTCCCCTCTTCCTCCCCCCCGCTCCCCTCTTCCTCCCCCCCGCTCCCCTCTTCCTCCCCCCCGCTCCCCTCTTTCTCCCCCCCGCTCCCCTCTTCCTCCCCCCCGCTCCCCTCTTCCTCCTCCCGCTCCCCTCCTCATCCCCCGCCCCCCGCTCCCCTCCTCATCCCCCGCCCCCCGCTCCCCTCCTCATCCCCCGCCCCCCGCTCCCCTCCTCATCCCCCGCCCCCCGCTCCCCTCCTCATCCCCCGCCCCCCGCTCCCCTCCTCATCCCCCGCCCCCCGCTCCCCTCCTCCTCTTCCCCTTCCTACCTCGCTCCCATCTTTTCCCCTCCTCTCCCACCTACGTCTCCCTCCCCCTCCTGTTACACCCTCCTCCTTCACCTCACCCCCACCACACTCTCTTGCACGCCCTCCCGCTCTACCTCCATTCTCAAGGCCTCACTGCTCAGCAGGATTTCGGTGAAGAAGCGACTCTCCAGCTCGTTCACTAGGTCCGTTGTCATGACGGCTGCGGTTCGACCAAGCGAAGAAGAACCACGAGTTTTCAACAATAAACTTCAGAGTACGAATCGAAGCAACGATTCCTCTGCACCAACACAAATCTCAGCTCAACCCCAGCTCACTGCTGAGGTCGGACACCTAACAGACGCTCCGAAACCTGCCCCCCTTTCTGAGTGACATGACAACAGCCAATCGCTTTACGCACTTCCAGGGAAACTACGCCCATCGATCTGGGTGACCGGGTTAAGGACCAATTTACATCGCTTTCGGCCTGGAGCCCACCGGCCAGCCACTAACTGACGGTTTCATTGGCCAATCCATTTCACCAGTGTGCGCAAACCGACAGCACTCACTCTGAGTGACAGATAGTGCAGCCAATCGCACCTCACTCTCTCAGAATGACCAATACACTGGTCATTTGAGATAACAAGGTGCAGAGCTGGATGAACACAGCAGGCCAAGCTGCATCAGAACGGACTAAGCCCGAAACATCAGCCTTCCTGCTCCTCTGACGCTGTTTGGCCTGCTGTGTTCATCCAGCTCTGCACCTTGTTATCTCGGATTCTCCAGCATCTGCAGATTATCACTGAGGGCTAATACAAAATTCGAATGTTTACTGAGTGATTCACATCAGATGAAGAGAACATTCAGCCCATCAGATCTCTTCAAGAACAATTCACTCAGTCCGACTCGTGTGCTGTCAAATTTGTTTTTCTCCTTTGATAGATTTCCCATAACTTCCTTATTTTATAGATTTTTTTCAAGACTTTAATTCTGTACTGTTAACCATTCTTAGCCTTCTTTGCCATCTGTAAATATTTGAAGACATATGCGCCCCAAGCCCCTGGCCCCTCCAATGCGTCCCCGTTCTTGGATCTTCCGCTAATGTTGTATCTGCTGGAAGGCCAGTTTTTTTGATGCAGAGTGATGCCAACAGCATGGTTTAAATTCCTGCACCGACTGAGGTTACCATGTAGGATTCTCCTCCTCAACCTCTTCCTCTACCTGCGGTGTGGCGACCCCAGCTTGAATCAGTTGTCTGTCCCTTGTGACAAAGCAGCCCTATGGTCTGGTGTGGCTATGGTGACTTCATCTTTACCTTCAACATTTCTGTTGAAATGATTAACGTTTCGCTTCCCTGCGTGAATGTTACTGACTACAGGTATATCAAACTAACCCTATGTCCTTAAGATGCCCATTAATATTCACCTGACAGTTTACGCTGCTTCCAAATTTTGTGCCACTTCTAGATCTGAAATTCAACCCAGTCAGGTCATGAACACTGCATATCTCCAAATCACAATGTATCTAAACTATTTATCGCAAATGTATTTTCTACCTTCCAGACACATTTATAGTCGTACAGTCACGATCCCTGTATATCATGGGATTTAATTTGTCTTTAAGCATGTTGGGTACATCTCAATCAAACGCCTTTTGGACGTCCATTCACAGCAGATCAACCATCTTGTGGCCAGGATATACATTCAAAAATAAATTTGATGACAGACTAATCAGTAAGTTTAAAACCAGAAAGCTTTTTTTAAAAAATAGATTAAATGAAAAGAAACTTTCCAATTGGGACAAACAACAAAGGACACTGGTATAATATAATTGGGAAAAAAAAGAATAGAGTAAGGTGAACAAGCTTCTTAGCAACAATAATAAAGTGTGAAGCTGGATGAACACAGCAGGCCAAGCAGCATCTCAGGAGCACAAAAGCTGATGTTTCGGGCCTAGAGCCTTCATCAGACAGGGTTCTTAGTACATGCATTTTGTAATCTGGCCTTCACTACCTATCAGCGTAATGGGAACAAGTTTTGTCATAACTTTCATAAAGCAAGTGGATGAACACATTGGAGAGGTATAAGTTGCATAGCTCTATCCAGGTACCTCTGCGGACACAAATGGCCAAACGATCATGTTCTTTCTACTCTGATTTTATGATTTTATGCTGTTTCGTGGCAGAAACAGACATGTACTCACTGCCTCTCAGGATTCTACTCAAGATGATGATGACTTATATATCAGAGTAAACATTAATAGCATTTCCATGCATCTACCACTTGATTTAACCCTATGTTACCACCCGTTGGGTTAGCATGCTGTAAACCTAGTTTTACAATACCCAGAGACACATAAAATGTTGACTTTTTTTAAGTCTGTGCAGTACGCCTATCCTTCTAGCCTTCAGACTAAGGTTGGTAAAAAGTACAGATAAGGTTTCTGTTCTGAATAAGATTTATTATGCATGGTAAGTATTTTGATTATAGCTACAAATAAATAGCTACAAACCACTGGCATAAAACAAGACAAGCAAAACTCTAATTTCTTTATACATCACCCCCCATTAAATGTTTACAAATAAATTGGGAAATTGAATATTGACAGAGGTGAAACAAAGACTGGAAGTCAGTTCACTGGTCTTCGCTTCCCAAAATCGAATATTAGGATTGAAGGCTCTTCTTCAGCTAGCTAGGCCATTAATATCCTGTTGTCTTTAGCAGTAAGATTTTGTTTTATAACTGCAGAACACAGGCAGCTCCTCCTGAGGAGAACAACGACATACCCTTCAATGTCATTTCTTATTTTTTTCTCTCATTCCCACTGTACCCTTGTCTCTGTAGCTTAGTTCTAGTTTTAACCGGCTCAGTTATCTAAGAAGAATCAGTTTCACTTGTAAACAGGTCCTCCGCTCTTGCCCATTTACCGATTGCAGGAACGCGTTGTCACAAAGCAGAGTTCACAAGAGGTTTTGAAATCAGGCCATGAAATTACACTGTCATCCTGGTAAATCTTAAATTCTAAAAACCGTCCAAATTCCTTGCAGTCCACAGTTTATAAAGACTCAGACTAACACCGGGCACCACCCAAAAATACGTTCTTTTTACAACAGCTGCAGGCTCTTAAAACTGTTTATATTATTTTGTAATGGCTGATGTAAGTACTCAGGCTCTGATGCAATTTGTAGTAAAATGTTTTAAAAGTTTAGTTTTTGCTTCTTATGTTTGATGCCGAAAAGAGTCAATTTTATTTTCAAAGGGCCTCCTTTATTCCAGTAGTACTCAGATTTTCTTTTTTCGTTTTACTTGAAGGTCATCTTCCAAATGTTATCATAGGCCCCCAATATAATTATCTTTCCTTACAATGGCCATAATAAAAAGGAATTACATGCGTAGAATGTCACAATGCATTCAGTTAAATAGATGATGGCACAGTCGTGAGTTAGATGAATTTCATGAAAGCAGACAGCAAAGATTACTGACCTTGAAATCTGTGATGTTGAAGAGGAGTCTTTTTCTTATTCAGTTAATCAGACAAGTGGTTATTTTATTTAAGTTTTATATATTTGATGTGCATGGTATCTTTTCTATTTTAACTTTATTTTCTGTAGTTAGTGAAAGGTAGTTTATTTTACATATCACGTGTAATTAAAAGTTCCTCCTTTTAAGCTTAACATTATGAAGGGCTTATATGTGGTATTGAGTGGGGTGGCCAGTAGATTTAGAGAAGAGATTACACAGCAGGTTCAGTCAGGTAGATGGGTCACTATCAGGAAAGGCAAGAGGATAGTTCAAATTTCTCCTGTGTCCATTCCCCTATCTAACTGAAATTCAATTTTGGAAGTGGTGAAGGGGATTGTATCTCCAAGGAAAATGGAAAAAATGGTGAAGGGGATTGTGTCTGCAAGGAAAATGGAAAGAGCAGGCAGTTATTGCACACTTAGAATGATTCTTACGGTAAGCAGCGTTTGACAATATTTAATAGAATTGTTGTTATAGGGGATCGTTTGGCCCGGGCATAGACAGGAGAATCTGGGGCAGTGATCATAAATTTAGGATGGTTTGTCCCTTTCCTGATACTGGGATTAAGGGCATTTCTAAACGTTTTAAGAATACTGTTAAAAGTGAGATTGAGAACCAGAAATTGTGGTGTACAGTGGAAGTAATGACATTTTTAGGGAAAAGATTAAATCATTGTAGAGTGAATTTGAGATAGGAGAAAAAAACCCTTAGACATAGTAATTCTTAGTTTAATCCTCAAGCCAAACTCAAATTAGGGAAGAAATAAAAGGATTAAATCAGTGGCCGAAACACAGGTGTATTGTTTAAGGATTCAGGTTTTTTGTTCAATTGGAATATCTTTTGGGTTACAAAAGACCTGTTCAGAAAGGATGGAAAGGGAAAGAATATCTTAGCAGGGAGACTTGCTTGTTCCATTAAGGAGACTTTATACTGATAGAGAGATGGAGTGTGGGAATTCTAAATATTAGTTTAAATGGAGGTATTGATGGAGAAGGTTCAGAAATTGAAGAGAGCATGTCAATTAGAAAAGAAAGACAATAGGCAGTCAGAGTATGTAGTAACTTTGAAGAAGGGAATTGCATTTATTTCAATACAGGTCTTATGGGTAAGGCTGATGAACTCAGGGCATGTTGAAGAACATGAAATTCAGATGTCATGGTTATTATAGAACTTGGCTGAGAGATGGACAAGACTGGCAGCTCAATGTTCCAGGTTTTAGATGCAATAAAGAGGATAGGACAGGCAAGAAAGACGACTGGGTGCTTTTGATTAAGCAATACATTACTGCTAAAACTAGAGAGCATATTTCTGAAAAATCGTTGAGGGAAATATAGAAGTAGAAATTAGAAATAAGAAAGGAAAGATCACTTTGATGGGGTTGTACTATAGGACCCCCAAAAGTGAGATGGAAATTGGGAAACAAATATCTCAGATATATTTAAGCATTTTAAGGTTATGATAATGAGAATTTTAATTTTCCAAACATTGACTGGCACTAGCATAGTGTTAAAGCGGTTTTCATGGTGAAGAATTTGTCAAATGTGTTCAATTTTTTTTCTTTATCAATATATGGATGATCCTACTGGAAAAGGAGCAAAACCAGACATTTTGTGCAATAAAGCAGGGCAACTGACTGAAGTAAAAGTGGGAGAACTCTTTGGGTTGAGCGATCATAATTCTATTCATTTCAAAATGGTTATGGAAAAGGATAAACCCATAAAAGTTAAAGGTTTTTAAGTAGAGTAAGGAAAATTTGAATGGCATGAGCCAAGAACTTTCAAAAGTTGATTGGAATAGATTATTCGCAGGTAAAAGGATGTCTGACAAGTGGGTAGGGTTCAAGAGTGTGGTGACGAGAGTTCAGACACATTATGTCTTCAGTAGAGTGAAAGGTAAGGCTGGAAAGATTAAGGAACAAAAGATGAATAAAGGCATGGAGGTTCTAGTCATGAATAATTATATTTTAGATATGGACAACTTGGTTCAATTGAATCACTTAATCAATCTGAAGAGTATAGGGGAATTCCTGGCAAAGAAATCAGGAAGACAAAGACTCAATATGACATCCCATTGACAGATAAGGCTAAGGATAATGCAAATATATTAAGACCAGGAGGATAACAAGAGAGAGGTTAGGACCTCTTAAAGATCAAGGGGGTCATCTTTGTGTTGAGCCCTAGAAGATGGGAAAGATAATAAACGAATATTTCACGTCAGATCTTACTGTGGAGAAAGAAATAGAGACTAGAGAATAATGTTTTAAAACAGTTAACGTTAAATAAGAGCAAGTTTGGGGCATCTTTGAGAATATAAAGGTGGGCAAATCTCCGGGACCTGATGTAATGTATCCAAGAACGTTATGGGAAGTAAGGGAGCAAACTGCGAAATCCCTTACATGAATACCAGCATCATTTATAGCTATGGGTAAATCCATGATGACTGGCGGGTGGCTAATGTTGTACCATTGTTTATGAGAGTTTGTAAGGAGAAACTGGAGAACTATAGGCCTGCGAGTCTGACTTCAGTTATGGGTAATTTGTTGGTAGTGATTTTAAAAGATAGGATTTATGGACACTTAAAGAGGCAAAAACTGATTAGGGATAGCTGCTATGGTTTTATGTGAGGAAAATCACATCTCACAAACTTGACTGAGATTTTTTGAGGAAGTTACCAAAAGGATTGATAATGGCTGAGCAGTAGATGTCGTTTATTTGGATTTTAGTAAAGCCTTTGATAAGGGTCTGCACAGTAGACTGATAAGTAAGGTGAAATTATTTGGGATTCAGGGTTAGCTTGCCCGTTGGATACATAATCAGTTTAATGGCCCAACGGAGAGTAGTGGTGGAGTGTTGATTTTCAGACTTGTGGCCTGTCATCAACAGTGCTCCACAGGAATTGGTTCTGGGTCCTCTTCTGTTTGTCATTTATAAAATGATTTGGATCAGAATTTAGAAAACATAGTCAGTAAGTTGTCAGAAGACACAAAATTAGTGATACAGTAGACAGCGCAGAAGGTTTTCCAAGATTACATAGGGATCTAAATGGGGCAATAGGCTGAAAAATGGCAGACAGTGTTCAATGTGGATAAGTGTGAGATATCGCATTTTGGTACAACAAACAAGGGTAGGGCTTATATAATTAATGGAAAGGTCTTGATTAGTGGTATAGAACAGATGGACCTAGGGCTGCAGATAAATAATTCTTTGAAGTTTGTGCCACGTATAGACAGGGCAGTAAAAGAGATGTTTGGCACCTTTGCTCAGTCCTTTGAGTACAGGAATTGGAAAATCATGTTGAGGTTGTGCAGGACATTGGTGACGCCCCTTCTGGAATACTGTGTCCAGTTTTGGTCACCCATTTATTAGAAGGACATTATTAAGCTGGAGAGGGTTCCTAAGTGATTACCAGGACGTTGCCGGGTATGAAGTGTTTGAGTTATAAAGAAGGGTTGGATAGGCTAAGAATTCTTTTCACTGGAGAGTAGGTGTTTGAGAGGCGACCCAATAGAAGTTTGTAAAATAATGAGAGGCGTAGATAGAGTTAATGGTCGTTGTCTTTTCCCCAGGATGAGTGATTACAAGAACTGGGGAACCTCTTTTTTTAAGGTGAGAGGAAAGAGTTTTAAAAAGACATAAGACATTTTTAACACTTTTTCTCACTCGTGGAGTGAACTTCTTGAGGAAATGGTGGATCCGTGAACAATTACAACGTTTAAAGGACATTCGGACAAGTACCTGAATAGGAATAGTTTGGAGGGCTATGTGCCAGGAGCAGGCAGGTGGGACTAGTTTGGTTTGGCATTGTTTTCGACGTAAATTGGGCCGACAGGTGAAGTATGCTTCTCTGATTCTGTAACTACGACTCCATTAACTTTCTGGTGCATGCCAACTGAAATGTTTTAATGCAGTTGCACATTATCTATTCGTGTTCAACCCTACCTATATAGTTCGCATATTAATCCAGGCGTAAAACCAGTATTTACAACAGTCTCACCACACTTAGGCGATTGAATTGACACGAGGCGGGTTCCTATAGTAACGGAAATTCGAAGCTGCCGAAACTTGCAAATTTCCGCTTCTCCCATTTTCTTGAGAGTGACATTTTGGACAATGTATACAGCCTTGTGCAAAATCAGTTTCCTCTGTCAGTATTACTAAATCACGCAAGTATGATACTGCAGCTTGGAGTTAGTCAACCCAGCATCTGCACAACGGGTGCAAGCAGCAAACGCGCAATAAATTGAAATAAACAAGAAATAATGGAAATATTCAGCAGACCACATGAACACTGCCTGTAAGTCAGTACACTGCAGAATGTTTCTTTTCTTTTCTGTTGTCTTCTTTTCTGCCTCGATCTTTCCCTACATTGTGCGCCTCACTTCCCGTCTCTCATCTGCCGGTAATGAAACGATTTGACGTCCCCCGGAAAGATTCCACTGAGCCCAACCTGAAAACCACTGACTGACTCTTCTCAAATGCCGTCATATAGCGCCAATTTCTGTCTACAGGGCAACATTACACGCTGGTAGGTCTTCTGGTTCCTACAGTTCACAACTTATCCTACCCAGCAAGTCGCTCTCTACAATTGAGCTTCTATTTATTTCTTTTCTCCAGCCCTACAGAGCACCTTGCTTATCTTTCAGCTCCCAGTTCCTTTACAGGGTTTCTTCCCGGCATGTTAACCTGATTTTTCTCTCTACCTGTGGCCGAGACCTACCTATCAGTTGACAAGAGGCAGTGGGGCTGGTGAAATTATGGGATGGATCTGTCAGTGACCTTTAGTCCGGCAGATAGTCAGCGGGGTGGAGTTACTCCCGTCCTCGTTCCAGCCAGGACTGAAGATGGGAAATATTCTCTCAGTGAAAGTGTGGGTGAAAGTGTGGAGATGGGACATGGTGTCCGCATTGTAATATGGCACCTGACCACCCTCATAGTCCAGGAAAACCCCGATCTTCCGGGGATTCACACTCAAAATGAGGGGAGTCAATAAGGGAGATGTGACGGCAAAATAACCTCTTCCAGGATTGAGCCACAAAATCCAATAACCAAGTTGAGGCCTCGGAACTATAATCCCTTTCCTGGTGACAGACTCTCGGGACGCCCCTAAAATCCATTCGGTCTTGGTTCCCACCTCCACCTCCCAGTAATGTCTCCCTGATGTGAATCCCTCTGATCCCAGCACACACAGCCATGTATCAAATCTTTCCGGGGATTCAGGGAGCGGCAGAATTTCGTCTCCGAGTCTCACACTGGTCCGGTCCTCAGACAGGATGAGGCGAGGATTCGCTGTGCTCGGATCCAGGGTCAGAGGGTCTGGAGCTGGGACAAATTTAAAAATAACAGAGTCAGTGATTTATGGGAAAGAGGCAAGGTGATCTGCAAATTCAGAGTGTACTCTGAAGTCAGAAAAATGAGAGGCGGAAATTGGTAAGGGGAAGGCGATGGAGAACATGCGTATGTCGGCAAGTAAGGTTTGAGATAAGAGAGCAAAGGAGTGGGAAAGGCAATGACGAGTCAGGGAGAGTGGAAGGGAAGAGGAAGAGGCAGCGTGGCAGGGAGGAAGAGAGGGAGCGACAAAGCGGAAAGTAGTGATGGGGTAAGGTTGAAAGAGACTTGAGAATGGCTGAAGGCAAAAATAATGCACTGGCTAGAGACCGATAGCTCTGAATTTCATGTAAATTTTGACTTTTCGTCTTGTAACAGTTTTAAATAGGTCGAATTATTAGACTTCAAGTGTATGGAAAAATATTTTGTTCTCTTAATATAGGCCAAAATAATATAAAAGCATCAAAGTGAGTTCGGTATTTCAGCATTCGATGTACTTGATTGAAGCGATGCTTGAATACATCCATATTATCAACAGGACAGCAGTTTGCTGGACTAAAAACATGAAATTCAGGTTGGGTACGCAGAGCATCAGAGGAGTAGGAAAGTTGACGTTTTGGGTCGGGACCCTTCTTCAGAAACGCCAACTTTTCTGCTTCTCTGATGTTGCCTGGCCTGCTGAGTTCCTCCAGCTCCACACTGTTGTCTCTGACTCCAGCATCTGCAGTTCTTGCCATTCCTACGAACGCAGTTTGGTATTTTCACCCACACTGTCATTTCATAAACAAATGTGTGCATAGAATCTATTTGAAATGATCGTGACTCCAGACACCAGTGAAAACTAAGATACGGCAGAATACGCACTGCGTATTGTGCATTTTAGGTCATGATAAAATATTACATTACTTCTATAATGAAGGGAAAAAAAAACAAAAGAAGTGCGAATGCTGTAAAACAGGAACAAATCAAATTGCTGGAAAAGCTCAGCAGGTCTGGCAGCGTCTGTGGAGGAGAAAACAGAATTAACGTTTCGGGTCTGGTGACCCTTCCTCAAAACCTTCTGAGGAAGGGTCACCGGACCTGAAAAGTTATCTCTGTTTTCTCCTCCAGAGAAGCTGTCAAACCTGCTGAGCTTTTCCAGCAACTTTGTTTTCGTGTCAATTATGAAGACTTCCGTTTCAAAGTATGTCAAACATGGCCTCATTTTGTATGTGGCTGGATGTTCAATAGTGACCAAAGAATCAATTAAGCCACTGTTTGACCTCGCTTGCACACACATTGTAATTAACTTCTCCCTCCGCACAACCCATACCTGTGTTCCAAACCCAATTTCCTGCCTCCACACGCTCAATCACTCACTTATTCGCAATAACATAAGCACTCACTCATCTCCTTCTCCATTCTCCCTGCTTTCTCTGGCTTTCTCCAACTTGCCTGTATGCTAGGGAGCCGGACAAGTCAAAATAAAACTGCAATAAATAAGCAGATAACGGGATATATTTCACAAATTAGGCTCAAATCGTAAGTTTTGGGGTTTTTAAACAATGAATGCTGTTTGCGAGAAGCAACAATCAGGCCCAAAACCGTGGGCCTGGATCTCAGAACTTAGTCCTGCACATGCCTTTACTGAAAGACATCCAGGTCCTTAAAATTCACATCTGCATGCGTAAAACATTTAATTTCAGTTTTGTACAGATATGATATGTGCATCAATGAAGAAGAATTAGGCTGGTAGACAATTTATCATTACTGCTTCATTTAAATGCACCTACCAAAATAAATGTGACTGTTGCCAGTACAAAACGCTAATAGCATTGGGCATACGTGAATGAATGGGAGTTCACTAGACTGGAAGTCCAGGCTAGTCTTGTACAAAATTCATTGTGGGGGTGGCGGGGTTAGGGCAGGGTGGGGGGTGGCGGCGGTGGTCGTGTCTTACTTACGACACGTTCTCCGTGCAAAATCAGCAGGCTCCAGAATCACAGAAATTTTACTGTGCACAAGCATGTCCACATGCCTGCACTAAATATCACAATCGGGATTTCTGAAACCTCAGCTTTTGTTCTCCTAAGATGCTGCTTGGCCTGCTTGTGTTCATCCAGCTCCACACTTTGTTTTCTTGTAAAGCTATTCTGCCATCATTTCCCGGTAACACTGCGCACTGTCTTCAGATAACTGACTATCTCTCTTTCGATGATTCGATTGAATCTCTTTTCATCAGCCTTTGGGACAGAACATTGCAAACTTTGCTACTTGGTACGTGTCCGTCTTCCCCGGACTGACCTATCCCCTCCCCACCTCCCCACCTATACTCTCCTCTCAACCTATCTTCTCTTCTATCTATCTTCGGTCCGCCTCCCCCTCTCTCCCTATTTATTTCAGAATCCTCACCCCATCCCCCTCTCTGATGAAGGGTCTAGGCCCAAAACGTCAGCTTTTGTGGTCCTGAGATGCTGCCTGGCCTGCTGTGTTCATCCAGCTTCACACTTTATTATCTTGGTAGCTAAAAGAGTTTTGTTCTCATACCACTATTGCTCCATTTGCTAATAACGTTAAAGATGTCCAAAAAAGAAACCTGAAAGTACCGCAGATGCTGATAATCTAAAGCAAAAACAGACATTTCTGGAAAATGCCTGGCAGCATGTGTGAACAGAAATCAGTGTTAACGTTTTGGGCCCAATGAACCTTCTGTAGAACTTTAAACATGGGCCCCCTCGCTCTTGGTCCTTTCAATGAGGGAAAAAATTCTTTCATCTGTTCTCTCCAGACCACTCGTGATTATCAATGCTGATACTACATGTCGTCTCATCTTTCTTTTCTCCATGGTAACAATCCTAACTTCTCTGATTTATTTTCAGAACTGAGGATTCTCAACCATCCAACTATTCTCTTGTCTTTTTTAGGGCATCCACTCCAATGTCTTCACTTGCTTTTTAAGGAGTCGTTCTAAAAAAAAATTATATGCCATACTCCAACTGGCACCAACCTGGAAATGCATAAGTGGCAGGAAATGTATTGCAGTTCAAAAAGCTTTAGATTTATGGAGCCATGGGATTAGTTCTCAAGCAGCCATGGGCTCCACATGGAGGATCGATTACACCTTAGCATGGACGAGTCTAATACCATCACAAGAAGCTTGCAAGTGCAACTGAGGGGGGTTTAAAGCCGTTTGTCTGGAGGTGGGAGCCCAAAGAGTGAATTCCTAAAGAAGTTGAAAGTTGCAAATGAAAATAGAAAGAACAAAAACCAACTTTTGAATCAGCCAGGACCATTCGCAAAGTGTGCAGTGTTAAAAGGGGGAAGCAAAAATAGTTTTGTAAATGCCTGCAACGATATAGGTTAAATGACAGTACAGGTATAAGCAAAATTATATAATTTAGTTGCCATTATGGAGATGTGACTGCAGGGTGCCCAGCCCTAGTACCTGTGTGTGACATATTTTGTTCAACATTTAGGTTGCAAAGAAGGAAAGTTGGGTGGGGCAGTGCTGATAACAAGGGACGGAATCAGTATGTTATTGGGAGAGGAACTCCGTCTGGATAGTTTGTACAATATTTGGGAGTGACGTTGAGAAACAGCAAGAGTCTACAAACACTGGTGGAAATCGATAATTGACCACCAAATAGCAAAGGTAAGGCAGGACATGGTATAAGTCAGAAAATTGAAGTTGCCTCAGTGAGGTAAATGCAGTGGTCATCGATAACTACAATCAATGTTTCAACTGGATCAATCCACTGAGTGCCAGTGCTCTGTGGAAAAAATTCCTGGAATGTGTTTGAGGAAGTTTTCTGCAGCAAAATGCTGAAGAGTAATTCAGCCATTGGCTACTTTGGATCTTGCATTATGCAACGAGAAAGGGCTAATTAATAATTTTGTTGTAAAATAACCTTTTGGGAGTTTAACCACGGTATAACGATTAAGCTTGTAAGAGATAGTCTGAACTAAAAATTTTAGTCTGAAACTAGGGGCTTGAATCAAAACAAGGTTAACAATGAAGACATGAAGAGGAAGATGGATTGAGAAAATGGATTCAGATGCACGATAGCAGACAGACAATGGCTAGTATTTAAGATGTCAATCAGAGATAATGGGAACTGCAGGAGCTGGAGAATCCAAGATAACAAAGCGTGGAGCTGGATGAACACAGCAATCCAAGCAGTATCTCAGGAGCACAAAAGCTGACGTTTTGGGCCTGGACCCTTCATCAGAAAAGGGTTAGGGTTAGGTTTCTGATGAAGGGTCTGGGCCCGAAACATCAGCTTTTGTGCTCCTAAGATGCTGCTTGGCCTGTTGTGTTCATCCAGCCCCACACTTTGTTATTTAAGAACTTATTGCTTGTTTCATTCTGAAGAAAAGTAACTCCGTTTGAAGAAAAAATGCTTAATGAAAAGAAAGTAGCAAAGTTTGGAAAAGAATGTTGAAGACAAGGTCATATCAAAGGAGGGCCCTTATGAAGTTGACAAAAAATTTAGAAATAGTATGTCTGATGGTTCTAGGATTTTTAGAATTCAGCAAAGTAGGAGCAAAGCTTTGATAAAATTGAATATAGATGAAAAAAGGAAGAAACATAAAACTGGATTGAAAAAAACTACTATAGCCGTATAAAAGGGAAAATATTAACTAAGTAATTCCTGGTCCATTACAGGAACAGGAAGACATACTAATAATTGGAAATATAGAAATGGCAGGGAAGGTAAATAAATGCTTAGTTTATATTCACAGCAGAAGATACAAAAAGCCTCCCCACAATAATTAAGACCGATGGTCTAGTGAGAATGTGAAACTGGTAGAAATTAGTATCAGGCCAAATGTCATATTGGAACAAATGATGGGACCAAATAGACATATTTGGAGAACCCAATCACTTCACTCTGCAGTGTTTAATAATTGGCTCCAGATTTCATGGATGCTTTGGGTGTTATTTTTCGACATGGTATTTATTCTGCAATAGTGCTTACAGATTAGATGGTTCTAAGTGTTTTCTTTCACTCTCTAAGATAAGAGGAAGAGAAAAAGCTCTGAATTAAAAATAAATTGACAATAAAAACCCTGCATTATGCAAGTGGGTATTGCTGAAAAACACTTCACTGTCTCTGAAGATCTGTGGGCCTTGCTGGGAACAGGGAGCAGGGCTTTAAGTGCAGGGCAGTGTATCTCTCTCTTTGCATACGATTTGTCTGTGACACTACGGCGAGTTTATATTGCTTCTCCTCGCTCCCTTGTTTTCCCTTCGACTCTACCCCAACCCTCTTTCATATTTATGCCACCCGGTCCCCCAGCATCTGGCGATTTCCTATCTTCCACCTTCTCTCTTTAGAGGACGGATGTTCCCACATTTGAAGACCATGGAAACAGTGCGCATTGTTATAGTGAAGGCCAATCCTCTGAACGGATTAGGTCTTTGTTCAAATTTGTAGCCTGAAGTGAGCAGTGATTTTCCTGACGCAGTGTCCGCACAATCAATAGAGTTGCTAAAAAAAATGACAAATACACAATGTAAACAGATTCGCTGTCCTCTTTTTCATAAATTTGAGGATATTCCTAATGTTCAGTAGACTTTTTTAAAAAAAACCAGCGATATTTTCTCACTGTATGTCTTGAATTCTGAATAACTGAGTCAGATTAGCATACACCCTAGCTGATGCTGGACAGATTTGCAATTGCTGCAGTTTCCTCTATTGTCTAAATTTAAATTCCACCTGAGATAGCTAACTGCCTGTTAGCACATTATTCTTTCGTGTATTCCCGGTCACTAAGCGGTTCAAGTCCAGTCATTCTCTGGCCTGGGCTCTAGTGTTCTGCTTATACAGTTCTCCTCACTGCTTTAACACCATGTGTTGACGACCTCAGGCACATAACGGGAGAAACTCACAGAAAGCGAAGTACGAAAATGGACAGCCTCCCATGGTCAACGACTGACAATGTGAACATTTAACCTGGGGCCTTGGAACCTTTCCACATTGCACTTACATTTAAAAAAAATGTTTACGGGAGTTTTACCTGGGACAATGGCATCGATCATGCCTCTCCAGATCATGTACTGCAACGGGCCGTTGAACTTTCCGACAGGCAGGGCTATTGAAAGTAACCGATGTGCATCACTAATCCTGTCAATATTAAACAGTTTGTGTTTAAAGGGGAAAAATTGTCAGGGTATATGAGAAATGTTTTAAGCTTTCAGTATTGTTATCTTAAAAGTGAATCGGCAGATATAAATTGTGAGAGGCAGTAATAACTGCCGATGCTGGAGTCAGTGCTAACACAGTGTGGAGCTGGAGGAACACAGCTGGTCAGGCAGCATAGAGGAGCAGGAAACTTGACGTTTCAGATCGGACTCTTTTTCAGAACACTTTTTGTGTTCAGTCTGTAACCAATTATGAAAACGTCAACTTTCCCACTCCTCCGATGCTGCCCTGGCCGGCTGTGTTCCTCCAGCTCCACAATGTGTTATCTGGATATAAAATGTTAACCTCATTTCTATAACTGAGCAAAAACGCAACGACAAAGGATGAAAAACCCCAGGTCAAGGAATAGGCCCACGGCCTGAAAACCAAGTGGTTGCTAAGACATCACACACCGCAGGAGGAGGCACCTTTGCATTTAGTCCGTGCGCTCGGTTTATTACAGACAGAGCTTGTGGAACAAACACAGAGGTTAAAAATATTTGAAAATCTCAAGTCCAACTGTATAAAACATGCGCCTCCCAACTTTCTGATAATCTTGCTTTGTAGCTTTGGCCTCTTGAAATCTCTGATATTAGCTGCTACACTGTAGGGCCACAGCGATCAAATGCATCTGATCTAAAATCCCCTTCCTGATCTCTTCGCCTTTCTAATTCTCCCTTCTTCATTGTTAAAAACATTCCCTATGCTACAGCTCTGGAATCTGTGTGAATATTTCCTTATGTGAGTCGATGTCACGTGTTGCTTTCCAAAGCTTCTGTTAAAAAACGTCCTGAGAGAAAATCAATTAAAGGCGCTATAGACCACCCCCCCCCCCCCCCGTTGTTTTGTTAAGGATACAGAGCTGGATTATATCGTTTTTCCTTCTTTGAAAGCCCGAACGCCCTTTAAGGTTGGTCAGGAGCCTTGCAGGGGCGTGAATGGCAACAGAGATCTTCAAAACATGAGTCCTGTGGTTCGCTCAGACGGAGTTGGATGGTCACAGCTACGCAAATAGCCTAAGTCAGATGAGCGATTACTTCAGGCATTGGAGCTAGATTGCATTAGTTACAAGGTATCTGGTCAGCTGCAGAATCATAGAGATCGACAGCAAAGAAACTTCGGTCCAACTCGTCCATGCCGACCGGATATCCTAAATGAATCTAGTCCGATTTGCCAGCGTTTGACCCATATCCGTCTACACTCTTCCTATTCATATGTCCACCCAGATGCCTTTTAAAAGTTGCAATTCTATCACCCTCCAACACCTCCTCTGGCAGCTGACTCCATACGCGCACCGCATTCTGCGTAAAATAAAGGCCCCAAAAAATCTGTGAAGCTGAATGAACGCAGCAGGCCAAGCAGCATCTCAGGAGCACAAATGCATCTGCAGTTCCCATTATCTCCGACTCCTTTCAAATCTTTCTCCCTCACCTTAAACCTATGTCTCTAGTTTTGGACTCTGCCAACCTGGGAAAAAAGACCATCACTATTCACCCTACCAACTTCACTCATGATTTTATATACCTCCATAAGGTCACCCATCGGTCAAAATCCGACGCACCAGGGAAAATAGCCCCGGCCTATTCTGGTAGTCCCGACATCTCAAACCCTCCAACTCCGGCAACATCCTTGGAAACCTGTTCTGAACCCTTTCAAGTTTCACAACACCTTTCCTATAGCAGGGAGGCTTTCCTCTGTTGGTCATATAACGCAGGAATAAACACTGCAATAAGCTTCCTGTTATAAAACACACGCGTACGTGAGGCATGGACCGAGGTGAACCAACTTTTAAAATGACGGCGATAGGCACAAAATAAATCCACAATCGTACTCCTCCGAGCTATTTAGCAAACTGTAGAAGTTTCTGGAAACAGATCGCCCTACCTTCTCTTCTGAATAGCTTTATCCTGAAATAAATCAATCGCGAATAGTGAGGATGGTAGATTAAATTCCCTACAATGCGGAAACAGTTCCTTCGGCCCAACAAGCCCACACCGCCCCTTGGAACATCCCACCCAGACCCATCCCCCTATAACCCACGCACCCCTCAACACTACGGGCAATTTAGCATGGCCGATGCACCTAGCCTGCACATCTTTGGACTGTGGGAGGAAACCGGAGCACCCGGAGGAAACCCACGCAGACACGGGGAGAATGTGCAAACTCCACACAGACAGTTACCCGAGGCTGGAATCGAACCTGGGTCTCTGGCGCTGTGATGCTGCAGTGCCAACCACTGAGCCACAGTGCCGCCCAGAGTGTTCGAGGGGAGATAGAGAGGCTGTTGAAACACGGGACAGCGTTTCAGCGTCAATCGCATTTTCGAAAGGAGGTTGAGGAGAGGCAGAATAAGCTGGAATTCAACATCAGTCCGTTTATACACACAAACGCAAACACACACACACACACACACACACACACACACACACACGCACACACACACACACACACACACGCACGCACACACACACACACACACGCACACGCGCGCGCGCAAAATCTCAGCATGGAATGGTAATAATTATAATGGGACGTCATAGGGATAATAAAACTGGAGTTCAGAATGAAATGATAATCAAATAACATGGTCAGGGATTTCATAGCCTGGAAGTTGCTGTGGAATCCGCAGACATGTTCGGAAGCCAGTTACCTCAGCGCCAATACGCAAACTATAACTCTTCATCTCGAACTATTTCCAAATTTTTAGCAAATGTTATAGTTGTTTTCCTTTTATCAGCTATTGTATCACCGAACTGATCATCAATATATTCCCTCACCTCCAGAAATATCAGCTCGTCATTTTGCTCCATCTGTTTCTGCAACTTTGAGAGTTTCTTCTCAATGGAAGTTAAATTATCCTGAATCTCTCGAAGGTTTTTCTCCATTGTCTCTAGAATCCACTTCTCTTCTTCCCTGAGATCTCTGAGTAAACTCTGCTCTTTCTCAGTGAGAATCTGATGCATTTTAGTGAACTCGGATGCGGTGTGGGCCTGTAGACTACTCGCCTGTTCCTACCGAATGAAACGTGAAACATCATTAATGTCACTCGACAAAGGGAACAAAAGTAACCGAGATCCCGGAAAATCAACACGGGGAAACCTCACCCTCACTTCGGAAATCTTCTGTTTCTGATTCAGTTCCTTTAGGAGAACCGCCGATTTCTTCTCTGTGAGAGAGTCAAATGAAGATTTCAGCTGATCCCGAGGTTGGAGAGAAAAAAAAACACGGAATTAAAATGTTAGACCGTGGAATTATAATAAAACACACAGCTTTTAAAATATCCCCTTTTACCTTGTACATCTCTACAGCTTCGTTGATTGGTAGGAAATGGTGCTCTCTGTGTTGCCGCGAATCTCTACAAATCACACAGATCAATTTCTTGTCAGTTTCACAAAACAGCTTCAGTTCTTCCTGATGTATCTCACAGTGAAGTTCACGTTCCTTCACTTTAAGGTCCAGCCAGTTTTAAATTTCGAATTTTCTCGGCCAGGTTCGCTAAGGCCCGGTTTACCCTAAAGTTTCCTCCAGTAAATTTCTCCCTACATTCCGGGCAGGAGTTTATCGTCTTCTTTTCCCAACTCTGGGTGATACAGGAGCGGCAGAAGTTGTGTCCACACTCCAGTGAAACCGGATCGGTGAAATAATCTAGACAAATGGGACAAATTGCCTCCTCGATAAAAATCTGCAGCTGTTGTCTGGAAGCCATGTTCAGACTCAGGACGTCCTGCTTCAAATTCCCATTACTTTGGATGTTCCTGCGCTGCAGAA
Organism: Stegostoma tigrinum; assembly: GCF_030684315.1. NCBI lineage: Eukaryota > Metazoa > Chordata > Chondrichthyes > Orectolobiformes > Stegostomatidae > Stegostoma > Stegostoma tigrinum. The sequence goes on from NC_081387.1 coordinate 21,424,675, forward strand.
CATCTTCATTACCACAATGTTCCGGTGAAGTTCACTGCAATAGTCGTAAAACTTCTAATATGTCCTGAACTATACCTTCAATTTTCTCATAAGTTGACAAAAGCCAGCGTACTTGGAAAGATAAACGGAATTAGATCACGGAGGGGAATAACTCAACCCTGCCGGGACAGGTGAACCGCATGGAATGTTGACAAGAACGCGAGTGGGAGGAGCAGGAGGCGGAGAAATCTGGGATCCGGATGACATTGCATTTTTCTCCAGTCTGAACTCGTTTCTGTCTACCAAGCCTCTGGTGAAAGAGTAATATCTCAATTTATAAAGATTGCTAAAGGACAAACTCAAGGACAAGTGTAAAGGAGCATTCTAGATAATGGTCCACAAAGACTTGGATCGCTCATAAGCTAGGTTCAGTGACCGGAAACAAATATTAATTGTTTACGGTGTTGATCTTCTGCTTTTGAACTGGATATTAACGATTTGCATGCGATCGTAGTCGGAAAAATCAATAAATTGGTAGCCAACATTAATATTAGACGTGTGTATGACAGTGAAGCGGATAGCCGTAAACCACAAAGAGAAAACGATGGGCTGAGTAGAAAGATGGGAAATGGAATTCAACCTGGAGAAATATGAGCGACACCTTTAGCGAGATCGAACATCGCAAACAGATTCGTAGCAAATGGAAGTATATGAGAGATGCAGAGGAAGGAATAGATCTTGGAGTGAATGTTCAAAGACCTCTGATCTCTGGAAGCCCCTCGAAGCCTGACCTGACATTGATAAAATGTTTCATGTCACGGCCAAGTTCAAATGTATGGTTACATCACTGGAGAAGGTATAGACCGCGAAGATGAGGAAATGTCATTAACTTGAGCCAGTAACTGATGAGTTGGGGGAAAAAAGCAACTTTAAGTTCTTTGCATTTCTGATCAGAACACAAAATGGGCGATTCCATCAAAATGATAACCCTGCTGATTTTCCTTCGGATCACGAACTCGTTGGTTTTCGATAGTAAAACAAAAATAGATCCTAATTAAGATAATACATTTTTTTTATGAGCACTTGTTTATTGTTGTTATAATTTGCTTATTGTTGCTTGATCAAAGATAATGGCAACTGCCGATGCTGGAGAATCTGAGATAACAAGGTGTACAGCTGGATGACCACAGCAGGCCAAGCAGAATCAGAGAAGGAAAGCTGACAGGCCCGAAATGTCAGCTTTCCTGCTCCTCTGATGCTGCTTGGCCTGCTATGTCCACCCAGCTCTACACCTTGTTATCTCTATTGTTGCTTGATGTCCGCTTTACAAAAAGTAACGTTCTGACATTTTTATGGTTACAGGATGTGGATTAAACAACGTCTGTGGAGAGTAAAATAAGAAATACCCAGATTGTTTGGCCCGTCTGTGCCTCACAGAGGCCGCTTGAATTTATTTGCATTGATGTCAACAGAGGGAAAGAAATAATCAGGTGAGCTTCTGTCACTGCAAGTGAAATTCGCTGCTCGCCAGAACTCTCCTTCATTTGAAAATCTGTCAAACACACGATCACCAAAGGGACAGTTCAGTCATTATCTTTAAAATTACCTTTCCGGTTGTGGAATGAAATTAGGAGATCACAAGATGCAGGAGGAATGTAGCTTTTATTTCTTCTCGGAAAAGCTATGGCTTTTGTGACTTCCCAGGTTAGTAAGGCGAGGAAATGAGGGTGATGTGCAATTAAAGTGTTATCCAATTGCAATAGTGTAAGACATGCGAAGTGTTGATGACACAATATAGGTTTTACCTCTCACTCATTCCTTCCTGGGCCAATTCTTCCTTAACTGGATGTTTGGGATCGCATGGTAAAGAGGAACAAGGGAGGTTGGAAAATAGTCTTCACTTAAGCAGCGCCGTCAAAGAGAATTTAGCTGACTGTTCATCGCATTTTCTCTCTTTTACATTGTTAAAGGCTGATGGATTTCGTTCTGCGCGGCTTCTGCTGCACTTGAATGACATCCGTGGGTGGGATTGTTACAGGGTTCCCTCCTGCCACCTGCTGACAGCATGTCGCTAGTGCAGGAAAAAAAATTGCCTTTTAATCTAGTCCAAATTTCTGAAGGTTCAGAGGGACGATAAGTTTACGCCTTTTCCTGTCAGCATCATACTATGATTCTCTTCTATTCACGAATTGGTTCTCAACATTGGCTTCACGACTATTTCGTTTGATTTCGTGTTCTATATGCACGAATGAAAACTATGGACTGAAAAAAGTCTATATTAATGATTGTTTAGAAAATACATTCGCACGAGCAATCACCATTACTGTGAAAGCGTAGATATCTAGGGCAGTAACTAGTCGGCTTTAAAAGGCACCAGTTAAACTATTCCCATTGAGTTTGAAGGTATAGACCCCGTACTCCGATTTTGAGTAGTGATCAAGAATAGGCGATCAGAGATCAAGAACTGAAGAGGATCGAAGTCCATCAGGAAATTGACACTTGGGCTTCAGCAATCTCTAAACTTGAGCCGTTTTAAACAGGGATTTCCGAAGCGCGGGTGAGGTCTCCCTCTGCTGATGTTTTGGAATCTCGATTAAGTTTTATTCCTTTTATCGCGGGAATCTCTGCGCTGAAATTCTGTTACCAGGTCGTAGTGGTGCACGCTGTAATAACGCGGCTGCACACGAAAAAAAAACTCAATATTTGCAGAAACCTTCACCACGGAAATGTAACAATCCTGTATAAACAGCAAGACTCTACAGAAACCAAATGAGGTGAATGGACACTCGTTGGTCTATGGGAACTGTTGTCCAGAAGCAAGAATTTCCTACTTATTTTCACTTTGGGCCTGAAAGGCACAACTGACGTAGACGGGGTCTTACTTTCATATCTAACTGGACTCACTGAACTAAAGATAGAAAATTAGAAACATTCATTCTTCGTTTCATCAGCCATTTCAGTTGGATAATGGCCGAAACCCATCTCAGCTCGCTTCCCCGCCTCAGTGCCACCTGTCCTGATATTCTGGAATCCTCCAGTTCTCCCACCAGCCCGAGCATTTCTGAGAAAACAAAATCCTATCTTTCTACATTTGATAATGGAAAATGTGCTTCCCGATTTCACTCCTGTATGACATCATTCTAATTTAAACAATGACAGAACCTTACTTGTGTCAATGGTCTATAGCTCAACATACTGCAGTCAGTTTCACAATCTCGTCGCCTTATGTGAACATGCAGCCCTCTGAATGTTATAGGATAGATTACACTTCAAGATCGACTATTCTCGGAGCCATTCTTCCTGGAAAGGAAAGGCCTGTTATGCACTTAGCTGGGAGGAAAGTAGAATCAGGGAGCAGGAATTCGGCCCTTGGAGTCTGCGCTGACATTTGATACGATCATGCTGATAGGATTGAAGCATCAAACTACATTCCCACCTACCTCTGAAAACCTTTCACCAATTGCTCACGAATCCACCCTCTACCTTTAAAACATGTAAAAACTGCTTCCATCAAGCAAAACTCATGGCAAAATCTCACAATTGTCTGTTAGATCGAGAGAGAGAGATTAAAAAAAGCCCCACTTCTGTTTAAAAAGCATCCAGACTGGACAGAATATCAGATACATTACCTCTCGGGGCTTCATGTGCAAATTGGACTGACCTATCCCCTCCCTACCTCCCCACCTATACTCTCTCCACCTATCTTCTTTTCTCTCCATCCTCGGTCCGCCTCCCCCTCTCTCCCTATTTATTCCAGAACCCTCACCCCATCCCCCTGTCTGATGAAGGGTCTAGGCCCGAAACGTCAGCTTTTGTGCTCCTGAGACGCTGCTTGGCCTGCTGTGTTCATCCAGCCTCACATTTTGTTGTCTTGTGCAAATTGGTAGTCGTCTCTCACGCAGGGCTACTTTTCCTAGGTCGTTTATTGGCGTCCCGCTCAACTCAAAAGTCTGAAAGTAAAGGATGGAATCTCACTCATGATACTTCAGAAAGTAACCCAGCCTCCTTGTTCCACACGCCCCTTCAACCCCACCACACCCGGCACCTTCCCCTGCAACCGCAGGAAGTGCCACACTTGCCCCCACACCTCCTCCCTCACCCCTATCCGAGGCCCCAAGATGACATTCCATAATAAGCAGATGTTCACCTGCACATCTGGAAATGTGGTATACTGTATGGATTGTACCTGGCGTGGCTTCCGCTACAAGCGGAGGCTTGGGGACCGCTTTGCAGAACACCTCCGCTCGGTTCGCAACAAACAACTGCACCTCCCAGTCGCGAACCATTTCAACTCGCCCTCCCATTCCTCAGACGCCATGTCCATCATGGGCCTCCTGCAGCGCCACAATGATGCCACCCGAAGGTTGCAGGGACAGCAACTCATATTCCGCTTGGGAACCCTGCAGCCCAATGGTATCGATGTGGACTTCACAAGCTTCAAAATCTCCCCTTCCCTCACTGCATCCCAAAACCAGCCCAGTTCTTCCCCTCCCCCACTGCATCCCAAAACCAGCCCAGCCTGTCTCCATCTCCTTAACCTGTTCTTCCTCTCACCCATCCCTTCCTCCCACCTCAAGCCGCACCTCCATTTCCTACCTACTAACCTCACCCCGCCTCCTTGACCTGTCCGTCTTCCCTGGACTGACCTATCCCCTCCCTACCTCCCCACCTATACTCTCCTCTCCACCTATCTTCTTTTCTCTTCATCTTCGGTCCGCCTCCCCCTCTCTCCCTATTTATTCCAGAACCCTCACCCCATCCCGCTCTCTGATGAAGGGTCTAGACCCGAAACGTCAGCTTCTGTGCTCCTGAGATGCTGCTTGACGTGCTGTGTTCGTCCGGCTTCACACTTTGTTAGCCAGCTTCCTTGTTCTGCTGCTTTGACGTAGGATGATACTTTTAGCAAGTTTATAAATGAAATCGTTCATTTTTCAGAAAATTTCGGCGGCTCGCAATGTCTTTGAGACGCCCAGCCATTGAGCAAGGCGATATATTAAAGACAATCACTGCTTTTTACATCTAACACCGAACCTCACGGATTTTATTACGCTCAATATTCAGAATGACTCTTTGACATTTAAGGCACTTTATGATTTAGGATGAAATCACAACAGTGTATATAATTTAGTCTAAGGATCTAAATTTATTTCACTGCGTCGCCGGCAGATTTGTTATCGGCAGCAAATTCAGGTTGAAGTAAATAGCAATGAAATCTCATTCCCGCCCATCCCCGGCTTCTGCCTCACAGCAGTGTCGAATGTGAATCAAAACTCCGCCCAGAAAATGTTCAATTAATTCCCTACATTTTCAATCCTTGTTTATCCTGCTAGCTGCAAGATGTTTTAAAGCAAGAGACAATGTCCGGGTGACGTGGACAAATCCATCCCAAAATTTCACCCCGTCCCCTACCCCCGGCCAACTGTAAACTAATGGGAGAGATATAGGAACTGCAGATGCTGGGGAATCCGAGAAAACTCGGTGTAGGGCGAGACGAACATGGCAGGCCAAGCAACATCTTAGAAGCAGGAAAACTGCCGTTTCGGGCCTTCATCAGAAAAGGGGGAGGGGCAGAGGGTCCTGAAATAAATAGGGAGAGATGGGGAGGCGGATAGAAGATGGAGACAGGAGAAGTGGAAAGGAGTCAGACAAGTCAAAGAGGCGGAGATGGAGCCAGTAAAGGTGAGTGTTAGGTGGGGAGGTAGCGAGGAGATAGGTCAGTCCAGGGAGGAGGGACAGATCAAGGGGGCGGGAGGAGGTTAGTCGGTAGGAAATGGGGGTGTGGCTTGACATGGGAGGAGGGCGTAAGTGATAGGAAGAACAGGTTAGGTTGCCTGCCTCTTTGTAGGTTACGTGGAACAGTCCCTCTTCCGCACCTACACAGGCCCCAAACCCCACCTCTTCCTCCGGTACATTGATGACTGTATCGGCGCCGCCTCTTGCTCCCCAGAGGAGCTCGAACAGTTCATCCACTTCACCAACACCTTTCACCCCAACCTTCAGTTCACCTGGGCCATCTCCAGCACATCCCTCGCCTTCCTGGACCTCTCAGTCTCCATCTCAGGCAACCAGCTTGTAACTGATGTCCATTTCAAGCCCACCGACTCCCACAGCTACCTAGAATACACCTCCTCCCACCCAACCTCCTGCAAAAATTCCATCCCCTCTTCCCAATTCCTCCGCCTCCGCCGCATCTGCTCCCAGGATGAGGCATTCCATTCCCGCACATCCCAGATGTCCAAGTTCTTCAAGGACCGCAACTTTCCCCCCACAGTGGTCGAGAATGCCCTTGACCGCGTCTCCCGCATTTCCCGCAACACATCCCTCACACCCCGCCCCCGCCACAACCGCCCAAAGAGGATCCCCCTCGTTCTCACACACCACCCCACCAACCTCCGACACTTCCGCCATCTACAATCTGACCCCACCACCCAAGCTATTTTTCCATCCCCACCCTTGTCTGCCTTCCAGAGAGACCACTCTCTCCGTGACTCCCTTGTTCGCTCCACACTGCCCTCCAACCTCACCACACCCGGCACCTTCCCCTGCTACCGCAGGAAATGCTACACTTGCCCCCGCACCTCCTCCCTCACCCCTATCCCAGGCCCCAAGATGACTTTCCATATTAAGCAGAGGTTCACCTGCACATCTGCCAATGTGGTATACTGTATCCATTGTACCCGGTGTGGCTTCCTCTACATTGGGGAAAACAAGCGGAGGCTTGGGGACCGCTTTGCAGAACACCTCCGCTCGGTTCGCAATAAACAACTGCACCTGCCAGTCGCAAACCATTTCCACTCCCCCTCCCATTCTTTAGATGACATGTCCATCATGGGCCTCCTGCAGTGCCACAATGATGCCACCCGAAGGTTGCAAGGACAGCAACTCATATTCCGCTTGGGAACCCTGCAGCCCAATGGTATCAATGTGGACTTCACCAGCTTCAAAATCTCCCCTTCCCCCACCGCATCCCAAAACCAGCCCAGTTCGTCTCCTCCCCCACTGCATCCCAAAACCAGTCCAGCCTGTCTCTGCCTCCCTAACCTGTTCTTCCTCTCACCCATCCCTTCCTCACACCTCTAGCCGCACCCCCATCTACCTACTAACCTCATCCCACCTCCTTGACCTGTCCGTCTTCCCTGGATTGACCTATCCCCTCCCTACCTCCTCACCTATACTCTCCTCTCCACCTATCTTCTTTTCTCTCCGTCTTTGGCCCGCCTTCCCCTCTCTCCCTATTTATTCCATTTTCCTCACCCCATCCCCCTTTTCTGATGAAGGGTCTAGGCCCGAAACGTCAGCTTTTGTGCTCCCGAGATGCTGCTGGGCCTGCTGTGTTCATCCAGCCTCACATTTTATTATCTTAGGTTAGGGAGATGGGCTGGCTTTGGGATGCAGTGGGGGGAGGGGAGATTTTGAAGCTTGTGAAGTCCACATTGATACCATTGGGCTGCAGGGTTCCCAAGCGGAATATGAGTTGCTGTCCTGCAACTGATAAGGCTCGGTCTCAGTCACGGGTGGAGAGAGAAGCCAGGTTCACATTTCGGGAATAAACCGTGTATCGGAACTGCAAACTGAAAGAACAGCAAACAGATCAACAGGACTGGGGGAAAGAAAAAGATCGTAATTCACTTGTGGGAGGGACTTATTGGGTCGAAGGAGCTGTGAACTGCAGGTGCCCAGGCTGGTGGGGCGGGGGGCGGGCGGAGGTGGAATCATGCCTGTAATGTCTTCCTACAGGCAACAGGTGGCGCTACATTGCCGTGTTTGAGATGCATCCATAACAGATGAAAGCAACCAAGCGCAATTATCAAACGAAGCGTTAGAAGCGGCAATGCAACTAAGATATATGAGCAGAATTAGAATATTTGGCCCATCGAGTCCGTTCCACATTTATTGAAATGTAAATAAGCGCGGCTCTTTACTGCATCCCAGAATGAAATCTCCAGAATCTGGTATCTTATAAATCCAGTACAACGTTGTTTGACTTTGAGCGTAAATTTGCTGATGGTGTAGCTTTGTTTCAAATCATTCTCTTCAAGGATGTTATAACAGACCACTGAAGTAGACAGGACTCGATGTCGGGTCTCCTGGCTTTTAGGCAGGGAGGCTGTCACTGCGCCACACAAGCTCGCCTCATTTGTGGTATGAATGGAGCCTGGAATTTCTATTTGCACGGACTGGAGAGTTCAGCCTTCATATTGGATAGAGTCTGAGAGGCATGACGGAAACACCCTCTATTTTTACATAGTGAAACCTCAAACAACAGTCGAATTATACAATGCAGAAAGTGGTTAATCGGCCTCCCTGCATGTGTTAGCTCTTTGAAAGGACTTTCCACCATCCAATTACCGTCTCCCCCACAACCTCTCCCTATAGTGCTGAACTCATGCTAACCTTCAAGTATTCATTCAATTTCCTTTTGCGAGGGCATTTATTCAACATTCCCCATCGTTCAAGTAGTGCTTTTCTGAGAATAATGTTATGCAGAAAATGCCCTCGCCATATCTCCTGATTCTTTTTCCAACATCATGGGCAATTTCTCTGCCTCCACCATCACTCGGCATCAAGCAGTGTGTCTCAGCAGGCATCCAGCCCGGGTTCCCTGACTGGTACATCTCAGGAAACATAGGAAACAGTGCTTGGCAATTTTGATAGCTTCTTTTGATTCAGACAAAGTCACTTCAAACAGATGAAACAAGTAATTTTATATCTGAGGATACGTGAATAATTATAAAGTCTATTTGCTAAAACATTGCTAATGTGTAGTTTATGGAATAGCAATATTGCGTGTCTTAACCTAAAATCGTTGAGACAGTACAGCTTTCTGTTTTGTACTATGATGCTCCCATGAAATGCCTTGGGACATTTTATTACTTTAAATACTTAAATGTCAGGGGCCCAGATTCGATTCCAGCCTCGGGCGACTGTCAGTGTGGAACTTGTACATGCTCCCAGTGCCTGCGTGGGTTTCCACCAAGTTCTCCGGCTTCCTCCCAGAGTCGAGAGATGTGCCGGTAAGGTGGATTGGCCATGCTATATTTCCCATAGTGTCCAGGGATGTGCAAATTAGGTGGATTAGCCGTGCAAAATGCAAGGTTATAGGGTACGGGAGTGAATCTGCATTTCATGCACTTTGCAGAGTCAATGTGGACTGAGAAAATAGCACATAGAACATAGAAAGGTACAGCACAGTACGGGCCCTTTGGCCCACAATGTTGTGCCATGGAATAATCCTAATCCAAAAATAAAATAACCTAACCTACATTCCCCTCAATTCACTGCTGTCCATGTGCATGTCCAGCAGTCGCTTAAATGTCACTAATGACTCTGCTTCCACGACTACCGCTGGCAAACTATTTCATGCGCTCAGAACTCTCTGGGTGAAGAACCTCCCTCTGACATCTCCTTTATACCTTCCTCCTAACACCTTAAAACTATGACCCCTCGTGGCAGTCAATCCTGCCCTGGGGAAAAGTCTCTGGCTATTGACTCTATCCATGCCTCTCATGACCTTGTACACCTTGATCAGGTCACCTCTCTTCCTCCTTATCTCCAGAGAGAAAAGTCCAAGCTCAGTCAACCTCTCCTCATAAGACAAGCCCTCCACTCCAGGCAGCATCCTGGTAAACCTCCGTTGCACCCTCTCCAAAGCCTCCACATCTTTCCTATGATAGGGTGACCAGAACTGGACACAATATTCCAAGTGTGGTCTCACCAGGGTTTTGTAGAGCTGTAGCATAACCTCGCGGCTGTTAAACTCGATCCCCCTGTTAATGAAAGCCAAAACACCATATGCTTTCTTAACAACCTTATCCACCTGTGCGGCAACTTTGAGGGAGCTATGCACTCGAACACCAAGATCCCGCTGTTCCTCCACACTGCCGAGAATCCTGCCTTTAATACTATATTCAGCATGTAAGTTTGACCATCCGAAATGCATCACTACGCATTTATCCAGGTTGAACTCCATCTGCCATTTCTCAGCCCAGCTCTGCATTCTGTCAATGTCTCACTGAAGCCTGCCATAGCCCTCGATACTATCAACAGCACCTCCAACCTTTCTGTCATCAGCAAACATACTAACCCACCCCTCAACCTCCTCATCCAAGTCATTCATAAAAACTACAAAGAGCAGAGGCCCAAGAACAGAGCCCTGCACTGACCTCCAGGCAGAATACTTACCATCTACAACCACACTCTGCCTCCTGTCAGCCAACCAATTCTGAATCCAGACAACCAAATCACCCTGTATCCCATACCTCCTGGCTTTATGAATGAGCCTGCCGTGGGGAACCTTATCAAATGCCTTGCTGAAGTCCACGTACACCACATCCACTGCTCGACCCTCGTCAACCTGTCTTGCGACTTCCTCAAAGAACTCAAGAAGATTTGTAAGGCATGACCTGCCCCTCACAAAGCTATGCTGACTCCCTTTAATCAAGCTATGCTTTTCCAAATAGTCATAAATCCTATCCCTCAGAATTCTTTCCAAAACCTTGCTGACCACAGACGTAAGACTGGTCTGTAATTTCCAGGGATTTTCCTATTCTCTTTCTTGAAAAGAGGAACAACATTTGCCTCCCTCCAATCTTCCGGTACGACTCCTGTGGAGAGTGAGAAAGCAAAAATCTTCGCCAGCGGCTTAGCAACCTCCTTTCTCGCTTCCCGGAGCTTGTTGGGCTAAATGGCCCGTTTCCACACTGGAGGGGACTCTACAAATAAAAAGAAAATGGCTACAGGAAGTATTACGACCATTTCACTTTCGCATCTTAGGAAATACGTCATGTGCTTTCAGTGGGCCTGGACGGTTCCAGAATTGAGAGACTTTAGCTTCCGGGTAAGTTTTGAACTGTTTTCCCCCGCAGAATGAAAAAAAATAAGGAAAAACGTAATAAGTCACATCTGATCATGATGGCTTCGAAGAAGATACACACGTAGAAAAAAAAACTGTTCCGGTTCACTGAGGCTGTTAGGACCGGAAAACAGTCTTTTGGGTGGGGATGGGAGAACGAATTTCACACATAATGATAGTAAGGTAATGTTACGTCTGATGCGAGCAATTAGTTATTTCAGAGGAAATCAATTGGAACATTTCAAGGAAATAAACTTTTCCAGCAGTGAAAATTTCGAAATCTAAAAGGGCTGGGGTTATTGTAGTGGAGTGGGGCACTACGGTCCCCTTCTGCGTCATATGACTGCATAAAGACTGAATTTAAAAAAGAACATAGAGGCAGCTTCATTATCACTGAGAAGTCGTCTCGGAAACTTAATCGGGAACGCGTCAATGACAGAGAGGACTGGTCTCCTGGTTCAAGACAGAATGAAGACAGCGCCTCTGGCAATCTACACTGGGCAGATTCCTCTGTACACTTTCACAGCTCGTAATAGCTCCAATTTCAGACAAAACAAGTGGCATCTCAGGTCTTCAAACCAAAAGGACACTAAAAGAAGGGACTCCTGTGCGTGCTGCACCTATATAACTGTACAAAAAAGGCGATGTTTAGGCTTGCGACATGCAATTGTTCAGAATTATAGTAAAAACAGCGAGATATCTTTTCAACAGATGCTTTAAAAAACCGCTTCTTACAGATCTTTAGAAAATTTCAATGATCGTTTGAAGGACAAGCCAGTAATTCAGCTCAGTAGATGCGTGTGAAGAGGGTATTGGCCCTCGGTGTAACCGACGATTTATAATTATTAGGTACCAGTCTAATCTATTGCTCAGATACTTTAAAGTTTCAATTACTGTTACCAATTCTGAAATAAAAACGATTGCATTCGAAATGGAACTTAAAAAGAGTTCAAGGAGACAAAATCTTCAAATTTATCGAACACATGTAGTATTTAGTTATGCAAATGCTAGTGTTGGCTCTGCATTGTGAATTTCACTCGTGTGGCAATCCACCGGCCCTGGTCGAAGATCTCGTGACTCAATCTCATATTCTACCAATCGCGCTGGCGAATGTACATGCAATCAGCTAATTAAAGAGATAATCTGAATTGAAGTGTGAATTGGAAAAAAAATCTGGCTCTGAAGTCTTTATTAGCGTTGACTACGTATGCTTCCAGACTTCGAGCAACGTGATTGAATTTTAGCTGCTCTCAAATGTAACTTGGGATGGACAACAACGCTAGGAATGATCATATCTGGGAAAAGAGGACCAAAAATCTCCATAGAATCCCACAGTATGGAAACATACCATTTGGCACAATAAATCTACACCGAATTTCGGAAGAGCATCCCATCCAAACTCACCCACGAGCCTTTCTATCCCGTAACCCTGCATTTCCCACGGCTAATCCACCTATCCTGCACATCACTGGACACTACGGGCAATTTAGCATAACCTGTCCGCCGAACCTACACAAAAGAGTACAAAAAAGTATAATTTGTTTCCGATTAAACCCGTCAGAATACAAAATGCAAAGCCACAATCCAAAACACAACTTCATTTCCAATACGAAGTTTATCTCAATATAAAGGAATATGGAGAAGAAAGGGATAGTTTGCACTAAATTTTCACGACCTTGATACACCGGAAACAAAACAGAAAATGTTGCAGAAAGTCAACAGATGTGGTAGCATCTTTGGTAAAAGAAACAGGATTAAGGCTTCGTATCCAGTGTGACTCGTTTTCAATTTTCAATTTTTCATGCGTTTTATATATTTAATTCCACCGATACTTTCCTGTCTGACTTTGATTCAGTTTTGGGAATGTTTTCACTGGAACAAACAGACATCGCTACAATATTGAAAATATGGCTATGTCCAGTTATGTTGGCAGTACGACAATATAATTTTGTTTCTGCTACACTGTGGAAAACTGTCACAACAACAATATTCCAGATTAGTGAAAGGAAACTTTTTGGTTTGTTGAATACGATACCTAAAGCAGGTAGACTGGAGATCCAGTCACTCAGAGAGGTGGTGGTGATTTTCTGGGGGTCTTGAGTGTTACGGCAAAATGTGAACCAGTCGGAGTGAGGAAGGTGATTTCCGAGACGCCAGCGAAATATTAGAAGGTGCGGTGGCCTCTAAAATGGAGTGTATGAGCGGATGACGATAAGGAGCGGTGGGGGCGTGAGACGTGAGGGCGCGAACGGTGGTAAAGAGAACGGGAAGAAGATATGATGTGATGAGTGGTGGAGGAAGGGCTGAGGAGGAGGAGAATGAGGTAAGGACCAGGAGTCAATGGTATAAGAAGGTAGGCTTGGACCTATTGGTTTCACTTCACTAGCACTAGGACGAAGGCTGTAACAAGAAGGAGCAGGTCTATTGGAACGGACTTCGTTTGGAACGTGCTGCAACATATGACCTGGAGAATTGAATAACTGAGTATGTAGAGATAGCTATAATCTAACCCAGAAAAGTGGAGGGGGAATTCACGAGAGGGAAAGTAAAGAACGAGAACATACAACTCCATAGTGCAGCTGAGTGAAACAGGTAATGAGAACCAGAGTGCAACAGCCATCAAATGGCTGGTACAGAAAATGGAGCTCAGACTAAGGAACACTGTTAAGAAGGAAAATCTAGGGAGGAAAAAATATAAATCTCCACACTCTTTGATTGAATGCAGGCAGCATTAGTAAAAAGATCAAAGAGTTTATAGCAGGAATGAATGCGTGTGATAAATGGCCGTGCAGCTATGCGACTGTCAGATGAACAAGGCTGCAATTGAAGCTCTAGAGTGGCCAAGGACAGTATCTATTTGGTTAAAGCTAGCAAATAATTGACTTCTGGGTGTACTAAATTGGACTCAAACATCAGGGAAGATTTTAAAAAGGAGCAAATTTGCAAGAAAACGGCAGAATCTAGTAGTACGGGTGTTCTTGCGATGGATGAAAGTTCTTGCAGAGTGAATGATTTCGCATTTTTTTGTATTATGTTCCATCTGTCATGCTCTTTGCCATTTTCTAAGTCCTCTGAAGGCATTTTATCATCTCCTCCAAAACATATATCCTGTTTAGCTTTGTATAATTTACATTTTTGGAAATGGTGCCTTTGGTCCATACTTTATTAATACATAGTGAAAATCTGATTCCCATGTATTGATGATTGTGGTAGCCCACTATTCTTAGTCTGCCAATATGGAAGTGTCCGGTATACTATTACTTTGTATTTTCTGTCTGTTAGCCAATCCTTATACATGTCCAACATTACATGTTATCCTTGTGCTTTAATTCGCCTAACCAGCCTGGTGTAGGGACTTTATGAAAAGTCATCTGAAAAAAAAAAGTGCATACTACCTTCGTTCGCTCCTTCTGTCAATTTTGTTAGTAACATCTTGAGGAAAAAAAACCCTTCAAGTTCATGAAACATGATTTTCCATTCGCCAAATCATGTTTATTATGCCCAGTCAGATCATTACCATCTCGGTGTCTATTTATCACATCCCTTATAGTTGATTCTTGAGCTTCACCTACTAATGGTGTAAGCTAACTGGTTTGTAGTTTCTTACTGTATCAGTGATAATGGGAACTGCAGATGCTGGAGAATCCAAGACAACAAAGTGTGGAGCTGGATGAACGCAGCAGGCCCAGCAGCAGCTCAGGAGCACAAAAGCTGACGTTTCGGGCCTAGTCCCTTCATCAGAGAGGGGGATGGGGAGAGGGAACTGGAATAAATAGGGAGAGATGGGGAGGCGGACCGAAGATGAAGAGAAAACAAGATAGGTGGGGAGGAGAGTATAGGTGAGGAGGTAGGGAGGGGATAGGTCAGAAGAGAAGATGGACAGGGCAAGGAGGCAGGATGAGGTGGGAGGTAGGAAATTGAGGTGCGGCTTGAGATGGGTGGAAGGGATGGGTGAGAGGAAGAACAGGTTAGGGAAGCAGAGACAGGCTGGGCTGGTTTTGGGATGCAGTGTGTGGAGGGGATGAGGTGGGCTGATTTTGTGAGGCAGTGGGGGGAGGGGAAGAACTGGGCTGGTTTTGGGATGCAGTGGGGGAAGGGAGACTTTGAAGCTTGTGAAATCCACATTGACACCATTGGGCTGCAGGGTTCCCAAGCGGAATATGAGTTGCTGTTCCTGCAACCTTTGGGTGGCATCATTGTGGCACTGCAGGAGGCCCAGGAATGACATGTCATCTGAGGAATGGGAGGGGGAATTGAAATGGTTCACGACTGGGAGGTGCAGTTGTTTGTTGCGAACCGAGCGGAGGTATTCTGCAAAGCGGTCCCCAAGCCTCCGCTTGGTTTCCCCAATGTAGAGGGAGCCACACCGGGTGCAATAGATACAATATACCACATTGGGGGATGTGCAGGTGAACATCTGCTTAATATGAAAGGTCATCTTGGGGCCTGGGATGGGGGTGAGGGAGGAGGTGTGGGGGCAAGTGTAGCACTTCCTGAGGTTGCAGGGGAAGGTGCCGGGTGTGGTGGGGTTGAAGGGGAGTGTGGAGCAGACAAGGGAGTCATGGAGAGAGTGGTCTCTCCGGAAGGCAGACAAGGGTGGGGATGGAAAAATAGCTTGGGTGGTGGGGTCGGATTGTAGATGACGGAAGTGTCGGAGGATGATACGTTGTATCCGGAGGTTGGTGGGGTGGTGTGTGAGAACGAGGGGGATCCTCTGGGGGCAGTTGTGGCAGGTGCGGGGTGTGAGGGATGTGTTGCGGGAAATGCGGGAGACGCGGTCAAGGACATTCTCGATCACTATGGGGGGGAAGTTGCGGTCCTTGATGAATGTGGACATCTGGGATGTGCGGGAGTGGAATGCCTCATCCTGGGAGCAGATGTGGTGGAGGCGAAGGAATTGGGAATAGGGGATGGAATTTTTGCAGGAGGGTGGGTGGGAGGAGGTGTATTCTAGGTAGCTGTGGGAGTCAGTGGGCTTGAAATGGACACCAGTTTCTAGCTGGTTACCTGAGTTGGAGACTGAGAGGTCCAGGAAGGTGAGGGATGTGTTGGAGATGGCCCAGGTGAACTTGAGGTTGGGGAGGAAGGTGTTACTGAAGTGGATGAACTGTTCGAACACCTCTGGGGAGCAAGAGGCGGCGCCTATACAGTCATCAATGTAACGGAGGAAGAGGTGGGGTTTGGGGCCTGTGTAGGTGTGGAAGAGGGACTGTTCCACGTAACCTACAAAGAGGCGGGCATAGCTTGGGCCCATGCGGGCACCTATGGCCACCCACTTTGTCTGTAGGAAGTGGGAGGAATTCGCAAGGTTCAAAATCTCCCCTTCCCCCACTGCATCCCAAAACCAGCCCAGTTCGTCCCGTCCCCTCATTGCATCACAAAACCAGCCCAGCTCATCCCCTCCCCCCACTGCATCCCAAAACCAGCCCAGCCTGTCTCAGAGATAATGGGAACTGCAGATGCTGGAGAATCTGCTTCCCTAACCTGTTCTTCCTCTCACCCATCCCTTCCTCCCACCTCAAGCCGCACCTCCATTTCCTACCTACTAACCTCATCCCGTCTCCTTGACCTGTCCATCTCCCCTACTGACCTATCCCCTCCCCTCCCTACCTCCTCACCTATACTCTCCTCTCCACCTATCTTGTTCATCTCCATCTTCGGTCCGCCTCCCCCTCTCTCCCTATTTAATCCAGTTCCCTCTCCCCGTCCCCCTCTCTGGTGAAGGGTCTAGGCCCGAAACGTCAGCTTCTGTGCTCCTGAGATGCTGCTTTGCCTGCTGTGTTCATCCAGCTCCACACTTTGTTATCTTGTAGTTTCTTGCTTTCTGTTTTGTTCCCTTCTTAAATAGTGGGGTGCTAGTTGACAACTGAAGATGCCACTTTCATAAACCATATCTTGAATCTGGCAAGGACTGGTCCAGCCTGATACCCAGTATTTTACTGATACTACGAGCATGTCCTACGGTACCAAAAGGACATTATGAAGGGGAAGGAATAAGAGTTGGTTCAGAATTTGAAGGTCTTGAAGTCAGTGTGAAGTCCAGACGGTTGTAAAGTGCCTCGTCGGAAGGTGAGATGTTGCATCTTCAGGTTGCATTGTGATTCACTGTCGCCCTGCAGAATGCCGAGGACAGACACATGGGCACGCTCGCAGGACGCTGGGTTAAAATGACCAGCTACTGGAAGATAATAAAACGTGAGGCTGGATGAACACAGCAGGCCAAGCAGCATCTCAGGAGCACAAAAGCTGACGTTTCGGGCCGAGACCCTTCATCAGAGAGGGGGATGGGGAGAGGGAACTGGAATAAATAGGGAGAGAGGGGGAGGCGGACCGAAGATGGAGAGTAAAGAAG
The DNA here is from genome assembly GCF_030684315.1 of Stegostoma tigrinum. Lineage (NCBI taxonomy): Eukaryota > Metazoa > Chordata > Chondrichthyes > Orectolobiformes > Stegostomatidae > Stegostoma > Stegostoma tigrinum. The sequence continues at coordinate 21,441,858 of NC_081387.1, forward strand.
ATAGGTGGAGAGAGTGTAGGTGGGGAGGTGGGGAGGGGATGGGTCAGTCCAGGGAAGACGGACAGGTCAAGGAGGTGGGATGAGGTTAGTAGGTAGCTGGGGGTGCGGCTTGGGGTGGGAGGAAGGGATGGGTGAGAGGAAGAACCGGTTAGGGAGGCAGAGACAGGTTGGACTGGTTTTGGGATGCAGTGGGTGGGGGGGAAGAGCTGGGCTGGTTGTGTTGTGCAGTGGGGGGAGGGGACGAACTGGGCTGGTTTAGGGATGCAGTAGGGGAAGGGGAAGATCTGCTGGAAGATCGCGGTTCTGCTTCCGCACAGGCTGTCATGATTCCCTGGAGGGCACTACAGCAGCGCAGGAGCATCGAAACTGAAAGCAGTTTGAAAGCAAGGAAGTGCTGAGAATCAACATGGCTTCCACACAGCACCTTCAGAGTTTCACCGAAGAGATAACTTGTCCAATTTGTCTTGATTTTTTCACAGATCCTGTAATACTGGAGTGCGGACACAATTTCTGCTGCTCTTGTATCACCCAGAGTTGGGAAACTAAGGGGATAAACTCCTGCCCGGAATGTAGAAAGCAGTTTCCGGAAAGAAACCTCAGGGTAAATCGAGCCATAGCAAATCTGGCCGAGAAAGCTCGAGAATTAAATCTGAACCCGAAAGACGAGAAAAGCAAACTTCACTGTGAGGATCATCAGGAAGAACTGAAGCTGTTCTGTGAAACTGACAAGGAATTCATCTGTGTGATCTGTCGAGAGTCGCGGAAACACAGAGAGCACCACTTCATTCCGATTTTAGAAGCTGTTGAAAGTTATATGGTAAATAGGGCACGCTTCATTTCAACACATTTCTGTGATTCGATCCATCGTTTCTGTATCTTCTTTTCTGTCTCAATTCCAGGAGCAGCTGAAATCTTTATTAGAGTGTCTCAGGAAGAGGAAATCAGCAGTTCTACAAACGGAACTGAACCAGAAACGGAAGATTTCTGAAGTGAAGGTGAGGTCTTCCTGTGTTGATTTTCCGGGATCTCTGTTATTTTTGTTCCTGTTCTCGCAGGACATTAGTGACGTTTTACATTTCATTTGGTAGAAAAAAGCGAGCAGTCTGCAGACCCACATCACTTCCGAGTTCACTAAAATGCGCCAGATTGTCACTGAAAAAGAGCAAAGTTTACTCAGAGATCTCAGGGAAGAAGAGGAGAGAATTCTAGAACCAATGGAGAAAAACCTTCGAGAGATTCAGGATAATTTAAATTCTATTGAAGAGGATCTTGTAAAGTTGCAGAAACAGATGGAGGAAAAAGACGAAATGACATTTCTAAAGGTGAGGGAATATATTTTTGGGTGAATTCAGAAGTAACAAAGTAACTCACAGTAACTATCAAGTTTACATATCATTTACTGAAAAAAGTAGTCAGAATTATCCGAATTCTTGCCTATCCCTGGATAGCTCTACCGTTGTCACTGGGGTAATTATTCCTATATGTCTGCTGAATCACAGGAACACAAGCATTATCCTGGGAATAAGTTCTTCTCATTCTGACATTTGTTTTGTGATATTTATCTTGCCCAAATGTAATATTGCCTTGGAACTCCCATTGTAATCCAGTTTTAGTTACATGTGGTGAGTGGGAGTGTGGCTTTGTGTAGGTAATCAAGGTTCGTAATAACTGGATTATTCCTGGTGCCAAAGAGATAAGTCTGAGATTTGTAAGTAGATAAGGAGAGCAAGTTAAATATCCAGAGCAAGTAAGGGCAAGACAGAGGATGCGATAAGACTGCTAAATTAATATGCATTTATTTCAATGCAACCGGCCTGACAGGCAAGGCAGATGAACTTAGGGCATGGTTGGGAACAGGGGACTGGGATATCATAGCTATACAAAGGCATGGCACAAGGGGGAGTAGGGCAGGCAGCTTAATGTTCCAGAGTATAGATGCCATAGAAAAGATTGAAAGGGATGCAAGATAGCAGGGAGAGTAGCATTTTTGCACAAGACCATAGAATCCCTACAGTGTGGAAACAGGTCACTCAACCCAACAAGTCCCCACCGACCCTCCAAAGAGTATTCCACCCAGGCCCACCCCATTTCTGTTACCCTGTATTTCCCAAGGCTTATCAACCTAGTCTACATATCCCTGGACAATTCCGCATGGCCAGTCCACCTAAGCAATACAGTTCTGGACTGTGGGAGGAAACTGGAGCACCCTCCCAGAAATGGTCAGAATGTGAAAAATCCATACAGACACTTGCCTGAGGGTTGAATTTAACCTGGGTTCCTGGCACTGTAAGGCAGCAATGCTAACTACTGAGCCACCGTGCTGTCTAAGGTTAGCATTATGGCTGTACTTAGGCAGGATATTCCTGGGACAATGTCAAATTGAGTTATATGGCTAGAACTGAGGAATAAGAAAGGGATGATCAGCATATTGGAATTGTACTATAGGCCTCCCAAGAGTCAACCGAAAGTTGAGAAGCAAATATGTAAGGAAATCTCAAATATCTATCAGAATGATAGGGTTATAATCGCAGGGGATTTAAACTTTCCAAACATTGACTGGGACTGCCATAGTCTTAAGGGCTCAGATAGAGAGAAATTTGTTAAGTGTGTACAAGAAAATGTTCTTAGTCACTATGGGGATGTACCTACTAGGGAAGGAGAAAAATCTGACCTTCTATTGGGAAATGAGGCAGGGCAAGTGACTGCCATGTCAGAGAGGAAGCACTTTGGGCAAGTGGTCACAATTCTAATAGTTTTAAAATAGTTGCAGAAAAGGATAGACCTGATATAAAAGTTCAAATTTTAAACTGAGGTAAGGCCGATTTTGACAGTTTTAGGCAGGAACTTTCAAAAGTTGATTGGAGGAGACTATTTGGATGGTTGGAAAGCGTAAGGCCTTCAAAAATGATTTAATGAAACAATATGCTCCTGTTAATGTGAAGGACAAGTCTAGTAGGTATAGGGAATGCTGGATGACTCTCAAAATCTCACTTCGTCTTTTATGACAAAGCAGTACTTCACAGTAATTCTATGTGTACCCTCAACAGTCCTGACTGCAAATTTTTTGGTGCAAACAGACATTTCAACACAATTGTGACAATATCCCTCTTCAAGAGAAACAGGACAGAACACATCTCTTGAAGTATTGCCACGGGGACTAATGTTGAGGTCCAGTGTATTTTGCCTCTCCACAAACTTGTTTTCAAAATGCATTATTTTACACTTCTGCTGTCTGCTCATTTCAGCTCAAAAACTTGGAGATATAAATCGCACTGTCTGTCTCCTCCTGCAATTTGTTACCATCAATCTCACTCATTGTGTTTAATTTGCTTTAGGAGGAAGCTTGCTGTGAGACAAGGTAGGACACACTCTGTATTGAAATGCAGTCCCGTATATATATTTCCTGGTTATTGCCACAGTATTAATTTTCCAGTCTTCATGTGACCATAACTTGGCTGATTGATCATAATAATGTACTATTTGACAATTTGGAACTGTGTTAGATTATATACAATTTATGTATAATATTATGCTCAATGACAAGACATAAGGGAAGTATGTTCCATGACCTGAACTGATCACTGTCTCATGTAGAGACAGTGTATTACTTTCCACTTTATACTGACTCAGAGAGTCACATATTCCATGTTTCCAGCAAATGGCCATTCTTGCCTCTGCATGTGTCCTGGCCAACGCAATCAAGTCATGCTTTAAAGGCAAGATGACTTTTTTACACAATAATACAAACTGGCTTTGCAATGCCAACATCCACAGCAGCAAAATCATGTATTTATTGAGCGACTTTGCTGTAATATAAGGTCCCAACCATTAAACAGGTGTGTAAGAAAACATTCAGACAGAATCATAGAAGATGATGTTGACAGTTGTGACAGAAATTATTTAAAGGATTGTCTCAAATAAACAAAGAGAATCAGAGAAGTGCAGACATTGTGCAAGGGAAAACTGGACTTTCATGCCTCATCAGGTGAGGCACTGCCATTTGTAGTACAGCAGCTTGCTGCGAGTGTGTGTTTCAGGAGTCTCAGGGAGAAATGCTTCTGAAGAGTCTTAATGTTTTGAATGTAGACATTGTCACTGCTGGGGCCAAATTGGGAAGGCCTCAATGTGGACTGTATCCCATTGGGGATGATCTTGTTCTGTAGGCACAAACTAAGAAAGGTAATCTGGCTGTATACCTGGTTTGCTTCAGGATATGGTCGAGTAGGTCTTCTTCTGGGCCTAGGCCCGAAACGTCAGCCTTCCTGCTCCTCTGATGCTGCTTGGCCTGCCGTGTTCATCCAGTTCTACACCTTGTTATCCCAGATGCCCTAGCATCTGCAGTTCCTACGCTCTCTGAAACAATTTTAACCCCATTGTGAAGCCTCATCTAAGGATGCCTACCCTGAAGAAGTTACCCTCCTCCCTCTGAAAAAACCTCAGTGGATCTCTCTCCCACTGCAACTCTGTCATAATCTCTTCAGCCTTGAAACTGCTTGACCACATCCTGAAGAAAACCATGTACTGCAGCCACATCACCTTTCTTAGCATGTGCCTACGGAATCAGATCATCCCCAATGTGCTACAGTCCATATTCAGGCCTTCCCAACTTGGCCCCAACCGACAACGTCTACATTCAGAACATTTAGACCCTTTAGAAGCATTTCTCCCTGCGACTCCTGAAACACACACTCGCAGCAACGCGCAGGCATGTCCTGGCACTACAATCAAGCCTACCCCAGCTCAGAACCTCCCTCTCTCAAACCTTCAAGCATCTCTCCTGTTTTTTATTCTTTGGAAGAAGAGTCTAGGCCGAAAAGCCAGCCTTCCTGTTCCTTTGATGCTGCTTGGCCTGCTGTGTTTATCCAACTCTACACTTTATTATCACAGTAATCTGTGAATTTTTTTTTCATGAGTGAAGTAATAATTTAGAAATGAAGCTTTTCGATGTTTTCAACCATTGCCTTGTTCTATAAATTTTCTTTAAACACAGCACATGGATAGGCTTAATGTTTGCCATTTCCTACTGTATGTTATGTCTTGGTAACTCAAAAGCAATACCGATTCAGGCAGATGGTTGGTGTAGAATTTGGCACATTTTAAGGGAGGAAAATAGAATTACAGATAGAGATGTTTAATGGGGAATTCCAGAGCTTGTATCAGGCAAAGCTCTTACAATGGCTTTTCTGCTTATGAATTTAGTTGTGAATACAGCAAAGGGACTCCAAGTCCTGAGAGGAAATCAAGGCCATCTAATAATAATAATCCAGTTGGAAGGTCAAAAGCCAAATGGGGAGTAACTAAAATCAGAGATGTTCAAGAGGCTGGAAATAAAGGAAAGCAGGATTCAAAGAGGGTTACAGAAGCCACTAATCCCGGAGTTTTCATTTAACTTTTCAATCTTTTTGTTTTGTTTTCTGATTACCATAAAGCAAGTACATGAGGTAAATGTTTAGCATCTCCTATGATGTGTGATGAGTTGATAATTAATCTGGTGTCAGTAAGTGGGCCTTTCTTCGGGGCACAGGGCTATCATTTAAAAGTTATCTTTTGCTTAGTTACAGAATCAAGAATGATATTTTACTTTTGCCACATTTTGTGTACGATAGAAAATGCAGAAGTTTTGATGATTTGATTGTTAACAATGTTCCAATAAATTCAAATGGGCAACACCCTTTCTTTAATGTTTACAGGATTAATGAGGAAAATCAAACACTTTCAATAGCTGATGGTGCACTGTCAATTGGAATCTTCAATGGTCCTTTACAGTATACAGCATTGAGAGAAATGATTGATGGCACTAACCTTGGTAAAGCTCTTGTAAAAATTTTCTGATTATGAATTCAGTTGTGAATAGACTACATGGGGCCCAAGGTCCTTAATTAAATTGAGACCATCTACAATAATAATCAAATTCTCTCTGCAAATGCAGCATAGTTTTCTACCCCCATTCTATCTGCCCCATGTTATCACTTCTCTTGCTCCCTTTCTCATTTTCTCATCCAGTGTATTTGTTTCAAATTCACCTCACCAGCTGCTTCTCTCCTTTATTCTACCCATTACCACTCCCTTTTATTCCTTTGTATTCTCATTCATCATCTTTCTCCAAAACGTAGTCAATACAATTATCTTTATATAATTTTGGTGCCAATTCTATTATATATGTTGTAATTTAATTTTGTGCCTCATGTCTGAGGTTGATATTAGGTGAGGCTTGCGTAAGAAAATCTGTTGTCTGCTTTTCAGGAAGAATCACACACGCGCACACACGCACGCACGCACACACTCCACTTCTCCAACTTTCTCTCCACTCCTCAGCCCCCGACCTTTGTTTTCCCACCACCTGTTCCTCTTCCACCCTCATTCTGTGTTATCTCCTGTACATTCATATTCTCTCCGTGTCTCCTGCTCCCTCTAATGGCATTATTTTAATTTTTCCCCAGTTCCAGCCTCTCTGACTTTGGATCCTAACACAGCGAATCCACGGCTCATCCTGTCTGAAGACCAGACCAGTGTGAGGCTCGGAGACAAACGGCAGCAGCTCTTAGACACCCCAGAGAGATTTGATCCCTGGCCCTGTGTACTGGGATCAGAAGGATTCACGTCAGGGAGACATTACTGGGAGGTGGAGGTGAGGGAGAAGACTCAGTGGACTATGGGAGTAGCTAGAGAGTCAATGGACCGGAAAGGGAGCATTGGACTGCAGCCTGAGCCTATATACTGGATTGTTGGGCTACTTCATTCAAGTGAATATTTTGCTCTCTGTGCCAACTCACTGAAGCCTCTCACACTGAGCAGCACACCTCAAAAGATTGGTGTTTTCTTGGACTATGAGGGTGGACAGGTGTCATTTTACAATGCAGACAACATGTTCCATCTCCACACTTTCACCCACACTTTCAATGAGAAGCTCTTTCCCATTTTCTGCCCAGGACTGGATGATCATGGAAAAAATACTGCACCACTGACCATTTGTGGCATTTAGGAAGACTGAAAGATGTGTGCACCAACACATCTACCACTAAAGCCTCACTAATCCCAACATCCAGCACTTGTCCCATATCCTTCAAAGTTATGATATTTAAAGTCCTTATCCAAATATTTTTTAAATGTTGTAGGGTTTCTGGCCTCCACTACCTTCCCAGGCAGTACATTCCAGATTCCCACTACCCTCTGAGTGAAGGTATGTATGTTAGGCATAGAGAGCTGTGATTAAGTGATTCCCTTGAGGAGGCGGAGAAATATCCTTAAGAGAGAAATCAGGAAGGCAATAAGAAATATAAGATAGCTTTGTCAGATAAGGGTAAGGAGAATCCAAAATATTCTACAAATATATTCAGTGCCAAAGAGTAACTAGGGAAGAAATTGAGATCCTTGAAGAAGATATCAATAAGACCATCTATGTTTTGAAACAGAAGACAGATGAGATCCTAAATGAGTACTTCAGTTCAGTATTTACTGTGGATAAAGATATGGAAATTAGGGAACTTGGGGAAGTAAATATTGATGTCTTGAAAACAGTCCACACTACAAAAGTGGAGGGGTTAGAAGTCTTAAACTGCATAAAGGTAGATAAATCCTCAGACCCTGTTTGACTATATCCCATGACATTGTGTGCAGCTAGGAAATAAATTACGGGGGCCCTAGCAGAGATATTTGTATCATTGACAGCCAGTGCTGGAAGTCTAGAAGGTGGCTAATGTTGTGCCAGTATTTTAAAAAGGCTTTGAGGAAAAGCCAGGGGACCACAGACTGGTGAGCCTGATGTCAATGGTGGTTAAGTTGTTGAAGTAGATTCTGAGAGACAGGAGCCACATGATTTGGAAACGCAAGGACTGTTTAGGGATAGTCAACACGGCTTTGTGCATGGGAAATAATGTCTCAATGGCTTTATTGAGTTTTTTTTGAAAAGGTGGCCAAGTAGATAGATGAGAGGAAAAGCATAGGGTTTGTCCACTTAGACTTCAGCAAGCCCTTTGACAATGGTTCACATGAAAGATTGGTCCAAAAGGCAACAGCCCATGGCGCCTAAGGCAAGTTGGCAAACTGGATCCAAAATGGGCTTACCACGGGGTTCAGCACTGAGACCCTTCCAATTTGTCATTTACATCAACAATTTGAAATATGAATGTAGAAAGTATAATTAGTTACTTTGCAGTTGACATGAAAATGAGGACGATCATCTCAGGTTACAGTCTGACATTGATTAGCTGGTAAATTGGGCAAAGCAATGACAGATGGAATTTATTCCTGATAAATGTGAAGTGATGCATTTTGGGAGGCCCAATAAGGGAGGGACATACAGAATGAATGGTAGGACCCTTGGTAGTACTAACAAACAATGGCACTGTGGTGTCCAAGTCCATAGATTCCCGAATGTGCCAGCACAGATACATAGGGTGGTGAAGAAGACTTGCAAGATTTTGCCTTCATGAGCTGAGGTATAGAATATAGGAGCAAGGTATTCTTACTGCTTTTGGAATACTGTGTGCAGTACTGATTGTCACACAATCAGAAGGTCATGATTGTGCTGGACAGGGTGCAGGAGAGATTTACCAGGATATTGCCCGGGATGAAAAGCCTCAGTTATGATAAGAGACCGGATAGGCTCGGTTTGATTTCCTTGAAGCAGAGGAGGCTGACACGGCATTTGATTGTCTAATACCAAATTGTGACAGGTATAGACAGAATAAATCATGCGAATCTCTTCCCATAGCAGACGTGTGTCAGACCAGAGGGCATAAGTTTAAGGCAAGGAGTAAGTGGTTTACAGGAAATTTGAGAAAGAAGTTTTTCATCCAGAAGTTGGTAGAAATATGGAATGTGCTTAAAATGCCAGGGCCTGGGAGGCTGTGGACCATTTGGAGGTAATGGGATTAGCGCAGTTTGGTGTTTGTTGGTTGGCATAGACATGATAAGTCAAAGGACCTATTTCTATTCTGTTTGACTCTGACTCTAAGCTTACTGCTCTTCACATCCTCAAAGGAGGCTGCCTTGAAAAATAGTCTAAGTTTGTTTATATTTTTGTGAGACCTGGAAGAGCAAAGCCAACAATTCAACCCTAATCAACTTATACTCAGTCATCTGTTCTGTCATATTGATTGATTGCCCACCCCATAGCTTGGCTTTTCTTCATTTCTGTGTCAGATTATGGCAACTGATTTCAAACACAAGGGCCAACGCCGTTTTGATGCCTGCACTCTCCCAGCCACATAAAGTTGTAGATTCATACAGCATGGAAACAGACCCTTTAGCCCAAAGCATCAATGCCAAGTTTCCCAAATTAAACTAGTCCCACTTGCCTGTGTTTGGCCCATATCACTCTAAACTTTACCTAATCATGGACTTGTCCAAATGTCTTTTAAATGTTGCAACTGTACCTGCATTTACCGCTTCCATCAGCAGTTCATTTCACATATGCTCTGAAAAACTGGGTTTAATGATTTAGTACATTTATGACAATGGACAAGCAGTGGATAATCTCCAGTTATTGAGATCTCAACACCATAACCCTTTTGGTTAATAATGTAAATTGTTCACATCCCACTGACAGAGAAACTATAGTCCTGCATCTCTAATCTCTCCAGTTCTCCTGAAAGTATTGAAACTAAATTCTTGACTACATCGATCTATTACTTTGCCACTTCTTTCATTTTATTTCCAAATAACTTTTTGATTTGTGTTCTGTGTGCTTCACATCTGCTCATTATTCTTATTTCAAATTGTGAACAGTTCCCATTGACGTTCTCTTCTCTATTATCACTCAACATAATTTGACCTAAATTCTGAATATCTGTGTAAGCTGTCCATTTTTAATCCACTGAAAAACCCACTATAATATGATAAATGATTGAGATCAATGTTTTGTATTAACAAGTTAATTAAAAGTGACACTGTAAGGGAATAAAAACTACGTGATCAGGTGGGGCCTGACATTCAATATGACCACCAACGATCCTTTGCCTCAGCTTCACTTTAGTTTCCATTTCCCTCAATACATTAAAACGTACAAAATCTGTCCATCTCTGCCTTCAATTTATTGAACACTGGAGTCTTCACAATTCTTGTATGTAAATAATTTCAAAGATTCACAATCACATGTAAAAGTATTTCTGCCTTTTTCAGATCTAAATAATCAGAGCCTTATCCTGAAACTGTGCCAGAATATTTCAGACTTCCTAATCAGGGGAACAATCTCAGTGTCTACACGGTGAAGGCCTTTCAAAATCTTTTACAGTTCAATAAACTAAGCACTCATTGGCCTAAACTCGATGAAGCAGAGGCCTAATTTACTCAGCCTATCATGGATGGCTCTATTGTAACAGGAACTGATTTCACTATAGCAACTGGGTGACAGCTTTCAAAAATAGATTGTTTTTCATTTAAAACATTGTGGTTAAACTTGAATTCTAACCCATGAAATAAACACATTATGTGTCTCCACTTCACTTCTTGAAGTATGAATAATCTTTTCATTTTTGTCAGCAATCTGAAAGTTTTTATTCTTATTCAGGATTTCAAATTGTTCATAAGGAAACAGGAAAAGATTAATTACTAGGGTTGAGGATGTCTTTTGTAAGTGCTACTCAATGCTCCTAGAGGCTAACTGTGGCTATTAATCTGAACCAATTATTTAACTGAAATCTGTAATAGCTGAAATTAACAAAAACACTGCAATATGGTTCTTTCCAATGTTGCTGTTATTTTTGGGCAGTACTCTATGTTTTGTTCCTCAGAAATACTCTCCTAAAATAACAAAGCACAAATACTAACTCACAGCAGATGATGGCAGTATACGAACACAAAACAAAACTCGTCTTTGCCGTGTGTATATGTGCAAGAATAAGTAATAAAATATTGAACTACGCAATCACAGCAGCAAATAATCTGAAGACAAGAAGTTGGTCTTTTGAGACATAAGAACTGTTGGAAGAAAGTGACAAGTAGATAATAATACATCCGTTGTGTCAGTGCTTAGTATTGTTGACATGTTGCCACTTAATGTTGAGGTCAATTCACCTGGGCAGCTAAGAAGGGGAATTTTACAAATACAGGGTGCGTGAGAAACAAAAGTTATTGGTGGAGAAAATCAAGATAATAGTAATCAGAGGATGCACTGTAAGCAGGAATATCTTTCTAACAGCACGAGGAAAACCAGAATAATCTGCAGATGTAAAAAATGAGTGTAGCCTATTCAGCATCTTTAACCATGTCCCACATTCCATTTAAGCAGGCACTGACACTTAGCACAGAAGACAAACTCATTGTGAAATTTAAAACAAAAATCAAAAGTAAGAGAACATGGTTAGGATACAGGTGGAAAGATGCAGGATATTCCGGATGGAGGAAGGTGGATAGTGTTTAGGAATGATGAATTTGTTACTCAGAAATAGGTTTGTTCACATTGAAGATACGTGCCAAAAGGATCTGGAGAAACAGGGTGAACTAATAGCAATGTAAGAATGGTGCGAGTATGGTAAGATCATCCAGGCCATTTCTTTCTTTATTATTCTGGTGAATGAAACTTGGGTGAAGAAAATAGCAAATAGAAATAACTAACTGTGAACCAGCAAAAATAGTAATATTTTTTGCAAATTATCCAGATTGTAATTCATATGTGGCAATGCCTGCGTATATTTTCTAGCCCATAGTTAACCTGGAGAAGTTGGGGGCACACTACCTTTTTGAGAGCAACTACAGTAGGATTCAAACACAAAGCTGTGCATATTACAGATAAGGCAAAGACAGCATATTTCTCTCTCAAAAACAAATTCATCAGCCAATCTTGTTTTCAAACAAAAAAAACACAACTGAGTTGGCTCCTAATCCTTTTCTTTCAGATTTGTTTTCAGTTGGCAGAATTTGAACTCCCATAGCCTCCACACACAGATTTGAACTCGTTTCTCCAGGCCATTAGTTCCGAATCCTGGATTACTCCTCCAGAATCATGACCATTCTGGTGCAAATCTTCTGACAAAAAGAAGAAATGACCAAATAAAAATAAAAAGGAACTTGGGAAGTTATTAGATGAAACATTTCCATTAGATAAGAACAAAAACTAGGAGGAAGTATGATTCATCCAAACATTGATTAAAGAGTAAAAATGAGAGAACAGGTGGGTAATATACCAGGCAATACTAACTAAGGTAAAGTGGGGGGACATAAGATAGCCATGTATACAATGGACTGCAAAATATGACTGCTAAAGATATTACCCAATTTCCAAACAAAAGACAACTGTCATGCAAGGGATGTAGAATATTATTCAGAATATTATCAGCATGGCTGATTTCAACCATGGACATTCAGATCTTCATTAAAGCAAATAACTGGGATGCTAGAGGTCTGAAAAAAAATGAAACTGAGCAAGTCCGTCAACATTTATGGAATGAAAGCTCATTTAACATTTTGAGTTCAGTGAGACACTTTATCGGAAATGCTAACAGCTAGGAGGAAGTGGTATTTATGCTGAATCCAAAATTGGGGGAATGGAGGGGGAAGGGGAGAGGTGAGCACATAGGTCATAGTTGGCAGGTCATGTTGCAGTTGTATAGGACTTTGGTTCGGCCACATTTGGAGTACTGTGTACAGTTCTGGTCACCACATTACCAAAGGGATTTGGATGCTTTGGAGAGGGTGCAGAGGAAGTTCACCAAGATGTTGCCTGGTATGGAGGGTGCTAGCTATGAAGAGAGTTTGGGTAGATTAGGATTATTTTCATTAGAAAGACGGAGATTGAGGGGGGACCTGATTGAGGTCTACAAAATCATGAGGGATACAGACAGGGTGGATAGCAAGAAGCTTTTTCCCAGAGTGGGGGACTCAATTACTAGGGGTCATGAGTTCAAAGTGAGAGGAGGAAAGTTTAAGGGAGATATGCCTGCAAAGTTCTTTACACAGAGGGTGGTGGGTGCCTGGAACGCGATGCCAGCGGAGGTGGTAGACGCAGACACGTTAGCGTCTTTTAAGATATATTTGGACAGGTACATGGATGGGCAGGGAGCAAATGGACACAGACCGTTAGAAAATAGATGACAGGTTAGGTAGAGGATGTTGATCGGCACAGGCTTGGAGGGCCAAAGGACCTGTCCCTGTGCTGCAATTTTCTTTGTTCTTTGTTATAGGTGGAGATGGAGCCCAGAAAGAGAGAGAGTGAGATGTGAAAGTGGTAGGTAAATAAGGAGATTTTGGATAACAGGCCAGGGCAGAAGCAAAAATGCAGAAGTGCGATTCAGAGATAAGAGTAGGAGAAAATGGGTGAGTTGTACTGAATGCAACCCATATAATGTGATAATGGGCCCAGGAGCATGAAAAAAGTGGTAACAGTGGTAATAGTAACCGACAACAGGACCGAGTGTGGGTTGGGGGAAGAAAATGTGGAAAGGTGGAATCAACAATCAGGATCCCCCCATAGCCTTGTTTGCTCTAAGGAAAAAGCCCTAGCCTGTCCAAGCTGTCTTTGTAGTTGAATTGCTTCAGACCAGACAGCAGTCAAGCAATTTCCTCTGCACTCACTTTGAATTGTTGTGCCATTCCTATAATGTTGTGATTGGATTTTAAAACATGGTAGAATAATAATATGGAACTTGCAGCTCCTGCTGAGTTTCAGACTTTTCTTGTGAATTTCCTTTGGGTTTTTACAAAGAAGAAGCAGAAAGTTTTCATTTAAAATAATTTTTGCAACTTCTTTAGGCGATAAAATAAGTGAAAAAAATTGGAAAGGAAGGAGAGATTTTTTTTCTCGCACAGATTTTGTGGGCGAGGCCTGTCAAGTTTGTCAAGTGTCAATGGCTTTGGAGAGAGATTTTCTTTCTGTTTGAAAGTTCAAAAGAAAGTGAAAAAATATGAAGAAGGAGAGGTTGTGTGATAAACAATGTTTGTGGGAGAGGTCTGAAGGGAGGCTTCTTTTTCCATCTTGTTTTCCCGGACAAAACTCTGAAGAGTTTTTCTTTGAATTGGTTTGTTGTCGCTGTTCAAATAATGAAAGGGATCAGGGAATGGAATTTCTTTTTCTCAGATCCAGAGATTTGAAAGCTGACTGATAGTGGACTGGGGGAAGAGGCTTTTATCAGTTGATGGGAGATTTTTTAAAAAATGATTTTAAGTAATAAGTATTTAAAATAAATTAAATGTTTAATCTTTTATCTCTTTTGCATACTTCAGATTAAAATCTGTGGATAATGAAGGGAAGTACTTTTTGATATGTAACATTTTAAGAGCTTTTACTTGTTAGGCTTAGTATCACTGAGTGCACAGAACATGATGATTAGTAAATTTAGAGAATTGCTTCAGAACAGGATCAGGCAAATAGATGGGAAAGGTAAGAAGGTCAGTTCAGAAGTCACCTGTAGCTATTCCATTCTCAAACAGATATTCCATTTTGGGTGCTGTTGAAGGCCTCTCAGAGGAAATTTGAAGTAATAACCTGGTCATGGGCACTAAAAATGAATCTTATGTGAAGGAGGGTTTGAAAGAATAATTTTTATAGGGGACTCTCCTGCCAGGGGCACAGTCAGGAGATTCAGCAGCCTCAACTGTGAGTCCAGGATAGTATGTTGTCTTCCTGTTGCTAGGGTCAAGGACATTTTAAAATTGTTGAAGTATATTGTCAAGGAGGACAGCAAGAAGCCAGAAGTTGTTGTGCACATTGATAAGAATGACATAGTTAGGGAAATAGTCAAAGTTTTGCAGAGTGAATAATAAAAAGTTAGATAGAAGTTTAAAAGCAGAACATCAAATGTAGTAATCTCTGGGTTACTCCTAGTGGCACATTCCAGTGAGCAGTAGGAATAAAAATACAGGGCAGATAAATCAGTGGCTGAGGAGAAGATTCAATGTGCAAGGATTCAGATTGCTGGGCCATTGGGATTTCTTCTGGAGCAGTAAAGACCTGTTCAAAACAGATGGATTTCACCTGAACAGGAAAGTGACGAATGTGCTGGTGGGGAGATTTGCTAGTTCTGTTTCAGAAGCCTTTAAATTAGCAGAGAGGTGAGGTTTTGGGCAGGGGATTACCTAAGTAGCAATGAAAATAGAAAAAACAGTTGAAACATTGGTGAATCAAAGAAAAGCACCTTGTTAGAAAGGTAGACAAGAACAAGTCAGAGAATGAAGTAACTCCGAAGAATTAAACTGCGTTTATTTCAATTTAAGGTGCCTTGCAGGTAAGGCTCAGGGCATGCATGGGAATATGGAAGTGGGACATCATAACTATGGTTCTTGAGTAGATCTGTAGTTCAGGTTGCGGATGCTGTGGTTGGTTCACTCACCGAGCTGGTTCGTTAGTTTGAAGACGGTTCATTACCTTGCTGGGTAACACCATCAGTGCAGCCTCCGATGAAGCGCTGTTGTGTTTTCCTGCCTGGTATTCAAACTCTGGGTCCATTGGATTTGATTACCTCATTTCTGGTTTTCCTTCACAGTGGTGTATATAGAGTGTAGTTCCATGTGTTCGTTGATGGCCTTCTTGGTTGAGAACCAGGCCTCTAGAAATTCCTGTGCTTGCCTCTGTTTGACCTGTCTTAGGGTCCTGGTGTTGTGCCACTCGAATGGTTGTTCTCCTTAGTCGTGTGAATGGAGACCGAGACTGAGGCCTGGTTCTCCACTAAGAAGGCCATCAACAAACAAATAGAACGAGATCCTATATATACACCACTGTGAAGGAAAATCAGAAATGAGGTTATCAAATTCAATGGACGCCAGCATTTAAATACCAGGTGGGAAAACACAATAGTGCTTTATCAGAGTCTGCTCTGATGATGTTATCCAGCAGGGTAATGAAACATCTGCAACTAACGAACCAACTCAGTGAGCAAACCAACCACAGTATGATAACTATATGGAAATTTGGCTGAGGGAAAGACAGTATTGGCAGCCTTTCAGATTCTAGTGGAAGGATAGAAAAGGAGGGAACATAGGAGGTGGAGTAGAATCTTTGATTAAGGAAAACATTGCTAATGTAATTAGAGAGAGTATTTCTGCGGGATCATCCAGATATCTGAGTAGAACTTAGAAATAAGAAAGGAATGATCACCTTGATTGGATTGTACTAAAAGCCCCCCAAGTCAGAGGGAAATTGATAGCAAATTTGTAGAGAGATCTCAGATATATGGAAGAAAAACAGGGTTGTTAAATGTGGAAATTTTAATTTTCCAAATATTGATTGGGACAGCCATAGTGTTGAGGGCTTCTATGGTGAGGAAATTGTTAAATGTGTTCAAGAAAATTTTCTTTATCAATATGTAAATGCACCCATTGGAGAAGGAGCAAAACTTGAACTTCTCTTTGGAAATATGGCAGGGCAAGTGAGGGGAAACATGAGGAGGGGAATGCTTTGAGATTAGTGTTCATAATTCTATTAGTTTCAAGATAGCAAATGAAAAGCACAGGCCTTCCATAAAAGTTAGAGTTCTTAGTTGGAGTATGGCACATTTTAATGGTGTGAGACAGAAATGTTGAATAGAATAGACTGTTCGCAGGTAAGCGGTGACTGACAAGTGGAAGGCTTTCAAACGTTTTATAATGAAAGTTCAGAGGCATTCAGATGGTAAGTCTGGCAAGAGTGGGGAACAATGGATGAATAAAGATGTCGAATTTCTAGTCAAGAATAAGAAAGAGTTATATACAAGGAAGAGGCTCTCTATGTGTTGAACCTCAGGAAATTGAATTAGAGGTGAGAGAACTCAGGGAAATAAATATTGATGTTTTGAAAACTACATTGCAGAAGTGGAAGTCTCAGAAAACATGGAGGTGAATAAATCTCTGGGGCCCAAGCAGGTGCAGCAACAACTTACAAAGATGTTGCTGGAGTGGGGGTTTGAACAAGAGGGAGAGGTTGAATAGGCTGGGGCTATTTTTTCTGTGCATCGGAAGCTGAGTAGTGACCTTACAGAGGTTAATAAAATCATGAGAGGCAAGGATAGGGTGAATAGCCAAGATCTTTTTCCCAGGTAGGGGTGTCCCAAACCAGAGGGTATAGGTTGAAGCTAAAAGAAGAAAGATATAAAAATAACCTAAAGGGCAGCTTTTTCATGCATAGGATGGAGCATGTATGGAATTAGCTGCCAAAGGAAGTGTTCAAGGCTGGTGCAATTACAACATTTAAAAGGCATCTGGATGGGTATATAAATAGGAAGGTTTTAGAGGGATAAAGGCCAAATACTGGAAAGTGTAACTGGATTAATTTACGATATCTGGTTGGCACAGACGAGTTAGGCTGAAGGTCTGTTTCCATTCTGTACAACTCTGTGGCTACAATTGTATCCTGGGATATTGCGCAAAGTTAGCAAAGAAATTATGGGGCCCTTAGGTGAGTTATTTGTTTCATTTATACCCATGGGTGTGGCGCAGGAAGACTGGAGAGTGGCTAATGTTGTACCTTTATTTAAGAAAGTTGTAACGAACAGTCAGGGAACTATAGATATTGTAAATCTGATTTTGATGGTGTGTATGTTGTTGGAGGTGATTCAGAAAGAAAGAATTTTAGGCATTTGGAGAGGCAAAGGCTGATTAAGGGTACAAAAACAAAGTTGCTGAAAACTCAGCAGGTCTCTCAACATCTGTGAAGGAGAAAACAGAGTGAACCGTCTGTGCCCGGTGACTTTTCCTCAGAACTTTGTGTGAGGGAAATTGTGTTTCACAAACATGACTGAGTGTTTAGAGGAAGCAAGTAAAAAAGATCAATGGATGCATAGTGTTGTTTGTATAGACCTTAGTAAAGCCCTGGACAAGATTCCACATGTTAGACTAATTAGTAAAGTTAGATCACATGGGATTCAGGATGAGCTTGCCAATTGGATACAAAATTGGCTTGACAGTAGGATATAGAGGGTGATGTTGGAAGATAATAAAATGTGAGGCTGGATGAACACAGCAGGCCAAGCAGCATCTCAGGAGCACAAAAGCTGACGTTTCAGGCCTAGACCCTTCATCAGAGAGGGGGATGGGGTGAGGGTTCTGGAATAAATAGGGAGAGAGGGGGAGGCGGACCGAAGATGGAGAGAAAAGAAGATAGGTGGAGAGAGTATAGGTGGGGAGGTAGGGAGGGGATAGGTCAGTCCAGGGAAGACGGACAGGTCAAGGAGGTGGGAAGAGGTTACTAGGTAGGAGATGGGGGTGCGGCTTGGGGTGGGAGGAAGGGATAGGTGAGAGGAAGAACAGGTTAGGGAGGCAGAGACAGGTTGGACTGGTTTTGGGATGCAGTGGGTGGAGGGGAAGAGCTGGGCTGGTTGTGTGGTGCAGTGGGGGGAGGGGACGAACTGGGCTGGTTTAGGGATGCGGTGGGGGAAGGGGAGATTTTGAAGCTGGTGAAGTCCACATTGATACCATTAGGCAGCAGGGTTCCCAAGCGGAATATGAGTTGCTGTTCCTGCAACCTTCGGGTGACATCATTGTGGCACTGCAGGAGGCCCATGATGGACATGTCATCTAAAGAATGGGAGGGGGAGTGGAAATGGTTTGCGACTGGGAGGTGCAGTTGTTTGTTGTGAACCGAGCAGAGGTGTTCTGCAAAGCTACCTCTACATTGGGGAAACCAAGCAGAGGCTTGGGGACCGCTTTGCAGAACACCTCCGCTCGGTTCGCAACAAACAACTGCACCTCCCAGTCGCAAACCATTTCCACTCCCCCTCCCATTCTTTAGATGACATGTCCATCATGGGCCTCCTGCAGTGCCACAATGATGCCACCCGAAGGTTGCAGGAACAGCAACTCATATTCCGCTTGGGAACCCTGCAGCCTAATGGTATCAATGTGGACTTCACCAGCTTCAAAATCTCCCCTTCCCCCACCGCATCCCTAAACCAGCCCAGTTCGTCCCCTCCCCCCACTGCACCACACAACCAACCCAGCTCCTCCCCTCCACCCACTGCATCCCAAAACCAGTCCAACCTGTCTCTGCCTCCCTAACCTGTTCTTCCTCTCACCCATCCCTTCCTCCCACCCCAAGCCGCACCCCCATCTCCTACGTACTAACCTCATCCCACCTCCTTGACCTGTCCGTCTTCCTTGGACTGACCTATCCCCTCCCTACCTCCCCACCTATACTCTCTCCACCTATCTTCTTTTCTCTCCATCTTCGGTCCGCTTCCCCCTCTCTCCCTATTTATTCCAGAACCCTCACCCCATCCCCCTCTCTGATGAAGGGTCTAGGCCTGAAACGTCAGCTTTTGTGCTCCTGAGATGCTGCTTGGCCTGCTGTGTTCATCCAGCCTCACATTTTATTATCTTGGATTCTCCAGCATCTGCAGTTCCCATTACCTCTGATGTTGGAAGATTGTTTTTTTTAGTCTGGAGGCCTGTTACCAGTGATGTTTCACAGGAATTGGTACTGGTTTCACTTTTGTTCATCATTGATTACAAAGAGTTTGGATAGGATCTTAGAAGACCTGGTTAGGAAGTTTGCAGATGACAACGAAATTAGTGGTATAGTGGATAGTAAATAAGGTTATTTAATATTACAAAGAGGTCTTGATTAATTGGGTCAAAGGGCTGAGGAGCAACAGATGGATTTTAAATTAGATAAATATGTGGTATTGCATTTTGGAAGAACAAACAAGGGCAGGACTTACACAATTAAAAGTAAGGCCCTCTGCAGTTATGCAGAATGTAGAGACCTGTATTTGCATCACAGGTAAACAGGGTGGCTAAAAAGGCATCCTTGCTTTCATTGATCAGGCGTTTGAGCCCAGGAGTTGGGATGTTATGTTGAAGTTGTAAACAGTGTTGGTGAGGCCTCTTCTGGAGTACGACACACAGGTCTGGTCACCCTGCTATAGAAAGGTTATTATTGAACTGGGAGAGTTCAGAAAGGTTTACCTGGACATTGCCAGGAATGGAGAGTTTGAGTTAAAAAGATAGTTTGGGACACTTTTCCCTGGAGCAAACGTGATTTATAAAATCATGAGGGGCATTGATGAGGTGAATAGCAAAGGTCTTTTTCCTCAGATAGGGTAGATTAGAACAAGTGGGCATATTTTTAAGATGAGAGACTTTTTAGAGTGAGAGAAAGATTTAAAAAGGACATGAGGGCAACTTTTTTTTAAACAGAGAGTGGTCATGTGTGGTATGAAGCGACAGAGGATTTGGTGAATGAAGGTACAGTTGCAACATTTAAAAGACATTGAAGAAACAGAGGTTGGGAGGGATGTGGGCCCAATACAGACAAGTGGGATTAGTTTAGTCTGGGGCCATCATCAGTATAGAATATGTTTCTATGCTGTATGACTGTACTTTACACAGTAGCTCAGGAGTAGCCCAAACAACTTTATGTGCAGCTCCATCATAACATTCATGCTCTTGTACCAATGTCCTCACTAATAAATGGAAGCATTCCATGTGCCTTCGCAATCATCTTATCAACCTCTCCTGCTGCACTTAATGATCTATGGACAAACACACCCCAGCCTCCCTGATCCTCTGTACTTCTCAGGTGCTTTGATGAGATGGTGCTGGTGTTGGATTGAGGTGGACAAAGCGAGAAGTCACGTGACACCAGGTTATAATCTACCTTCATGAGATGCAGTGAGAGAGCAGAGCACACAGACCCACAGTTTGTGGGCAGGAAGATCAAGGGAGGAGAGATCAAAAGATCATACAACCTGTGTGAGTGGTGTCAGATGATGAATCTGTGCAGGTGACCAATAGACAGTGCTTAATGGTCAATCTGTACTCCCTTGGAGATACCAAGAACTCCAGAAGCTGGAGTCAGAGACACCACAGACTTTCCCGCTCTCTGATTCTGCCTGACCTGCTGTGTTCCTTCAGCTTCACACGGTTGTTTGGTAAAAACCGAAAAAAACTGCGGATGCTGTAAATCAGGAGCAAAAACAGAAGATGATGGAAAAGCTCAGCAGGTTTGGCAGCACTTATAATGAGAAACATCAGAGTTAGCGTTTTGGATCTGGTAACCCTTCCTCAAGAGCTGCCAGACCCGCTGAGCTTTTGCAGCAACTTATTTTTCCTCCTGTATTGTCTTGTGCTCCCCTGCTTTGTGCATCTTTGGAAACCTGCCTCCTTAGCGGCGAATGGCAGGGGGCCAGACCAAGCCGGTTCCAGATTCCCACCATCTTCGGGCTGGGTGACATGCAAAATAACCAATTGTTTTCGGAAAACCGCTCTAACCCCACAATGAGTGACTGTGGACATGAACAATTCATGTTCCTTAGTGCCCATGGCAAGCCCCTTTTTCTGAGTGATGGGTGAACAGACAAACCCCTTTGCCAATTTAGTATCCACCTTCATTCTTGGTGTGACAGGTGCTGTGGCAAATGCCCTTTGAAAGCAATAATAATCTGACTTTAAAGAGTCAGAAAACACACAAAAGCAGGTTACAGTCAAACATGTTTATTTGAAAATGCAGGCTTTCGGACCCTCAGTTCTTATTCAGATGTTAGTCAGAGAAGTAGTATCAGCCACAGAATTTATAAGTAAAAAATCAAAGGTTCACATAATTAATGAGGATGTACTAAACAAACCTAAGATGTTGTTAAATCTTTTTTACCCATCATCATTCAATCCTGGACCAAACAATGGAAAGATTCCCTCAGGTAAATTGTAGGTGTGAGTATTCAGATGAGACATGTTGGTCACGTTGCAAACTGACACCTGTTCACCCTCATAGTCCAGGAAGCCCCCAAGGAAAATTTTCCAGGGATTCAAACTTGGGGAGAAGGGCATCTGTGAGGGGTGGTGTCTTGCAATTATAGTGCTTATGTATTGCCTCCAGTTCAATTTCAGGCCAGTAGTAACCACCAGGATGTTGATAGGTAATAGTGTAGGTAATCAAGAGACAATGCTTCTATCTGAGAAACTATTGCAAGGGTATCCTTTGAACGCTGGAGTCCAATTTAAAGAGGACCAAAGATTGCAAGTTTAGTATTTTTGCAACTTTTGTAAGTCACAAAAGTTGATTTCTTCAGTTGGTCATTGCAGTTCAATTACAACATTTCTATGACAGATGTAAAAATGTGTGCGTAAAATCAGTAAAAATTTGAATACCATGATGTTAAACTGGTAGGCTTAAAAATATGAAATGTGACTTGAGATCCGAATTATCATAATGTAATACATTAGTTAACTTCACTAATTCCAAGTTAATTTGGGCCAGCATTTTGTTGACTTAATACAATTCAAAACAGATAATGTAATCAAAATAGTGTGTGCTTCTCAAAAGCAATTCATTATTTATGGTTCAGCATGACTGGGAAATATTGATTGTAAACGAAGAAAACAAATTTCCATAAGGCCACCCAAATTAAGTGCCTTACAGTTTTCAAAAACGTATCTTGTTTCAATGTAACAAAATCAATGTTAAATTGGTTTTAAAAACAAGGCTTCTAATTTAGCATTACAAATTTTAGTGTTTCAATAAAGTCAAACTGAAATAATGTTTAACCTAAAAATATTGATTACAAGGATTTTCCTAGGTATGCAATGTTAAATTGAACTTTGAATTTAGGTCACATATTCACACTTCCATGTAACATTCTTGTAATGTGCTGTGAATTCAGAAAATTCTTCATTTTTTACTCGCGGATATGCGACAACAAATAGACGCAGATTAAAATAGTTAGTGTTCTGCATAGGATGAATGATACAGCTAAAGAAAGTTAAACTGCTTTTGAAGCATAGCTTATTCTAAAACCTCAAACTTCGTCATATTTGTATTCTTTTGACCTGCCTTTTATCTCATGTGGTTTCCTTTTAACGACAGGTATCAGGTATGTGGTGTCTTAGTGTTATGTCACTGTATTTCAAACAAAACTACTGCAAATGCTGAAAATCTAAAACAACCATGCCAAATGCTGGAAAAACTCAGCAGAAACTCTGGAGAGAGGCAGAAACAAAGCAACATTTCGAGTCCAGTATGACACTTTTTCAAAATAATTCCGAGAGGAATTTGTTCAGACGGCGTCAAACCATTCTAGTAAGATAAAAACTGGAGCTATCTGATTGGGGCTTGGCATGCCAAGTCTCAGAGAGGATTGGATCAGCCAAGGGACTTATTCTTTCAATGGCAGTTAACTTCGCAAATGGTGAACATTTTGTTGTTTGAAAATATAGCAGTCAGTTTGTTTTCTGGAGCTCGTTACCTGTTGAGAACTGCTTTCGAGAGTGAAACCGGATTAAACGCAGGTTTAAAAAACTGTAACGACTTTTTGTCAAGCAATAAGAAAAAAAGAAACATTTTTCCTCTACAGAGGCTATTGACGTAAGTGACATAGAGCAGGGAAGTGGGTTTCGTTTTTTAGCAGTGAACTTTTTGGATCTGAACTTCGTAAAGATTGGCAGAAGAAGATCTATCAGTAGCATTTGAACGTATATTGGATCCTCTTGAAGCTCAAAGGCTCGCAGGGATCCCCGGAAAGTGAGAGCATTGGGACGGATTGGATGTTTCTGACATTAAAAAGTATTTATGCATTTTTCTTTCCTTCAAATGAATGCAATAGCGCTTTTCAGCAGAAAATGGTAGAGATACACCAGGAACGTTCATTACGCACCATAAGGGAAGTGATCTTCACTGAGAACAACAAATGCTGGAGATCACAGCGAGTCTGACATTATTCATGCAGTGAGAGCAAGCTAATGTTTCGAATCTAGGTGAATCTTCATCAGAGCTGAAGGGAAGTAACCTTCCGCCTGTGAAACATTATTACAGGCAGGAAGATCCCCCGGGATCATGTTGCAGCTCACAACTCATTTTAAGCTGCTAGTCCGTCTCTACAATTGAGGTTCTATTTGTTTCTTCTCTCCCCGTCCATCCTTCCCCCAGCCCTTCAGAACTCCTTGCTGATCATTCAGTTGCCAGTTCCGATACAGGGTTTATTCCTAACTCTCTCCACCTGCGACTGATCGATTTGGTTTATTCTCATGTGTATCAAAGTTCAGTGAAACGCTTTGTTCGCGAGCAGTCCAAGCTGATCATTGCAAGCAAGGGCATACAGATCATAGGGTGAAAAACTAGGACAGACTGAGGCGTCCAGGTTCCATTGCACGGGATTTGCGCCATGCAAGAATGACATTCACAAAATCAACGTTATTTAAAGCTAGAGAGTCCATTCATCGGGCTAATAACAACAAGGAAGAAGTTGTTCTTGAACTTGCTGGTGCGTGTGTTCAAGCCTGGTATCTTAATTTTGCAGCTGATAGGAGGCGGCGGGACTGGGTGAAATTATAGGATGGATCTGTCAGTGTCCTTTAATCCCGCGGGGAGTCAGTGGTGCGGAAAATTTCCCACGGTCGTACTTTCCAGGATTAAAGATGGGAAAAATCCTGTCAGTGAAATTATGGGTGAAAGTGTAGAGATGGGACATGTCATCCGCGTTGTAAAATAGCACCTTTCCACGCTCATAGCCCAGGAAAACTCCAATCTTCCGTGGACATCCGGTCAGATTGAGAGGGGTATCAGAGGGAGTGGTGAGAGCAACATAGCCTCTCTCGGGTTCCAGCCACAATAAACAATAGCCCGCATCCGGTCTCAACTCAACCCTCCCTTTCCTATTGGCTGACTCTCGGACCACTCCTATGCCCCACCAAGTCGTCCAACCCACTTCCACCTCCCAGTAATGCCTCCCTGATGTGAATCCCTCTGATCCCAGGACACTGAGCCAGAGATCAAATCTCTCCGGGGAGGCAGGGAGCGGCTGTGGTTTGTCTCCGAGTCTCACACTGGTCCGGTCCTCAGACAGGATGAGCCGGGGATGCGCTGTGTTCGGGTCCAGAGTCAGAGAGGCTGGAGCTGGGCATATTTCAGAAAACAAAATCAAGTATTTATTTTGTTGCTGTGATTAATTCACATAGTTTCTTTGTAAAACACTTTTTCCCATCGATCTTGTCGATCACATGTTTATGTCCTACGTAATGAATACTGTTGTTTAATGATAAGTCGTCGACTTGCAGCATACCATATGTCCGGAAATTGAGAATGGCGAACTAATTGCGGATAGGAGCTGGTGAGAAAGCTCGGTTCGGTTTGATTGTCGCGGACAGACAACCAGGGGAAGGAACCAAGAGGCTGGGCTTTCAAGGCATTGAGTTCGCGTTGATTGGTGCTATGTGTGTGGGCGGAAGCCATGACAACTGAGAGTGGAACGAGACAGAGATGGGAAAGGGAGAACTTCCAAGTGAAGAGGCAGAAGGGGAGGAGGAGTAGAGAGGGATGGAGTGGAGAGAAGCCGAGGAGGAAGCAGTGCGGGCAAGGAATTGACAGTGTAGGATGAGAGGGAGTGCAAGACGGAGGAGACAACAGCAAGAATGGTGGCGTCGGCAAAAGGACTGAAGGAGAACAAGTTCGGAGCCGGGAGCGGGAAAGCTGATGGTGAGGAACAGCACAGAAACAGATGTGTGTTTGGGAATATACCAGCCCAGTCCGGAGCAGTTTCTCCTCATGATATCTTCTGCGCTTTTGCGAAAATTTTTGTTACACGTATGATCTTTAATTACAGTTCCTCTCAGCAGAAGGAACAGTCTGTTTTTTGTCTAATGCACCCGCCTTTTTGGGGGCCACTCCGTTGTTTTACAACCCCATCTCTGCGCAGTTTCCTGCTTTCCAGCCTTCGAGAAATCTTGACATTTGTGATGTTGGAAGATTTGTCAGACTTCCCGTTCTCCCCTAGCCCAGTTCAAGGACTATCGAACATCTTCCCATACTTCAACCTGTGGGAAGATCAATCAGATGTACCCGGAAATACATTGGAATTCTGACCAAAATCATGGAGTAAGCGGTTGTCCCACTGACTTCGCACAAGCAAATCGAAGTAATTGTTGTGTGTATCCCCCTTAAGCAAACCACAGACTGGGGAGACCTGGCTCTTTGTAGTTTGTCATCTAATCCTCAGGTATGGCCTCTCATCGGATCTCTAATCCTCTGGTTATACAATTCTCTTAGATAATGGACACAAACGGCAGGCAGTTTCTTCATCAAAGAGATATGCAGAAGACGAAAAATATGAAATTGAGACACTCCCAAGGCTATATAACGTATAGTCAGGCCATCTTTTTGAGTTGGGAACCAATATGCAATAAACATGCATAAGATTTTTTTTACTGGGTTTAATAGCTTCGGCCATTTCTCTCCACGTTGTGTGCTGCAAAGGGCCTCTGAATTTTTCCAAAGTCAGAGAAGCATCTCTTCCGGTCAACCAACGACTGTCGTGATTAATTCTGTAAGTGTTCAATGGTTGATGTTTTAACTTGACCTACGTGCGGAGTTATGTTATCAAGACGTACAGATTTTTTTTCATAAATTGTCTCTTACCTTTTCTGCAGGAAAGCCACGTTCTGAAATAAATAAAACACAAATGTACGAGTTGGGCAGGTCTGACCGGTTGTTTCCGGTCTACAGAAATTGTACCTAAATTATTGCAGGTTGCTGGTACCGCGGATTCTTTGAGACCAATAACTACATGGAAAAGTGATTGTTTTGTTTCAATCAATTGTAGAATATGTCAGGGACGCAATATGGTACAAGGTAAATTGGATAGTTGTGTAACTAAGGAAGACAAAAAGAAATATTGATAATATCGATGGTGAAAATTACAGCGGTTATTAATGATCTGACGCAATTTGAGAGGAAAACTGAGGTGGCGGTGTAAGTCAAAATCTGCTACAGGAAAAGCATAGTCTGGCTGAATTGTGCACACAATTTTATGAACTCAGAACACATTCATATGTTCGCGATTTCTTAAATAGATTCACAAATCATAAAGACCAGGAATTTATTCTAAGACTAAATAAAGCACAGAGTAGAATCCAACTGTAGTGTTGGCTGATAACATGCTTAAGGATGGCTATGATTTTGACAAGGTGCATAAGATATTGCTCGAAATAGAATCAGTAATGTTTTCATTAGAGGAGAGTAAGTTAGGTGGAGTTTTATACCGTAATTCAAGTGGTAACTGTTAAGCAGTGGTAGGACAACCCACATCAGACAAAACGATTAACATAATTTGTGAAGAAAAGGCATGGACAGCTTTTCTTTTTAAAAAAACTATTACTTTCGAATTATGGGTAATTTGGAACCCACTGTCCAAAAGGATGGCGAAAGGTGATTCTCTAACAGCTTTCAAAAACCAGATGGATATAGTTGAATCGAAAGATTCAAGGTGGGGAAATATGTGATGTGCAATCTAGGGCGTAGTGGATGAATATTTCTTTTAAGTACTTTCCTCTCAACTGTATCTCTTAAAAGAACACAAAGCCAGGTACTTCCCGCGTAACTACAGAACCAGCTTTGCCACAGTCTCCCTGGACAACTATAATCTTTAAATTGCCATACATCTAGCATTGAACAGGATTATCTAGTTAACATTGAGATCATTGATCCCAATTTGTTTCAACCCCCTCACAAAATACGGTCACTTGCACCAAATCTCAGGTAGATCGACAGTGAAGAAGGCGTTTGGCATGCTTGCTTTTATTGGTCAGTGCAGTGGGTAGAGGAGTTTGGAGGTCTGTATAGGACATTGGTTAGGTCAGTTCTGGAACACTGCGTGCAATCTGCTCTCCCTGCTAAAGGAAGGATGTTGTGAAACTTGAAAGGGTTTGGGGTTTTGTCCGGGTTGAAGGGATGAGCTATAGCGAGAGCCTGAAGAAACTGGGCTATTTTCCTTGAACTGTCGGAGGCTGATGGTCGCCTTAAAGAGGCTCATAAAGTCATGAGGGGCATGGATAGGCTAAATAGGCGAGGTCTTCTTCCTCAGATGGGGGTGGGTGGAGTCCAAAAGTAGAGGACATGGATTTATGGTGAACGGGAGAGATTTAAAAGGGACCTAAGGGGCAACTGTTTCACACAGAGTGGGGTGCGCGTATGGAAGGAGCTGCCAGACGAGTGGTGGAGGCTGGTACAATTACAACATTTAAAAGGCATCTGAATGGGCACATAAACAGGACGGGTCAGAGGGATACGGGCAAAACGCTAGTAAATGGGACTAGATTTTTAAGGTTTTGGAATAAATTTGTAGCTCGGATTGTGGGTGTTGAGGTTGGTTGGCTCCGGAGCTGGTTTGCTTACTCACTCATCCTCAAGATGGAGAACCACGACTTCGACTGGGACAACACCAAGATCCTGGAACAGGCTAGGCAGAGACAAGCACGAGAATACCTGGAAGCATGGCACTCCAGGAAGCAGGCTATTAATAAACACATTGAACTCGACCCTACATGTATTGCACTACAAGGAAAACCGGAAGTGAGGCAACCCATCCCAACGGACCCCAGAGTTTAAAAACCAGGCAGGAAAAGCACGCCGGCACTTCATCGGAGGCTGCACTGAGGACGTTACCAAACATGATAACAAAACGTTCGCAAAATAACAAAATAGCTCGGCGAGCCAACCAACCTCAGGAGACTAGATTTATTTAGGATATCTGTTCGGCATGGATTCGTTGGGGAAAGGTCTGTTTCTATGCTGTACATGTCTATGACCACCTGGCTCTAAATCCTAACTGCTGTGTGTTTACTGTATGACACTGAACCGGATTCTCTGTTGGATACTCTGGCAACCCGTTTGACGCTGTGTTGAAGTTCTGATCTCAAGCACTGTCACCAAGACCAGCTCAGCCTTTGCCTTATTGTCAGCATTTTGAAACATGATTTCATGGGTTATGAACGTCGCTGGAAAGGTCCGTATTTATTATTCATCCTTAGTTACTATCCAGTAGGTGGCGAAAACTCTTTGCTGCAGTCCTGGGACTTGACCTAGCGACGTTGGAGGAGCAAATATACGGTTTCAAGTCAGCTTGATCTGTGACGAGGAGAGTGGTTTTTATTTTGAAACACTAGTCCGAGCATGCATTACATTCAAACATTTGTTTAAACTCCACTATTATCCTGTATGAAGTGTCCCATTTAAGCAAATCCAGACGTCAGCCTTTGTGCTGCCAAGATGCTGCTGGGCCTGCTGTGTTCATTCCAGCTCCACACTTTGTTGCCTTGGATTCTCCAGCATCTGCAGTTCCCATTATCTCCAGTGCACTGATTCCCTTTCTTCCGTGGATTTATACGCACTGAGCTGCATTAGCTCCTTGTCAAACAACACTTCCGTTTTAAAAGCGGCATCCTTATTTCCAAGTCCTCCTCTATCCCAAGAAAGAAGTGTGCGGGATTTCTGCACTGTTGCCATTCTCGCCGTTTGCACATTCCTTTATTCAGACCTTGCCCCAGATAGCTAGAAGAGGCGATGGCGTAGGGGAATTATCGCTGGATTATTGATCCAGATAGTAACCCGGGGACGTGGGGTCGAATCCCACCACAACAGATGGTAGAATTTGAATTCAATAAATATCCAGAATTAAGAATCTAATGATGACTGTGAATCCATTGCTGATTGTCAGGGGGAAACCCATTTGGCTCACTTTAGGGAAGGAAACTGCCATCCTTAACTGGTTTGACTCCAGACCCACAACGATGTGGTTGACTCTTAACTGGGATGGGTAATAAATGCTGCCTAGCTCGTAACGCCCTCTCCCCGTGAATGAATAAAAGAAATAAAAATGTCAACTGCTGGTGTAAAATTGTGTAATTCCGTTCCTCTGCCTCCCAAACATACCCTTCTTACACGTAGGTTCGTCTTAAATTCTTTGTTCATTGTCTCAATATTTACTTTAGCAATTCGGTGTAAACATTTGGCAATACTAGGAAGTCTACCTTGCGAGTTGTAGTTCTATGATCAGGACTACCCTGAATAAACAAATAGTTCCACTAATCTATTATTTCGAAGTTCCGTAGAAAACTAGACTTCGTGGTTCTGTAGAGACTAACAGATTTAGCTCGCAATAGAACCTTTTACCTTCAGAATGTTCAGTCCATCATTTTTCAAGTCATGCTGAATATTAGCGATATTCTCCAGAATTATCCTTAAATTTTCTTCAATTTTTCGAAGTTTTTTTCCTATCGGCTGCAGAATTATTCTCTCTCAATGTTTAAGCTCGCTGAGTAAATGCTGCTTTTTTGCAGTGAGAAAGTTGTGCATTTTAGTGAACTCGGAATTGATGTAGGTCTGCAGACTGCTTGACTGACCCTAGTAAACAAAATTCAAAACATAACTAAGTCCCGCTACTAAAGGAAGAGACTGATCGAAATTCCAAACAATCCGCACAGAACACCTTACCTTTACATCAGAAATATTTTGTTTCTGTTTCTGCTTAGCATTCCTAGTCAGCGATTTCTGCTTTTCGAGAAGGTCCAAGGACGTTTTCAGTTAACCCCGTGATTGGAGAATAAGTCATGAGTAAATATTGTTATACCGTGAAAACGTGATCAAATAAGCTGGTGATAAAATTAGTATTTACCTACTTCATA
Source organism: Stegostoma tigrinum (assembly GCF_030684315.1). NCBI lineage: Eukaryota > Metazoa > Chordata > Chondrichthyes > Orectolobiformes > Stegostomatidae > Stegostoma > Stegostoma tigrinum. The sequence goes on from NC_081387.1 coordinate 21,472,152, forward strand.
GATTTCAACAGCTTCATTAATGGGCTGAAAGCGGTGCTGTCTGTGTTCCCGGGAATCTCTGCAAGTGTAACAGACCAATTTCTTGTCAGTTTGGCAAAACAATTCCAGTTCTTCTTGATGTTCATCACAGAGAGGTTTGCTTCCCTTCCCTTGTGGTTTCAGCTTTAACTTTTGTGCTTTCTCTGACAGATTCACTAAGGCCCACTTCCGGAAACTCCTGTCTACACTGCGGGCAGAGGTTTATATCCCCCTTTTGCAAACTGTGGGAAATGCAAGAGCGACAGAAATTGTGCCCACACTGCAGCGAAACCGGATCAGTGAAGAAATCTCCGCAAATGGGACAAATTGCCTCCTCGGTCATTTCCAGAATCCGCTGTCTGGAAGCCATGTTCACACTCAACACTTCGTGATTCACACCGATTTCACTTTCTTTGGTGGTGAGTTGCGGGGTATTTTCAATGTCCGAAACCATTCACTACAATCAGTTGGGGAAGGGAGGGGGAAAACTTCTCCAAGACGGGTATCCCTGGAGGTGGCTTCGCAGTATGGTTTTCAGCGCCTAGGAGATAGAAAGGACTGCTGATGCTGGAAGCCAGAGTGAAATGTGTAGCTGGATGAGCACAGAAGGTCAGACGGGATCTCAATGAAGGGTCTAGACCCGAAGCGTCGACTTTCCTGCTCCTCCGATGCTGTGCGACCTGCTGGGCTCCTCCAGCTCAACATTTTATCAACGTTTCGAGAATTCTTGTTCTCTACCTGTCTATGTCCCTTTGATCATTGCGTCTGAGAGGAAGAAATTCGAATAACCACAAAGGACAAGCAGATGAGAATATGAGTGCTCAGGGACTGAAGGTGGACTTCAATCACATTATTTTGCGGGGCGGGGGGGATGGGGGTCTAGGGGCGGGGTGCGGGTGGTGGCGGCGTGCTCGCCGGTGGAGGGACCGCTTAGGCAGGGAATAAGTAGGAGCAGGTACTTGGGGGTGGGTTTCGGAATTTCCATGCATTATGCTCCAAACATGCCGCCGACATCAACAGCTTGGCAAACACACTTTTCACGAGGACCTCCCAAAACTTTTCTTTTCAAAAAAGTCCAACATGTACCTGCTGTAACGTCAAGAAACCTATCAGGAAATTTGATCTCAGCAAGCACCGGAAAAACAATATTAACTGATTGGCCAATAGTTTTTTGTTTCAAATGGCAATATTAATTTCAAACAGGAAAACAGATTGATTTCTCCTGCTCTTGTTCGAATACTGGCACTAAATACTTATACTCCGAAGGCTGATCTAACGTTCATATGTTTCATCCAAATTACGGGTCTCTACAATGGGATGTCTGTCTTGATCACCTGTATACATATCGAGAATTTAACTTCATTTCATGATGGGGAACTGGCAATGGGTTCCAGTTATGCCCGTCTCAGTATGGTGTGTGTGGAACAATCCTTGTTCTTGTCCTCCACTCGAATCCTCCCACAACTCTTTCTTCAGTAGGTCGACAACTGCTTGGGTGCTCTTCATGCTCCTGCCAGGACCTTGAACTTTTTTTTCATTTTGCCTCCAATTTCCACCCCTCTATAACGTTCACACCATCCATTTACAACACTTCCTTGAACTTGCTGTCTCCATTTTGGGGAATAAACTGACCATTGCCGTCCATTTCAAAGCCACTGATTCCCATAGCTACTTTCACTACAGCTCTTCCCACCCAACCTCCTGCAAGGATCCATCCCATTCTCCCAGTGCTTTTGCCTACATCACATCTGCTCTGATGATGCCTCCTTCCCAAAGAGCCAACATGGCTTGCTTCTTCTATGACCTTTCCTGCTCAGTGTTTTTGACAGAGCCCTCAACTGCATCTGACCTATCACCTGTGCTTCCACCTTCGCGCCTTCCCACGGCTCACAAAAACACATTAGGAGCCTCCTTGTCCTCTTTGTTTTTCATCCCAACAGCCACCACATTTACAGGACCATTCTCCACCATTTCAGACAACTCCAGCAGAATGCCACTACAAAGCACATCTTCCCCTCATTTCCCTTGTTTGAATATTGCAGGGATCATTTCCTCCAGGACATGCTAGCCCATTTCACGACACCAACACCGCACTCCTTCCAGCGACACCTTCCCAGGTAACCGCAGAAGGCGCAGTGCCTGCCTGTTCACCTCCTCCCTGCTCACCATTCAATGGCCTAAACAATCTTTCCAGGTGAAGCAGCATTTCACCTCTACATCCTCCAAACTTGTGTATAATATTCACTGCACTCAATGTGGCCTACTGTACATTGGAGAAACCAAACACAGACTGAGTGACTGCTTTGCAGAACACCTCTGGTCTGTGGGCAAGCATGACCATGACCTTCCCATTTTAACACAGCGTCCTGCTCACATATTCACTTTTCTGCCCTCAGCATGTTGCAGTGTTCCAGTGAATCACAGTGCAAACTGGAGGAACATCTTCAGACTGGGCACTTTACAGCCTTCTGGACTTGATATTGTGTTCAACACCTTTAAATTATGAACCAACTCCATTTTCTTCCTTTTCCTTTAGCTTTACTTGTTATATTCTCCAATTTTTTTCCCTTTCTTTTAGCTTTACTTGCTACATTTTCTGTCATCATGTCATCTTTTCCCCTCCCCATAACCTGGTGGAACTGTCTTCTTTTTCAAGTCTGGCAGATAGACACACCATTGTTTTGCCATTCTCACATTCCAATAGCTTAATCTGAACTACCAACATTTCTTTCCTCCAGAACTCTACACCCCATCACCGCCACACCCTCCCTCCTTACCCCTCCCCCAACTATCACGTAAACACTGTTACCTCCACACTTTAATTTAGCTCTGATGAAGTGTCATCTAGATCCTTAACTTGCTGTGATCTCCAACATTTGTTGCTTTCATTTCATCATAATCTCAGTAAAAGTCATTACATGGATGTGCAAGTGTTGGACTGGGGTGGACAAAAAGTCAGAGGTCAAATGACACCAGACTATAGTCCAACAGACTTATTTGAAATCACAAGCTTTTGTACTGCTGCCCCTTTGTTTGATGGCTTTGATTACAAGTCAGAAATGTTAGCAGTGAGGTGTGGCTGACAGCTACTACTCAAATATTGTATGTTTCTGGAAAGTTCATTTGCAAGGTTTGTCCAGAGAGATGATTTTTTTTTGTTGTCGCCGAGGTGATATTCTGCCAGGTAACTCCATACCACGACTCCTGTGCTCTATGGAATCCTCATAGGGACCCTGGCCGGACAAAATAAAAATCAAAAGATGCATTAAAGCCTTGGCATGTCTACTTTCCTGTGATGTGAGAGTAATATTTTCACACAAATAAGCAGGGGCCAACAGGATGCTTCCAAATTTACTGGTAGCGAAGATTCATTCACTGACAGGCTGATACAGATGGAGGGAGGCAGGAGTGTTGTGGTCATGTCACTTGCCTAGTTAATGAGTATCCCATGTTAAAGTCCCTGGCGTATGGGCTTGAATTGTACCATGGAAAAGGGTGAAATTTGAATTTAGACACAATTCTGCAGTACAAACTGCTGTAAAAAAAAAACAACCTAGTTCATTAATAGCACTTGGGGAGAGAAATCTGTCAGTCTAATATACGTGTAACTCCAGACATACAGCAACATGGTTAACTGCCCTCTGAGGCACCTATAGATTCTGGTCTAGGCAGTGACACTGAAATTATGTTTTAGTGCACATCCAGTGAATTACCTTTTTTTAAAAAAAAGGTTTATACTGTACAGTTTATAATTGGAACATACTTTCTTTCAGAGCAGACTGAATTAATAAATGGTAAAATCATTGACTTATTTGTCTTGGATCCCTGCGTGAATCCAACTGGTTCTTTTCAGATTTGGGTAAATATAGTTATAGAAGGCTCAACAACAGCAATTTTCATAAATATGAACATTTCAGTAACAATAAAAGTTGAAAAAGAAAGGAGCATTTATTAAAGGCATAAGAGGAATGAAAAAGAGGAAAACATTTCAAAGCCTCACGCCCTTCTGGCCATCGGGCTTGCCTCGATCGAAGGCTGAGCTTGTTTCCTGGCACTGTTCATGATTTTGGTCCAGCCAGAAGTCCAGCCTTGGAACGAAACTCTTTCTTATACAATGTAACAAACAGCCAGTGCAAAGAAAGCAGCCACAGAAGACAAAACTGCTGGCTGGTACAGAAAACACAGGAAAACAAGCTGCAACTGTCATCTTTTGCTTGAAAAGGAATGTTCTAAAGATTTGTTTATGAAAGTGCAGCAACTCTTTCCAGTCATTGATTTAAAACAGACCTTTTCATCTTTTGGTTCACAATGCAAAATAAAAGATGTTTGCTTTGCATGTGGAATTATAACTTATTTTCATGATTCATGATCATGTTTGAACAATGGACCTCCTCCCAGATAAATCTCTGATAACCCGTTTTTCTTCAAATAAAAGCACTGTATAGTTCATTATTATAGCCAAGAAGGAGAAATTATAAATATTATTTGCTTTATTTGCACAATGCTTCCAAGAATGGATTCTTGAAGTGCCATTCCATTTACGAATCACCTGATGATTTTATGAGCCTCCACCTGGAGTAATTAGGATGATAGTTCTCTTGAAATGGTATTCAGATATTTCAGCAATCATCACCTTGCCAGGATACTCAACTGGACAGTGGGAACATGCACCCACTTCAGGTGGAAAGCAATGCATATTCCTAAAATCAGAAGGAACAAAAGGTTGTCAGTCAGTCCTTTGTACATTTGGAGAAAGCACAACAGAAGTATTCAACCAGTTGCAGCCTCTTGCTTTTACCTGCAAAACACCAAGTAAGTTTTTCTTACATTAAGCTGTTATTTCAAATGCTCTTGTAAGATTCTACTTAATTTGTTTCACAAATTGAGAGGCAATGAATTTCAGATACAACAGACTGTGTGAAAAGTCCTTTTCATCTCACTTCACTGATTTTTCCATGCACCTTACTTTAGTATCCAGTGTTGCTGAACACTGTAACTAGAAACAGTTTTACCTTTCCACTCCATCAAAACACATTCACAGTTTTGAACTTCTCCATTAAATGTCTAAACAATAATTCCTACAAAATTATTGGCCAAAACATTATAATTCCCCCCTAGATACAGGGGTAGGACTGAAGGACTGGAAAATTGCAAAGAAAATGCTGCAACAGTAATGCCAGCAGCTAAAGGCCAGACAGTTTTAGCTCAATTGTGAAAAGTTATTTGGAAATGATAATTATGGACAGTCAATGATCATTGAGACAATTGTGGATTAATTCAGGAAAGCCAAAATTCATTTTTAAAAACACAATATGTTGATTGATTTTTCAGGCGGTGTCATGGGTAGGATTGGTGTTGTGTTTATGGACTTCAAAAAGGCATTTGACTAAACTATCACTCAGAATATTTACTGATTAAAGTTAAAGCCTACAGAATAACAAGTACTATGAAATTATGAATATAGCTATGTGGCAGCAAACAGTTCCAGTGAATGGTTATTTTCCAGATTGAAATATGCTTTCCAGTGGCATGCTCCACATGTTGGTAAAGGATCACAATGTTTTGGTACAGATTAATTATATGAACTTGATTATCTTCAATAACTTCATAACCTCCAAATATACAAATGATGCAAAATTTGGACATCTGTGCACATCTACAAATTCTTAAAAGTAATTGGACAGGTGAATAAAAAGTGGTCAAGCAGGCATTTTAGATACTTGTCTTTATTAATTGAAGCACTGTGTACAAGAGCAGTTCTGTTTCCCATTCTTTAGGAAGGATGAGTGCAGAGGTGATTGACCTGGATGTGCCTGTGTTGCAGCATTTCAGAAATGAAGAGCGACTATATATGCGGTGATATCTGGGGAGAACCTGCCTGAAGTAGATAATGTTATGAGGGCATAGATAGCTTAGCTAGGAAAGTAACTTCTCTTTTACAGGAGCAGCAGTTGGCTGCAAATCAATGTCTGAAAAAGTGGTAGAGGCCGGAACAATCACAACATTTGAAAAGTCTTCAGGTGAATACATGAAGCATCATAGCATGTAAGGCTATGAGCATATATTGGAAACTAGGTCTAGCATTGATTGATACTGGACAAGTGGTATGGCAGCAATGGGCCAAAGGGCCTCTTTTTGTGATGTGAGTTTGTATGACTCTATGACAGAGGATGCAGCGAATTACAACCGAGGCAAATAAATAGAGCTGATGTACAGATAAGTCAGGATTGAATCAAAGTCAAAATCAAGGAAATCACTGAAAGTCATCTAGAGAAAGAGGCCAATCCACCTGATATGTTCATATGTTTTTTGGATGATCAACTGAGCAGGTCCTACTTCTTTGAGTTTTCCTTGCAATAGGGTATTCCCTGTAATCCTGCAAATTCTTCCTCATTAGATAATGATCCAATTCCCTTTGGAAATCTCTCAAGCTGTATCTTCCACACTGAAACCACTTTGTTTCAAAAAGAAAATCCTCTTGTCAATTTTCACTCATTTGCGAATCACTATATCTCCACTGTTGACAGTTCTGCTCATAGGAACAGTTTTTCTTTCTCTCTCTCTGTTCTGTCAAGGCCTTTCAAGACTTTGAACACTCCATGAATCTCTCAATCTTCTCTTCTGTATAGGCAATAACTCTCATTTCTAGGCCTGTTCTTGTAACTGACACACCTCATTCTTGTAATTTTTTTCTGCATTGTCTCTGAAACCTCTGCATTCTTTGAAAATGACAGCGCCCATATATATAACAATAGAAAATAAAATATGCTAATAGCAGTCAATTTAGTGGTTCCTTTTTATTCTCTATAACTTGTTTATTGTTTCTGTATGCATTTTTATAGCTAATATTCCATGCATCTTTTTAACTATAGGCTCAACCCGATTTGTAACCTTGAGTGATCTATGCACATTTACCTCCGCATCTTTACACACACTGCGGGAATGTACCCTTTCCTTTACATTCATTGTGACCGCAAATTCTGCAAAATCATTTACTTCACACTTTTCTGATGCTTGTCAGTCCATTCTGCCAATTTGTCTGTGGCTTCACAATGTCAGTCATTTCTTTTGATGGAACTGTATAAAATGCTAGCAGGGATGGACAGTCCAATTGCAGCATGTTTCTCTTGGTTGGATTGTCTAAGTCCACAGATACCGTCTCAAGATATGGGGAGACCGTTTAAGGCTGAGATGATGAAACAATTCTTCATTTAAAGGATAGTGAACCTGTGGAATTTTTGAACGTGGAAGGCTTTGGAGGCCAAGTCACTGAATATATTTTTTAAAAAAGATATGTTTTTAATATTTTAAAGGCATCAAGGCATATGAGGAGAAGCTGGGAATATGGCATTGAGATGCAGGATCAGTCATAATCATATTGAATACTGGAGCAGGCTGGGAGTGTTAAATAGCCTATTCCTACTCCTAGTTTCTATGTTTATGTTTTTATGTTCACGGTACATCTAAATTTTACACTATTTGCATATTTTGAGGTTCTGAATCTTTTTCTTTCCTTTATCCCCCAATTTCCTTTTGAAGTATTCCATGCACTTTCTATGTGCCTGTACATTTTTTGGCATTCAGGATTCTCTGGACTTGTTGGTCTCACCCATTATTTTTAAGGAAACATGTTTACCTAGCACACTAACTATTTCCCTTTCAAGAGACTTACATTGCTTTGATGTAGATTTTCCTATCTTGCAGTATAATAAGGCCAGACATTATTTGATCTCATTTTAAAATCATCTGCCCCAGTTTAGAACTTTTACTTATGGTCTCTCTATACCCTTTATCCATGACTGCCTTAAATCTTACTGTGCTATGGTCAGTGTCTCTGAAATGCTGCCCCACAGACAATTGTACCGTTCCTCTGGCTTTATGCTATGAAACTACGTGCAGTATTGTTCTCTCCCTTCAAGAACATTATATGTGCTGTCTCAAAAAAAGGTCTCTCGTATACTGTTTCAGAAGTCCACCTTTCCTGTCTTCCACTTCTTCTGTCCCAGTTAAGACTGGGGAAGCTGAAATTCCCTCCTATTAATATTCCCATCTCTGAGATTTGTCTACATATCTGCCCATTTATCTCTCCTAACAATGTGATTGCTCAGTTTTTATCTACTACACATATGGCCTTATCCAGGAGCCTTCTACGATACCATTACTATCAGCATTAACCAACACCTTGGTCAATAATGTAACACTATCTGCCCTCCCTTTCTTGCCAAGAGTCCATTCCCTGAAATATTCAACTGTCAGCCTTTGATAAATCCATTCTAGAATTCATGATTAATAAATGACAGATTTCTGTCCATGGTAACATTGATATTTATACTACAGGCCTTGTCATTCTGAGAGAAGGATGCATGTTTCAGGGAAATCAGGGATAGTAGTGGTCATAGCATCTATCACTCAGACTTTTGATGTGGGGCTTCATTCATTTGGGGGTGGATGAGGAGAAAGAGAGGGAAGTGTTGAGGAGGATGGGTAGGTAAGGAAGAGGGGCTCATGCTGAGGCTGTAGGACAAAGAAAATGGTGGAAGCAGAGCAGTGTGGATCTTAGAACTGCTTCTGAGTTGGAGGTTTTTCATGGGGTTTCCTCCATGTTCTAGAGCAGAAAACAGAACCTTTTTCACTTGTCGTTACTTTTGGAACTTCTAACATCGAAAAAAAAACTAAATGGCAGGAAGAAGAGGCAGGGAGACATGGAGTTTGGGAGAGCGGCCTTTTCCACATGGTTGTCAAGGGCTCCAGAAATGGATTATATTACTAGTGGACAGAGCTCAGAAAACAGTCCTGTTTCACACTGTGGTTGAGGGTTACTTATCAGCATTTTAGTAGCAGTGGGATCAGAATAACGCAGGGAGGAGGGTTCCTGAATCCATTGTATTTACAAAGCTGAATCAAAGAGATTGACGGATCAATTTACCTTTACACAGTTCTGGAGAGGGCAGAGCGCTTAACTAGAATTACCATCTGATAAAGGATCTCAGGAGTAGGCAAATTCAGTTGCTGGGAGTTAAGTTAAATGTTGCATTTTAAGAACTTACAATCTAATTTGTTCTTGCATATTTAAAATCTAAAACTACAGGTGAGGGAAGGGCAGACCTTTTAATGGTTGTACTTAGAGCTCCTGATTGTAGGCCTTGTATTATAAAATATAGACATTACGTTCACAGCACAGAGTGTAAGTGTGGGTTTTTTCAGCAAGTCTACAGAGGCAAATTTTTAAGAAGAGGATTAGGTGGCAGTCAGTGGAGTGATGTATGCCTCTTGACAGATGTGGGAGATCAGGGAACCATTGACTGTCCCTGGAGATTATGCCTGCAGGTTGTGTGTTTGGATGCAGCTTAAATCAAACCATTTGTATTGGCTGGAGAGTAATTCGGAGTCACTGAGGAGCATACTGGAGGCGCAGAGTGTGATGGATAGTAGCTTTCAAGAGGTAGTCACACTGCAGGTATAGCCAGGTAGATGGGTGACTGTCAGGAGGGGTAGGAAAAGTGTCCTGTTGCTATTCCTTTCTCAAATAAATATACCATTTTTGATACAGTTGAGGAGCTAGCCTCTCAGAGGAAACTAGCAGATGCAACCAGGTTTTGGCACCACATCTGTAACCATTTATAAAGCAGGGATTGTCAAGTTTCAAAAGAGCAATTGTTATATAGATCTTTCCAGTCAGGCATACAGCAAGCTGATTCTATGGCTGTCAGAATGATTCCAGGATGGTGTGTTGCCTCCCTACTGCCAGAGTCAGACATCCCAGAGTGGTTGCAGCAAGGGGAATGTGAGCAACCAGAGGTCATCGTATGCATTGGGGCTAATATAGGTAAAACAAGGGATGAAGTTCTGCAGGATGGGTACAGGAATGTAAGCAGGAGGTTAAAAAACCAGATCTCAAGGATATTAATCTCTGGGTTACTTTTGGTGCCACATGAAAGCTAGGAAACTCAGGGAAATAAAAATTAATGTCTTGAAAACATTCCACAGTACAGAAAAGGAGGTGCTGGAGGCCTTAAAAGGTACAAAAGTAGATAAATCCCTGGGACCTGATCAAGTATATCCCAGGAAATTGCAAGGTCCCAGCAGAGATGTTTGTATCATCTACAACCATGGGTAAGGTGCTGAAAGACTGACGGTGGGCTAATGTTGTGTCTTTACATAAGAAAGAGTGCAAGGAGAAATTTGGGAACTATAGACCAGTGAGTCCGATGTCAGTGTTGGGTAAATCGTTGGAGGGAATTCTGAGAGACAGGATTTACATGCATTTGGGGAGGCAAAGACTGATTAGGTATAGGAATCATGGTCTTGTGCATGGGAAATTTTGTCTCACAAACTCAGTTCAGTTTTTTTTTGAGGATGTGACCAAACAGATAGATGAGGGCAAAATGGTAGATGTTGTTGACATGGATTTTGGTGAGGCCTGTGACAAGGTTCTGTAAGGTGGACTGGTTAGTAAAGTTAAACCATATGGGATCCAGGGAGAACCTGTTGTTTGATTAAAAATTAGCTTGAAGGTAGGAGACAGAGGTGGTAATGGAGGGTTGTTTCTTGGATTGGAAGTTTGTGACCAGCTGTGATCCATAGGGATCAGACTGGTCCACTATTGTTTGTCATGTATATAAATGATTCAGATGAGAATATAGAAAGCATGGTTAGTAAGTTTGCAGATGACATCAAAATTGGTGGTATAGAGTCAGTGAAGAAGGTTATATCAGAGTAAAATGGGATCTTGATCAGCTGCGCCAATGGACTGAGGGCTGGAAGATGAAGTTTAATTTATAATTTGGTATACTTGCCCATGTTTGTCATTGCATTGACTGTAAGAGTTGAGATGTCATGTTGTGGTATTGGTTAGGCCACTTTTGAATACTGCTTTCAATTCTGATACCCCTGCTATAGGAAAGATGTTGTAAAACTTGAAAGAGTTCAGAAAACAGTTACAAGGATGTTGGAGGGTTTGAGCTATAGGGAGAAGCTGAACAGGCTGAGGCCTATTTGCCTTATAGAGTATTGAAGGCTGCAGGGGTGACCTTGTAGAGGTTTATGATATCCTGACGGGCATGGATAGAGTGAATAACCAAAGTCTTTTCTGAGGGGTAGGGTGTCCAAAACGAGGCAGCATAGGTTTAAAAGTGAAGAGAAAGATGCAAAAGCAGAGGGTAGTGCGTGTACGTAATGAGCTACCAGAGCCTTGCTCAGTTTCAACATGTAAAAGGCATCTGGATAGGTACATGAATTGGAAGGGTTTAAAAGGATATGGGCCAAATGCTGGTACATGGGCCTAGATCAGTTTGGGATACCTGGTCAGCATAGATGAGTTGGACCAAGGATCTGTTTTTGTGCTGTACAATTCTATGATTCTCTGACTCTAGATCCCGTCCCTCAGAATCTCCTCCGACAACTTACCCACCACTGACATCAGGCTCACAGGTCTCTAGTTCCATGGTTTTTCTTTACTATCGCTGTCTTCTCGCACCTAATCCACGGCTATTAATGATATAAATATCTCCACAAGGGGCAGGGCTATCACTTCACAAGCTTACCACAAAGGTCTGGGATACACCTGATCAGATCCCGGGATATATTCGCCCGAATGATTTTAAGATATCCAGCACTTCCAACTCTGTAATATGAGCACTTTTTAAGATATCATTGTTTGTTTAGTATTCCAAGTTCCCTAGCTTCCACATCCATCTCCACAGTAAATACTGATGCAAAATACTCATTTAGTGTCTCACCCTCACCTACGTTTCCACATGTGGATAGCCTTGTGGATTTTAAGGGGCTCTATTCTCTCCCTAGTTACTTTTCTCCCCCGTAATGTATTTGTAGAATCTCTTTGAATTCTCCTTAATCCTATTCACCAAAGCTATCTCAAGTCTCCTTTTTGCCCACATGATTTCCCTTGTCAGCATACTCCTATTACCCTTATAACCCTTGAAGGATTCACTCAATCCCAGCTGTCCATACCTATCATTTTTCTTGACCGGAGTTGCAAATTCTCCAGTCATCCATCACTCCCAACATCTACCAGCCTTACCTTTCATCCTACCGGGAACGTACTGTCTCTGGACTCTCATTATCTCAGTTGGTGAAGGCCTGCCACTTTCCATCACTTTACCTACAAATAGCCCCTCCCGATCAACTTTTGAAAGTTTTATCTAATACTGTCAAAATTGGCCTTACACTACAATTGTAATATTATCCCTAACCAAAAATGCCACTCCCTTCATCTCTTGCTCCCTTTCTATCCTTCATATAGCATCTATACCCTGGAATATAAGCCGCCATTTGTACCCTTCCCTGTGCCATGTTTCTGTAACAGCTATGATATTCCCAGTCCCCTGTTTCAAACCATGCTCAAAGTTCATCTGCCTTGCCTGTCATGCCTCTTGTATTGAAGTAAATGCAATTTAATTATTCAGTCCGACCCTGTTCTTGGCTTGATTGATGCTGCTTTGACTGTGAAAATCTGCTATATGTGGCTGATAATTCCTTTTCAGCTATTTTACATCTGCTAAAAAGCTCCAGGTGACCACTATATTTCAACTTTATTCATGGACAGCTGCAAAGGTCGACATAACATTGGCCTTCAGAAATGCCTTCTGCATCTGCTTGGTTACTTTCAATGACGTGGATGGGAACATCCAGATATCATTACACACCTCCTTGTCCCAAATTATAGCCATTTAGGTGATAATCTGCCTTCCTGCTTTTCTTTCCAAAATAGGTATCCTAAGTTTAACCATATTATACTGCATTACAATGCATATGTCCACTCAACCAAATATCCAAATTGCACAGATGTTTAAAGCTACATTTTGGAAATAAAATTGCGCAGTGGAAATATAAATTAATGATTCAATTTTAAAAGAGATACAGGATGAGAACTCTAAAATTATTAGCAAAAATATGTTTTAATTTAAAAATGACTTCTTATGGCGAGAAGTGGAAAAACCGATTCGGGGGAAAGCAGGTTCGATGTTCTGGTGTGGGAAACCATTGCACAAGTACCTGAAAAGTCATAAACAACTTCAGACAAGTTCTAGGCTAAGCATCAGCCACTGGAAACTAATACCTGCCCTATTTGTGGACACAGTAACACATTCAACTTTTGGGCACATCCACGCACTTAACAAAGAACTGAGTTTGCCAAAATGATATTATAATAACACAGCAATGAAGTAATCACAGATTAACAATAAAGATCACCACAAATTCCCATATTTCCTGTGGTAAACCCAAAATTGTTCAAACAGTGGGGGATTGGTTATGTGGGCAAGGGGAGGAGGAGGTTCAGAAGCAACCCAAAATGGTGGTTTATATTCCAGAATGAAACACAGCCTGGTAAATAGATAGTTCAGGGAATTTGGTGGCAACGTGGAAGTTATCAAAACATTTGGGTTCAATTTGTCCCATTTTATTCAGTAAATGCTGCATTTACTCAAAAGTTATCATAATTAGCGATATAATCCTCACCTTCACCTTGTTCCACCTCTTTCTGCAATTTAGAAATATTCTCTTCAATAGTATTCAAATACTCCTGAATTTCCGAAGGTTTTTCTCCACTGGTTCTAGAATCCTCTCCTCTTCTTCCCTGAGATTTCTGAGTACACACTACTCTTTCTCGGTGAGAATCTGAAGCATTTTAATGAACCCGGGTGTGATGTGGGTCTGCAGGGTGCTCGCCGGCTCCTACCAAAACATTTTTGATATCCACGAATAAAGGGAACAAAACTAAACAAGATCCCAGAAAATCAGTACACCCTCACTTCGGAAATCTTCTGTTTGCTCCAGTTCCATGTCGACAGCCATCGATTTTTTTCTCTGTGAAAGAATCTAAGGAGGATTTCAGCTGATTCTGGAGCTAGGGGAGAAAATCACAGAATTAAAATGTGAGAACATGTAACCGGTGTAAAATCAAAAATGGTAGTTGCGGGTCTGACAGCACGAATGGAGAGAAATCAAAGTTAACGTTTCCGGTTCGGTGACCCTTCCTCAGAACTGATGGTAGCGAGGTAAATGTTTGTTTTGCAAAAGAAAGGTTTTATGGGAGGAGTAAACGATAAGGGTGATCGAGCCCAAAGAGAAAGGTAAGTCGGACTGATAAAGGCGTGGGCTTTCCAGCTGCCGCAATTATTTTGGTTTTTATACCAATATAAAATAATAATCAGATAGTAAAGTATATTCCCATTCATCTCACAGACATCAACATTTCTTTAAATGCCAGAATGTAGTGCGATTTGTTTCCCCGTGAATTTCTGCAAATCGCACAGATCAATTTCTTGTCAGTTTCACAAAACATTTCCAGCTCTTCTGGCTGTTCCTCAAAGTGAAATTTACCTTCCTCTCTTTCAGGCCCAGTTTTAATTTTCGCGCCTCCTCGGCCAGATTCGCTAAGGTCCGATTTTCCCTGAGGTTTCTTTCCGGAAACTCCTCTCTACATTTACCTCCTTTTCCTACCTCCGGGTGGTACTGGAGCAGCAAATATGGTGCACACGATCTAGTGCGACCAGATCGATGCAGATATCCTGACAAATGGGACCATTTAAATCCTTGGCAAGACTCTCGTCCTGCTGTCTGGAAGCCATGATCAGATTCAGTGCTTCCTGTTTCAAACTGTTCGTGTCATATTTCCATGGGCGCAGTCCCAGTCTCAGATCTCAGGCTGTATTTATATTAATCTTCCCGTGTATGCGCGTGTTCGTTGATGCATGCGACCGTGACATGTTTTTCTTGCCACCTGTATAATGCATCCTCTGTCTTGTTGGATTACTCCTGAAAAATGTCTGCTATCCTATGATTATGTGACCCTGAAATGCTTCCAACCAGTGTACTTTTCCACTATCAGTCCCACACTCTACATAAAATGGGGATGGTTGAAGGTGCCAGACTACGGTTTAGTTCCAACCTCCAGGGAACGATTAATCCATCTCTCTATTATTGGACCCTTTTAGTGCCTCAATGCATGCACATGTAGCCTTGTATGTCTTGCACAAACAGGTTCAAGAACAGCTTCTTCCCTGTCTTTATTAGACTGCGGAATCGACCCCTGTAACCTCCAATAATTTTGATCTTGCTTTGCGCACTTCCTGTGCAGCCCTGACCTTGTATGCCTCCCTCTGTCTAATAGCACCCTAATCTGTACGTCTTTACTTGCTATGATCTGTATGTACTGTGTGCAAAACAAAGCTTTTCACTGTACTGAGGTACATGTGACTTCAACAAATCAAATCTTATCAAGAGACCCTTCTAGGCCCAAAACGTCAGCTTTTGTGCTCCTAAGATGCTGCTTGGCCTGCTGTGTTCATCCAGCTCCACACTTTGTTATCTCGGATTCTCCAGCATCTGCAGTTCCCATTTATCTCTGAAATCTTATCAAGAAATGCTTTTGGTTTGTTAGGATAGAGTCAATCTCAATTATTTGTTTCTTTGATATGCCACTGTACAGAACCAAACTATGTTTGTCACTATTTATACATGCAAAGATGCTTTTAATGAATAAAGTACATTTTTGAAATTAAATGAAAGGTCAGGAAGAAGAGGTCCCTTCCAGAATGAAACACAGCCTGGTAAATAGATAGTTCAGGGAATTTGGTGGCAACGTGGAAGTAAAGCTGGTAACTCCTTCTGTTATTTCTCCATTTAAAAAAAAAGTTATTGAGTAGTGCAGTGGAATCGTTAGTAAGAAGCTGATTCATCTGACTGAGGGCTACTCATCAGTTGATCACCCAAAGCCTGATGGGTCTAACATGGTGCTGAAGCATAGTTACTCTTTACGAGCTCTCTATAGCAGATCTTATTCTTACATATCTTACAACTGTTCTGCTCTTACATGTTGTAATCCTCACTCTATCGTATTGCCCTGATCTGCCTGTACTACAAGCAAAACAAAACTTTTCATTGTACCTCGGTATATAGAACATAGAAACATAGACAATAGATGCAGGAGTATGCAATTTGGCCCTTCAAGCCTGTACCACCATTCAATATGATGATGGCTGATTATGCAATCTCAGTGTCATTCCTGCACTTTCCCCATACTCATTGATCCCTTTAGCCACAGGGACACATCCAGCTCCCTCTTGAATATAGCTCATGAACAGGCTCCAACAGCTTCCCAAGGGACAGAATTCCACAGATTCACAATTCTCTGAGTGAAGAAATTCTTCCTCATTTCAGCCCTGAATGGCTTATCCCTTATTCTCTGACTGAACCTGGTTCTAGACTACCTCAACATTGGGAACATTCTTCTCACATCTAGCCTGTCCAGTCCCATCATGATTTTAAACATTTTTATGAGCTCCTTCTCATTCTTTTGAATTTCAGAAGATAAAGCCCAGTTAATCAAGTTTTTCCATGTGTGTCAATCCGGCCACCCTCAGAATCAGCCTGGTGAACTTTCTCTGGACTCCCTCAATAATAAGAATTTCCTTCCTCAAACTAGGAGACCAAAAATGCAAACAATACTCAAGGTGTGACCTCACCAAGGCACTGTATAACTGCAGCAAAAATTCCTCACTCTGATATTCCAATCCTATCCCCACGAAGGCCAGCATGGCATTAGATTTCCTCATTGCCTGCTGCATCTACATTCCAACCTTCAATGATCTCAGTGGTTAGCATGACTGCCACACAGTACTAGAGACCCAGGTTCGATTTCAGTATCAGTGACTGTTTGTGTGGAGTTTTCATATCCTCCCTGTGTCTGCGTGGGTTTCCTCTGGGTGCTCTGGTTTCCTCCCACAGTCCAAAGATGTGCGGATTGGGTGGATTGACCATGTTAAATTGTCTATAGTGCCTAGGGTGGGAAATGCAGGGATAGGGTAAATTGCGGGTCTGGGTGGGTTGCTCTTTGGAGGGTCAGTGTGGAATCACTGGGGTGAATCGCCTGCTTCTGTGGATTCTGTGATTCTATGATTCGAAGACTGTTCCACATGACACCCAGATCTCATTCCGCCTTGCCTTTTCCTAAACTTCCACCAATCAGAAAATAATCTGCTTTCCTGTTCTTGCAACTAAAGCCAAAAACCTCACATTTTATCCACATTATATTGCATTGCCTGGAACTTGCTCAGTCAACCAGTCAGTTCGATTCACCATGCAGCCTCTCAGCATCTTTCTCATAACCCACAGTGCCACCTAGTTTAATGTCATCTTATTAATTCGGAATTATTGCATTCAACTCTTCTATCCAAATCATTAATATATATTGTGAACAACTGGAGTCCCAGCACTGGACTCTGCAGAACCCCACTCATCACTGCCTGCCACTTTGAAAAGGAGTTAATTCCAACTCTCTGCTTCTCGTCTGCCAACCTGTTTTCTGTCCATGTGACAATAATAAATCAAATCAAATTTAAAACAAAACATGGATAGGACCCTAATGGGTGTTCATTCACTATTAGGTTTGATTAGTGTGAGTCATGTCAGCTCGGGCCCATCTCAGAAAGGCACTGTAAAAGGCACATGATCGGTAAACTTTGCGTGGTCAGGAAGGAGAGATTGAGTGTATCAGTTTGGGGAATTTGGTGGTAATGCAGGAAATTGGCGCAGAGGGCAGTGGGGTGCTTTTTGTTCTTTTTTTCTGGCTTGCGGTTTAAAAGTTTTCCGTTTTAACAGGATAAATTGAAGCCAAGATCAGGGGCTCCACCAAGTATGACATCACAGGTAAACATTGAGTTCATTGGTTGGTCATAGCACTAATTTGACTATTATGATTTACTTTCTGTTGAAGGTACGTAGTGGTATTGCTGGCAGGCTACACACTGTAACAGCAGCATAAATATCTTTTTAGCAAAACCTATTAAGAATTAAGTAATTAGAATAGAGGAGCTGCATGGCAAGTGATGTTTTATAACTACATAATGTGGGAGTTGATGGAATGTATTGTGATTCATAGTGACAACATTTGTAGCAAGTGATCAGAGATAATGGGAACTGCAGATGCTGGAGAATCCAAGATAACAAAGTTTGAAGCTGGATGAACACAGTGGGCCAAGCAGCATCTCAGGAGCACCAAAGCTGATGAGAAGGGTCTCGGCCCGAAACATCAGCTTTTGTGCTCCTGAGATGCTGCTTGGCCTGCTGTGTTGATCCAGCTTCATACTTTGTTATCTTACATTTGTAGCAAGTATTGGTTGCTTGAGGATCTCCAACTCAGTCAATGAGCTGGTGGGTGGGAGGAGAGTCACCTGGATGCTGTGTTTCAGGAGGTATTTACACCCTTTAGATAAACCACCTCACATTCAATCAGTGGTCAGTGACAGGCGGGTATCGTTACAAGTGAAAAAAGCACAGGGATCCAGTGGTAGTGCTGAATGAGTCAAAGCCCTGTTTAACAGGTTTGAGATTCTTGCTTTCTGTGTGGATGAATGTGCCATTGCAAAGGATGTTTGGAGAGAGATACAGTAAATTTTGTCGAGGTTCATCTGGAGCAGCTCTGTGATACAGGACTCATATGTTCTATGGTGCGTTCACCAGGACACACACTGAGGCAAACTTCGACTGTGCCTAGAGGACCACCAACTCACTGAAAGACACTGTTTGGTCTGCCCAAAACCGGTTGGTCTTCCAACACTCAGAGTTGACCTTGACCAAGTATTGCAAATTGGCATATTCCAAAGTCCAAGACTATATGCTGATGGATGCACTAAAGCTTGGGGAGCTGCTGCTGAGTGGCAGTGGGGAAAGACCATGTCTAAAGGCTTCCTGCCAAACTTCAGTGGGGATCCGTTGAATTATCAGATCCTTCCAGTGCCTCAATTGGAAAGGTAAGAAATGCCTTGACCCTGTTTGTTCTGCCTATGTACAAACTTTGTACAGAATCAAACTGCTCCAGTGACTTTATGTATATATAGACTTTTTATGAAAACATTATATTTGTGAAATAAAAAAAGTGGAGGAGTATGGGAGCTGTTGGGAATTTGAGCAAAGTGACATAGCACCATAGTATAGGAAGCCATTCAAGATGGAGTGGGAAAAGAAATGTAGTTGTAATCTGGATAATATATTCAGGGGAGGAGACTGATCTTTGCGGCTAGGATCAGGAGACCCAAAGGTTCTGATGCCGGACTGGTTCCAGAGTTCAGCATATCTCCTGTGGGCTGCACAGTAACTTAGAGTGGGAGAGGAAACACGTAGTTGTTGTGGCCCATGTAGGTTTTAATGTTGTAGGTAGAACGGGAAAAGAGGTTCTTCTGAGAGAACATAAACAGCTCGACATTAAATCAGAAAATTGGAACCAAAAAGGTAATCATCTCCCACACTACTATCTGAGCCAAGAAGCAATTGGCATGGGTCAACAAGATTATCAAGGTAAACACATTTATACTCAATGATTTAGTGGAGAAACCAATTCAAATTCATGGACATTGACACCAATTCTATGGAAAAATGGGATCTGTCTGATGGGACAGGCTTCACCTCAACCATGATTGAGACTGAGTGCTTTGGAATTGCGTGACTAAGGTGTTGCATAGGGCTTTATACTTAAATAGTGAAGGGGTGGAACTTGCATGGAATATTATTGAAAAATTTAAAGTGGGGAGGGCAGAGGGCTCACCAGAGGTAAAAGTTTCCAAAATATGACAATATAGGACAAAAAAAATGGAAAGTGTCAGAATTTTGACTTCAGACATTGGAGATTAGATAACTCAGAGGAAACGGGGCAATCAATGGGGGACTGAGGACATTGTTCTTAAATGCATGATTATGAAAAAAGATAAATGAGCTTGTAGAAAAGTTTGAAATTGGCTGCCACAATGTTTTGGGTATCACAGAGACATCGCTGGAAGTGGATCAGGGCTGGGAATGAAATGTCTAAGGATACATGTACTATTGGAAGGACAGGCAGAGAGGGCAGGGTTGCCTTGAAAGTAAAAAATGAAATTAAATCAATGGCAAGAAGTGATTTAGTCAGAAGACATTGAATCAGTGTGGATAAAGTTGAGAACCACAAGGAAAAATGCCCCTGATGGGAGGCACGTGCAGGCCTCCTAGCAATAATCAGGATTCAGGGAATAAAATAAATCAGGAGATAGAAGAGATATGTAAAAAATGCACCATTTAAACATGCTGCTGGACTGGGAATAACAAGTTTATAGCAGACCTCAAGAAAAGGCTATCTTGGAAATTGCTTTTTTTTTAAGAACAACTTGTGGTGGAGCCCATAAGGGAATAGGGAACTCTACTTAGTAATGTGTAATGAGGCAAAATTGATTAGATAAGTGAAGGAACCCCTAGGGGCCATGGAACATAGCCTGACAGAATTCATGGAAGAAAAATATTAAGTCAGATGCAATGGTATTACAATTGAAGAAAGATAGATAGAAAGAGGAGCTGGCCAGAGCACATTGGGAGGGAAGCCTAGCAGGGAAGCTGGTGGAGCAGCAATAGGAGGCATTTATGTAGGCATACAAGTCCAGCAAAAATCCTTCCCAAGGAAGAAGAAACACATCAAGGGGATGATGCAGCAATGATGGCAGATAAAGGAAGTCAGGGACAGCATAAAAGCAAAAGGCAAAGCATAGAATATGATGAAGATTACTAGTAAGCCAAAGGATTAGGAAGCTTTCAAAAACCACTAGAGGATAACTAAAAAAAAAGTAAGGGGGGAGAAAATGAAACTGGGGATTAACTAGCCAGTATTATAAAAGAAGATTGCAAGAGCTTTTGTTGACAAAAAGAAGGTAAGCGAAGGCAATAGTGAACATTGGACCACTGGAAAATGAGGCTGGAGAAGTAATAAGGGGAACAAAGAAATGGTGGAAGAATTGAATAGATGCTTTGCATCCATTTTCACATTACAAGACACCAGCAACATATCGACTTCAAGAGAGTTGGGGTGTGGAGGTGAGTGTAGTAGTTATCACTAAGGAGAAGGTGCTGGGGAAGCTGAAAGACTTGAAGCTGGATAAATCATTTGGAAGGACTACAGCTGAGAGTTTTGAAAGTGTAGCTGAGGAGGTTGTAAAGGCATTGGTGGTAATCTTTCAGGAATCACTAGAATCAGGGGAGTGTTGACATAACACTCCTGTTTAAGAAGGGACGGACGCGAAAGACAAGATACAGACCAGTTATTTTGACCTCCGTCATTGGTAAGGTTTTAGAGTCAATGAATAAGGATGAGATTGTTTAGTACTTGGGTGTGTACAGTAAAATAAGGCTGAATCAGCCTGGCTTCAACAAGAAGAGGTCATGTCTGACAAATCCATTAGAATTCTTTGAGGTGGGAACAAAAGTTAGACATGAGAGCCAGTGGTCATGATCTATTTGGATCTCTAGAACTTTTACAAGGTTCTGCACAGGAGACTCTGAAATAACATAAGAGCCCACGGTGTTAGGGGCAATATACTGGCATGGACAAGGATTGGTTGACTGGCAGAGAGCAGAGAGTGAAATTTATTTTCAGACTGGCGGCTGGTGACTAGTGGAATTCTACATGGGTCAGTGCTGGAACCACCATTATTCACATTATACAGTAATGATCTGGATGAAGAAACTGAGGCATTATTGCTAAGTTTGAAGATAACACAAGATAGTTGGAGGCACAGGTAGTGTTGAGAAAGTGAGGAGGCTGCCAAAAGACTTGGACATGCTGGGAAAGTGAGCAAAGAAGTGGCAAAGCGTGAGATTATGCATTTGGGTAGGAAGAATAGAAAGACAGACTATTTTCTAAACTGGAAACGGCTTCAGAAATCTGAAGGGCAAACATGATTGGGAGTCCTAGTTCAGGATTCTCTTAAGCTTGTCATGCAGATTCATTTGGAGGTTAGGAAAGGAAATGCAATGTTGGCACTCATTTTAAGTGGGCTGGAATGCAAAAGTAGTGATGTACTTCTAAGTCTGTATAACACTCACATCAGACTGCAGTTGGAATCTTGTTTGGGTCCTGTATTGAAGGAAATATGTGCTGATATTGGAAGAGGTCCAGAAGTAGCCTACATAAATTATCCCATAGAGGAAGGGTTTGTTGTACAAAGAGTGATTAAGGGCTCCAGATCTGGTCTTGATGGCATTTAGAAGGTTGAGGGGCGATCTGATTGTAATGTACAGGCCTGAGAGGCCTAGATAGAGTGCATGTGGAGAAGATGTTTTCATAATTAGGAGAGTCTGTGATCTGAAGACACTGCCTCAGAGTGAAGGGATGACATTTCAGAATTGAGATGAGGAGGAATTTCTTCAGCCAATTGGTGGTTAATCTGTGGAGCTCATTACTGTAGAGGGTTAGGGAAGCCAAGTCATTGAGTGTATTTAAGATTGAAATAGATAAGTTCTTGATGTAATAAGAGGATCAAGGGTTACAGGGAGAAGGCAACAGAATAGGGTTGATCAATATATCAGACATAATCAAATGATGGAGCAGACTTGATAGATGGAATTACCAAATTCTGCCTCTATATCTTATGGTCTATGGTACTCCATCCTACACTTGAATATACTTCAGCTTTTCTGGATAAATTGGAATGGATTTTGCAAGGATCCAAAGTCTGGTTAAATGTTTTAATCATTCATGGGATTTGGGCATCACTGGCTAGGCCAGCATTTATTGCCCATCCCTAATTGCCCAGAGGGCAGTTTAGGCCGACAGTAATGTGGTTGACTCTTGAGTCATATGTAGGCCAGACTAGGTAAAGATGATACATTTCCTTGCTTATTTGCAAATAAGCAAACAACATGTTGAGGTTCTGTTTGGTGGATTTTTCATGCAGTGTTTTATTGAAAAAGATTCATTTCTATTCCAGGATTATTTTCATTAAATGCACCTTTAAAAATATATTAAGAATCATAAACTGTAAAAATAACTATCAATTCTCTGTATAATAACCATGATTTAAAGGATATACGTAAATAAAACATCAATATTACTTGTAACAAAGCAAGTAATTTCACAGGAATGATTAACAGAATATTTCACTGATGCATGTCATGATGAGACAGTCCAGACAAAATCAGAGAGAAATTAATCAACGATTCTATTAGAAGCGTAATGTATAACAACTGAACTATTTCAATGTAGTTGAGATTATTGATTATTTACATTTACACCTGATCTGCTCACACATCACATTCAAATCAGACAAGATGACAGTTTTGTATTCCCAGCAATTTCAACACTTAAACAGCCTAAAGATTGTTTCCTATATTTGTATGTATTATATAAACTGCCATAAAAACATGAGTTTCCTTCCTGTTAATTTTTAGAGTATTAATACCCATTTGACATTGACATCTCATCAATACATCCAGACCCATGTAAACCCAGTCCAATTTGTGCTTATAATCATGCAAAGAATGCACATTGTGCAGAATGCTGAGAGTCTCGACCAAGTTGGAGTGACAGCACAGCTGCTATTACAAGTCAAAAACCAACCCGATTTTAAACACGAATGAAAAATCTAGGAACTACTTTGCATTTAAGGCAGCATGAGGATGGCAATCTCCCACTGCCTGAGTAGAATTGAATATATCCCAGTATCACAGCAGCAGCTGATCTCCCACCACCCTTATGAATGTAGATTCAAGAATCCCTGGTGAAAGCTCTCTTTCAACCAATTTCGTCAGGCAGACGATAGAGAAATTTGAACACATGCACCATCAGGTTCAAGAACAGCTTCTTCCCTGCTGTTATTAGAATGTTGACAGGAAATCTCTAAGTTCAAATCTTATGCTGACCTTTTGTGTGCCATAATACTCTGCCTCAGCATCCCTTAATCTGCATGTCCTTGTATTTTATGATCTTCCTGTACTATTTGCTAAACAAAGCATTTTGGTGCGCTTGGGTACATGTGACAACAATAAATCAAATCAGATCAAAAACACCCAACCCTGGCAGGAGGTCAAGAATTTGGCTGTTCGCCAGAGGTGGTAAATGGGCAACTCTGAGTGGAAAACTTGACAGCTTCTAATGAAAAGTGATCAGTCAAGTTTGACAATTTATACAATTCTTAACACTTAGTTTCCTGCCTATCTTCCTTTCCCCCTTGTCCTTCTACTTTCTTTGGTGATTTTGTTTTTTGGTGTCCCCCTAGAAATACTCCACTGACCCTGCAGTGAAATGGTTTGGTGTTCCCCTGGAAAGACTCCACTGAGCCCAGTCTGAGAACCACTGACTGATTCATCTCCAACACCGTCATGTAGTGCCACTGCCGCCAATCAATCAACATTAAAGACAGTAAGGGGCTGGCCTCCTGCAGTTCATACATAATACAAAGCATTGCAGGTGCTGGAAATCTGAAAGAAAAAAAACAGAAATAGTTGGAGAAACTCAGTCGATTTGGTAGCATTTATGGAGAGAAAAACAGTTGAGTTTTTGAAGCCAGTGACTTTGATGCCAGATCTGTTGAATTTCTCCAGCTGATTTGTCTTCGTTTGCCTGCAGTTCATAACTCATTTTACCCAGTGATTTCCTCACTACAGTTGAACCTATTTGGTTACTTCTCGCCACTTATTTTCTCTCCCAGCCCTATAAAGCTCCTTTCTTATCTTTCAGTTCCCAGTTCTGAGACAGGGTTTATTTTCAGAATGTTAACCTGCCTTCTCTCGCCACCTGTGACTGAGACTGACCCTCATCAGTTTAGAGCTGGCAGGAGACCAGGGAATGGTGATGTTATAGGATGGATATATTACTGAATTTAACACCACAAATTTTCAGTGGTGCAGAGTTGCTACCACCAGCATTCAATCCAGGAAAGAAGATGGGAAAGATCCTCTCAGTGAAAGCGTGGGTGAAAGTGTAGAGATGGGACATGTTCTCCGCATTGTAAAATGACACCTGTCCGCCCTCATAGTCCAGGAAAACTCCAATTGTCTGAAAATTCTCACTTTGTGGAAGACGGGTTAAGGAAGGTGCAGTTAGTGCCGAAAAGAAGCTTCCAGACTCGAGCCAGACAATCCAGTATCCCACTTCAGGTTTAAGGTCAATTTTCCCCTTTCTCTCAGCAGATTCTCTGACTACTCCCAGACTCCATTGAGTCTTGTTTGCAACATCGACTTCCCAATAGTGTCTCCCAGATGTGAATCCTTCCGTTCCCAGGACACAGGCCCAGGAATTGAATCTCTCTGGTGAGTCAGGGACTGACTGACGTTTCTCTCCATGTTTCACACTGGTCCGGTCCTCAGACAGGATGAGTTGGGGATGTGCTGTACTTGGATCCAGAGTTAGACAGGCTGGAGCTGGGGGACAGAGTAATAAAAATGCAGTTGGTGATTGATTCTACAAATGTCTGCCCATAGAAATCAGTGCTGAAGACAGTAAATATTCAAAGATGGATTTAGTCTTCTAGAATTTTGTGGAGCTGCACTTGCTCAAGCAAGTGGAGAATGTTTGACCATTCCTGATCTTGTTGTGCATTGTAAGTAGAGTACAAGCTTTTGAAAAGGCACAAACTGTTTTATGCACCAAAGAATTTCCAGCCTGTGACCTACTTTTGTGGTTTTGTGTTCCTTTCAGTTATTTGTCGATAGTAAGCTCCAGCTTATTGACTAAGGATGCTGCTGTGTTGTTATTGATAAGCAATCCAACCATCACTGGTTGTCTCTTTGATGTGGATGTTGCCAGGCACTTGAGTGTTACTTATCTGTTCAAGTTAGGAGATAGACCAGTGTATAGATATTGACTGCTTCAAAACCAAAGGAATTTTGAATGACACTGAATATTGTGCAATCACAATCTAACAACCCACTCCTGACCTTTATGGTAGAGGAAATAGTATTGAAGCATGGTTGGGCCTTGGCCGTAGGCAAAGGGCCAAAGCTGAGGAACTCCTGTGGTGATACCTTTGAGTGATGTGCTGAAGAGAATGAATGTTGCAGGTGTTTGATGGAGTACTAATTTACCAGCTTGTTTTAGAGTATTAAGCTCTGAGGTTTTGGAGTAGATTTGTAGCTCTGGTTGTTGGTGTTGTGGTTGGTTGGCTCGCCGAGCTGATTTGTTGTTCCAGCTCGACGGATTCCAGAGTTTAAAAACCAGGTGAGGAAACACACCAGTGCTTCATCAGAGGCTGCACTGCTGATGTTACCCAGCAGGGTAACGAAACGTCTACACAACATCAAACCAACTCGGCGAGCTAACCAACCACAACATTATAACAAGCTGCTTGAATATTTTGGACCTTCTGTCTGCCAGGCAAGTGGGGATTATTCCAAGCTATGCTTGACATATTCATTGTGGGTGGTGAACAGGCTTTGGGGATGGAGGAAGCGGTTACTACTCAATGAATGGCCTCTGAACTCTAACAGTTCTGTGATTCTTTAACAGTACAAAGTTCCTCATCTCTGAACTGCTCTCATAGCTATTGTGTTTATATGGCTAGTGCAGTTCACCTTCTGACCTTAGGCAGAGGACGCCAAACCTGGAAGAATTATAAACTGAAGACAACAGACTGAAACTTGAAAGTGGCATGGTCAAGTTGGTGGAGTGAGTGGATAGGTAACCAATGAGGTGATGTACTTTGGTTGGAACAACATTGAAGAACAATAAAATTGGGGGAAAATTCTAAAAGGTTATAAGAAGCAAGAGATTTTGGTGTATATGTGCATAGATAATTGAAATTGGTCTGAAAAGGTGGAGGAAGCAGTTACTGAAGCATGCAATATTCTTAGCTTTAATGGCGAGGGCATAGAATACAAGAGCAAGGTCGCAATGCTCATTTTGTACAAAATATTAGTTAGGCCTCATCTGAAGTGTATTACATACAGTTACAACTCTAAAATGTGCCCCACAAGAATGGTTCCAGAAATGAGAAGCTTCAGTTATAGAATTGTACAGCATGGAAACTGATCCTTTGGTCCAACTTGTCCATGCCAACCAGATATCCTAAATTCATCTAATTCCATTTGCCAGTGTTTGGCCTATATCCCTCTAAATGCTTCCTATTCATATACACACCCAGATGCCTATTAAATGTTGTAATTGTACCAGCCTCCACCACTTCCTCTGGCAGTTCATTCCATGCACGCAACACCGGCTGCATGGAAAGTTCCTTCTTAGGTCCCTTTTAAATCTTACCCTTCTCTGCTTAATCTTATGCTTTTTAATTTTGTATTCCCCTACCCTGTGAAAAAAAGACTTTGGCTATTCACTTTGTCCATTCCCCTCATGATTTTTAAAACCTCTAAGGTCATCTCTCAGCCCCTGACACTCCAGAGAAAATAGCCCCATTCTATTCAGCTTCTACCTATAGCTCAAACCCTCCAATGCCAGGAACATCCTTGTAAATCTTTTCTGCACCCTTGCTCATTAACCCAGTCTGTACACAGGTGATCATTCAATGAGGTTTACAAATCTAATTTCCTTACAGATTAGTTCCTCTAAGAATTAGCAGTCTATGGTTGTAATTGCTCCTTTCATAGTCCTTAACTCCAGCCAAACTGATTTCTGACGTTGAAGGGGTGGTTGTACTGTAGTGGTAGTGTCACTGGATTAGCAACACAGAACACCAGCGGACATGGGGTTGAATCTCGGCATGAAAAATGGTGAAACTGAGATTCAATTAAAAGAAGGCCTGGAATGAAAAACTAGCTGTGTACAGCAGAAATTACAAGTTGTTCAGAAAAGACAGGACAGGAGGGCATTTGAGGGAAATGAATTGGCAAGGCCATTGAGAAACATGTTTGACCAGATAGCTTCAGAAAATTGGCAAGAATTATATAACCTCCCGCTGTGCTATAATATTTATAAGTTCGAATGAAGTCAAAGATTTGCCTTCTGGTCTGGTAGCCTTACTCAATAAAAAGAATCAATGAAATTACACAGCAAGACAAAGTGTGCAAAACAGATGTTGACTAGAAAATATTCAAACTGAAGAAGCCATTCCCTTAGCACAGTAACCTCTACACAGTTCAGTAATGATGGAAGAATAAACAGAGTACTGATTTTGGTGAAGCAATTAACCAAATTTCATGCTTTTTCTGGATCCAGAATACGTAGATGTGGGAAATAGGTAATATTGATTGAGTATCTTCAGGAAATTGCCATCACATCTTCAAATTGGATTTTACCTGATTGGACTGAACAGCTCCACTTCCAGCATTCAGGTCACTTTCTGAATCAAACTGACAAAATATCCGCACTGAAGGTTTGCAATATTACAATTTTTTTTGCAGTCATTTAATCCAAAAAACAGAAGTTATGAGGATAGATTGAAGAAGATTAGACTGTTTCCCTTGAAGAGAAGAAGCCTGGGAGACTTGGCAAAGGTTTTCAAAATTATGATTTGCCTGAATAGATTAGATAGGGATAGGCTGTTAATGCTTGTAAGAAAAAAAGCCAAATAAGAGGGCACAGATTTAAAGTGATGTGTAAAAGAAGCAAGTGTGCAGTAAGAAAAACGTCTATCACTCAGTGAGTACTTAGGAAATTGAACATATTGATTGAAAATGTGGACAGGTTTAACTGATGTTTTCAAGAGGCTATTGGATGATAACTTGAAGAGAAAAAAATGCAATGTTACTCATGTAAAAATGAGATATGAAGGAATTTCTTCACTCAGTGGGTAGTAACTGTATAATTATTTACCCAAGGGAGCTCTGGAGGCCAGATCACTTCATGTAATTAGGGAGAAGTTAGATATGTTTTTGAAATGTTGGTGACTTGGGGGCTCTGAGGGGCTGGCACCAAAAAAGAGTTGAAGCCTAAAGCAGATCATCCATGGTTTCATCGGTATGTGTGGGGAGCTGCTACTCCTGATACTACCTTTGTCTGTTTGACAGTAAAGGTATATACTGTGATTTGAAAGTGGAGAGAAGTAATCACCTTGGAAGCTGTGAATGTTGTTG
This sequence comes from Stegostoma tigrinum, assembly GCF_030684315.1. Classification (NCBI taxonomy): domain Eukaryota; kingdom Metazoa; phylum Chordata; class Chondrichthyes; order Orectolobiformes; family Stegostomatidae; genus Stegostoma; species Stegostoma tigrinum. The sequence goes on from NC_081387.1 coordinate 21,500,949, forward strand.
AACTGAGTCTGTTAGAAAATATAATTCTTCAGAGTGCAAGTAGTGAAGTCTATTTGCTGTATTGTATTTGGCCATCACACAAATGAAAGGGCTTATCATTTTTGACCTTCAGTGTTACAGTCGGATTGGGTTAATGTTAATTTCAGCAGGCCTACTGCAATAAAGATTTTGCATCTTAAAGTCATGGTGGTCCTTTGAGTTCAGGGAATTCCAAACACTTGTTTTTAAAGTTATCAAACTCTACTGGAGGCAAGAGAAATGATTTTGTTGTTTCAAGAACTCCAGACCAGTTAAACCAGAAAGTATGATAGAAAGTTAGGGGACTTCTCAGGATTATCAAACTATCTTAAATAGTGCCTGCGTTTCTCTTTCTTCTCTTGGTTGTACAGCTTTGTAATGAAGGAAGTAGAACAGTTGTACCTGGATCAATGGTAGGAATCATTTCTCTCCACATTCTGTACTGTAAAGGACCATGAAACTTCCCAAACAACAGGGTTGATAATGCATCATCTTGCAGAGCGAGTATCTGGCGCTCCTCACTAACCCTGTAAGCATTAAACTGTTATTTTATAATTTCATTTTAATTCATTACTAAACATTTCAAATTGAATGAAGTTATCAAGTTCATATTTTTTGGCAGTTTTGTCAACAAAAATAGGAATTTAAATAGATAGAAATTTAAATACCCAGGTTGTTCCTGTAACTGAACAAAAGGTAGCTAGGTTTGAGAAGGAAATCTTATGCTGACTGATTATGTTTGGCATGGACTGGTTGGACCAAAGGATCTTTTTCCACGCTGCATGACTCTATGACTCTATGTGGGTTTAAAGTTTATTTCCTTCGGAGCTATGTTTTATCTTAACAGGTTATGGAATATTTTTCTTGCTATGGGGATTTCCATTCTTGAGTAATCTGAAACTAAACTAGCCTCACCTACCTGATCCTGCCCAGATTCCTCCAAACTTTTATTATTCATATACTCATCTAAGCGTCTTTTAGATGTTGTAACTGTACCCTCATTCACTACTTCCTCAGGAAGTTTGTTCCACATGAGAACCACACTTTGTGTATAAAAAAAAGTCCCCTCCTGATTTTTTTATATCTTTCTCCTCTCTCCTTAAAAATGCCCCCTAGTCTTGAACCCCATTCCTGGGGCAAAGGCACCTATCATTAACCCTACAGAGCTAGTAGAATAAAGACAAAATCAGAAATGTTGAAGTTTTGTCAAGACAAAGGGTAGTTGGATCATTTTAGAATTGTCAAGTCACTTCAAGTAGGATCCTTCAGAAAGCAGCATTGGAGCTTCACTATTCACTATCCATAATAATGACAAAAATGAAAGGACCTAAAATGTGGTAACTAGTTTTGTTAATGCAATGGTAAATAGGGAAGCACACTATCAAAAGGACATGAAGCATGTGCATGTTAATTTAAATGGGCAAAAGAAGAATATAAATGCAAAGTGTATTTGAAGATAGAGACATCGGAACCCTATGGATGGATTGGATTTCATGGAACATAAATCACAAAAGATTAGGATACAAAAACAACAAGTTGTTAGGATTACAAATGAAACGTTGGCACTTATTTCAACGGAATCTATTGTAAATGTTGAGAAGAACTTACAAAGCTGTTATATTGGTCTTTTCCAGACTACAATGCACAGTTATAATCTCATAGCTGAAGAAATATAATTACATTAGATGCAATTCTTCACCATGCGCATTCCTTGGATAAAGTGAATGAAGTGTATTTCTAATGAAAAATCAGTATGACAGATAGATCTTTCTCCATGGAAGTTTAGGTGACAGAGGTTATCTTATCGTGCCATGTAAAAACCTAAGGAGACTTGATGGATGCCACGAGGATGTTTTTGTTTGTGGTGGAAACTAAAATTAGGAGACAAACCTGCAAAATAAGGAATCCCTATTTAAGAACAGGATCATGAAATGCCATGTGTCTGTGGAATTCCCCAGGGTATTGTGTTCATGTGGCTCAGTGTCTACTTAGTTTTATATTTTTCCTTTGAAGAGATTTGGAAAATTACAGTACATTAAGATCTCTAGGTTTACCATATTGTTGGCATTGTTCTTGTGAATACAGAACACGATCATAGTATGGTATAAACCAAAATCCCTTTCCTCTTTTCAAGGCATGTCTTCCTCGGATTGGCCAGGAGTCACACTACACACCTATGACCCATTTCTTAGACGTATCAAACTATGGGAATGATTCTTCACCTACATGGTTGTAAATCTACAGCATTCTCTACTATAAAGATTTGTGCATGCTCTGTCATCAAGTACATCTAAAGTAGTCAATTTTTTAAACATTCCAAAAACATTATTGAAGGAGAAAATCAGCGATGGTTACACTGAATAGTGCAACAGTCTCGAAGGGTGATTGATCCACTCCTGCCCTAATTTGTTGTGTTCTTGTCTGGAAAAGAAGTCAGAAGTCCTCAGATACCCCAATAGCTTATAGCATGTTGTCGGCTCTTTTAGCGCAGTGAGAGTTTCCATACCCCTGGACCAGTAGGCCTCTTCAAGTCCCACCTGTTCCAGAGGTGAGTGATACCAACTCTCGACAGGTTGATTAATCAGAATAAAAACTCTTCAACCCTCGCCCCTCTCTTCCCACTCACAGTAGTAATAGACTCTCCCTTGTTCTAACTTACCATCCCACCAGTATCCACTCCAGAGGATCATGAGCTGCTGTTTCCAGTACCTCCAGTGATATTCCAGCACCAGACACATTCCCCGCTCCTCCTTTTGTCAGCCTTCCACAAGGACCATTCCCTCCAAGAGACCCTGGTCCACTCTTTCTTCACTCCCAAAACACCACCCAGAGCCCCATAGCCTCCTCTCCTGCAACTACAGAAGGTTTAACACCTGCCCATTTACTTCATCCATCACGAATATCCAAGGGCCAAAAACATCATCCAGGTGAGGCAGTGCCTGACCTGCACTTCACACAATCTAGTCTACTGCATTCGCCGCTCACAAAGTGGTCTCCTCTGCAATGGGGAAATGAAATGTAGACTTTGCAGAACACCTACGTCTGTCTAAGAAAAGACCCTTAGCTTCCAGTTGCCTGCCACTTCAACACACCAGCTTGTTTCCTGCCGACGTATTTATTTCATGCTTTCGGCAGTGCTCCAGCAAAGCTCAGTCCAAGCCGGAAGAACAGCCCTTCGTTATCTGCGGAACTCTGAGAGCCTTCTGGACTCAATGTCGAGTTCGACAAGTTTAGGGCTTGAGGCACCTTCTCCCACGTCCTTTCCTCCACCTTCACAAACCAGGCCATGGTCTGCCATTACACACAACCGATTGTTAGTCACTAAGATTCCCCGTTATTAGCTATTCACTCTATTAGGCTGATCATTAGCTACTCCATCCAACTGTCCTTCTCTGTCCTTGGGCTCGATCTCCAGGTATCGTTTCGTCCTTACCTCCTCCACCCACCTTATCTTCTGCATAAACAACATTTTCCTAGCTACAATCATCTATTCTGAAGGAAGGGTCGCTGGATTCGAAACGTTAGTGTTAATTCCTCTCTACAGATGCCACTAGACCCACGGAGATTTTCCAGCAATTTTTGTTTTTGTTTCTGATTAACAGAAGTACTTTTTCTTCGTCTACAGCGTGCAAGGAAAAATGTCGCTTCTGTGCACCAGATGGCGATATTTGCCTGTATCTTACGATTTAATAGACTATTTAGATCAGTCATATAGAATGTAATGCCGTTGAATCACTAATCAGAGATAATGGGAACTGCAGATGATGGAGAATCCAAGATAACAAAGTGTGGAGCTGGATGAACACAGCATCTCAGGAGCACAAAAGCTGATGTTTCGGGCGGGGTCTAGGCCCGAAACGTCAGCTTTTGTGCTCCTGAGATGCTGCTTGGCCTGCTGTGTTCATCCAGCTTCACACTTTGTTATCTTGAATCACTAACCAGAATAGTTATTTTAGTATCTTGGCTTTTATATACTTATGAACGATGAACCTAGTTTTGTAACACAACTAACAGCTCCTAAATAGGCCTGCCAACGTTTTGTGATTTGAGATCAAGAACAGTGTTGCCTGTTGCCAGGGAGAAAAATCCGGTAACAATCCAAACAATACTGAGTTAATAGAAAGAAGTCTTGCCGTAGTTCAGTAAAGAGCAGGTCCTACCTTCTCTTCCAAGAAGTTTCCTCCTGAAATAGTGGTGATAATAATGACACAGGTTAGAAGTGTCTCTAGTGCCTGGCGAAATAAACTCACATATGGTGAAATTTAAAATAGAGATCTAAGTTCCTATATTTTTGAATGTTGAGTGATAAGACGTAACACAACACAAATAAAATTGCGTAGTTTTAAAGGCCCTTAGATCCCTAGGAGGTTAAGTGCATGAATCTTCAAATTAATTGCATAAACGGGAATTTTCTGATGACACAATGGTTAGCAATGTACTGACTGAAATGTTGTGGGATTCTTTGCAATCTTGTATTGCCAAGTCTGATCACGTGTGCGAGACACAGGATCTCAAACACATTTCGAGCTCACAGACACATAATATCTCGCCCGGACAAACATTCACACGCTCACAACATAGACCAATAACTAGATTTGCAATCTATTTCTCAGCAGCAAATTAAAATTGGGAAGCACTGAACCTATTCCAACGGAATAACTCATTCCCGGTAGTTTGGTGGTATACCAGGAATTCTGCGGACTTTGCAGAAAGCCGTTTCTTTAGTGATAACTACAATGTTGGCCCGAAAAATTTGGTCTCTTATTCTTTACAGTTACCAATACTTATTTTGGGACAGTGACCTTTTCGCTGAACGGACGGGAATATATTCGCTCACCTTCAGAAACATTAGCTCGTCTTTTTGATCCAGCTGTTTCTGCAATTTTGAGATTTTCTCCTCAATATTATTTAAAGTCCCCTGAATGGCTCGAAGGTTTTTCTCCATTGATTCTAGAATCCTTTCCTTTTCTTCCCTGAGATCTCTGAGTAAACGCTGTTCTTTCTCATTGAGAATCTGGCGCATTTTAGCGAACTCGGATGTGATGTGGATCTGCAGACTGCTCGCCTGTTCCTACCAAATAAAATGTGAAACATCAATAATGTCCCGCGATAAAGGGAACACGACTAACCGAAATTCCAGAAAATCAGCACGACTCCTCACCCCAATTTCGAAAATCTTCTGTTTCTGTTTCAGTTTCTTTTCTACCACTTCTGATTTCTTCTTTGTGAGAGAGTCTAAGAAACATTTTATCTCTCCCTAGAATTAAGAAAGGAATTCGTAATGTCAGGAAATGTAAATGAACAATCGTTTCGGTTTCTACAGAACGTTTATTTTACCTTGTAAATTTTAACAGCTTCTTTAATCGGCAGGAAGCTGTGCTCTCGGTGTTTCCACGAATCTCTACACGTGTAACAGATCAATTTCTTGTCAGTTTCACAAAACAGCTTCAGTTCATCCTGATGTTCCTCGCAGTGAAATTCATTTTCTATCTCTTTTAGATCTGGCTTTAATTTTCGAGCTTTCTCGGCCAGTTTCCCTAAGGCCCTATTGATCCTGAGGTTTCTTTCCGGAACCTCCTCCCTACATTCCGGGCAGGAATTTATCTCCTTCTTTTCCCAACTCTGGGTGATACAGGAGCGGCAGAAGTTGTGTCCACACTCCAGTATTACCGGATCCGCGAAGAAATCAAGACAAATTGGACAAATTGTCTCCCCGACCAGACTCTGGAGCTGCTGTCTGGAAGCCATGTTCACGCTCGGCACTTCCGGATTCAAACGGCTTGCCCTTTTAATGGGATCGTTGCACGAACGGTTTACGCCTCCGCAACGTCCTGCTGAAGGTCACGATTGTAACCAAGGAGCTTTTACGAAAGGTGAGCCCGTACCTTCTCGAAGTTCCTGCGGGAATACAAAACTGGCCTGCTTTGGAGTGCGAGGCTGTTGGAGAACGGGAGAACAGTGAAGGTCGGTGTGTGCATCTCTCTCTAGCACACACACACACACACACACACACACGGAGACGGACAAGGAGGCAGTGGGCGGAGTTGAGCAGAGACTGAGATCCTTTTGCAATTATCTCGAAAGTAATCTCACTGTTTAGCACAGCAGCTCTGGGTTCGCCTGACGTACAGAAACTGTTCATGACTGCAGCCGCACATCCTAACGCAGAGCTTGCCATAAATGTCAAGGACTAGCTTTACATGCCAAGTCTAAAAGTATCTGTGGAGTGATTGAACCTGTGAGGCTAAAGATGCCTTTATTTATATAAAACACAACGGCATTTTTCGACAGAACAAAGTGCGGAGCTGGATGAACACAGCAGGCAAAGCAGCATCTCAGGAGCACAAAAGCTGACGTTTCGGGCCAAGACCCTTCATCAGAAAAGGGGGATGGGGTGAGGGTTCTGGAATAAATAGGGAGAGACGGGGAGGCCGACCGAAGATGGAGAGAAAAGAAGAGGTTGAGAAGAGAGTATAGGTGAGGAGGTAGGGAGGGGATGGGTCAGTCCAAGGAAGACGGACAGGCCAAGGAGGCGGGATGAGGTTAGTAGGTAGGAAATGGAGGTGCGGCTTGAGATGGGAGGAAGGGATAGGTGAGAGGATGAACAGGTTAGGGAGGCAGAGACAGGCTAGGCTGGTTTTGGGATGCAGTGGGTGGAGGGGACGAACTAGGCTGGTTTTGGGATGCAGTGGGGGGAAGGGGAGATTTTGAAGCTTGTGAAATCCACATTGATACCATTGGGCTGCAGGGTTCCCAAGCGGAATATGAGTTGCTGTTCCTGCAACCTTCGGGTGGCATCATTGTGGCACTGCAGGAGGCCCATGATAGACATGTCATCTGAGGAATAGGAGGGGCAGTTAAAATGGTTCGCGACTGGGAGGTGCAATTGTTTATTGCGAACCGAGCGGAGGTGTTCTGCAAAGCGGTTCCCAAGCCTCCGCTTGGTTTCCCCAATGTAGAGGAAGCCACACTGGGTACAATGGATACAATATACCACATTGGCAGATGTGCAGGTGAACATCTGCTTAATTTGGAAGATCATCTTGAGGCCTGGGATGGGGGTGAGGGTGGAGGTGTGGGAGCAAGTGTAGCACTTCCTGCGGTTGCAGGGGAAGCTGCCGGGTGTGGTGGGGTTGGAGGGGAGTGTTGAGCGGACAAGGGAGTCACGGAGAGAGTGGTCTGTCCAGAAGCCAGACAAGGGTGGGGATGGAAAAATAGCTCGGGTGGTGGGCTCCGATTGTAGATGGCGGAAGTGTCGGAGGATGATGCGTTGAATCCGGAGGTTGGTGGGGTGGAATATGAGAACGAGGGGGATCCTCTGGGGACGTTTGTGGCGGGGGCGGGGTGTGAGGGATGTGTCGCGGGAAATGCGGGAGACGCGATCAAGGGCATTCTCGACCACTGCGGGGGGAAAGTTGCGGTCCTTGAAGAACGTGGATATCTGGGATATGCAGGAGTGGAATGCCTCATCCTGGCAGCAGATGCGGCGGAGGCGAAGGAATTGGGAATAGGGGATGGAAGTTTTGCAGGAGGGTTGGTGGGAGGAGGTGTATTATAGGTAGCTGTGGGAGTCAGTAGGCTTGAAATGGACATCGGTTTCTAGCTGGTTACCTGAGATGGAGACTGAGAGGTCCAGGAAGGTGAGGGGTGTGTTGGAGATGGCCCAGGTGTACTTGAGGTTGGCGTGCCACTCCACCAACCTCCAGATACAACACATCATCCTCCGACATATCCGCCATCTACAATCCGACCCCACCACCCAAGCTATTTTTCCATCCCCACCCTTGTCTGCCTTCCGAAGAGACCACTCTCTCCGCCACTCCCTTGTCCACTCCACGCTCCCCTTCAATCCCACCACACCTGGCACCTTCCCCTGCAAGCACAGGAAGTGCTACACTTGCCCCCACACCTCCTCCCTCACCCCCATCCCAGGCCCCAAGAGGACCTTCCATATTAAGCAGATGTTCACCTGCACATCTGCCAATGTGGTATATTGTATCCATTGTACCCGGTGTGGCTTCCTCTACATTGGGGAAACTAAGTGGAGGCTTGGGGACTGCTTTGCAGAACACCTCTGCTCGGTTCGCAACAAGCAACTGCACCTCCCAGTCGTGAACCATTTTCACCCCACCTCCCATTCCTCAGACGACATGTCCATCATGGGCCTCCTGCAGTGCCACAATGAAACCACCCGAAGGTTGCAAGAACAGCAACTCATATTCTGCTTGGGAACCCTGCAGCCCAGTGGTATCAATGTGGACTTCACAAGCTTCAAAATCTCCCCTTCCCTCACTGCATCCCAAAACCAGCCCAGTTCTTCCCCTCCCCCCCACTGCATCCTAAAACCAGCCCAGCCTGTCTCCGCTTCCCTAACCTGTTCTTCCTCTCACCCATCCCTTCCTCCCACCTCAAGCCGCAACTCCATTTCCTACTTACTAACCTCATCCCACCTCCTTGACCTGTCTGTCTTCCCTGGACTGACCTATCCCCTCCCTACCTCCTCACCTATGCTCTCCTCTCTGCCTATCTTCTTTTCTCTCCATCTTCGGTCCGCCTCCCCCTCTCTCTCCTATTTATTCCAGTTCCCTCTCCCCACCCCCCTCTCTGATGAAGGGTCTCGGCCCAAAACGTCAGCTTTTGTGCTCCTGAGATGCTGCTTTGCCTGCTGTGTTCATCCAGCTCCACACTTTGTTATCTTGGATTCTCCAGCATCTGCAGTTCCCATTATCTCTGGCATTTTAAGAGCTCGATTCCCGACCCCTATGTTTCTCAAAATGCGCTGAAGACTCCAATGGAGTTTTACTGTGTAAAACCTGCAATGCAGTGAATTATTTCACAGCTTATGAGCACAGCAAGATGTCACAAATGTCAGCTGAATAAATTTCCAAAACTTTTGATTATTTCAAGTGTGTGTTGAAGGATTAGTGTTAATCCAGTTTCCGGGTTGAACCCCTCTGCCTGTGTTTAACATCAGTCTGAACAGTTGTCCATCGAATTAACCACCCAAACGGCTGTTCGTACAGTGCACAGCTCCTACTGGAGGAACCAGCTACATTAGTTGAGTAGCCCAATGGACAAAACTTCGATTCGCAGGGTCTTCTGCTCACTGGGGTATCGTCAACTGTTGAGCTATAGCTGTCACCTACCACAGAGTTAAAGTCCATTGTCCCTCTCTTCCTGGAATGTTCTTTCCGGAGGAAGCTGAAGCAGGGGATTTGTGTCAAGGTCAGGTTTGCCCAAAAAATTCTATGCACAGGGTCCTCTGACAGGTGGATCCTTTCTACAGGACGCTGGTCCAGAACCAAAAAAAAAGTCACATCATCTGACTTTGGTCAGCTTTGAATGGGATGAGTGCTCGCTTCCCACTTTGTTTTTGATCCCAATCTGTCAAGTGGAAAATACTTTCACAACAGTTTGTTCTACCTATCATGTAGTCTGCAACAGGTGGTTTAAAAGCGGGAACCAGCTTCGAAAACGAAGCTAGGGGAGAATTTGGGAGAGAAACCAGGAAGGACTTTGAAACTTAAAGGGAACTCAACACTACGACAATCAATTTTCCAGACTATGGGGTGACACGGAGGTAAGGATAATGTATGAATTTGAGATATAAACCAGACAGACTGTATTAAATGGATGTAAATACATCGATGGGGTCCTCTTCATGCTTCAAACATAGAACAGTACAGCGTAGTATAGGCCCTTCGGCCCACGGTTTTGTGCTGACCTATTATCCTCCTAAGATCAATCTACCCTGCATAACATACATTTTATTATCCTCTCTGTGCCTGTCCAAGAGTCGCTTAAAAGTCTCTAAAGTATCTGACTCCACTATCACTGCCGGCAGCGCATTCCACATGCCCACCACTCTCTGTGTGAAGAACCTTCCTCCAATCACCTTAAAATTATGCCCCCTCGTAATAGTCATTTCCGCCCTGAGAAAAAGTCCCTGACTATCCACTCTATCTATGTCTGTCAGCACCTTGAACAACTCTATCAAGTCACCTCTGATCCTTCTTCAGTCCACTGAGAAAAGCCCTGGCTCCCTCAACTTTTCCTCATAAGACCTGCCCTACATACAGGCAGCATCCTGCTAATTCTCCTGTGCACCATCTCTAAAGCTTCCACATATTTCCTATAACGAGGTGACTAGAAATGAACGCAATATTCCAAGTGTGGTCTAACCAGAGTTTTATAGTTTTACACTTCTTACCACACCGGTTTTCTTACGGGTGGCAGCTCTGCCCTCCTGCAGACGTAATGCATCAAGTGACTGTTACATAACTAAGGCTCCTGGGTACTTTTTATTAACACACGGTAAAGAGGAGTAGGGGAGTTCCTTCCCGTGTCTTGGCCAACATTCCTTCCTAAACCAATACCAGCGAATAACAATTATGTGGCCATTCAACATATCATCTCGAGGTGGGGCCTTGCTATGTATAGCATTTTTCCTTCATTCTCGCATGTACGAATTGTCTTTGTGATGGGAATCTTGTGGATTAAGTTTCTGGGAAGGGCTGAGATGCTAAAAGAGGCTGAAGTCGAATTGTCACCGCTCAAATAAGGCCAAACAGTTTGTGTGGTCTCTCTGTAACTGACAGGACTTATTCTCCTGCCTTTCACCACAGCAGTGCATAAATAATTTCTTCTGGTAACTATTCAACTCTTGACGGAGTTGGCTACCACTGCACTCTCATATAACCCTTTCCATGTCTTAGTCATTCTCAATGCAAAGTTTATCATGTTACAAAGTGCTCTTCTGACTCTTCCTGGCAGAATATTCATATTACATTTGGGGTGATCCTCAGTCAAAAGAGGCACATTCTGCACATCGATTTGGAAAATATATCGCCATTGCATAAGAATTGATTACATTTTCCAGTTCAGCGCAAGAGCATGAAATGGCTCTGGTAACGAAGTGAGATCTGAGAGGAAATGGAACTAAGAATGTATCAAATATCCCACAGAAGGGCAAATATTGTTATGACCGATGTGAATCCCCAGAACAATGATTTGGCGGAAGTGAAGGCAGTTGAGGAAAAGATTTTCAACACAGGTACAATCGGTGGAGATAGTGAAATACGGAGCCTGGTTGATCCGAAGTTCCAGATAGACAGTGAAAGTTCTTAATACGATCTGGGGCTAATGGAGCTAGAAAAGGATTGGACCTTTTTCATGGTGCAAAGAATTTGCTTAGGACGGGAAAATTTAAATTTATCAACATGACGGAGAATCTGCAGTATTTTGCAAAAGTAGAAGGAAACTGTGCAAGTTACTGTGTTCTGAATGGTACAGAGTCTCTGAGTGTTGTTGGATCGCCACTCATCCAGGCAAATGGAGACTATTTTATCACACTCCTGGTTTGTTTCTTGCAAAAGGTAAAGAGGTTTCAAGAGCACTGAAGTGACAGAAAACTCCACAGAAATCATTTCTAACTTTTCTCGCAACCACAGTATTTATTAGGGTGGCATGGTGGCTCGGTGTATAGCATGGCAGCCTCGCAGCGCCGGGGACCCAGGTTCAATATTACCCTCGTGCGACTGTCTGTGTGGAGTTTGCACGTTCTCCCCGTGTCTATGTGGGTTTTCTCCAGGTGCTTTTTCCTCCCACTGTCCAAAAATGTGCAGATCAGGTGAAGCTGCCATGTTAAATTGACCATAGTGTCCAGGGATGGGCTAGCCATGGGAAATTTAAGATTACAGCAATTGGGTGGGTTTGGGTAGGATGCTGTTTAGAGGTTCGATGTGGACTCAATGAGCCGAATCATGTGCTTCCACATTATATTAAATCTATGTGGTGTGCCCAGTTAATTTTCGGATCAATGGCAAATATCTGAGTATTGACAGTAGTGGATTCAGCCTTTTTTCTTATTTTTTAGAGATTTCAGGCAGAAACAGAGATGAATTTTCCAGTTGGACTGTGCAGTTGAAAATGGGTACAAATGCTTCAGCCTTATTACTTGCACTCACGGCAAGGCTCCCTCATGATTAATAATGGCGTATGTGTGGGTATCACCCTGCAGTGAACTGTTTATTTAACCATCACCTTTCACGACTGGATATGCTGAACTGCAAAGCTAAGATTTGATTGATTGATCACGGGGTCACTTTACTCTGTCCAAAGTATGCATTCTCAACTGTTTGCCATGTAATTAAATCTGTGTTATAGCTTCACCGGATTGACACTTCATTTTGATATATGCCCGTGATCCTCCTGGCACATTATCTTGTAAAGCTCTTTGAGCCAGGATAGTCTTCACTACAGTGCTAGTGGTAAAGCTTGCTTTGTGTTGGGTAATGTGGTTCCAGATCGTGGTTGAACCTAATTCTGCACTTTCGCGTAGTAAAAGGAGGAGGAGATAAGAAACAAATTGACAGGCTACTGTCGAGAGAAATTGGCCGGGTAGAATTAGCTGTGAACCGCATGGACCCAGTGACTTTCCTGCTTATTATGTTGCTCACAGGCGAAAGATAATACTGCATTACTACGTTTGAAAGGAATTACAGCAGCGCAACTTTTCTGCTGACGAGCAATTGGTCACAAATATTTCTAACACCTTTTTTTTAGAAAAAGAGAAAGAGAAATGAAGTAAAGATTCTGGTCTCAGTTAAATTGGAAGTGAAGCCATTAGCAAGGTTTTCTTTTACTATTTGCGTCTTGCTTCAAGAACTTTTACAAAGTTCATCCTCAACCAACGGAGCTGTCGCATGAATTGCAAAGGAAGTGAAAGGTGATGGATGGTGAATGCAGGATGGCAGTCGGTATGAATAATTTGATTCATCCCCTGAAAATGGCACTAATGTTTATTTGTTGATGGGTTTTGCATTTTATGTTTTGTTAACGACCAGACCTTTCTAATCTTCTGTCTTAGCTTTCCTCAATTGATTTTTCACCTCCTGAGAACCTCCTTTTTCAACCTGGTTCATAAATATATTACTAAATTTATACTTGTCCTATGCGCGTTTTCCCATTTCTGTTTTACTTTCTTCCTCTTTCAATACAGTGGGAAATCTGAATGTGATTTTTCTACCTTGTATGGGAATGCACCTCTCCTGCTCTAATATTACTGCGTTTGACCTATTCGGTAAAGGACTTTGATCTTCCTGATATTCAGGGAACGTTTCCTGCTCTCAAAAGTAGGGTAAATATGTCATTAATCTGATGAAACTATCCTTCAGTATCAGCAGCAACACGCTGACGTTCTATGGCTGATGTGCTTGTTGTCTTGGCTTTGGCCACCGGCTGTTTAAGGTTGAAAATCCATCATTGACAGATTGTAACCACTCGTGTTTGTGTGTGTGTGTGGGGGGGGGGGGGGGTGGGGGGGTGGGGGGCAGCGATTTGTCAGCAAGATCATACAGGAACACTTAAAATCTTGAGCGATGGAACACTCCTCTTTAATATTTACATTCACAGGGTCGTTGTACGAGTCAGAGCCAGGGACAGTACATTCATCTACATATTAAAAATAAAATGTTTTTACAGAATCTTTGCCCAAACTCTCCACAGGTATGAGCTTTCTGTTAATTTTCAACATCTTGTTTTTGACTTATCGCCAATAATCCCATCTACTCCGTTGTAATTTAATTCCTATCTGGTTCCCCTTCTCCTCTTCACTTTCATGGGATATTGTAAAACTGCGGTGACATAATGAAGACCCTTCTTTCTGAAGAAGGGTCCCGATCCGAAACGTCAAACTTTCCTGCTCCTCTGATGCTGCTTGGCCTGCTGTGTTCATCCAGCTTCACACCGTGTTATCTCAGATTCTCCAGCATCGGCAGCTCCTACTATTTGGGTGAGATAATGAGTTTCCTGAGTCGTTAAAGCCTCTTTGTGTTCTCTCACAACCTAACAGTTCTTCCTAGCACTCTTAAACTTTAATTATCGTGCTCCATTAATGTTTCTTTTTTGCTCAGTTGCGATTCTCCGTTGTTTCCGCCCTCATTGATTGACGATACTTTTGAGATTTTCAAATTAGCTTTGAAATTAACTGCATCTTTGGCGCAGTTGCTACAACTCTCTTTCATGATGCTGACTAAGAATATAAATCTCACCAATTGTAGACATTTGTGAATGCAGCAAACTCAGGTGACAATTGGTCCAAATGCCCGACTTCTGCTCGAGGCCGATGACCCCTGTAGGACATGGTGACATAATGTGAGGCAGCCTTTCTAGTGATCACTGGCACCGCAGATTATCAGAGGTGCTGCGTTTTTGCAGTCGATGTTCAGACCCGGAAAGTAGATGGGAAAGACCCTCTCAGTGAAAGTGTGGGTGAAAGTGTAGAGGTGGGACATGTTGTCCGCATTGTAAAATGACACCTGTCCACCCTCATAGTCCAGGTAAACCCCGATTTTCCGGGGTTTCGCAGCTGAAGTGAGGCTGGTCTCAGAGGGAGAGGTACCGGCTACGTATCCTTTCCTTGGTTTCAGCCACACGAGCCAGCAGCCAGAGTCGGATCTTAGGTTGAATCCCCTTTTCCTGTTGATGGATTCTTGGGCCACTCCCAAACGCCACTCTGTTTTATTGCCAACCCTCACTTCCCAATAATGCTTCCCCGAAGTGAATCCCTCCGCTCCCAGGACGCAGGCGTACTGATCAAAACGCGTCGGGGTGTCAGGGAGCTGCCTTCGAATTCCTCCGAGTCTCACGCTGGTCCGGTCCTCAGACAGAACGAGCCAAGGATTCGCTGTATTCGGATCCAGGGTCACAGAAGCAGGAGCTGGGGGATTATCAAAGAAACACTGTCAGTAACTTGGTCCTTGTGTTCACTTACTGAAATGCTTGGTTTATATTCCTGTATTTTGCAGTCACTTGAGGCACGAGCGCGAAGGAAGTCTGCGGTCTATTCACTCAAAATGTCCACATTCCTCTGTTCAACCACTAACCGCATCTCCAACCCTTCCCTGCTCAATATTCCCTGCCGGATGGAAAGCAATTTCTGTTTCTCCAATCACTCCATCGAACTGAAGAACCCCATTCTTGATATAATCCTGATAAATTTCCATCACACAGTTTCTAATGACTTGCTATCTTCGTAAATGTGTAATTCCCAGCATGGAGTGCCGTATTCCAGCTGAGGAAAATTTATCAATCCTTTCCGAAAGGAAACTCGAGATTAGACATCGGTCCTTCCCGTAGCCCTGAAACCGGCACATGACCGCAGTTTTCTCTCGTCTGATTTCTATTACAGAGGGAGCTAGTGAAAGGATGACAAAAACACCAACTGCTGGAGAATGGGTATTATAGTTTCGGGTTTGAGAGCCGTTTGATGAGGATTAGCTCTAAACCAAGTGTCGATCATAGGGATCACGGCTGGGTATATGTAATGGTGATAATGGGAACTGCAGATGCTGGAGAATCCAAGATAATAAAATGTGAGGCTGGATGAACACAGCAGGCCCAGCAGCATCTCAGGAGCACAAAAGCTGACGTTTCGGGCCTAGACCCTTCATCTGATGAAGGCTCTAGGCCCGAAACGTCAGCTTTTGTGCTCCTGAGATGCTGCTGGGCCTGCTGTGTTCATCCAGCCTCACATTTTATTATCCTGGGTATATGTAATGGACAGTTTTATATCAGTGGATTTGAAAATAATTTGGATAAGACCTGAGAAAACCATTTACTACATGAGCTAACATGGAAGACAGGAAGAAGATATGAGTGCACAGTAGTTCTGCATCAATGAAGTCGCTTAATTTAGATTTGTGTCTTGGAGAGAAAATCAAATAAGATTACCCGGAAGCCCAAAGGTAATTTGGATGTAAATTAAGTTTTGTCCAGACGTCAACCGTATGAAGGAGCAAAGCTCCGGAGTTTATGAATGTTCGGAGCTCTGAAGTTTACTGTGGATCAAGGTACCTTGAATTCGAAGGAGTTGAGTGCGAGAACTGAATTAAGGAATAACCAGACGTGTAATTACCATAGGGTCGGGGCCCAAATCATATGGAATTTCTTTTGCGGATCCACTTTTGGGGCAACAACTATTTTGTAACATTGAAATCAAAGGAAATGTACATCCAGGATAATGAAATGTGAGGCTGGATGAACACAGCAGGCCAAGCAGCATCTCAGGAACACAAAAGCTGACGTTTCGGGCCTAGACCCTTCATCAGAGAGGGGGATGGGGTGAGGGTTCTGGAATAAATAGGGAGAGAGGGGGAGGCGGACCGAAGATGGAGAGAAAAGAAGATAGGTGGAGAGAGTATAGGTGGGGAGGTAGGGAGGGGATAGGTCAGTCCAGGGAAGACGAACAGGTCAAGGAGGTGGGATGAGGTTAGAAGGTAGGAGATGGGGGTGTGGCTTGGGGTGGGAGGAAGGGATGGCTGAGAGGAAGAACAGGTTAGGGAGGCAGAGGCAGGTTGGACTGGTTTTGGGGTGCAGTGGGTGGAGGGGAAGAGCTGGGCTGGTTGTGTGGTGCAGTGGGGGGAGGGTATGAACTGGGCTGGTTTAGGGATGCGGTGGGGGAAGGGGAGTTTTTGAAGCTGGTGAAGTCCACATTGATACCATTAGGCTGCAGGGTTCCAAGCGGAATATGAGTTGCTGTTCCTGCAACCTTCAGGTTGCATCATTGTGGCACTGCAGGCGGCACATGATGGACATGTCATCTAAAGAATGGGAGGGGGAGTGGAAATGGTTTGCTACTGGGAGGTGCAGTTGTTTGTTGCGAACTGAGCGGAGGTGTTCTGCAAAGCAGTCCCCAAGCCTCCGCTTGGTTTCCCCAATGTAGAGGTAGCTTTGCAGAACACCTCCGCTTGGTTCACAACAAACAACTGCACCTCCCAGTCGCAAACCATTTCCACTCCCCCTCCCATTCTTTAGATGACATGTCCATCGTGGGCCTCCTGCAGTGCCACAATGATGTAACCTGAAGGTTGCAGGAACAGCAACTCATATTCCGCTTGGGAACCCTGCAGCCTAATGGTATCAATGTGGACTTCACCAGCTTCAAAATCTCCCCTTCCCCCACCGCATCCCTAAACCAGCCCAGTTCGTCCCCTCCCCCCACTGCACCACACAACCAGCCCAGCTCTTCCCCCCCACCCACTGCATCCCAAAACCAGTCCAACCTGTCTCTGCCTCCCTAACCTGTTCTTCCTCTCAGCCATCGCTTCCTCACACCCCAAGCCGCACCCCCATCTCCTACCTACTAACCTCATCCCACCTCCTTGACCTGTTCGTCTTCCCTGGACTGGACTATCCCCTCCCTACCTCCCCACCTATACTCTCTCCACCTATCTTCTTTATTCTCCATCTTCGGTCCGCCTCCCCCTCTCTCCCTATTTATTCCAGAACCCTCACCCCATCCCCCTCTCTGATGAAGGGTCTAGGCCCGAAACGTCAGCTTTTGTGCTCCTGAGATGCTGCTTGGCCTGCTGTGTTCATCCAGCCTCACATTTCATTATCTTGGATTCTCCAGCATCTGCAGTTCCCATTATCTCAAATGTACATCCAGCATGGCAGGGAACGAGCAGATAATTCGCTGCAGTTTATTCTACATCTCCTTTCCTGTCCACTTTTACTTCCCCCCACCTCCATCCTCCGATTTAGAACAGTGCAGTCCTAATGTTGGAGGAACACAGGAGCAAAGATTCAACCACTGAAAAGAACAGAGGCAAAAGCACAAAATAACAAAAAAATTGAGTATGGAAGTTGTGTACTGCAATGGAGACAACCTGCCTTTGACACTTGACATAACAAGGTGTAGAGCTGGATGAACACAGCAGGCCAAGCAGCATCAGAGGAGCAGGAAGACTGACGTTTCGGGCCGAGAAGTGTCTAGGCCCGAAGCGTCAGCCTTCCTGCTCCTCTGATGCTGCCTGGCCTGCTGTGTTCATCCAGCTCTACACCTTGTTATCTCCGACACGACATTCTTTTTTGAACACCTATCTACAGCAGCAGAAAACTCAAACCCTGGAATAGAAGACCCAGGGCCTTTGTGGCTAGGCCTAGCTCATAACAGAGAATAATACACAAAGAAAATACAAATTAAAACAATGAAACGTGGAATATAATATTTAACCAGTGGAAATATTGGTTAAAACTGTGAAGCGAGAAGTGAATAAATCATTCTGAGGAAGGGACCCGAAACGTTAACTGTTTTCTCCTCCACAGATGCTGCCAGACCTGCTGAGCTTTTCCAGCAACTTTGTTTTTGTTCCTGATTTACAGCATCCGCAGTTCTTTTGGTTTTTATTTAGTGAATAAATCAATCTTGGTCAGAGACTAAATGGGAACCTACGTAGAGGTTTAGTTCTAGTTTGTGAAATCGGTTCCAAAGGCAATGCAAGATAACAAAGTGTGGAGCTGGATGAACACAGCCTTGGCCTGCTGTGTTCATCCAGTTCTCCACTTTGTTATCTCGGATTCACCACCATCTGCAGTTCCCATTATCTCTGATCTTTGGTGTGACCACGGTTCGGACTTCTCATGCAATACTTGCCACAGAGGGAGTTCATAAAAACTCGCATGTTTATTGTATGTGGAGATATTGGGCCTGCATTCACTGTATTTTAAAAATACGAGAGAACTCATTGAATTTTGTGAAAGTGTGGCAGTTCTGAACAGATGAAACACAAGGATGAGATTCCCTTCACTTGGATACCTAAAGCAACGAGTCACTATCCCAGGATTCAGGATAGATCATTTCAGACTGAGATGAGAAGAACTTACATTCGCTCCTCCCTGAGGGAACTTTGTAATTCACTGCCACATAATGCTGTGGACGCCAAGTCACTGAATATATTTCAGAAAAAGTAGACTTCTGGATCGTGTCAAAATGGTATATGGAGAGTGTGGGAGTATTGCATTAATGAAGAGGTTCAGCCATGGTATTATTGAATAGGCAAGAAAACTCAATGGTCCGAATTGCTTAATTTTGCTCGTATTTTAGATTTTTAAAAATGTTTTAATAAACGTTTAAAATCAGATACCAATCATACTTGGAACACTATTATAATGCCTACATTATAACTGGGTCAAAATCTTGGAATTCAGTCTCCAGCAGCCCTGTGGTTGTACTAAGATCGTATAGACTGCAGAGGCTCAGAAAAGAAGCTCTCTACCACCTTCCAAAGGGTAATTAGTTCCCTGCAATAAATGCTGGCCCAAGCAGCAATTCCAACATGTTGTGATCAAATCCGTAACAAAAGAATGTATTTAAGTCCATGGCTGCCTGAGTGCCCATTCTGTAATGGTATTTAACCATAAGATATCTTCTTTTGTTGAAGTTTAAAATCATGTGAATTTCAGCACTTCCTCATTCTGTGCAAAAGCCATTGAATTCGTGACTCCACATAAGCAGTAGTGACCATTAAACATTGTATCTGTGTTGATCTTTGTTATTTTTATTTATAAATCAGACAAACAAAGTAAGAGTCTTACCTGGGTTAATGGAGTCTATCATTTTTCTCCACGTTGTGTACTGCAGAAGACGATCGAACTTTATGGTGGGTAAGGTAAGATCTACCACTGACAGGATCTGACGTTCCTCACCAACCCTGTTAGTATTGCATAGTTGTTATTACTTGGCTAAAAATATTTCCAAGCATTATTCTACCAAGTATTTCAGAAATTCCTACCTTCCTTTCCGACAAACCTCCTCCTGAAAAAAAAAAGTGCAGTCCGTGAGAGGTTGGCAACAAGAGTCAATAAGACATAAACAGATAGGGGAAATCCTCAGGCACATGACAGAGGAAAGTTGATGCAGGGAGGGGTGAAGTGGCATCCTTCAAAAGAAACAGCAAGAAAGAACAATATGTATGAAATAAGGCCGCTTACGTGTGCCAGGATGATAGAATGTTTTTGAGGATCAGTTACACAAAGAGTACAGATGACTGGTATAGAAAGTGAGAATTCATTATGTAAGAACGTGTGAAGACCTTGAATGCACACATTGAGAAGGATGAAAATTGCACAATAATTTTATAAACGGAGAGGCAGTGAAGCTTTGGAAATTGGGCTTTTTCCAAACGGGTTGAGAAAATGTGGTGCCTTTGCGGGTGAGGATTTTAACTTAAAAGTCTGATTTGAGGTCAATATTTGTCTCAATAATAAACATGGTGCCACACTGCATTAGCCAATACCTTTCTGGTGCAATTATTATTAGATTGTAATATAAGTTCTGGGAGGTAAATAAACGTGGACAATACAGATTTACATTAAATATCGATATGGCCACAAATTAATGCGTGATATTGCGAGATTCTGTGAGGGGTCCAAGCATTTAGTTCAATGACAAAAATAGGATTAGTCTAATGCTGTCCGCTCGATTTTGTTGCACCTTAATTAATTATTTCTTTGGAAATCAGCATTAATTTCATTTTTTTAAACCAGATATTCTGTGCCTGCGCGACCTTTTGTTGAATGGACCCACAATGTACTCCCTCACCTTCAGAAATTCCAGCTCGTCTTCCTCCTCCATTTGTTTCTGAAGCAGAGTGAGGGAGTCTTGAATGTATTTTAAGTTATCCTGAATCCCTAAAAGGTTTTTCTCCATTTGTTCTCGAATCCTCCTTTCCTCTTCCCTGAGTTCTCTGAGTAAACGCTGTTCTTTCTCCGTGAGAATCTGATGCATTTTAGTGAACTCGGACATAATAAGAGTCTGCAGCCTATTTGCCTGTTCCTATCAAATGAAACGTCAAACGCAATTTAAGGCTCTGCGATAAAGGGAACAAAGCTAATCAATATCTTAGGTAATCATCAAATGGAGATCTTACCCTAATTTCGTAAATCTTCCCTTTCTGTTGCAGTTCCCTTTCTAAAACCTCTGATTTCATCATTTTGAGGTTATCCGTACAAGATTTCAACTGACTCTAGATTGGGAGAGAAAATTGCAGAATAAACACTTTTGCCTCTGAAGATGTGGCAAGACAATCAACGATTTAAAAAAAAAATCCGCTCTTCATCTACCTTATAGATTTCAACAGCTTCTTTAATCGGCAAGAAATTATGCGATTTATGTTCCCTTGAATCTCTGCAAATGAAGCAGATCAATTTTTTGTCAGTTTCACAAAACAGCTTCAGACCTTCCCGGTGTTCTGCACAGTCACGTTTAGTTTTTATCTCTTTCTGATTCTGCTTCACCAGTCGAGCTTTCTCGGCCAGATTCGCTAAGGCCCGATTAACCTTCAGGTTCTTTTCGAGAATTCTCTCCCGACATTCCGGGCATAAGTTTATGTCTTTATTTTCCCAACACCGGAATATACAGTAGCGGCAGAAGTTGTGTCCACACTCTAGCATTACCGGATCGGTGAAGAAATCAAGACAAATTGAACAAATTGTCTCCGACGTCCAACTGTCGCCCTGCTGTCTGGAAGCCATCTTCACACGCTGAACTTCCTCGTTCAAATTGCTTTCAGTTTTAGTGCGAGAGCCGCAGAATACTTTCTGTTCAACGATTTCGCAATTATGCTGACCGCACGTCTCATGAAAGTACCACACCACATCCGAGTTCACTAAAATGTCCAGTCGATAGTGCACGGAGAAGCGAGACAAAACAGCCTGGAACAGTAGTCAAATCATAAGAGGCAAAAGGCCGTGGCTGTGTGGAAGGGACTGAGAAGGAAATGGGAGACGGAAATAGGCGGAGACAATTAACATTGCAGTTTTCTGCAGACCGAAATTTTGGCTGATTACAGTATCGCTGGTAAAATGAGTTGAATTAAACTGATTCAGCAACCATTATTCGGGAATGTAGTCGCTCTCCTTCAAATTTGAGGTGACTTAATCGCCAAGAAGTCGTTTTACAGCAGCAGAATGTTTCAAAGAGAAAAAGCAACTTTGATGCTGTTTTTTTTTGGCGGACAGCCAATAAGGGCGTGCAACTCTGACAAGGCTTGAAAGTTTACAAATACTGTTTGAAGTGTCAGGACTGGTGGAATGAAGCCAACACATCATCACAGAAGGCTTTCTCAAACAGCAACTTATCAAGCGCAATTCGCAACCAGGACAAATTCACAAATGAACAGATGAAAAAGTACAGCACAGGGACAGGCCTTTCGGCCTTCCAAGCCTGTGCCGACCACCACGCCCTAATTAATCTAAAAACAAATGTACCAATATCCGTATCCCTCTATTCTCTCCCTATTTGTGCTCCCATCTAGGTGCCGCTTAAAAGTCTTTAATATTCCCGCTCCCACCACCTCTTCTGGTAGTGCATTCCAGGCTGCTACCACTCTCTGGGTGAAACATTTCCCTCGCTCTTCTCCCTTAAACTTTCCTACTCTGACCTTGAACCTTGTCATTGAAACTTCAACCCTGGGAAGTTGCCTCTGAGTATCCGCCATATGTATGCCTCTCATAATTTTGTAGACTTCAGCCGCTGTCTTTCCAATGAAAACACAATGAAGACACCGGACTCATACTCCCTTACTCACGTTGGAATTGTTTTAGGGGATCACTCTCTTCCAAGTCAGCAGGCAGAATTAACATTGCCATAAGATCACATTCGACAATGTCCGTTTGATGTATTGCAGTTTGTAATGTCTGGAGTCATGTCCCAGGCAAAGCTGCCAAAGAGAAAGTGACTAAGTGTGGAGCTGGATGAACACAGCAGGCCCAGCAGCATATAGGAGCACAAAAGCTGACGTTTCGGGCCTACACCCTTCATCAGAGAGGGGGATGGGGAGAGGGAACTGGAATAAATAGGGAGAGAGGGGGAGGCGGACCGAAGATGGAGAGAAAAGAAGATAGGTGGAGAGGAGAGTATAGGTGGGGAGGTAGGGAGGGGATAGGTCAGTCCAGGGAAGATGGACAGGTCCAGGAGGTGCGATGAGGTAGTATTTAGGAAATGGAGGTGCGGCTTGAGGTGGGAGGAAGGGATGGGTGAGAGGAAGAACAGGTTAGGGAAGCGGAGACAGGCTAGGCTGGTTTTGTGATGCAGTGGGGGGAGGGATAGAACTGGGCTGGTTTTGGGATGCAGTGGGGGAAGGGGAGATTTTGAAGCTTGTGAAGTCCACATTGATACCATTGGGCTGCAGGATTCCCAAGCGGAATATGAGTTGCTGTTCCTACAACCTTCAGGTGGCATCATTGTGGCACTGCAGGAAGCCCATGATGGACATGTCGTCTGAGGAATGGGAGGGGAAGTTAAAATGGTTCGCGACTGGGAGGTGCAGTTGTTTATTGCGAACCGAGCGGAGGTGTTCTGCAAAGCGGTCCCCAAGCCTCCGCTTGGTTTCCCCAATGTAGAGGAAGCCACACCGGGTACAATGGATACAATATACCACATTGGCAGATGTGCAGGTGAACCTCTGCTTAATATGAAAGGTCATCTTGGGGCCTGGATTGAGGGTGAGGGGGGAAGTGTGGGGGCAAGTGTAGCACTTCCTGCTGTTGCAGGGGAAGGTGCCGGGTGTGGTGGGGTTGGAAGGGAGTGTGGAGCGGACAAGGAAGTTGCGGAGACAGTGGTCTCTCCGGAAGGCAGACAAGGGTGGGGATGGAAAAATGTCTTGGGTGGTGGGGTCGTATTGTAGATGGCGGAAGTGTCGGAGGATGATGTGTTGTATCCGGAGGTTGGTGGGGTGGTATGTAAGAACGAGGGGGATCCTCTTGGGGCGGTTGTGGCGGGGGCGGGGTGTGAGGGATGTGTTGCGGGAAATGCAGTTCCCATCATCAAAGAGAAAGTAACTCATGGGTTGCGGGAGTAGGACAATGGGGCAGGAATCCGAAAGGGAAAAGCGTGAAACTGCATCCCATTATGATCAACAGTGAAGTACTCCTTCCGAACAAAAAAAAAGTCTGACCTCTTATTAGGACCACAGGGACAGTCGGAACTGCAGATGCTGGAGAATCTGAGACAACAAGGTGTAGAGGTGGATGAACAGAGCAGGCCGAGCAGCATCATCGGAGCAGGAAAGCTTAGGCGAATAAGGCCCGAAACGTCAGCTTTCTTGCTCCAGTGATGCTGCTTCGCCTGCTGTGTTCATCCAGCGCTACACCTTGTTATCTTAGTAGGAACACCGGCACGGTGTGCGGGCAGGGTACAACTCATTGGGCGGGGATAAACAATAATTTGAGGAAGTGTAACAAAATAGTGATAATAAAAAGGAGAACTGAGGCCAATCTTTTGGCCTTTGAAAATGACTTGTTTCCTTGCAGAGATATTCCCTGTGGTCTTATTTTGCAAAATGCTCCAGATCTTTCACAATCGACAACATTAGGGTAAAAATGCCACTCCAAATCTACCTCTGTCAGGCCGAGAGGTACAGAAGGAATTACTTGACGTTGATGCACCAGACAAAATACCTGCATTTATTTCACTGAAAGAAAATCTACACGGCTGGGTAATTCGCAAAAGCACTCCCTACAGACTGAGATGACGTTTTACGTTTCAAAATAACTCTACTCCTCACTCACGTTGGACTAGTAACATTTTCTTTAAAATTCGAGCTAGGTTCTTGGACAGTGAAAACGCAAAATGTTCTTTTGCTGTAAAATGTCAAGGAAATGCGGAATTCATTCCACCAACAACGTGCGGATATCGGAGAACACGTTTCCAGGTTATTTAGCGGAATGGAACTAATGCAGATAAATGAATTTGAAGTACAAATGAGCCATCATTCAACTGAGAGTTAGCACTCTTTTGAATGGTTAAAAGACCCGCTCTTGCTCTTATTTTTCGACTGCCACTTCACTCCTTCCAGGGAGCGTTCCTCAATTGGATGTTTCAGATTGCATAGCAACTAGAAGCAGAGTGGTGAAGTCTGTGTCGACATTTCCCCCCTCATTCATCACTGTCAACGAAATATTGATATATAATTTATCTAAGTTCCTCCAACTGGGATCTGACAACGTCCAAATCGGCTCTGGCATGGTTGTCCTCCAGAACAGCAACTCCTTCTCTTGGCAACAATGTCCATCCAGGTTGCTAACACTGGGGCGCGGGATGGAGGGTGGTGGTGGGTGAGGGGCATGGGAATTTGAGGAGACAGGAACATGAATCGGACTTGACTCGCTGGTGGGAGGTTGGGTGACTGCAAGGTGGTACGTGGGTATGGCAGAAAGAGGAAGCTACTGTTGAGAAATGTTCCATAAATTCTCTCTTGAAGGAGAAATCGACCTTTGTAGAAACGGAACTGAAACATTTGCGGGAGATTTCTGAAATTAAGGTGAGGTCTCCCAGAGCTGATTTTTCTGGCGTCTGCGTTAGTTTTTTTCCCCTTAATCGTGGGGCATTAATTATGTTTCACATTTTATCTTTGAAGGAACCGGCGACCAGTCTACAGACCCACATCACATCCGAGTTTACTAAATTGCATCAGTTTCTCACTGAGAAGAGCAGCGTTTGGCCATTGATCCTGAGATCAGGAGAGCAAGAAGAGGAAAGGAATCTGGAAGCAGTGGAGAAAAACCTTCGTGAAATTCATGATAATATTAGTTCTATTGAAGAGGAGCTCTCACGTTTGCAGGAACAGTTGGATCAAAAAGACGAGATGCCGTTTCTGAAGGTGAGATAATTTACTGGCGTTGAGTTCCGTGAAACCTGACAGTGACGTATATTAACTAATGATAGCTGTGACATTAACATTGCATTTACTGATAGGAAAACATAGAAATAGAAATTTACATCCATTATGAGAGCGTTCTGCCGTTGGCTACCGAATGCCGTGTTTAAAGAATTTCAGAATTACTGGTAGCCTCCAAGAAGCGAGTTACATTGATCGTTAACATGCTTTATAGATGTACATTTCTCCTGGACCTCTCAAACTGTTTAGTTTAAGTTCCCTGTTGTGAGCTTGTCTCGATCTGCGTTCGTGAGAGTCAATGTGTCTGTGAGTGGGCCTCATGCTGAGTTCTATGGTCTGATTCAAAAATAACTATCATTTGGTTAATTTACCACTCAGTGGGTCATTGGGAGAGCCACTCGACAAATTCACGATCCCCAGAAAATCACCTAGTTCTCTGAATTGATAGTCTTTTGATAATACGAGTAGGCCATCGCCGATGACGTAATTTGTTTAAATTCCAGAGCAGGCTCAACGTGATGAATGTACTATTCCTACTTTGATTTCCAATGTTTCGATCTACCCTATCTATTTTCTCCAATTACCTTGAAAGTGTGCAGTCTTAATGCCACAGGTTTCTCTCCCTCGTCCTCTTCCAATATCTGTTGAAATTGATATATTTACCTTTGATAGCCTCTCCTAATTTCTGTTTCAAAACACGTCTCTTTACATCTGCATACAACATCAAATCAGCCAGGTAAATAGACACATCTCTGTCGCTATCTGTTCCCTCCTGAAAAGCGTTACCATAATTCTCACTATTTGTGGCTTATCTATTTTAGCAGGAACCTTATCGGACGAAAAGGTAAGATATGCTGTTTTCAGAATTTTTGCTGATGTTTATAAACTGAATGTCAGAACTTGTCGGTATGGTGTTAGTAGATTTCTCCCCTGTCCGCAGTTCCAAAATTATATTTGAGAAAGAGTTTGAAATTGGATGAAACGAACTGCCTTTATGTTGTCGGATGCAGTAACCTTCTCACTGACTCTGAGAAACTCAGAATGCATGTTTCAACAGTGACGCGCACGGTAGCCAACTTGTACCACCTGTCTACCTCAAACAAGTGATTACAAAGCTGAGCTATGTTCATAACATCTTCGGTCCGGCCACAACAGCAACTTGCATTATATTGGTACCACTTATAATCGGAAAGCAAATCATTGCTTATCGATTTACAAGTGTGTCAGAATTTAGAAAGGGAAAATCGAGAGCAAGCCATAAATGCGGGTATTATTGCAGATGAGGTAGGGAGGTTTCAGAAGAGGTATTAATGAAAACAAAGAGAGTGTAGACAGGCACAGATTTTTGAGAAAATTCTCGTGGCGGTTTCTGTAGACGAAGGAGCAGTCACCAATAGTGTCC
The DNA here is from genome assembly GCF_030684315.1 of Stegostoma tigrinum. Classification (NCBI taxonomy): domain Eukaryota; kingdom Metazoa; phylum Chordata; class Chondrichthyes; order Orectolobiformes; family Stegostomatidae; genus Stegostoma; species Stegostoma tigrinum. The sequence continues at coordinate 21,527,829 of NC_081387.1, forward strand.
ATTTAAAATTCGGGATAGTCAAGAAGGTAGTCAAGAAACGAATAGGATTTTCAGGTGGGATGAATGTTCACGTGTCACATATTCACATTGTGTACCGACGCTTTATTTATAAAATAGCAAGTATGTAGGTTCGATGTTTATCATCTGTTCTGTATAGCATCTTAGTCATGATCGGTTATATTACTTTAGTTCCTTTTCTTGACATGGGTACCTCCATTCTTTGCTCTTGTATTTGCGGCTTATCGTTTGCTCAGTTATAGGTTTAAAACTTACCATTCAATTTGGACCATCTTCGCTTTGCCATCAATCGGGGGAATTTTGTTCATTCGTAAAATTTAGTAAACGGTCTAAAATAAAGGCAACTTGATAAGATCAGCTGTTTAATGTTTACAGAATTAGTGGGGAATAGTCGGTGCTCTCATATGCAGATGCCAAACTGTCTGTTGGAAACTTCGATGCTCCTTTGCAGCACATGACGTGGACACAAACGATGCATATTATTAACCGAGGTAAACATATTAAATTGGTGGTTACAATCTTCGTGGTGAAAGAACTCAAGCGTCGTTAAAGCCCTGATTAAACGATTACATTAATGTTCTTTAAACTTTGGAAACCTTCCAGGTTTCAACAGATTTCTTTCCATTGTTTCCTCTGGGTAAGTGGCTAAATCGAACTGCATTGCATGTCAGGCAATGAAGAGATCTGTTTAACCGGAGGAGAAGATCGTAGTTCTTACAATCTGAAATCAAAATAATAGACTAGACTGGTATAGCCCTGTCTGGACCTCTGGGTACATGTTTAAATCATCGAATTAAAGACACACATGCACATTGAAGGAGCATATGTAAACTGGGAGATAATGAAATAGGTAGAATTAAACACCTTCAAAAGCACCGTTTAATGAAGCTGCGGAAACTAGAGATTAAAGAAATGCAGAGAGACTGTTGTGAGTTAGGCAGTATACATGGTGATCTCATTGAAACATTCAATATTCAAAAAGAACCTACGATGACAAAGCAGCTATTGGTTTGAGGACCTCAGATTCTACAGTAAGATATTTTTAAACCTCCATGTAGCAACAGCAAGGCAACGTGGATTGGATGAGTCTGACTTCTCAGAGATCCCATGGTTTGAGCAGGCAATGTTGCAGTCTTGATGATGGGTTTTGGCCTGAAACGTTGACTTTCCTGCTACTTGGATGCTGTCTGGCCTGCTGTGCGTTTCCAGCTCCACATTTATTAAGCCATCAGTGATAAGAAGCTCAATGCAAACTGAGGGCTGGAGTTTGCTGTAAATATATTCCTTTGCTTGGCTTGTTTCCTTTTGTTAGGTGGGGAGGTGGAGGTCGGTTGCTGTTGTGATGCCAGGTTATCTTCAATGTTGTCACATTAAGCGAGTTAAGTGCATTGTCATGCTGCTTGGCCGGCGGAGTCCTTCCATCATTTTGTCGTTATATGATTCTTTCCATTGTCTGTTTCTGATGTTCATGCTGAAACAGAGAATTTATTTTGCTACAAGCCCTCAACAGGCTACAATATAATAAATTGCTTAAATGATTACCATCATTCTGGATTTGCACAGCTATATAAGTATTACACAAATGCTGCACAAAAAAAAAATTAAAGGGGATAAACTCATATAGTTATGGGAGTCATTTTACAATTAAATACGTATCTGCCTTATAAAATGTTTGGGCGTCTAAATGTGCTAAGGTTACTTTAATAGCCTTTTGATAGTTAGGATTATATCTAATCCTGAACAGTGCGGGTGTTATGTAATTAACAAATAATGTCATGAAAGTCATATCATTTGTTATGTTCTAGTACATTAGCGGAGTGTTGGTTATCACTTACTTGTGATTTCCTTCCATGATATATCACTTTCTGCATCCCGAAGCAATTATTAAGTCACTAGTATGCTATTAGTGAGAAAGTTATTTTAAATAAAAAAAAACTTTGAGCTTTTATTAATAGAGGGATCGAGTTCCGGAACCAAGAGGTTATGGTGAAGCTGTACAAAACTCTGGTGCGGCCGCACTTGGAGTATTGTGTACAGTTCTGGTCACCGCATTATAAGAAGGATGTGGAAGCTTTGGAAAGGGTGCAGAGGAGATTTACTAGGATGTTGCCTGGTACAGAAGGAAGGTCTTACGAGGAAAGGCTGAGGGACTTTAAAAAAAAAGGAGAGGAAGGCACCAAGACCTAGCAAGGACCCACTGATGTGCAGGAGGGCCAGGTCGTGCAGGAGGGCCCAGCGCCGCAGGATGGGCCCGAGGCCAGCAAAGCGCCCCTGCAGGCTCCGCTGCCCCCCCGACAACCCGGAGTCAATGGAGGCGGCGACAGGCGACCCAGGGGAGTGGACGACGGTCCGGAAAGCGAGGAGGAAGGTGCATCGACGGGCCCAGGAACTGCAACCATCAGGGGCCGGAAGAGGCAGCTACAGGGGGGCTATAAGAGCTCCTCTGATGAGGGGGATTTGGAGAGGGCCCGCCCGAAGCAGAAGTTAAAGATCTCGAGGGAGAAGGAAAGCAGCACCCCGCTTCCAGGTGACGGGAGGCGTCCTGAGGCTCCCTCCGACACCCAGTCACGTGCCGCTGGGGCACTGGAGGGCCCCCCAGAACTTCCAGGCGGGAAGGAGGAAACAGCGCGTCCCCAGCCTGACCAGAGCTGGACCCTCCTGCCTCCGCACCCCCGACGGGGGGATGCCACCCGGAAGGCAGCACGGACGGTTTCCTGAGCCCGGAGAGCGTCCAGCAGTTAGCCCAGGCAATGGGCATGAAGGGACAGATGGAGGGGCTGGACCTTGGACTTGGGGAGGGTACTGCGGTCACTGCCCACAATGGGGGTTTGAGTTGCGAGCATTAATGTGCGCAGCGTCAAGTCCACCGCAAGATGTGTGTCCACGTTGGCCTAACTGACCACCATCAAGGCGGACCTCCTGTTTCTGCAGGAGTGTGGGAAACCGCATCTCGGCAGGTACGGGAAATGGTCCGGTGCCTGGACCTGTGGGCCTTCGATCTGGTCGGTTGGTAACGACTGTCGCTCCTCAGGCCTGGCTATTCTGCTGCGGGGGCACGACTTCGCCATCTCTCAAATTCAGGAGGTGGTGGGGGGGCGCCTCCTAGTGGCTGACGTCACCTACAGGAACGCTCCCCTGAGGCTGATCAACGTGTACGCCCCAGCAGTACAGAGTGAGCGATTGGCCGTCCTGCAGCGGCTTCAACCCCTGCTGGATACGTCCAGGCCGGTCATTCTAGGCGGAGACTTCAACTGCATCATCGATGCAGATGGAAGATCCGGCGTGGGGTCAGCGGGTGGGGGGAGTCAACTGGACTTCACGTCCAGATTCCTGATGGGCACGGTGAAGGATGCCAAGCTGTTCGATGTCTTCAGCACCCCTGCAGACGGAGCACAGTGGAGGTACACCTGGTCGCGGCCAGACGGGTCTATCCGCTCAAGGATAGACTTCCTGTTTGTGTCACGGACGTTCTCGGTCAGATGCACCGGCGTAGAGCCGGTGTTCTTCTCTGACCACTGCCTCCTGCTGGCCGACTGTCACTTACAGGACAACCAGCCGGCCGGCAAGGGGACGTGGAAGCTCAACACGACTCTGTTGACCCCAGAGAACGTCGAGGAGCTTAAGAGGGAGTACGCCGGTTGGAGAACCATGAAACCCCTCTTTGAGTCTCCGGGCGACTGGTGAGAGACGGTGAAGGAGAACATCAAGAGGCTCTTTGTCCTCAAGGGTGTTCGGAAGGCGAGAGACAGGCGGGGAAAGCTGTCGCGACTCCAGAAAAGGGTGCAGAACCTGCTCCTTCTGCAGTTGATGGGGGTCGATGTCACGGAGGACCTCCACGAGGTGAGGGGGCAGCAAGCCTCGCTCTTCGCCGCGGAGGCCTTCAGGATAATCTTCCGGTCCAGGGTCAGCTTCGTGGAGCAGGACGAGACGTGCTCGCGTTTCTTCTTTGAGAAGGTGCACAAAGAGAGCTCTGTGCTTAGCCAGCTGAAGGAGGACGACAGCTCGGTGACGTCGTCTCGGCCCGACATTTTGAAGATCAGCAGATCCTTCTATGCCAGACTGTACGACACGAAGCCCACGGACAGCACGGCCTCCGAGTCGTTCCTGTCGTCTATCACGGAGGTTTTAGACGACGGCACGAGGGAGTGGCTGGACCGGCCGATATCCCTGGACGAGCTGACCAGAGCCCTCAAGTCCTTGTAGAGGAATAGAACTCCCGGAAGTGACGGCTTAGCGGTCGAGCTGTATTCCGCTCTGTGGGACCTGGTCGGCCAGGACCTGCTGGAGGTGTACGATAGTGCGCTTTGGGCAGGGGAAATGTGCAAGTCTATGAGGAAGGGCATCATCACCCTCATTTACAAGAAGAAGGGGGAGAGGGAAGAAATTAAGAATTGGCGTCCCATTTCACTATTGAACGTGGACTACAAAATCCTGGCCAAGGTCATAGCCAACCGGGTCAGGTCTGTCCTGGAGTCGGTGATTCACCCTGACCAAACCTGTGCTGTGCCGGGCAGGAAGATCGCTGAGAGCCTCGCGCTCATCAGGGATACGATCGCCTACGTACAGGACAGGCGGGTGGACACCTGCCTCGTCAGCCTGGACCAGGAGAAGGCCTTCGACAGGGTCTCTCATGCTTACATGAGGGATGTCCTCTCCAAATTGGGGTTCGGGAGGGCATCCGCAATTGGATCCGGCTGCTCTACACCAACATCGTTAGCGCAGTCTCGATCAACGGGTGGGAATCGGACAGTTTTCCTGTTAGATCTGGAGTCAGGCAGGGCTGCCCGCTCTCTCCTGCCTTGTTCGTGTGCTGTGTGCAGCACTTCGCCGCATCCATCAGGAAGGACGTGAGCCTGAAGGGCGTGAATATCCCAGGCAGCGGAGGCCTTCAGGTCAAGACCTCCCTGTACATGGACAATGTCGCCATCTTCTGCACCGATCGTCGGTCGGTGAGTAGGCTGTTGGACATCTGCGGCCAGTTTGAACTGGCCTCGGGTGCCAAAGTCAGTAGGGGTAAGAGCGAGGTCATGTTCTTCGGGAACTGGGGCGACCACTCCTTCATCCCCTTCACCGTCAGGACAGACTACCTGAAGGTGCTGGGTGTTTGGTTCGGTGGAGCTGGGTCATGCCCTAAGACTTGGGAGGAGCGTATCACCAAATTGAAGCGGAAGCTGGGCAGGTGGACGCTCCGGTCCCTCTCCATCATGGGTAAGAACCTGGTTATCAGGTGTGAGGGGCTTTCGGTACCGTTGTATGTGGCGCAGGCCTGGCCTATTCCCTGGACCTGCGCCGTTGCAGTCACCTGGGCCATCTTCCACTTCATTTGGGGGTCGAGGATGGACCGGGTCCACAGGGACACCATGTACAAAGACCTGGAAAATGGTTGAAAGGTCGTATCGAATGCCACCCTCGCCCTGACGGCTACCTTTGTGTGCGGCTGCATCAAGCTGTGTGTAGATCCTCAGTGCGCAAACACCAAGTGTCACTACTTACTGAGGTTCTCCCTGTCCCCGGTGTTGCGAAGTATGGGCCTGGCCTCGTTGCCGCGGAACGCTCCGAGTAGTTGGACCGTTCCATACCACCTGTCCTTCGTGGAGAAATTTTTGAAAGGAAACACTGTTGACCACAAGGCCGTCAGGCAGTGGTCAGCATGTAGTATCCTCGAGACCCTTCGGGAAAAGGAGAGGGTGGATTCCGTTGTGTGGTTCCCCACGCAGACTGCCAAAGTCGTTTGGCAGACTGCCTCATCACCAGAATTTTCAAACAAGCACAAGGACATTGCTTGGCTGGTGGTGAGAGGGGCCCTGCCAGTGAGATCCTTTATGCATGCCCGAAATCTCTGCACCACCGCACGCTGCCCTCGAGGTGGCTGCCGGGGGGAGGTGGGGGGAAGGAGACTGTCGATCACCTCCTTCCGGAGTGTGCCTATGCGCAGGACGTTTGGAGGGGGATGCAGTGGTATTTGTCGAGGTTCGTCCCGAGCAACTCTGTGACGCGGGACTCCGTGCTCTACGGGCTGTTTACGGGGATGCACACTGAGACCAACATCAACTGCGCCTGGAGGACCATCAATGCGGTGAAAGACGCTCTTTGGTCTGCCCGCAACTTGCTGGTCTGCCAGCTGAAAGAACTGACCCCGACCGAATGTTGCAGACTGGCGCACTCCAAGGTCCAGGACTACGTGCTGCCGGATGCGCTAAAGCTTGGGGCAGCTGCCGCCAAGGCACGGTGGGGAAAGACCACGGTATGAAACCCCTCGTCCAGAATAGAAAAAAGGGCCCTATCTGGTAACTGGGCCCAGCTGGCACTTTCCCCAACTGGTCAGGGGGCCAACTGGGACTGTGCGGGGTGACGACTGCCAGGGTATTTTCTTTGTTTTGTTTTTTTTTCTTCTTTGTTTCATTTTTTTTCCCTTTAGTTGGTGAACGTACCCCTTGGGTAACCTGGAGCAGCTTGCATGACTGGGTAGGTGTATAAATATGTTTTATTTTTTGTACATCTTATGAATAAATTATATTTTTTCAAATAAAAAAAAGGTGATGAAACGTCTGAAAACTAACCTTCCAGCTCAGCGAGCAAACTCACATCCAGAAACTCAACCTGAGCTACAAATCTTCTCAAAACTCGCTAACAGTTCAGTCAGGATTGAGTCTAAAACCCAAACGTTACTAAATCACAGAGTGGACAGAGTAAGTAAAGGGAAGTTGACTGGACTGATTCTCCACAAATGGAATACATCTGGTGGCTCTCACCTTCCCTTTCCTCTCGCCCCTGCAGATGCTTTCACTTCATATAATGCCTCCACCACACTCTCACACAGAACATCTCTGATCCTGTCCATTCTTTGTTAATAAAGTTTAGAACATGTAGATTTTGATTCTTTTTGCCACTTACTTCAAGACTATTTCATCAGGCTGTTGAAACTTCATCAAATTGGAAAAATGCTTCCCATTCTGTTCAGTCCAGAGGGCTCATGAATTTTGAGGTCCTCTAAAAACGTCCTCAGCTTAGCTGAACTTTCTAACTAGCTAAAATTATTTGTCCCCATGATCATTCTCTTTAGTTTTTCACCATCATCCCTGAAGCCTTCGCAGTATTCCCAGAGACACAATTTAAAAATGCTGGAAAAGCTCAACAGGTCTGATAGCATTTATGGAAAGAAATCAGAGTTAACGTTTTAGTTTGACTGATCCTTCTTCAAAACAATAGTCCCAGAAGTGGATAAAATACTCCCGAACAGATCAAGCTGATGTTTTATTCTGATACCCCAAAACTTACTACTTGGCATATTTATTCTCCAACTGTGGCTGAGCGCTTAAGGAATACTGTAATATCTGGTCTTCTCTCTTTATTTCTTCATTTTCTATTTAAATCTAAGAATATGTCACTGTACTATAATTACTGCAATGTTTAACTTTTAACTTTGTTCTTTCTTTCATCCTTGTTCTTAAGATTCTGTGCCTAGGTGTTTGTACCTAAAATGACGCATTGTGTAGAGACATTATACACTTTTGACTGCATTCCTGTATTTTTGTGCGCACGTGACCAAAATCAAATCAAAATCAAAATCAAATTAAATCAATTTTGATAGCCCAAATACATTCTATCCACTTTTCAAAGTTTAAACAATTTATGTGCATATACTCCAAGTCACTCTCTTCTGGTACATTTTTTTTAAAGTCCACTCTTTCCTTCATATTTCCTGCCCTCAGTGTCCTTACAAAAAGGTGTCACTGACTTTAAGCCTCAGACAAGACATTACTGTGCTGAATGTCAGAACAAGCTTGATAACTCGTGTGGAATACTCTTCCTCGTATTTCATGTCGGTGCTTGTGCAAGCAATTTCTGTATTGAAGTAATCCGCCAAATGTCTGCTTATGCTGTCAACTTGTGGATGTCCTCCAGATCTTCAGATATTGTGTCATTAGCATCATTATGCCCTTTACACCAAAGTACAGGTTATTAATATAGTAAAATTCAGCTATCCTGAAAATGTTAGGCAAGCTAATTTCTGAAGATTAATTTGGATCAGAAAGGTAATCATTGAATTCAACTTTGTTTTCTGCCTTGAAGTCAGATTGACATTCATGCTGTCACTATAATATTTATTACACTTGCTTTAACTTTGCTTGTCAGCTTACTTCTTTCAAATGGATTGAGGAACACCATTAGCAACAGAACAAGTACATTTCGCTGCCAAATGCAAATTTCATCTCAACTGAAAACTCAGTTAATTGATCCATTGCACCTTTTTAAAGAAATATATTCAGTCTTCCCTTAAATAAACAAGTGTTTAAATGACCATTGCCTGTGTCTAAGAGGATGCCCACTATCAAAGATTAAACTGCTGCAGGCCAAGACACTGAGTATATTTAGTACAGAGCTACAAAGTTTGTTGATTAGTAAGGGGATCTAAGGTTAAGGGACGAAGGCAGAAAAATGAGATTGAGAAACATATCAGCCAAGCACGAACACAGCACAGACTTGATAGGCTGAATGGCTTAATTCTTTGCTTAGATCTTATAGTCTAATAATCATATGGTTTCAGCTATTTTACTTATATATACATACTTCTGAAATTGAAGTGAAGAATTCATAATATTGCAAACCTCTCATACCACACCAGTATCTAAAGGGGAATGAAAAGCTATTTCTTCTGAGGTGGAGTAACTTCGTCGTGAAAGTGAAAAACTATGTAAGATTTTTACAATGAAAATAAAGAGAATTTATTTCCAGTGGCAAGGGATTCAGCAAGATCATATAACCGTAAAGCTGTGAACATGAGATGAAAGGCATTGTCCAGGATCAGAATTTTTGATATTCTATCAATTGTTGAGGGCCCTGAAAACTATGTTCTCTGCCAGGCGCAACAGTTCATGGCAACTTCAAGGTGCTAGAAAAAACGTTTAGTGGAAAGATAGATTACTCTGTTCATGGTGCACATAAGCTCACCGGACCTGAAAAGCTAACTGTCTCCACAGATACTGGAAAGACTCAGGAGTCTTTCTGATTTCGTCTCTAATTACAGACCAAACTGGAAATGATGAACTATGTAGAAAGTATGAGCAAATAATAACTGAACTTATTTTGAAAATTATTGATTACGATAAAATCAGTGAAACAGTTGCAAGGAAAGAAGGTTGGAAAATGGAATGGCTGAAATACTGATTTGGAAATACTGAAGCCTTTTATTGAGTGCGGTTATAAGAAGTAGTGAAGTTGTACCATTTCAATGATCTTCGTCTGAAAAATGCTGAACCAGTGTTGTGCCAAGTCATCAAAATAGCATGATAGCGAGGTTTGTTTTGACGTTCATGGTGGGTTGAAGAATCAAGATTGGGACGATATACTGCATTAAAAGAGTGCATGCTGTGAGAGAATGTGGTGATTGAAATAGTAATAATAATCAGCGCACTGAAAAGTACACTAACAGGTACGGCCTCAGATGCAAAACTTGTAAAAACACAGACCCAAAGATTTCATATCTGAACATTTGTACCAGTATTACAGAAAGAGATAAAACATGAGCTCAAACAAAAATAACTATGGGTAATCTGACTGCATTACAGAGACAGGTTGCAAAATAAAAGGGCTGAGACAGGAATATTCAAGACTACAAGATAATTTGGAAGTACACTTGGAAATTGATGGTACGGGTTTATAACGAACTATTCCTTCAGTACAACCATGAGAGTTATTTAAAACAAACACTTCAAATGCTAAAGAAACTCAACAGGTCTGGCAACATCTGTGGAGAGATAAATGGTATTAAGATTTCAATTACAATGTGACTCTTCATCAGAATGGAAAGGGGAACTATGATACAGTGATGAACTATGCCCTAATTGCGAAGAAATCACTAAAAATCAGTGATCATGGCAAAACTGAATTTTGAAGTTTGAGACAGAGAACAACAGATCTAAGAATTTTTAAAAAAATCAGAACTCAAAACAATTATGAGCACATGAAGACAGAGTTTGTTCGAGTGAAATTAGAAATGTTACATTTTTCAGTTAAAACAAGCTCAGTCGAGATTCAGTGGAAGAACTCTAAGGTAGTATGCTCTACTATTGATGCAAGAGAGAAAATATCTGGGGGATCTTTTCATTATTTCTATCTGACTGAGGAAATTGAAGACAGTCTGGAATTGAAAGGAAAGGCATACAATTTCTGTGAAGATTTTAGAAAAGGGAGAAGATTGAAAAGAAGCCCAAAGAAACGTTCAAAAGATTAAAAGGAAGAAGTCAGATCACGAGATAAAGTTAATTATAAACACTAGAAACAGCAAACATATAAAAAGATAATGAGCGTTAGTAGAAGCAGTTAAAACAGAAAACTACTTTAAGTGTGGATTGGTCACACATCATGAGCTTTGTAAACTGGTGGATGCATCTAACCAACATTTTATGCCAATTATTCTGTGGAAGATGCAGGTAACAGCTCAGAAAAAATTGTAAATCAATGGGGAAAGTGGAGGGAAGATATTTTAAAATGTGTTCACCAGGGTAAGAGATGTGGAAATTCATTAGAAATAATTTTTCTCAAGTCCAACACCAGCAGCAATTCATTCCAAGATCTTCAAAATTGAACGGTGCTCTGGTTTAATTTCAAAAACTTCTCTTAACTCTGGAAATGTTCCAACAAATTGGAAACTGGTGAACATAATTTGTCTATTCAATGGAGGAAGGAGACAGAAAGGAGAAGTTACAGGCAACTTGGTTTGAAATCTGTCAATATATAAATACATTTAGAAGTTCCTTATCTAATCAGGCAGATTCAGCATTGGTTTCTTGAAGTGAAAACGTTTGACTAGCTCAGATGATGGTTCAGCACCAGAGAAAATTTCACTGTAATTGCACTCCATTTATCCAAGCCGAGATCTCTGGAGATAATCAATACAAATTGAGAAAGGGCGCCCAAGAATTCAAATTTGGTAGCAATAGGCAAAAAAACAACTTTTAAATTGTGCTTTCCATGTTTGTCTTGAAATAAAACATTTACTTCAGAAAAAAGTTGCATTGATTCCAACGACTCTCAGGATTTACTGATAGAAGATAATTTTTCAAATTGTATTGTGAATATGTAAAATAAATTAAAAATCTATTTCTCATTACACAGAATTTCATGTCTCGAGGCTTCCACTACTGGAGTAAATGAGACACTTAAAGTGTACTCATTTATTGCTGAGATAGACAAAGGTTAGGCAGACAAAAGGTCAAAGGGAAACGATATCTGTAATTTCAATAGCATTGTAGCGCATGCACATAAACTCTTCAATATATAGTAAATAGAAACTGTTAATTTCATGGATAGGTTGAAAGTTCACACATCAAGGATGGCCCCGATTTTAAAGTAAAACAAATCTCCCAATTACAAGACGACTCGACTCCAATTTTGTGATCTTTGATCGTGTATTTCATTTTTTCCCTCTTCCCCCTCCTTCTTTCTCCCAGCCCTAAACAGCCCCTCGCTGATCTTTCAGTCCCCAGTTCCGATTTACGGTCTGTATCTGGAATTCTTTCTCCACCTGTCACGGAGACCGATCAGTTTACAACTGAGAGGAACAGAGATTCGATGTGAAATTATGGAGTGGGTTTTATTAGTGATCTTTAAATCGGCAGATTGTCAGTGGCGCAGAGTTTTTCCCGCTGTCATTCAGTCCGGGGTAGAAGAAGGGAATGATTCTCTCAGTGAAAGTTTGATAGAAAGTGTAGAGATGGGACATGTTGTCTGCATTGTAAAAGGATACTTGTCCACTCTCATAGTTCAAATAGACACCGATCTTTCGGGGTCTCACACTCAGCGAGATAGCACTCTCAGAGGGGGAGGTGACAGCAAAATAGCCGCTTCTAGGATGCAGTCCCACAGTCCAATAGCCAGTTTCGGGGCTCAAGTTGAATTCCTCTTTCCTGTCCACAGACTCTCGGGCCACTCCCACAATCCATTCAGTCTTCTCCCCCACATCCAGTTCCCAGTAATATCTTCCAGATGTGAATCCCTCTGATCCCAAGACAAATAGCATGAAATCAAATCGCTCAGGCGTGTCTGGAAGTGGTCGTGCAGAGCCGCCGAATCTCACACTGGTCAGGTCCTCTGAAAGGAGAAGCATGGGATTCGTTGTGTTCGGATCCAGTGTCAGAGAGGCTGGGGCTGCAGAAAGTTTCAAATAACACAGTCAGCGATTTGGAGAGGAGGGAGTGGAAGTTGTGGCCTGAGCGAGGAATAATGCCAAAGCTGAAGAGAGATGAATGCAAGGAGAGTGAGAGAAAAAAAAGGGCTAGCAGAAAGGAAGAGTGAGGGGTAGGACGAGGAACAACATCGGAAACGTGATGGTATGGAAAATTTAGTGAGGGCAAGAAGAGTGTGAATGGCAAAGGTAAAGCGCAAAGGGGAAGGAGGTGAAAATATCGAGAGAATTTGGTTCATTGAAGGGTAAGATGGGGATAAAGAACGGCTAGTAGAAGATCGAGTTTGTGGCAAGAATAATAGGGTCGTAGAGAGAAAGAGTGGAGAAGAATAAAGAGCAAGAACGCAGAAAGGAAAATCGGGAGTGCGTGAGAAGGGGTGGTCATATTTGTCAGAGCATTGCGGACTATGAGGCTTTGCTGAGAGAGCTGAAATTTGAGAGAGGGAGAGAAAGAACACACCAATGGCCAGGGAGATTGGGAATGTGCGTGGGATAGGCTTGATAGTGGCGATCACATGTGCCTTTAATGAAAACTTATCTGCTATCAGTCATGAAGTAGAGTCAGTTTGGTGGAAATTAGGAATATTAGATGATAGAAAATATTGCTATCAGTGCTGAAATGCCCTCCGAACAGGAGTTACAATGCAGACCAAGCATTAAAGCAGAAACTCGCGCCACTTGTTACAAGGAATATGAAGTAATCATGAGGAAATTTTGCTCCCTACATAGTCTGCAGCAATCAAATTTCCAAGAGTGCTGCCAGTGATTGTTCTTAACATTTTGTGAAGAAAGTTTCTTGAGACGATGCATTGTGGAACTGAGGGTACATCGAGAGTGTGTGTAGCATTGTTTTACAGAGTAGGTTAATAAGCAATTGAGAAGCTATCGATTAGGATAAAGTATTCACGATACTATTGAATTCTATGTTAAGTTTCAAATGTACTTACACGAATCACAAGCAAGGAAATTGCACTTGAATCCAGTTGTCAAACTATGAGTGGTTGCGTTTTTTTGAGTAAATAGACTCAAAGTTATTGTACTAACTGAATTGTGGGAACCATTTCAAAAAATTCACACTGTTCAACAAGAATACATTCCTTTGAAAACGAAAATCTCAACCAGAAAGAGCTACGCGTGTTTCTTTTGGAAAGTTGAAGTTCGTATTAGTCTAAAGCAAGACACACGCAATATTATGTAAAAATGGTCTGACGATTGAGAGTACAAGTAGGACAAACAATTACGGACGACGAAGCTTGATGACATGGGAAAATAGAATACGAGAGCAAACAGAAATATAAAAAATAGATTGCAAGATTATTTGTAAATATATATCAAAGAAATACTTCGGAAAAAGTGCATAGCCATCTCTTAGCCGAGCTAGGGTACATTATAATAGAGAATGAGGAAATAGTGGCGATATTGAAGAAATAACTGTGCCTACATTCACAGTAGAAATCACACGTTTGATACCACAAATAAACAGTAGCCGAGAACTTAAAAGAGTAAGAAAAATATGGAATTTTGCGTTAGCAGTGAAAACGTGTTTGGAAAACTCCAGCAACTTAAATTGGACAACATGCCCAAGATAACTTAGACTTCAGTATTCTGAGTGAGATAGCTACAGAGACAGTGAATGTGTTACCTATGATTTTCTAAAAATACAAAGATCCCACGGCCTACCACACTAAAAGTTAGCCAATGTTTAACCTTCCCTTTTCACGAAAGGAGAGAGGGAACTGTACAGTAATCAGAGAACAGTAGACTAGTTAGCTTTACGTAAGCATTTGGAAAGATGCTAGAATCTCTTATTGAAGAAGTCTTAACGATACGCTGAAAAACACACAGCATGATTAGAAAAAGTAATAGAATGCTTTACTAAATAGAAATAGATTTGATACATTCATAACAGTTCTTTGAGGATATGTCCAGCCGAATAGATAAAGGGGGATTTAAAAAATAGCACCCATGACCATCATAAGAACATGAAACAGTTGCCACACAAAATGCTTATGAATAAGAAATAGTGTCCCCGATTTAGGATTAAGGTATTAGAAAAGATACACGATTGTTTCACAAACAGTGACAGAGTGGTTGTAAACGGAATATTTTCACGTTCTCAGGCAAGAAATGGAATGCTGCAGGAATCGTCAATTCGCAGTTTTTATTAATAAATTAGATATTGAGACAGTAGCAGCAAAAAAGGCTATAATACAGCTTCCATTCCAACACTTCTCGACCCCCGCCCCTGGGTCATAAGATCAAACAGAGACCGGGAGTAAAGGTGACACTTATATAGTTATAGAGATCTTAGGATGGGAATGTCATGGGCGTCTGAACCAATGGATCTTAGTTTTCTAACGATGGAAAATTATGGAAAATGGTGAGCTGTGGGGAGGACATATGCTGTCTCAAGAAACAGGCACGTTATATTGAGGTAGATGGAGTATAATGTGAAGCTTCTTGATTTGTTCATTCACATGAAAAACAATAGTTGAAACTTGCATATCTTTTGTTGTTCAAAGAGAGTTGGATGTGCACGCAAAAGAAACAGAAAACTAGTATGTTAGTACAGGAAGCAGCAGCAGATAGGAAGACAGGAGGGATGGTCGTGGAATCTCTAAATGCTACATTGACCTTTATTGCAGGTGAACTGGAGTTCAGGAATAAAAGCAAAAGTTTTACAGCAATTGTTTAGGATTTGGTGAGATACGGCGTGCAGTTTTTTCTTTCCAATTTTAAGAAACAACATAAGTGCATTTGATATGGAACAGCAAAAAATTCACTAAAATGATCACTAAGGTCAGAATATTTGTCTGATGGTGAGAATTGATGCCATTGAGCCTATGTTCTTGCACTTTAGAACAATGTGAGGTGATCTCATTGAAACATGAAGATTGGGATCTCCCAGTTTTCGCAGATACCACATGACATGGTTGAAGAAGTGGCCAGATTGCCCTAAATATTATACAGAACGATTCATCATATCCTGACTCCATCATGCTCTTAAGTGAAGAATGGTGGGTTTTAGCCTGATTGAAGGCTCCAGATAGGAACCGTCCGATGCACATAGAGTTGCAAACAAATCAGAGTCCTACAGCTCCCTATAAGAAGCAGTAAAAAAGGCAACAATGCGGCCTCCATTCTAACACCTCCTCTTTCCCCACACAGGTGGTAAGATCAAACAAAGACCAAGAGAAAAGGCGAGACTTGTATATTCATAGAGATCATGGGATGAGAATGTCATGGGTGTCTGAACCAATGGAAATAAAGTGGCTGCCAATGGCTATCTGTGCCCTTGATCATGCAAAACGCCAGTAGGGGGACACATCCTCCAGCTGATACACAACTAGCATGGATTAAGCAATTTTACAAACTGCATGTCAGATGACCCACCCGACAAATAGCTGACAAATTACGAAAGCAGAAAGAGGCACTTAATTGTTCATACATTGGAAGCTCTCAGCATGTCAAGTTTCAATTTGAGGGATTGAAAATGTGAGAGTGCTGATGCTGAAGTGGGGAGTGGGGAAGAGGGGGCAGCGTTGGAGATGGAGAAAGAGTGAGAGAGTATATGGAGGCAGAGGTGGAGGTGAAGAAGGCTAGGAGAATAGAGCTTTTATTTATGCACGCATGGCATGTGGGTGTCGATGGCTAGACCAGCATTTATTGGCTGCCTCAGTCGCCCTTCAGAGGGTGGTGGTACACCGCCTCCTTAACCATGCTGTATGTTGTTCCTCAATGCCTGTAGCGTGTGTATTCTATGATTATGATCAGTTACAGACAATAAACAGTGACATTTTTCCAACTCAGAATCGTGAGTGGCAGGAAGTGGTTGTCTCATGTATCTGCTGCCCTTGTCCTTCTGCCATGAAAGTAGTCGTGGGTTTGAAAAGTGATTTCTAAGGATTTTGGGTGAATTGCTGCAGTGCATTGTTTAGCATGTTACGCTGCTGTTACCGAGCATCGGGGAGGACGGATTGGATGTTTGTATATGTGATGTCAGTCAAGCAGTCTGTTTTGTCCTGCATGGTGACAAATTTCTTCATTACTCTTGGAGCTTCACTCATCCGGGTAACTGAGGAGTATTTGATCACACTCATACCTTGTGCCTTGTAGATAGTCCTCAAGCTTTGACGTGTCAGGAGGACAGTTGATAACCACAATATTCCTAGCCTCGATTTGCTCTTCGAGCGACTGTGTTTATATGGCATGTCCAGTTAAGTTCCTGATCAATTCCAGATTTCTTTTGATTGAAGTCAGTAACACTATCTGCCAAGATAGAATTTGAATTCGGGTCCCAGCTGAGTTTTTGGATTCATAGTCTAGCAATAATACTTTAGCTCATCACCTCCTTCTTCTGTGTGCAGAATTGAGTAGAAAAGAAATAGCACAGGGTAAGTGTAAAGAAGATGAAGTTAAGAAAGTGTCAATACAGTAAATTGTGGTGACAAGAGAAGCTATGGGTGTACCAAAGGAGAAATAGAGGGAAACAGAAGAAAGAGATGGAAGGGAGGACATTGAAAGGAAAAACTAGAGAGATAATTTATGAGCATTGGGAGGAGGAAAGAGAGTTCAGGTGGAGGGTTGGGTGAGAATGAAGGGAAAGAGATGGAGAGTTAAGAACATTAGAGGCCAATGAAAGAAGGAAGGGTAGCAGGTGCATGAAGAGAAAGAAAGGAAAACTGGTCGTGCAAACGGTCATGGACTGTATTGAGGGGAAGAAGAGAAAAGGTGACAGGTGAGTAGAAAGGGATCACATGAAAGGAGTGTGAGAGAAATTACATGAGGGGGTTTGCTGAGAGGTAGAGTGTATGGGCCAGCAGGAGCAGAGATTGAGCCTCGAGAGATAGCTTCACCATTCTAGATAATAGATGACTATCTCTCTCATCCCCATTATTCAGTCTGTTCAAGATCAACTGTTATTAGTATTATCTGAAAATCTAGCAGGCTCTGTTGTTAAATCGATCAGATCCCACAAAATTCTGGAGTGGACAATCCAAAATACTCATTATCCTCCAAGTGAAGGAATTCCTCCCCATCTAAGTCCTAATTACTCACCCATTAGCCTGATATAGTGTCCCCTGCTACACTTCCAGCTGGGAATTATGTTCTCTGCATCAAACATTTTCAAGTCTTCAAGCAATTTGTCAGCTTGAGAGAATACAGACCAAATCTCCTTAATCTCTCTTGGTACAATGTATCAACATCCCAGAAATTAGTCTGCTGAGCCTCTGCTGTATTCCCTCTGTGGCAAGTACATGCATTCTCCCTCAATTAAGGGCCTCTGAATTGCACATGCTATCCTGTTGCTGTCACAGCAAGGTAAAGGCCGACATTGTAGAAGATGTTTCCAGTAGAGAGTAAAAGGCTATACCAAACCTGAGAGATCACAGTAAAACTTTAGGACAGTTATTGGTCAACTCAGAGGAAGGCAACATCTATCCTGAACCATTCAGAGTAGTACAACAAACCTCAAAGGCCAAGGTTTTCATGAAATATGTTATGAATTTCAGCCTGGACAAAGTCATTTTAAACTCAAGAGTTGAAAGGAGGAGCAGAGTCACAGAATGCAATAACTGTAGGAGGTGAAAATGAAAATAGGCAGGAACACAAAACAATATTCATTATGTAACATACTAGTTATTCTATTCTTTTGAAGTCTGGTCTACTCAGCAAGACCCATCATATTGCACACCCAAACTGGCCTAGTAAATAATTTACTAATGTCAACCCACTAGATAAAGGGTGAGTGAGAGTAAAATGTAATGGAACAGTCATTTTCAACCTTGCAGCAAAATGTCAGAGGGGAATCAATACCCTGACTCACACCTCCCAGTCAACATTGTTCTTTCCTAAGATCAAAGGAATTGTGCCAAGATTCAGAAATGTTTCCAACAGTCTTGCAAAGTATCAACTGAACATAATTATTTTTCCTATTCATTCGCAGGATGTTGGCATTGCTATCTAGGCCAACAGTCATTTCTAATTGCCCAAGGCGCAGTTGAGTGTCAACCACATTGCTATATATCTGGAGGATGGCAGATGTCACTCCTTAAAAGACACTATTGAGAAAGATGTTTTCCTAACAATCAACAACGATGTCATGGTCTTTAGTAGATTCTTAATTCCAGATATTTTAATTGAATTCAAATTCCACCATCTGTTGGTTTCAGCCTAGGTCCCCAGAACAGTAGTGCGTGAATAATAGTCTAGCAGTCATGCCACCAGGCCGTTGCCTCTTATTTTTTTCAAGCAAACACAAAATGCATAATGGCACATTACACAACAAGTCAGAAGTGACCATGTATACATATTAAGTGCAAAACAAATGAGTCATTCCAATATTATCTTGCTTTATATACTGAAAAAAATCTAGATTTACCATGTTCATAATACACTAAATGTGTTATAAGAGTGGAGGACTTACAGAACATTAGCAGCTGACAATGTAAGGGTTTAACCATGATCCTTCAGCACAGTTAGACTCTTTGTAATGGTATTTATAATCGAGAAAAAGTAATATAGAATCCTTACCGGGATAAATGTGGTCTATCATTTCTCTCCATGTTGTGTACTGTAAAGGACCATTAAACTTTTCGATAGACAGGGAGCCAGCTGCCACTGAGAATGTGGCAAGATCATCACTGAGCCTGTAAACATTTAACAGTCAATGTTACAAAAGTCTCCTTTGTCAGATTCTACTTCTGAGAAATGGACAATCATTCAGTATGTTTTATAATAGAACGAATGTAAGAGGGGAAATGTTAACTTCGTTTCTGCAACGGAATTAAAGGGAAATGCAAATATGAAGAAATCAATCACCAATATCAAGAAAAGTCCTATTGTCTGACAACAGATTAGCTACAACTCATTGCACACCTTCATGTGTGGGAAACATCTAGCCTGTAAACGTGCTGCATTTTGAAGAACTCTTGTAGAAAAATACAGGCTATTCAAGACTTTCTAAGTCATGAACATGCCAACTGTGTTTATAACTTACTACATGACTCGATGCACGTTTTGTTCAGCAACGCTCAGCGAAAAGAAAGCGGTTATAATCCATTGAAGGCTCTGTACGGATGGAAGATTTTGCTATTGTATTTACTGACGATATAAAAAGAATTTGCTTTTTAATAAAATAAACAACCCGTCAGCTTTTAAGGTATGAAATTCTCTAGAAGGACAGGCACCCTGCAGCGGCAACCTTTCAATATGTTTCACAATAGAGCAAACGTAGGAAGTGAAATGTTTCTGCCAATGAGTTGAAAGGAAATGCCGACTTAAAATGAATGTCCAGCTCTTCAGAAGCATACGGCCAAGACACTTTTGCTCAGCCTTAAGGCCGCAGTTGGGCAAACTCGATACATCAAGCAAGTGATCACTTGTGGCCTGGGAAACACTTCGTAGTCGTCTGTAATATTTTGCCATTGATCGCAACATTGCGGAACAGTTACATAAAATCTCAATTTCAACCTTGCTGTAAGCTTCTTATTAGAAAATCAGTCGTCTATGAACTGCAAACGGAGTTGCTATTGCTTGGTTTATGACCCTTTGAAGTTGTAACGATAGCCAGGACTTAAATACAGACTTACGCTTCGCTGGATCAATCGCAAATTATGGAGGGTTTTGCCAGAGGTGGACCTACCTCATCGACTGACAAATATGTTCTTGAAAAATATAAATCACAAATAGTGAACATTATAGTGACATATTTTAGGAGGATGCAAACAGGCTTTTGAAATAAGTAGACTCGGGGCAGGTTAGATTTAACGGGAACGTGCAAAGGAGGAAGGATTATTGAGGAAAGGAAATAAACTGATAAATAAAAGTCCGGTGCTTCCCACAAACAGAACTACCCGAGTAGACCGGAAGACACACACTCAGTGACTCATACAGGTCCAGAAGAAAACTAATTTTGACACAGGGAAATAACGAGAAACGAAGTAACGAGATTACGACAAGCCAGTTCAACTAGTTTGTGGGTCTTGTCAGAAGTGTGTTGGGTGCGTGGGATTGGAATTTTCAGCGGAACTGTGCAAAGATCAGTTTTACCGCTGATCCACTTCTAGCATTTGCTGTGCGCATTTCACATTAATGACAGGTTAATTTATGACCGCGGGACGTTTCACGGAATTGCCCCCAAACTAAACTCCCTCACCTTCAGAAACACCAATTTGTCTGTTTGCTCCATCTGTTCCTGCAACTTTGAGAGCATCTTCTCGATAGAATTTAAATTCTCCTGAATCTCTCGAAGATTTTTCTCCATTGGCTCTAGAATCCTCTCCTGTTCTTCCCTGAGATTTCCGAGTAAATGCTGTTCTTTCTCTGTGAGAATCTGGTGCATTTTAGTGAACTCAGATATGATGTGAGTCTGCAGACTGCCCGCCTGTTCCGACCAAATGAAATGTGAAAAAAAAAATCATGTCCCGCGATAAAGGAAACAAAACTAACCAAGATCCCAGAAAATCATCACAGTGAGACCTTACCCTCACTTCGGAAATCTTCCGTTTCTGAACCTTCTCCGTCTCCAAGACAGTCGATTTTTTTCTCGGTGAGATATTCTAAGGACGATTTCAGCTGCACCTGAAGTTTCCCGATAAGAACGGAGAAGGCAAATGTTAAATAATGAAAAACACAATAAGCTTGTCAATTCATAAATATTCTCCGTTGTACCTTGAGGATTTCAACACCTTCTTTAATGGGCAGGAAGCCACGGCCTCTGTGTTCCAAATCAACGACACACCACGCAGATCAATTTCTGGTCAGTTTCACAAAATAGCATCAATTCTTCCTGATGCTTCTCGCAGTGAAACTTGTTCTCCTGCTCGTTCTCTGTCAGGTTTAATTTTCGAAATTTCTCGGCCAGATTCGCTAATGCTCGATTGACCTTGAACCTGCTGCGCAGAATCTTCTGTCGACATTCCGGGCAAAATTGTCGATTATTCTCCCAACACTGAGTGATACAGGAGAGACAAAAGTTGGGCGCACACTGAAGTGTTACCGGGTCAGTGAAGAAATCAAGACAGATGGGACAAATGGCCTCCTCTGTCAAACTCTGGACTTGTTCTTTGGAAGCCATGCCGGATTCAGCACGTGCAAACTCGAACCGATTTCAGCTTCGATGCTGCTGAACTCTTGAAAGTATTCAGTTCCGACAATTTCTCGAAGTCTTTTACTCCGAAACGCAAAGAACGCCAGTCCTGCTAGAAATTAACACATTGATCATATGACAGGAGATGGTTTGGCAAGTTCAAATTGATTGCTTCAGACGTTGACACGGAGAATGCAACTGTCAATTTTAACTGTCAATCTTTCTTCACATTTTAAACCAGTTTCACTCTGAATGGCCTATGTACAACTCTGAGAAACGAGCGAGATCTTTGTCAACGAGCCAACTTCACGTCAGAATAAAATTTGGAAGTTTTCTAACCTGCTGAGTCCTGTTCGGGAACCTTTATTTTGTACTGGCCTTCTATATTACAGTATATCCTATATTTTATTTAAAGCTGCTCGGTATTTTAATTTTATGACTTAAGAAGTCTTTAAGAGTTAAATATTATCACTAGATTATTAACCCTGAGACACTGGTAATGTACTGAGATCTGAGTTCAATTCCGACCATGGCAGGGTTTGGAATTTGAATGCAATTTTTAAAAAATACCCTATAATTAAGAGTCTGTGATGACGGTGAAACTATTGTTGATTGCCAGGAAAACCCATTTCTTTCACTAATGTCCTTTAGGGAAGGAAATCTGTACCTTTACTGGGTCTGGCCAACATGTGACTCCAGGCCCATAGCAATGTTGCTGACGCTCAATTAGGGATGGGAAATAAAATACTGGTCTGGCCAATGACGTCTACATCATGAAAGACGTGCTGTGTTATTTTGCTTAAATTTAATGCAGATGGATACTTTTTGGTAACTGATTTTCATTTTTGCGTGATGCTTGCATTTCCATCGAACCTTAAGTCCCTGAAGGATTTCTCTGGAGCTATATAACAAAACGAAAATGTCGGTAACGAAATTGCGACAGTAACCATCCCTTTCATGAAGGACGAATGGAGTGGGAGCGCAAAGAGAAATAAATAAATCCTTTGGACCGAGATAATGGAGCAGAATGAGATTGGGGTGGTGAATGTGCTGAAGAATCAGAAAACGGGCCAGGATGCAGATTTTATCGCAGTATGAACTCGCTGCAGATGATAAATTCACTGGTGAAACAGCGTGCAAAATCTCGATGATCAATCTGTGTGTTTTTCTTTTCATGTTTTGTTTTGCTCATTCATGGGATTTGGGCAGTATTTACAGCTTCTCCTTAGTTGCTTTTGGGAAGATGGCGGTGAACTGCCTTCTTGAACCGTTGCATTCCATGTCCTATACGCAGTCCTGCAATGACTTAGGGAGGGAGTTCCAAGATTTTGGTTCAGCTATAGTGGCTAAACAGCGATATATTTCCAAGTCAGATGGTTACTGAATTGCAAGGGAACTTGTTGCTGGTGGTATTCCCATGTAATAGCTGATCTTATCCTTCCAGATGGAAGTGCTCATATGTTTGGAAGGTGCTATCTTTGGTGAATTTCTGCCGTGAATTTTGGGGACAGTAAACATTGCTGTTACTGAGGGTTGGTAGTGGAGGGAGTAGATATTTGTGCCAAGCAAGTGGCTTGTTTTGCCCTGGACTGTGTCAAGTATCTTGTGCGTTGTTGTAGCCTTACTCATCCAGGCAAGTGGGGAGTATTCAATCATACTTCTGACTTATGTCTTGTAGATTGTAAACCAACCTTGGGGTGTCAGGATATAAGTTACTTGCTTCAGTAATTCTAGCCTCTGACTTGTTGTGTAGCCTTTGTATTTATATGACAATTCCAGCTGAATTTCAATAGCCACCCCCTCGAATGTTGATAATGAGGAGTTTAGTGACGTTGTTGATTGATGTATTTATTGTCACATGTACCTTAGAATTATGAAAGTCTCTGTTTATGGGCAGTGCAGGTAGATCAAAGTAAGCAAGGACATTCAGATCACCGAGTGAAAAACTGAGGAAGAGGCATACAAGCGTACAGGTTGTGTCGCACAGTGCACACACAAGGCAATATCAACATTAGCAAGATCAGCATTATTTCAAGTTTGAGAGTCTATTCATTAGTCTAATGATGACAAGGAAGAAGCTGTTCTTGAAGCTGCTGGTGCTTGTGTTCAAGATTCTGTATCTTCTACTTTAGATTGGAGGATAGCATTACTGGTGTAGTATGGGTCTTTGATGATGTTCGCAGCCTTTCCACGGCAATGGGCCAAGTAAATGGAGCCCATGGATGAAAGGTTGTCTTCTGAGATGGACTAGGCTGTGCACACAACCTTCTGTTGCCCTTTGCAGCCCAAAATGAAGTGGTTACCATGCTAGGTCATGACACACCCTGAAAGCATAAATATGCTTTCACTGCTGCATAGAAGTGGGTGCAGGATTTTTTGGACATGCCAAATTTCCTGAGCTACCTAAGGAAGAAGGGGATTTGTTGTGCCTTCTTGACCATTGCAACTACTTGGGAAGTCCAGGACAGGTTTTTGGTTATTGTCACTCCAAGGAACTTGACTGTCTCAGCCCACGCAACCTCAGCTCCACTAATAAGGATGGGAGCTTGTTCGACTCCTTTCTTTCTGAAGTCAATGATCAGTCTTTTTTTCAATTTTGCCAGTGTTGCGAGAGAGGTTGTTCTCATTGCACCATGTCACCATGCTCTCTATCTCCTTTCTATATTCTGACTCATCATTGTTTGATATCCATCCTACCCCGGTGGTGTCATCAGCAAATTGAATGATAAGAGGTGGTGTTTGGATTGTCTCCTACTAGAGATGGTCCTTCGTTGTTATTTGTATGGCATAAAGGTTAGTTACCACTTATCAGCCCAAGCCTGGATGTGGTCCTGATTTTGCTGCATTTCAATATGGACTAATTCAATATCTGAGGAGTCGTGAATGGTGTTAAACGTTATGCAACCATTGGCAAATATTCCCACATCTGACTTCACGATGCATGGAAGGCCACTGAATAAGCTGAAGATGTTTGGGCTGAAGACACTGGCCTTAGGAACTCCTGCAAAGGTGATTTGGAGCTGAGATGACTAACCTCCAACAGCCACAACCAGCTTCCTCTGTGTCAGATGTTAGTACAATTAGCAGAGTGTTTTCCCCCTAATTGCCATTGATTCCAGTTTTGCTAAGATCTTTGCTGTCATAAAAACTGAAAAAAATGTGGACATTGTGAATCAGGAACAGAAACAGAAGTTGCTGCAAAAGATCAGTAGGTCTGCCAGCATCTATGGAGAAGAAAATCAGAGTTAACATTTCAGGCCTGGTGGCCCTTCCTCAGAACTGATGATAGCTGGGAAAAAGTTTATATGCAAGCAATAGGGAGGTGGAAGGGGTAGGGAATACATGATAGGATAGAGCCTGAAGAGAGAGAAGAGCAGTTGCACAAAGGAGCTGATAAGGATCTGGCTAGGAGGGTGAGTAGTTGTTAACTGGGACTCTTAGTGACTAACAATAAGTAGCGTGTAATGGCAGGCTATGTGGTTATAAGGCCTGGTGTGTGGGGTAGGGGACGAACAAATGGGAAGAGTTTAGAACTTAAAATTATTTAACTCAGTATTGAGTCCAGAGGGTTGCATGGTCCCCAAGTGGAAAATGAGGTTTTGTTCTTCCAGCTTGTATTCAGCTTTGCTAGAACACCACAACAATCCAGAAACAGAGATGTTGGCCACACAGAGTAGTGTGTTAACTTAGCAGGCAACAGGTATTTCAGGGTCTTTTTTGTGAGAAGAACATAGATGTTCTGCTAAGCCTTCATCCTGTGTACGCTTGCTTTCCACAATGTAGGGGAGACCGAATGCAGTAGACTAGATTTCGGGAAGTGAAAATAAATGGGTGGCACAGTGGTTCAGTGTGGTGCCCAGGACCCGGGGTTAATTCCACCCTTGGGCAACTGCATGTGTGGAGCTTGCACATGCCCCTGTGTCTGCCTGGGTTTCCTTCGGGTACTGCGGTTTCCTCCAACAGTCCAAAGATGTGCAGGTTAGGTGGAATGGCCATTCTAATCTGCCTGTAGTGTTCAACGATGCGTAGATTAGGTGGTTTACAGGGGTATGGGTCTGGGTGGGATGCTCTGAGGGGCGGTATGGACTAGTTGGGCTGAATGACCTGTACCCACACTGTAGGGGTTTAATGATTCTACGAATTGTTGCTTCACCTGGAAGGTATGTTTATGTGCTCGTAAATGGTGAGGAGGGAGGTGGGAGGAGGTAAATGGGCAGGTTTGCACCATCGCTGGTTGAAGGGAAAGATGCTGTGAGACTGTATGTTGTGAGTGAAGGAAGAGTGGACCAGTTTGTCCCAGAGGAAAGGGTCTCTGTTGAAGCCCGACAAGAGACGGAAGGGGAATAAATGTCTAGTGGTGGCATCTAACTGGAGGTAGCAGAAATGGTGTTTGATGATCTTCTGGATGCTAGTGGGATGCTAAATAAGGACAAGGGGATCCCTATCGCTGTTGTGGGAAGGAAGAAAAGGAGTGAAAGATGGGTCAGACCTGGTTGAGGTCTCTGTCAATTATGGTGCTGGTGAATCCTTGGTTGAGGAAGAAAGTGGACATTTTGGAGGATCCCTTGTAGAAGTCAGATTTATCTGAACTTATGCAATGGAGATGGAGGAACTGAGAGAATGGGATGTAGTCTTCACAGGAAGCAGGATATGAGGATGCATAGTCCATGTAAGTTGTGGGAGTCACTGTTTATATAGTGGGTATTAATGGCCAGTCTATCCCCAGAAGTGGAAACAGAGATGTCAACGAAGGGAAGGGAGAAGTCAGAGATAGACCAGGTGAAAGTGATGGCAGGGTGGAAATTGTAAGCAAAATTGATAAACATTTCCAATTCTGGATGAGAGAAAGAAGCAGCACTGGTGGTATATCATTCATGTATCAGAGAAATTGTTGTGGGTGGGGGCCGGAATAGGACTGTAACAAGGAATGTTCCACGTACCTCATGAAGAGACAGGCGTAACTGGGGTTCGTATGGTATCCATGGCCATCCCTCTGATCTGAAGAAAATGATCAGGAGTTAAAGAGAATGTGTTGCACGTGAGGGAGAGCTCGGCCAAGTGGAGGTGTATGGTGGTGGGTGCGGCTGGTTCATGTCTTTGCTCCAGGAAGAAGCAGAGAGCCCTAAGACCCGCCTGTTGAGGAATCGATGTGTAAAGGGATTGCACGTGCATAGTAAAAAGGAGGCAGCTGGAAACTGCATACTGGAAGTTTTGAAACTGGTGTAAAGTGTCAAAGGAATTACAGGTGTACATGGGCAGGATTGGACCAGGGGACAGAAGACTGATTCAAGGTAGGAAGAAATGAGTTCTGTGGGGCAGGAGCAGGCTGATATAATGGGTCTACCCAGACAGTCTTTTTTGTGTATTTTCAGAAGGAGGTTGAAGCAAGCTGGGGGATTATTAGCGTGGAAGCAATGGAGGGAGGGGGAGGTCACCAGATTAAATGAGATCAGTTGGCATAGCAGATACCATGATGCATTATAGTGGGTTCATGTTGTAATATTTATCACGATGGTAATTTGCACAGTAGCTGCTAGATTTATTTGAACCCTGTTACCCATGGTCGGAACACACCGACCTATGATGCCAATATACCCTAGAACAGTGATCAAGAATTTTTATAGTTATGATGGAGAGAAATGTTTAAAAATGTGTCCTTACCCAGAGGGATATGAACCTCCTTTTCACCAAGAGATAGATGCAAAATTTTAAGTGTTGATCTGAAAAGATCAACAAGAAGGGGACTGTGGAAGAAATATTTTACATCGCAAGGGTAGATGGGAATTTAGGCCAAGACGGAAAAGGCAGCCTTGGGAGAAACTGATGGCATAGAGAAAGGAGTTTAATTAGTTAGCATGCGGGATTTTAATGAGCTTAGCAGAAGTCGGGAGGTAGTTACTCAGACTGTTATCACTATGTGCGTGTTATTCTTAGCTGGAGTTAGAGAAGGATCATTTGATATATTGTCACTATACCAAAGTTTTAGGCTCAATTAGAGAAGTCCACTATATCCCTGTGCAGCCTAGCTAATGACAATCTAGAGCTTCAATCAAACTGTAAATCACTCCCTGTGCTAGCTGCATGCCAAAGGCCATTTGAAGAAGTAACTATTAAGGTTTCTGTAAGACAGCATTCCTATTACCTTGATCAGCAGCTGTTTTCTTTAAACTTACAATGAATGAATCGACAAACACAAGGAACACCCTGCCCTGAAGTTAATGGCAAAAGGATATTGTTATACTCTGTATTAGCATAGTTGAGTGCCCGTGAAGATCGACACTCACTGTCCTTAGTACCAAATCATAAAATAAACTGCTTTGAACGGGTGCCGGAGTCAAGACTCATTATTTGTTAAGTTGAAATAAAAATTTCTACAACACCCATTCCAAACTACCTAAGCTGTCAACTGCCCCCTTGAATCACTGCATGTCATTTAGTTTAGGTAGAAACATGATGTCATGAGCTCCATAACTTTGACTCAGTGACACTGAAGATAATTGTAAATGTTTCAGCCTTGTCCTTTGCCCTAGTGTGTTGGACTCCCACATATCACAAGTAAGGACGTTTGTGGACCTGTCCTTAAAACCTTCACTGTTCACTCATGTTCTTTAGGTAGAGAAATCTGCCCTCGTTACTTGTTGTGGCCTACATGTGACAGCAGATCCAGAGCAATGTGCCTCTTAACTGCCCTTCAACCAACTTGGAATGGACAACAAATTTTGACATCCCATGAATGAATATCGATAAAATAAACTGCATTATCTTTGAGATAAAAGTCAACATTCCATGTTTTCTTTCCTATGATCTATATTCACCTGTATGCTAGATTTTTTACAATTCATGCACATAATCACTCAAATTCAGTGGTAGAGTTGAATTTTTCAGCGTTTCTCCATTTAAATGTTTTGTAACTCATCTCCACATCTTGCCAAAGTGCATAAATTCACAGTTTCTCACATTATATTCAAACAGGTCAGATTTTAGCTATTCACTTCAAAAACCTACGCCTCTCTGTAGACAGGTTTTGACTTCCTCATTCCCGTCCTAGTTTTGTTTTTGTCATCCTAAAGGCAGGAGGTAGTACATTCACTTCTCCAATCTAACTATTATGAGCTACTGGGATAGCACATTTGAAAACAAATTTGCTTTTCCTAGACATCACAAAACTTAAGGATTTTAAAGTAAGTAGAGAAGATGCCTCCATTTACCAGATTATCAATCAATTATCAAAATCTTTCCGCCAACCAGAACTCCATGTGTAGACGGAAACCCTATACTCCAGCTCTTCTGCCACTTAAACTTCAATTGCTACATGTTCAAGCAGCCGTTGAAAGATCTTTATCATAATTGTCAGTTCACTTGCTCTTCAAAACATGAAGTATCCCTTTTCCAAAAACAATGCTCCCTTCTTGCCAACTTCTGGCCACTGATAACATCTCTTATTATTCCTTCTTTGCTGTCCTTCCCTAAAATGCTTTCATTTCAGTCCACCTTCTTCCTCCCTCGCTGTTGCCCTCCCCATCGACCCCCTCTTCTTTCTGCATGTTATAACACAGGGATATAAAGTCAGACCAAATCAAAATTGTTAACCCTTGATATCCCAACACAGTGGAAATTAAAATATTCAATAGTACTCAAAATTGCCCACCTGTGCCTAATAAGACTTTGTTCATAACAGATATCAGACACCAAGATTATAAGATCAGTAAAGATTTACAAGAATGTTGTAAGGTTGGAGAGTTTGAGCAATAGGGATAGACTGGGGCTATTTTTCCTGCTGCATTGGTGGCTGTGGTTGACCTTATACAGGTTTATAAAATCATGAGGAGCATAGATTGGGTGAATAACCAAGGTCTTTTTTTCCAAGACAGTAAAGTTTGAAACTAGAGGGCATCAGTTTAAGCTGAGAGGGGAAATATTTAAAAGGAGCCTGAAGGGCAACATTTTCATGCAGAAGATAGTGTGTTGAAAGAATGAGCTGCCAGAGGAAGCAATGGAGACTGGCACAATTACAACTTAAAAAAAAAACATGAGTATATGAATGAGAAGCTTTAGAGGCATGTAGGCCAAATGTTTGCAAATGGGACTAGATTTATTTAGGATATCTGATCAACATGGATGAGTTGGACGAAGGGTCTGTTTCCATGTTGTATAATCTAGGACTCCACCTCTCATTTTCTCCTTCCTTACAATCCATTTTCATCTTCTCACCTCTTCACACACATACTCTTGCCTTTTCTATTGAGTCGCACCACTTTATGTCCCACTATCCCGGCAACACCCTTTCACAATCTTCACCCTGACTGATTCTTTTTTTCCCTGCGTATATCTATCCATTTCTCTGACTTTTCATATGCTCATTCTTTCCTGTATCTGCTTTGGATATTCCCTAATCCAATATACTTTCTGTTCACTTTACTATCCAACGCAGACCTCACCTCAATGCCCTGTGTACCTTCTCATGATCTGTTCTACTTCTATCTTCCTTGTGCCTACTCAATGTCTAAACAGTACCCTACCTCTCTTCAAATCACACTTGTTCTCTTTTCCCCAACTTGCTGTCTCTCCCACCCAATTTCCCTTTCTTTTATCCCTCTCACTCACCCTCCTCTCCTCTCTCTCTCTTCCTTTGCATCTTTTCATTTTGCAACTCCTCTTTGCTTCCCCTCCACGTCTTTCTTCTTTGTGATTTCATGCTCTTCCTTTGCCTCTTCCTCCAATTCTGTCACTCTACGTGTCACCCTTATTATTTCTCACTTCACCATCATTTGATCCTGGTCTTTTGCCCACGGCCCCATAATCCTCATTTTTGTCCCAAACTTTCTTCTACCACTATCCCTCGTCCTCACAATCTCACAAACGTTTGAACATCCAGCCTTGTACGCTCTATTTCTCTCACCCCTCCCATCCTACACTCCAACCTCCTTAGTTTTCTTCGTGCTGCCCCTCTTTGCACCTGCACTCTCACAAACCTGCTCTGTCTCTCTTTCCACTTCACACCCACCTTTTGTTTTCCTCCGGTCATCCTGCTTGTTGTCTCTCCTCTCTCAATACCCAATCACAACCTTTCAGATTGCACGTAATTCTTGCCCTCCTTGCCAGTTCTGCCTCCACATATTTTTACCCAACCTGTTCGGACATGCTTTGCACACATCTGGAGCAAGTGAGGCTTGAACCAGGGCCTACTGTTTCAATGGTCTGGAAGCACCTACTGTGCCCCAAAAGCCAACTTCCTCTACTCATTCAGCCAACTAAAATCAGCTGATCACCTTACCTGCTTAATCTTGATTCATCTGTATCCAATTCCTTCCAATGGTCTTTATTCTGCTTGCCTATCAATGCAATTAATCACTTTACTTATCATGTCTCTTACTGCTTCCAGATTTATCTTAATTCTGACCCTCCTTTCTCTATCCAGTTGTAATTCCCTCTTCTGCATCCGTTTCTGCTCTCTCTTCCTTTGTCCCCTCAATTTTTTTCCCTTGGTCTCTATAAATTGCCCACTGTCACTCACAGTGATATTTCAATGTTTTTTCCAGCTTCAGTTTCTCTGACTGTTGATCCAAACACTGCAAAATCCATGGCTCATCGTATCTGAGGACCGGACCAGTGTGAGATTCACAGACAAAGATCAGGAGCTTCCATCCACCTTGGAGAGATTTGTTACTGGTACTGGATCGTAAGGATTCACATCAGGTAGACATTGCTGAGAAGTGGAGGTTAGCAACAAGATTGAGTGGGAGATTGGTGTGCAATCATTCATGCAATTTCACAATGCATTTATAAGGCCACATCTGAAACATTGCATACAATTTTGGTCATATTTAGTTGAGGAACATTGAGAGGCATTCATGAGATTGATTCCAGAGGTGAGGGGATTATCTTTTCAAAAAGGATTGAGCAGTTCAGGCCTATTCTCTCCTTTGGAGGAATGGGAAGAGATCCAATTGATATTTGTAAGATGCAAAAGGTGGATTGACCAAGTAGACATAGAAAGTGCCCCTGAAGTCTCCTCCCTTGCCTCTCACAGCAGCTTCAAGTTTATCCAATTCATTGCCTGTTAAACTCCCAACGCCTCTTAGTTCTCAAATATAATTCAAATGTATCACAGTTCTCTTCACTGGTTTCGATATCTACATAGTTCTTCTTTAACTGGAAGACAGATTCAAAGTTCACTGTTAAAACTTCACCTATATCTTCTGACTCTACCCTCAGTTTGTCTTTTAGGTCCCTTTTAGAGTGAGACAGGGATTTTGCAGTGTTTGGATCAACAGTCAGAGAAGCTGGAGCTGGAAAAACATTGAAATAACACT
This sequence comes from Stegostoma tigrinum, assembly GCF_030684315.1. NCBI lineage: Eukaryota > Metazoa > Chordata > Chondrichthyes > Orectolobiformes > Stegostomatidae > Stegostoma > Stegostoma tigrinum. The sequence continues at coordinate 21,559,438 of NC_081387.1, forward strand.
GTGAGTGACAGTGGGCAAGTTATACAGAGCAAGGGAAAAAAATTAAGGAGACAAAGGAGGAGAGAGCAGAAACAGATACAGGAGGCAGAATTAGGACTGGATGGATAAAGGATGCAGGGATAATCAGGAAACTATGGGTGGGGGAGTTTGATTCTGTGATGCGTAAATTCTTGGAGAAGATACTGAGGGACAAGATATATGCGCATTTGGAGGAAAATGGATTAGTTCATAACAATCAGTATGGTTTTGGCTGGGAAGGTCATGTCCCAAGATCCTGATTGAATTTATTGAAGAGATAACAAGGATAATTGATGAGGAAAGGGCTGTGAATGTAGTTTTTTAATGGATTTTTTATGAAGTGCTACATGGCAGGTTGGTACAAAAAAAATCACAAAGGATTCAGTGTGGCCTGGCTAGATGGATAGAAAACTGGCTTGGTCATAGAAGACAGAGGCTAGTGATAGAAGGATGTTTTTTTCAAAATGGAGTCCAGTAACTAGTGGTGTTCCACAGGGGTCAGTCTTACGTCCTTTGTTGTTTGTAGTATATATAAATGATCTGGAGGAAAATTTGGGTGGCCTGATAAGCAAGTTTGCTGGTGACACTAAGAATGGTGGAGTTGCTGATAGTGCCAATAATTTTCAAAATGTACAACAGGATAGATTGGCAACTTGGGCATGGAAATGGCTGAGGGAGTTTAATACAGACAAGTGCAGGGTGATTTGGGAAGATCAAATTTGGGTTTGAATTATATCGCAAATAGCAGAACCCTTAGGAACACTAACATTCAGATGGATCTGAACATGCAGGTCCACAGTTCCCTGAAAGTGGCAACACAGGTAGCCAAGGTGATTAAGAAGGCATATGGTATGCTTGCCTTTATCACTCAAGGTATGAAGTACAAGAGTTGCAGCTATGTAAAACCTTGTTAGGCCGCATCTGGAGTATTGTATGCAGTTTTGGTCAGCACACACCAGAAGGGCGTGGAAGCTTTGGAGATAGTACAGAGAAGGTTCACCATGATGTTGCTTGGTCTCCAGGGCATTGACTATGAGGAAAGGTTAAAAAGGCTCGGACTGTTTTCACTGGAAAGACGGCAGCTGAGAGCAGAACTGATAGAGGACTACAAAATTATGAGAGGCATAGATAGGGCGGATAGTCAGAGACATTCCCCCAAGGTTGAAGTTTCAATTACAAGGGGGCACTGGTTCAAGGTCGGAGGGGGAAAGTTCAAGGGAGATGTGTGAGAGAAGTTTTTCGTGCAGAGAGTGGTAGTAACCTGGAATTCACGACCAGAAGTGGTAGTGAAAGTGGGCACATTGAAGTCATTTAAGAGGCAGCTGGATAAGTACACGAATAGGGAGAGAATAAAGGGATATGGTTCAAAAAATGACAAGTTTGTTTTTAGATTAATTACAGTTGAAAACTGTGCTGTACTTTTTCATTTGTTTCATTTGTTAGTTTCATTTGGTGATGAAACATTTCACTTCTGATTTTTTTTTAACCACACTTTATTTCTAAAGGTGACAAAAAATGCCCCCCCATCCCACCCCACACCTCCGGGCTGAAGATGGTGGAGAGGAGGTTCCAAAATTGAAAAGAATTTTGTCCAAGGTGGAGGATTGCTGCCGATAACAGAAACTTCTTAAATGTTCTCTTCATTGAGATTATTTGTGGCAAATTCCATTGAGCTCGAAATGGAATATCAAAGGTACACTTACCTCTCCTGGAGCAGGGAAACAAGAAATGGCAAATCAACTCGTAAAACCTGTTCTGCCATTTAATGAGATAATAGGAACTGCAGATGCTGGAGAATCTGAGATAACAAGGTGCAGAGCTGGATGAACACAGCAGGCCAAGCAGCATCAGGGGAGCAGGAAAGCTGGCGTTTTGGGCCTAAACCCTTCTTCTTGACCGAGGAAACCGATCAGGGTCTCCACTGATCATAGTACTGCAGGTGTGGGTCTGTCAGTCGTATTTGAAGCAGGACATCTAAACCTCGTGTACTGTAGTTCTCTAAATAGGATGCCAGGATTCGAGTAGGCTTTTCATTTTGGTGCTAAAGGATAACCTCTGCTCTTGAGTTCCAAGCTGATTTAGATCATTACTGGTGGAGTTTTTCACTGTTTAGGAAGCGCCAACTTCTTTGGTCTGAAGAAGGGTCTAGGCCCAAAACGTCAGCCTTCCTACTCCTCCGATGCTGCTTGGCCTGCTGTGCTCATCCAGCTCTCCACCTTACTATCGCTGCCATTTAATGAGATCATGCATACGGCCAAACTTCATACGGTCGTCTCGTACTTATTTCCTTCGAACTTTCTGTAAACAAGTCTATCGATATCAGATATAAAGTAAAAGATAACGTCAATTGTCCTTCGGGAATTCCAAACGTCTTGCACCTGTACTAATATTTCCTGACAATACAGAACGTACACGTGACTAATTTTTAAAATGTCCTATAGATCTCCGGCAACAGATCTCGTTGACATGTTTTGACAAAAAATGTTGCCAGACCTGCTGAAATTCTCCACGACTTCACTAGCACTGGCACGTTTCCCTTTCGATGGCCACAATTAAATTTCCTCCCAATCTTCTGCATTACAGCTTTCCAGTCTTTCTATGTAATTTAACCCCTGGAGTCCGGTTTGGATGTCGACGCTATCCTCTGTCCAGCGCCAGTCTACTCCTCCGAGGGGCCGGTGTCTTGAAAAGCAGCAGCAGCGAGAATTCAACATTCCCCCAGCTCCAGCTGGTGGTGAAAAGGTTCTTGGGCAGATTTGGCCGATGGAACCAATCAGGGTCTCCACCGATCGCAGTACTGCAGGTGTGGGATTGTCAGTCGTTTTTGAAGCAGGACGTCTAAACCCAGTGTACTGGAGTTCTCTAAATAGAATGCCAGGATTCCATGAGGCTGTTTCATTTTGGTGCTAAAAGATAACCTCTGCTCTTCATCCAGCTCCGCACTTTGTTATCTCTTGATTCCCAAGCTGGTGTAGACCATTACTGTTGGAGTTTTTTCATTGTTTAGGAAGCGCCAATTTCTTTGGATGATCTCACACTTGCAAAGCTGTGAACAATTTCACACTGCTTTGACATTCAATTAACCTCTCCACATTTCTTTGTGATTTTTCGCGCAACACTGCTTACAATGCCCCCTATTGCTGTGTTGTTGAAATTGAAACTTTTTTTTACAAATCGTATTATCTGAGTTGCTACGGCTTTTTTCAAACCATATTATCTGAGTTGTTAATAAATAAGATGTTAGAAAGATCAATAAAATGGGGTGGTGAGCGGATCATACAAACAAATGATGGGATGATTAAAAATGAGCAAATAAGCAGCTGTAAAATGTACGCAGTGTAAATTTTTTGACTGCTCGAGATATAAGTAGTGAGAAGGTATTATGATCAGAAAACGATAACGAAACTAATTAAAAGTAAAAGGAACCGATGATGAAAAGAAATGAACTGCAGTTTGTCAGCGTCTGAAACACGATCAGTTCATTCTTGCCAGCGATGCTTATGAGAAAATAAATTTAAATGAATTTAAGATAGCATGAATAAATCTGCTGGGCAATGCAGGAGAGACCACGATACCTGGAAAATGTGGAACTTGACATGAAATGAAAAGCAGAGATTTGTTTTAGGCGGAGTCTCACTGCACACTCGAGGGCGGAAGCAAATGAGAGATGCGAACGGGATGGGGTAAAAAGGGCGAGGAGGATGCTGTTGCGTACAAACACCAGTATGAGGTTGATGGGACGGATGGCCTATTTATTTACTACAGGCTTGCACGGAATCCTAGCCCTCTCCTCGTCCGTTCTGTCACACCTGGGATTGGCTGTGGGGTAGCCGGGGCCAGCCGATGGGCACAGACTGCATCGGGTGAGTAGCCACACTTGAAGGAGAGCCAGTCCCTGTAATTCCATCCTCCCAGATGCCAGCGGGCTGCTTTGCCAGTCAATTTGAGATCAGGCATGTGGTGGAATTTCACATTCAAGCCAGTCTGTTACCATTCTGGATGTGGCTGCCGGAGCTCATCTCGTCGCCTGCCCTGTTCGTCCGACATCTCCTTGCCTCGCCTTTGTGACTCAAAAATAAATTGTTTGCTACGTGAAGCACGATAACTGCTGCAGCAGGCAGTTCACTGAGGGTCTTGGGGCATCTGGAGTCTTGGTGAAAGACAGAACCAACAGTTTATCTCCTTAACGTGAAGAGATTTAAGGACTGATGCGGATCTAAGGAATTAGTGTGACATTGGAAAATGAGGGGAAAACGCAGGAGAAGAGATATTGAATTTGCAGAGGAAAAGAAAGAGCAGAGAGAAAGAAAATTAGGTTTAATCTTCAGAAAGACATCCAGAAAGACGATTCACATGAGTTCCAGTTTGACCTTTCCTGGGCGCAAGGTTGAGTGGCATTGCAGGGACATAAATCTTAATAATAAATGACTCCGTGCATTTAGGAAAATGATGGCCTACTGTCATGCTTTACGACTCTGTAGCACTATGAATAGTTGACTACGAATTCAAAGATCCAAAGTAACACTCTGGATATCTAGGTTCAAATCCTGCCCTGGCAGATGGTGGAATTTGAATTCAATTTTTAAAAAAATGAATTGAAATGACCATTGGCGGGGAAATGTCATCCAGTTTACACAACTCTTCCCTTCAGAGATAGCTGAAGTCTGCCCAACTGCTGTCTTTATCTCGCTATAGCCAACACGCGACTCCAGACTCACTGTAATGTGCTTGACTCTTAGCTGCCCGTAGACAAAAGCACCAACGCAATGTTTGTTTGGTTGAATCGATAGGGAAGAGGAAAGTGCAGATGTAATTGTGTTGTATACTATGTAGACCTGGTTGAAGGTCTGTTGAGCATATTTTTACCAATCTCGGTTCAAAACTTTTATGTTTCCAGAAGAGAATCTCAGTCCACATCTGCCATCCGTAGGTTTGATTGTAATACCAGCTGCTATTTCAATCTTTTTTCTACTGTAAAACTGATGTGTTTTTTTCTTGTGATCAGTGAAGATTAGAACACAAAAGACAGGAGGGTCAAATGTTTTACACAGGTGTTCGCGAGTGGAATGAATTTCCTGAGGAAGTGGTAGATGTGGGCACAATTACAACATTTAAAAGACAGTTGGATAAGTAAATGAATAGGAAAGATTTGGAGGGACATGGGCCAGAAGCAGGCAGCTGGTACTAGTTTAGTTTGGGATTATGTTTGACATGGATTTGTTGGATCGAAGGTTCTGTTTCCATGCTTTATGACTCTATAGCACTATGAATAGTTGAGACCCCAATACAGATATTTGTAAGACGGCATTATGAGGCTTTTTACGATCAGCTAATTTTCATTCTTTCTGAGGCAGTGTCAGTATGAAGGATCCGTCGAATACGGAGTCCTGTCTTACGGCTAAGTACGTTGTTATTCCTTCACTGTCACTGAGTCAAAATCCTGGAACCTACAAACAGAATTGTGGGTCTACCCACAGCACATGGACTGCAGCAGTTCAAGAGGGCAGGTCACCAACAGCTTCTCAGAGGCAGCTGATGATAGACGTTAAATACAGGCCCAGCCAGGATGTCCATGTCCCATAGTAAATTTTAATTTTAAAAAATTGCTTGTATGGACGTTGGCTGTCCTGATCTAGTCATACTTTCAGTGGGATATGAGTCGTACTTTTTTTCTTCCACACTTTGTGACGTACAACAGGAAAATTCTGGATTTACATTGCACCTTTACTGTAATATGAGGACTCAAGTCATTTTCACAAGAGAACTAGAAAGGAAAAAGTGACACTAAGCTATAAATACAGATGATTGGTGTAGGTTTTAGAGCATTTAAAGGAGAAAAGTGAAATCGAGGAACTCAAGGAGCGAATTTCAGATCTGATGGTCTCAGCAGCTGAAGATCCAACTTCCAATGTGGGGATAAACTAAAATCAGAGATGTTCAAGAGGCCAGAAGTACGGGAGCAGGATTCTGACAGCTTTGTGGGACCCGTGAATTACACTGTTGGACGTTAGGCTTTCGGAGGTTCTGAGGAAGGGTCACCGGACTGGAAACGTTAAGTCTGTTTTCTCCTCCACAGATGCTGCCAGACCTGCTGGGCTTTTCTAGCAACTTTGTTTTTGTTCCTGATTTACAGCATCCGCAGCTCTTTTGGTTTTTATTAGACGTTTACATGTTTTCAGCTTTTTCCTTTGTTTCACCAGCTCTATTTATGTTACAGCAAGTGAACTTTTAACATTTCCTGTGCTGTGAAATGTCTTGGTAATTAATCTCTTATGAGGACATGGGTTTTTGTCTTTACATGGTGTGGTTTTCAACCCTGTACCCTTGTATTTCCAAGTTATAATTTGTTTGGTCATAGAAACAGATGTTACATTTAATATTCTCCCACATTTGCTGAAAGACACAAAATGCTGAAAGCTTAAGTACATGAATAATTTGTTACGTATTCTAATAAAATGGAATTTGTTAACACTAACTGTAATATTTGCAAGTTTAGCGATGATAATCGAACACTGTCAGCAGTAGATGGAGCCCTGAGTAGTGGAAAGTGCAATGGTCCCTTCCGGTACACAGTTTGGAGAGAAGTAACCCGGGTAAAACCTATTCTAATTTTCCTGATTGTAAATCTGGCCGACACGTGTATCACAATATTATCAGGAAACGGTATTGTCATTCCAGAGCTTGTGTTAACAGAGAGTTAGTGTGCTGGATGGAATTAGACAGTTTAGTCAACAGAAGGGACTGCAGAAACTTTCCATTTCTGGTTGAGCAGCAGCGCGAGCGGGAGCTTGGAGCAGGAGCCTGTTGGGAAGCCGGTGAGTCACTGCTTTAAAAGCTTACCTCGTGAACAGGCGGAGGTTCACTGAGCAGGAGCCGACACGGGGCTGGTGAGTGAGTGAGGTCATATATTTGTGTGGCTGCGTTACCCGAAACACTACCCGCGTAGTGTCTCCCACCCATCCTTCTCCTCTAACCAAAAAAAAAGGTTCTGTGTGCCTGATTGGGAAGGTAACAAGTTTATTTTTTTAATCTTTATTTTTTAACAGTCTTGGGAATTTAGAATAATGGGAACGGAGGTCAGGGCAGTTGAATGTTCCTCCTGCAGAATGTGGGAGGTAAGGGTCACCACTAGTGTCCCTGCTGACTACATCTGCGGGAAGTGCACCCAACTCCAGCTCCTTGAAAACCGCGTTAGGGAACTGGAGCTGGAGCTGGATGAACTTCGGATCATTCGGGAGGCAGAGGGGGTTATTGAGAGGAGTTACAGGGAGGTAGTCACTCCTTAGGTACAAGAAAAAGGCAGATGTGTTACAGTCAGGGGACGGAAAGGGAACCGGCAGGCAGTGTAGGGATCCCCTGTGGCCATTCCCCTCAACAATAAGTATACTGTTTTGGATACTGTTAGGGGGGACGACTTACCAGGGGAAAGCAGTGGGGCACAGGTCTCTGGCACAGAGTCTGTCCCTGCTGCTCAGCAGGGAAGGGGGAAGAGGAGCACAGCAGTAGTCATTGGGGTCTCCATAGCTGGGGGGACAGATAGGAGGTTCTGTGGGGACGAGAGAGACTCACGGTTGGTGTGTTGCCTCCCACGTGCCAGGGTGCGTGATGTCTCTGATCGTGTTTTTGGGATCCTTAAGGGGGAGGGGGAGCAGCCCCAAGTCGTGACCCACATAGGCACCAACGACATAGGTAGGAAGAGAGATGGGGATTTAAGGCAGAAATTCAGGGAGCTAGGATAGAAGCTGAGAGCTGGGACGAACAGAGTTGTTGTCTCTGGATTGTTGCCCGTGCCACGTGCTAGTGAGGCGAGGAATAGGGTGAGACAGGAGTTGAACACGTGGCTACAGGGATGGTGCAGGAGGGAGGGTTTTGGATTCTTGGATAATTAGGGCTCTTTCTGGGGTAGGTGGGTCCTCTACAAGCAAGACGGTCTTCACCTGAACCAGAGGGGTATCGATATCCTGGGGGGGGGGGGGGGGGGGAATTTGCTAAGGCTATTCGGGTGGGTTTAAACTAATTCAGCAGGTGGATGGGAACCAAATTTGTAGTTCGAGTATAGAAAAGGTTGAGAGTAGGGTGGTCCAAAATAAAGTTTCAGGGACGCAAGGTGGCACCGGCAAGCAAGAAGTTGGTTTGAAGTGTGTCTACTTCAATGCCAGGAGCGTCCAGAATAAGGTGGGTGAACTTGCAGCATGCGTTGGTACCTGGGACTTCGATGTTGTGGCCATTTCGGAGACATGGATAGAGCAGGGACAGGAATGGTTGTTGCAGGTGCCGGGACTTAGATGTTTCAGTAAGAACAGAGAAGATGGTAAAAGGGGTGGAGGTGTGGCATTGTTGGTCAAGGACAGTATTACAGTTGCAGAAAGGATGTTTGGGGACTTGACAAGTGAGGTAGTATGGGCTGAGGTTAGGAACAGGGAAGGAGAGATCACGCTGTTGGGAGTTTTCTATAGGCCTCCGAATAGTTCCAGAGATGTAGAGGAAAGGATAGCAAAGATGATTCTCGATAGGAGAGAGAGAGACAGGGTAGTTGTCATGGGCACTTCAACTTTCCAAATATTGACTGGGAACACTATAGTTTGAGTACTATAGATGGGTCAGTTTTTGTCCAGTGTGTGCAGGAGGGCTTCCTGACACAGTATGTAGACAGTCCAACAAGGGACGAAGCCACATTAGATTTGGTACAGGGTAATGAGCCTGGCCAGGTGTTAGATTTGGAAGTATGTGAGCACTTTGGTGATAGTGATCACAATTCTGTTATGTTTACTTTAGTGATGGAAAGGGACAGGTGTATACCACTGGGCAAGAGTTATAGCTGGGGGAAAGGCAATTACGATGAGATTAGGCAAGATTTAGGGAGCATAGGATGGGGAAGGAAACTGCAGGGGATGGGCACTTTAGAAATGTGGAGCTTATTCAAGGAAAAGCTCCTGTGTGTCCTAGATAAGTATGTACCTGTCAGGCAGGGAGGAAGCTGTAGAGCGTGGGAGCCATGATTTATGAAGGAGGTGGAATCTCTGGTCAAGAGGAAGAAGAAGGCTTATGTTAGGATGAGATGTGAAGGCTCAGTTAGGGCACTTGAGGGCTATGAGGTAGCCAGGAAAGACCTAAAGAGAGAGCTCAGAAGAGCCAGGAGGAGACATGAGAAGTTGTTGACGGATAGGATCAGGGTAAACCCTAAGGCTTTCTATAGGTATTTAAGGAATAAAAGAATGATGACAATAAGATTAGGGCCAATCAAGGATAGTAGTGGGAAGCTGTGTGTGGAGTCAGAGGAGATAGGGGAAGCCCTAAATGAATATTATTCAACAGTATTCACTCTAGAAAACAACAATTTTGTCAAGGAGAATACTGAGATACAAGCTACTAGACTAGGTGGGATTGAGGTTCACAAGGAAGAGGTATTAGAAATCCTACAGAGGGTGAAGATAGATAAGTCCCCTGGGCCGGATGGGATTTATCCTAGGATCCTGTGGGAAGCTAGGGAGGAGATTGCCGAGCCTTTGGCATTGATCTTTAACACATCATTGTCTACAGGAATAGTGCCAGATGACTGGAGGATCGCAAATGTGGTTCCCCTGTTCAAGAAGGGGAGTAGAGACAACCCTGGTAATTATAGACCAGTGAGCTTTACCTCAATTGTTGGTAAAGTGTTGGAAAAGGTTATAAGGGATAGGATTTATAATCATCTAGAAAAGAATAAATTGATTAGGGATAGTCAGCACGGTTTTGTGAAGGGAAGGTCATGCATCACAAACCTTATTGAGTTCTTTCAGAAGGTGACCAAACAGGTAGATGAGAGTAAACCGGTTGATGTGGTGTATATGGATTTCAGCAAGGCGTTCGATAAGGTTCCCCACAGTAGGCTATTGTACAAAATGTGGAGGAATGGAATTGTGGGAGATATAGCAGTTTGGATCAGAAATTGGCTTGCTGAAAGAAGACACAGGGTGGTAGTTGAGAGGAAATGTTCATCCTGGAGACCAGTTACTAGTGGTGTACCGCAAGGGTCGGTGTTGGGTCCACTGCTGTTTGTCATTTTTATACATGACCTGGATGAGGGTGTAGAAAGATGGGTTAGTAAATTTGCAGATGACACCAAGGTCGGTGGAGTTGTGGATAGTTGCGAAGGATGCTGTAGGTTGCAGAGAGACATAGATAAGCCTCAGAGCTGGGCTGAGAGGTGGCAAATGGAGTTTAATGCAAACAAGTGTGAGGTGATGCACTTTGGTAGGAGTAACCGGAAGGCAAAGTATTGGGCTAATGGTAAGATTCTTAGTAGTGTAGATGAGCAGAGAGATCTCGGTGTCCATGTATACAGATCCTTGAAAGTTTCCACCCAGGTTGACAGGGTTGTTAAGAAGGCACACAGTGTTTTAGCTTTTATTAATAGAGGGATCACGTTCCAGAACCAAGCAGCTGTACAAAACTCTGGTGCGGCCGCACTTGGAGTATTGCGTACAGTTCTGGTCACCGCGTTATGAGAAGGATGTGGAAGCTTTGGAAAGGGTGCAGAGGAGATTTACTATGATGTTGCCTGATATGGAGGGAAGGTCTTATGAGGAAAGGCTGAGGGACTTGAGGCTGTTTTCATCAGAGAGAAGAAGGTTGAGAGGTGACTTAATTGAAACATATAAAATAATCAGAGGGTTAGATAGGGTGGATAGGGAGAGCCATTTTCCTAGGATGGTGACAGCGAGCACGAGGGGGCATGGCTTTAAATTGAGGGGTGAAAGATATAGGACAGATGTTAGAGGTGGTTTCTTTACTCAGAGAGTAGTAAGGGAATGGAACACTTTGCCTGCAATGGTAGTAGATTCGCCAACTCAAAGTACATTTAAGTTATCATTGGACAAGCATATGGATGTACATCGAATAGTGTAGGTTGGATGGGCTTCATATCGGCATGACAGGTCGGCACAACATCGAGGGCCGAATGGCCTGTACTGTGCTGTAATGTTCTATGTTCTATGAAACTGTGTCGACCCAGGACAACAGAGGATGCGGGATGATCCTGCTGAAGTGTTAAAGGTTTAAAACAACAGAGTAAAATCACATGTTCAACATGATCATATATTCTATAACAAGGCACAGATATTTGTTAATTTTCATAATGGTGAGTAACAGGCAGTTTGGAGATAGTGAGGCTGATTGACTGATGCCATCGACTGAGGAGTGAAGCTGCTGACCCCTCCAGGGATTTGATCAGCGTCTCAACTTTGGGCCTCAGCACATTGTTTCTGTCAGTTTCCCATGGATTTGCAGTATAGAAAGGTGCTGGATGGCCCTTGAGGAACAGATGGCAAATGATGTTTCACTACCAGTGAGGAGAGGGGTTGATTGGGAGTGACAGGAACATGGCGTTCAGGAGGAGAGAAAATAAAACATAAAGCAGCAACATGCGACTCAATAATCTCACATCCTAATCACAGAGAAATCATTACAAAGAGATTCAGACAAATTGTCTTTCAACTTAAGTCCCTCTCCATCCTCCTTTGTTTGTGTGCTGTATTGAATGAGTTGCTGAATCCATCAGGAATGAAGCCAATGTAAAATGTGAACCTTATCCTGAGCTGAATATCAATTATCTTTAGGCTTTGCTCTGATCTCCAAATTTGCTGCAGCTTTTTTGAGACTGTTTTCTCTGTTGGGCCCTCTTTCTGGTTTATTTATCCAACTCCTGTTTAACTGCTGTTCAACTAACATCTACTGTTTCCCACACAAGCCCCAGTGTTAATGGATGTGTCTCCTCATGTACTATCAAATCCCCTATTCAGATTTTAGAAACCCAGTCTCAAATGACTCATCCTCTGGATTCCTCTGTGCTTAGAATTGTTCCCTCAAGTTACTTTCTTCTATAAAGTGCTTCAATATTCTTAAGGTTCTTGATTACTATAGGGGAATCAAAAGATACAGGGAAATGGCAGGGGCATGGGTTTGAGAAACATATCACCATGATCAAATGGCAGAGCAGACCTGATGGGCCATCAGGCCTAATTCCACTCCAATATTTTATGGGTTTATGGTCTCACGTGATTAATTTTGAATTCCATGTCCATCTCCATCACTTACTGTTTAAACTACACCAACCACATTTTACCAGCTCTCAGAGCTCCAAAGTAGTCTTAATGTGGGGTGTGGGTATCACTTTCACTGCCAGGATTTGCTTCCTATCTCTAACAGGAAAGGGAAATACCATGTTTCCATAAAATGATTCATCCCACCCAGGCCCATCCCCTTATAACCCATCTAATCTACACACCCCTGAACACTACAGGCAATTTAGCATGGCCAATCAACGTAGCCTACACATCTTTAGACTATAGGAGGAAACTGGGGCACTTGGAGGAAATCCAATCAGACACAGGGAGAATGTGCAAACTCCACACAGACAGTTGCCTGAGGATGGAATCAAACCTGGGTCTCTGGTGCTGTGAGGCTGCAGTGCTACCCACTGAGCTAACCTGCTGCCCGTTCTCACTTTTTCCTCTGACCTTTACCCTCGCCACTCACAATCTTCCATCCTCTCCCACATGTTACCATCATCTCATTCCTCCCCAACTCCCACACTGCATTTCCCCTTCCTGCTCCCAGTCTTCCCACCTCACTCCCTTCTCCTCACATGTTGTTAATTTTTCCCTCCCATTAGCCATCCTCCCCTTCCCCACAACTCCACCACTTTCTCCTTCCTCATTTTATCACCCCTAGTCGCACTCCCCTCCCCACATGTCCCTCACCTCCCCCATTCTTCCATCCTCCTCGCCACCTCCTCTCTTGCTACCTCACGCAAGTGGTGATTGGCATCAGCCTCAGAGGTAGGCATAAAGGGATACTGGGCCTACCCCAGACCAGGTGGCCTGGGATCAGGTCCCACGTACGGCAGAGGAGTGTATTAATATTTCTGGACAAGGTTGATTTGAAACGATCTTTGTCTGACATGAGAACAGTGCTTCATATTCTCTAATTTACTGAACAATCCTCAATTGAAATATTTTATTTCACCTTGCTGATAGAAACTGTTTTCCAGGTCCAACATTTTTAGTAAAAAAGCGTTATAACCTGCCACGCAAGACGTTGACATCTACCCACCGTCCTTGCAACTTTCAATTTATTTCCTTCCTTTTCCATAATACGTTCAAACGACTGAAAAACAGGTTCCGAGTAAAGTTTGTGCACGGAAGTAAAACATCTCGGAATTCTAACCTTGCTGCATGTATGTGTGCGTCCCCTCCCTCTACCATTGCATGTGACAGCGAGTTCCATGTATATCTAAGAGGGAAGACGGCTGATAAAGTACTCACAGATATTAGGAATGGCAGATGCTGGAGAATCACAGATAACAAAGTGTAGATCTGAATGAACACAGCAGGCCAAGCAGCATCTTAGGAGCACAAAAGCTGACGTTTCAGGCCTGGACCCTTCATCAGAAATGGGGGGAGGGGAAGAGGGTTCTGAAATAAATAGGGAGACGGGGGAAGCAGATCGAAGTCCTCAGTTTTGTTTTGTACACACATTGTTGTTTAATGCTTGTTTTTTTTTCTTGTTTGTGGAAGCTTCTGCTCGTAACTGAGCCGATGTGCAACAAAACTGAAAAACAAAACCCACGAAAATTATTTGACTGGTGTTGAAGCAATCTAGGACTTCTGGTCGTGGATGCCGCCATCTGAATGCAAGTCTGGGAGATCCAGGAGAAATAAGGTGAAAATCTCATGCCCAACCTCCTGAGGCTTTTTGCCCTATCGTTTCCTGTATGTTCCTGTCATCCGACATGATTTTTTGACCTTGCGTTTTACTGTAGGCGGTTATGCTCATGAAGACATTTCAGTTGATGGACCTGGATTTGTTCACCGTGTTGCGCAGTAGCGTTTGTCAGAGGCAACCAGTTCACTCTGAAGCAATGGAATCTGTGGCCCCGCCTGTCTCCACCTCCTCCACTTCGACCATCCCCTTCCCCCACTGCCAAACGTCTTTGGAACTGATTCAATCATACTTACTGCGCAATGGAACATCGATTGTAGTTTATCCCGCTCTAAGCGTTGTCTCCCCCCACGGAAGGCAGGTGAACGTGGCACTATTGAAAATAACATCATTGAAAATTGCAGTGAACAATTTCGGGACATCGCTGGACTAAAGTTACTCGCCAGGGCAGTCTTATCGAAAGCGGGAACATTTTGAATTGGGAAGTATCGAATGTGAACATGGCTTCGATAGAGCAGGCAGCCAGTCTGACCGAGGAGGCAGTTTGCGCCATTTGTCTGGATTTCTTCACCGAGCCGGTTACACTGGATTGTGGGCACAACTTCTGCCGCTCCTGTATCACCCAGAGTTGGGAAATCAAGGAGATAAACTCCTGCCCGGAATGTAGAGAGGTGTTTCCGGAAAGAAACCTCAGGGTAAATCGGGTCTTAGCGAATCTGGCCGAGGAGGCTCGAAAATTAAAGCTGGATTCGAAAGAGAAGGAGAGTAAGCCTCGCTGTGAGGAACATCAGAGAGAACTGAAGCTGTTTTGTGAAACGGACAAGAAACTTCTCTGTGAAGTTTGTGTTATTAAGCAAGAGCACAGGGACCACCACTTCGTGCGGATTAAAGACGCCGTTGATATTTACAAGGTAAAGGAGAAAAATAGATTGACCACGAGATTATGTATGCGCCTTTCTATAGTCAGCACTTTTATTCTTTGAACCTCTGTCTCAATTCCAGGGTCAGCTGAAATCTTCCTTAGATTCTCTCACAGAGAAGAAATCGGCGGCTCTACAAATGGAGTTAAACCAGAAACGGAAGATTTCCCAAGTGAGGGTGAGGTCTCCCTGTGCTGACTTTCTGGGATCTCGGGTAGTTTTGTTCACTTTATCGGGGGGGGCATTAATGATGTTTCACATTTCATTTGGTAGGAACAAGCGAGCAGTCTGCAGACCCACATCACATCCGAGTTCGCTAAAATGCACCAGATTCTCAATGAGATGGTGCAGCGTTTACTCCGAGATCTTGAGGAAGAGGAGAAGAGGATTGTACAAACGATGGAGAAAAACCATCGGGAGATTCAGGAGAATTTAAAATCTATCGAGGAGAATCTCTCAAAATTGCAGAAACAGATGGAGGAAACAGACTTCGTGACTTTTCTCAGGGTGAGGAGCTGTTTTGATTAAAAGAAAGATCGTTGGCTTTGTCTATTTCGGTATATTTAAAACGCTATCTTGGAATCTAAGGACCCTCGCTGTTTCTGAAGAACCTCAGGAATATGTTTTACCTGTCTGGGGTGAGTTTTTAGAATTTTGACGCTTGGCATGTACAATATTCCCTGTTGCTCAAATTTAATATGAATGCATTATTCATCACCGATAATAATTAAGTCATGCACCCTCGTGGCCTGGCATATTCTTCACTCTAACATTACCATCAAGCCAGGGAATCAACCCTAGTAAAATAAAGAGTGCAGGAGGGCATGCCAGGAACAGCACCAGGCGTATCTAAAAATGGGTTGTCAACCCAGTGAAGCTACCAAACAGGACTACATGCCGTTCTGAACAGCATGAGCAGCAAGTGTTAGACAGAGCTAAGCAATCCCACAACCAACAGATCATATCTAAACTCTGCAGTCCTGCCACATCCTATTGTGAATGGTCATGGACAGTTAAACAACTTATTTGAGGAGGA
Source organism: Stegostoma tigrinum (assembly GCF_030684315.1). Classification (NCBI taxonomy): domain Eukaryota; kingdom Metazoa; phylum Chordata; class Chondrichthyes; order Orectolobiformes; family Stegostomatidae; genus Stegostoma; species Stegostoma tigrinum. The sequence goes on from NC_081387.1 coordinate 21,575,113, forward strand.
ATTTCCACAAATATCCTGATTCTCAATGATGCAAGAGCCCAACATTTAGGTGTAAAATTTAAGGCTGAATCATTCATAACACTCTTCAGCCAGAAGTGCAAAGTGGATGATTCATCTCGGCCTCTTCCAGTGGTCCCCAATATTCCAGATGTCAGCCAATTTGATTCACTCAGTATGACTGAAGACGCTGAACACTGAAGGCTTTATCCCTGACAACAGCCCCGCAATATTCTTGAAATCTGTGTGCCAGAACTTGCCATACCTCTAGCCAAGCTGTCACAGCGCTGGCATCCACCTGACAATGTTCAAAAATGCCTAGATGTGCCCTGAACACAAAAAGCAGGACAAGTCCAATTAATCAGTCTCTTCTTGATTATCAGAAAAGTAATGGAAGGTGTCATCAACAGTACAGTCAAGCAGCACCTGCATAGCAATAAGCTGCTCAGTTTGGGTTTTGCTGTATTCACTCAGCCCCTGGCCTCATTAAAGTCTTAGTTCAAAAGTGGAAAACAGAGCTGAATTCCAGAAGTGAGGTGAGAGTGACAGCCCTTGTCATCAAGGCCATATTTAAAAGAGTGCACCATCAAGGAGCCCTAGTAAAATTGGAATCAATGTGTATTAAGGGGAAATGTGCCACTTGATGAAGTTACACCTGGCTCATAGGAAGATGGATGGGATTGCTGGAGGTCACTTATCTCAGCTCAAGGATATTTCTGCAGGAGTTTCCAGCCCCAACTATCTTCAGCTACTTCATCAATGACTGCTCCTCCATCATAAGGTCAAAAGTGGAGGTGCTTGCTGATGATTTCAAAATGTTCAGCTAAATATTAGTGTCCTCAGATACTGACGCATTCCATATTTGAATGCAACAAGAATTAGTAATAGCCAGGCTTCGGCTGAAAAGTGTCAAGTAACATTCAAGCCACACAAATACCAGGTGATGACCATCTCCATTAAGTGTCAATGTATCCATCACTGCTTGGTATTCAATGACGTTACTATCACTGAATCTCCCACTGTCAACATCTTGGCGTAAGTCATTGACCAGAAACTCAACTGAACTCATAACATCAATACAGTGGCTACAAGAGCTAGTCAGAGGCTAGAACTACTAACTAACTCCCTAAAGCCTATCCAACATTTACAAACTACAAATAAACTGTTTCTTGGAATACTTCACACTTGCCTGGCTAGGTCTAGCTCCAACAACACTCAAGAAGCTTGACACTATCTAGGACAAAGTAGATCACTTGATGGGCACCACACCCACAAACATCCACTTTCTACAATGCTGACACTCAGTAGCAGCATTGTGAATGATGTCCAGGATGCACTGCAGAACTTCAACAATGTTCAATACCTTCTGAGCCCACAGCCAGTTCCATCGAAAAGGACAAGGACAGCAAATATATCGAAACATCACCACATGCAAGTTTCTCTGAAAAACACTTAACTTCCAACCTTGGAAATATGTCACTCTTCCTTCACTGTTGCTGAGGTAAAATCGTAGAGTTCCCTCCCTGAGGGAATTGTGGGTCTGCCTACAACATATGGACTGAAATGGTTCAGGAAGGCACCTCCCCACCAACTTCTCAAAGGCAACTAAGCAAATGGCCCATTAAAATTAATGTTCAACATTGCCTCTCAGGGGTTTAAATGGCTGCAGAAAAGAGTTTCCCTTGGATAGTCTGGAACCTGAGGTCATAATCAAATATTAAATGGTAGCTCATTTAAAACAGAAATGGGTAGGACAGACAAAATATGCTGGCTAACCAGAGATGCCCACATCCTTCAAGAGAAGAGAAAAGAATATTCTCTCAGAGTGTAATAAGTCTGTGGAGTTTGTTATTGCAAGGGCCTGTAGTAGGTTGGGTCCTTAAGTATAATGAAGAGTGATAGAGACAGAAGTTTAATCAACAAGGATATCAAGAGGGCAAAGGCAGGAAACTGGAGTTGAATATTATCAGATTTTCCAGAATGTCATTGAATAGCCAAGCTAATTGTCTGGATAGCCTAATAGTACTCTGTAGTCTTATGAGCTTATGATCCCACCTTTGCTGCTCCAATCTATATCCAATATTATAATAGCAATTGATTCTTGCCCTGGTCAGTTATTCATTCCAAATCATTAACAATTGTTGAAAAGGATCTTCCTCAGCATCCTGTTGTGCCAATTACTTAATATATTTATGTCTCTCAATCCCTTGAACATTCTATTCCCACAGCTGTTATAATATTTTTCACTTCACATTTCTGTAAACAACTCTCATCTGCCCCATATGCATTCACCATCCTGTCTATATCTTCCTGCGATCTGTTAATGTCATTCTAATCAGTGTTTTTATTAATTTATTTCAGGGGGAAGTTTCTCGAAAGAGAAGGTATGTCATGATCTTTACTGGAACTCAGTTCAATTGTTAAAACAAAGTATGAATACATTCATTATCAACTTAAATCACTTTTAAAAAAATATATTTCTAGGATTAGTGACGGTGGTCTCATGCTGTCAGTAGCAGATGGCACCCTAACTATTGGGAAGTTCAAAGGACCTTTACAATACACAGTATGGAGAAATATGTTAAGCTTCATTAAACCTGGTAAGATTCCTATAAACTTTGTTCCTAGTGTAGAATTCTCAAAGTACCGAAAACAGACCTCAGATTGGTCCATAAGTAACTGTAAATGCATAGAAATGCATTTGATTCTTAGTCACCCTGAAGGACATTAGGAATGGACAGAAAATGCTGGACCATGCCTGTGACAACCAGATTGTATCAGTCTGTCAGTTAAAAAGCAAGCAGCGTTATTGTATGGTTGAAAGTTTATGTCTGTTTCTGTCTCCCCAAATATCATCAGACCTGCTGAGTCCTTCCAGCACTTTCGGCTTTCATGTCAGATTTTCAGTTTTGCAGTATTTTGCTTTTATATTAAAGAGAAAAAAATCTCAGACATAGAGAGGAGATGGATGTGGCATTTTAGGGCAAGCATGATTGATTCTTTGAGTGATCCATTAGACCGAGCACACATGCAAATTGGTCAGAGGCCCAATCCAATTTTTCATTTGATGTATCCCTGGAATATTGCATCCAAATTGAAATGTGGAAATCAGATTTCATGGAAACGAGTCATGTTCCTTAGTGGAAAACTGCTGACAGAAAATTCAAGTTTTCCATGGAGAGCTTGAGTAACAATATTTTCTAGTGAAAAGGTTTTCCAGCAGATCAACAAATGCAGTGAGACAGATGATCAGGAAAAGTTAACATTTCCCCTGAGAAGGTAATTCAATTTTTGTCCTTGCTGTTTCTCATTTTTAGAAAATTAACAGAATGAAGCAAATTGTAATTCTATATTGCCTTTCACAAAGGAATCAACAAAGTGTTTCTGAGATGTAAACATTGTTACAATGTAGAAAACGGAACCAGTAATTTGTGCTCCAGAGAATTTGTTTTCATTTGCTTGAATGACAGCTGTTGACCAGGCCAATGAAAAGAACTTATTCCATTATTAGTCATCAGGATCCCAGCAGTCCCTATAAGACAACCGGTGAGGATGGTCTACAGACTGATCTACTGGGTGAAGTTACACAATTTCCTTGGGTCCGATATTTAGTCTTTAAAGGATTGTGTGCATCAGTGGCTATGCCAACTTTTATTGCCCATTGTTAATTGTCACTGCGAAGGCGCTTGTGAGCCACACTCTTGAACCATTGTAATTCCTGGGGAGTATCTACAGCCATAGTGCTGTACGGAAGACAGTTCCAGGAGTTTGACCCAACAATACCAAAGGGACAATAACATAATTCCAAGTAGGTAATTTATGTGACTTGGAGCGGAGCTTGCATATGGCAATGTTCCCATATAACAGGTTCCCTTGTCCTTCTAGGTGATAGAGGTCATAGTTTCAACTATTGCTGTGGAAAGAACCTTGCTGAATTGTTACACTACATCTTATATATTATGCGCAATGCTGTCACTATGCTCCAGTGGTGAAGGGAGTAAATATTGAAAATAGTAGATAGAATGTTAATCAAGTGAGTTGCTTTACAGTAATTGAATATGAATATGTTGATTTGAGTCTCTGATTTCCACATTTAAATTAGACTTCCCCAGGTTTTGTGTTGAAGCATCGACACATCATTTATGAATGTTTTATTATTGCTAGATGGACAGTCATAGCAACTTGTTAGCATGTATTACATTGACTCCATCTACGATATGGATACAGATGATCGTGAATCGAGAATCTACGCCAAGTAGTTAACATGGAGCTATTTGAAGTAAAAGAACATCACTTACCCAGAGAATCAGCAACAAAAGAAGCAAGTTTGATTAGCACATGTGAAAAACATGAGCTTAAATAGACCTGTGCATCGTTGGTTCAAGTGTCAGTGATGAGGAGACTGAATTGGGCATTCTGTTCTAGTAGATGCTCGGTCCTTTTTCACAGTGTAAAATACACTTCAAAACTAATACATGATGTGAGGTGTTTTGAGACATTTTTTTCAGTAATATTAAATTTATAAATTCAGTGAACTTTGAATATTGGGGAATATGCAGGATTGGATGAAGAGAAAAAGGGATGCAGATGATAGCTACCAAGGGCTCAAAACAGCAGATCTCCCAAGAGGAGTACAGAATATGAAAGGGAGGCAATGACCTAGTGGCATTATCGCTGGACCGTTAATCCAGAGGGTAGTATTCTGCAGACCTGGGTTCAAATCCTGCTGCAGCAGATGGTGGAATTTGAATTCAATAAACATCTGGAATTAAGAGTCTAGTTCAACTGGGGTAAAAACAAAATCATCTGTTTCAGTAATGTCCTTTAGAGAAGAAAACTGCCATCCTCACCTGGCTTGGTCTTCATGTGACTCCAGACACATAGCAATGTGGTTGCCTCTGAATGCACACCCCTGCCCCAGGCCATTAGTGATGGGCAATACATGCCGCCTAGCCAGTAGTGCCTTCATTCTGTGAATGAATTTTTAGAAAGGAACATTAGGAGACCAAAAGAGAGATATAAAAGGACGATGCCAGGAAAGTTTGAAGTTATTTTCCAGGTACATAAAGGGTATAAACATAACCAAGGAGAGAGTGGGGCCCCATTAAGGATCAGAGTATCAATTTGAGCTTGCAGCTGGAGGATAGAGGTCGGCAATAAAGTGAATACATTGTGTTGGCGTTCACTTGTGAGTGGGACAATGTAAATGTAGAAATAGGAAGTGGTACTGTGGTACATTCACTTTGAGAATGGTGGGAATCTGGAACTTGCTGCCTGTCAGAATAGTAGAGGCAGAAACTGTCATAATCTTTAAATGTATTTAGATGCACAAAGGCATAAAAGCTAATGGTCTGATTATGAGAAAATGGGAGTAGAATATTTAAGCTTCAGGCCTCCTCCTTACCTGCCCAGATATAAGCTGAACAAAAACTTGAACAAATGAAGGTAGGAGACAGAGAATGGTGTTCGAGGGTTGCTTTTCAGACTGGAGGTCTGTGACAAGCAGTGTGCAGCAAAGATCTGTGCTCAGTCCTCTGCTTTTTGTCATTTTTATAAATGATTTGGATTTGAAAACAGGATGAATATTTTGTAAGATTGCAGATGATACCAAAATTGTGTAGTGGACAGTGAAGATGGTTATCTCCATGTACAATAAAATCTTGATCAGATGGGCTGATGGGCCAAGGAGTGGCATATTGAGTTAAATTTAGATAAATGTGAGGTGTTGCATTTTGTTAGGGCATTTAATGCATTTAATGCATAAGACCTGGTAACTCTTGCTGAACAAAGGGACCTTGGAGCACAGCTTCACAGCTCCTTGAAGGTGGAGTTACAGGTAGACAAGGTAGTGAAGAAGGCAGATAGAATCCTTGCCTTCACTGGTCAGTGCATTGAGTAGAGTTGGGATATCATGTTGTGGCTGTGCAGGAAATTATTTAGGCCACTTCTGGAATACGGTGTTCAATTCTGGTCTTTCTGCTGTGGGAAAGATGTTGTTAAACTTGAAAGTGTTCAGAAAAGATTTACAAGGATGTTGCCAGAGTTGAGGGGTTTTAACCATAGGGTGAGACTGAATAGGCTGGGGCTGTTTTCTCTGGAGTGTCGGAGGCCTAGGGGTGACTTCAAAGAAGTTTATAAATTCATGACGGGCATGGATAAGGTAAATAGTCAAGGATATTTTCCCAGGGTAGGAAAACCCAAAACTAGAGAGCTTCTGTTTAAGGTGAGAGTGGAAAGATTTAAAAGGGACGTAAGGGGTATCTTTTTCACACAGAGGTTGGTGCATGAATTGAATGAACTGCCAGAAAAAGTGTTGGAAGCTGTTCTAACTACTACATTTAAAAGGCATTTTGATGGGTACATAAATGGGAAGGGTTAAGAAGGATATGAGTCAAATGTTGGCAAATGGAACAAGATTAGTTTAGGATAATAGGTTGGCATTGATGAGTTGGACTGAAGGGTCTCTTTCTGTGCTGTACGACCCTATAACTCAATGACTTTATCAGCCTATGTGGAACAGCCATTTGGATATGCAGAAATTTCCTCCAATTAAACACTAGGGAGACAGAATCCCAGCCATTGGATCCATTTTTCTCGGCTTACAATGACCTGAGATAAAGCCAGCCACCATCATGTCACACTTGATATTGAGGTCAGGGAAAAAATGATATACATATACACACATCATTTATAAAACCATCTATGTCCACCTATGTAAAATTGCCTGACTTCCATTCAACATTTATTGATCCTTTCAAAGTAAGTGGGCATTGCTGACTGAGTTGGCATTTGTTGTCCATTCCAAATTGCATTCAGAAAATGGTGAGTCACAATCTCAACCCAGTTCGGTCCATGAGATGCAGGAACACTCACAACATTGTCAGGAAGGTGGTTCCAGAAAGGATTCCAATGACAGGGAAAGATCAGTCATATCATTCTATGTCATAGTGATACGTGAATTGGAGGAGGATTACTTGCAACCGAGGGTGTTCGCATGTATTTGTTGCCTTGTGATTCCAGGTTGTAGAGATCTCAGTTTTGGAAGGTGCTGTGGAAGGAAATTGAGTGCCTCTTAGCTCATCTGCTGTTGATGTCCTAGTATACCTTTGTTAGTTGTATTGATCACTTCAAAGTTTCCTAGCTGGCCTCCCAAATTTTACGCTTCCTAAGAGTGATGCACAAAGACTTGATATGTAGCAGAGTTCTGGAAAACAACACAGACTCAGTTGGCTCTGTTTATCTTTAGAGAAACGGGTCTGAATAAATGACAGCAAACAACTAAATCAATGATGTTTGTCTCTATGCAGTGCCAGCATCTCTGACTTTGGATCCAAACACAGCAAATAACCGGCTTATTGTGTCTGGGGAACAGACTAGTGTGAAAGCAGAGAAAAGACGACATACAACCTCTGACAGCTTCAAGCGGTTTGATCCCCAGCCCTTTGTGCTGGGTTCAGAGGGATTCACATCAGGGAGACATTACTGGGAGGTGGAAGTAGGGGAGAAGACTCTGTGTAAAGTGGGAGTGGCCCGGGAGTCTGTCAAGAGGAAAGGAAGCATTGACCTGAAACCTGAGAGTGGATACTGGATGTTCTGGCCATTCTCCAAAAGCGATTTTGACACTTTCACATCACCATCAAGGGTAAAACACAACCCGATTGAGAAACAATTGAAAATTGGGGTTTTCCTGGACTATGAGGGTGGACAGGTGTCATTTTACAATGCGGACACCATGTCCCATCTCCACACTTTCACCCACACTTTCACTGAGAGGCTCTTTCCCATTTTTGGTTTGGAATGTAAAGTCAGTGAGAAAAGCTCAGCAATGCTGACAATCTGCGGGATAAAGGGAATTGACAGATCCATCCCATAATTTCACCCGTTTCCCCTGCCTCCTGCCAGCTGTAAACTGACAGGGGCTGGTCTCAGCCAGATGGAGAGAGAAACCAGGTTAACATTCCAAGAATAAAGCCTGTATCAGAACTAGAAACTGAAAGTTCAACCAGGAGCTCCGGTTGGAGGTCTGGGGGAAAGGAGGAGGGGGAGAGAAGGAACTCCACTATATTAGAAACTCAATGAAAGAGAGGGACCTACTGGGTAGAATGACGTGTGAGCTGCAGGAACCTGGGGACCACAAGACAAAACGTTGCATTGCCATGTTTGATATCAATGAGATTTACATTGCTGCTGCTGAACACTGTAAATAAACTGTACAATAGGAAGATCAACATCAAAAAAGCCTAATAAATACAACTCATTGATGTTACAAATTTCAAAAACATAAACCAAATGAGTCATTTGTTCTTTTTACGTCCAATTTCATACTGCTGATATTTATCACACTGCAATTTTAATTTTCCTCCTGCTATAAACCGAGTGGTTGTGTCCTGGAATTAGTATCATCGTTCCTGCAGGTTCTTCAACCAACGGTGTCTTGGGTAAATAAGCAGATAAGGAATTGAATTAAGGGAAGGTCTTTTGGCTCCTCAAGCCTGTCCCAACATTCAACAAGATCATGACTAATCTGCCCAAGGCTTAAACTCCTCTTGTGTGCCTGCTCAGCATGACTGTCAACTTCATGGTATTTCAAAAATCTACCTCCATTCACTTTAAATACCTTTAGTAATCCAGCTTGCAAGGATCTCTGGGGTAGATTATTCCAAACATTAACTAACTTTAGAGAAAAAATTCGTGTGTATATTCCTTTAGCCAATCTCGATAAATATATGCTTTCATCTCAGGAATCAGCTTATTGAATCTCTTTTGAACTGCCTCCAATGCCACTATGTCCTTTGTTAAATATGGAGTCCAAAACTGTGTACAGTAATCTAGGTGCACCTTACCAACACCCTGTACAGGTATAATGGGACTTCACAATTTTTAAGCTCCAGTCCTCTCACAATAAATTTCATTTTCTTACTTACTGCACCTGCATGTGAACATTTTTCTGTTTCAATCAAAAGAACACTTAGATTGCTCTGTGTTTAACTTTTGTGTTGTCTTTCCATTTAAATAATAGTCTGCCTTTTAATTCTTACTCAATTTCACTATTTTCTACAGTGGACTTTATTTTCTAAATAATTACTCACTCATTCAAACTCTATACTTGTGCAGATTCTGTATACTGTCTTCATAACATGACCTCCTACAATCTATTTTTGTATCATCAGTATATTTGGGTGCTGCCCTCTTTCTACTCACCAGTGCAGATAGCAAGTAATTAAGGCCCGAGTCTATCAGTTCACTCGTAATGTCCACAAAACCTTACAGTCAGTCCTGTATGATGTTTCCTGAAGCAGTCAAAATCATTTAGAAGACTGTCTCATGTCCAGGAAATTTAGAAAGCAATGAAAGAAAGGACCTTGGCTGGTGGTGAAAAGGTCCAATTCCATCAGATCCTTCTTTTAGGCTCAAATCTCATCTGGTCTGTAAGTTGCACTTCAGCTGATTGTCCACAGAAGAAAAAATTGCTTGCCACCTTGTTGGAGGGAATTAGATAAATCAAGTCTGCATTCTGAGTGAATTGTAACAAGGAAGTCTTTATTCAATGTTGCACCAGTGAAGCATGGGAGAGGCCTCAGAGTCAATCTCCAAAACAGTCCACTGTTTACAGCTCAAAACAACATATTTACACATTTTCGCTTCACATTATTACATGCAATAGTAGTATAAAATAAACTATTTGTCAATCCTTTACTGCAAATGAGAATGTAGCTTAATCCCTTGTGAGGTGCTGAAACAACTAATTCCAGTCAGACTTCTACATCTATGTTATCTTCCAGACTTACCATGTCCTCACCATATGCTCCCAGCAATCAAGATTTTCCTTATGATTAACACTTGCTTGACTATCTTAAGCTGTACAATCGTCTCTAGATCCTAAATAACTGTTCAGTTTCTTATGCAATGCTAATGGCTTATAATCTAAGAGCCATATAGCATGACCTTCTTATCCAGCACAAATAGCAGCTGCATCTTCAGTAAATTGGTTAACTATTCACTCTCACAGTTATGCAGTTAAACTACTTAATCAATGCTGTTTCCTTATGGAGGTATTTCAGCCACTACTTATCTAAGCTGCTTGCATTCTCTCTTACGCCATGCTCCAGAACATTTTCTAACCTTATAGCCATCTCTCTTTTACACATCCTTATGGAATGTGGCTTTTAAAAATATCTGCAGAGAGAGCCAATCTTTTTACCAGTTCATCCTGAACAGTTATGTGACACAGGTTGTAGAACTCTATGGGGTCACAGGCCGAGATAAATATCAATTGTAATTGGGAGACCATGAACTTGGTGAAAGGAGATTACTGAAAAGCATAAAGACAGTTTGTAACATCTTTACTTAGCACATAAAAATGAAACTAAGGTAAATGTTTGTCACTGAAAAGCAGAGATATGAAAAATTATCGGAGGTAATAATGAAATGGTAAGAGAAGTTGGATAAATGTTAGCGTCTGTTTACAGTAGAAGGCACTAGCTTCCTGCCACAAACAGATAGGACCCTGAGTATAAAAACTGGAAGGAGATTAAGAACTTTGATATCAGAAGACAAAAACTACTGGAACAAGTAGAATCTGACAATTACTCTTGGCCACACGACAACTCTCAAGAGTTATAAAAGAGATTATTGTAGAGATAGTGGAAGTGATTGCTCTGAATTTCCAGAATTTCTTAGATTTTGGAATGGCCTGATTAGCTTGGAAGTTCTCAAACTGTTCTCAAGAAAGTGGGAGAGGCTACATGGGGAATTTGAGGCCAGTATGCTGAACATATGTTGCTGGGAAATTGTACAAACCCATTACAAACCCCCATTACTTAATCACCTAGAAATGCATAGCAAGTCAACAATATTTCACAACAGGGTTATTTTTTTGACAGATATATTTGAGATTTCTTTTTTGGAATAATACTAATACGGTATTGAAACTGCAGCAGATACAATATTCCCAGGTTTACGATAGGCATGTGATAAGGTCTCAGACAAAAAGCTAATAAGAAAGTTCATTGTTCATGGAGTTGGTAAATTATATATTACCCATTATGTTTGACTGAAGGATTGGTTACCAGGGAGCATAGTTGACCTAATTGGGCCATCCTCAGGGCCCTGGCTATGTACACTCTATAGTAATGTATCTAAGTGCATTGATGATGCAAAGCAAAATGGTAAGTTAAACTGTGCAGCTGACACAGGGAGGGTAAAAAGAGATATAAACAGGGTAATCAGCACATAGACGGGAGGTGAAGTGTAATACTTGCAAGTATGAAATTATTCACTTTCATTGTAAAAATATAAAGATACAATAGGATATTTTAATGGCAAAACTTACAAGGGTTTCACAGTCATATACAAATGGAAGGGAATTGTCCTGGGAGCCCTCAACACATGGACTGTTCACAGTCTCATAGCATCAGGTCAAAAACCAGGGAGGACATGTCCTGTTGATAAGCATATAGAGCTTAAACTAAACCTGTGTACACACCTCCAAACATCGATTGATGAATCAGTAATTTTTCATGATTAACATCATTGGAAGCACTGAAGTGGTTACCAGTGCGCAATGTACTTTGGGTGGGGGAGTTCAATTTCAATTACCAACAGTATCACTGCTGCACTATGACTGGTCAAACCGGTCGGGTTAGAACATGCATGGAATAATTTAAACAATTCTGGCTTTCTTATCTAAGCAAAGATTCGTTGACATTGGAGACATTCCAGAGATGCTTAATTTGGCCGATGCTGGGTGTAGGAGAATTTGATAATGTAGAGAGTTTGAGAGGGTTGGTATTGTACTCATTGGAATTCCAAAGTCTTATTGAAACTTGTAAAATTCTGATTCTGACTTGGTTTGACATGTTAGCTGTGGAGACATTACTTCCGTATGTGGGGAATCTCGGACTAGAGTGCATAATCTTAGAGTAAGCAGTTGCCTATTTAGCAGACAAGGAGGGTGTTTACATCCCAGAGGACAGTGAATCTGTGGAATCCTTCAGCACAGCAGACTATCAAGGTTGAGTCATTAAGGATGACCTACTAACCTCATCCCACCTCCTTGACCTGTCCGTCTTCCCTGGACTGATCTATCCCCTCCCTACCTCCCCACCTATACTCTCCTCTCCACCTATCTTCTTTTCTCTCCATCTTCGGTCCGCATCCCCCTCTCTCCCTATTTATTCCAGGACCCTCACCCCCATCCCCCTCTCTGATGAAGGGTCTAGGGCCGAAACGTCAGCTTTTGTGCTCCTGAGATGCTGCTTGGCTTGTTGTGTTCATCCAGCTCCACACTTTATTATCCTGAGTCATTAAGGATGTTCAGGTTGAAACAGAAATATTTTTAGTCAATGTGGGAATCAATATTCTATGCATAAGACCATGAATTCAGTGAAAGTAAAGTGGATTTGAAGATCATCTGTTTGATCGAGATCTTATTGTATGTTGGAGCTGTTGTGAAGAATAATTGGCCTACTTCTGCTTCTCTGTCCTGTGGTGTAATACTCCTAAAGGACAAAATTACTAGATTGGGTCTGCAGCAGGTGGGAATGGAATCAACAAGAAGGAAGTTAACATTTGACCTATTCCTCACCAATCTGCCTGTATCAGTCCAAGACAAGATCGCTAAAAGTGAACACCATATGAATAGCGCTCAAAGACAGAGAAAAGGGACAGCACGGTGGGTCAGTGGTTACCACTGCAGCCTCGCCAGCGCCAGGGACCCAGGTTCGATTCCCGCCACGGGCGACTGTCTGTGCGGAGTTTGCACATTCTCTCCATGTCTGCATGGGTTTCCTCCGGGTGCTCCGGTTTCCTCCCACAGTCCAAAAAGATGTGCAGATTCGGTGGATTGGCCATGCTAAATTGCCCGTGGTGTTCAGGGGTGTGTGGGTTATAGGGGGATGGGTCTAAGTAGGATGCTTCAAGGGGCAGAGTGGATTTGTTGGGCCACACTGTAGGGAATCTAATCTAATCTAATCTTAAAAAATAGCTAGACAGACAAAGAATTGGTTAAAAGTCAGTCTGGAGAAATGAATAGATGATAATGTGAGCTTTAATAGCATGCAATGCTATTAAATGTATGGTAACCAATTGGGATATAAAGCACAGACTGGGCGTTTGCTTTGCAGAACACTTGCATTAAGTTTGCAGAAAAGACCCTGAGCTGTCCAGTTGCCTTCCACTTCAACACACTGCTGTGTTCCCTGGCCAACTACTCTGTTTCGGGCTTACTGCAGTTCTCCAGCAAAGATCAGCACAAGCTGGACGGACAGCACCTCATTTTCTGCTTGGGAAATCTGCATCCTTCTGGACTTAATATTGAGTTAATATTAAAAACAGCAATATCTGGAATTAATATCGATAGTCTTTGTCCATCCAGCTGTGTGTCACTCTCTTTGGGTTGTAAATTCACCGATTATTTATCTTCCCCCACCTTCCAACCAATCTCCTGTGTGAATACCTACCTTTTCCCACCTACCATTGTTCTGAAGAAGGATCACTGGAGCCAAGGCATTAACTCTGATTTCTCTTCACATATGCCGCCAGATCTGCTGAGTTATTCCGGCATCTGCAGTTCTTTTTGGGTGATTTTTTCCCCAAGGATTCACCCTCAATTCTGGATATCAGAAGCTCCATTTCACTAAACTTTGAACTAATTTCACTGATATTGCATCCTTGCACTTGTTAATCAAATTCACAATCATTTCCTTTTATTCATTCCTGTCCATTTGTCTCCAAAACATAAACCAATACATTCAGAAATTTGACAACTAAGATCATTGCATTGCTCAACATTTTCATTATTGGTTCCTGAGGTCTTTGACATAGCAAAGTTGTGTCTTGTACTCTGTCATTCAATGATGTTTATAATTGTGTTTATGTCTATTTAAGGAGAATACGTCTGAAAAAACTAATTACACATTCATCAAAAACAACTAACCAACATATTAATATAGTGGTAATGAAGCATAAATTTTATTTTTTGCTATTAAATGATTCATTTTTACACTATTAGTGCATAGCGAGTTTTGAGAAGATTTGTAGCTCAGGTTGAGGTTCTGGATGTAAGTTACATAAAAAGTTACACAAAAACACATAAATAGAAAGCAGGGCATAACACCAGCGCTTCACCAGAGGCTCAGTGATGATGTTACCTAGAATAGTGACGAAACGTCTGAAAACTAACCTTCCAGCTCAGCAAGCAAACTTCCATCCAGAACTATTAGTGCATTTCTGATAAACAGAGCAGAAGGCTATTTATCTCTGACAACATTTAAAGCATCCACACCTAAAGAATGTGGAAATTTGTAATAGACATTGGTTATACTGGTAGGGAAATATATTATTTCCTATTTTCTCATTTAAGGAGAAAATCCACAAAATAGAATGTAGAACATAGAACACTGCAGCATGGGACAAACGCTTTGGCCCATCATATCTGTACTGATATTCTAAACCAATCCTGTCCCCTTGTACATGGTCCATGTCCCTCTACTTTTTTCCTGTTCATGCATCTGCTCAAAAGCTTCTTAAACTTTGCTAGTGTATCTGCTTTTACCTCTTCCCATGGCAGCATGTTCCAGGTATCTACCTTCAGTGCAAAAAGCCGGCCTCAAACATCTTCTTTAAACTTTCCCACTTTCTCCTTTTACTTAGCATTTTCAACCTGTGAAAAAGACTCTGACTATCCACCCTATCCATATCAGCTTTAGTTTTGCATACTTCTATCTGGCCACCCAACAGCCTCCAATACCCAGTTGAAAACAATTCAAGTTTGTCCAACTTTTCCTTATAGCTAATGGAGGACCTCTTTTGTACTCTTTCCGAGGCCTTCATGATCCTTCCTGTGGTGTGGTGACCAGAACTGCATGCAATACTCCAAATGCTGCCTGTGTAAAGGTTTAAACAGCTGCAACACAACTTGCCAACTTTTATACTCAATGCCCTGATCAAAGAAGGCAAGCATGCCATACCCCTCCTTTACCATTTTATTCGCACGTGTTGCCAATTTCACAGAGGTATGGACTTGCAGCCCTAAATTTGAATACTCTTAATTTATTGTATTGTATACTTTCCACTTGCATTTTACCTCACAAAATGCATCACCTCTCACTTATCCAAAATAAACTCCACCTGCCATTTCTCTGCCCAACTTTCCAACTGATCTATATCCTTCTGTATCCTTTGACAACTTTCCTCAATATACACAACTCCACAAATGTTCAAGTCATCTGAAAACTTATGAATCAGACCCTCTTCATTTTCATCCAAATCATTTATATATATTACAAGCAGCCAACGTCCCAGATTAATCCTCATGGAACACCACTGGCCATGGGACTCCAGGCAGAAATACACCTCTCCACAACTATACTCTGTTTCTTGTGACCAAGACAATTTTGTATCTGACTTACAAATTCAGTGTGGGTCCCAAGTGATTTCATCATCTAGACCAGCCTACTGTGAGGGACGTTGTCAAATGCTTTAGTAAAGTCCATACAGACAACATCCACTTCCCTACTCTCACCAATAATCTTGATCACTTCCTCAACAAGCTCAATCAAATTTGTGAGACAAGGCCTCCCACATACAAAACCATGCTCGGTATTCCTAATAAGTACATTACTTTGCAAAGTGCTTAACTTTTAACTGCCCTCTGGGCAATTAGGGATGAACAATAAATGCTGCCTGGCCTGAGACACCCTCATTCCATGAATGAATAAAGAAAAAATGCAAGCAAACCCTATCCTTAAGAATATTCTCCAATAATTTCCCTGCCATTGATCTAAGATTCACCGGCCTATAATTTTCTGGATTATTCCTGTTGCCCTTTGTAAACACAGGAAAAACATTGGCTATTCTCCAGTCTTCTGAGATCTTGCCTGTTCTAAAGAGACTACAAAGATTTTTGTTAAAGTTGCAGAGATCCCCTTACATGCTCCCCTGATCCTGGGATGGATCCCACCAGACCCTACTGATTTATCTTCCTCAATGTTTTTCAAGGCACCCAACGCCTCCTCCTTCTTAATATCAATATGGCCTAGAATATCAACATATACCTCCCTAATCTTACCATCATTTATGTTCCTCTCTTTGATGAATACTGACATGAAGTAGTTATTAAGGATATCAATGAGTTCCTCCGGCTCCATGCATAAATTACCTGCTGTGCCCTTGAGTGGATATGCCCTATTCATAGCTACCCTCTTTCTCCTAATATATGGGTAAAAAGATTTGGAATTCTCTTTAATCCTTCTTGCCAAGTACACTTCATGGCCTCCTTTCAGCGCCCGTAATTCCTCGATTAAATTATATTCTGGTTCCTTTATATTCCTCAAAGGCCTTGTCAGATTTCAGTAAATGTGCCACCCTGTCTGGAATATCAGATATGATTAGAAATTTGTAAATGTTATTCATGTTGACTGTTTTTTAAAAAAATGTTAATGTGTATGAATCACAGCTTCGAATGCAACAATCAATTTATCAAAACCACTGCAGAAAGAATCCATCAACTGGTACAATAGACGTGAATTTGATTGGCTGGCGGAATTGGAGGATCATGCTCTGATTAAAACCTGACTGTATCTGGCTGTGGCTCTCAAATTTAGTAGAATAAGACATTATCGGACGAAACGTGCAAGGTTGTTATTCAGAAGGATTTTCACAACTGATCCGGCGTTGACAACTGGTCTCTGAGAGGCTGTTTTCCCGACCGGGTGAAGGTAGGATCTGGTACACATATCAGGATAACAGGGTCCATCATTTCCGGCTGTTTTACATTCAAAGTGTGGTGAATCTTAGCGTCAGTTTCTGCAGAGTATTACTCTGATTACAGCGGGTTGTGGGTCAGGGGAGTGGGGACCCTTAAGATGAGGTCAACCAACCATTTTAAGTGGTGTATTGGGCAAATGAAGATTTTTTTTAGGCTTCTGGGATGAAATTAAGTGTCGGCCTGTGGCCCAGTGGTAGTATCTCTGGACCACATGATTCGCTTCCAGGCGTGTTATGACATGGCCTAACTAGATGATTGATTTTAATGAATTAAATAAAGCACAGTGATAACAGTCACGGGCAGCAGAGCGTTAGTAGTGATAAATCTCAAACATGCCACTTTCTGCCTGCGGAGTAACACTGCGGGCAGGAAGGTCCTCGGGATCCTGCAGCTCATAGCTCATTCCCTCTCTCTCTCTCTCTCTCCAATTGACCTTTAATTTGTTTCTTCTCACCCCTCCTTCTTTCCTCCAGCCCCTCAGAGCTCCTTGCTGATCTTTCAGTCCCCAGTTCCGATACAGCGTTTATTCCTGGGATGTTCACTTGGCTTCTGTCTCCACCTGTGACTGAGGCCGATCCGCATTAGTTTACAGCTGGTAGGATGCCGGCAAGCCGGGTGAAATTATGGGGTGGATCAGTCAGTGCCCTTTAATCCCGCAGATTGTCAACGGGGCGGAGTTCTTCCCACCATATATCAATCCGGGACAAAAGAAGGGAAAGATTTTCTCAGTGAACGTGTGGGTGAAAGTGTGGAGATGGGACATATTATCCGCATTGTAAAATGATACCTGTCCACCCTCATAGTCGAGGAAAACCCCGATCTTCCGGGGCTGTGCACTTCCGGAGGTTGGGGTCTGCGAATTGGAGACTCTGTCACGATAGCTTCCTCTGGCTTCTTGCCCCACAATCCAGAATCCGGTCTCCACTTTCGGGACAATTGTTTCCTTCCTCTCCACAGACTCTCGGGCTACTCCCACCCCCCACTGTGTCCCCTCTCCCACCTCCACCTCCCAGTAATGTCTGCCTGATGTGAATCCCTCTGATCCCAGGACAAAGGGCCAGGAATCAAACCTCTCTGGGGATTCAGGGAGCATCTGCCTTCTGCTTCTGAGTCTCACACTGGTCCGGTCCTCGGACAGGACGAGCTGGGGATGCGCGGTGCTTGGATCCAGAGTCAGGGAGGCTGGAGCTGGAGACGAGGTAAAGAAACATTTCGTAAGACCGTTGTTTGATGTCATTTAATACAAGTCAACCCATGTTGAGCATGCAATCCTATTTGTATTAATGGAATTGTTTGTTCTCCCACCTCTGCTACCCCTACCCTGAGACTTTAATTGGATGTCAGAAGATAATTGGAGAACCATTGGAAACAGCATTGAGATCACAACGACTGGAGCAAGGTGGGCTGGTTTGTTGCAGAGAATGCATGTTGTGTGGGTCCGTATACCTAAAAAAGTATAAGTGCAAATGATGAGAGGCAGAATGTGTGAAAGGAGATCTGGATGAAACATCTTTGGAAAGACATGAAATGTGGGAGCAGTGGTTTGGGTGGAGGGGAGAACTGGGACGAGTGAAAGTCAGGAGACAACCTGAGCAAATGAGCAGTTGACTTGTTGTCAATTTGTGTTTCCACCTAGGCTACTTTCCAGTCTTGGAGACAGTAACGACTGCAGATGCTGGAAGCTAGAGTGTACAGGTGTGAGGCTGGGAAGCACAGCAGGCCAGACAGTGGTTGAGGAGCAGGAAAGTTTACATTTCGGGCCAAAATCATTTGTTAGGACTGGGGATGGGAAGGGAAGCCCAGAAATAAATAGAGAGAGGTTGGCTGGGGCTGGAGGAAAGACAGGAGAGATGGTAATATGTGAATATAGGTAAGGGATTATAGTGATTGACCTATGGGAAATTGGGAGTGGATAGGTGGATAGGAAGATAGGCAGGTTGTGTCAGGTCAGGATGGGGAGGGGCTGACATGGGATAAGTCTGGGGGTGGAGGGATTTTGAAGCCAGTGAAGTCAATGTTAAGGTCATTGGGCTGTAATTTCCACAGTGCAATATCAGGTGTTGTTCCTTCAGTTTAAGTTTGGCCATACTCTGGCAATGGAGGAGGCCAAGAATGGACCAGTCTTTCGGGGAGTTGGAGAAAGATGGCAATTGGAAGGTTGGGTTGGTTGTTGCATGCAAAGCAGGTGCTCCACAAGCTGGTCCCTGAGTCTGCATTTACTCTCTCCAGTAAAGAGGACCACATTGGGATTAATGAAAGGAACCAATAAGGTTGGATGATGTGCAGGTAAACCTCTGCCAATTCTGGCAGGATTGTTTGGGGCCTTGGATGGAGGTGGGGGCAGGAGGTCCACCTCTTGCAATTGCAAGGAGAGGTACCAGGTGTGATGGAGGAATTGGTGGGGAGTGTAAAACTGATGAGGGAATCATGGAATAAACAGTCCTTGTGAAATGTGGAGGGAAATATCTTTTTGGTGATGGGGTCGGATTGTAGATGGTGGAAATGTTGGAGGATAATGTGCTGGATCCAAAGACTGATGAGGTAGTACATGAGGACTAAGGGGACTCTATCCTTATTGTTGTTGGGGAGAGGGAGTTTGAGGGCAAAAGTGCAGGAAATGGACAAGGTGCATTGAGGGCATCCTTAATTACAGAGGATGGAAAATTATGGTCCCTAAATTAGGAAGATAGTTGGCTTGTCATGGAGTGGAAAGCCTCATGCTGGCAGCAGATGCACTGCAGGCACAGGAATTGGGAGCATTTTTTGCAGGCGGTGTGGTCGATGTAGCTATGGGAGTCAGTGAGTTTGAAATAGATGTCATTGGTGAGTCGGTTTCCAGAGATGGGTACGGAGAGATCCTGGAAAGGAGGGAGGTGCCATAAATATTCCAGGTGAATTTGATGGCAGGGTGAAAGGTATTGGTGAAGTTTATGAACTGCTTGAACTTGTGAGCACAAGGCCTCACCAATGCAGTCATCACTATAGCGGAGGACGAGGTAAAGGATGGTGCCAGTGTAACGGTGGAAGATGGACTGTTCCACAAATCCTACAAAGAGGTAGGTATAGCTCAGGCCCATGCAGGTGTCCATGGTCACCTATTGGTTTGTAGAAAGTAGGAAGAGTCGGAGGAGTAATTGTTGAGAGGTCAGCCAAGCAAATGAGAATGTCAGTGGAGGGGGGCTGTTTGGGCCAATGGGACAGGAAGAAGCAGAAGAAGAAGAAGCCCTCCATGTGTACAGGGACTGTCCATTCCTGGTGACATGAGGTGTTGGAAGCAGGGGAATTGAAAGTTTTGGAAAAGGTTGAGAGCATGGGTTGTGTCACGAATGTAGGTAGGGAGTTCCTGGACTGAAGGAAAATAATGGTGGTAGGAGGGCATGAGCTTGGTGGGACAGAAGCAAGCAGAGACAATGGATCGACCAGGGCAGTTGGGTTAGGGATTTTGGGTCGGAGATAGAAATGGCTGGTGTGGGATTGGGGATCTGTCAAGTTGGAGGCTGTGGATAGACAATCTCCCAAATTGGAAAGATTGTTGATTGTCTGGGAGACGATGGCTTAGTGATTAGAGGTGGGGTCATGATCAAGGGGCCAGTAGGAGGAGATGTCAGTGAGATGGCATCTCTCCTCAGCACCGTACACATCAGTACACCATTCAACCACCAGCACCCCTCCCCCTCACTTGCTGGCAGTTTTAATAATGACGTTGGTGTTGGAGCAAAGGGAGCAGAGTGCTGCATGTTCCAATGGAGAGATGTGGAGTATGTGAGAGGCATGGAGAGATCCAAGCAATTGATGTCACTGCGGCAGTTTGAGATAAGAGGTTGAAGAAGGGTCGGAGGCCAGGTGGGGCATCCAAGAGGATGGAGTTTGCTGGACATGGAAGAAGGGGTCTTTAGAGGATGGTTGGATTCCCGTTCCAAAAAGAAAGGCACAGAAGTGAACATGGCAGAAGAAAACTCAACATCACGGCATATGCAGAATTCATTTATGTGTGGGCACAGGGGAATGAAGGTGAGCCATTTGCTGAAGAGTGACCATTTGGCCTCAGTGAGGGGAAGATCTGGGGAGATGGTAAATACTTGGCAGGGGTTGGGGCTGGGGCTGGGTGTAGAGCTGGAGCCAGGAATGATGGTGGAGACTTTATCAGAACCGGGTATCCCCACACCATTAATCATCATTAATAAACCAAGGAGAGGGTTGTGGACCAATAGATATCAAACAATAAAGAGAAAGGAAGAAACAATGAGAAAAGAGAAAAGAACAATAGGGAAGGGAACAGCCAGAGAAAAGGAGACTTGCAAACTCAAACACGGATCATTGGGCTGTGCAATTTCAAGGACGCTGCTCATCAGCACTTTTTGAAGTGTAATGAGGCATGGGCAAGAATTGTACACCTAGAATGCAAGGACCAATTCTGACGCATGAATTTTAATAAAGTTAGAGTTCCAGCCATTGAGAAAAGCATAGGTGAAATACTAGCATCAAGATGGATAGCGGATTATGCAAGTGACTTTAACATGTAGCTTTAGTTGGAGATAAATATCATTTGCTATTCATTGCTTTACACAAAGGAGGAGACTGTGTGTTGATTCTGCTTTGAAATTGGTTGGTAGGAATATGCTTAATAAAGATAACAAAGTAAAAAGAGAATGAAAATAAAACTAAGATAAAATATTGTGTCCAGAAGCATTCTCGATATAACATTGAGTCATAGGTCATTGTAATGTCATAGTGAAACTGACCCTTCAGCCCAACTAATCCACACTGACCAGATATCCTAACTTAATCTAGTCCCATTTGCCAGCATTTGGCCCATATCTTCTGAACATTCCTATTCATACATTTATCCAAATGCCTTTTAAATGTTGTTATTGTAACAATCTCCTCCATTCCTCCATACATACGCCATCCTCTGTGTGAAAAAATTGCCCCTTGGGTCCCTTTTAAACATTTCCCCTTTTGCCTTAAGCTGATGTCTTTTATTTTGGACTCCCCAACCCTGGGAAAATCTTTTGACTATTCTCCCTATCCATGCCCCTCATGATTTTATAAACTTCTATAAGGTCAGCCTTCCAACACTCAAGGGAAACTAGCCCAGCCAAACTTTCACTCAAACCCTCCAACACTGGCAACATCTTAGTAAATCTTTTCTCAACCCTTTCAAGTTTAACATCAACTTTCTTATAGCAGAGAGACCAGAATTCAGTGCAGTATTTGAAAACTGGCCTAACCAATGTCCTGTACAGCCATAACATTTCCTGCCAACCCGGATACTGAATGCACTGATCAATAAAGTTACGCATACCAAATGTCTTCTTCACTACCCTGCCTAACTGTGACTCCACTTCCAAATAATTCTGAACTTGCACTCCAAGGTTTCATGGAGATCTGAATTTCAAGACTGAATTAAATAAAGTTGCCATATACCCAGAGAATCATAGGGTTGCTCTTTCATGAGAAAGAGAGAGGGGATAGTTTGAGAAGGACAGACTTCATGGTAGTCTCAGCTGGTGTGAGAATTAAGTAACGTAAATCACTCAAACCAGAGTAAAAGAATGGGCGAGAGTCTTAGTCAAAGTGAATGATAACCAATATTAATGACAGAAACACTATCAAGAAACTATACTTTCTACTCATCATGATATGGTTTTTATGGGAGCTAGCTTTACACAAATGTATTGTTACTTTTTCTACATTATACAGTGAGCAAAATTTGAAAACAAGTCATTGACTCTAAAGGAGCTTTGAAATATCACATGGTTATGAAAGGTGTTACAGGAAGTTGACTCAGTTGCTTTTGTTCCTTTATGAACAATTTGACCACCAGTTGTATGAATTGCTCTGTTTCATGCTGTGCAGTCCTTACCTATGCAAATATTCATTCAGTGCCCATGACCACCTCCAGCCTCTGCAAGTATAACCACTCACCCACTCCCACCACCAACAAAGAGCGTTTGCTTGCCTACAGGAGAAAATGCCATGTTTCCTAAATCTGATCTTCCAACTCCTGGTTTGTAGAACACATTTCAACATTCCAAATACATGGACAGTCATTAGCAACATTTTACTGAAGCCACCCGAAAATTGATTGGTCTCACATAGACTGGACAAGCAATGATCTAATTGACTGATTGCACGTCTGAAATATGGGACCAGGTAAGAATAGCAGATTTCCTTCAATAGTGGACAATTGATAGTGGTCACATGGTTATGATTAGACCAGCTTTTTATTCCAGACTTTTATTGAAGTCAAATGCAATCATCCGCCCTGGTTGAATATGATCTTGTGTCCCTGAAACATTAGCCTGGGATTGTGGATTGTTAGCCCAGTTACATTACCACAATGACACTGTCTCCCCCTCTATAACAATAAGTAGTTATCTTCTTTCTGAAGTTTTGGGTCTTTCCTATGGTAAGGAAAACACCTACATCTCAATTAACTAATGCATTGTTACTTACATTAAATACTAAACACAAGGATCAGTGATTTAGAGAATTAGATTTTAAAACTCTTCTCATTTGGATTTATAAATCAGGATTTTTTATTTACCTGAGTCAATAAACATGATCATTTCTCTCCATGCTGTGTACTGCAGAGGACCTTTGAACTGTTCAATGGACAGTGCCTCATTTGCCACCGACAGTATATCACAGTATTCACTACTATTGAAAATATGAAATAGTTGATGTTAGAAAGTGAGCAAAGTCATTTTCTCAGTAACTTGACCAAACTGCTGAGTTTCAGTAAAGACTGTATCCTACCTTCTTTTCCAACAAACTTCCTCCTGAAATAAAGGAATCAAAAATAGTGAGGAGGACGGCAGCATAATTCAGCGCATTAAAATGAGCAGATTAACTGATGAAAATTAAGCCAGCAAAAAAGAATCTATGTTTTACTAGGGGAATTTGATGAGACAGGCAATTTCATACAAGAGAAAAAATAAGTTATTTGCCTAGTGTAGCAATACCCTATGTAGAAAGAAAACCAAACTGTGACATATAAGGACAGAGTTTACAATGTTAATGGTGCCTTAGCAAATAATACCACAGAATGCAAAGTAGTGTCTAAAAATTGAACAATTGAACAAAACAATTTTACGTGCTTTATTTGAATGCATGTTGCATTTGGAAGAAGATAGTTGAGTTGCTTGCAAAAAATTGAAATGTGAGTTATAATGTGAAAACTATGAGAGAGTTGTAAGGTGAGGAGCTTGATACTCATGGGTATTTGACATTTCAGAAAGACAGACAGATAGAAGAAAGGAGTTGGTATACTTTTCTTCAGAAAGGAAGATGCCAGTATATACGTGAAAAACGGTCTTATTTTGGAAGGTGAAGATATAAAACTATTTTGATTGGAAATAAGAAACAGGTATACAGTAGGACAGCCTCTCAATTACAAAGTCACGGGGTCTTGTATGAAGGTACTACAATAATTTTGATCAACTGTAATTTTTTATAAAACAATTGGCAAAGGTAGCCTTGATGATGATTTCATAAAGTGTATTCATAACAACTTCTTAAAACAATGTTCTGGAGCCAGTCACGAAATGTATAATTACAGAATCTGAAGACTCGTTTCTGAGGAAGGGTCACCGGACCCAGACATTAACTGTGATTGTTTTTTTTTCCTCTCAGATGCTGCCAGACCTGTTGATCTTTTCCAGCAACTTCTGTTTTTGTCTCTGATTGATGATGAATCAGGACGAATCGGTGGTCTCATGGTAAAGCATTCTCAAGGAAAGAGTGATCATAGCATGACACATTTTTTGGTTAGTTTAAGGATGACAAATATGGACCTTAAACTCTATTAAGGGAATTACAAATGTTAAGACACTGAGTTGTCTAACATGGACTGAGAAAATAGGTTTAAAGATAAGGGGTAGTGAAGTAGTACCAGCTACTCAAAGATATGTTTCATAATTTTCAAAAATATTTACTGCCATTTCAAAATATATAATATAAAAGAGGGATATGCTATCTATGGACAAAATCATGATATCAAGCCTGGTATCACATTGAAAGTAAAGGCAAATTCTCTGAAAACACATAGGGTGAAAAATATATAATGATGAAGAAACTGGCACATGAGAAAACCAGAAAGAAATATAAACACAATTATAATTTTTGACAAAAATCAAAAAAATGTAGACAGTCGCCAAAGTGACATAGACGATAGTAATTAGAAGCAAAGGAATGGCACAGACTTTGAACAAATACTCTGCATCTTTCTTCATGGTAGAACATAAAAAGACATCCGAGTAATAACAGTACTAATTGAAGGGGAAATTGGAAGGCAACAGAGATAGAGGATCTCAGTATTTAAGGTTCAGTATAATCTGTTGTAATCTACTTTGGCATGGGGGTTTGAAAAACATACCAGAATTTCAAAATGAGGAGAAAATGTTGCATTACCAGGTGCTTTGTTCATCTTCATAAAAGAATTACAATGTTAAAATGTATGGCAAATAATTAAAGAACTAAAGTTTATCTCATTCCTTGTTGAAGGAGTGTGTGACATAAAAATAACAGTATTTTACTGAATTTGTACAGGGAATTATTGAGACCACATCTAAAGTACAATGTGAAAATTACTATCAGAGTTAATAGATGAGGAACAGGAAAGTCAACATTTCGGTTTGAAGTCCTTCATCAGGAATTGATACAAATTGGTATCATTCCTAATGCGTCATGGCACGTGGCATTTCTGAAAAGGTTTACTGGTTGATTCTAGATGATAAGCAGGTTATCTTACAATAATTTTTTAGTCAAGTTGGGCCTATGCTCAGTGGAATTCAAAAAGGATTAAATCTTATTAAAACATAGCATTCTGACTATGTCTATGTTGAGAGATTGTGAACTCCAGAACTGAGGAACATACATTAAAAATAAAGATGAGGAGGAATTTCTTCTCTCGGAATGTTGCTGATACTTCTAGTTATTTCAATGAAGAAGCAATGGAGGTTGGCTCTTTGCCTCATTCAATCCTGAATATATTCAACATTCAGATGACAATGGTCCTGAGGGTTATGAGGGACAGTGATTCCACAGTGAGATCAGCCATGAATGTATCGAATGGCTGAGCAAGTTGGAAATGCAGAAAGACTTTCTCCTTCTTTGACTTCTTATGATCTTTAACATGTGAAGTATAACTATTTTAAATGGAGTGCAGTATCAGAGAAACATAGAGGCAACTTTTACACAAATCTTTTAGGTAATTGGCAAAACACAAGATTGTAGCAGTTTCTTGCTTTAAAACAATGACCAATGATTGGGAATGTATTTGAGTGATACATATCAGCAAGTCGTGTCCTCAGATAAATTCTCGAGAGAAAAGGATCAACAAGAAAAGATTTACAAGAATGTTGCCAGGGTTGGGGGATTTAAGCTATAGGGAGAGGCTGAATAGACTGGAGCTATTTTCCATGGCACATCCAACTCTGAGGAGTGATTTGATAGAGGTATATAAAATCTTCAGTGGCAAAGATAGAGTGAATAGCCAAGGTCTTTGCCCTGCAGTGGGGGAGTTCAGAACTAGGGAGCATAGATTTGAGGTGAGGAGAGGAAAGATTTTAAATATTTAAGGGGCAACTTTTCCCACACAGAGTGTGCTGCATGTATGGAATGAGCTGCCAGAAGTGGTTGAGATTGGTACAGCTAGAACATTTAAAAGGCGTCTGGGTGGGTATATGAATAGGAGGGCGTCAGAGTGATATGGGCCAAAAGGTGACAAATGGGACTAGATTAAATTAGGAAATCTAGTCCGGATGGATGAGTTGGACCGAAGGATTTATTTCCGTGCTGTACAGTTCTATAACCCGATGACCTGAACAGAGAGAAAGAAGACCAATTTTCCAGATGAAACAATATAAGACACAACATGAGTTACGAACTAAGCATCATTAACATGGAAACAAATTCTAAATATTTGTTTGAAAATGTTTCTGGGAATCTGCAGGCAATTTAGAAGTCCATCAGTTTCGTGAGACAACACCCAAAACACCTTGACTAAAAAAGCAATCTGTCACTCCGAGTTTTCACCGAGTATTTTTTTAACTTATTGGTTATTTTTGAGTGGAACTTCATTGAACTGAGTTGGTTATTTTTGAGTGGAATTACGTTGAACTGAGTTGGTTATTTTTGAGTGGAATTACATTATATTCCCTCACCTTCAGAAATATCACCTCATCTTTTTGCTTCATTTGTTTCTGTAACTTTAAGAGTTTCTCCTCAATAGAGTTTAATTTGTCCTGAATCTTTCGAAGATTTTTCTCCATTGGTTCGACAGTCCTCGCCTCTTCTTCCCTGAGATCTCTGAGTAAACGCTGCTCTTTCTCAGTGAGAATCTGGTGCATTTTAGTGAACTCGGATGTGATGTGGGTCTGCAGGCTTCTCGCCTGTTCCTACCAAATGAAATGTGAAACATCATTAATGTCCTGCGACAAAGGGAACAAAACTGACCGAGATCCCAGAAAATCAACACAAGAAGACCTCACCCTCACTTCGGAAATATTCCGTTTCTGGCTCTGTTCTGTCTCCAGAACCTCCGCTTTCTTCTCTGTGAGCGAATCTAAAGCAGATTCGAGCTGAGCCTGGAATTGGGAGAGAGAAAAATCACGGAATTAAACTTTTGGACAGTGGAAGGAAAATGAAATAATCAGGTAGTAAAATGCGTTGCCATTAACTTGGAAGATTTCAACAGCTTGAGTAATCGGGATGAATGGGTGCCCTCTGTGTTCCGGCGTAGCAATGCACATCACACAGATCAAAGCCTTGTCAGTTTCACAAAATAACTTCAGTTCCTCCTTGTGTTCCTCACAGTGACGTTTACTTTCCTTCTCTGCTAGAGTTTCCTTTACTTTCCGAGCTTTATCTGCCAGACTCAATACACTCCGATTTACTGAGAGCCTTCTTCGCGGAACCTTCTCATTACATTCTGGGCAGAAGTTTACGTTCTGATTTTCGATACAAGAGCGGCAGAAATTGTGTCCACAACCCAGCGTGACTGGGTTGTTGAAAAAATTTTGACAAATTGAACAAATCGCCAGGTCGATCAAACTGTCACCCAGTCGGGAAGCCATGCTCACTTACAACACTTCCTGGTTCAAAATGGTCTTAAATTCTGTGTTGCTGAACACTTTCTGTTCTGCAATAAAGTACAAATGATTCTTAAAATGTACCGTCGACGTTCAGGTTGGAGAAGAAAACGAGAACAGGTTGTACGAAAGACAGTGTTACAGCATAGAGCGCAGTAAACGATGTGATGTGGGAGGGTGGAGATGCAATGGGGGTGGGGTTTGGGGCGCAGAACAGGTTGTGATGGGCGAGGATCGAGATTCCTGTGTTTCTTGTTACAGACTGGTCAGGCAGCTTCTTCCTGATGGTGCAACTAACTATGTAAAATACATATCACAAAACTGAGTTCAGTTCATTTTTGCAGCGCCCCATCCCACATACCAAGTACCATAAATACTTTAGAAGTTATTTCAGATGACTGATAAAGAGAAAGAGTTAAGAGAAAACATCTTTAGAGTTAAGCAACCTGGGGAATTTTGATTCGTTCTGCGTTAACAAAGGTAAAGGCGTTTTTATTAAACGGCGAGACGGTGGCTACACAGCAGTAGTAACTTCACTAGAGCGTTAGCGACATTGAGTTGTCCAGGCTGGCGCAAACACGGTTTAAAATTCCTCAAATACGTTGCATCTGTGTTTACCTCCGAGGCAGATGCTGCTTTGTCCATGGTGAAGAGAAATCGCAGCGACTAAGAAGGTGTAAAAGTGATAAGGAGGCACGATTGGATAAACACTGATCAAGTGAATAAGACAATAGGACCAGAAGAGATGCTGGAGGTAAGAACAAACACGATAGAGGCACTGGCAACAAGCTTTCAAACCTCCTGAAATTCATGGAAAATGTGGGATTGCCAGAAAATTGCAACAATTACAACCTTGTTCGGAAAAGATAAACTGTAAAGCATCAAAAGTCTCGTCTGAATTTGTTGGGGTTAACTTCAATAGTGGGGAAATTTCTAGAAACCATTAGAATAGAATGAATAGTCACGTGACCCACAACCGTATTATTTAGAGGAAGTCATGCCTTACTATAGAGAGGGTTGTTGAGGTGAGCACCGTTATGCGGTATACATAAACTTTGTGAAGGTGTTCAAAAGAGCGCCACACGACAGATCTGTGAGAGAAAAACGTACAGCTCACCAGATACGAAATGGATACACAATTGGCCGCGACCGACAATCGAAAAGATGTTTGTGAATGAGTCAAAGAGCGTGCAGAAGAGCTTTGTTAGAATAATTCCAGGGATGCGAGGCTTCAGTTTCGAAGATGATGTGGAAAAGTTACGGCTCTATGTGTGATCTTGATATTAACGTGCAGGAGACAAATTCAAAGTTTGTGGTTGGCACACATATTGAGAGCGTTGTAAACTGAGAAGGATAATGTGGAGCTCTAAACGGACGGAGACAAATGGGTCGAGTGGGTGGATAGACGGCATGTGGAGTGCAATAGAGAGGAGCGTGAAGAGAAGCATTTCAGTGCAAATGACATGGAGACTCAGTGTGGAGTAAAACATACTGCTCCAAAATACAAGCGGGAGCAGAGAGACATGCGTGCGTGTGCAAAAGCCAGGGCAGGCGGAGTGAGGAATTAACAAAGCGTACGGCCTCCGACTTTGTTTTTAATAGAGGCATAGCATACAAGAGCCGCAGTTCATCCTGAAACTTTAGACGACACTGGTAACGTATCAGTTGGAGTACAGTGAGCGCTCTGGCTACTATACAACAGGAAGGATGTGAATGCATTAGAGAGAGTCCAGGACATATTTACAAGAATTGTTCCCGAGATTAGGGCCTTCAGTCATAAAGTTACATTGGAGAAGATTTCCTTGGTAAGAAAATCGAGGATTCTATCTACTCCAACGTCAAAGGGCTTTATTGTTTTACGCCAGTGGGAAAACAATCTTTATAATCCAGAGGCTTCTTCATGGAACTAAAGAAATATGTATTTTTTTATAGATTTGCTTTTAGCCCCCCTTTGACTGTACAAATCAATTGTATTATTAATTAATTACATACATATCTAAACAGGATAATTATGTGATTTCATGATTTATGATGTTTACCATGATGTTTACACTTGTCAATTATTCCTTGGGCCTTCACAATATATCAAACACATTTCAGAGTTTAGCTCGTGCGCCAAATATTCAGTACTCCGCTACTAATTTAAAGGTTTTTTTATGCCTCAGACATAATAATCACCAGGAAAACAGTTAAATCACTTAATGTCTGGACTTTTAAAACTCCATCATATACAAGCATACACACACTATATGTATGTTGTGGCATTTCAAGTGTAAATCCACATATTTCTTAAATTTCTGAAGAAGGGTCCCAACCGAAACGTCAAGCTTTCCTGCTCCTCTGATTTTGCTTGGCCCGCTGTGTTCATCCAGATTCACACCGTATTATCTCTATCTCTTAAATGTGTTTTCGCCAATATCACCCTTTTAGGCCAGATGCTCATAACTCTCTGGGCGAAATAAAAATTCCTCAAAATCCTCCAAACCTCCAGCTCTTACTATAAAGATGTGCAGCTTAGTTAATAAGCCCTTTACTCTGAAAACTCTCCAAATTTACCCTGTGTACAGCACCCACATCTTCATACACCTTAATCTGAACCCTTCTGTTTTTTTAAGGAAAGTAACCCCAGCTTATCAGGTCTTCCTTCATGGCTGAATTGCTTCTGCTCAGGCAACATCCTATTGAATCTCTTCTGCACTCTCTCCAGTGCGATCAGATCATTCCTACAGTGTAGCGATGAGGACTGCATACAATACTCCAAATGTGGCCGAAGTAATGTTTTA
The DNA here is from genome assembly GCF_030684315.1 of Stegostoma tigrinum. Classification (NCBI taxonomy): domain Eukaryota; kingdom Metazoa; phylum Chordata; class Chondrichthyes; order Orectolobiformes; family Stegostomatidae; genus Stegostoma; species Stegostoma tigrinum. The sequence goes on from NC_081387.1 coordinate 21,605,757, forward strand.
ATCAGCTCCAGTATAACCTCTGATAACAAAGTGTGAGTCAGAGATGAAGGGTCTAGGCCCGAAATGTCAGCTTTTGTGCTCCTGAGATGCTGCTTGGCCTGCTGTGTTCATCCAGCTCCACACTTTGTTATCTTGGATTCTCCAGCATCTGCAGTTCCCATTATCTCTGATCACAATTTTAACCCAGGTATAACCTCTGTTGTATTGAATGCCTCAACCAATAAACCCGTAGCTACCTTATCTATCTGGCCTGCTGGCTAAAATATCAATGAACATCCACACCAAGGTACCTAGGATGCTTTCTACTTCCCAGGGTCCTACTGTACAACTTGTACTTCCTTGCCTTGATTGCACTCCAAAACTTCATTGCACCACATTTTTAAGGATTAAATTCCATTTGCCACTGCTCATTACATCTGATCTACTCATCTATACCATCGTGTCCTCTAAGACATTCCTCGTCATGATTTATCACATCACAAATTCTTGTGTCACCTGCAAAAGTACTGATCATGCTTCGTATATTCACACCTAGATCATTAATGTACAAAACGAACAGCAGTGGAGCCAGCACTGAAACCTTTTATTCAATATTCGACCTAGATTTCCAGTGACAAAAATACCCTTCAACCATTGCCCTCTGTTTCTTCCCACTGAACAAATTTTGCCTCCATTTTGCCAAATTGCCCTTGATCCAATTGCAGCTTAAATTTTTTAACTAGCCTGCCACATGATATCTAGTTTCCTGATTTAGAGCAAACACGCTTTTTGAATAATGGGATCCATTAGCTGTCCTCTGGTACTCTAAAAATTCTGGACAGAGAGGATATGAAAATTAATGCTAAGCTTGAATTAATATCCTCATTGCCTTTCACAGAAGCCTGGGATACAACTCATCTGAGTCTTGGGATTTATCATTTTCAACACTGTTAAAATTGTTAATAGCTCCTCCCTCTCAGTGTTAATAAATTCAAATATATCACAGTTCCCCTCTGTAATTTCTAGACCTACCTCGTCCTTCTCCGCAATAAATACCGATGCAAAGCACTCATTTAAAACTATATCCATATCTTCTGGTTGCATTAACACATTGTTATTTTGATCCTCAAGAGGCCCTCATAGTTCATTGGTCATTCTTGTTTATAAAACTCCTTTGAATTTTCCTTAAAGTTACCCATCAGTGTTTTTTCATGTGACCTCTTTACTGTCTTACTTTCTTTTTGAAGCAACCCCCTGCACTTTCCATACTCCTTCATTTCGCCTATCCAGCCTTCTGACTTGTTTATCCAACCGTTCATCTTTACAGGAACATTTTGGCACGATGAAATAAATATCAGATCTTCTAAAACTATTCTACGGTATTGTAAACAATGACAAGATACCTATAAATAACGCAACCTGGTTCCATGCCAGAAGTGATCACTGGCCTGAGTTGGGCAGTTTACGTGACTGTGGCCTTCTCCTTATTCCTCAGAGAGTCACATAGTCTATGCTTCTCGGGAATTCACCATCCAAGACTGGAGCCATGCCTGGCATAGAGGAAGAATGATATGTTTGCTGCAAGTCAGTCACCTTAGCTGTAGGGTATCCGTGCAGGATTTCCTCGGGGTATTTACCTAGGTCAACTATCTTCAGCCGCTTCATGAATGATCTTTCCTCCATCATAAGGACAGAGTGGCAATGTTCAATGATTGCACAATGTTCAGCATTATTCCTAAATCCTCAGATATTAAAGCAGTCCGGTCCAAATGTAATAATTTCTAGACAATATCCAGGCTTGGGCTGGAAATTGGCAAGAACATTAACAATGCACAAATGCCATTGAAATTGTTACAATGATCATCTGCAATAAGAGACAATCCATCTGCTGCCCTTTGACATTCAATTGCCTTATCATCATTGAATCCCCAGCTATCAATATCATGGGGTTACCATTGACCAGAAACTCATTAGACTCACAACAAAAATATATTGCCTAAAACAATAGGCCATAGGGTAGGAATACAGCACTAAGTGACTCACCTCCCAACTCTGCAAAGCCTATCCACCACCTACAATGCATAAGTCAAGAGTATTCTGAATACTGCCCACTTGCCTGGAAGTGTGCAGCTCAAACAACACTCAAGAAGCATGACAATATTTGGAACAGAGAAGCCAACTTGATAACCAACACATCTACACATACCCACTCCCTCCGCCATCTACACTCCCTCGCAGCAGTGTGTACCAGCTACAAGATGAAGTATAGAAATTAACCCAAAGATCCAGAGATATCACTTTCTAAACCCACAACCATTCTCATCTAGGACAAGGCAATAGATAAATGGGAACACCACTAACTGCAGGTTCCCTTCCAAGCCACTCGCCATCCTGACTTGGAAATATATTGCTGTTACTTCACTGCTGCTGGGTCAAAATCCAGAATTGCAGATCCACATCCAGCACCTGGGTTGCAGCAGTTCAAGAAGATAGCTCACTGCGACCTTGTCAGGGGCAACGAATGACAGACAATGTATGTTATCCCAGCTAGCGATGCCTGCATCCCATGAGTGAATTAAAAAGTGTCCTGCATGGACCTTTGACCAACCTGAGAAATGCATATTTTAAAGGGGAATCAGGGCCTAATTTTTACTCTTTTAAAAAAAATCTCACAATGTATTATAACAAATACAGTAGGAAATATCTCTGTGAATAGAGTACCTTTGATGGAATTTAAGGACTCAAATCATTTTTGTGGGAGGGCAAAAAAGCAAAAAGTGACACTGAAATATCAATGGAAACTATTTTAAAGGAGAGATGAGAAATGCAGGAATTCAGGGAGGGAACTCCAGAGCCTGGGAAGTCAGCAGGTGAAGGTCTAATATCCAATAGGGCATGACACAAATCAAAAATGTTCAAGAGGCTGCAACTAGAGGAGCAGGATTCTCGGAGAGTTGTGAACCCACATATTGCATGGTTGCTCTTTTGGCTTTTAGGTGTTTTCAATCTTTGTCTTTGTCCCGCAAGCTCTGTTTTAACATAGCTAGTGCACAGACTGGATTTTTACCATCTTCTGAAGGGTTTGGTGTTTTGGTAATTAATCTGTTGTCAGGTTATAATTTTTTGTCTTTACGTGGTGTGGTTTCCATACTTAATCCTGCATCTCCAAATTAAATTTTACCCAGCTAGTGAAACAGCGTTGACGTTTAATTTGCTGCCACTTTTGCTGAAGCACAAAAATGCTGAAAACCTGACTACATAAATAATTTCCAGCATATTCTTACAAAGTGGAATTTGTCAACATTAACTATCTAATTTTGGCAGGATCAGTGAGGAATATCTGATAGTCTCAACAGCAGGTGGCGCCATGTCTACTGGAAAGTTCAATGGCCCTGTACGGTACACAGTTCGAAGAGAAATAATGGATGACATTAACCTGGGTAAAACACATCCTAATCTTCCCGACTGGAAATACGACTGACAGTTGCATCACCATGTTATCAGGAAAACCTACTGTTATGTGAGAGCTTGTGTTACCAGACAGATAGTGTGCCGGTTGGAATTAGACGGTTCAGTCAACAGAAAGGGCAGCAGAAACTGAGAGTCTACCTTGGACAATGGAGGCTGTATGATGATGTTATTGAAGGATTCAAGGCTCAAAATACTAGAGAGATAATTATCCCTAAGTTTAACATGCTCGGAGATTTTATTACAACGTAGGGATATCAGTAAACTTCCAGAAGGGGGTGTCACAAGGCAATTTGGAGATAGGGATGCTGATAGAACATAGAACATAGAACATAGAACAGTACAGCACAGAACAGGCCCTTCAGCCCACAATGTTGTGCCGATCATGATCCTCGATCACGATCATGCACCCTCAAATTTCTGTGACCATATGCATGTCCAGCAGTCTCTTAAATGACCCCAATGACCTTGCTTCCACAACTGCTGCTGGCAGCGCATTCCATGCTCTCACAACTCTCTGTGTAAAGAACCCGCCTCTGACATCCCCTCTATACTTTCCACCAGCCAGCTTAAAACTATGACCCCTCGTGCTAGCCATTTCTGCCCTGGGAAATAGTCTCTGGCTATCAACTCTATCTATGCCTCTCATTATCTTGTATACCTCAATTAGGTCCCCTCTCCTCCTCCTTTTCTCCAATGAAAAGAGACCAAGCTCAATCAACCTCTCTTCATAAGATAGGCCCTCCAGTCCAGGCAGCATCCTGGTAAACCTCCTCTGAACCCTCTCCAAAGCATCCACATCTTTCCTATAATACGGCGACTAGAACTGGACACAGTATTCCAAGTGCGGTCTAACCAAAGCTTTATAGAGCTGCAACAAGATCTCACGACTCTTAAACTCAATCCCCCTGTTAATGAAAGCCAAAACACCATATGCTTTCTTAACAACCCTGTCCACTTGGGTGGCCATTTTAAGGGATCTATGTATCTGCACACCAAGATCCCTCTGTTCCTCCACACTGCCAAGAATCGTATCCTTAATCCTGTACTCAGCTTTCAAATTCGACCTTCCAAAATGCATCACCTCGCATTTATCCAGGTTGAACTCCATCTGCCACCTCTCAGCCCATCTCTGCATCCTGTCAATGTCCCGCTGCAGCCTACAACAGCCCTCTATACTGTCAATGACACCTCCGATCTTTGTGTCGTCTGCAAACTTGCTGACCCATCCTTCAATCCCCTCATCCAAGTCATTAATAAAAATTACAAACAGTAGAGGCCCAAGGACAGAGCCCTGTGGAACCCCACTCACCACTGACTTCCAGGCAGAATATTTTCCTTCTACTACCACTCGCTGTCTTCTGTTGGCCAGCCAATTCTGTATCCAAGCAGCTAAGTTCCCCTGTATCCCATTCCTCCTGACCTTCTGAATGAGCCTACCATGGGGAACCTTATCAAATGCCTTACTGAAGTCCATATACACCACATCCACAGCTCGACCCTCATCAACTTTTCTAGTCACATCCTCAAAAAACTCAATAAGGTTTGTGAGGCATGACCTACCCCTCACAAAGCCGTGTTGACTGTATTTGATCAAGCCATGCTCCTCCAGATGGTCATAAATCCTATCCCTCAGAATCCTTTCTAACACCTTGCAGACGACAGACGTGAGACTTACTGGTCTGATGTTTGGATTGATCCCATCAAATAAGCTATGAACCCATTGACCACTACACGATTTTGATCAGTGTCTCAATCTGAAATTTGGGCTTCATTACAATTTTCCTGTCAGTTTTCCATTGAATTGCAGTGTGGAAAGGTTTTGGATGGTTTCTTGGGGAACAGACGGTTGGCAAGATAATCTGCTTCATTTCCAGGAGGAGAGGGGGTGATTGAGAGGGGAGAGGGAAAGCAAAGGAGCAACATGCATCTCAATAAATCCTAGTCACAGGGAAACCATTACAAAAAAAATCAGACAAATTGATTTTCAACTTAATTCTAATTATCTTCATTGTTACATGTACTCAAATGAGTGCAGTGAAAAGTTTGTAAGCTGCCGCTTACAGCGCCATCTAAGGTATCAAGGTACCTATATACAGATTCTTAAGCCCAAATTCTGAGGGTAAAACAACATTTAGAAAAATAACGACATTTAAAAGTCCAGCGTTGCAGATCAGGGGAATAAATCAGCATAATAAAGAAATCAGAAGTTGAGAACAATAGTCCCTCCAACTCATTCCACACTGGCACCTAGCCTCCAATCTGCCTTGATTCCAGACTGCACCCGGCTGTACCTTGAGGCTCACAAGGCCAGAACACGGTTGTGGAATCACCTCCAAGCCAGAAGTCCACACGACAGCCACACAGGGCGAAGGACCACCAATGAAACAAAGGATATGGACAGACCAGGTGAACACCAGCTAAAAGTCCTACTTCATTGTAGTCTTGTGTATCAATTGCCCTCTAACCTGTTTTGTTCATGTGCTGTCTGTAATGAGTTGCTGAATCATTATAAAGGATGCCACTCTGAGAGGGGTGACAACCCCAGGCAGTGAAGGCTCTCAGGTGAAAGACTGTCTTCTGGGCAGATGTGGGCTTTATCCTGAGCTAAATTCCAAGTGTCTTTGGTGTAAGTTGTGATCCTGAGATTTGCTGCAGCTTTTAATTGAAATTGTATTCTCTACTGGGCCCACTGTCTGGTCCATCTACCTCTTTCCTGTTTAACTGCTGCTCACCTAACATCTACTGTTTCTCCCATGGATCTGTCTCACATATTATCCAAATCCATTTTAGATTTCATCAAACCAATTTGAATGACCTATCCTTGTTCTCTGTGCTTGGAATTGTTCCCTCAACTTATGTTCTTTTACAAATTGCTTCAATATCCATGATGTTCTTGATCGCTAAGGGAATCAAAGATAACAGGGAGAAGGCAGGAGCATGAGATTGAGAAACATATCAGCCATGATCAAATGGTTGAGCAGTCCCAATCGGCCAAATGGCCTAATTCTGCTCATCTATCTTACAGCCTTATAGTCTAATGTGATCAATTCTGAAGTCCATCCCCATCTCCAGTATCTACTGTTTGAACCACACCAACCAGATTTTATCAGTTCTCGGAGCTCCAAAAAATAGTGTTAATTTGGGATGTGAGTGTCACATGCAGGGCTAGGATTTGGTTCCCATTACTAATAAGCCATGAGAAGGAGAAATACCATGTTTCCTTAAAATGATCCAGCTCAACACAATGAGCTGAATGGCCCCTGAATGACCTCATATCAATGATTCTATTCTCCCCCTCCAACTCCACTCCACTCCCTCCTCACTCTACCCCCTCCTCTCCCTCTTCCAATTTCCGTTCCTCCCATTCTTCCTAAACCCTCACCGTTCTTGGCTGCCCGAATGTTCTACCCTCACATCTCCTCTTCCCTCTGTTTTCCCCTTGCACTCCTCATTCTTCATTCAAACACTCCCACTCAACATTTCCGCACCTGAGCCCTTCCTGCTCTTCCATTCCCCCGCCGTCCCCCACTCTTCCTAACCGCCACCAGTCCTTCCTCTTCCTAACCCCGACTTGTCCTTCCTCTTCCTACTCCTTCTCCCTACTCCCGCAATTTTGCTTCCCAATTGCACTTCCCACTCTTCCTTCTACCTCTGTTACCCAGTCTTCCTCCCGCTTCCCCTATCTACCCTCCACCTCTCTTCCCTTCTCTTCCCTTCCCCCTCACTCACACCTGACTTCCCCCGCTCTTCACAGCCCACCCCTCACCTCTCTGTCACCCCTCTCTTCAATTCATCCTTCCAATTTCCTTCCCCCTCAGCCTCCCTCCTCCACATCCTGCGCCATTCAGCCCCTCAACACCCCCCCCACCCTCATTCTTCCCTCCCTCCCTCTCACTGACGGTGTTATTTGATCTCTCCCCCAGCTCCAGCCTCTCTCACTCTGGACCCAAACACAGCGCATCCCCGGCTCATCCTGTCTGAGGACCGGACCAGTGTGAGACTCGGAGACAAACCACAGCCGCTCCCTGACTCCCCGGAGAGATTTGATCCCTGGCCCTGTGCCCTGGGATCAGAGGGATTCACATCAGGGAGGCATTACTGGGAGGTGGAGGTGGAGGAGAAGACCCGGTGGAGTTTGGGAGTGGCCCGGGAGTCTGTGGAGAGGAAAGGGGGGATCCACCCGCGGGAGGAGACTGGATTGTGGGGCTGTATCCGGGAGTTGGCTATTTGGCCGCCACCTCACTCTCAGAGACCCCTCCCCCTTCCCCTGAGTGTGAATCCCAGGAAGATCGGGGTTTTCCGGGACTATGAGGGCGGACAATAGGGACAACATGTCCAATCTCCACACTTTCAAATACAGGGACGGAATATTCCCGGGAAAACCTCCACCCCGCTGACAATCGGCGGGACGAAAGGGCACTGACAGATCCATCCCATAACTTCACCCGGTTCCCCCTGTCTCCTGCCAGCTGTAAACTGATGGGGTTCGGCCTCTGTCACAGGGAGAGAGAAACCAGGTTAACGTTCCGGAAATAAACCGTGTACCGGAACTGGGAACTTAAAGATCAGCAAGGAGCTCTGTAGGGCTGGGGGAAGAAGGAGGGAGAGAGAAAAACAACAACAAAAGGAGGCTCAATTGTAGAGCTGGACTTACTGGGTGGAATGAGCTGTGAGCTGCAGGAACCCGGGGACCTCCTGTCTGTCATGTTGCTCCACAGGCGGAAGGTGGCGCTACATGACGGTGTTGGCGATGAATCAGTCAGTGGTTCTCAGACTGGGCTCAGTGGTGTCTTCCCGGGGGACACCAAACCATTTCACTGCAGAGTCAGTGGTGTCTTTCCAGGGGGACACCAAACCATGTCACTGCAGGGTCAGTGGTGTCTTTCCAGGGGGACACCAAACCATGTCACTGCAGGGTCAGTGGTGTCTTTCCAGGGGGGCACCAAACCATTTCACTGCAGGGTCAGTGGTGTCTTTCCAGGGGGACACCAAACCATGTCACTGCAGGGTCAGTGGAGTCTATCGGTGGGGGAGCAGAATCTTATAATTTCTCCAGAGTACAAATGGGAAAATCATGGTGGTAGCGGGGAGAGAGAATAGGAAAAGTGCAACAAAAGTACCAATGTTGTATAAATGTCCAGGAGGTTGCATTTTCCTGCATGGTGAGCTGAGTGATCGCCTTTGACATCAAGGCTGCATTTGACCAAACGTAGCATCATTGAGCTCCTTGCAAATTTGGCATTGGGGGCAAACTTTCGGCTGGTTGGAAGAAATATGATTGTGTTTGTTGGATGTCAGTCATTTCAGCTCCGGGACATCTCTGAAGGGGTTCCTCACTGTGGTGTGCTGGGCCCAATCATTTTTAGCTGATTAAAAATGACTTGTCTCCATCATATGATCAGGAGTGAGGATGGTCGTTGACAGTGCACAATGTTCATTACTTGTGACTCCTCAGATACTAATGCAGTCCATGTTCAAATGAGACACAATCTGAACAATATCTAGGCTTGGGTTGCCATGTGTCAAGCAACATTTGCAACACACAAATGGCAGGCAATGATCACCTTCAATAGGAGACAGTATAGCCACTGTCCTTTGTCATTCAACGGCATTAATGGAATTTGTATTTGCAGATACATTCTATATAGTTCAAAAAGCCAGCAGTTTATGGGCAGTCAGTCAAAGTGGCATTTTATAAATTCCTAGTTGAGAAATAAAACCAGTCTGACTCCAAACTAAAACACAACAGATTCTAAACAAGACCTCACACCTAGCATGCATTGTCTGACCTAAAATGTCACCTTTTTTTAACTCTGATAAAATCTTTAATTCTCTCAGGGTAGTGACTTGAAAGGAATTTGGGGATTTACACAGACAAATTAATCAGTTAAAACCTTCCAACTGATTAAAGACTTGACAACATCTTAGGTATGTTTAATATATCCTCGTCAATAGTGTGACCCTATGATCTTTCATTTATAAATTCTGTGCCTGATATTAGCTCTGTCCCTGACACCTGAAGAAGGAGTGAGGTTCCAGAAGCTTGTGTTTTCAAATAAACATGTTGGACTGTAACCTGGTGTCGTGTGATTTCTGATCTTGTCCACCCGAGTCCAACACTGGCACCTCAACATCATGATTATTGTAGGAGTGTTTTTTCTGACCCAGGGCAAAGACTGAGGAGGCAGGCAGGATTCAGGCTAGTGGGAGATGTTTATTCAAGCAGAAACCAGTTTATGCAGGGCAAAAGCCAAAGGATCGTCCTCGAATCAGGATTTGAAATATAGATCAATGACTCACCCCTCTGCTTTTAGAAAGAAATACAGCAACTTATGTTTATTGACGGTTTTTAATACCAAATAAATTTGCCTTGAGAATTTTCAAATATTAAATGGGGTGAGACTGCAGGGAAGACTGATTTCACTGCTCAATTGGGCATGATGAGCAACAAATACATTAGTGAGGTTAGTGAGGCAATTAACATGTTTCTTCCTGTGACAAAAAAAAGCTATACAATTTATATTCAGCAGAATGTTGATGAAGTAACAGTTAACATTCATTTCTGGTTTAATGTTCTTGCTCATCTCTGTCCACATCAGTGAGAATGTCCCTTAAAAAACCAGCAATTGCTAAATTTAATTTCTAAAAAATTTATTAAATTTTTTTCACAGTACCTATTCAAATTTATTCTGTATTACATTTTACATCGGGGGAGGAGGTCAAAAAGTGTTGTTGTTTGTCACATATAGAGGGCAGATCTTCTATGAAACTGTCTCTGAGTCCACACTTGGTCTCACTTGTGTACATGAACCATATCGGGAGTAGCGGATACAGTAGACCAAGTTGACAGATGTGTAGATGAACCCCTGCCTGATATGAAAGTATTGTTTTGGGCCTTGAATGGAGATGAGGAGGAAAGTGTAGGGGCAAGTGCAGGGAAAGGCGCCAGGTGTGGTGGGGTTAGTAGGAAGTGTAGGGTGGACGAGGGAGTTATGAAGAGAGCCAGCCTCAACAAACAACACCTTCTGCTCACTAATCATTTTAACTTCCCCTCGCACTCCCTGGGCAATATGTCCATTCTAGGTCTCCTCCAGTGTCACAATGACACGACCCACAAACTGGAGGAGCAACACCTCATATTCCACCTCAGGAACATACAGTTCGATGGCCTAAACATCGAATTCACCAGTTTTAAAATCTCCCCACCACATCCAATGACCAACCCTCCCTCTCATCCTGCCTGATACCATCTGTCCATCTTCTCTCCCACCTATCCAGCCACCCAGCCCACTGACCAATCCCCATCACTCCCTACCTGCACTCACTTATCACCATCCCACCCACCTTCTCCAGCCCCACCCCTCCTCTCTCTATTTCCCAGCTCCCTTCCCCCTCCGGATTTCTGAAGAAGGGTCTCAATCCAAAACGTCAACTTTCCTGCTCCTCTAATGCTGCCTGGCCTGCTGTGTTCCTCCAGCTCGACACTGCGTTTTCTCCGGCTCTGGCATCTGCAGTACTTGCTATCTCTGATTCCTGATCCGTTCAGCCGAGGGTCTTTAGTAAACAAAATGAGGGCAATTACCCTAAACTGATATTTAAGAACACAAAAACATTGCTTTTAGGAGCAGGAGTAGACCTTCCAGCAGTTACTGCAATTCCGATCTTTTGCTTGATCACAATTTTTTGCAAAAATCTGCATAGCCCTGGCTTTTGTTTGCGTTTCGATAATTCATTGATGACGAACAAACTCAATGGTGGAGCTCATTTGGGGAGAGAATTGCAGAGCTTCACCACCCCTGAGTGAAGAAATTCCTCCACATCTCAGTTCTATATATCCTTTGCCTTATTCTGAGACTGCATCTCCTATTTGCATAATACTTCAAGGGCAGGATTTCTGAATCTACACTGTCGATCCTTCTATAATTGATGAAGGGTCTAGGGCCGAAACGTCAGCTTTTGTGCTCCTGAGATGCTGCTTGGCCTGCTGTGTTCATCCAGCTCCACACTTTGTTATCTCGGATTCTCCAGCGTCGGCAGTTCCCGTTATCTTTGATCCTTCTTTATATTTTGTTTTCTAAAATGCTCGTCAGAAACCGAATCCGTTTAGAATTAAGTCCGAGAAGCTAAAAAAAACTAAACACGCTGTTTGTTTTATTTGCATATTGGTCCAAATGCTGCATCCTCATGACTCCAGTCCAATTATTATCTGAATGATTTAAAACCTTGAGAATGAAGTCAATGGTACCATTCGGCAACAAAATGTGAGGCTGGATGAACACAGCAGGCCAAGCAGCATCTCAGGAGCACAAAAGCTGACGTTTCGGGCCTAGACCCTTCATCAGAGAGGGGGATGGGGGGAGGGAACTGGAATAAATAGGGAGAGAGGGGGAGGCGGACCGAAGATGGAGAGTAAAGAAGATAGGTGGAGAGAGTATAGGTGGGGAGGTAGGGAGGGGATAGGTCAGTCCAGGGAAGACGGACAGGTCAAGGAGGTGGGATGAGGTTAGTAGGTAGCTGGGGGTGCGGCTTGGGGTGGGAGGAAGGGATGGGTGAGAGGAAGAAACGGTTAGGGAGGCAGAGACAGGTTGGACTGGTTTTGGGATGCAGTGGGTGGAAGGGAAGAGCTGGGCTGGTTGTGTGGTGCAGTGGGGGGAGGGGATGAACTGGGCTGGTTTAGGGATGCAGTGGGGGAAGGGGAGATTTTGAAACTGGTGAAGTCCACATTGATACCATATGGCTGCAGGGTTGCCAAGCGGAATATGAGTTGCTGTTCCTGCAACCTTCGGGTGGCATCATTGTGGCAGTGCAGGAGGCCCATGATGGACATGTCATCAAGAGAATGGGAGGGGGAGTGGAAATGGTTTGCGACTGGGAGGTGCAGTTGTTTGTTGCGAACCGAGCAGAGGTGTTCTGCAAAGCGGTCCCCAAGCCTCCGCTTGGTTTCCCCAATGTAGAGAAAGCCGCACCGGGTACAGTGGATGCAGTATACCACATTGGCAGATGTGCAGGTGAACCTCTGCTTAATGTGGAATGTCATCTTGGGGCCTGGGATGGGGGTGAGGGAGGAGGTGTGGGGACAAGTGTAGCATTTCCTGCGGTTGCAGGGGAAGGTGCCGGGTGTGGTGGGGTTGGAGGGCAGTGTGGAGCGAACAAGGGAGTCACGGAGAGAGTGGTCTCTCCGGAAAGCAGACAGGGGTGGGGATGGAAAAATGTCTTGGGTGGTGGGGTCGGATTGTAAATGGCGGAAGTGTCGGAGGATAATGCGTTGTATCCGGAGGTTGGTAGGGTGGTGTGTGAGAACGAGGGGTATCCTCTTGGGGCGGTTGTGGCGGGGGCGGGGTGTGAGGGATGTGTCGCGGGAAATGCGGGAGACGCGGTCAAGGGCGTTCTCAATCACCGTGGGGGGGAAGTTGCGGTCCTTAAAGAGCTTGGACATCTGGGATGTGCGGGAGTGGAATGTCTTATCGTGGGAGACTTCCTACAGACTAAGGGGGTGGCCATGGGCACCCGCATGGGCCCCAGCTATGCCTGCCTCTTTGTAGGTTACGTGGAACAGTCCATCTTCCGCACCTACACAGGCCCCAAACCCCACCTCTTCCTCCGGTACATTGATGACTGTATCGGCGCCGCCTCTTGCTCCCCAGAGGAGCTCGAACAGTTCATCCACTTCACCAACACCTTCCACCCCAACCTTCAGTTCACCTGGGCCATCTCCAGCACATCCCTCACCTTCCTGGACCTCTCAGTCTCCATCTCAGGCAACCAGCTTGTAACTGATGTCCATTTCAAGCCCACTGACTCCCACAGCTACCTAGAATACACCTCCTCCCACCCACCCTCCTGCAAAAATTCCATCCCCTATTCCCAATTCCTCCGCCTCCGCCGCATCTGCTCCCACGATAAGACATTCCACTCCCGCACATCCCAGATGTCCAAGCTCTTTAAGGACCGCAACTTCCCCCCCACGGTGATTGAGAACGCCCTTGACCGCGTCTCCCGCATTTCCCGCGACACATCCCTCACACCCCGCCCCCGCCACAACCGCCCCAAGAGGATCCCCCTCGTTCTCACACACCACCCTACCAACCTCCGGATACAACGCATTATCCTCCGACACTTCCGCCATTTACAATCCGACCCCACCACCCAAGACATTTTTCCATCCCCACCCCTGTTTGCTTTCCGGAGAGACCACTCTCTCCGTGACTCCCTTGTTCGCTCCACACTGCCCTCCAACCCCACCACACCCGGCACCTTCCCCTGCAACCGCAGGAAATGCTACACTTGTCCCCACACCTCCTCCCTCACCCCCATCCCAGGCCCCAAGATGACATTCCACATTAAGCAGAGGTTCACCTGCACATCTGCCAATGTGGTATACTGCATCCACTGTACCCGGTGCGGCTTTCTCTACATTGGGGAAACCAAGCGGAGGCTTGGGGACCGCTTTGCAGAACACCTCCGCTCAGTTCGCAACAAACAACTGCACCTCCCAGTCGCAAACCATTTCCACTCCCCCTCCCATTCTCTTGATGACATGTCCATCATGGGCCTCCTGCACTGCCACAATGATGCCACCCGAAGGTTGCAGGAACAGCAACTCATATTCCGCCTGGGAACCCTGCAGCCATATGGTATCAATGTGGACTTCACCAGTTTCAAAATCTCCCCTTCCCCCACTGCATCCCTAAACCAACCCAGTTCGTCCCCTCCCCCCACTGCACCACACAACCAGCCCAGCTCTTCCCCCCCACCCACTGCATCCCAAAACCAGTCCAACCTGTCTCTGCCTCTCTAACCGGTTCTTCCTCTCACCCATCCCTTCCTCCCACCCCAAGCCGCACCCCCAGCTACCTACTAACCTCATCCCACCTCCTTGACCTGTCCGTCTTCCCTGGACTGACCTATCCCCTCCCTACCTCCCCACCTATACTCTCTCCACCTATCTTCTTTACTCTCCATCTTCGGTCCGCCTCCCCCTCTCTCCCTATTTATTCCAGTTCCCTCTCCCCATCCCCCTCTCTGATGAAGGGTCCAGGCCCGAAACGTCAGCTTTTGTGCTCCTGAGATGCTGCTTGGCCCGCTGTGTTCATCCAGCCTCACATTTTGTTGTCTTGGAATCTCCAGCATCTGCAGTTCCCATTATCTCTGGTACCATTCGGCAGCCGGGCTTTCGAAGAGGGTGAGGGCGATTGTCCCGATGGACTGTCAATCAGAAAGAGATAGGCGGGATACTAGAGGACTATGTAGCCAATTGGTTGATCTGCTTGTCAATTAGATTTCATCTGCGGGGAACAATGGGGATGCGGAGACGAATCATTCAAAGTACCTATCAGTCTAAAGATGGGAGGCGGGATGTCAGCCAAGGGAAATATGATTGGTGAATATGCTGTCACTCGAGCGGGAGGCCGTGAAGCCATTCAGAGAATTCGGTGAGAGGATTGGCTATTCCGCTGTCACCGAAGGGGCAGATTTCCGTCGAAGTTAAAGCGGACTGGATGCTGGCCTGTCGCTTATATGACGTAGACGAAGGGGGGCGGTTACTAGAGATTCCAAAAGATGATTAGCAAACTGCCATTCGGTGAGTCACCGGAAGAAGTCTCTGTTGGTTGCCGGGGAACCAGCGAACGGATTGGGTTTCGGCTTGTCGTTCAGAGCAAGGGGGCGGGTTTCCGGGACCGGGCCGCAATTCGTTTCGGAGGTCGGGCAATGAGCCGGGGCCGGTGTGTGGAGAGGCCTAGCTGCTCCTTGTGGTGGTGATTTGGAGCCAGCCTCCTCCTGGCTTTATAGTCGAGGCAGTTTGTGTTTGAAAACTCTTAGTTCTCGTTGTTCGTTCGGTGGAAGCGGAGCTGTCATGGCAACGGATCTGGTGAACGAGCTGGAGAGTCGCTTCTTCCCTGAAAACCTGCTGAACAGTGAGGCCTGGGGTAAGGAGGGGGAGGGGGAGGGAGTGTTGGGGGAATCAGGACAGGGGGAGATAACAACAGGACGGGGCTTGGAGCGGGGAGCAGGACTGGAGCGGGGCAGGGGTAACAGGACAGGTGGGGAGGGGGCACAGGAGGTGGGCGGGTTCGAATCAGGACAGGACGGTGGGGAGGTAGAGAGATGGGATGGGATGGAAATGGGGGGGTAATCATGACAAAGAGAGGGGATCAGATGGGGAGGGGTGAGCGGGCAACAGGATGAGGGGTAACATGACAGGGGGAGACGGGGAGATGAGTAATGGGGGTGTGAGGAGAAGGTCAGTTATATCAGTGGTGATTGTGTTTTTGTGGTTTCTCCAATTCTTTTATTTTAGTAGCCTACTGGGCCTGTATCTGTCTGCTGATCAGTAACAATGATGCTACTGGTTCTTCACGATATTTTTAGTTTATCTGAACTGCTCAGTCTGGGGGTATCTGTCGTGGAAAAATGTTTGCGTGGATGTGCCAGTGCTTATAGGAGCCGTGGCTGTGTGTTCTAAGCACGGAATAGTCACAGCAGTGAGGAGTTTCAGTCAAAGATTGAATTTTAGAGGCGCAGGAAGGAATCTGTGCCAGCCTGTACTGTAGTATCACAGGCTTTGTCATAGATTTTTAACAAAAGGGAAACTCTTGAATGTTGGCTTTACAATTGTATTCTGCTGAGGCGAGGGAACCACTGTACTAGCTTTTAGTGCATGGATTGTATTCCAGAAAGTTCAGGAATTGATTAGATTGCTCTACCATATGGTCAATGCAGACGAGACAGGCTGAATGGTTGCTTGCATGATAGCATGGCATGACGTTAGTGTGTTCAGCACAACAGATCATTTGATTGCTAGTCCATGTTGTGTTTATGTTCCATTCAATCCGCCCTCCCATCTGCCCTCATCTAAATATGCCATCATGATTATCTATTCCTTTCTCCTGTCTAATTATTCTTTAAATACATCTCAACTATTTGCCTGGTTGTTTGTTAGTTCAGTTGTAGATGCTTGGTTTGTGATGCAGACTGATGCCAACAGCATGGGTTAAATTCCCATTCTGATTGAGGTCATCGTAAAGGTCCCTTCTCCACCTCACTCTACACCAGTGGCGTGGTGACCCTCAAGTGAAATTCACTTCCAGTCATCTCTTTCTTTCATTCCTTCCCTCTTTCTCAGTCACTCAGAAGAGAAGGTAAGCAGCCTGTGGTCTTCTGGAACTATTTGCCTCCACCACCTCCTGTGTTTGCAAGTTTCCCATTCTCACCACTCTGTGAATGAGAGAGTTTCCTGTGAATTCCTGATTGGATTTTTTAGTTACTCACAGAGATCATTAGTAGTCTTATTCTGTCCCACACAAGGAAATACTCTTTGCTCATACTCCAAAACTGTCTATAATTTTAAAATAACTCTTTTAGTTCACCCGGGCCCTTTTTCAAGAGAAAAGAGACACAGCTTGTCAAGTAAAAGCAAAATAGTGTGAATGCTGGAAATCAGAAATAGAAACAAAGCATATCTTGTTGGTAATGACCTGAAACCAACTAGAATGACCACATACATACTCTGACTCTGACAGCAAGACAGACATTAGGAGCTGTGCGGTGAGTACCTGGCCTCCTAACTCTTGAAACCCTGCTCAACATCTGTAGGGTGCTCAGGAAGAATGTGATGGGATACCCTCCACTTAAATGGATGACTGTAGGTCCAGGAGCACTCCAAGTTCAACACTGTGTCCAGAACAAAGCAGTCCGTTTGACTGGCAACTTATCCCCCATCTTCAATATTCAATTCCTCCACTTTTGACATGCAGTGGCAGCCTGGTATATTGTCATGTGGGGAGAGATGACCGCATGGTATTATCACCAGGCCATTAACCCAGGGACCTAGACTTGGACCCCATCATGGCAGATGGTTGAATTTGAATCCAGTAAAAATCTGGAATCAGGAGTCTAAAGACAACTAAGAAGCACTTGTTGATTGTCATAAAAAAGCCTATGTACCTATGTAATATACTGCAAGGGAGGAAACTGCCATTCTTACCTGGTCTGGCCTACATGTCACTCCAGATCTACAGCAATGTGGTTAACTTCTAACTGCCGTCTGGCCAATTAGGGGTGGACAGTTAATGCTGGCCTAGCTATTGAACCCCACTTCCCATGAAGAAAATTTTGCTACTTTGAACGTACTATGCAGCAACTCATCAAGGCTCCTTTGATAGCACCTTCCAAGCCTGCAGCCTGTATTACTTAGAAGAACAAGGAGAGCTGAAACATGGGGCACCAACAGCTGCAAACTTCTCCCTCAAGTTATCATGACTTGAAACTATACAGCCATCCCTTAATGTCGCTGTGTAAGATCCTCGAACTGCCACCCTAACGTACAGTCGTGCGCCCAATCTCTCACGGACTTCTGCAGTTCAAGAAGGCAACTCACCTCTGCCCTCTCAAGGACAATCAGGCATGGGGCAGCCATTGACACTGATGTTCCATGAACAAATGAGACCGTCTCAGGTGAGAGAAGCTCTATTAACATTTTAAGTTTTACATAAAACTTAAAAACTGAGGAAAAGTGGAAGTGTGGTGGATTTAAACTGTTTCAAAAGAGAAGAGAAAGTTCTGAGTGGTTTAAGATTGACAAAGATTAACTAACAAACATCACAGAACAACCACCAATCCCTTCCTGACATGTGTCTGCAAATTTCTGGTATTTGCATGTGTAAAACTTTGTTGCACCCTCTCCGAATCTTCAAAATCCTTTCTATAACTTGTGACCAGTCTAGATGCAGTACGCTTAAATCTAGCCCGATCAAAGTTCAATCCAAGATTGACACAACTTTTTGTTAGTTTTCAATTTTATTCTGCTTGAAATAAAGCCTAGTGCTTGGTTTTCTTTTGTTTTTACAGCCTTGCAAACCTGTGCTGCAACTTTTGTGCATTTTTAATCATCTTCCTGACTCCACATTCTTTGACCTTAAGTCTATTCTGGGACTTCATGTTGAAGGCCTTGGAAAAAATCCAAATGAGTTCCATCTGTTGTATTGCCACCCCTCTGCCGTTACCTCAACAAAATTCGATGATTGTGAAGCGGAATATCAAGATGTCTGTTTCTGTTCTGCCCCTCAGTAGGCCTTGTTTATTTTTCTTGCTAGTGATGTTCAGCTCACTGCTCTAGAGTACCCAAGATATATCCTGTTCTCCTTGAATATGGGATTACATTAGCAACACTAGCTTGTCCTCTGGTGCTAGTTGTTATGAGTAGAAATGCTTTTGCTGTTTTTCCCCAGGATTCTTTTGAAATATGCAAAGGCAATATATCAGGGGTTTATCCTCTACTTTTGTTCAACTTCTTCAATGTTTCCTTTTTATTTTAAATGTTCTTTCTATTTCTGTATATTCAGTGACTTATTTACTAGTCTAGCTCCCTAGAAAATACCAGATCAAAATAACACGTGTGGGATCTTCAGCTGTTTTGGGATTGAGCTGCTTGCTATTGTATGGTATGCCTTAGTTTAAATTAGTTTCCGAGCAAAGAAAATCCACTAACAGTTTGGGTAAGGGCCAAAAATGATGGAATCAGTAACAACAGGAACTGATGGTTTATAACGAATTTCTTGCTTATGCACACTCTGGCTTTTTTTCTCTAAAAAGTGTTGTATCATATCCTGTGTATGTTAATCTCAGCCACAGAGAAGAAGAGGGTTTGCATTTAAATAATCCTCTGTGACCAGTTATGTAAATTTGAAATGTTGGCTCCATTGTCAGGGCAATGGCACTCTGAGTTGCCTATTCAGAGATGGTAAAGATGTGAAAGATTGAATGGCCTCCTCTGTAGTTGTGTAATGTAGGAAAATGCTGTAACCAGTCTGTGTGCAACAAGATTCTTCA
This sequence comes from Stegostoma tigrinum, assembly GCF_030684315.1. Lineage (NCBI taxonomy): Eukaryota > Metazoa > Chordata > Chondrichthyes > Orectolobiformes > Stegostomatidae > Stegostoma > Stegostoma tigrinum. Next base: position 21,625,035 of record NC_081387.1, read on the forward strand.
ACAGTGATGGGATGACGATCAGCAGGTCTTGTGTTCTACTTTTAGAGAGAAGTTGATTTGAACATCAGGGAGAATTTCCATGCTCCTACGATCATCATGTAGGACATTTAGATTCACCTGAGAGGACAGGTGACTTACCATTTAATTTGAAGGTCCATGCCTCTGGAAATGCAACACATGCTCTGGACTGCTTTTAAGTGTGGACCTGCATTACTGAGCATGATTTCTGAGTGAAATTTGAGCACCAACCCTCTGACAAGTTAAGAGAAAGCCAAACTCATAATCAATAAAAAATAGTCATATCTCATATGAGATTCCCAGAGTTAGTTTTATCCAGAGGATAGTTAAATGTTGAGTTTGCTCATATCCAATGGTTGAGGTGAGTAGCAGTGATTATATTTAACAGGAAGTTGGATGAGTTTGAAAGAAATCAAAGGATGAGATGACAGTAGGTGAACACAGTGTGGAGAATTTGGGGGCAAGTGGCCTTTTTTTGCATTGCAGACCAACAATGATGCTATCTGAAATCATTGACTAGCTTAGTCAAAAAATGTAAGGAAAACTTTTTGATGTATTTTGATTAAAGTCAAACCTTATGCTCCTTCCATAGCCAGTATGTATATTTTCTTCAGTGGTCAATTCTCCTCCTATGTGGGACACCATCAAAAGTTACCTGTAAATCTAAATACACCTTATCTACTGGTTCTCCTTTGTTTATACCAGAAGTAACATGCTCAAAGAAAATCTCCTGAGCTTATCTGATGTGATTTCCCATTCATGAATCCACATTCACTCCAATCTTGAAGATAGAAGAAAAATACCTAATTAGTTTCTCTGCCATTCCCTGTTTTACATTATAAATTCTCCAGTCCTCACCTTTAACAGCCCACATTTGTCCTTTGCTTATCTTTTCTCTTTACATGTCAATTGAAGCTCTTGCAGATCATCTTTACGAGCCTCACTCGGTTGCATTCATATTCTTGTCTTCCAGTTTATCTGTTTATGACTTTTTTTAGTCATAAATTGCTCCCTATCCTCAGGCTTAGATTAGATTAAAGGATGTAGGATGTAATGTAATTTTTCACTTCTGTAAACCATGGTTTTTTTTTCAACTTCCCTTTGGGTGTTTGCACCCAAGAGGAATGTATTTATGTTGTAGACCTTGCTGTATTTCTTTAAATACAAACCATTGAGTCTACCATCAAATCTTTCAATCTACCACAGCCAGCTTACTGCTTGTGCCCTTATACGTTTGTTCAAATTTATTACCCTAATTTCTCTGTGAACTGTGTTACATTCGACCTTCATGCAAATTCTGTATAAAGCTCCCTTTCCAGGACATAACACCAAATCCAAAAAGTCTAATCCATAGTTGGGTCCTCAATGTACGATTCCAGAAACCCACCTTGTACACACTCCTGCGAATCATCTTTCAAGGCATTAGTGCTGAATTGTTTATCTCATCTACATATAAATTGAAGACCTCCATTATTAGTGCAATGCCCACATCTTAAATTTCTTATTCTATAATGTTGGGCACATTATAAAATACAAAATTTATACTTCACTTTACTGTCTCCTAGCTTTACCCAAACTGTTTCTAAATCTTGAATGTCAAAGTCCCTCTCTTACTTATGTACAATGTCATCTTTTAATAGGTGTACTGCACCATCTCCTTTTGCCCTTTTCTGTCTCTCCACGTGTAGAATTACCTTAGATACATAGTTCATGATGTTGGTCACCCTAAAGCCGTATCTTTGTAATGACAACTAAATCATATCCATTTACCTCAATTTAAGCATTGAATTCATCAAAATATTTGCAAATGCTGTGAGCATTCAGAGAGAAGCTCTTTTATTCAGCCTTTTTAACATTGTTCTCCATTTTGACTCTACTGGATGCCTGATATTGCTTAATTTATTTTTGCTTACTATTATTTTACTTCCTTCTACTAGTTTTGCTTCCCTTGAATCTGAGCTCTCCAGTTAATTCCATCCTGCTACCATCTAGTTCAAACCCTCCTCCCTATAGCATGATAAAATGTCTGTGTAAGGAAATTAATCCTGGTCCTGGCAAAACCTGCTCCAGAACTGTACTGCAGAAATCTAATGCCCTATCTCGTACAATTGTTTTCCAGGCCTGTGCTCAATCCCTCTTGTCTCCTGCTTCTATGCTCGTTAGATGTGGGGCTGAGAGTATTCCTGAAATGACACTTTTTCAGTCTGCTTCTTAGCTCCCTGGAATATGCTTTCAGGACCTCATTCCACCACCAACACCCCTTCTTCTCCCTGCCCCCCCCCCCCCCCTCCCCCGGCACACGCACACGCACACCTGAGTCATCCATGTCAACATGAATAACTGTCTGGGATTGTTGACCTTTTTCCCCTGAAAAATATCCTGACCTCAAGGAGCACTCTTTTGCTGTTCAAAAGATTGGCTCTGGGAGCTCTCGCATCGACCTGAGATGGATACAATTTAATTTTGCATCCAAAAGAATGTAGCATCTCTTCAAAACTGGTTTTGGATTTTTCTGCTTGAGTCTCTGAACTAGAATTTGAAGACCCAACTTTGACAGATTTGCGAATGCTGTTTGCTGATTTGAGACTAAAACATGGCATACCACTGTTAGGAAATACTTAGTATTGAGCTTCTGTTGAAATTTTAGGGGAACACTGCTTTTTCATTTGCCAGGCAAGTTGAACTTGTATGTCTGCTTTGTAATTGCTTACGCCTTTGTCTGTTAATAAATACTTTGCAGTGAACTGAACAATGTGACAATCATGTCCCCTCACACACCACCCCACCCACAACTCAAACCTAATTAGCTATTATTTAGCAATAGTAGGAACTGCAGATGCTGGGGAATCTGAGATAACAAGGTGTAGAACTAGATGAACACAGCAGAATGAGCAGGAAGGCTGATGTTTCCGGCCTGGACCTTTTCCTGAAGACAGGTCTAGACCCGAAACGTCAGCCTCCCTGCTCCTCTGATGCTGCTTGGCCTGCTGTGTTCATCCAGCTCCACACCTTTGTTATTCTAGCTATTATTTAATTTGGTTTGGGAAATTCAGTTTTAATTTATTCACGTGTGTCACTGATTAGTTGTTGTCCTTACTTAATTGATCTGGAGAAAGTAGTGGTGCATTGCATTTTAGCTGTCACAGTCCACATTGTACAGGTATAATGGTCGAGGGAGTGACTGTTGAAGTTGATGGATGGGCTGCTCTTCAAGTAGGCGGCTTTGTTCTGTGTGGTGTCCAGCACCAGCAGTGTTGGCTGCATTTTACAAGCAATTGGGAACACCTCTGTCACATTCCTGTGCTGTGTAGACAGTGAACAGGCTTTGGGGAGTCAGGAGGTGTCTTATCTTCGCATTTTTGCTTTTGTTATGCCTATTTCAAGCTCGCAGTTTTATTAACAACTTGTGAGTTGAGCTACCAGACAGAACTTCTATTTGGTTGATGAAATGTGAGGCTGGATGAACACAGCAGGCCCAGCAGCATCTCAGGAGCACAAAAGCTTTTGTGCTCCTGAGATGCTGCTGGGCCTGCTGTGTTCATCCAGCCTCACATTTCATTATCTTGGATTCTCCAGCATCTGCAGTTCCCATTATCACTGATTCTATTTGGTTGACCTTTGCTAAACATCAGAATTTAATTTTATGTAGCCATTTCGGTGCACTGAGGAATCATTTGTTTTGGCGGATGTATTTTAAGTATGGGATTCTGCATTGCGAGAATGTACCTAAAGATCAGCAATTTTGCATAAGATGTAAAGTAGTAACAGCCTCCCAATTAATATGCAGACCACCGCAAAACAATCTGTTGTCTTCCTATTGGACTTTGGGGGCATTTCAAGAGACATGCCTCCAGTGGCTTTTATCACCTGCACTAGTCTCAATTGATGAAGTATTTTTACGTGCACAAATAAAGCTGTTCTGCAGGGAGTGTGGATCTGACGGAAAGTTTCCATGAGGTTGTCTCTTGGCCCTTCCATTTAATTCAGTTACATTTATTTTATTTAATTTGTGGCTGGCAATATTAGTCAAACAGAAACACTCAATTGCTTTGTCCAGAAAGCATCTTTTTTGGATGAAGCTGGTTAGTGCTTCTGCTCTGTTGGAATCGTGGTTCTTCTGCAATTTGTTTATACAGATGATCTTTTGTGCTAAAAATCTAACGGACAAAATAACACAAACCACTTTCTCTTTTCACTGTCCGCACCCTGCTGATTAAGAGTGCAATGCCTTGGGTGAAAGTCCAACGCATTTGTCTGTCTGTGCTTTGTTTTAAAATATACAGTGGCCTGATTAGTGTGGAACTGCACCACTGCTGTATATTCTCAGCAGAGTGATCTGCTGTGAGCTGGCTTCTGATTCCTAATTCCTGGGGATGCCTGAGCCTCCTTTTATACTGCACAGCCCGAAACCTTCTGTTTTCTGTCTTGCTTGTGCTGAAATGGGAGTTTTAGACAAATTTGGCTGGAGAGGTGTAAGAAGAGGAAAAGATTCAGTGCAAATTTAGTAAATAAGGCAGCCAATTTGGGGCACATGTGGTACGTAAGTTGGGAGAAATTGCTTTTTATGGTACAATGGTTCTGAGCACAGCTATTATGAAAATGTGGCTCAAGAAAAAGTAGCAATGACAGTACAATGTTTCTGGCTAGAATGTCTGCAGATGTGATTAGAGATGATGGGAAAAGAAAAAGAAAGACCTAATGAAAATTATGGCTTAAAGAAAGAAATACAAAATGTAATGTGAAAGGAGCATCATATGAATTTATATGGTATAAACTGAGGAGCAAATCACACTGCCAGGAATATACTACCTTGCCTCAAACAGTGATATAAAGAGTGGATAGAAAAACAACTAAGTGGCTGAACAATAAATTCTCCTAATATTAATAGGATAAATTTATAAGTGGTATAAAGTATGCAGACATGTTAAAAGGTCTTTCGACTTTTAAGTTAGCACGTTACAAACTCAGTGTGTTCTGGACTTGGGTTTTAAGGAATGAAGCTGGGTGGGTGGATGGGCTTAAGAGGTAAGATTTGATAGGCGGATTTTTTTTCTTTTAAAACATGAGATTTCATTTGAAGTATAAACCAGTGGCCTAGAATAAGTCGGGAGTTCAAATGACAATGTGGATAGCATCCCAGCCTCTGAACCAAAGACCCAGTTTCAAATCCCACTGCAGGACTTTGATGGCCAAGGCTGGTGCCTTAAAATCATGAGCAATCAAGCTGTAAACCCTTTAATTCACTCTGCCAAGCTAAAGGAGTGGGAAAGTTTCTTTCAGTCATTCGGCAAGAGGCAATAGCAAACCACTATAGTGGCCTGCCAAGCATAAGCGTTGACTATGTAAAATGGAAATCTGCAGCTCCAAACTGCGAGAGGAAGATAATTAAAAACAAGGGAAGTCTTTCTATCAAGTTCGGTTAGCCTTTTGTCCTAATTGCTTGTTGACTGAGAGGCAACTACTGGACAGGGAGAGCTAGCCATGCACCTCTTAACGATTTGTCTGAGATCATTTGTGCCCACCTGAGAGGGTCTTTTGGCTGATTGCTTCATGTGCAAGATCAAAGGTCAGTATTTGCAAAATAAACATGCATACAATGGTTTTCCTGTCATTACTAAGTCAACCATGAAACACAGGTGCTTTCACTAAATAAGCTGTAGTGTACAAATTGAACTCTCTTGCTGCATCATGGAATTTGGTAGAGGGTTGAAATTTGTTCGGGTGGCGAAATGTAGTTGGGGGCTAGTGCGTGTGAGGTGTTGACTAATTTACAAGGGGGTTTTGCAATAAAACGAAACCTCTTTTTCTATAAGGCACAAAAACACTTCCTATTCCTTCAGTGTCCTAACTTGATTTCCCACAAGAACATAAGTTGCACCTGTTAGTTTTGACAAGCTTAATTCTCTACTGGGTTTAGCAGTTTTCCATTTAAGAGTTAAATGCTTGAGGCATGGTTTGTTCTTTCTTAATTACACCTTCACCATCCTAATACGATAATCAGCTGTATTGAAGCAGGAAAAACAAAGATCTCTGCAACCTTCTAAGTCTTGAATATCTCTAACTTTATTCACTTGACTGTGTCCAACCAGTTTTTCAGCCGCCTTAGCAATACCCTCCACAGTTTACTACATACATTTCTCTGCCTTCTTGGATACAGAAGAGATAATCTTTATTTGACCAAGCTTTGAAAAGCAATCTCAAGTGCCTGGGCATAGTGCTTTGTTTTGATTATCACTTCTATAGAGTTGAATACTCATGACATGGCCCAGATGTAATGGGAGATGGCCAAAACCTTTCTGCTGGGGACTAAGCTATTACAATTATTTCCAGGTGACTCTTCATGTTTGAAATTTGACCATTTTGAAAATTGAAAATATTCACATTTAAAATGTCGATAGAATCTCTAAATCTCATTGTTATATTTGGAACCACAGAGTTCAAAATATTGGTTGTTATTTATAGACTGTGCAGCAATGAGTATCATAAGCTGTTTCCTGTGCGCAGCCACAGTTCAGTAGGTCTCAAATTCACATTTGCCTCGTGCAGTCAAACAGTTGGATTTTGTTAAGCACTTTGGGAGAAAGTGGTATTTCACTGCAAAGAAGTATGAATACTTAGAGTTGTTTGAATTTGTTGAAAGAATTGAAAGGTAGCATTAAAGCACTTGTTACGTGTTACTTTGCAGGAGCTTGGAAACTTTAGTCCACAAATGGCTTCCATAACCTCAGAGGTCTAAAGCACTTCTCAATCAATTAAGTACTTTTGAAATGCAGTCATTGTAGTTATGGGAAATTTTTTTGAGGGAAATTCAGGGTAAGCAATGAATACTGGTTTTATCTACAACAATCATATCCCAAGAATGAGTATGAAAAAGACTAACTCCAATTTATAGATTTTTTAAAATTAGATTGTGATTTTCTGTTGAGGGAAGATTAAGAGTTTACGTACAGATTAACCATGGTCTAATTGAAATTTAGAGCAAATTCAAAGGGCTACTTGCTCCTGTCCTTACCTTATCCCTTCATACTTATGCCCAAAAGGTTCTGTCTGTTTTGTCCATTCCACTTGGCTTTACATCCATGGGTTTTTGGTTGGAGTTTGAGATTTTTCCTATCCCAAGTCAGATAGGAAAGCTAGGCAGACAGGTAGGGGGAGGGAGCAGGGTTGCCTTGTTAGTCAAAAAAAACACACAAAACTAATTGATAGCTTCTGAGGGAGGAGAGAACTGAGATGGATCCAAGCTCCGGACATTGCTGTAAACAAATAAATTCGAGGGATGGAGCAGCAGTGAGAAAGTGGAGTTGAGCAAGATCAGCTGTGCTTTTAAATGGACCAAGCAAGATGGGCTGAATGATACATTCTTTCTTGCCAATGTAATGTGAAGTATGATCAGTCAAAAATGATCAGATGCTTCAGCTAACTGCAAGCATTATCTACGAGCTGGATTTTGTTCGCCAGCTTGGAGAATAAACAGTTTTGGAATAAATTACAAAGTGATCTATGTAGCTGAAAACACTTTCACAGTGGGTAAATGGAGAGGAGGGTGTGTACCAGAGATGATTATCCGTGGTTTGCGATGCCCATGGAAGTTAGACATTAAAGACGGATTGCAAGATAATGAAGAAGGTCAAAATAAAAAGATAACCATCTGAAACTTGACACTAGGCTGGATGCCAGACTTTCTTTTGTTCCTTCCTGTAACGGTCTCCAGCAAGGCCAACGTTAGAAAATAGTCAATGCCTCTATTCATACTAGCAAAGGGCATGAACTCTTGCATTGTCAAATTGTATTTCCGATACTACTTTGCCCACTCACCTAGCATGTCCAATCTTTCTGCAGCCTCCCCACTTCCTCAACACAACCTGCACCTTCAGCTATCTTTTGTGTCATCTGCAAACTTAGGAACTGAGGGCATTGTTGCTTTGCCCACATTGTTTATGTATAACATGAATAACTACAATCCCATCTCTGACCTCTGCAGAACTGCACTAGTTATTGGTTGTCATCTTGGAAAAGACACCTTCCTCCCTACTCCGTCTTCTGCCAGTCAGCCAGTCCTCTATCCACACCAATACATTGCCCCTGACCCCATGGCCTTGTCTTATTTTGCAGCATGCTGTGCAACACCTTGTCAGAGACTTTCTGGAAATCCAAATAGATCATGTCTGCTGGTCCTCCTTTGTCTAATTTGCTCATTACTTTTTTCCTCAAAGATTTCAAACAGAATTATCAGGCATTACCTCCCTCAATGAGGCTGTGCTGACTCTGCCTTATTTTACCATGCACTTCCAAAACTCTGCAACCTCTCAACTAATCGACTCTAAATTCTTAACAACCAAGGTCAGACTGACTGGCCAATAGTTTCCTTTCTTTCACCACCCTCTGTCTTGAGCAGTATTACATTAGCCATTTACTGGTTCTCTGGAATTTGGGAGGATCCCAGTGATTTCTGAAAGATCACCACCGTTATGTTGCAAATCTCCTCCGCTGTCTTTATAACTCAAGGGTGTAGTCCATATGGTGATACTTCCGTCTTCAGATCTTTGTGCTCCCATAGTACCTTCTCCTTAGTGATGGCACTACGCTCACCTCTGCCTCTTGACTCTGTTCGAGTTCAGATATGCTGCTGGTATCTTCCACTATGAAGCACCAATTCACTTCTTCCACCATTTCTTTGTTCCCCTTTACCACTATTCCTGCCTTAATTTTCAGCAGTCCAATGTCCACTCTTGCCTTTTACATTTGTAGAAGAAAATTTCAATTTTTTTCATTACCACTTTAGTTTATTCTCATATTTCATCATCTTCCCCCTTATTGCTTTTTTCAGTTAACCGCTCCTGGTTTTTAAAGGTTACTACGATCCTTAAGACATATGTGTTTTTTTTTCTTTTGCTTTTGACATCTTTTGTCAGCCAAGGTTGCCTCATCTGCCCCTTTAGTAAGTTTGTTCTCCCAAGATGTATTTCTGCTGTGCCTCCAAATTATCCGCAGAAACTCATTGCTGCTCCACCATCTTCCCTGGTAGGCTCCCCTTCCAGTCAACTCTGGCCAGCTCTTCCCTCATTCCTTGTCACCTTTTACTCAGTTGTAATACTGTAATATCAGATTCAGTCTTCTACCCCTCAAACTGTGGGAGAGACACATTTTCCAGGAGGAGCAGCAGCTGCTCCCGCCAGCCACGTGTTTGCTTTGATTTGTTTGGTCCTCAAAGAACCTGTGCTTTGAAAAATTCTTTTTCCGCCTCAAATCTCTCCACTTCTGGTTTTGTTGGCTCCCTTGTCTAATTTCTGTTTCCAGTCCATAGCCTGCTGCAGCTAAAATGATTTCATGTCCTCACTTACCGACTATAAGGCACTTGTGGTAAATATTCTTACCTGAAGGAAAAATCTCGGTCTAATCACTAATGAAGAGTATAATTTGCTTTAGATTATCATGTCAATAGCAAATGTGCGAACCTCACTAACAATGATCTGTTTAGTGGCATCCCCCTCTTAATTTGTCATTAAAGTCTTGATCAGATTTATTTAAAATATTTTCATATTATGGTCACTACCCCCTCGCGGTTCCATCACCTAAACTCTCTAATCCAGTCTGCATCATTACACATCACCAAATCTAGAATTGCCTGTTTCATAGTAGGCTCAACCATAAGATGCTCCAAAAAAAACCATCTTGTAGACACTCTACAAATTCCCTTTCTTGGGGTTCACCACCAACCTTTTTCTCAGTCGACCTGCATATTGAACACTCCCACGATTGTTGTAACATTTCCTTTCTTACATGTCTTTCCTATCTACTGAATTATTTTCTTCTCCATGTTGTGACTACAGTTAAGATGTCTGTTCACAAGTCCCAGCAGGGTCTTTTTCCCCTTTGCAGTTTCTCAACTCTACTCACACAGATTCCACAACTTGTAATTCTGTCACTTCTTGCTATCAATTAGTTTTGTGTGTTTTTTTTGACTAAGAAGGCAACCCTGCTCCCTCCCCCTACCCGTCTGCCTACCTTTCAATAGGGCATATGTCCTTGGATGTTGAATTCCCAGACCTGATCACCTTGCAGCCACATCTCAGTGATGCTCACATTGTACCTGCCAATTTCAACCTATGCTGCAAACTCACTTATCTTTGTTTATTACCTGCATTTAAGTCCAACACCCCCAGTCCTGTCTTAACTACCCACCTCCCCTCCCCCACCACATAGTTTTCCCTTCAGAGATATTATGAACTGCAGATGCTGTAGAATTCGAGATAACAAAGTGTGAAGCTGGATGAACACAGCAGGCCAAGCATCATCCAAGCTTTTGTGCTCCTAGGATGCTGCTTGGCCTGCTGTGTTCATCCAGCTTCACACTTTGTTAACATAGTTTTCCCTTATCTGCTGTGCTTGTATTTAGATTTCTGACCCTCTCAATACTTTGTCCTATTACTTGCTCTGGCAACTAATAACCTTGGCTAAGTCATCCCCCACCAGAATTTTTCCTATAAATTTTCATTTAGCTGGACCCCCCCCCCCCCCCCCACCTCCGTCTAATGACAAGGCTAGTGGGAATGAGAGGGGTGAAGAGGCATTGAGGCAATTTAGCTACTTTGAGCAAGTACAGATGCAGTATGGAAGTGGATAAATGAATTTATATGCTTTAGTAGGAAAATCAAAATATCATAATATTATTTAAACAGTGGTGAAGTTTTGATGTACAAAGTGATCTGTGTTTGCCTTGACCACCAGTCACACAGCAGGCAGTTAGAAATTGTTTGGTATGGGGCGAAAATGGGAATATGGTGAGATCAGCAGTGATCGCATTGAATGGTGGAGCTGGATTGATCAGCCAAATGATTTGCTCCTCGTCAATTCTGTTGAAGAGTGACCACTCTGAAAATGTTCCTGCAAATGCTGCCAGACCTGCTGAGTTTGTCCAGCAATTTCTGCTTTTGTTTCCGATGTCTAGTATCCAGTTCTTTTTTTAAATTTTTTTTTTAGTGTCTTCTGATGTTTTGAGTTGTAGACAACAACATAAATCGTACATGTCTGGAAAGAAAATCTTGCTTTTCCATAATATATTTCACAGCCACCAGATGTCCTAAAACACTATAAATGTCTTTTGAAAAATGACTTGCAGTTGGAGACAGGCAATTATAATCATGATGCTCAGATACTCTAATCTTGACACTGTGGAATCAAAGTTGGCCTAGTGAGGAGCATGATGCTGTTCGTCTTGTAAAACTGGTTGTGTTGTATTTCAGCACTAACCGGAAAAGCATTTTGATACTATTGAATTACACCATTGCACTAGAATTTCCCTACATTGAGTCCCCTTGGCTATTAGCAGTTGGTAACATTGGACTGCTGCCAAATCCTGGAGCTGAGTGAAGACAAAACCAGGGCTTGTGCCAAAAAACATGAAGGCAGCTCTATTTCTTTAGATAGATACGTGGATGTTACAAACAACAGTCTCATCAGATTTATGTTTAAAAGACAAGCATTAAAAATGTTCCTGTTCAAGGAACATGAATTACTGCTGTTTAGAAGCTCTTGGAAAATATCAGCAATCTCCTAAGCACTGTTGTGACAATTCGTTGTGATATTCAACTTTAATTGAACTGCGCATGTCAGAATGTACAAAGTGTTTCATAGCCAGTGAAGCACTTGAAATGCAGTCATGGTTTTTAATTTGAGACACGTACAGCAGCTAAATTGGGTGCAGTAGATTCTCTCAAACTTCAGTGTAATTTATTTTCATGTGTAAGCATTAATCCTTGGACACCTGCAAGAACTCTGCTCCTGATTTGAAATAATGATGGTGGGATCTTCCATGAGCTGCCATAGGACCCCGATAAGCCCTCCATTTAACATCTGATCCTGAAGGTGACACTTCAGAGCTGTCCTCCAATTCCTCAGTACAAGTTTGGTAATGTCAGCTTGGATAAGCTCAAGTCTCTGGCCAAGACTTGAACCGCTACCTTCTGATGCAGCGATATCATTGCTGCTGAGTTATGGCTGATTATAGAACTGATGTTAGAGAATCATGGCATCCTACTGAGGGTTCCCCTCGATATCCATCTTACGCTCACACACAGACGCGCGTGCGCACACAGCCATTCACACAGGAAATGTTTGCGTCAGCCTTGACAATAGATAGTATGACTTACACCATTGATTTTAGTTTTGTTAATATCTGTGGTTTACTTCCTGCTCCTGGGCTCTTTACAAAATGCACAGTTTGAAACATGGCTGTTTGCTACTGGAGGTGGATGAAAGTTGAAGGAAGGGCTTTATCATTTGCTTCTGAGAACGGCATGTTACCCTACAGAATTTTATATAGACTATACAATATTTTGAAAACGCTGAATAAGAAGTTGGTGCATCTGATTAAAACTGGTAGTTTGCAGCATAAATGCTCTTTGCTTTGTGAAGTTTTTGAACAGTTCATGCATACAGAGATGAATTTGGAATATGCCATTTGATCTCCTCTAACTTTCTCTGCCGTCTGATAACATCATGGCTGATCTGCTTGCTGCCTTAACACTACATTTTTGTCGACCTTGTGTACACTTTGACTTCCTTGTCAATCAACTATCTATCCAACTCTACCAGAAAAATATTCCGTGAAATCTGCCTTGTCTGGTCTCTGAGGAAGACAATTCCATGGGTGAACAACCCTCCAGAAAGAAAATGTCATCCCAATCGTAAAAGGAAGTAGTCTTATTTTTAAATGGTATTGGCCTAGGTCTGGTTTCTCCCACAGAGAAAATATCCTTTCAGCATCCATCCTGTTGAGACCCCACAGATCTTGTATGCTTCAAGAAGGTCACCCTTCGTTGTTATTAATTGATGGATACAGGCCCAATCAAGCCATTGAGGGAGTGCAGCAAAGGTTCACCAAATAAATTGTTGGCATGGAGGAATATACTGTGAAGACTGATTAAATAGACTGGCTGTTCATCCTCTGGTGTTTTTAACGCAGAGAGTAGGAATAAAGGAGTCGTTTTCAGGATGACAGCCAGTGATTAGTGCAGTTCAGGGATATTGTGGTTCCCAACACTATTCACGTTATACATTAACGATCTGGACAAAGAAACGGTGTTGATGCTAAGTTTGCAGCTAGGTGGAGGTAGTGTTTAGGACGCAAAGGGGTTGCAGAAGGACTTGGACATGCTATGTGAGTGGGCAAAGAAATGACAGGTGATGTACCATGTGGGAAAGTGTGAAATCATGTACTTTGGTAGGAAGAATAGAGGTGTAAACTAGTTTCTAAATGGCGAAAAACATCAGAAATCTGAAGCACAAGTTGCCTCACTAGCCTTAGTTCAGGATTCTGTTAAGGTTAACATGCAGGTTCAGTTGGCAGCTAGGAAGGCAAATGCAATGTTGACATTCATTTCAAGAGGGTTAAAGTGCAAGAGCAGGGATGTATTGCTGAGGCTGTATGAGGCTCTGATCAGACTGCATTTGCAGCGGGACTAGAGGAGGTTTACAACATACTCTGGATGAAGGGCTTGTCGTCTGAGGAATAGTTAGGGATTCTGGGTTTGTAGTGGATGGAGTTTAGAAAGATGAGGGGGATCTGATTGTCCTGGATAGAATGGACATAGCGCTGTTTCCAGTAGTAGTAGCGACCAGGACGTAGGAGCTCAACCCGGAAGTGAAGGGACAAGCCTTTTAGAACTGAGATGAGGATGAATTTCTTCAAATCTGTGGAACTCATTACCACAAAGGCTGTGGAGGACAAGTCATTAAGTGTATTTAATACAGGCTATTGGTTGGTAAGGAGGTCAAGGGTTACAGGGAGAAAGCAGGAAAATGGAGTTCGGAAACATAAGCCAGGGTTGAATGTCAGAGCATACTCAGTTGGTCAAATGGCCTGATTCTCCTCTGATGTCTAATGGTCTTGGAGGCCTCATTCAAGTGTGAGCATTATTTCAGGGCTTGGCAGGGTAGATGGAGGAAATATGTTCCTCTGCCGCCAGAGCAGCCTATTTAGCACACGGTTGAGGAATTTCCTTGGACGGTGCATCTGTGGGATCCTCTACCTCAGGGCAGTGCAAGTTCAGTCATTGAATGTGCTCAAGACAAAGATTGATAGATTTCTGCATATGAAAAGCATTTTTTAATATATATCGGGGTAGTTCATGAAAATAGTATTGAAGTAGACAGTCAGCCACAGTCTCATTGAATGGCAGAGGTGTATTTGAAGGCCTGAATGGCCTACTCTTGAAGAATAGTAAGTCTTGGTAAACTTAAAGATCATCTCAACAAACCCTTTTGACAGGGTCTACTGAATTGACCTTCCCAACGTTTCCCTCCGCTTGTAACACTTTTTATTTGCTTCTGTGTGTATTTTTGTTGGGGAGCTTCGTAAGGGTGCTAAATGTTTTACCTAGTGTCACCAATATGTTGACAGTTCATTGTTTATCTGTGTTACAAATAGGATTTGAGCTAATCAGTAAATGTTGGTAAGTACAGAATGCAGGTGTGCATGTATTATCTGTAGCCAGTCTACTTAACTTACGAACCCTCAATGAAAACAAGAGGAGTAGGTCATATGGCTTCTTGAGCCAGTTTCGTCATTCCATAAAATGGCAGTCAATATTTCACTTTCTCACCTTTCCCCATCAACTCCTTCCTCAACTCATGTTCAAAAAATTCTTATTTATCTCTTGTATTGAATATATTCAACGGCTGAGCACCCACAGCTTTAAGGTAGAGAATCTTGAAAGAGTCTCACATGAAGTAATTTTTGTTTATCTTGGTACAGTCTGCCAGCTGCATTTCTCGCATGACAATCAGCAACGCTACAGCAAAGGCACCTTATTGGCTGTGAAACACTTTGGGACGTCCTGACGTGGTAAAAGGCACTGCATATTAAAGGCAATTTGTTTTCGTCGCACGCTGCTTGTGGTGGGGTGGGGGGGGATCGTTGTGTTGTTGATCCTGTAAGGTATGTAGCCCTGAATTTGAAGACATTGCTATTACAGGTTTGAGAGTTCTGATG
Source organism: Stegostoma tigrinum (assembly GCF_030684315.1). Classification (NCBI taxonomy): domain Eukaryota; kingdom Metazoa; phylum Chordata; class Chondrichthyes; order Orectolobiformes; family Stegostomatidae; genus Stegostoma; species Stegostoma tigrinum. The sequence continues at coordinate 21,640,045 of NC_081387.1, forward strand.
CAACAGTGCCTGTTTATCAAGGGCTCAAGGGATTAAGGAAGTAAGTCATTGTGACTGTGCTGGCATTCCATTAAGTTCCTTTCCAATTTATTGAGCTTGAATCAAGCTCAATATAAATAATGTTGCTGAAATTTTTGCTGTAAAGGTTTAATAGCCTGTAATGAAACAGAAGTAAACTAGTTCATCATGCCCTGCTGCTTCAATTTCACTTGATTATTGTATTTTACTTTCTCCTCTTTGTGAGTTTGTACTCGGTGAGATATTTGGTGTTTAATATCGTTTGCGGTTCGTCCCATTATCTGTGGGTGGGGGTTGCCCCTTTCTCAGCCGACTATGTTCCAAAAGAGCAAGAGGAAACAGGTGGTTCTGTTTTTTTTGCCTGTTTGGTTAAGTACCAACCCTGAGCCAGTTAGCCATATGAGAGCTGCTTTGTCAAGAGTTACGTGGAGAGGCAATGGGAAATTTGCTTTTCCCAGAGTCTGAATTTGATGGCGAGATCTGCACAAAGTTAAATTTCACGCCATTGACATATGTTGGCATGGAATGAGGATTGGCTGATGTAACAAAACACTGCGTAGGACTGTGTAAAACTAAGAACTGTAGGTGCTGGAAATCTGTAACAAAAACAAAAGATGCTGGACAAACTCAGCATATTGGGCAACATTGTATAGAGAAAAGGGGTTAATCTTTTATGTCCAATGACCCTTAATCCTTTGTTCTGAGGAAGGCTTACTGGACTGAACATTAACTCTTCTTCTCTTTGTACATGCAGGCAGGGCTGAGTTATTTTTTGGTTTGATACATGAAGTAAAGTCCCCATGTGATTCAGTGCTCGGGTCTTCCCTAATTACAAACGGTATCCATGATTCGGATTAGAGGTCTGAAAGTAATAACCTAAATTTGATGACTTACCAAACTATGTAGGAACATAATCTGTAAGAAGGGTGCAAAGGTTATGAAACTGTTTACTTAGGGAGAATAGAAAGAATATCTTTTAGAAAGGAACACAAGTGAACTTTGCTGAGATCAAACCTGGAGTAATTAGTGCAGCTTTGGTCTGTTTACTTGGGGAAGGAAATACTTGTATTAGAGAGAGACCAGATTGTTTTTGGGATGTGAGAGTTGTTCTGTGAGGAGTGTCTGCATAAATAGGCCTGTACCTTCAAGCCTTTGGGTGATGAGGGATGATCTTATTGGGGAAAAAGGTAGTGTTCTTAGTACACTTAACTAGACAGAAATTGTTACCGTTTGCTATCGTTTCAGAGTAAGGGGCAGGTCATTTTGGACTGAGATGAGAATTGCTTCACTTAGGGTTGTGAAGCTTTGGAATTCTTTGTCAGAGGATCATCAGGCATTGATTACATTCAAGAGTGCAATTTTTTCTGGGCACTAACATATTAAAGGATTATGAGGATAGAGTTGAGGTTGAGAGTCAGCAATAATCTAATTCAGTGGGGCAGAAGGCTAAAAGAATGTAATGGCCTTTTGCTTTATTTTCTTACCTTAACTGGTGTTCAAAATGATTGGTTTAGGTAGAGAACTAAGATTTGTTTCCAGTACTCCAGATGTTGGCGACCAGTTGAAACCACTTTAAGATAATTGACATGCCCAGCAAGGGAAGACATGTCACTGCTGTAAAATTCTATCTTTGACTTGAGCAGAAGGAAGTGGATCATAGAGTTATGGAACATTGCTATCACTCTTGACCATTGTGCTAGCTGACTTGCATTTGTCCCAGGCAAGTAATGCCTTGACTTGGAAATTCTCATCCTTGTTTCCAAAACCTTAATCCTCCTCCTGTAATCTCCTGCAGCTCCACAAACCTCTGAAATCTGAATTCCTCGAATTTTGTTGTGTTGTGTACTCCAAGTTATAGTTGCTTCACTGTTGTTTGATGTACATTCAGTTACCTAGGTCCCAGGTCTTGGTTTGCCTGCCTTAAGGCAGTTGTAATAAAATCTAACTCCTCTGCATTCCTATCTATGTATAGAAGTAAGGAACTGTGGATAGGAAATTAGCCAGAGAATTGTAGCATTCATGGAACATAGTGTTCCAACAGTTGCTACGTCCAATTCTGCTACGAAACAAGGGTGGGGGGTGTTGCAGGCTTTTGAACAGGTCAGTTGTAACACTTCAAGACACACTTAACAGGCCATTTCAGTAAGTCACTTGCAGTGAACAATGAAGATTGCTCTCTTCAGGCTGGTCAGCCAACTACTTGGCAGTGGGGGAAGGGCTTCATGTTGGAAAGGTGTTGCTGTAGCATGCACTCGGCAGTTAGGACTCACAAAAGCTCCCAAAGCCAGTATGTACTGCTAAAATTTTGTTTTAAAGGCACTGAGCGCCAGCCAAAATGTTTTAAGTTCAGAAGAATCTCTGGGAACCATTAATAGTTGAGCACTGGTTGAACTTCACAGTATGATTTACTTGGCGCAGTTGAGAAATTGTTGAGCTTGTAGAAACGTGTGGAGGCAATGGAGGGAATGAAGTGTCAGGACAGAAAAATCAGCTGTCTGTGGAAGAGCTAGAATTATACTGTAATTAGATGCTAGTGTGCACCGGGTATCCAGTGGTGTGGAGTCACTTGGAAAGAAATTGAATTACTAGGATGTGAGCAGTTATTGACGCAGCAATGTTTGGAGTTCTGAACTGAAGTCCCAGTGTAGAATTGGAATCCCTTGTAAAAGAAACAGGGTTTAATATTTGGTGACCCAGGTGTCATTCATGTCTGGAAGATTACTGAGAAATTCGTGGGATCTGACTCGTGTGCATGTGGTATTTGATATGTTCTGTAAAGTGTTCCCTCCAATTTGTCTACTAACACACATTTACTTCATGTTAATTTTGGCTATTAAAGTATAATATATATGCAGTACAGTTTTTTTAATTCTAACTTCTTTGTTCTAAAGTTTGGTTTTTGGGGAAAAAAAGTGTCTTTTGGCTTTATTTACAGCAACTTCATTGAGTTTTTTGAGAAAGTGACCAAGCATGTGGATGAGGGTCGGGCAGTTGGCGTGGTGTACGTGGACTTCAGTAAAGCCTTTGATAAGTTTCCCCATGGTAGGCTATTGGAGAAAATACAGAGGCACGGGTTTGAGGGAGATTTAGCCATTTGGATTAGAAACTGGCTTTTGGTAAGAAGGCAACGAGTGGTGGTTGATGGAAAATATTCAGCCTGGAGTCCGGTTACTAGTGGTGTGCCTCAAGGATCTGTTGTGAGACCACTGCTGTTTGTCATTTGTATAAATGACTTGGACGCAGGCATTGGTGGATGGGTTAGTAAGCTTGCAGATGACACTAAAGTCAGTGGAGTGGTGGACAGTGTGGAAGAATGTTGCAGGTTGCAGGGAGACTTGGATAAACTGCAGAATTGGCCCGAAAGTTGGCAAATGGAGATTAATACGGATAAATGTGAGGTGATTCACTTTGGGAGGAATAATAGGAAGGCAGAACACCGGGTCAACAGAAAGATTCTTGGTAGTGTAGGTGAGCAGAGGGATCTTGGTGTCCATGTACATAGATTCCTGAAAATTGCCACCCAGGTTGATGGTGCTGTTCAGAAGTCTGATGGTGTGTTAGGTTGCATTGGTAGAAGGATTGAGTTGCGGAGATGTGATGTCATGCTGCAACTCTACAAAACGCTAGTGCAGCCTCACTTTGAATATTGCGTGGTCGCTCCATTACAGGAAGGATGTGGAATCGTTGGAACAGGTGCAGAGGAGATTTACCAGGATGTTGCCTGGTCTGGAGCGAAGGTCTTACGAAGAAAGGTTGAGGGATTTGGGTCTGTTTTCATTGGAGAGAAGGAGGCTAAGAGCGGATTTAATAGAGGCATACAAGATGATCAGTAGATTAGATAGGGTGGACAGTGAGAGTCTTTTTCCGAGGATGATGACTTTAGCTTGTACAAGGGGGCACAGCTACACATTGAGGGGTGATGGATTTAAGACAGATGTCAGAGGCAGGTTCTTTACTTGGAGAGTGGTAAGGGCGTGGAATGCCCTGCCTCCCAATGTAGTTAACTCAGCCACATGAGGGGCATTTAAGCAACCCTTGGATAAGCATATGGTTGATGATGGGATAGTGTAGGGGAATGGGCTTAGATTAGTTCACAGGTCAGCGCAACATTGAGGGCCGAAGGGCCTGTTCTGCACTGTGTTGTTCTATGTTCTAAAATCAGTCAGATCTTACTGAATGGCAGAGCAGTCTTGAGGGGCTGCATGACCTATTGCAATTCCTTTTTACTATTTAATTTAACCTATTTTTATAATCAACCTGTTCAGCACTGTCATCACACACCTCTGGAGCAGGTGGTACTTGAGCCTGGACAATGGGAGCAGACACTTCAGTCCCACCAGTCCATGCCGACCAGATATCCTAAGTCAATCTAATCCTATTTGGCCCATATCCCTCTTAAAAGGCATCTGGGTGGAGGGTTTAAATATTGTAATTGAACAGCCTCCACCACTTCCTTTGGCACCTAATTATACAGACACACACACAGTAAAAAAAGTTGTCCCTTTAGTCCCTTTTTAAGTCTTTAGCCCCTCACCTTAAATCATGTCCTCTAGTTGTGGGCTCCCCTACCCTGGGGAAAAAGATCTTGACTTTCCATCCTACCTATCCCCCCCGTGATTTTATAAACTTTTCTGATTATCCCAGTCCACGAATAGGGACACTACCTCTGTGCCTGGGGAGGGCCCCAGAACTACTAATCAGTATGTTTGTAAGTAACTGGAATATCAAATATTGTCTACTTCAAACAATAACTTACTGGTCACTACCTAGAATGGAATACACAATTATCAGTCCCTTGGGGATAAAGCTTTGACCAAACTTTCGATCATTTGACCGAATATGTTCTTGTGTGCCTCTGCGGGTTGTTTTTTAATGTTCCTTTGCAGATTCTTGGGATGTTTAGCTATGCCAAAGTCACTTTAAAAGTGTAAACTATTCTTATGATACAGAAAGAGGCCACATAGCCCACTGATGTACTGACTATATGCACAAGTTATCCACCTGTTTCTACACACCTTCCTGCAAGTAGCCCTTCAATTTTATTTCTTCTTTAAAGGGCTGTACGTACTTACTTCCCCTTCACTGGTTGCCATTGAATCGGGATCCACCACATTCAGTGAGTGCATCATAGACCTCACTGTAAAAACAAACTCTCAAATCTATTATAATAAGCTTTCTGTTAAAACTGCCCTAAGGAAAACTACACATCATGCTAAGCATGTTTAGGGTTGTGCTTAGTCACAGAACAATATACAGTACCAGTTACTTGATAGAGAAACAGAAATTGCTGGAAAAGCTCAGGTCTGGAAGCATATGTGAAGAGAAATCAGTTGCCTCAGAACAGAACCTGTGCACTTGACTTCCCAAACCACTTATCGTTTAATACTTGAGTGAAGAAGTAAGCAGGGAAGTGGAGCAGGTTAATAGAAAGCACTGAAGATACTCTGAGCAGGCAGCATCTATAGACTGAGAAACAGTCGACCCTTTGGAGTTTAATGTCATTGACCTGAAACATCATTGAACCAGAAATTGAGCAATTCCATCTTCTTTCTTGGCTATTTAGGGATGGACTTGCCAATATTGCTCAAATCCCATGAAAGAATAAAAACACAAATGGGCTGTAAAATAGCTCAGTACCTTGCAATCCACCTCTCATTTGCCACCGTTATAATTGTAATCATCAGTTCGTCATGATATAGTACTTGTGCTGTGAGTGATGCAAAACAAAGGCTGTTCAGTCATTGTGCTGGCTCTTGGTTAGAGCTGTATGGTTAGCTCAACTTATCTGCTTTACCCCTTGCCTTGAAGTTTTGTTCTTTTCACTGATTTAAGTGATTCTCTTTTGAACATTACTACCCCTTGACTGTAACATAACTTTGAGTCTTGTTGCTCGAACCCAGTACATGATTGTTTCTTTTCTAATGCAGAATCTGAGCCTGTGAAAATTATTGCAAAGTCATGTATGATGACTGCAAAGTTTTGAAGCTTGTACTACTTATGTAGCAGTCATGCAAAAGTAAATTCATATTATTCTTTCACCACCATCTTAGGTATGTAGTGCATCCAGATGTGTGCCCCTCGCCAGGGGAAGACTCCTCATTTCCTCTGGCTTCCCAATTTTCCTTCATGTTTGTTTGCCCTGGTATTATTGCCCAAGAGACTTTAACTTTAACTTGATCTTTGAGTGATCTCTTTAAAATTTAAGTGGTGAGTTGACCTACGCCTCTGGAATGCTCTGAATCTACCCCCACCCCACCCTCTCTTTTTTTCCTCTCTCTCATAAGACAGGCCTTAAAACCTCGCTGTTTTCCCAAGCCTTTGGTCACTTGTAGTAGTATCCCACGTTCACCTTAGATTGGCAGAAACCCAGTTTAAACAGAAAAGTTGTTTTCTACTTCCAAACATTGTTAAAGCTCAGCTTTATTCTGGTATTGCGCCTGGTATATGTGACCTGTGAAGCACTCTGGGGATCTGAAAGTACCAGGTCTAATAGGTGCACTTCACCCAGGAGTGATTACATTTGTGTAACCTGTTTATTAAGCAAATCAAGGTAACAACAAATGTTTGTCCCATCCATTTTAGCATGAACCAGATGACTTGAAAAATGTAAAGTGATAACCTCATGACTGCTTTGTATAAATGATATCATGGCTTGACTCTGTTTAAGCAGCTTTGACTCCACCTCTATACCTCCCAATGCTTGTAGATTGGGTACGAGTAATAGTGAGGGATCTCTTGTATTTATACCATGCTTACATGTGTGTGATTTAGCGGGGGGAAGAAAACCTGATGCTCTCAACTTCTACCCTGTAGTTCGTGAACAGGCAATTCTCAGACTGCCTTCACAATGTGAGTGCTTGATGAATTTGAACTGGCATTCCCTTGATATTTATTTCAATTAGATCTTAAGATTGCAAACTAAATTACACAGCTGTTGTATTCAAAGTTGGTGATATCTTAAAGAAGTGAAATGAGGAACGATGACTGGACCAGCAATGTTCCTTCTAAACTAAGCAACTCAACAGTTCCTGTGTGGGCATCCCTTTTTAAATTACTCATGTTCTGCAACTCAAGAATAAGGCAAGGTTCCTTGCACTTGCTTGCATCAGCCAAATACTGTAAAAATAAATTGGAGGGTGCCAAGGCAGTCAGGCATGGTGACTCGTAGATGTTTAGTTTATTAACTTGCCTTTCTACAGCACTCAAGTATTTGTGCAAGTGCAGAGTGTATTTCACTTCTGTGAAAGTATACTCATGTAGCACAGGTGAATTCTGTTTGAGATCCTGTTTACTGGAAAGTTTTCTGTGCCAGGCCTTGTTCCACAGGATGTAGAGACTTCATTTAAATGTGATTTAGAGTTACTGTGATTATTGCTGGATTTGAGTTGACTGCTGGCCCATTTCCTCCTTGATTGTCATTGATAGAAGTGGTCTGTAATTGTGAGGGCAATGTAGTTTTGAAACCAGCAGAAATATTAGGAACTTAGGAACAAAAGTAGGCTGTTCATTCCCTTGAGGGTATTTCAACACTTGGATCAATTTCAGATGATCTGTATCCTGATCCTATTCACCTACCTCAGCTCTTAAATCATTGATGCTCTTGCTGAATTAAAATTGCTCCTCTGCCTCAGTGAGCTTTTTTTAGGGGGCGTAGAGGTCCAAATTGTTTGAACTGTGCGAAGAAATGTGTTGTCGGTTTGCCCCTGTATGATGTACTCTCATTCTAGTGCCTTGCACAAGAGAAGATAAATTCTTGCAACGCTCCAGACCTGACTTCATTTCAGACGCCTCAGTTTGTGATTCCTTCAATCGTCAGCTATGCTCAAGAGAATACAAGCCTGTTTGAGCCTGATTAACATTGAGAAGTGTATAGTCCTTTTGAAAGCCTATCATTTTATTTTTGGCACTAAAAGTGGCAGAAGTACTTGATAGAGAAATGCTGTGTTTATGTAGGTGCTTGCTGATCTTTTTTGAGATCTGCAACCTCTGTTCCAGAAATTAGTGTATGTTGCACAGAGCATGACATTAAGCTGTGACCCAACTTTCTCACTTGGTGGCACCTTGAAGGTAGAATATAATATGTGAAGTAAATTAGACTCTGTAAACCCAGGTTTTTGTTGAATTCAAATTCCACCATCTTCCATGGTGGGATTTGAACCCACGCCTCCAGAATGTCACATGGGTTTCTTAATTTGTGAATTAACAGTCCAGTGATAATATCTTTGGGCGATCATTTCAGATCATTTCTTAGCCAAAAGATTAATTGTAATGAATTATTAGCCAACAACAGGAAAGTGAATAGTCACAACCATTATTTTGTAAATATCTCTTCCAAAGATACTTGTGTACATGGAGTAGAAAACGGTTCAAAAATATTGTGTTCTTCTGCACTTTTGTGTAAAAGCACTTTAAAACCTGTTGCTCAGTTTTTATTGATTCTCAATCTACTGTTCTATTACAATTCACTAACAATGTTTTCACAATAAATGTTACTCATTTTTATTCATTTTCAGGCGCTGTTATATCAGCATTTATCACCTTTCCCTAGTTGCTGTTGCAGTCAATGTAGTTTAGGTACACCAACAGTTTTGGTAGAGATGGTGTTCCAAAATTTTGACCAGTGACGATGGAGGAAAATTGATGTTGTTGCACGTTGTTTTCACATATAACATTGCAAATGCAGTGGGGTCAGACAGCATCCTTGGAGAGAGAGCAAGCCAACCTTAAGTCTAAATGACTCCTCACCAGACCTAAAGTGAAATGTGGAGGGGAATGGCAGAACAATGGTGTCGCTAACTGTCAGACTTGAAAGGACAGACAGCCCCCATTGCGTTGGGGGGCAGGGAGGAGGGGAGAAAGGACATGATAACATGCTGGAAGAAATAGGAGTTGGTTCGCAATTTGAGGGTGTTAAAATATTAAGTCCAGAAGGCTGTAAAGTGCCTAGTATGTTGTTCTTCCCGTTTGCACTGTAATTCACTGGAGCACTGCAGATGCTGAGAATAGACAAATAGGCATATGAGCAGGCCGCTGTGTTTAAACAATTGACTGGGAAGGTTGAGGTCCTACTTGAGGACAGATTGGAGGTGTTCCGCAAAGTGGTCACCCAATCTGTGTTTGGTTTCTTCAATGTAGAATAGGCTACATTGGGCAATTAATGCCATATGTGTCCACATGACTCCACTCTACACCCTCTCTCAAAGCTGCTCCAGTCCTCCGTATCGCTTCATCTTTTGCGCCATCCACAAACACTTGCTCCTTTCATACATTTCGCTCCTGCCAAGTCAAAGGAGTAGCTATGGGTGCCTGCATAGGTGTCAGTTATGTCTGCCTCTTAATGGGGTATGTGCAATGACCCTTGTTCCAGTCTGACACCAGCCCCACCCCACAACTCAATCTTCAGTACATCAACGACAGCTTCAATGCCGCAACCTAATCCCGCCAGGATATTGAAATTGTCAATCATTTTGCATCCAGTTTCCCCTCCTCTCTAACTTTCACATTGTCCATTTCCGACAATTCCCTTCTATTCCTTTATATCTCTGTTTCCATTTTGGGGAATAAACTATCCACTACAAAACCACTGACTCCCATAACTACCTTCATTGCAGCTTGTCACACCCCACGCTCTGCCAGGACTCCATCCCATTGTCCCACTTCCTTCACCTATGCTGCATCTGTTCGAATGATGCCACCTCTCAAAATGGCGGTGCTAACTGGCTTGCTTCTCCATAACCATCGTTTCCCACCCACTGTGGCTGCATTCCCCTGCTTTCACCCTATCACCTGTGCTTCCACCCTTGCCCCCTTCCCATCAATCACCAAGAGTGTGATTGGTTCCCCTTGTCCTCACATTCCATCCCACCAGCCTCTGGATTCAAAGGTTCATTCCATGCCATTTCAGACAACTCCAACAGGACACCACCACCAAGCACATCGTCCCCACAATCCCCTGTCTGCATTTCGCAGCGATCGTTCCCTCAACGACACCTTAGTCCGTTCCATGATCAACAGCACCATCCCCCTTCCGATGGCACCTTCCCATGTAACCACAAGGTGCAATACCTTCCCTTTCACCACCTCCCTGCTTACAATCCAAGGGCAGTATTTCACCTGTTTACTGTATTTGCTGCAGCCAATGTGGCATTTTCTTCTACATTGAAGAAACCAAACACAGACTGGGTGACAGCTTTGTGCAACACCTCTGACCTGTGCGCAAGTAGGAACACTACCTTCCAGTAGCTGGTCATTTTAACACTGCATCCTGCTCGCACGCCCACTTGTTTGTCCTCGGCATGCTGTTGCGCTCCCGTGAATCACAGCGCAAACTGGAGGAGCAAAATATCCTCTTCAGACTTGGCACTTTAAGCCTTCTTTACTTAATATTGAGTTCAACACCTTTGAACTGCGAACCAGCTAATATTTCTTTCCTTTCTTTTTAGCTTGTCACCATGCCCTCTCCCTGCTTTTCCACCTCTCCCTGTGGGCGCTGTCTGTTATTTCAAGTCTGGCATAAATGCTGTCCCCTCCACAGTTCACTTCAGCTCTGACGTTGAGTCATCTAGACTCAATGTCAGCTTGCTCTCTCTCCATGGATGCTGTCTGACCCACTGTGATCTCCAGCATTTGCTGTTTATAGTACAGATTCCAGCATCTGCAGTAATTGTTGCTACATAATCGTATGCGTGTGACTTGAACCCTCCTGGAATGGAAGAGGTTGGTGCTGTAGTCACACCACCCTTCCTACTTTTTGCACAAGCCATCCAGTCATGCACCGAATTCTTAGCTGTCAGTTGTGCCTCTATTGTAGAAGAAGACTCATCACCTTTTCCTAATTACCCCAATAAGTCATTTTCTTTGTCCCCTTATCTTTGACACAGTCCTGTGATTGTCCATGCTTCCTCTGAGAGGAATTGCAGCAGGCCACTTATGACCTTCAAAGTGCTCCTAGAAAGTTCTACTTTCTTTTTCTCCTGTTTAGCTATCTCCACCTTAAACACCACTACTGCACACAAAAGGTGGTAAGTGTATGAGATAACAGTGTGGAGGTGGAAAAACACAGCAGGCCAGGCAGCACTAGAGGAGCAGGAAAGCTGACGTTTTGGGTCCCGAAGAATGGTCCCAACCTGAAACGTCAGCTTTCCTGTTCCTCTGATGCTGCCTGGCCTGCTATGTTCCTTCAGCTCCACACTGTTATCTCTGACTCCAGCATCGGCAGTTCTTCCTATCTCCTGGTAGGAGGAAGGATTTTTTTTTCCCCACAAATAGCAACTGTTAATTTGAAAGCTGTGATTTGTCAGGTTTTTTGAGCCAAGTGTATTAAGGGATACAGGGCAAGGGTGATAAATGGATTTAGGTCACAGGTCAACCGTGATCTCATTGAATAAAGGACCGGCTTGAGGGGCTGAATGGCTTCCTTCTGTTCCTGTTCATACAGGTAGGGAATAATTAAGCTGGATCAAACATCAGAAAACCAGAATTTATCCATTGGAGGAGTCAAAACTTGTATGTTTGGTTGTTCTCGGAGTTACCTAGCTCACTACTGCCCCTTACTGGCTAGAATAAGGTACCATAATCGTTATCTTAGGATGGAGCATGTGCACTGTGGTCCACCTGGGCCAGCTCCATCTGCAACAATTGTTAAATGACCCTGTGGCTGTGTGGTGAAGTCTCATCAGGGATTGGTTGAATGTGACTTCTGAAGACCATCAACTTGGATAACCTGTCGTAGCCTTATCGTATGCTTTGTGACTGGATTGAGAATGGACTAATGTTGGTTTTGAACACAGTCTGGCTGGTAAATTGATGACAGATTTTTCTTGCACACTGCTCAGTATTTGGCAGAACCTCAAGCTCTCCACTTCTGTTTGTGACTGTGTGGTTGGATAGATGTCAGCTTGTGCAAACTGGATTGGCATGCTAACTTAGTTACTGTGTGCAGCTTGTAAGCGTAGATCCATTTCAGTTCCTCGTGTCTTGCGCACTTTGAATTCTGGAAGGTGAAAAATGTAACACTCATTCTGTCATTTCTATTGCATTCTTTATCTTACAGAATGTAAAAATGGTTTGCCTTGAAGGATGAGGAAGTTGGCAGTTGAGTTGGAAGATGATCTGGAGAAGTGTTTGTAAAGATGGAAATTTCCACCATGGGCTACCTGAAAGCTTTTATCAATTGATTAATATTGATGCAACTAAATAAGGAGAAACTGTTTCCAGTGGCAGGGGGGGTCATCAGGAAATGATCCAGAGAGAGAGCTAAGTGCAAACTAAGTTGTGATCTGCAATGCATTGTCTGAATACTCTGATATTCAATAACAAATTTCATTGTATCAGTTCTTTTTTTGAGCAAAACCAGCGGGGTGCTACTGATTGGATTGATTTCTCATGCCATGTGTACTGGAGTACAGTGAAAAGCTTTGTTTACGAGCTGCACAGGCAGGTCATAGTAAACAAAGGATGTACAGATCAAAAAAGATGCAGACAGAGGCATAAAGGTTACATCGTGCTAGGAATGATCAACATTAGCAGGATCAGCATTACTTGAGGCTAGAGTCCATTGATTAGTCTGATAATGGCTGGGAAGAAGCTGTTCCTGAACCTGTGTGTGTGTGTGTGTGTGTGTGTGTGTTCAGGCTTCTATATTTTCTGCCTGAGGAAAATGGTTGTAGGAGGTTGTTACTGAGGTGTGATGGGTCTTTGTTGGCAGCCTTTAAATAGCTGGTAAAAGTTGAATGGGCTGAATAAGGTATTTTTCTGATTCTTAGTACAGTGTAAGGAATAGCTAGGGTGAAAAAAATTAAGTTGGAGCCTAAGGTTGGAGAAGGATTTCAAGGAGAAGATGGTGAGGCTATAAGGGCCTGTGTGTGTGTGGGATGAAGATTAACTTGAGGAATGAAAATGTAAATAATCAGTCATTTTCTTTCAGATGCCTGCCTGTATGACTGTGAAACAATGGAGGAGCTGGATGATTCTACTGATCTCTTTCACTGCTTTGACAATGTCACTGAGGTAACAGTACTTAAGTTCAAGAATACTTTGTCTTTTCTGCTTGAGTGTCATTGGGCTGCATCAGAAGTGCAGGAAATGTCAACTGACATGCTTTCCATCTTAAAAGAGCTGCACACACAAACTTGTGAACCAATTGGAGACCTATCCGTGGGCAATATATAAACTTGGTGTGCAGGCATGTCAGTTGACATTTCCTGCACTTCTGATGCAGCCCAATGACACTCCAGCACCTTTTGCCAAGTCTGGAAGACCTGAGATAGTATATAAACAAATCATCTTTAATAGAACCCGGTTCATGAATTGTTGAGATGTTGACCACTCTATATTTACATTTACTTTTCAGTTCAACACAAGTTTGGATTTGGATTTGAATTTGAATATGGACATTGATACATCAGACTTACCTTGGAGTCAGATCAATGGAGACATTTATTCAGGTAATCACTTGTAGTTAAACTTGTGAACCAAGGAATTGGAGCAGTCACCTTCCTGTACAAACAGTGAGTCATTGGATTATATACTTGAGGCAAGATTTTACTTGGATAGTGAGAATAATTGGCATGACGTCCTCAACTCTGTCGGGAGGATAGGGGTTCAAGATCCGCTCCCAGCCTCCAGCTAGACTGTCGTTCCTGGTCTCTGCTGGAGTGTAATGGTGTTTGGCATGCCAACATGTTTGAGAGAAGAGCAAATTAATACAGCTTTCAGTATCTAGGACGTCATTATTCCTGCCATCTGATCATCCAGAGTGGGTTACCTGCTTGACTGTTGCTATGATACCCGGCTGCATGTAAATAGATGTTGACCGAACAGCTTGCAGCGCACTGTACTTATTGCCCTGACCTCTGAAGTGTTGCAAGAAGCTGTGAATGGGGAGTATTCTTAGGTGAGATGTTCAAGACTAAGTTAGTCAGGTTTTATATCTACAAATAAGAAAAGAGTGCATTTAGGTTGCACCCTTTGCTGCTGCCAGACATGTCAAATGTCTTTAGAGGCGCTAAAGTCATTTTGAAGTGCAGTGTTGGAACTATGGCAGCTATGTCTGACAAAAACAGTCTGTTCTGGGGTTTTTTTGGTGATTTTTGTTTAAGCGAGAAATATTTACTGGGTCATCAGGGCAAAACTCCAGTTCTTCAAAATAGTACCGTGGGATCACTTGCAGTCACTTGACCAAGTGAAACATCAGTTTAATGTTTAAAGGAGGTCACTCCTGACTGTGCAATACGACATTGGAATATTGGTCTTGACTTTTATGCTCAAACTCTGGAGTTAGAGTTGAACTTGAACCAAGAGCATTTTGTTTCAGTGACAAGTGAGATAGCAGCTGACATAGAATAGAGTTGAGGGTTATTCAGGAGGTGGGGTGGTGACATGCAGCTAAGGCCACCAGTTGCCATAACATTACTGACTGGCAGACCTGGCTTGAGGGGCTGAATGGCCTATGCCTGCACAAATTCTGATGTTTCTATCTAAGTCTCTATGCTTTCCTTTTGTTAGAAACGTTCATAAAACTGCATATCATAGAATTGATGCCTAAAACTGGTAGGTATTTTGAACGTTTATGCGTGGCTACTTCCTCCAGTCTGTGTGCTGGTTCTTCTGTCATTTAAAAAAAACTCAATGATCACTGTGACAGTTGGAACTGCCGTTGCTGGAGAATCTGAGATAACAAGGTGTAGAGCTGGATGAACACAGCAGGCACTATCTTCTTCTTTATCCATCTTCTATCCGCTTACCCCTCTCTCCCTATTAGTTTGAGTCCCCTCCCTCTCCCCAATTTCTGAAGGGGCTAGACTGAAACGTCAACTTTCCTGCACCTCTGCTGCTTGGCCTGCTGTGTTCATCCAGCTCTACACCTTGCTATCTCAAGATGACCACTTTCTGGATGTGCTGCTCTTATGCGTCTTGTAACTTCAATTGGCCTTTGATTTAACAGTGCTACCTCCCAAAGCTTAACTTTTCTGGCAAATGTAATTGCCACTTCATTACCAAATTTTCAAAATATTGCTTGTACTTAGGTGTAGCCAGTTTCCATAAAACACATGGTGCTTTCTTAATTCCAATTAATCATTCACGCCCGTGTAATGACCTCTGATGTAATGCAGAGCATGCAGTCAGTGTGCAAAGGCCTACAGCTGTTAGTGAAAAGACCACCTAGAAAGCAGCAGCTTGCATTCATATAGTGCTCTCAACAGATTGGGAGGTTAGGAGACAGCTTTAAGTGCTGTGGGTGTTTTAGAATCTGTTTGTGAGGCCATGTGAAGTTGTATGTTTGCAGAGACTGGAGTAGATAACTTAACCGCAGCTGCCTGTCCATACCTCTCAGGAATGCTGCTGACCCTGTGCCTCTTCCGACATCATCTGAGCTAACACTTGCGATGTGGGCTTTGTCAGTAGGAATTGCACGCGTACATTTTGCTGTAACCAAATATTTGCATAAATGACTCAAGTCCATATTAGTATTAATTAAAGCTAGAACAAAAACAAAATGGAAAAGCTCAGCAGGTCTGGCGGCATCTGTGAAGGAAAAATCTGAGTTAACGTTTTGTGTCCGGTGATCCTTCCTCATTAAAGCTAAACTGTGCTTTCTTCCACAGACCTCCGAGTGAAGTTGGAACCACTTTCGCCGGGATCCTCACGCTGCTCAGATTCTTCACTTGCTTCCTCATGTGACATTCCCCTTTTTCCTCAGGTGAGCAGATAGGTTTGTACTCTACCTAGTTGATGCCATCTTGAATCAATTGTCACATTTAATGTGCATTTGAGGTAATGGAAAGGAAATTTGCTGAGATTACTTTCCAGCCATCCTCCTTTGTTTGAAACCTCTGTATACACATTATCCTTCAAATGCTCAGCTTGAGCTTCTCTGAAGATGAATAATTGCTCCTCTTTCACTTCAGAAAGTCCTCCAGACATGCATCCTAATGGAGAACGTGGCTGAAACTTCCTTTTCTCCCAAAGGGGATTAGATGTAGACATGGAGGGAAAAAAAATTGCAGGCTATTGGAAAAAGGCAAGAGGAGAAGGATGAATTAGCGACCTCTACCAAAAATCTACTGCAGACCTTATGGGCCAAAGTGCCTCGTCCTGTGGTCTATAATTCCAGAATTTCACTGACCAGTAGAAGGATCACTTGAAATCACCTTCCCCCTTGATAGTCTTCCACAGACTGCTGGTAATTGCAGGTCTCTTTGTCTAAAATGGAACATGAAGGGCAGCTTTTTCAAGCGTTCATCACTGGAGCAAATCTTTCCTGTTAACCACTCCTGCCTCTGGACAGCTGTTGACACGGTTACTATGATAACACTACCTTTGAGCCCTTTCTCGCTTTTTTTTTGCATTCACCTCATCCAGAAGGAGCAAAAATTAATTCAACATTTCCCCCCTCACCGCCATCAAACATTTGGGCTGAGGTGAAAGAGAGATCAATACCTTACAATGTTGCTTAGCGGTCCTCTGGCCTATGTGATAAGTGCAAACAGCATAGGCACAAAATACATATCTGGATCAGAAGTGAAAATCCAAAGAGGCTATTAACACCATAGAACATAGAACAGTACAGCACAGAACAGGCCCTTCAGCCCACAATGTTGTGCCGACCATTGATCCTCATGTATGCACCCTCTCATTTCTGTGACCGTATGCATATCCAGTAGTCTCTTAAATGACCCCAATGACCTTGCTTCCACAACTGCTGCTGGCAACGCATTCCATGCTCTCACAACTCTGTGTAAAGAACCCGCCTCTGACATCCCCTCTATACTTTCCACCAACCAGCTTAAAACTATGACCCCTCGTGCTAGCCATTTCTGCCCTGGGAAATAGTCGCTGGCTATCAACTCTATCTATGCCTCTCATTATCTTGTATACCTCAATTAGGTCCCCTCTCCTCCTCCTTTTCTCCAATGAAAAGAGACCGAGCTCAGTCAACCTCTCTTCATAAGATAAGCCCTCCAGTCCAGGCAGCATCCTGGTAAACCTCCTCTGAACCCTCTCCAAAGCATCCACATCTTTCCTATAATAGGGCGACCAGAACTGGACGCAGTATTCCAAGTGCGGTCTAACCAAAGTTTTATAGAGCTGCAACAAGATCTCACGACTCTTAAACTCAATCCCCCTGTTAATGAAAGCCAAAACACCATATGCTTTCTTAACAACCCTGTCCATTTGGGTGGCCATTTTAAGGGATCTATTTATCTGCACACCAAGATCCCTCTGTTCCTCCACACTGCCGCCACTCGCTATTAATGACAGAGCTAGAGACAGAATTTACAGCAGACTTCACAGGTCAATTCAAACAGTGTGCAACAGCAGTTAGTCTGCAGAGTCTTATTTTATCTTTGAACTGCAGCTCATCAGATCTGTGACTAAAAGTACAGTGTGGTAGAAAGTGTACGGTAAAAGTGATTGAAGAGCAGTCTAGAATGTAAATGTGGGGAAGGAGTGATGGATACAAATTGAGTAATATAATTCCCAGTCACTTCTAGTGTGGTCTTAACTAGGGAATTACCCAAACACCTACGTCTCTCTATACACTAGCCTGAAAATCGCTCACTTTCGGAGTGGCCAGGGTCCGAGATGCTTAACCCCTCATCATCCAGGAAAAGCTAATGTAAGGGCATGGAGTGGGGGCTTTGAGAAGAATGAGAAACAAGCCATTTGTGTCAAATTGTACCAGTCGTGTCAAGACACTGTTTCCTTTTCTTTTCCAATGCAAAACTTCAGACAGTAAACACGGAACCAACTCTTCCAGTTGTGAAAACTGAGGATCCTCCTACACCACCCTGTGTATTTGGGGATGTTCTCAACCCACCGCCGAACACTGTCCAGCTCGGTGTGGTGAAAAAGGAAAATGGGACCTCGCCAGTGAAACAAGGACCAGCAAGTAAATGGCATTCTTTAATTGATAAAATGTAACCTTTCCAAAAATAGTGATGTTTTGAGAGTGAGGCTTGGTCTAATCCTCCGAAAGAGAACATTTTGAGTCAAAGTCCTGACAATTGCAGTTTCCAGGTTGGCAAATGGAACCAGTTATGTCTCATGCTTAACCTACATGCTACACAGAATAGGCAATAGCAAGGTCTGCATTTGCTAGAGTTAGAGTCAATACAGTGTAGAGCTGGAGGAACACAGCAGGTCAGGCTTCATCAGAGGAGGAAGCAAGTTGATGTTTCTGGTTTACACACTTCTTCAGGACTCGGTGACTTTCCTGCTCCTCTGCAGCCTGAACTGCTGTGTTCCTCCAGTTCCACACTATATTAATGCTACACGGAGAATTTTATTACACGTCCACTGGGGTTTGCCTGCCAAGTGAAAAATGGTCACTTCTTCAGGGAAACAAAAAGGGCTGAACCACTTCAGTTCATATTGGAGAAGTCCTTGGAGTTGTTAAGGAATAGAATTTGTTATCATGTATCCAGGACCCATAGTGAGATTACACTGCAGGCCTGTGAACTGTTTGCTCTCCATTTTATTGAAAAGTGTGCCGAGTCACTAAGAGTACAAAAGTGAGTACAAAAATGGTCTACCAGAACGAGGTTAGAACTGAGGTTATAATTATTAGGAAAGTGATCTTGTTCAGAACAAGAAGGATGGGGATGCAGTGTGGGTAGATATTATTGGCGACCTGAAACCTTCAAAATTACCAAGGGATTCAAGAGAATAGACAAGGGACCTTCCAACTTGCTGGAAGCAAAATGAGCATGACTTCAGAATCTGATTCTCAATCTCTAACCACAAAAATCTGTTTTGATCATTCAGAAGAAACATGTTTGCAACCAGTGTGGTTGAAACCCAGGAGTTTTTGAGGACAAAAACATGGATATGTTTCAGAAGAAGCTCTAAGTAGATGAGGGAGAAAGAAGCAGAAGGGATTGTTGGACAGAGGAAAGTGGGAAGAGGTTCCTGTGGAACCTAAAACACTAAGATACACAGTCGAACTAAATGAATTGTAGCTAATGTCTGATTAATCAAGCAGACAAAACATTGGTCTGAAGTAGTGTTAGGTTCCTTCTTTTGGTCCTCAAGAACGTGCCTTAGCCTCTGCTTGAGACAAATGCCTGACTGATGCACCAGTTGGTGCTGAACTGAGAATTGTTTCATGCTGCCATCCAATCTGATTGAGACAGGCTGACCCTTCTGGCATTGGAGTCTTTGACACACTCAATCATTCCAACTGTTGTTTAAGCACAGGGCAAAGGAGTGGAAGACCAGTCACAGTAACCCACTGTACCATGCACTGATTACATTCTCCTTGTAACTTGGTGCTATTTGCTCCTTTCATCATGCTAAAATACAACTTCGGGTGTAGTAATGGAGCTGGGTGTTGGGTGTTAGAATTTGTGATCCAGTTGAGGAACATAGTATTAATTCCTGCAGTCTATTTAGCAGTGCAGGAGGTCTGATGTTTTCTGTGATTTCACTTTTGTTTCTCCGCTCCAGTTCAAACTACTGCAAAGGCCAATAGCATCATGTGCAACAAGCCAAACATCCAGTCAAAACCCGTTGTTGTGACAACACTGACCACTGCTCCAACCACCAGCCCAGCAAAAACCGTCATTCTTCAGTCTATACAGAACAGCTTGCCCGTGTCTCAGCAACAGAGTCTGCCGTTAAAGCAAACTGTTCCAGGTACACATCTGCTGCATTTCTTTTTTTTATTTACTGTGTTTCCTTTTATTCACAGCAGACATGTGGACCATGTAATATTTATTCACTTGGCAAAGGAAGCTGGGTGTGCAAATCATGCAGATCTTGAGAGGATTCTCCAAGGAAAGGGGCTGTTTGTACTGTCGTTGCTTTGCCAAAGAGCTGCTCAGTTAGCCACACAAGCATGTCCTTGCCCTATAGTTTTGACATTTTCACTTAGGCACTGCCTTTCAAGCAGGGCACTTTAGTTCAGAACTTACTGAGAAAGGAAACAGAAAACCGATCTCTCCCGATTTATTTGCTAGTTTCTTAAATCTGTTCTCCCTTATTGCCGACAGTCATGCCAAAACAAGTTGTTTCTCCTTATTTGGTAGTTAATAATGCATAAATGATGACTTTAGAAGTAGGCGCACAGAAGAAAAGCAGTGAGTAATGTTAAATTTGTATAAAAATTGATTCAGTCTCAGTTGAGAGTATTGTGTCAAACTCTGGACACCACTTTCTAGAGGATTAAATGATGTTTGATTGAGTGTGGAAAAGATCAGCACAAATGATTTCAGGGATGAGGACCTTCAGTTGCATGGAGAGATTGGAAAATTTAGGGCTGTATTCCATGGAGAAGCAAGGATTAAGAGGAGGTTTGAAAGAGGTATGCACAATTGAGAGGGATGGGGACAGAGTGCATGGGGAGAACCTCTTTCTATTGAGTTTGGTTAATTAGCAAAAGGAGCAATGGAAACGTGAAGAAATTTATAACTAAATCTTTTCACCCATTATCCAGTACTCCCTGACCTATATTGGCAGTTTATCCAGCAACAACTTGAGCTTAAAATTCTGATCCTTATCCTACCGTGAACCCTTCCTATTTATAAGACTTACTCTAGTCCTGCAACCATCCAAAGTAGCGAGTTTTGAGAAGATTTGTAGCTCAGGTTGAGGTGCTGGATGTGAGTTTGCTAGCTGAGCTGGAAGGTTAGTTTTCAGACGTTTCGTCACCTTTTTTTTTTATTTGAAAAAATATACTTTATTCATAGAATGTACAAAAAATAAAACATTTATACACCTACCCAGTCATGCAAGCCACTCCGGGTTACCCGGGGGTACGTACGCCAACTAAAGGGGAAAAAAAAAATAAAACAGAGAGAAAAAAAAACAAAGCAAAGAAACCGCCCCGGCAGTCGTCACCCCGCACAGTCCCAGTTGGCCCCCTGACCAGTTGGGGAAGGCGCCAGCTGGGCCCAGTTACCACATAGGATTCTTTTCCCTTTTCTGGACGAGGGGGCTCATACGGTGGTCTTTCCCCACCGCGCCTTGGCGGCGGCTGCCCCAAGCTTTAGCGCGTCCCTCAGCACGTAGCCCTGGACCTTGGAGTGCGCCAGTCTGCAACACTCGGTCGGGGTCAGTTCTTTCAGCTGGCAGACCAGCAAGTTGCGGGCAGACCAAAGAGCGTCTTTCACCGCATTGATGGTCCTCCAGGCGCAGCTGATGTTGGTCTCGGTGTGCGTCCCCGGAAACAGCCCGTAGAGCACGGAGTCCCGCGTCACGGAGCTGCTCGGGACGAACCTCGACAAATACCACTGCATCCCCCTCCAGACCTCCTGCGCATAGGCACACTCCAGAAGGAGGTGATCAACAGTCTCGTCCCCCCCGCAGCCACCTCGAGGGCAGCGTGCGGTGGTGCAGAGATTCCGGGCATGCATAAAGGATCTCACTGGCAGAGCCCCTCTCACCACCAGCCAAGCAATGTCCTTGTACTTGTTTGAAAGTTCTGGCGATGAGGCATTCTGCCAAACGACTTTGGCAGTCTGCATGGGGAACCACACGACGGGATCCACCCTCTCCTTTTCCCGAAGGGTCCTGAGGATACTACGTGCTGACCACTGCCTGACGGCCTTGTGGTCAAAGGTGTTTCCTTTCAAAAATTTCTCCACGAAGGACAGGTGGTACGGAACGGTCCAACTACTCGGAGCGTTCCGCGGCAACGAGGCCAGGCCCATCCTTCGCAACACCGGGGACAGGTAGAACCTCAGTAAGTAGTGACACTTGGTGTTTGCGTACTGAGGATCTACGCACAGCTTGATGCAGCCACACACAAAGGTAGCCGTCAGGGCGAGGGTGGCGTTCGGTACGCCCTTTCCCCCATTTCCCAGGTCTTTGTACATGGTATCTCTGCGGACCTGGTCCATCCTCGACCCCCAAATGAAGTGGAAGATGGCCCGGGTGACCGCAGCGGCGCAGGTCCAGGTAATAGGCCAGGCCTGCGCCACATACAACAGTACCGAAAGCCCTTCGCACCTGACAACCAGGCTCTTACCCGCGATGGAGAGGGACCGGAGCGTCCACCTGCCCAGCTTCCGCTTAAATTTGGAGATACGCTCCTCCCAAGTCTTAGTGCATGCCCCAGCTCCACCAAAGCAAACACCCAGCACCTTCAGGTAGTCTGTCCTGACGGTGAAGGGGATGAAGGAGCGGTCGTCCCAGTTCCCGAAGAACATGACCTCGCTCTTACCCCTATTGACTTTGTCACCCGAGGCCAGTTCAAACTGGCCGCAGATGTCCAACAGCCTACTCACTGACCGACGATCGGTGCAGAAGACGGCGACATCATCCATGTACAGGGAGGTCTTGACCTGAAGGCCTCCGCTGCCTGGGATAGTCACGCCCTTCAGGCTCACGTCCTTCCTGATGGAGGCGGCGAAGGGCTCCACACAGCACACGAACAAGGCAGGAGAGCGCGGGCAGCCCTGCCTGACTCCAGATCTAACAGGAAAACTGTCTGATTCCCACCCGTTGATCGAGACTGCGCTAACGATGTTGGCGTAGAGCAGCCGGATCCAATTGCGGATGCCCTCCCCGAACCCCAATTTGGAGAGGACGTCCCTCATGTAAGCATGAGAGACCCTGTCGAAGGCCTTCTCCTGGTCCAGGCTGACGAGGCAGGTGTCCACCCGCCTGTCCTGTACGTAGGCGATCGTATCCCTGATGAGCGCGAGGCTCTCGGCGATCTTCCTGCCCGGCACAGCACAGGTTTGGTCAGGGTGAATCACCGACTCCAGGACAGACCTGACCCGGTTGGCAATGACCTTGGCCAGGATTTTGTAGTCCACGTTCAAAAGTGAAATGGGACGCCAATTCTGAATTTCTTCCCTCTCCCCCTTCCTCTTGTAAATGAGGGTGATGATGCCCTTCCTCATGGACTTGCACATTTCCCCTGCCCGAAGCGCACTATTGTACACCTCCAGCAGGTCCTGGCCGACCAGGCCCCACAGAGCAGAATACAGCTCGACCGGTAAGCCATCACTTCCGGGAGTCCTATTCCTCTGCAAGGACTTGAGGGCTCTGGACAGCTCGTCCAAGGATATCGGCCGGTCCAGCCACTCCCTCATGCCGTCATCTAAGACCTCCGTGATAGACGACAGGAACGACTCGGAGGCCGTGCTGTCCGTGGGCTTCGTGTCGTACAGTCCGGCATAGAAGGATCTGCTGATCCTCAAAACGTCGGGCCGAGACGACGTCACCGAGCCGTCGTCCTCCTTCAGCCGGCTAAGCACAGAGCTCTCTTTGTGCACCTTCTGAAAGAAGAAACGCGAGCACGTCTCGTCCTGCTCCACAGAGCGGACCCTGGACCGGAAGATTATCCTGGAGGCCTCCGCGGCGAAGAGCGAGGCTTGCTGGCCCCTCACCTCGCGGAGGTCCTCCGTGACATCGACCCCCATCAACTGCAGAAGGAGCAGGTTCTGCACCCTTTTCTGGAGTCGCGACAGCTTTCCCCGCCTCTCTCTTGCCTTCTGAACATCCTTGAGGACAAAGAACCTCTTGATGTTCTCCTTCACCGTCTCCCACCAGTCGCCTGGAGACTCAAATAGGGGTTTCACGGTCCTCCAACCGGTGTACTCCCTCTTAAGCTCCTCGACGTTCTCTGGGGTCAACAGAGTCGTGTTGAGCTTCCACGTCCCCTTGCCGGCCGGCTGGTCGTCCTGTAAGTGACAGTCGGCCAACAGGAGGCAGTGGTCAGAGAAGAACACCGGCTCGACACCAGTGGATCTGACTGAGAACGTCCGTGACACAAACAGGAAGTCTATCCTTGAGCGGATAGACCCGTCTGGCCGCGACCAGGTGTACCTCTGCTGCGCTCCGTCTGCAGGGGTGCTGAAGACGTCGAGCAGCTTGGCGTCCTTCACCGTGCCCATCAGGAATCTGGACGTGACGTCCAGTTGAATCCCCCCACCCGCTGTCCCCACGCCGGATCTTCCATCTGCATCAATGATGCAGTTGAAGTCTCCGCCTAGGATGACCGGCCTGGACGTAGCCAGCAGGGGTGGAAGCCGCTGCAGGACGTCCAACCGCTCACTCCGTACCACTGGGGCGTACACGTTGATCAGCCTCAGGGGAGCATTCCTGTAGGTGATGTCAGCCACTAGGAGGCGCCCCCCCACCACCTCCTGAACTTGAGAGATGGTGAAGTTGTGCCCCCACAGCAGAATAGCCAGGCCCGAGGAGCGACAGTCGTTACCCCCCGACCAGATCGAAGGCCCACAGGTCCAGGCGCCGGACCATTTCCCGTACCTGCCGAGGTGTGGTATCCCGCACTCCTGGAGAAACAGGAGGTCCGCCTTGATGGTGGTCAAGTAGGCCAATGTGGACACACATCTCGCGGTTGACTTGACGCTGCGCACATTAATGCTCGCAATTCGTACCCCCATTGTGGGCAGTGACTGCAGTACCCTCCCCAAGTCCAAGGTCCAGCCCCTCCATCTGTCCCTTCATGCCCATTGCCCGGGCTAACTGCTGGACGCTCTCTGGGCTCAGGAAACCGTCTGTGCTGCCTTCCGGGTGGCATCCCCCCCCCGTCAGGGGTGCGGAGGCAGGAGGGTCCGGCTCCGGATCAGGCTGGGGACGTGCTGTTTCCTCCTTCCCGCCTGGAAGTTCCGGGGGGCCCTCCAGTGCTCCAGCGGCACTTGACTGGGTGTCGGAGTGAGCCTCAGGACGCCTCCCGTCACCTGGAAGCGGGGTGCTGCTTTCCTTCCCCCTCGAGACCTTTAACTTCTGCTTCGGGTGGGCCCTCTCCGAATCCTCCTCGTCAGAGGAGCTCTTATAGCCCCCCTGTAGCTGTCTCTTCCCTCCTGATTGTTGCGGTTCCTGGGCCCGTCGACGCACCTTCCTCCTCGCTTTCCGGACTGTAGTCCACTCCCCTGGGTCGCCTGTCGCCGCCTCCATTGGCTCCGGGTTGTCGGGGGGGATCGGAGCCTGCAGGGGTGCTTTGCTGGCCTCGGGCCCATCCTGCAGGGCTGGGCCCTCCTGCACGGCCTGGCCCTCCTGCACATTAGTGGGGTCCTTGCTGGGCCCTGGTGCCTTCCTCTCCTCCGGGGGGGCTGGCCCCGCATTTCCCCTGCCGGCGACCTGGGCGTAGGTGGTACCCTGCCGCGGGCATGCCCTATAGAAGTGGCCCGCTTCCCCGCAAATGTTGCAGCTTCTCTCTCGTGGGCAATCCTTTGCAAGGTGTCCCTCCTCCCTGCAGTTCCTGCAGATGGTGACTTTGCAGTCGGCCGCCATGTGACCTGACCTACCACAGGCATGGCAGACTTTAGGTTGCCCTGCATAGGTCAGGTAGCCCCTGCTCCCGCCGATCGCGAAGCTGGACGGTGGGTGTGCGACATTCCCGTCTGCGTCCATCCTCGGCATCACCTTGACCTGCCTCTTACTCGTCCAGATGCCAAAGGGGTCCACCATGTCAGTTAGGTCCCCTTCCACCTTCACATACCTTCCGAGGAAGGTCAGGACATCAACTGCTGGCACATGCGGGTTGTACATGTGTACAGTCACCATACGGCTCCTCTGTGCTGGCATCACAAACAGTGGGACAGCGGTCAATACAGAGAGGGGGCCCTCACCTCCTTTCTCCTTGAAAACCTCCAGGAAGCGCTCGCAAAGCTTGGCACTCCGGAAGGTCACATCGTAAAAACCCCCTCCGGGGAAATCCTGCAGGCAGTAAATGTCCGCAGCAGCAAACCCACAACAGTCCAACAGGACCCTCTTCACGAAGAAGGTGCGGTCCACAGGTGCACCTTCATCCATCTTCTTTACAGAAACACGGATGGTGTTCCGGACCCCCTGACCTGGGGCACGAGCACTTGCCGCAGCCATCATTGCAGGTTGGCTGCTCCCCTGAACCAGCGTTAGGCCGAAACCAGCATTAAGATCCACTGGTCGCAAGGGTGCACAGCCAACCCGACGTCCTCCTTTCACCTCCAAGACAGTACTCTCGTCCTCTCAGTCCACAAGAGAGTGGGTCTTTATTGTGTTCGAGATGTAAGCTGGTTCACTGAGCTGTAAGGTTTGTCCCCAGATGTTTTGTCACCATTCTAGGTAACATCAACAGTGAGCCTCGGACGAAGCACTGGTGTTATGTCCCACTTTCTATTTATCTGGCTAGGTTTCCTTGGGTTGGTGATGTCATTTCCTGCGTTGGTGATGTCATTTCCTGTTCTTTTTCTATGGGGATGGTAGATTGGCTCTAAATCCATGTGTTTGTTGATGGAGTTCCAGTTGGAATGCCATGCTTCTAGGAATTCTCGTGTGTGTCTCTGTTTGGCTTGTCCTAGGATGGATGTGTTGTCCCAATCAAAGTGGTGTCTTTCCTCATCTGTGTGTAAGGATTCGAGTGATAGTGGGTCATGTCGTTTTGTGGCTAGTTGATGTTCATGTATCCTGGTGGCTAGCTTTCTGCCTGTTTGTCCAATGTAGTATTTGTCACAGTTCTTGCAAGGTATTTTGTAGATGACGTTTGTTTTGTTTGTTGTCTGTATAGGGTCTTTTAAGTTCATTAGCTGCTGTTTTAGTGTGTTGGTGGGTTTGTGGGCTACCCTGATGCCAAGAGGTCCGAGTATTCTGGCAGTCATTTCGGAAATGTCTTTGATGTAGGGGAGAGTGGTTATGGTTTCTGAGCCCGTTTTGTCTGTTTGTTTGGGTTTATTACTGAGGAATCGGCGGACTGTGTTCATAGGGTACCCATTCTTTTTGAATACGCTGTATAGGTGATTTTCTTCTGCTCTTTGTAGTTCCTCTGTGCTGCAGTTTGTGGTGGCTCATTGGAACGTTCCAATGAGCCACCACACACACCCTCACCCTATCCCCCTCTCTGATGAAGGGTCTCGGCCCGAAACGTCAGCTTTTGTGCTCCTGAGATGCTGCTGGGCCTGCTGTGTTCATCCAGCCTCACATTTTATTATCTTGCACTCCTCCATTTGTGGCTTTCAGGCATGGCTGATTGTGACAGCATCACATTGGCTGTGCTTTCAACGGTCCAGTTCCAAGCTCTGAATTGCCTTCCCTAAACCTCTTCAGCCTCTTCTCTCCTGAGACAATCCTTCAGACCTACTTGTTTAACCAAGCCTTTGATCATTTATCCTTGTGTTTTATGAGGCTCAGAGTCAATTTTTTTTGGTAATACTCATGTGAGGCTATTAAACTTTTAACCAAGTTAAGACACTCTGCCAATGTCAGTTGTTGCTCTAATGCACCATTTACTTGTCACCACGTGATGGTGCTAATGAACTTTCTTTATACAATGTACAAAGTGTATTTGCTCTCTCCCTACATGTTCCCTTGAAATGATTAAATACTCAGGAACGAAGCTGCAAAAATGTTTGCATATGGGCTGATTCAGCAATGTTCCAAATCAAATTGGAGTCCAGACACATGCCTGTATCTCAATTAAATCAAATTCATACTCTGAAAGCTTTACCGTCAAAGACTGTGTGCTTTCCATCTGTGTTCATTTTAACTACAGATGAACTGGGATGGTCAAGACCCTGTAATTGTTCCCTTGTAGCTTTAAAAGACCATTTTGAACAGATGCAGTTATACCTTGGCCATGCTTTCTAGTGATAGGACTGCCTCAGAGATCATATCACAATCCAAATAGTGCTGTCAACGCCATGTGCACTGTGATCATTTATTCGGCTCGATTTGACAAGCTGCTGGTCTTTCTATCAGAAGATAAAGATACGAGGAGATGGAAGTAATGTTCCAACTATATATTGCTCTGGTTACACCATGTCTGGAATATTCTGTTCAGCCTTGGGAAGGACATTGAGCTCTTGGAGAGAGTACAGTGAGGATGTAGCAAAATGTTACCTGGACAAACTAAGATTAAAAGAATAAAAATTAGAGCCAAACATTTCAAGTGATATTTGAGAAGCATTCCTTGCAAAAAGGTAGTAGAAGTTTGGAACTGTCTTCCACTCGCGGCAATTTATGTTTGATCAGTTGTCTGTTTTAAATCCAAGATTGCCAGATTTGTTAACAGAAGGAAGTTGGAGAATATGGGACAGAGTCCAGAGGAGCTGTGTTACAGATCACTGTGATCTTTATTGAATGGCGGGATAAGCACCAGTAACTGAATGAGCTGTTGTTTGTGTTCCTGTAAGGCTTGCAAAATGACATTGGGGACTTGCCCTTTTGATAGCATAGCTATTTTGTATAACATACCAGTTTCCTGTTGTGATACAGGACAGCTGGATAACATTCCCATTGGTGATGGGAGATACTTAACACTCTTGGCCATAAAGAAATGGGGAATCTTTAGCAGATCAGCTACTTGCAGTTTGTAATCCAGCAGCAAGGGGGTTTGACCGCATGCTGCTGTATCCTGCAAGGGGAAGTAATTACCTTTTCAGAATCCATCTGCATTGTGTATGAGTAACCAGAGAGGGACATCTTGGTATACAAATCTGATGCAGTCACTGTCAAAGACCTTTATTAGCGCTGTGTTTTCCTGTACTGTAGAACATTGTCCGAAAAGGTGATTAAAGAAGAGTGAGACAGTGTTAACTTTGATGAAATTTAAGATTAAAAAGTATCCTGAAGCTGGACTATTTGTGATTTGGAATCGGGAAAGGGTGGGATCAATGCAATTGCTTCTCAAAAAAAGTGAGATTTGGATAGCTGCTTCTTCGCTGTGCCATCCAATGTAATTTAAAAACTAGTTATATGCTTTGTATATCTGGGCCTTTTCCCTTAATAACTTGAGTGCGAAAAAGTGGAATGTGTTTTTGGAGGATTCTTGTGTTAAAAGTTGTCTTTTTTTGCTTAGCATCGAGGCAATTTGTGGTTCTGGCCCAGTCTGACTTGGTGAGAATTCCTACCCAGGGAATAATCAAAGTACCAGGAGTGAATGGGGCCACCGGCAACTCTAAGCAAGCCAATGGCATCTGCAACAAAATCACTATCAACAAGCCCGCCACCAAACCAATTGTGCCGGCGCCAACACAGACAGAAACTAATACTTCCGAGATTGATGTAAGTACAATAACTGTTGGAGATTGGATATCGTAGAATCCCTCCAATGTGGAAACAGGCCAATTGGCTCAAGAAGTCCACACCGCCCCGCCAAAGAGCATCCCATCCAGACCCCTCCCTGTTCCTTTCCCTGTAATCGTGCATTTCCCATGGCTAATCCCCCTAACCTACACACCCTGGACACAAAGGGCAATTTAGCATGGCCAGTCCATAGCCTGCACATCTTTGGACTATGGGAGGAAACCCATGCAGACGCTAAGAGAATGTGCAAACTCCACACAGACAGTCGCCAGAGGAATTGAACCCGGGTCCCTGGGGCTGTGAGCAATGCTAACCACTGAGCCACTGAAAAATAACTGTTTTAGCTTTAAGTTTGATCAATATTGTCTGAAAATGAAATGAATACACTTAAGGAAATTCTGGTGCTGAATTTGGCCGCATGGAAGCAAAGAAGGTAGGAGCGGGAGGAAGATATATC
The DNA here is from genome assembly GCF_030684315.1 of Stegostoma tigrinum. Taxonomy (NCBI): domain Eukaryota; kingdom Metazoa; phylum Chordata; class Chondrichthyes; order Orectolobiformes; family Stegostomatidae; genus Stegostoma; species Stegostoma tigrinum. The sequence continues at coordinate 21,669,497 of NC_081387.1, forward strand.
TGCGCTAGGTGAACTGCAGCTTCACCACCTTTAGGATTATTAGAAGAAGCAACAAATACTGGCCTTGCCAGTGATACCCACTGTCCAATAAGATTTTTTTCTTAGAAAACGTTGAACCAAAAGCCAGGTGACGAAATTTGGGAGAGAGGGCAACTGAAAGAAAAACCAAAAGAACTGTGGATGTTGTAACTCAGAAACCAAAGCAGAAATTGGCGGAAAAGCTCAGCAGGTGTGGCAGCATCTGTAGCGAGAAATCAGAATTAACATTCCAGGTCGTGACCTTTCCCCAGAACTCTGAAAGGTTTCTGAAAAGTCTACAGTGGGATCACTGATCAAGCAAGGTTCAGATGAATAGCATGAAACTGTTGAGAGTAAAGTAGTTAATCAGGAGGGGCAAAGACAAAAAGATGTGTTAATGGGCTAGATCAAGACAGGTTGGAAGAATTTCACACACAAAGCGTAAATACCAGCGTGAACTTCGGTGTAATTCTGTGTAAAACTCTCTTCTTTTAGATCAAGTTGCTAAAGCGCCAGCAGAGAATGATCAAGAATCGTGAGTCCGCCTGCCAGTCCCGCAAAAAAAAGAAAGAATATCTCCAGGGTCTGGAGAGCAAGTTGCGCGAGGCACTCAGTGAGAATGAGAAGCTGAAAAGGGAGAACTCGCTGCTGAAAAAGAAGCTAGACAGCATCATGTCAGAGGTGAGACATGTGATAGTCCTGTTGCTTTGCACACGTGTGTGTGTGTGTGTGTGTGTGTGTGTGTGTGTGTGGGTATATATGTATATAATATATACATGTCACTGCGGGTATGTAGTGCAGTTTTCCATCCAGAAAACCTATATGAAATCTCACGTTGCATTAATTGAAAGGTCAGCTCTCTCCAATCTCCTGAGTCACTACTTCCCCAAAGCAACATTAGTAGAAGAACCCCGCAAACTGCTCAGTGAGCTTATTTACTGCTTTTACAGTATTACTGTGTATAACATAACTGCAATCTTGAGGGGAAAAAAAACCTACTTCTCTTGTGGGGTGTGGTGGGACCTGCAGTAATGGTTTACTCTTTTTGTTGTTTGATCAGCATTTTCCTTTTTGCTTCGAAGCTGACTTTTGGTTTTAAGCATGGCACTGTCGCGTCAGGATGGTGGACCTAATTGAGCAGGCCACATTCTGAATTAGCAAAGATTTAGAATAGTTGTATTGGACCTGTGTGTTTCTTTAAAAATAGCAGACCGGGTTTATCTAGTTGGGGAAACACTTTGAATGTTGTGCAAACCATTGATAAGGTATAGAGTTTGCAACTTTTTATTGCTGAAAACAGCAGCATAGAAAATTTTCAGTCTTCCAAAGAGATGGCACAGGCTCAGCAATGCAGTTACTTTCCCGATCTTGCACCATATTCCTGATGTCATTTCTCTTTCAAGTATTTCAGTGACTGTTAAGGGCTTAATAGGTTTAATGCTGAGAAGGTGTTTCCCCTCATAGAAGAGTCTAGGGCCAGAAGGCGTAGCCTCAAAATTAAGGGATGCCAACTTAAGAGTGAGGTGAGGAGGAGTTTCTTGTCTGAGGATTGAGTGGAACTCCTTGCCACGGAGCTCTGGGGCCAGAATCCTTGTGTATATTTAAGCTTAAGCAGAAGGGAAACAAGGGTTACAAGAAAGGGGCAAGAATGTCAGATCTGCCATGATCCTATTGAATGACAGAGCATGTTTGAGGGGCTGGACAGCCACCTTCTATTTCTTATGGTCTTATTTATCCGAATCCTCTTTGAGAGATTGCTTATGAATCTGTATACAATTCCAGTGCATTCCAAATCCTAGCAACTTGTCCAAAAAATACAATCCCTTCTGTTACTTTGTTATTTTGCATTCAGTTTAAATCTGTACTTTCTGTTGACCTTTGAGTCATTTCATCGTTTTCCTTCTCTTAAATTCTTAATGAATTTGAGCACCTCGATCAAATCTCCCCATTTATCTTCTCTGCTGTTCAGGCAAATGGCTCTGGTTCTTTGTGAGATAACAAAGTGCGGAGCTGGTTGAACACAGCAGGCCAAGCAGCACCTTGGGACCAGGAAAGCTAACGTTTCGGGCCTAGACCCTTCATCAGAAATGCAGTTCCTGTTAGGTCTAGTTCTTTGTAAAGTGGATAAAATACTGAGGGGACTGGATATGATGTTCCTCCTGGGCTGTAAATTAGAGCCAGGGAACGTGGTTCAAGAATAAAACATCTCACTTAAGATGGATATGAGGAGATGGTTGTTTCTCCCTGCCCCCCCTCCCCCAACCAAGTGTCACTTATTTCTGGAATTCCCTTCCCTGTAAAATAGTGGAGACTAGGTTGCAGAATTCGTTCAAAACTGGGCTAGAAAGATTATTGGTAGACAAAGGGAGCCCAGGAATACAGAGTTGAGGCCATAGTATTAGACCATAAGATATAGCAGCAGGCTTAGGCCATTCCATCCTGGCTGACAGGTTTCTTGACCCCATTCTCCCTCCTTCCCCCGTAACCCTTAATGGCACCTCATGGTGTAGGCAGCAGCCTAATTTGTTGGAAAGATAATTTTGTCAAAAATACTCTTTAGCCTGAACAATGTGCTACTCAGGTCTATGCAGTTTGTTTTCTGACTGTGTGTTCCGTAGCATGTCTTTTCCCAGTGCAGTAACAGCAGCAGTTACCTCTAGTCAAGATGTCTTTCTTTTACCAACCAGGAGGGGGTGGTGATGTTCCAGATTTGTATGCAGTGAATCTGCATTTGACTCCAGCTGCTCCTCAGCATCTCAGTGTGGAACTCTGAACTGCCTTGGTCTATTTTTTGTACACCCTAGCTGTGTGCCACTTATTATTTTGTAATTTAGGTTGTCTTAGCTTCACCAAAATCTTCGATTTAAGTTCAAAAACAGACGTTGCTGGAAAAGTTCAGCAGGTTTTTCAGCATCTGTGAAGAAAAACTTCAGAATTAACATTTTGTGTCCGGTGACCATTCCTCAGAACTGATAGTAGCTAGGATATGAGGAGATGGTTTGTATGCAGAGAAAGGGAGGGGATGGGGTAGGGAGTCAATGATAGAGCCCAAAGAGAGGAGAGCAGTTAGATTATCAAGGAGTTAATAACTATCTGGCTAGGGGGGTGAATAGCTGTTAATAGTGACTATTGTGGCAGCTAGGGTGTTTGAATTTATCATAATAAATCTGAAACAAAAATACAATCCTAATGTCGAGGAGACCACATTGAGCAGTGAATGCAACAGACTAGATTCTGGGAAGTACAGTTGAAGTGTTTCTTCACCTGGAAGGTATGTTTGGGCTCTTGGATACTGGGGAGGGAGGAGGTAAATAGGTGGGTGTTCCACCTTTGGTTGCAGGGAAAGGTACTGTGGAGCAGTGTTGGGGTTGAAGGAATAGTGGACCAAGGTGTCCCTGAAGAAATGGTCTCTGCGGAAGGTGGACAAGGAAGGGTGGGGGGAATATGAGTTTGGAGGTGGCAGAAATGGTGTCTGAACTTCTGGATGTGGATGCTGGTGGGATGGTAGGTAAGGACAGGGGGAACCCTAGCACTGTTGCAGAAGGGAAGATAAGGGGTGACGGTGGAAGTGCAGGAGATGGGTCAGACCCGGTTGAGGGCCCTTTCAACAAGAGTGCTGGGGAGTCCTCGGCTGAGGATGAAGGTGGCCATTTCAGAGGCTCTCTTGTCGAAGTTGCCCTCATGAATATATGCGACAGAGATGGAGGAACCGAGAGAATGGGATGGAGCCTTTACAGGAAGCACGGTGTGAGGATGTAGAATCAGTTGGGTTGCTTTTTTTTCAATGTGCAAAAGTACATACAAATTTACAAACTAGGAGCAGGGGTAGAGTCTGCTCTGCCATGTAATAAGATTGTGTTTGATGTGATAATTCCACAGTCCTGTCCAAACTAATCATTCATTACTAGTTTATCAAGAATGTACTTAACTCTGGCTTACAGATAGTAAAGAGTGCCTCCACCATCTTTCAGAAAGGACCTCCAATCACTCACTGGCCTTAGTGAGAATTTCTTACCCTCAATCTCTGCCTTTGAATGTGTAAAACAAATCTCACCTCATCTCCCTCGGATTCTATCACCACATTGATTTAATGGGAATTCTGAAGTTGCCCTTTAAGACTGAGACAGTAAAAGTATGTATTGGAGAGAAAGTACATTTGACTACAACTTGAACATGATTCCATAGTGGAACTGATTAATCACAGGAAAGAAAAATCCTATTGTGGCAGCTAGGGTGTTTGAATTTATCATAATAAATCTGAAACAAAAATACAATCCTGATTATGATTGTGAAACGACTGTGTTCTCAGTGAGCACCCCACTCTGTAATCACTAAACTGTGTTGATTGCATTTAGTGTGCAGTGTTCTTAAAAAGAAGAAGAGGATGTAGCTTGTTTGTGATGAAAACACAAAGGAGACTAAGAAACCAGTAGATCTGAGAGGAGGGATCAATGGCATCTCCAATAAAACCAGCATAACCTGACAGGGGACAACGTTTGTGCCTTTAACCCCACAACAAACCAGACTGAACAGTCGGGACTCTTTGCTCCTAAAAAGAAGTAAATGTTGAGTGATGACCCAAGTGAAGTCTTTAAGGGCGTTTCATTGTACCAAAGATAGAGGACAGAGAGAGTAATAAAAGTAAAGAGATATGTAGCAGTTATCAGTCAAAAATGTATTCTATGTTGAAGCATTTTTCTTTGAAAGATTTTTTTTATTCTTGGGATGAGTGTGTCATTTGCTGCCAGCATTTGTTGCCCATAGCCCAGTGCCATTGAACCTCCTTGAACTGCTGCCCATGCACTATTGGCCAGTAGGGAAGAGCAGTGAACCAGAAGTTAATCTATAACCAGAAATAACCGATGAATAGATGCAACTGTCTCTTGTAGTAATCATGCTTGGCTTACCTTTGTTTCATGTAGTTGAGCAATGAAGGGTGGCAGGAGGCTAATGAACTCAGCATGGAGCATTTGTGCAGAACTGTTGTTCCTGCATGGTCAATACTTTGCAGTGCCTGTGTGTCACTTGCCTTTGAACTCAACTTCCTAGCATCCCGTCCTGTGTAGGGTGTCTGTAAATTATTTTTCCACAATTTCAATTATTGTGAAAATAACAATTGTTTTATTAAACACAGGGCATGCTTGAGAAAGTATGGTGGTGTGTTTGCCCTTTTGAAGCTGAAACATCATTTGGGTTTAGTTCCTGAATCATGCGCTTGATCTCCCATTCTTTTTAATCAAGTGCAAATTGACACTTAGCAAAGTGTCAATGGTGTTGCCTTCTCCTGCAGCGACATTGACGTTTTGGAGAGGTGACCACAATGGGACAAGAATCCCATGACAATTGATGGAACTGGCAGGTTAGCTTAATGTTGTTCCTCAGTCTTTGACTGAACGAGACTGGGAGGAAAGGCCAGAATTCCCTTGATGAACTATTGTGGCAGTAGATCACTGCCACATTTTGCACATGTATGGTTCCAGATGAGACTGAAGGACTGGTACTTGTGGAATTCAGTAGCCTACAGTACGCAATACCCAACTAAATGATTTGGAATTCTTTCAAATGGCAGAACTCTCAAGCCATCAGTTTATTAGACTTGTATCCATGGAGTGAGATTGATGCAGATTTGTTTAACATTTTTATTGATGTGCCTTCCCATCTTTTGAATTTTCAGAACACAGAATTGAAGTTGGGCTCCGGTAATCGTAAAGCGGTGTGTGTGATGGTCTTTCTGCTCTTCGTTGCATTCACTTTTGGACCTGCCAGGTGAGAATGGGGTTTTTTGGTCACCTTATCTCAGGAAGGATGTTCCAGCTGTGGAGGGAGAACAGCAAAGTTTTGCCAGACTGATCTTTTGGATAACAGGACTGATGTATGAAGAGAGACTAGACCAATTTGGATTATATTCACGAGAGTTTGTTGGAATTTTTTATTTCAATAAGAGTTAGGTATAGTTGTTAGAATAATACAAGAGTATGGGGAGAAAACAGGAACAGCTCATTTGAGGTGAATGGTCAGCTATGATCCTACTGAATGGCAAAGGAATCTCGAAGGGCCAAACAGCCTGTCTCTTTTTTCTGTATTTCTATCTCTCCTCATTGGAGAGAGAAGTGATGAGGTGTTCTTATGGTGATACCTTTCTCAAGCTTACATTTTCTTTTGGTTTCTGATTTTAGGAGCTGAAGCTGAGCTGGACTCCTGGTCTAGCATTTCTTCCGTTCTAAAATTCTCATCCTCTTTTTCAAATCCTGTCGTACCCTCACTTCCTTTTGTAACTCTATAAACTCTACACATTTACATCCCTGCAGTTCAAAGCAACCTGTTTGATCAGCACCCTGTCCACCATCTTAAGCGTTCGTTGCCTCCCCACCAATGATGCAATGTAGCAACCATGTATCGTTCAGAATGCAGAGCTGCAGCAAGCCTCCTTTTAACAGCACCTTCCAAGCCTGCAACCTCTTCCTCCTAAAAGACAAGGGCAGCAAATCAGCCTCTACCTGCAAGTTCTCAAAACCATGTACCACCTTCACGTGGAGCTATATTGCCTTCATTGATCTGCCTCCCCTCCACCCATTTATTTCAGAACCCTCCTCCCCACCCCCATTTCTGATGAAGGGTGTGGGCCCAAAACATCAGCTTTCCTGTTCCTAAGATGCTGCTTGGCCTGCTGTGTTCATCCAGCTCTGCACCTTGTTATCTCTTGCTTTCATTGTTACTGGGTTAGAACCAGCAATGTGGGTGTACTTGCAGCCCATGACTTCAAGGAAGCAGCTCATTGCTACTATCTAACTTCCTCTAGGGAAGGAAAGCTGTCACCTTACCCATTTTGGCCTCTAGTCCCGCGGCAATGTGGTTGACTCTTAACTACCCTATAACATGGCCTGGAAAGTCACTTGTTCAAAGGGAATAAGGGAGGAACAGCAAATGCTGGGACTGCCAGTGACATCTATATCCCATGAAGGAAAAAACAAATGGTATTGAGGCCGGGCGTGATTGAATCCTGCAGAGTGTCTTACCCTAACTTGACATGACTTTAAAGTCTACTGATTCTCTCCGTTTCGTTAGTAACAGTTGAACAGGGATCGATTTGGACAATGGACCACATCGTGCCCTAATTTGGGATGCTGGCTTGAATTGGTGCCAGATGCTCATTGATCTCCCACTGACAAGCCCTACATGATTTTAGTTGCTTCAGTGGGGAAGAAATTATTCCCCATTAACATGCCATCCTGTGCATGGAAATATATACAGTTGAAGTGCAGGCGAAGAAGTGAAAAAATTGCCATTTTGGTTGTGGCATGATTTCTGCACGTCTCTTTTTGAATCCCTTCATGATGTTTTGCCCCTGCTACCTGCATTGTGACTTAGGGCAGATTGCAGGGCAAACAGTCAGAGATGCCTTTATAGTTAGTTTTTGCCTTGCAAAACTTGTTTCTCAATTTCCTGGATCACTCATGCAATTTGTGAAATGGGGTTGAGGTGTAGTTGAGGTAGAACCACCTCTTTCACGTACAGTCTTCTTGCATCTTTCTTTCTAGCAACCACTGCCAGTGTGTTTTTTGTGTTCTCCTTCATGTTTCCAAAAGGCTTGCACATAATTGTCAGTTCAGACCTAGTGCAGTCTATGGTTTGTCAGTGATGCGATCCATAGTTTCCAAGTTGAAGCACAAGCGACCCTCTAGCTTTAAATTTCTTGTTGAACGTAAATGGCGCTCAGAATTGGGACAGCGGTTCCTCAGCACCTTTTGAAGTGTTCTACAGTCAGCGAGAGCTTTCCCTGTGAAGTGGAGTCATTGTTGCAATATAGACAATTGGCTGCCTAGAACAGCACTGGGAATTTGGCTGGCTCCATTTTGTGTTCAGGTTTCTGGAGTGAGTTTAAAACCCATAACCTGTTGAAACAGAAGTGAAAGTGCTGTCCACTGATTGGAGGGTCAGCAGTGAAAGATTGGCCCATCTCTTGGTACCTCTCTTCTGAACTTCAAAACTGCTTTGGCCGTTCAGAGGGAACCCCACTGAAGTCATGACTATTCAACCTCAGACTAACTCACCAATAAAACACCAAGTACGTTATTTCTGGCTCCACAACCTGAAAACACTGCCTCGTGCTGCTTACAGCTTCAGGGAAGCAGCTACTTTTGCGACATTTCTAAAAGTACGAAAGTAATAAAGTGCCAGTGGTTGTCACATCAGGAATTTTCATTTCGATCTCTTGACCTGAAAGGCTAAACTTGACTTTGAAACATCGCCTGTCAATTATCCAACTGTCCTTTCTGATCCCCTGCCACTCAACTCAAGATTTGCTGTCCTAGTTTAAATCCTGTTAGGTGGCAATATGAAGATTAGCCACAGTGTGATTATAGTTGTGCATCTGAGAGCAGTCACTCATGGACTCAAAGTTAAGACACTTTCATGGGGGGAGAAATTATTCCCCTTTTAACATGTCACCCTGTGTAATGAAAAATACACTGTAGGAATGTTGACAAAGAAATGAAAAGTTACCATCCTGTTTGCCTTCCAGAAGTTTGGACACTGCATGATTTCTACACACATGAATCCCTCTAGGATGTTACACCACTGCTCCCATCTCTAATCTCACAGTCTTGGAACCATCCAAATTCACTGCAGTCCTCCAGTTTGACTGTCAATCTTACATATCACCAGTTTTAATCCCTCCAACAGTGGTGGCTGTGTCTTCAATGATCTTGATTGTAAGTTCTGAAATTCCCTCCCCCTACTACTCTGAATGTTTACTGCTCTTTCTTTCGGGGGGCTACTTTAAAAAATTACTACTTTAAATATTTGCCCCAGTATGGCATGATGTCTTGTTTTTTGGTTTTTGTTTGTTTTTTGGTTTTGTTTGTTTCTCCTATCAAGCACTTTGAGGCCTTTTACTGCATTAAAGATGAGGTAATTACAACTTGTTACAGCAGCAATGAAGCTGTTGACAAATGTATCTGAGTGAATGACAGAGCTCCTCATGGAATGAAGGAAACTTCCACTGATGGAGCGCTTTCTCTTGTTCATTCTCATCACGGTGTCATGTCTCAAATTACTGCTATACTCTCCAAAAATGTTACTTTTGAACCAGTGCACCAAGTAATTTTGCAGGAATACTCTGGATACATAAGAAGGAATTGAAAAATGAAATCATATTGTAGTCATTTGCCCTGTTGCTGTAATGAAAGTAGAAGCTTGAGCAGCTGTGAACTGCGTCACACCTCACTCCCAAAATCATCTCATTTTGGGTTTTACGTACATCAGTGGGTGTCACACTCTGCATCAGAATGTTGTAAGTCAGTCTTAATATTTGACCACAATATTTTGATTGACTCTCCTGTGCTGCAGAGCACAACATCGTGAAAGGGACCATCTTTCCAATACTACTGTTTTTTTTCTAAAAAAGGACTCCACTCTGCAGCACCTTTTTTATGACCCGTGAATTTTCTACACCCCTCTGGCCAATTAAGTATTTATGAAGAATAGTCACTGTGGTAATGTGGGAAACACAGCAACCAACTTGTACATGAAGCATGAAACAGAGGCTCTCTGCCCATTTGACAGTGTAAAAGAGACGAGAGCTACTATTTGAAGGAGAACAGTGACACTTTTCCCCACTGTCCTCAACAGCATTAATCCCTCAACTATAATATAAGTTGAACAAGCAACAAATCACATTTGTCAAATTAAAGCGAAGTACTTTGTTTTCTAGACATCTAAAGTAAAAACAAAGTGCTGGAGAAGCTTGGGTCTGACAACAGCTGTGGAAAGAGTAACAGCTAATGTTTCAAGTTGACTGAAGTCTTTGGAACCGAAGAGGGCTGCAGAAGTAATAGGTTTTATACTTCGAAATTGGCAGAAGACCAAAGTGAAGCAGATAGTAATGGTGCCTCAGAGCAAAAGGCAAAGGGAGTCCCAGCAGAGAGAATTTTCACTGCTCCTTCCCAATGATGGCTTTGGTCTCTCTCTCCCATACATGTTTGAGAGCGTAAAGAGGCCTCTGTTTGATGTTTTGTACACAAATTGTATGCTGTGTTTCCTACATTATCACAGTGATTATTCTTCAAAAGCACTTTATCAGCCAGAAAGTGTGTAGAAACTTCAGCGATCGTAAAGAATTAATTAAGAGATATAGTTGAAGATTAGGAGGTAATAGCAGAAATCCCATCACCTCGCATTTTTTGTGTGCAATTGATATTTTAACACCCTTTTCATGTTACAACATCGATTGCACATCAAAAGCGATTATCAACTATATAGTCATTTGAGATCTCATGGTGGCAAAAAAACCAATGTAGTAATGCAATTGTCTGTTAACACAAATAACTCAGTTGGCACCAATAAAATGTGTATTTGTCAACAGAGAGGAAGGTGATTTGATATGTGAAGCGGTGAGGTGTTGGCCATGGGTTTGAGGAATGCTGTGACAGAATATGGGGAGCACCTGGGATTAAAAAAAATCTGTTGGTTGGAATCAAACTGTTTGAAGAAGTTGAATTTGTGTTGCACATTTCATAACCCCAGCATTCCAAAACACTTTATAACGAATGAAGTACTTCCAAAATATGACTCAATATGAGATACTCAGCTGCCAATATTTGCACTAAAGTGTTTCCAAATAGCAACTCATTGACTTTTGTTTCAGATGATGAGGGATCAATTTTGTCCAGGACACTGGTGACACTTATGCTGTAAGAATTCTCACTCTGGAGCTCTTTGCAACCATCTGAGAGGCTTTTCTTTTCATATCTTAAAGTATTGATGTTTGAATGTCAAATGTTGAAACTTGTAATTTTTTTTCAAGTAACACCCCCCCCCACCCCCCTGAAAGACAGCAGTAAATATCCAGAGAGGTGGAGGGAGGGAATTTCAGACCTTACTGCCAAGGTAACTGAACACTCAGCCACCACTGTTGGAATGAATAAAACTGGTGATAGGCTGTCAGATTTTGTCCTTGCCCTTTTTGAGAACATGGTGCTGAGCCACGACCTTGAATTGCTGCAATCCATATGGTGCAGGTACATGCACAGTACCGGCAGGAGGGGAATTCCAGGGACCTGGCTGTTTCTTCATTGTTAGTGGTTCCATGTAGTTCCAAGACACAGACAGTGTGATTTGGAGGCGACTTTCCGAGGACTTGTTTGCATGTGTATGCTGCCTTTGATCACCTAGGCAGTTAAATCTGCAGGTTTGGACCATGTTGATGAAACCTTGCTTTGTTGCTACAGTGTATCTTTTGGATAAAGCATGCTGAAGCTCGAAAGGTGACACCTCTGATAGTGTAGCCCTTGGAATGTCAGCCTAGATTATGGGCTCTTAAGTGGAGTTTGAACCCAGAACCTTGTGATCATAGATATTGGTACTATCCATGGAGCCAACCCATTCGACACAGTAAGACATCTAATGGATGAAGACAGCAAAATACTGACCCATTTCAAAGTGAGAATTTTTTTCAGCTGAAACTTTGAAGTGCTCAGTAAATCAGTTAAAAGTTTCAGGTCCTTCACTTTACTGTTTAGATTTTATAAAGCTCTCCTGAAAAGGGAGTACGGGTGGGACAGGTTTTTTTGGTCAGTGCTATCTCTCCTGATCCAATTAAAAGAGACAAACTTGAAATCAGGGTTAGACATGAGCCCTTATTTCCCATCTAATTAGGTGTTAAGCCACTCCCTTCTCACTGAAATGTTTAGATGGCTGGTGCTGTCAAATTGATGCATTGCGTGTGTTTAATGCACACCTGCCCGTGAGCTAGATCTGATTTTTGATCAGCGATGTTTGTGGTTTTTGAATGAAATGGAACGTTGCTTTATAATTGCAGTCCTCTGTTTCACTGACTAATTTTTGCATTGAAAATAAAAAGCTCACTTGCTGAGATTTCCAACCTCTAATTTTAGAGTCTGCTAAATGTGATCATTAAATAACAAAACTCACTGGCTGTGCAGATGATGTTGTTGTTACTGGGATTGAGCTTATTCATGTTACACTCAGCTTTAAATCAGTAACCATGCTGGTGCAGTTCCTGGATTGTGTTTTCTGGTTAATGAATCTAACAGTCTTCACAAGCAAATCTTCATGTTTAACCAGAGCTGCATAGAACATTACAAAAAGGGGAAGAGCTTCATCTGTTAAATGCTATCTCCAAGACAAATCATTTACAGAAAGTTAACTATATGAATTGTAGGCACTCGCTAACTAATACCGCAGCCAATTTCTGCACATCAAGCTTCCTCAGACTGCAGTTTATTAGTGAACTCCTTGTTTTCCTCTCTCGCACCTCCCCTGACCCAAATGCTGTCAATTGAACAATAAATATTGTCCAAAATGATGATTTCAGCGCAGCCTTGTTGCTCATACTAGTGAGTGTAGAACCTTAGGGAAGTCTACTTGGGGAAGTCCACCTCTGTTTAGCATCTCACTTGAATAACCACTGTCCCGATTATAGCATTGATTCAGCACTGGTGTGGGAGCATCAGTTTGGATTTTGTACTGAGACCTCATGGGCTGTTGAAGTAAGGTCTTCGGTTTCACGAGAGTACTGTGCACTGTATCACAAGTCGGACTTCTATTGTTTAGATTTCTGATGGCTGTTTTCCATTCCTGTCTATTCTTCACCCTTTCCCTGCTCATGCCAGTATCACAGAGAAGAAGCCAGATCTCTTCCAGAAGCCAGAAGACAATACGTACTTCAAGAGGCACCTACTAGCTTTCAAAGAGGAACCAGGTACAGACAGCGTGACACAGGAAGCGTCGAAAGATTACACTCAGAGGGACAAATTCAGGTAACAAGAAAATATATAGGAGAAATTTTCAATCTGCTCTCAAAAGTGCTGCCTCGAACTAAATGTCTCAGAATAACGCGCACTGCATTTATGCTTTGGAGACACTATCACAAATTCGTTTCTTGCACATCTTGACTTTGCAAAGGTGTACTGCTCTGTTCACCATCATGTTTACTTATTTAGAGGAGTAACTTGTGTTGAATGCTGATTTTAAATTGACCACAAAAGGTGTAATTTAGAAGAAAAGCCTCCAAACTGCAATTAACAGTGGATTCAAGCAAAGGCAGATCATTGATTTTCTTTCAGATATGTTCAGCGAGAGCTTCCGACCACACACCATTGCCATTGCTAAGACCACCTGAAAAGACATCCATCATGTTACCCTGTCTCTGCTTATCAGCTGCTAAAACCACACCCTCCCATGCCTTCATTACCTCTGAAAGCTCTAACATACTCCCTGCTGGATTTTCATCTGTAAACTTAGCCAAAATTCTGCTGCCCAGGTCCTAGCTTGGATCAAGTCCCCATTTCCCTGTTAATCCTGTCTCAGCCACTGATATTGGCTACTGATCAAGCAATGCCTTGACATCAAAATTCCTGTCCTTGTTTTTAATTCGCTCCAAGGCCTCAAACTCCATTTCTCCAACCCCATAAGCCTTAGAGATTTCCACATTCCTCCAATTCCTACCTCTTGAGCACTCCTCTCTCAGTGGCCGTGATTTCAGCTTCATGTCTTCCAACTCTAGAATTCTCTTACTAAACCCTTCTGTTGGCCTTTAAGGCACTACTTAAAACTTAAATCTTTCACTAAGTTTTAGGTTATTTGACTTAATAACTCTTCTTGTTGCTTGGTGTCTAATTTTGTTTAGAAAGCAAACTTTTGAAGTGTGCTTTTTCCTGTATTTGAAACCTTTTATAAATGCAAGTTGTTTAGCTAGTTGTTACATCTGACCTGGACTACGTGCGCATTGTTGACACGGCCAGCATTTGTTGTCAATCCCTAATTCCCCTTGAACTGAGTGGCTTGCTAGGCCATTTCAGACAGCAGTCAGGAGTCAACCACATTGTTTGGTTCTGGGATCTATAGGTCAGACCAGGGGAGCAAGGCAGATTTCTGACTATGGAGATGAATGAACCAAGTGTGTGTGGTTTTTTTAGAATAATGGATGATACTTTCATGGTCACCATTACCAAGACTAGATTTATGTTGGGTCATCTTTATTAATAGATTTTAAATTCCAACAGATGCCATGGTGGGATGTTGGCACTTAAGCTCTACACAAAAGTAACTTTCTTTTCATAGCCGATTCATTTTGTGTGTTTCCAGCGTTTTCCGTTAGTTACTGATTTCTTCTTGATGTTCAGCCACTAATGGAGGGGATAGTTCATGTCCCTTTTATTGTACATGCTATTGTGTTTGAGCATTAAGGGATGTTTTTCAACACTTGAGTCATGCTGTGCTGCAGGAGGCTATTCAGACATTTGTACATCTACTGTCACTTTGAAAGAGCTATCCAGATTTTTCCACTTCCCCCTGTTTTCATCCATTCAAGCATTGTTCCAGTTTCACTTTGAAAGGGTGATTGGTTAACTTTTCAGTCTATGCATTCCACATTAAGATAGTGGTGAACAGCCATCTTGAGCTGCTGCTGTCCATGTTTTGTACGTACACCCACAGTGCTATGGAGGAGGAAATTCCAAGACTTTGTCCCAGTGACAGTGAAAGAGTATAGTTCCACTTGAAGATGGTGTGTGACATGAGGAGGAACCTTCAGGTGGTGATGAGCCCGTGTGCTTGCCCATGTTATCTTGTCGAGTCCTTATAGGTGATAAAGTTGAGGGAGCTTTGATTTGCAGCAATGCAACTTGTAGGTGATACATACACAGCCACTGTGCGTAATTGATGGAGGAAATGAATGTTGGTAGTGGACAGGGTGCCGATCAAGTTGGCTAGTTTCTCCTGCATTGTGTCGTGCTTCTTGTGACATCTGAGCCAGACTCATGGATTTGTTGTGCACTTAAGTCTTGGCCCCTGGAGATAAGGAGTCAAAGGTGAGCTGTCTACCACAGAATTTCCAGCCTGTGACCTGCACTAATGTTAAAGATGAAGTCACCATAGTCCTACTGGATTGTGGGTTGCTCTCTCATTAGAGAGTTGACTGTTGGTGACTTTAACCTGAGCGCTACCTGAGGTGAGGGGAAAGGTGAAAAGGAGGTTCTTTCATGGTAACCCCAGCCTCCGTGGGAATTCAACCCACAGCTTTTCCATCACTCTGCATTGCAAAGCAGCTATCTAGCCAACTGAGATCATGAAGTTTATATGTCTGCTGTAGTTACATTTCGGCATGTCGATTAGTGGAGGATTCAGCACTGGTAATGCCTTGAATATCATGGGGAATGGTTGGATTCTATCTTGTTGAAGATGATTATTGTCTGGCATTTGTGCAGCTAAGTGGATTTACCATTTATCCATGATGTGGAGGTGCCAGTGTTGGACTGGGGTGGGCAAGGTCAGAAATCACACGACACCAGGTTACAGTCCAACAGCTTTCTTTGAAAACACAAGCTTTTGGAGCCTCCGTCCTCCTTCAGATGCTAAGAAGGATTGTGTTTTCAATGCTAAGAGGGATTGTTTTCAAATAAACCTGTTGGACTGTAACCTGGTGTCATGTGATTTCTGACTCTTACCATTTATCAGCCTGCATGTTGTGCAGGTTTTCTCATATAAGCTAGGACCACTTCGTTATCTGAACAGTCTGAATGATATTGTGTAATCCTTAGTGAATAGCCTGATTTCTGGGTTTATGATGGAGAAAAGGCCATTGAAGCAGCTGAGAATGGTTGGGCCTAGGCCTCAAATATGAGTTATTCCTGTGGAAAGGCCCTCGAACTATGACAATTGGTTTCCAACACCCACAATCTCTCTAGTTATAACTTACTATCACTGTTTATAATTATACTAGTGCTAGTTATGATTCTAACCAATGAAGAGCTTCCCCAATTTAACTTCAATTTTGGTCCTCTTAGCTCGGTCAAATTCTGTCACTCTCGCCTCATTCATTTGTCCATGTTTTCACTCACATAGTCAGGAAGTTAGGACCTGAGTGATGATAGAACATAGAACATAGAACAGTACAGCACAGAACAGGCCCTTCAGCCCACAATGTTGTGCCGACCATTGATCCTCATGTATGCACCCTCAAATTTCTGTGACCATATACATGTCCAGCAGTCTCTTAAATGACCCCAATGACCTTGCTTCGAAATCGAAATTGAACTTTGGTGAGCAGATTTTTGTACGTGCTCTTTGGAAACACAATCAATTAACATTTCTCTCATACTGATGATTGTAGGTAGACTGGTGTGGTAATTAACCAAATTTGACATATCCTCCTTATGGACAGGCCAAACCTGGGCAAATTTCAACAATGCTGGTGTAATATTGCGGTTTGTTTTGGAGTGGTAGAGTCACAAAATATGGAAGTCCAATGTTTCCTTTACATCTTTGCTAAGATTTCGGAGCAACACGTTTATAAATCAAAGAAGGCTTCTATCCAAAATCGCAAACCTGCAAGATGGAAAAAAGTAATTTATTCATAAACTAAGACTACAGTGCAGGAAGAAACAAGTGTTACTTCTGGATTCCCCAGGGCACAAGTTTGACAGAGCTGTGTCTCTGGGTGTGGGTAACTGATTCAGACAGGCAGATTTGGGAGTCTGATGGTTGGACGGAGTTGTCTCCAGGTGATTAGAGGAAATCTCACGACAATGGGCAGGAGTATTCACAATGCAAGTCAGTTAATTCATTCCACACCGTAGAGTTCTGAAGAAGGGTCGCTTGACCCAAAACGTTAACTCTGATTTTTCTTCACAGATGCCACCAGACCTGTTGTTGAGCTTTTCTAGTAACTTCAATTTTTTGGGTACAGCTAAATTGACTGACTGGCTTCAAATTATGGAGTTGAGGAGAAAGATTTTGTGGTGTGGAGGCAGCCCCAATCATGCAAAAGAAATTTGATAAGGATTTGAATCTGAGTGGACGAGGAATGGAAGCTCACTGAAGGCAAATTTAAGATATCTCATGTTTAAGACCGGCGAACATGTGGAAATGAAAGGACACGGGGAAGCTAAAACATTCTGTGGTATTAATTGGCCCGAGCCACTTACTGTGGTTTCAGGGAGTATTCATTTTCAGGGGGTTTAAAACATCTTAATATTCATGCTGAAACTGGAGGATACCTTGCTTAGGCAGCAAGTTGAGTTGCACCACCTCGGGTTCTTGAAGGAAGCACCCAAGGGGCAAACTCATTTAATCCCTATTCTTGCCCCCCCACCCCCTTCAGTGGTCAAGAATGCCCTCGACCGTGTCTCCTGCATTTCCAGCAAAACATCCCTCGCACTCCGTACCTGTAGTAACCGCCAAAAGAGAATTCCCCTCGTCCTCTCATGCCACCCCACCAACCTCCGGATCCAACGCATCATCCTCAGGCACTTCCGCCATCTACGATCTGACCCCACCACCAAAGACATTTTCCATCCCCACACTCTTGTCTGCTTTCCGGAGGGATCACTGTCTCTCTGACTCCCTTGTTCGCCCCACACTCTCCTCCAACCCCACCATACCCAGCACTTCCCCTGCAACCGCAGGAAGTCCTACACTTGCCCCCACACCACCACCACCCTCTCTTCTCCCCGCCCCCCCCCCCCCCCCAACCAGGTGCCAAGAAGACCTTCTGCATCAAGCAGATGTTCACCTGCACATCTGCCAATGTGGTAGACTGCATCCGCTGTACCCGTTGTGGCCGCCTCTACATTGGGGAAACCAAGCGGAGGCTTGGGGACCACTTTGTAGAGCACCTGCGCTTGGTTTGCAATAAACAACCCAGTCGCGAACCGTTTCAACTCCCCCTCACCTTTCTTAGACAACACATCCATCCTGGGCCTTCTGCAGTGCCATAACGATGCCAGCCGAAGGTTGCAGGAACAGCAACTCATAATTCTGCTTGGGAACCCTGCAGCCCAATACTATCAATGTGGATTTCACAAGCTTCAAAATCTCCCCTGCCCCCAGTGCATTCCAAAACCAGCCCAGCTCGTCCCCATCTCCCTAACCTGTTCTTCCTGTCACCTATCCCCTCCTTGGACCTCAAGCCGCACTCCATTTCAACCTACGAACTCCATCCCACCCCCTTGACCTGTCCATCATCCCCAGACTGACCTATCCCCTCCCTACCTCCCCACCTACACTCACCTCTACAGGCTCCATCCCTGCCCCTTTTAACTTGTCTGTCTCCTCTCCACCTATCTTCTCCTCTATCCATCTTTGATCCGCCTCCGCCCCCCTCCCTATTTATTCCAGAACCCTCTCACCATCCCCCTTTTCTGATGAAGGGTCTAGGCCTAAAACGTCAGCTTTTGTGCTTCTAAGATGCTGCTTGGCCTGCTGCATTCATCCAGCTCCACACTTTGCCAAACCACAGTAAATAGGGATTACAAAGAGGAGCTGGATGTCAGAGGAGGAGGCGTGACAAAGGTTTAATAAGTGGTGTAAGGTACATAACAGATGCATTCACCAGGAAAAGAAGATGAAAATACGGGTTTGTTATTTAGAAAATGACGTGTACACACAGATAAGGAGCAGTTTGGGCTGTAACCAGGCTGAGGCATGTACCCTGATAATAAAATGTGAGGCTGGATGAACACAGCAGGCCAAGCAGCATCTCAGGAGCGCTCCTGAGATGCTGCTTGGCCTGCTGTGTTCATCCAGCCTCACATTTTATTATCTTGGAATTCTCCAGCATCTGCAGTTCCCATTATCTCTGAGGCATGTACCCTGCGTGCATTTAAACCAGTGAATGAAGTAACACAAAGGTGAAGAAGGTGGATTAGACTGAATGGACTTGAAGATCCCTCCCTAATTATTTATTTTAATTTACCCTTTGGACTGCCTATGCCAAATCACATTTATTGATCAGCTTCTGTGCTTGCTGGCCTACAGTGGTAATGCCTTTGGTTCTACAATTCTTATCCATCCTTTCAAATCCATTGGTGGATTCGCCCATCCCTATCATTCTAAACACCTGCAGTCTTGCCTCCCTCCAATTCCGGCTGCCTGAATTGCTTAATTTAATTTCTGTGCCATCAGTGAGCTATGCCTTCAACTGCCCTCTGCCCTGAGCCTTGGAACCTCCACCCTAAACCCCTACACCTCTCTCACCGCTCCACTAAGATGTTTCTTAAAATATGCATCTTTTGCCAAGCTTTTAGTCACCGACTCATAAAGGAGAGGGTTTTTTAACATGTTCAAGGCACTGTTTGAATACAAACGTAGCCTGTGTGCAGAAATGCTTTAAACCTAAGGCTGCATAAGTTGTAGTTTGAATACGAATTTGGCATAAAATTAAACAATTACTAAAAACTGCTCATTATCCTGAACCTGGTCATTGGTAATGTGTGTTCTTTTCTCTGTGGTCAGAGTGCTGTTCCAACCCTGAAGAGTTAAATCTGACTTGCTGTGTAAGTATGCATGGTAATCTTCAGCAAATCTCCCAACCGCTGCCAATTTGCTCCAGGGTTGCACAATTATGTTTTATGGTTAGTCTGGTTTCCAGGGCAGCACTGAATAAACAGGTAGATTGCCTTCCGACCTTATCTCCCACCCACAGAATGTTAATGCTGATATTGGCGCCAGAAAAATTCCTTCCATTGCTCCTTGATGTTCCTAATCATCTCCAATCTCTAACTTGCTTTGCTGATTCTTTATTTCCTCCATACTGTCTTCAAGTCTTTGGTTAACAGTGAAGGAGAAATCTCCCACTGTTTGAAGTACAGACCAGGTTTTTGCTTTTGGATTCTTGCCGTTCAGCAGCAGTGAGATCCTGTGTCAAACCCCAAATTCTGAAATTAAACCTTCCTGCTGCCCCAATCCTCCTAGCAAGACCAGCATCAGCATAAGAAAATGGTACAAAGCCGTATCAAAAGAGGGAGCAAACTTAATGCGCGTTCTACTTCCAGTCTCTCAAAAAGATACCTAATGTAGGAACGCAAAATTCATACAGGCACATGAATGTGCAAGGGTCCTTGACAGGTGGCAGAGGAGATTTACTAGGGATGAGGAATTTTAACTACAGTACCAGATTAAATTGGAGAAGCTGGGGTTGTTCTCCATGAAGCAAAGGAAGTTGAGGTGACATTTGATATTGGTTAGATAGATAACAGGATGATGACAGGGCTACTTAAAGGAGACAAAGTAAAGCTGCCCCCAGAGGCCTATTTTATAAGAATAAAGGGGCATGGACTGATGATATTGCACATTTCAGGGAGAACCTGAGTGACAACTCGATTATGCAGCAAGGGCAAATGACCTGCAAACGCTCTGCCTACAAAGGCAGGAGAAGTAGAGACGTCCATAGAATAAAAACAAAATCAGATGTGAAAAAATAAACTGCAGGGCTTTGAGACCAGACTCAGGAATGGGACTGACTCGATTGCCTGATGCTGAGATGAATTCAGTGGGCTGAATGGTCTCCTTTCATTCTATAATAACTTCGTAGTTTCAAAAGCTGGAGCTGAGGTCAAACACCCTGGTTGTAGAGTTGAAAACTGGGGACACAGTAATCAGTATGAAAAGTACGGCATATTGGACTGAGCTGAAGAGAAACCCCTTCAGTGCAAAAATTGTGATTCTTTGGATTTCTCCACACCAGAATATACAATCAAAACTAAAATCGATGAATTCTGGGACACAAATAGAATTGACGGATGTGATGTTGGGATGGGATGGGATAGGATAGTGAAGCTAAGGTAGAAAACCATGACCGTATAGAATGGCACAGCAGGTTCAGTGGGCAATGGAAGTAGAATGTGCATCAAGTTTGCTCACTTGTTTGATGTGGCTTTTCACCATTTAATGATCTGGATTCCATCAATTGTCCTTAAACAGCAATAATTCCCATCTGGTAGAGTGCAAACTCTGGGAAAATGTAATACAGAGACAGGCACAAATGTGGGGCGAGAAAGAAGACTGGCTGGTTGGGGGGGGGTCGGGTACATTGAGTGCATCAGTTGAGAAAGGCTCCTCGGTGTCTTGCATGGAAGTGACAGAAGAGAGCTGGGTGGCTGGAAGCCAAGGGGAATGAAGGAGGGAGGAGCAATGCAGAGGAGTTATGGAGCCAGAAGATTGGAGAATTGGTGGAGAAAGACTTTACTTCCTCCATTCTGAACCGATTTTGATTGACAGCTGAAAGGGCTGCACATTAACCGGCTGCCCTACATATGAAGAAGGAGCAACTGATGTCTAATGTGACAAAATCTCATTATCACGTTGGCTTCAAAGAAACCAAGCAGAGTGATGTAATCAAAGGGAGAACATCTTCATTTAAAATACCATGTTTGCTCATTTTGAGGAAGGAGCAACTATCAGTCTCACATGATACATTGGATCCTTGTATCTATTATATTCACTCTTGCTACCAGCCATTTGCAAAAAGAGAGGACCAAACCCCTGTGGAATGTCCTCACCGTTAACGTTAATTGGAATATGTCACTGCGCAGCATTGCTCGCTATAAATTATCTTTTCATGAGCCATAGATATCACTGGCCAGACCAGTATTTGTGGCCCATCCTCACTTGCCCTCAAAGGTGATGGTGAACCTCCAGTTGAACATCTCTGAAGCAGTTTGGTACAGCAGAGTGACAAGTTGACCTTTTCAGAGGGCAGTTCACAGTCAACTGGTTCTGGAGTCAAATGTAGGCTAGAGCAGTTATAGATGGCAGATTTTCTTTCCAAAAGGGCATTTATGAACTTGAAGGGGTTTTATAACAGTCAGTGTTAGATGCATGGTATATAAACTTACATTTTAATTGTAGGTGATAGCCTATCAATATCTCTTAGTAATTTTATGCTAAGTGAATAGGCAGATGGAGTTCACTGGAGCTAAGTGTAACATTATCCATTTTGGATTGAGAAAGGATAGATCAAGGTACTTTTCCAGATGGTATGAAGTTAAATGCAGTGGATGTGCAAAGAAACTTGGGGGTTCAGGTGCGTAGATCTTTACTACAAGTGATTGTGGTATTTTAATCAAGAAAGGTAATGAGAGGCATTGGTAGAGTCGATGGCCAGAGACTTTTCCCCAGGACAGGATTGACTGCCACGAGGGGTCATAGTTTTAAGGTGCTAGGAGGAAGGTAGAGAGGAGACGTCAGAGGGAGGTTCTTCACCCAGAGAGTTGTGAGCGCATGGAATAGTTTACCAGTGGTAGTCGTGGAAGCAGAGTCATTAGTGACATTTAAGCGACTGCTGGATATGCACATGTCACAGTGAATTGAGGGGAATGTAGGTTAGGTTACTTTAGTTTTGGATTAGGATTATTCCACGGCACAACATCGTGGGCCGAAGGGCCTGTACTGTGCTGTACTTTTTTATGTTCTATGTTCTAAAGCTAATGGGCAGCTGGTCTTTTAGAGTCATAGAGTCACACAGAATGAAAATACGCCCTTCGGTCCGACCTGTCCATTCTCAGTCTTAATCCCAAACTAAACTAGTCCCAACTCCTGTGCTTAACCCACGTCCCTCCAAACCTTTCCTATTCATGTCCTTATCCAAATGTCTTTTTAAATGTTGAAACCTGCATCCACCACTATCGCACACAAACCAATCTCTGCGTTTCTAAAAAAAAAAGTTGCCCCTCATGTCCTTTAAATCTTGATCCTCTCACTGTAAAAATAGGCTCTCTTGTCTTGAATTCCCTACCCTGGAGAAAAGGCATCTGCCATTCACCTTCTCCAGTCTTCTCATAATTTTATAAACCTCTAAAAGGAGAACCCTCAATCTCTGACGCTCCAGGGAAGAAAGATCCCACTTATCCAACCTCTCCTTACAACTCAAACCCTCCATTCCTTGCAACATTCTAGTAAATCTCTTCAAAACCTTTTCTAGCTTAATGATATCCTTCCTATAAACAGTGTAATTAGGTAATTTGGACCCAATACTCCAGAAGAGGCCTCACCAACATCTTGTGCAACCTCAACATGATGTCCTGACTTCTATTCTCAGAGGTCTGAGCAGTGAAAGCAAGTGTGCTAAACACCACCTTAACCACCCTGCCTGCATGTGATGCAAATTTCAAAGAATTACACACCTGACCCCCTCAGGTCTCTCAGTTACTCATTGTAGAAGTACTGCCTTTGTTTGTTTTACTAAATTGCAATACCTCGAATTTATTCAACTTCAACTCCATCTGCCACTCCTCAGCCCATTGACCCATTTGATCAAGATCTCTTTTTCTAAAAACCTTCATTATCCAATATCCCACCAGTTTTGGTGTCATCTGCAAACTTACAAAGTATACCTCCTTTTTTTCTTAACTGAAACATTTATATAAATGACCAACAAAAGTGGACTCCATACTGATCCATGTGGAACACTGCTAATCATAGGCTTCCAGTCTGAAAAACACCCCTCCACCAGTCTGTCTCCTGATATTAAGCCAATTTTGTATCTAATTAGCAAAGTCACCCTGAATCTTGTGATCAAGGCTGACTAATTAGTTTACATGCGAAACTTTGTCAAAGGCTTTACTAATTTCCAAGTAAACATATACGGCTCAGCCCTCAATCTTCTTTTTGGTTACTTCTTCAAAAAGTCAATTAAATTTGTGAGATGATTTCCTGCACAGAAAACCATGCTGACTGTCCTTCATACCTTGCTTGTCCAATGTATATAAATTCTGTCTTTCAGAATCACTTCAACAGCATATCCACCACTGAAGTCAGACTCTCAGGTCGATAGTTCCCAGGCTTCTCCTTTTATAGCCTTTCTTAAACAAAGTTACAACATTAGCCACCCTCCAGTCATCTGGCACTTCACCCATGGTTATAGATGATACAACTATTTCGGATAAAGGCTCTGCCTCTAACTTAACTCGATGTTGTGGGATATTCTTGATCACGTTCCAGAGATTTATCTACCTTTTTAATTTTCTAAGACCTCCGACATTTTCTGTGTTGTCATTTGAACTGTTCACAAAACATCAATATTTCTGAGATAACAAAGTGTGAAGCTAGATGAACACAGCAGGCCAAGCAGCATCTCAGGAGCACAAAAGCTGACGTTTCGGGCCTAGACTCTCTGATGAAGGGTCTAGGCCCAAAATGTCAGCTTTTGTGCTCCTGAGATGCTGCTTGGCCTGCTGTTGTCATCCAGCTTCACACTTTGTTATCTTGGATTCTTCAGCATCTGCAGTTCCCATTATCACTCATCAATATTTCTGAGTTCCCTAGCCTCTATTTCTTTCTCCCCAGTAAAGACTGATGTGAAATATTCATTTAATATATCTCCCATCTCCTGAGATTCAAAGGCGACCTCAGATCTTTAAGGGGCCCCACTCTCTCTCTCTCTAGTTGCCCTCTTGTTCTTAATGTAGAAGTCTCTGGATTATCCTTAATCTTATCTGCCAAGGTTGTCTCACATCCCCTCCTTGTCTTCCTGATTTCCCTCTGAAGAATGCCCCTACACTCTCTTTATCTTCTTTAAGAGATTCATTTGAACCCAGAATGTCTTTACATTCAATTCAGGGGATGTGGGCATCATTGGCTGGACCAGCATTTATTGCCCATCCTTTATGGGGCAGTTCAGAGTCAACCACATTGCTATGGATCTAGAGTCACATGTAGGCCAAACCAGGGAGGATCTAGAGTCACATGTAGGCCAAACCAGGGAAGGATAGCAGATTTCCTTTCCTAAAGGTGATTAGTGAACCAAATTAGTTTCTCCTGTTAATCGGCAATGGTTTCATGGTCATCATTAGACTCTTAATTCCAAATTATTATTGAATTCAAATTCCACCATCTGCTATTGTGGGATTCAAAGGCATGCCCCAGAACATTACCTGGGTATCTGGATTAATAGTCTAGCGATAATACCACTAGGCCATCACTTATGCGAGTTACCTCTATCTGATATGATGCTTTTTTATTTTTGTTAGAACCTCAGTTTTTATTCATCCATTGTATCCAGAGACTGAAGGATAAGGACACAGAAGTTATGTTGCAGTTGTACAAAACTGTTGTTAGACCCCACTTGGAGTGTTGTGAGCAGGATTGGGCACCACACCTTGGGAAGGATATATTAGCCTTGGATGGAGTACAACTTAGATTTTCAAGAATGATATCTAGTCTTCAGGGGTTAAATTATAAAGAGAGATTATATAAATTAGGCCTGTTTTCTGTAGAGTTTAGAAGGTGATGGGTCTTATTGGTTAAAGCCTTTAATAATATTAACAGGAAAAACAGCATAGACAGAGAGAAACTATTTCCACCAGCTGGGGATTCTGAAACTAGGAGGCACAGAGTCAAAAGTAGAGCCAGGCTGTTCAGGAGTGATTTTAGTAAGCACTTATACACACATGCACGCACCATATATTGTCCAGTTGGAGAATCATATCTAATCTCAGATGCTCCTTTGCTGCTTGGCCTGCTGTGTTCATCCAGCTCTACACCTTGTTATCTTAGGTTTTGAATGTTCTGGTTAAGCAAGCTTAAAAAAGAGCTTGTCAGACATGCGTAAGAAGAGCAGACTACTGGGTGATATAGATGATAGGGCTCATGTTCACAACATACTGTCCACGTATGTGTGGGCTGCCTGAGTCGTACGAAGGTAACATCATTTTGCATCCTGTCTGATTATTGGCAAGTTCTGCTTAACATAAGTTGGCCACACGGTTTGGTGAATTGCTACAATTGCTATTGATGGAAAATTCCAATGAAGAAATCTTTCACTTAGTGAAGACCGGACAAGACCTACATTTTGACAGCAACAGTCTGGGTGCTCATTTGATATTTGCTAGCCTATTTACTGACGTATTGCTCAAGAAAACCAGAGATATTTTTGTTGCAGCACCATATCATGGCAATCTAGACATTCCACAGTTTTGTGAACTTACATAGATAATGTACCCAGAACTTGGAGCAACAAGTAAAGCTAGCTGTTTCACAGTGCTACTGTGCTGCAGCAATCCAGATAGTGCTGCCATCAGGATAGGGAGATGTGGGTCTGGGTGAGACTGTTGACTGAAAAACTTCTGGACCCCACAAAAGTTTCATTACCTTCTTTATTTTAGCTTAGCTGGTGTGAGGTCCAGAGTCAGCACCAGAGTAACAGTCAAGCTCTCACTTGGTGGACTCTCATCGGACTTCTGTGTGTGTACAGCATTAAAGCAGTACATTTTATAGCCCTCGTGTGTGATTAACATACATATTTCTCTACCCGACGTGACTAAATGTTATCACATCCCATACCGTTCACATGCATCATAAGCAGTGCAGTTAACAATTCTCCTTGAATAGAGGAAGCAGCCCCAGCCGTGGGAAGATCAGCTGCACCTTCAGCTTGTTACAAACACAGGCACACATTCTAAAATTTATGGCATATCATTATTTCAGCAAAACTTCTAACTATTGCTTTCCCAGTACTTTCATCAGGATGCTGTTGAAGGGTTGGTGTGGACTCAATGAAACATAGGAAATAGGTGCAGGACTAAGCCACCTGGCCCTTTTGAGCCTGCATCACCATTCAGGGTGCAATCATGGCTAACCATGCAATCTCGGTATCCCATTCCCGTCCCCTCCCCATACTCCTTGATCTTTTTAGTTGTAAGGGCCACATCCAGTTCTCTCTTAAATATATCTGATGAACTGGTCCCAATAGTTTCTCTTGGTAGAGAATTCCACAGGTTCACAACTCTGAGTGAAGAAATTCTTCTTCGTCCGCCCTGAATGGCTTACTCCTTATTCTTAGACTGTGATCCCTTGTTCTGGACTTCCCCCAACATCAGGAACATTCTTCCCAGCTCTATCCTGTCCAGTTCCCATCAGGATTTTGTGTGTTTCTATGAGATGCCCCTCATTCTTCTGAATTCCAGCTGGTATAAGCCCAGTCGACCCAGTCTTTCCTCATGCCAGTCCTGCCAACCCAGGGATCAGTCTGGTGAGCTTTCACTGGACTCTGTCAGTAGCAAGAATGTCCTTTGTCAGATTAGGAGAACAAAACTGCATACAATACTTGAGGGTGTGGCCTCACCAAGGCCCTCTACAACTGCAGCAAGATATCCTTACTCCAAAACTCAAATCATCTCCCATGAAGGAGACCATGCCATTAGCTTTCCTCACTTGCTTGCTGCAACTGCATGCCAGCCTTCAGTGACTGTTCCACCATGACACTTAGATCTCATTGCACCTAAGCTTTTTCTAAAGTGCCACCATTCAGATAATCTGCCTTCCTGTTTTTCTGACCAAAGTGGATAACCTCACACTTATTCACATTATATTTCATTTGCCAAGTATTTTCCCACGGACTGAATGGCCTGCTTCCACACAGTAGGGATTCTGTGATTCTAAAATGTCTTTGTTCAGCAATGTTAATGATTGCCAAATGATTATGAGAAAAAAAGCTTAGAAAGTGGAAGCAGGAATGGACTAATTGCAATTTTGAGCCTGCTGCACCAATCAATATTGTCACAGCTGATCATTCAACTCAGTACCCTGTAACTGCTTTCTTCCATGTTCTTTGGTCCCTTTCACCCCAAGAACTTTACCTAACTGCTGCTTGAAGACATTCAGCTGCTTTCTGTGGTGCCCAATTTGACAGGTTCACCACTCTGGGTGGAAAAATATCTCCTTGGTGCTAAATGGCCTACCGAGTATCCTTAGGCTGTGATTCCTGGTTCTGGGCTACCAAGTCTTGGGAATGTCCTCCTGCATTTATTCTCTTCCTAGTCCTGTACAAATTTTATAGTTTTTTTTCAGCGACTCCTTTGTTCTTCTAAACCCTAATGAATATAATCTTAATCGATCCAGTCTTTGTTCATACATCAGTCTTGCCAAACTAGATAAATCTTTGGGCATTGAATGCCAGCCCATCCAGCATCACCTACATCCCATGAATGAATATAAAAAATTATTAAACATTTGTGATCATGGAAAATATATTTCCTCCTCATACTCCCTCATTCATATTTCCTTGACTCCATGCAATGATGTGGTCATGTTTCCACATCCACCTATTATAGAGGATGCACATAGACTATATCCTCAGTGTTCAGAGACCACTACTGTCACCTGAATTGCAGCTACTAAACATTGTTTTTTGATGTACTAAACCACACTTAGCGTTATAAGTTATCAATTAGGAGGCAGGATGACATTATCCAGAGTTGCATACCCTGCGCTATTGATTGAGGGACAATATGATTCTGCTTTTGATGATTTGGAAAGAAATGCGTTAGTGTGCACAGAAAATTGCTCCTGTGGGGGATGTTGAGATAGAAGGATGTACAGTTTACACATCAGACCCAGGTCATTCAGGAAGTAAGTTAGGAAATTTTTCAACAGTTAAAAGCATTGTAGATCTATAGAACTTTCTTCCCCCTGCAAAAAAATACTAGATGCTCACATACTTGGTCATTTTAAATCTGAAGACAGTAAATTTTCTTTCCGCGAGTTATAGCATGGACCTAAACGAGCAGGTGAGGTATGTTCACAAATCAGCCATGCTCACTGTAATGGTGGAACAGATTGAACCAGCTGAATGGTCTCCTTCAGTTCCTCACTGAGGGCAGATATTAGATATTAGAACTTGGTGGCAATTTTGATTTCAGTTTGTCCAGTGTAAGATTGTTGCCAATTTTACTTGCAGGAGCATTGCCCCATTAAATTTCCAAAGCAAGTAAATTCCTGAGGCATTAAGATCCATATTTGTGTGGCCCAAAGATCCCTATCTGGTTCACTGTGAATGCTATTTAGTGTGATTCACAGTTGTTATGGAAATCGTGCCTATTGTCTAGGCTGTGCGTGTATTCAAAGTAGAGTCAGCTGTTCATACAAAAACATTTCCTTCTGCCCAATGGAGTAAACCTATTTAGAAAGATTCAGCCACCCAGTGAGCTAACGTGTCTGGAATTTGTGGTTACTGCTACGGGTTTGAGGGCACTCAGCAGGCTGATTATATTGGTCGCTCTGCACTGTTCACTGTCTCTGCGTCATCTGTACTACAATGGCAGCTCTGGATGCAAGCAGGTGGAACACAGAGAGGCCTTCCTTACTCTGCTCCTTTACCAGTTATTTCTTACTCCTTTGGAGACTCTGAAGCCTTCTCAGATTAGAGTTTTGCACACTTCACTTACTTCCCCAATGGTTGACAAAAAAAACTGTCCTCAGAGCAAGATTTCTTTTATTGTAAAGATGCAAGTAATGAAAGGAGGGCTGTATGTGCAGAACCTAGACTCCCAAGTCTCTTAACTTAACCTCCTATTTCCAAACAATGTTCATTAAAGTACATTTTTATTACAGTGGAAATTACATTCGACAGAAAGCTTGTGGTTTTTTTCAGCTTTTGTTTGTATTGCTGGAGATGTATAAGCATGTACTCCACATAATTTGCTCATTCCTGTGTAATTGAGGAGCAGCACGTTATATATGCACCGAATCTATCTTCCCATACAAGCCAATAGAGTAATACTGAGCAGGGTATAAACTGAAGACTCCATTTGATTTCAGAAGATTGATGAGCAGAGAAAGAGGTTAAAGTTGATACCCCATATTCCCCAAGCCCCCATAGAATTGAAAAGACTTACATTTATGTAGCTCTTTTCATAACTACCAGATGTCTCAGTGGCTGCCACCCAACGCAGTATTTTTGATATATTGTTGCCATTATTCTGTAGGAAACAAATTGGGTGAAGCAGTTACCCCAAAACTTCTGTTTAACTTGGCCACCCAGTCAGCACCCAGTTTTTATAGCAGAAGTTGTTCTGTTTGTAATTGGTATTCTTGCATTTATGCTGATGAGTACCAACATGTCACTCTTTTTCAGAAATGCAAAAATGCACTGCTGAAAAGTCTGGCACTGCTCATTAATGAGCATGAACTATTCCCCACTTGACTCAATTCCAGAATGTGCGGCATTCTGGAATTGATTACCCTTGGGGAGAGGAACGGGAGCATCTGTCCTGTTTCTCTCTCTAATGGAGCTACCAACCTTTATGGAGTCATAGAGATGTACAGCATGGAAGCAGACTCTTTGGTCCAACTTGTCCATGTTGACCACACATCTTAAATTAATCGAGCCTCATTTGGCCCATAACCCTCCCAAACCTTCACATTCACAGACTGATCCAGAGACCTTTTTAAATGTTGTAATTGTACCAGCCTCCACCACTTCCTCTGGCAGCTCATTCCATACATGGTCCACCCTCTGCGAAAATGTTGCCCGTTGGGTCCATTTTAAATCTTTCCCCTCTCACCTTAAACCTTTGCCGTTTAGTTTTGGATTTCACCACGCCAGAGAAAAGCCCTTGTCTATTTAGCCTATACATGCCCCTCATGATTTTATAGACTGCTATAATGTCACCCCTCAGCCTCTGATGCTGTAGGGAAATTAGCCCCAACCTATTCAGCCTCTCCCTATAGTTTCAACCCTGGCAAAATCCTTGTAAATCTTGTTTGAAGCCTTTCATGTTTCACAACGTCCTTCCTGTAGAAGAGAGACCAGAATTGCATGCAATATTCCAAACGTGGCCTAATCAATGTCCTGTTCAGCTGCAACATGACTTCCCAATTCCTGTAATCAGTGTGCTGACCAATAAAGGCAAGCATGTCGAATGCCTTCTTCACTGTTCTATCCACCTGCTACTCCACTTTCAAGGAACTATGAACCTGCACCCCAAGGTCTGTTTGTTCAGCAATAATCCCCAGGAGTTTACCATTGAATGCATTAGTCCTGCCGTAATTTGCCTTCGCAAAATGCAGCACCTCATATTTTTCTAAATTAAACTCAATCTGCCGCTCCACGGCCCATCTGATCAAGATCCTGTTGTACTCTGAGGTAACCTTCTTTGCTGGCCACTACACTTCTGATTTTGGTGTCATCTGCAAACTTGCTAACCATGCCTCCTTAGTCATAAATAGCCATTTTATTCCTGAGCTTAAAATATCGTTTGGACGATGACATCTGTAATTGTATACTGGCTGACTGTTTATCCACGCTTACGACAAATGCAAATACGACTTTAATGTCGTTCTTCTCTTTCTCCTGAAATCACAATGGCAACATCAAGATGGTCAATGCAACATTGAAACTGTAATTTGTGCACTGAACCTTTCTGTGTGCTTTCCTGAAACAAGCCCAGCCCTCTCCATACCTCCCCTATACGGTTTTTGAAATCACTAAGGTATAATATCTCTCCTCAGTCAAGGGAAACTTAATCAGGCAGTTCAAAGTTTTGAGAGGTTTTGATAGGGTAAAGAATGAGAAACTTAATTCAAAGATGCGCAGGTCAGGGTGGATTGGCTGTGCAAAATGCCCATAGTGTCCAGGGATGTGGAGGCTACGTGGATTAACGTGGGAAATGCAGGGTTACAGGAGTAGGGTAGGGGAGTAGTCTGCATGGGATTCTCTTTGGAAGTTTGGTATGGACCTGATGAGCCAAATGGCCTGCTTCCACACTGTAGCGATTCTGTGATTTCCATTGGCAAATCTGATGAAGAACTGTATGGGATATATTTAAAATATTTGATACAAATGGCAGGTGGAGAGGATTTGGAGATGAGATATCTTTCCTTCTTGATGAGTTAATGTGAGATGGAACAGACTGTCTGAAATTGTGGCACAAATAGGTTCAATGCTCTCTGTATAAAAGAAATGAGTAAGAATCTAGAGAAAGCTGGGCTGTGGGGAAAACCTGAAACTGATTGAACGTTTAAAAAAGGCCTGCTCCTGGACTGATGTTCCAGTGCAGTCTTGAGACTGTGCTGCATTGTCAGAGATACCATATCTTGAATGAGATGTCTCATCTACCCTCTCAGGTGGACAGAATGAAATCATATGCCTCTATTTTGCAGAAGAGTAAGGGAGTTACAATGGTGTGGCGGCCAATGTGGTTGCTTAATTAACATTTTGAAAACAGATCTAGTCACAACTGGATTACTCTTTTGCAAGCAGATGTTGTGCTTACAACAGTAACTACATTTTAAAAATGCTGAATTGCCCATGAAGTGGTTTGGGAAAGACGTGAGGGGAGAGTTGACCAGAGTTGATTGGTACAGGAATGTAGCAGGAAAAACAATGGAACAGCAATGGAAAATTTTCTGGCAGTAATTTAGGTGGCACAGCAAAAATTCGTCCCAAGGAAGAAGAAACATAGTAGGGGGGAGGCTAGGCAACCATGGTTGACAAGGGAAGCCAGGGACAGCATAAAAGCAAAAAAAGCACACAATGTAATGATGATTAGTGGGAACGCTTTAAAAGCCAGCAGGAAATAACTAAAAAAGCAATAAAGAGGGAGAAAATGAAATATGAGCAAAAGTTAACTCTTAATATAAGAGAAGATTGGAAGAGGTTTTTATAAGGTATGTAGAAGTCAAGAGTGGATATTGGACTACTGAAAAATGAGGCCAGAGAAGTAATAATTGGAACAAAGAAATGGCAGAGGAACGAATTGTAATTAGTTTTCATAGTGGAAGCCACTTGTAGCATTGCAGAACTTGGAGTTGGGGGCAGAGGTGAGTGCAGTGACTATCACTAAAGGTGCCGGAGTACCTGAAAGGTCTGAAGGTGGATAAATCATCTGTACCACATGGACTACGCTCAAGGGTGCTGTACGAGGTAGCTGTGGAGATTACGGAGGCATTGGTAATGCTCTTTCAGGAGTCACTGGAGTCCACGAGGATTCCAAAGGACTAGAAAGCAGCTAATGTTATACTTCTATTTTAAGAAGGGAGGGAGGTAGTACACAGGAAATTGTAGGGTGTTTAACCTGACCTTGTGTTGGTAAGTTGTTAGAGTTCATTATTAAGGGCAAGATAGTAGAATAAGGAAATGTATAGTAAAATAGGGTGGAGTCAGTATGGCTTCTTCAAGGGGAGGACATGCCTAACAAATCTACTCAAAATCTTTGGGGCAAGCTACAGGCATGGTTAGAGGACTGGCTGGCTGGCAGAGGCAGAAAGAAGGAATAAAAGGGTCTTTGTCAGGATAAACTAGAGGAGTGCTGCAGAGACCAGTGTTGGTACCACAACTGTTCATGTCAATGATCTAAATAAAGGAACTGAGGGCATTATTGCAAAGTTTGCACATGTCAAAAAGTTGGCTGGAGAGCCAGGTCATGTTGAGGAATCAGAGTCCCTACAGTGTGGAAACAGGCCCTTCGGCCCAGCAAGTCCGCACCAACACACACAGCCTCCTACCCGGACCTCACCCCTACTCTCCACGTCCCTGAACACTACAGGCAATTTAGCACGGCCAATCCACCTAGCCTGCATGTCTTTGGATTCTGGGAGCAAACTGGATCACCCGGAGGAAACCCACACAGACAGTTGCCAGAGGGTGGGTCCCTGGCGCTGTGAGGAAGCATGGAAGCTGCAGACCAACTCAGACAGATGGAGAGTGGGCAAAGAAGCGGCAGTCTTGGAAGACAAGGTGGAGAAGTGTGAGGTTATGCACTTTGATTTGAAGATTAGAAGTGTAGACTGTTTTCTAAAATGGGAAAGGCTTTGTAAGTCTGAAGCACACAGTCTTAGTTCAGTTCCTCTTAAGGTTAACATGCAGATTCAGTTGGCAGTTAGGAAGGCTAATGTAATGTTCACATTAATTTTAAGGGCTAGAATACAAGAGAAAGGATGTATTGCTGCTGCTTTATAAGGCACTTGTCAAACCCCATTTGAAATATTGAGTAGTTTTGTGCCCTGTGTTGTTTGGAAAGATGTGCTGGTGTTACACAAGAGATTTACAGGAATGAACCGGGGGGTGAAAGGCTTGTCATACGAGGTGCAGTTGAGGACTTGGATTGTACATTTAGAAGAATGAGGAGGATCTGATTGCGGCTTACTGAATACAGATAGATCCTGGGTAGTGTGGACATGGAGAATGTTTCCACAAATAGGAAAGGCTAGGACCCAAGTGATGGGTTGGCCCTTCAGAACTGAGGTGAGGAGAAATTTTTTTCATCCCAAGTGGTGATTCTGTGGAACTCACTGCCACAGAGTGCTGTGGAAGCCATGATATTGAGGCTGTTTCAGATAGGTTCTTGATTTGTTAGTGGATCAAGCGTTACGGCGCGAGGGCAGGAAAATGGGGTTGAGAGACAAATCAGCTATGGTCAAATGGTGGAGCAGCCTTGATGGGCCAAATGACTGAATTCTGCTCCTATACCTTGTGGTCTTACAGGAAGTTTTGAGTTGGTGAAACCTGTGTGTAACTCCCTTAATTGAGGTCCAAGGGGTCAAATGACCCCCAGAAGTGCAATGATTTCACTAAGCTCACTGCTGTTTGATAGAAGTGTGTGATCACATATTAACTGATGGGACCAGTCCCTCCAATGTGGCTTTTAAAGTGGGTTTGTAAGTTTGCATTCAAAGTGCTGTTGCTCAGTGGTGATAGTCCAATTCCTGTTTAATCCATTGCACTGCAGTCTAAACTTATGCAGGTTGAGGCTATGCTTTTCTGAGCTCCCGCAATTTCAATTTGACCCTTACTTTTTTCAGCAACATCACCATGGCTTACTCTGACGTAAAAGACTTGGTGCTTCATGACATTGATCGGATCCTCTTCCCTTCCTCGGATTGCCGCCAGTTCAATAAAACCGAATCG
The DNA here is from genome assembly GCF_030684315.1 of Stegostoma tigrinum. Lineage (NCBI taxonomy): Eukaryota > Metazoa > Chordata > Chondrichthyes > Orectolobiformes > Stegostomatidae > Stegostoma > Stegostoma tigrinum. The sequence continues at coordinate 21,703,938 of NC_081387.1, forward strand.
CTCAGGTATGTTTCAGCTCATGGGGGCTGGTTGGGGTAGGATTGAGCGGGGTTGTGTGTGTATGGGAGAGTGTTGTGTGGGCTGGGGTAGGAAGGAGGAGGATGACGGCTAAAATGAGAAATTTCAATCCTATCCCTCAGGTGCCACCTAAGTTACTGGAGAATCCTTTTTAACTCTTCCTCCCACCATTGGTTAGAAGTTGCACGGAAGCAAAGGTTTTCCATAACCAACCAATGTCAACTCACTTAGCCTGTTGAGAAAACCAGTTTTGTGTGTGTGTGTGTGTGTGTGTGTGTGTGTGTGTGTGTGTGTGTGTGTGTGTGTGTGTGTGTGTGTGTGTGTGTGTGTGTGTGTGTGTGTGAGAGAGAGAGTGAGTGAAATGGCTGGTGGTTATATTAGGAGTTTTGTTTTCAATGTCCCTCTCTAATTCAGACTTGCCGATGAATTGCGTGGCTGGGTACACCGACATCAAATTGAAAGGACAAAGTCCAACGAAAAACCAAAGCGTCAAAAGAAATTTAAACAAGGCATGGTAAGTGGAGATTGCCCAAGTGCTGAAAACATGTCTCTACGAGGTGAAAATAAATGTGACTGGTCCTGCTATTTACCCATGTGTACATGTTCCTTCAACAAAGAAGTTGGCAGAGGTTATTGCTTCACGAAATTACTATACACTCAGCAGTCTCTGCTGGAGCGGAGACATGTGGAATCCTTGAGGACTAACAGTTGTTACCTGATCTCATCCTTGCTTCTTTTAAGACTTGGAGAGTCTCAGCTTTGATCTGTTTTTCATGCTGATAGATTTGTGCTTCATTTCCCATTTTTTTTTATTTTTGAATCTCTCCACTAGTTCACCCTCTCTGTAATCTCCTCCAGTTCCACAACTCTTTGCGGTCTATGTGCTCAGTTAATTCTGGTCATTTGCTTATCATCAGTTTGCTTTCAGTGGCTGCCTTTACTTGATGAGACCCAAAATATTCCTCCTTAAACACCTGTACCTTTCTGACCTCTTCAACTTTAACTAAACTTCGCTCATCTAATCCTCATGGATCCTTGTGTGGTTTGGTCCCAGGTAATGACCGATAATGCTTCTATGCGCATTTTATGTTAAAGGTGCTACTTTTAAAATACAAATAATTCAGGATGTGCCCTTGTGTCTTGTAGTTTGTGGTGTCAGTGTTTTGTAGACACTGTCTGCCAAATTGACATTTCCTTGACGTTGTTTGTGTGAGGTTGTCACTTTTCTGAGATCCATCATAATCCAGAGTACTAACTGATGATTGATAATTGGGACAGTTGAATGCAGCCAGGATTACTTTACTGGGAATGTTCTGAAATCATTGAGCATGCACTGCTGCCTAACACCATAAAGTCTGGCGACTATAATGCATGTCAATTTTTCTAATTTATTCAAACTGCTGTGCAGCATTATCTGGAAGAGAAGGAAGATGTCAACGAAGAAATAATTTGCAAATGTTGATCATCCTGTTTCATTCTCTGGGTAACCAAGGGCCTTTTTAGTCAGTTAATTACCTTAAATGAAATTGGTGTCATTGTTAACGATTGTCAGCTAGTTAATTTGCACGGTTTGATTGAGCGGGATGTTTGAGGATGCTAGATAATGTTTTAAATACATATTTTAAGCGTATGTTGCAAGTATATTTTTAGATGTGTATCAAATATGTTCAATAATTTCACACATGTCGGTAGGTGGGGCCTCTGTTTAATAACTCACCTGCAAGTTGTCATCTCCAGCAATGGGGTACTCCTATAGTTTCCTACAGTGTGGCACAGTGGGTCAACCTAGATTGTGCTCTCGGAACTCGAGACATTTGAACCCATGAGGACTTTCTGACCCTCGTGCAGGAGCACCCCTATAATCTGATGCTTGAACAGGATTCATTCATTTGTTCCTCTCCATCCAAGACAAGAGGGGTGCTGCTTTTGAATCCTTCTGTGTTTGTAGAATTGGCTAAGGGGAACATGGTCAGAGGTTATTTGTTAATTGTGATCAGTGTCTGTCTTTCAGAGGGCACAGCAGAGGAAGATCAGTCTGTCCCGGTTTATTTCAGTTCATTCTGCGGAGGCTTCCACCAGGTGGGTACACAGACTTCTGCCTCAGTGATTCATCCATACATTTGGACCATTGTTTAATTTCAGACAGTTGGCTGACTCTGTTGAATTAAACATTTCTTTCCTCACTTCAAACTGGCTTCTTTTAAGCAAACCAAGGATCATTCCTTTACCCAGCAGGCAAAAGAGGCTGATTCAGATATGAACTATAACAAGTAATTTCTAAGAATCCTGCAATGCTAATCTGCATGTTTACATTCCAAAGCTGCCTGATGTAACAGCGCAGCCAAATTACAGGGAAAATGCACTGCCTCATGATCGTTAACATTGGCGTCAATTTGGAGAAGTCACACCTGATTAAAGCATATCATTCCATTTGCAGAATTTCTAACTTGGAATCTTTTCATCAGAGTTCTTGTAAACTCTTGGCTACTGTGCTCCAAATATTCCACATCCGTTTGAAAATGGACTTTTTAGGCTTGTTTTTTAATTGCCCATTTTTTTGTTTTGCTTGGGCTGTTCCCATCTTGATTGATCCCCTTCTTTTCCTATTTTGCAAATAGTATTGTTTTCCACTACTGTACCTTGGGAGTACCAGTATATATAAACAAAAACTGTTTCCAAAGCTGTGACCATCATCATTTTTCACCCTTTTTGGGTGAGGGGTCAAATCAAGACACCATCAGTAAAATATTTCATGAATACCTTTATTAATGAAGAGCAAGGGATTTACCACTAGAATCTTTAGCTTTAATTAGCGCTCAACCTATATCATTTTAGAAAAATACAATATAGCCATTTATCATTGCTGTTCGTAAGAAATTTCTGTCTATAATTTGGCTGTTGAAGTGTCACCACTGCCATAGCTGTGGAACTGTAAGATTACTGACTATATTGCACATTGAAATGCCCTGAGATTGTATATTTTGCCATGTAAATATAACCTTTGTTTCTTCCTTCCTGGTGCAATGAATTTAATTCTTTCTGTGCAATTGTATTCAATAACGTATTTCCGGTACCAGAAAAAATTGATAATTGACCATTTTTTATTTTAAAAGTTAAAGTCCATCATGTCCATTTGCATTTTTCGCATGCATGATCTACTGTGCTCTGAAGTTGATTTGATGTTCTCAGTCATTATGAATTGTGAATTTGTTCTACCAACACCCAACGGAGCCCAGAGAGTGAGTGTATCACCTGGACAGCTGGTGGAGTTATTGAAAGACTTTGGTGTCATGGGAGACCTGCCAGGGTTGGAAACACCTGCAGCCCCAAGTGGTTATACATTCGCACCAGAGCTGAAAGCACTCTCCCACTGCAATCCTTCCATATTTAACTCCGAATCTACTCATCTCACCTTGTAAGTTGATACAGAGTCTGGGTGAGAGCAAGAATATGGTGATCATATTGAATGGTGGAGCAGGCTCGATGGACCAAATGGCCTACTCCGATTCTGTTTTCTGCTCCTAGTGGTTTAAAATGTTTTCCTTGTTGGCAGGTTGACCTCCAGTCAGTTACAGGTTTACCAGAGTCCTGAGCAGAGTTACTATGACTTCATGGATGCTATCGATAGAAGGGAAGACACCTTCTATGTGGTTTCGTTCCGAAGGGTAAATATGAGCAGTTTTTGAATGTTGCTGGTTTGTGTGCAAATGCATGCACATATCTGTGCGGTGAGTGCTAATGGGCACAAGCATGTGGCAGGATTTAAATCTTAACTTCTTCTGCCCTGCTACAGGATCACCTGCTGTTACCAGCTATCAGTCACAACAAGACCAACAGGCCAAGGATGTCCCTTGTGATGCCAGCTATGGCAGTGAATGGTAAGCAAGAGTGCCGCCTGCTTAAAGTTGAACTAGACCATCTGAGAACAGAAACAGATAATGGGAACTGCAGATGCAGGAGAATCCGAGATAGCCAAGTGTGGAGCTGGATGAATACAGCAGGCCGAGCAGCATCTTAGGAGCTCAAAAGCTGACATTTCGGGCCCATTTCGGACCCTTGATCAGAAAAAGGGGATGGGGAGAGGGTTCTGAAATAAATAGGGAGAGAGGGGGAGACGGATCGAAGATGGATAGAGGAGAAGATAAGCAAAGAGGAGACAGACAAGTTAAATGGGCAGGGATGGAGCCTGTAGAGGTGAGTGTAGGTGGGGACGTAGGGAGTGGATAGGTCAGTCTGGGGAGGACGGACAGGTCAAGGGGACAGGATGAGATTAGTACGTAGGAAATGGAGGTGCAGCTTGAGGTGGGAGGAGGGGATAGGTGAGAGGAAGAACCGGTTAGGGAGGCGGGGAGGAGCTGGGCTGGTTTTGGGATGCACTGGGGGCAGGGGAGATTTTTGAAGCTTGTGAAATCCACATTGATACCATTGGGCTGCAGGGTTCCCAAGCAATTCATATTCATAGCCAATCCTCCTAACCTGCACATCTTTGGACTGTGGAAGGATACCGGAGAACCTGGAGGAAACCCAAACAGACACAGAGAATGTGCAAACTCCTCAGACAGTCACTTGAGGCTGGATTCGAACCCAGGTCCTGGCACTCTGAGGCAGCAGTGATAATCATGAGTCAGCCCAGCATGGATTAGCATGGGAAGCTGAGGAGCATTTACAATTCAAGTCAAACAGAAGGAACTTTTTTATATAGTGGGCTGTTAACGTGCTTATAGAAGAAATGTAAAGAATCAGAATGAAACAGCCCCAGGTGGCTACGCCTTTCCATAAATAAGTAGAATCTTTTCGACAAGTATAGAGGTGAATGTCATGAATGCATTCATTCTAAACTGGGCTTAGGAGCCACAAATGTTTGCATGTTACAGTGCTTGCTGTCTAACCAATTCAGCACTGTGTTCTCAATAGGTTGCGACTGTTCTTGAGCAGCCTGTTTCCAGATGCAGTGAAGCATGATCAATGCATAAACAGTGTGTGTGCACGTAAACAGTGACAGTGTGGCCAGATGTTTCTAAACCACAGGCTATGAATAAGAGTCTGAAAGTTCACAATTAGTCAGTTTCTGTACATCAAAATGTATTCTAGAGCTTTAGGCTCTCATGCCCCGCTTCGCGCCGGGTCACAGTTCATAGAGAAAATAACAGCACTCTGTTTCAAATGCTGAAACTGGAGAAGTTAAAGGGCTTGAAGACTGGATATGCAAAGGTAAACACCGACTCTGCCAACCCCTCCATCATCCCGACCCAATGAAGCACCTTATAACAGGGTCACAATTTCTGTGAAAGCAGTGTTATCTAAAAAATCCATTCATGGAGGAGCTATTTGCCATGGCAGGTGGACACTTTCAACCTCTCAAATCTGCTCCCCTGTTCATTAAAATCATAGCTGTCTGTAGGCTTAGCTCCAATTTCCACCCCCCTGCCCCTGCCAAAATAACCATGGAGTCCCTCATCAAAAGTCTAACTCATTCTTCAATAGATGGAGTAAAGGATTACAAACACTAATGACTGTCTTCATCTCTGCATAAATGGCCAACCCCTTAATTTCAAACTGCCCAGCATCCATCTTGTGAGACTGCCTCCAATTCTTTTGTTTTGATGAAAATAACCTCATTTTTCTACACTTCATTCTGTATAGGCCCAACTTGCTCACCCTTTCCTCACACAATAACTCCTCCACCCCACAAATCAGTCTAGTGGATATTTTGTGAATTGCTTCCAATGTAAATCCTCCTTTACCACCTACACCTGCGCACTGGCATTTTGTGATCTATAACCTGGAATTCTGTATACCATTCCACAATCTCGCTTAGATTTCAATAATCTGCTTTTTTTCCCCTCTTCCTACCAAAGATGACAACATAACATTTTCCCAGATCATGCTCAATCTGACTTTCTTTTTGCCAGCTCTTAACTAATCTGTATCCATTTTCAGAATCACTGTATCCTCTTCACAATTTGGGTTTCTATCTATTTTTGTGTTGTCAGTAATTGTGGCTACAGTGCATTGATGGCTTCGTCCAAATCATTAATACAGATCATAGATAGTTAAGTCCCAAGTACTGATCCCTGAGGCATTCTACTCCTTGCTGTCTGTCAACTTGGAAATGGCTCATTTATCTCAACGTTGATTCCTATTGATAAGCCAATCCACCATCCATAACACATGGAAGAAAGGAGCAGGAGAAACCCATTGGGCCCCTCGTCTCTTCAATGCTCCACCATTCATCACGATCGTCGAACTTGTAGCTTAATCGTGCGTTCTCCCAGTAATCATTGATTCCATTCACCCCAAGTGCTACATCTAGCCACCTCATGAATACATTCAACGTTTTGGCATCAATCACTTCCTGTGCTAATAAATTCTACAGGCTCACTACTCTTTCAGTGAAGAAATGTCTCCGCTTCTCCATCCTAAATGGTCTACCCCAAATCCTCAGATTGTGACATCTGGTTCTGGACACACCCACCATCGTTAACATCTTCCCTAGAATCTACTTGGATATATCCTTTTAGAATTTTTTAAGTCTCTGAGATCCCTCCTCATCTGAACTCCAGTGAAAGCAATCCTAACCTAGTTTTCCTCACCTCTACGTCAGTCCTGTCATCCCCAGAATCAGCCTGGTAAACTTTGACAGTACTCCCTTGAGGGCAACAGCATCCTTCCTCAGAAAAGGAGACCAAAACTGCACACAGTATTCTAGGTGTGGTCTCACCAAGGCCCTGTATAACTGCACAACATTTTCCCCACTCCTGTACTCAACCCCTGGCATTGAAGGCCAATGTACCATTTGTCTCCTTTACTGTCTGCTGCACCTCTGTGCTAACCAAGTCAAGATATAACCCCAAAGACCATGTGCTTTTGTGCAGACGATTGTGACACCCAATCAGATGCTTTTTCAGACACCCAAAATCTCGGAGATTCTCTTGGTTCCCCTTATCTACATTGTTGCGTTTCAAAATCATGCCCCTTCCTTGTTTGACATGATGTTACATTTGCAGTTTTCCAATTCACTTGGACCTTTCCAGAATTTGGGAACTTTTGAGTCCGAAAGCCAAGAGTGGGCAATCATTCAGGATCCAAATATTCCTTTATGCACTTCATCCATCAGCAGGAATGGACAGAATGGCCAGGGAGAGCAGAGAAAAGCCTGGACTAACGCATAGTTTAACTGCAGCACATTGGCAATGTGTGTTGAGTTAACTGTGTTCCTTTTGCAGCATGGCTGGTTACATGGAAATTTGATAGAATGCTCAAAATCACAAAGGATTTTGAGAGGGTAACTTGGGAGAAACTAGATCAGTGACGAGACAACGCAGATTCGGGGTAATTTGCAAACAGTTGAAGAGAAAGATGATTGACAGCAAGCTGTCACGATCTGGAAGACAATACATTATTGGGCAGTGGAAGCTAATTTTAAAGTAACTCTCAACAGAGATTGGATCTCTACGTAAAAGAACCATTGCAGTGGAATGAGGCCAATCAGTCCTTTAAGAACTGCAGCTTTATGGTGAGCTGTTCAGCTGCCCTGCTAATAAGCAAAGTGTGAAGTTGTCATGAAATCTTGCTGGCCCCTTCCTAACTTTGTACTTTGTCAGGGTGACTCCACCAATAAACTGGCTTTCCACTTCTGACTTTTTTTTGTTTACCCTTTGGCTTATTTATTTTGTAATATCCACAACTAGCCATGGGAATTTTCTGCTAACATATTATTTGGGACTGAAGATGTTGACAACTAACAGCTGGTATCTTGAGGCATTGACCTAGCCACGCTCTGTCTCTAACCTCCAGGGTCATTGAATTCCTACATTTCTGGCATCTTGTACCTTGATTATTGTATCACTTCTCCCTTGGTGGCTGTACCTTTAAGATCATCTGTGCCATTCACTACGTTGTGTGCATAGATGTCAAACTTTGTCCAATCATCGCTGTTTTAAAGTGCTCTGAAAAAACTTGTCACATCACAACAACACTATCCCTTGGACCTCAAATAGGCCTTGGGTTGTTTGAATGTACCAATCAGAACATACTCCTCCATTTGTTTTGATGATGGCTGAAGTAAAAGCAAAATGTTATTATAAATCTGAAATGAAAGCATTAAATGCAGGAGAAATTTGGCAGCACTGGCAGCATCAGTAGGGAGAGAAGTGGAATTAAATTTTGAACCCAATGATCGTTTACATTTCAATTTCCATATTCCAATCTATCTCTGATCATTCCATTATCTGACAAGAATCTAGCCATCTATATTTTAAAAATGTTTAATGACCACCAGCCCCACCTCCACCTTCCAAGCCTAGAGTTTGAAAGTTAGATAACACGCAAAAAAAAATTGAGCTCAAAACCTAATATTAAAATACTGTCCCAAGTTCTCAATTCCCCTGTGAGAATAGATATCCTTTCCAATGTACTGGTCAAGACCATTCAAAATTTTATACACTTCAACCACACATCACATTACCAAATTCCAGTGAAATTAAGCCTAGCCTGTCCAAACATTCGCCCTAAGACAACCCAATCCTCCAGGTAGCTTCTCTGAATGACCTTCAACACATTTATGTCCCTGTCTATGAGCAGACCAAAATACATACAGCAGTCAAGATGCAGTTTCACCAATGACCTCTTCAACTGAAGTGAAGCATTCTTACTTCTCTGAGATAGTAAGAACTGCCAATGGAGTCAGTGATAACACGGCGTGGAGCTTGAGGAACACAGCAGACCAGGCAGCATCAGACAAGCAGGAAAGCTGATGTTTTGAATTGGGTTCCTCATAACACAGGATAGCCTTCTATTAGCCTTAATCACTTGCTGTATCTGTGTATTAACTTTGTGACATATACTATTCAGTAAATTTCTCTGATGTAGCAGTGCTTCTGAACAGCTGTGGCGGTGTTTTTGAGCAGGTTACTTGGACTTGCATGCATCTGTGCTGACATGTAAGGCTGTACATTTTTGAAGGCTTTCATAATACCTTTACATTCTTGGAGAAGATCCTCAAATTTTGCAGGATTTGCTCTCAAGCTGCAATTTCTTCTCCGTTTTAATTGAACAGTTTCGTGAAGGAATCCTTTTGTGTTGGGCTCCAGGCAGCTGTTGTTCTCAATGCTGTCATTACAGTCTAATCCTGTACCTTGGTCGTACCGACAGTTGGCTGTGGAAATCTGTGATCTGTTCAGTGATGGGTGGTACATACCAAAAAAAAAGTTTGGACTTGCACAGACTAGTAACCCAATAGCAGCAGTCCTTTGAATTTTGTTTTAAAAATGTTGTCAGCATCTCAAAGCAGAAGTTGCCTAGCTTTAACTGAAGAACTGTTCTCTTTGTTAGCTTACTTTGCAATTAACTGATCCTGATATCTGTCCATAAACAGAAAATCTATTCCCTCGAGCAAGTGAGTCAATTAACTAGAAGGAAGTGTATTTTGGATTATTGGTAAAATATCTGGGTGTGGAGGAAGGCAAGTTTTTTTTTCATTGAGCTATCAGGATCTGGGACAACAAATTTTTTGCGGCTTATTGTTAGTTTTAGAAGATTTGGCAGGTACTTGAACCAAGGGGAAATTACGTGGTCATGGTTAAAAGATGGAGGTATGGTGCCAAGGACAAGTGCTCTTCTAAAGAGCCAGCATAGGGCCAATGGAGTGAATGGACTCCTGCAATGCTGCTGTTTCTATGATTCTACAGCAGAAAACGTGCATGAGGATGGAGAGCAACCTCTGCTGTCAGGAATGGCCTATCAGTCTGCTCTGCAAGGATTGCCACTGGTACTTTTCTGTCTAACCTCACAGTATCCACTGACCCCAGTTTCTGACTGATAGCTGTAAGACAGGTCCTAACCAACGGTACAACAGGAGATAATTTCATCCTGCAGGTCTGCACAAATAAAACTCAAACACAACTGTTAAGGTCTCCGTAAAACATGTTTTATCCTCATACCCTCCCATGGCACTGTTTTTGATGAACAGCAAAGGAGTTGTCCAGGTATCCTGGAGCCAACAGAAGTACCACAATAAAATTGCTTTTGACAAAAAGGTGGAGTTATGTTTGGGGGATCTCAGTCTGCCTGACACTCTGTGCTACAAATTCACCGTAACAGCAGTGACCATACTACAGCAAAGCCCTGTGCACTGACTTGGGATTGTTGCAGTTACTGTGGGATGTTGAATGTCCACCCAAGAGGTAATGGACGTCTTGGTTAAATGCAACAGTTTCCTTACACAGCACGGCCACACATTACTGTTATTCAGCTCCTTGAAGAGCAGTTTATTTGCTCCACTCAAAGCCTATGTGGCATCAGATTACCTCAACCCAGAGGCTGACGTAACTTTTCAAAGAACAAAGAAACTTCCAGCACAGGAACAGGCTCTCCGGCCCTCCAAGCCTGCGCCAATCAAGATCCTCTGTCTAACCTGTCATCTATTTTCTAACGGTCTGTGTCCATTTGCCTCCTGCCCATCCATGTACCTGTCCAAATATATCTTAAAAGACGCTAACATGTCTGCATCTACCACATTCACTGGCAACGTGTTCTAGGCACCCATCACCCTCTGTGTAAAGAACTTTCCACGCATATCTCCCTTAAACTTTCCTCCTCTCTTTGAGCTCATGACCCCTAGTAATTGAGTCCCCCACTCTGGGAGGAAAAGCTTCTTGCTATCCACCCTGTCTATACCCCTCATGATTTTGTAGACCTCAATCAGTTCCACCCTCAATCTCCGTCTTTCTAATGAAAATAATCCTAATCTACTCAACCTCTCTTCATAGCTAGCACCCTCCATACCAGGCAACATCCTGGTAAACCTCCTCTGCACCCTCTCCAAAGCATCCACATCCCTTTGGTAATGTGGCGACCAGAACTGTACACAGTACTCCAAATGTGGCCGAACCAAAGTCCTATACAACTGCAACATGACCTGCCAACTCTTGCACTCAATACCCCATCCAATGAAGGAAAGCATGCCACATGCCTTCTTGACCACCCTACTGACCTGCATTGTCACCTTCAGGGAACAATGGACCTGAACACCCAGATCTCTCTGCTTGTCAATTTTCCCTAGGACTTTTCCCCAACATAAAAGCTGTGTTTTATTCCTCCTGCTCTACACAAATGTTCTGCTCCCTCTAATTTGCTTTCCTTGTAGTCCTGAGCAAGGCTGACCTTACTAGTCATAACTTCAGGTCATCTTAGCCAGTGAAATATGATCTGGTATAATGTGGAAACTATTTGATGTGCAGTAAGCTCCACCAAACAGGTAAGAGATGTGTTTTTTTGTGAAAGTGCAAAAAAAAACATGCTGGAAATCTGAGCAAAAAACAAATAATTGGAGAGACTCCCAAGATAATAAAATGTGAGGCTGGATGAACACAGCAGGCCAAGCAGCATCTCAGGAGCACAAAAGCTGACGTTTCGGGCCTAGACCCTTCATCAGAGCTCCTGAGATGCTGCTTGGCCTGCTGTGTTCATCCAGTCTCACATTTTATTATCTTGGAATTCTCCAGCATCTGCAGTTCCCATTATCTCTAATTGGAGAGACTCTGCAGGTCTGCCTCATCTGTGGAGTGAAAGCAGAGTCAATGTTCGGGTCCAGTGACTTGTCCTTTCCTTTAGATGTTGTTGATTGAGGGATAAATATGACAAGGTCACTGAGGAGACCTTCCCTGCACATCTTTTTTCTAGAGAACAAATTGAGTCTCATCTGAAAGATGGTATTTATGACAGTACCACACTCCTGCAGTTCTGCACTCAGACTGCTGGTTTACATTTTGTTTCCCAAAGACTCTGGTTTGGGATTGGAACCCACAACCTTCTGATTCAGAGCCAAGAGTGTTTCCTACAGAGCCACAGCTGATCAATCATAAAGTTGAAAGTTGGAATCCTTAACCTAAATTTCCAAAAAGGAAATCAACTGAAAAATTTCAAAACGGGGGGTGACGAGTTTTTGATAAGAATATTGAGGACTGTGGAATCAAGATGGGTGAATAGACTTGTAATGCAGATCATCAGTCGTCTGATTGAAAAGCAGAATGGGGCCAAGTGCAGTGGTAGTCTCCGATTCAACATGTAGCAAGCAGTATTTTCTTTTTCCTGTGTTTCTCCAAACCTAATGCATTCTCTGTTTTCTTTTTCCATCAGAGAGCCTGCACAACACCACACGAGGTTATGAGGTGATGATGCAGATCGATTGTGAGGTGATGGACACCAGAATTATTCAGATCAAGAGCTCGTCGGTGCCCCCTTCTCTCCGCCAGCCTCAGCACAATGGCACGGGTTCCTACCACCCACACAGCAACACCAGCAGGGCACCCAGTGCCAGGAGGCTACGGCCTCCACCCCTACCCGTCTCTGCACCGAGCACCAAGGACCCACTGTACCTCTCAACAGAAGACGGTGAAGTGTAGTGCTGGTGTTTCCTGAGCTCTGTGCACTGTTTTACAGTCCCACCCACCAGGAAGCAAAAAGGATCATTGACTGGAAAGGTTCTTCATTTGTTGTCCTTCCCCACCTCCTGTTCCCCTCCACAAACACCTCCTGCAAAGACCTGATCTCTAAGGTTGCAAATGAAATTTGGTACTGGGTGGTGGTGGTGGAGGTGTGAGGGAAGATTCTGATTGCTTTTAAGCTTCTGTAAAAGGGATAAGGACCAAATTGTGCTTGCCATCTTCCTGTCTTGGAAAGCTGTAACATGCTACTACTGCTTTTACGGTTCCCAGAGCCTTGGCTCCACACATGTCTTTGGTGATGGTGAAAACTAAGTTCTGAGGAAGTTGTGCAGAATTGCAGTAATGGATTATAATTCCACTACCGTAACTGAAATATTTTTTATGCCTGTTGTCCCCTTTTCCTTCTTCAGCCTCAGTGATTCTGGAGTATGGCCTCATATTTCATGTTTTTCTGGAAATGATCACACCAGCAATGAACATCCGGTCCACCGTGCTGACCCATTGCATGCAACTCTTGTGTTTAACCTTAATCCTTTTGCACTATGCCAGTTGTTTATTTCCCCTTTTCTGTTCTGAATGTGAAGCTGCATTGCAGTTACACAACATGCAGGTGGTCTGTGCCAGCACAGTTTGCTGTAAATACACTGATGAAACTCGGAGCAGCCCAACAAGCTGGAGCATCACTATAATCAGATTGGACTTTTGCCCTGTAAACTGTGCATAAAGAAAATATCCCAAAAACTGTTGTGTAATCTTGGTTTGGCTGTCTCGGGGTCCAGATTTACGCTGTCATGATTTGACCATAACGATTTTTTTCATTACTGTTCCAATTTAATCCTGTCCAGTTACTGATGGTGACAAACCATTTCTAATCTCACGCAAGCTGAAATCTATAATTGATCACCGTCCCTCATCCCTAATCTGTTTGCTTTCCAATGAAAATGTTTGCCATATTTTGTTTCTGGCTCCATTACCATGTATAGTACAGAATAGGAATTTCACTGTTGAGGAATGTACATTTGGTTTTCTATTATGTTGTCATTCTGTTTACTGATGATTGCGTGTGTGTCCTTGTGCACTTGCGTCCCACATTGAGGTTCAGCACAATTTGGCATTTGTGGTTTGATTTTTATTTGCCTTCATGTGTTCCAAATCATCAAGCATTAATTGCTGTTGTAAAGCAGGGGCCCTTGCTTCACTTATGGGAAGTGATGTGGGTCTCAATAGCTGGGTCATAATTGAGGTGCATTGGTATGACTAGGATTTCGTAATTTCACAAAAGGAGGAAATACAGTTGGAGCCAATCCAACATCCAGCCATTTTCTGACTTTTTCTGTTTGTTACAATGCCCTCACCAGGCTGTGTCTAATTTGTTTACAGTTATATTTAAGCGAATAGCATGTCAGGGATGGCAAGAATATTTTGCATGATTTGCAGCCGCACCAGCCCAGGGTGAAGTGTAAAAATCTTATCAACGTGTAACGAAAATCCTGCCCAACCCATCATTGACTATGGATTTGTCACTGAGCAATGACCCACCAATGTGATAACTCCCCAAGTTGTTAGCTGACCTGTGTCTACATATAAACCTAATGTTGATTTTTTTTTTTTGTCGTCCAAAATTATATAATTTATTATTTAACTTGTCTTTTTTGTGTGGTATATTTCTCTCTCTCTGTTTCTCAAAGTCTTCAGAGCAGACCAACTTGCCATTAGACATGAAACTGAAATATGCAAGAGCCTTTTCCTGTATTCTATGAAGTTTCGAATTGTCTTTATTGATCGACGCCTGAGGAGTACTCAGGTAGAATCACACAATTGGGTCAATATTTGTAATTGTGTTGGGATTGAAGGTGAACATTTTCTTAAATTTTCTATTTGATTCTATGGTTTGACACCCCAGTGTGTATATTGACAGACCTTTCACTGGAATTGCATTGATGGCAAAGGGCAGAAGGAATTGAATTTTGATGTGTACCAGCTTCAACAGTGCTCCTGATAGTTCTGCAGAATATTACTGTCATGAAATGCCTTGCATATTGACCCTTTTGGGCCTGGAGCAGGCAGAGACCATTGAACACCGCGGCCTTGTTCCGTCATTCAGCAGGATTCTGGCTAATCTGTACGTTATTTAGGAAGAAGGAGTTTATTTGAATTATACAGTGCTTTATGTAACCTCCCTACCTCCCAAAACACTTTACCAAACATGTTCCATTCCCTGTCATATATAGTTGCCATTGTAATACAGGAAACATGGTAGCTAATTTGCATCCAGCACACTTTCACAAGCAGCAGAACTGAGCAAAGAATTGGTTTCAGTGTTGGCCAGGCCATGAAGGCTCACCCTCCCCTGTTGCACTTCCAGCTGTGTATTGGTTTTGAACGACTGATAGACTGGCCTATTTTGAAGGTGCCCTGTCTGTTTAATATTGCACTGAGTGTTAGCCAAGGCACTTTGTTCCAGTCTCTGCAGTAGGACTCAAACACACAGCTTTCTCACTCCAGCAAGAGTTGATTGAATGTTGACCCACTCACCCAGGGCTTGCCACCCTGATCTGTCAGTGTGAATTTTGATATTTTAAATAATGGGTCTTTATGAGGGCCAGTTGGCAGATTTCCATCACCCTTTATGGAATAACTGCATCCTGATTTTGTCCCTACATTTAAGGTGGAGCAGCCTTGATTTGGATTAATTTGCATCATGAAAATAATTTCTGAATGCAGTATCTTCCTTAGTGAATCCTTTCATTTTAAATATATTGAGCTTCTACCCCTGTTGCTGCTTTCTAGAGGTCCTAATATGAAAAGAAAAAGGCCATTCAGCCCTCAGACTGTTCTCCTATTTAGTTAGATTACAGCTGATCTGTGACTTCCTCACTCTCTTCTATAGCCCATAATGGGGCATGCCCAACAAAAAGACATATCGTTTTCTCTAAAAATTCAACATTGTTCCCAACATTTTGAGGGTGAGTGTTCACATTGTGTGAGCAAGTCTTTTCCTTGTTTCATTCAACTTTAAGGTTATACTTTCTTGTTCTGGAACCAGCAGAACTGGTTTCTGTTTTTCTGTGTTATGAACTTTTTTTTTGTAAATTCCAACAATCAAATAATGCCTCAATCTTTACTCAAGGGAATACAAGCCTGATCAATGTCCTCCAAGTTTAACTGTGTCAGCCCTAGTTTTATTCTGGTTAGCTGCACCTTCCCCAAGATTACTATTTCTGGCCTAAGCCTGAGATTGGATCTCAACAAGCGGAGCTCTTGTTGAGGTAAAGGTCTTTATTCCAACAGTTTTCCGTGTTGTGATGTTGTAGTCAGATTTTATTTCTACTTGATGTCTTTTCTATCATCATTGCAATAACATTTTGCCATTTAGACCTTAGCAAATTTAAAATGGAGAATCCCACCTGGTGTTATGGTACAAAGTCTGTATAATTTTTGCATTGGTTTAGAGAGTTGTTTACGGCACAGAAGGGAGTTATTCATTCCCTCGAATACTTGCCAGCTGTCTGATAAATCAGTGCCGCTCCCTCTCTGTCGTCTTAAATGTTTATTTTCCTCCTAGAATCTGACTTTCCTTTTAAATCTTTGATTGCCTCTGTTTCCATCACTTGTGGGTGTCAAATTCTGAGTTTGAGCCCCATTTTGGGAAGCCCTGCTCTAATCCTGAACTGTCATCTGATGGGAATGGTTGTTTGTTGGTTAGAGAAACTGGGATTATTCTCCTTTAGTTAGATGATGAGACATTTGGTTGTTTTGGGGTCACTAAGAAGAATGCTTTGTCCAGGTCTGTGCATTGCTCGTCGATGTATTACAACCTGTATTGACAGAGGATGAGGCAGGAGTTTTATCACACCAAAAAGTCTAAAAGGACTAATTCGCCAAGCAATGGACATCCTCCATCAACTGAGACATGAAACTGAGAGCCCTGTATCTCAGTTGCATTAGCCCGCCACCTGTAGTCATCTTCTATAATATTAAACAAAGTAAAGATTAATGTATATTAATTCTGAATGTAAGCACTAAAATAGGAAAAACAAAAATGACAGAGAACATTAATAATTAAGTCATTAAGTTTCATTAAGATGCCATAGTTTTTTTTTTAAGTATCCACCCATCACTGATTTTAAAAACCCTCATGATGGTGCCACACCATATCCTCCAACAGTCTGCTGAATTCCAGCACTAAAGCATCAGTGAAAGTTGTACATGGTGAAAAACTGAACAGAGATTATTGCCTTGTTCAACTGTTACCTGAAAATTTGTAAAACATCCAGTGTCAGGGCCACAGTTAAACATGAGACATCCTGAGCGAAGGACTTAAAATCTGTTAATCTCAAAGACCCTCATGAGATTTTTCAGTTTGAACCATTTCCCTTGAGTGTCCATGACAAATCTGAAATGAGCCAGTTCAGATCTGCCAATCAGTTCCTTGATCTCATGGCCACAGTGTTAATTTTTTTTATTCCAAGCATTTCCAGTGTCTTAGTATCGTCTTCAAATCATACTCAGACATCATTGACTGTGGTGACTTTGTCTTTATTGAAGATCAAACCCATTTGCTATAAGCATCTGTCCTGGTATATTGGCCTTGGCTCAATGTACGTTATCCACGCCCACTCTCCATCTTATTGCTTTAACTTGACAACAATCTTGGAATGTGATTCATGTGTTTTTGATGAATAGGAAAATCCTTGACAAGTTCTAATTTTCTAGAGTCCTTACATCTGCACCACTCCTTAAACATGAGCGGTCTGCCTCTCGAAAGTGATCCTGATAAGATATAAATTACGATGTAATTTATTGATTAAGCTTGATGATTTGATATTGTATAACGCTTTAATTGAGACCGAATCATTTTTAAAATAATTGACCCTAGATCTTTGGCTCTTCAACTCTTAACTATTCAGCCATTTCCCAATCTGTCCACATCATATTGTTGGTCAAAGTAACTATTTCTGATATTTTGGGTTTGGGACCAATGTGATTCATGGACTCCTTCATGTCTACTGTGGGATTACTTTTTTTGTTTTTGTCCGAAGGTCTCAATCTTTATGATCTTAAGTTCTTGTAGTTCTTTCACAATGTCAGAGAACGGCAATGAAGCCTGTATTACAGGCTATACAGATGTGTTGAGTACATGCCATTTCCAAATAATAGCAGCTGGGATTTGTATCTTGAGCTTGGGCCTACCTAGACCACCGCCCTCATTCTTGCTGTATTCTCGTTCAAATGTGGCATGTAATGGAGAAACTGGTGGCATTGCGGATGATTAAATTCAGTTTGTGAAGGGTATTCTGGGCTGCTTCTAAGAAGATCAAGTGATAATGAGACTTATTATTATCCTCCTATTTCCTGAGGAGTTTGATTTTCTGAATTGAACAGAAAGCAGCCTGTATTTTTCCTCCATGTATTTCAACCTTCCTTAAGCTGTGTCCTCTCAGCCTGGGAATGGTTGCGTGTGACTCAGCTCCATTCATTAGAGAGTCAATGAAGCTTTCCACAAGCCGTAAACCAAGCCACCCTTCTTACTTAATAGTTTGTGAGCTTGAGTTAATTGATAGCCCATCTCTTATTATTTAGGGTTGCAAACTGGACAACAAACAATCCTTGTGTCTCTCAGATGACTTTTGAGTACTATTCTCTTCATTAAGACCATCCTCTGTGATGTCTTCACCAGCCTCATCAAGCAATAGTGGTTGGGCTACCACTTGAGTGTTCTGCAACACTTTATCAGAAATTTGCTTAGAAGTTTTGGTATTTAGGATGCTGGCAATCTTTTTGTTTACAACAGCATTAAGATGAGAAGTCATTTCTTCTATCCATTTTGTAAACTCTCCTCTGTGGCTTTGCATTGACTTTTAAGGTCTCCAAATGTCTTCCATTGTGTAGCCTGTCCACAACCAAAGTGAATCCTTTATGAGAATGTTAGCTCGCACATAGAATATGCATAGGCCCCAAGTTGGTTTAAGCTGGTCTTATGCCACCACATTAGCATAGTGACAGACTATTGCATGATCTTTACTTTTCTCACATTCGGAGCACATAATTCAGATGTTATTGAATTGAAGTTTCTCAACCCTTTGGACACAGGTGCTGAAGAAAGAAAAAGAGAGCTGAAGAATGTGCAAAATAACCTTTCAGTGGAGTAGGTGTATCACAACTTCATTTACGGTGGTTCAGTCGTAGGTCCGATCAATGATGACAGGCTCCATGTATATATGCGATCTTTTCAGATATTATCTCTTTTTTTAATTCATTCATGGGATGTGGGTGTTATTGGCTGGGCCAGCATTTCATACCCATCCCCAATCGTTAAGAGTCAATCACATTGCTGTGAGTCTGAAACGTCTTTTGGCCAGATGGGGTAAGAATGGCAGTTTCGTTCCTTGAAGGGCATTAGTGAACCAGATGGTTTGTTTTTCCCAACAGTTGACAACGGTTTCATAGTCATCATTAGTCTCTTCATGTCAGAGTTTTTAAAAAAATGCAAATCCCACAATCTGCCTTTGTCTCCGGAATATTACCTGGATCTCTGAATTAATACTCTAGCGATAATTTCACTGGGCCATCACCTCCTCGTTGCCGAAACTGTTGTCAACCACTTCAGTCGAAGTTGTTGTAATCAAATCTCTGCATCTTCTGTTACAGAAGAATAGTGTCTCAATGCTGGTGGTACACTGTATTGGCTGGGCTGCCCATACATTTTCTTCAAAGACACGTCAGTGTCTACCAGAGCATCAGGACCTTTCAGAAAGGTTGATCAATGTTTGAAATCGTTAAGGATTTTGATAGAGTAAGGAATGTTTCCAGTGGAGACAAAAAGGTACTTTGCCAAAGAACCAGAGAGAATCGGATGAATACTTGAAGGTCTTGCAAAAGCAGTCAACAGCAGTTTGCATTTATGTTTTAATATCATGAAAGCACACCCTCAGCAGCAATATAAAGCAAAGTGAAAACTGCATAAGAAGAAACGGGGGCAAACATCATAAAACTTCATCAAACAGAAGTGGCACTATTTGAGAGCTCTTTCAAAGAGCTACAACAGGCATGGTAGGCAAATGACATGTATGCTGCAGAATTCTTTGGTGGAGTGAACAAAAATGCATGGCAGTTGGCTGCCTGTTTTGCATTTCATCATGCTATGGTCAGTATTATTTTTGTTGTATTTTTGACTTTGCTTGCACTGACATAGTACTCAATTTTGCTTCGTGTCATTGTTGCTCCTACCTTTGCCTGCCCCTATCCCACTTCAAATCTTCAGGCCCAGCCTGTTTGTTCAACACCATTGATTTAATTACAGTCATTGTATCAGTGACATTATACTGCAGGTGAGAATGCACTAATGCTGCATCAGGTTTCCCTTTTCAATTTTAAAAGAAAACCATGTGTAACTAGGTCTGGAACTGAGGAACAATGAGCTATTCTCTAGCTTCCTTCCTTCAATCAGAGATTTTAGGAGGGTCTACCATCAAAAGGTGACCCAACTGCAACTGTTTATCCAATTTAATCCCTCTTCCATTGCCCCAACAGCAGCATTATGAACCCCATTCGAAACTGATGCGCTGAGGAACATTGCTATAGTTGAAGCTGCATCAAATCAAGTCGTCAAATTTTTTGTGTAAATAAATGACCATTGCTGCAAAATGAGATGTGCTGCCTCACTCATCAGGTCAGACTCGCAAAACTGCCAAATTTCTCAAGGAAAGGGCAACAAAGGACTGCCTGGTGCATACACCTTAAGCTAAAGGCAACATTTTGACCAAACAGAATCTATTCGCAAACCCTTGGGCATCCTGTTCTCAGACAGTATAAACTCTAGTTTCATTCCACCCTTTTAAATTGGTGTTCTTGCAATTCTATCCTGATGAGTATGAGACAGAACATTTTGGCTCCTAAGTCTTTTTACAGCAATGCTGGAATTGTGTAGCACCAACCAAATCAGTGAAACAGTTCGTCTGTCTTTAATATTAGTGTGGACACCCTTTGGGAGTCGTCTTGAGTAAGGCTAGCTGGGATTGAGACTGTTTCTGCAGGAGTCTCATGAGATGTTAGGATGATGGCTACAACTGTGTCTGAAGGCAAGTGGCTTCTTTAGGTCACAACCTTATGTGCTTGCAGTGGTTCCAGTGTTGGACTGTGTGTGACATGGATTGCTTGAAGCAATCCTAGTCTTCCATCTGTTTGTCATTTTGACTCGAGTCAAGTAGATGCTTGAAATTAAAGTATTCCACCCACTGTGTGTGTGTTGAAGCATAGTTAGCACAAGAAGAGAAAATGGGGTGATGCTGTTATTTGCTATTATGAGATTTGGTCAGGTAGTTTTAATGAACATTTTACTGACACACTAAAAAAGGGGCTTGTGCCTCCTGTAAATTTCCCCAGATGTTGACAGGTTGGACTTCTGTTGTAGTTCCTTACAGTTACTCTTCTTTTCCTTTAGATAATCAATGAACCATTGTTCTGTGATTTGATATCTTCACATCTTTTTTTCCGGTGCTTTATATCTTTGAAATGTAACACTGGCTGGCAGTTAGTTTTGATGGGGGTGTGGTGCAAAAAAAAACACGGGTACCTACTGTCATTGACATGTGCTTGTTACAGTTCTGTAAGCCCGTTTGGCTCAAATGTCACCTCCAGATCCAAAACAGTCTAAGGTTTTTGTCTCTGCTGTGGGATTGAGGAGTTCATTTCAAAATATTGATTATGTGCTGATTTCCTCCTGACCTCTCATTCACTAGTTTTAATCAGTATGCTAGTAGACTTTTTTGAAAATTCATTCACAGGCTTTGGGTGTGGCTGGCTAAGACAGCATTTATTGCTCCGCCTTCATTGCCATGAAAGGATTTGACAGTCACCCACATTGTTATGGGTCTTGTCACGTGTAGGCCAAACCAGGTAAAGATGGCAGGTTCCCTTCCCCTAATGTCATTGTGGGTCACTGCAGCTGGACTGCAATGGTCCAAGAAGACAGCTCAAGGACACCGCCTTCTCAAGGACAATAAATGTTGGCCAGTCAGTGATGCCCACTTCCCACAGATAAATACAAAAGAAAGGATATTAGTGAACCAGATGGGTTTCTATGACAATCACTGATGGTTATGTGGTGGCTAATGACTAAGTAGTTCTTCTTAGATTTGTATTGAATTCAAATTTCACCATTTGACATAATCAGATTTGATCCCATTTAATGTTCTCCCAGAACATTAGCCTGGAGTTCTGGATTAGAAGTCTAATGACAACCATTATGGTTGCTATAATCCTCTTTGTTGTAGTTGCAATCCCGTTTAGTTTTTTTTTAATTCCTATTTCCCTCTGCATTGTCAGCTATCCTTACAGCTATACATTAAACTGTGGAATTCCCTCCTCCACCCTCCCCTCCTCCTCCTCCTCCTCCATCTCCTCTTCTCCAGCAAGACACCTTAAAAACCTAACCCTTTAACTAATCATTCAGTCTCTTGTCCTAATATATTCTTATGTGGCTTAGTGTGGGATGTTATTTGATAATACCTCCTATAAGAAGTACCCTGAGAGGTTGAAAGCATTCTACAGATGTAAGCTGTTGTTTTCTTTTCAACATCCCTTTTCAAATCCCTCTTTATCACCCAGAATTCAATTGCATGATTCCTTTCTGCACTAAACTAATTACCTCATTTAGGCACGGTGCCTCTTGTTCAGTGTTCTTGCTCAGAACAAGGCTTTTTACAGTTTTGGCATAACATTCTCCAACTTGCTCTTGGAGTTGGCTAAGGAACATGAGGTAGAATTCAATTCACTGTTTGTCGTTGTTCCATGACTGTTTTACGAGTTAAGAAATCTGTTAACAACCAACTCACTTCCGGACTTGCCTGCAGCAGCATTTGTATCAAAGCTTGAAAGGGCTGAATGGCCTATTTCTGGTCCTAAGTGGCAAGTTTGTCTGTAAATTATATCCTGTCAGCATGCCCAGCACTTTTGAGTGAGAAGTTGCTTCCTGGTGTGACCCTGGAGATTGTGGTGAGTCGTTGAAAGCGCCCCCACCCCACACCCCAGTTCCAAACCTCCCCCGCCGACCCCCCCCCCCCCCCCCCGCCAACCACCAGTATCAAAAGGAACAAGGTGAACAGATGTCGAAAATAATCAGTCGTGAAGATCACAGCGGATCAGATAGCGTCCATGGAGAGTTAGGAAGCTGACTTTTTGAGTCTAGATGACACTTCTTCAAAGCTCTGAAGAGACATCCAGACGCGAAAACGTTAGCTTGCTCTCCCTCTGTGGATGCTGTGTGCCCCTCTGTCATCTCCAGCGTTTGTTGTTTTCAGTACAGATTCCAGCATCTGCCCGAATTTGCTCCTTCAGGACGAACAGATAGAAGGAACGTTACTCCCCAGTTCCATCAATCTTAGGCATGTCTGATAACATTTAGTGTTCTTCACTAAAGAGGCCACAAGCCTGGAGTGTGAGAGAATAAGTATCTCCTTTTGCATACATTATGCTCTTCTTTAAGAAATAAGCTCGCCTCATTTATAATGGTCACAGGAGTTAGTATGTTGAAGTTGCAGAGACTTCAAACAATTTATCGGGACGTCTTTGGGGGAAGTGTTTTGAAGCAAAGGTAGAGTCTTCTTTCCCTCCCCCGCATAATCCTGCTCAATGTGAGATGCTGGAGTGAGTTGTATCAGGTTTCTTAGTCTTAGTACCCCACTGTGCTGAACAGCATTATGAACTATTCAGGAGAGCTGGAAGCTGGTACATTAGCAGCCTTGTTCTGAAAGTGGCCCATGCACGCGAGAGGCAGAGACTAGCGGTGAGAATTAAACGGTGGGGTAATACCAAGAGTGAATGCAAGTACTTGTCTGATCTTATCAACTATGCAAATGTCTATGTTAGATTTTTCTTGTGTAAATAACTTTTTTAATTTCTGAAATATGATGTAAAATTGTGGCATTTTTAATAAAGGCTCTAGAAGCAAAGTGATCTTTTAATAATCTCATTAGAGTTCACAAATGGGTGTGCGCTGTGACTTGAAGGTCTGTCAGTGTCGCAGTGTGTTCAGGTCTGTCTGTTATTGCACTGTGTAAGTGTGGGGACGTATCACTGAATGTAGGAGGCGTGTGTCTATTTGTAAGGGTCTGTGTCACTGTATAAGGTCAGGGTCACTGAGCATCCCTTACACTTTGCGCGTGTCAATGTAAAGGCGGCCTTAGTCACTTCTGCGAGAGTGCAGTTATGTTTCACTGTGCTTGTAAGGATCTTCCTGTGTCAACGTCGTTGTTGCAGGAGGGATGGGAGAGGGTTTGGTCTCTTCGGCATTGTAGCTACTTCTTGTACATTCCACAGAGATTAAAACATTCCAGTCGTTGGGTTGACGGGATCAAACCCAGATTTAATGAGGTGGCGATATTGATCAGATTCGCACATTGATGTGGTTTCTATGATGTTCCCGCGATATATTAAGACGGTGTAATCTCAGCCCAATGCTGGGGAGGATGAACGTGTGTCCTCAGTTTGTTTATCAGGATGGAGGAGTGAGCAGAGGGTGGTCGGGATGACTTTGTAGCGCTCGTGGTGTCTGATGTTCTGCCAAGAAGATATTTCTGTTCCTGTTTAGCTTTCATCAACCCAATGCCAGCAAACATCCTTTTGTTGTGGGGGGCAGCTGTCGTGGAATTGCTGTTGAGAGATTTCAGCCATCCTCACACTAGGCAGCTGTACCCTATGCAAGGAGTTGGCTGGGAAACGATCAGGATTAGGGGCTTTGACTGTATTCCGAGTCATATCTAAATCGAGATGACGAACAATTTTCTCGGTTTGCAAAAGGATCAGTTACATCCACTTGGGGCGTGGTGGAAACTGAAACAGTACACCGTTCTGTTAAATCTTGGAAAGACCTTACCTAATTGACCCGCCCCTCCCCAAAACAATATTTACCTCTCCCTTTTTGAAACGCTGCTCGATTCTAGTCTCCCTGCTATAGGAAAGATGTTGCCAAACGTGAAAGGGTGCAGAAAAGATTTACAAGATGTTGCCGGGGTTGGAGGGTTTGCGCTCTAGGGGCAGCCCGAATAGGCTGGGGCTATTTACCCTAGAACGTCAAGCACTGAGGGGTGACCTGACAGAGGTTTAATGAAGTGTGACGGGCATGGATAGGGTGAATTGCAAGGGTTGAGAGAGATATGGGGCAAATGGGGACGAGATTAATTTAGGATAGTTCATCAGCTTTGACGAGTTGGGTTGAAGGGTCTGTTTCCCTGATGTACACCCCTATGGCTGAATGGCTTTAATTTAAAAAAAAACTTCTGTTCCCTCCAACTTTAATTCCCGCCAGTGCATTCCTTGTGTTTTTTTTAAAAGAACGCCAACCCCACGTAACCCACTTTTTGCCAATCGGCTTAAATCGCTGTCCTCTGGTTATCGAACCTTGTGCCAGCGAACATCTCTTTTCCCCATTCCCCTTCTGTTAAAACTGTGGTGTAATCGCCCCGTAATCTTTTACCCCTCTACGGAATGCCACGCTGGTCTCTGTAGGCCACATCCTCACCGCTGTCGACTTTCTCGGCATGCCCGCTACATCCTTCCGAAAATGCTGCGGGGCGTGTGGGGGTCGCAAATCTACGGGGAGTCGTGTAATATTTCCGAGCTCTGGAGAGTTTTTACAAGTTGAGGCGCTTTATTTTCGAAACGGGCGGAGAACTGTTTTAAAAAAAACATTTTCAACATGTGAGCTGACAAGACAGAATTTTTTTCATTTGGCCAAAACCATATTGCCCAGGAGAAGGTGGTGGGGATTCAACATGTTGTACATTACCCTGCTGTAGTAATGGAGGCGGTGCTGAGATCCTTCACCCAGCCACATTAAAGGACCAGCGCTAAAGCTGCAACTGAGGATGGTGAATGGCTTGGAGGGGTCCAGGCAGAGAGCGGCGTTCCATGAATTTGCTGCCCATGTGCAAGAGGTCGGAGATTTGGAAAACGCTGTGAAGGGAACCTCTTTGAGTTGCAGTATCGCACCTTGGAGATAACGTAGGGTGCTTACCATGCGTCCCAGGTGGAAGGGGTGACAATCGACTGGATTGATTTACACTTGATGCTGTCTATCTGCTTGACTGTTGTTGCCATTGTGATTTGTATTACAAGACTAAGAATTTGGATTTAATCCATTTGTTTCAGTGATTCGCGATGTTCTGGTGTTGGGTACACGAATTGAAGGCAACGATAGAGAAAGGCTGGATGGCCGGAAATACTTTTCTGTCCAAAAATCGCTGTTGCAAGCAAACTGCCAAGAAGCAACCCCAAGGAAGTTATCGAAGTTTTTTTTAAATTTCAGTGTAGGGAATACGTTCATACTTTCCACAATTTGGTTCTGAATTGATGTGTTTCACTGGCTACAAACACGCGGGTGCAACAGATGATTGGTGTTGCTTAGAGGGAAGGTCACTGTGGTGTATCTGAAGTGGGAAGGCTCGAGAGATCCCAAGATGAGAGAATATCCATTGAAATCATGGAAATAAACTCTGCTTGACTTCAGTGCAAAATGTATTTTTTTTAAAATCCAAATCGGAGAATGAACTAGCATTCTGTGGAAAAGACAAAAATTGCATTTACATAGCGCCTTTCGCAACCTCATCATTAGACTACAGCAGGGGCCATAGTTTAACAGTAATATAGGGCGCACTTCTGAAATGTGGTCGCAGCTGTAACGGAAGCATTGCAAGCTCCCGGAGTCGAGCGATAAATATTGACACGGGCAGCGGAGAGAACCTGCCTGAACTCCTTCGAAAGACGGAAAAGTGACCCAGTTCCAAATTTCACCTGGCACTTCCGACAGTGCTGCATGCTGTCCGAACTACAATGACAGCGTCAGCCTGGACGTGCTCTCGAGTCTCTGACGTGGGTCTTGAACTCAGTGACCTGATCCCGAGGTGCGAGGGCCACACGCTGGGCCAGACCCCGTCTGCAGTGTGATCGTGCTGTCCCTGAACTTCGCAGAGACGGCTGTGAATATCAATGAAGCTCCGACTGTGCTGCATTAGTACGGTATTGAGACGAGCAGACTTTCAATCTATATTTCTTGCTGAGCTGATTCCAGCCGACCCGGGATGGAGGTCTGTCAAGTTCAGAGACACTGCTCTCAGGTTAAGGGGTGACAAAACTGCCACTCCCAGTCTTCTCTCTGTTGGTACGACGAAAGGTCGAGGGAGGACGGTTGGAATGGGTGCTAAAATTCGAAATTGCTCTCCCACTGGTCGTCAAAACAGAAGTTGCATGCACAGCTCTTAAAGGGAGGCCAATCCACAATGCCAAGCCACGCGAGACTTAACCAAAGTTGAATACTTCACCTTCTGAGCTCTCTCGTAATGAGAACAGCCTCAAAGGCTGAATGGCCTCCTCCTGTTCCTACACTTCTGTCAGAGAATGAACAAGTTGTCTGCTTGCAGTGACATTGACTGAGGAGTAAGTATTGGCCAGAACAGAGGATCTTTCCTCTGCTGGAGACGGTAACCAGTGACCTCAGTTTGACATCTCACCTGCAAGAGGGCACTGCGAAGCCCTGTTATTAGCATGGATATTATTAAACTGGAGAGGGTTCAGGAAAGATTGACCAGAATGTTGTTGGGAATGGTGGGTTTGACTTGTAAAAATATAAAGACTGGGTCTTTATTCTCTGCATTGTAGGAGGTTGAGGGATGACCTGATTGAGGCTTGTAAAATCATGAGGGATATAGATAAGGTGCCTTTATGCTTAAATCGGAGAGGTCTTAAGGATAAAGTATTTTCCCTAGAGTGGGTGATTTCAAAACTAGAGGGCATTAGTTTAAAAAGGACACACGTGGTGGTTGTTGTGTGGAAAGAACTTCCAGGGAAAGTGGTGGACGCAGGTACAGTGACAACATTTAAAAGACATTTGGATAAGTACAGGAGTAGGAAAAGTTTTAATGCATTTGAGCCAAGTAGGGGCTGGTGGCACGAATTAAGTTTGGCAACATGGTTGGCATGGACTGGTCGGACTGAAGGCTCTGCTTCCGTGCTTTATGACTCTTTAACTTGAAGTGAACAACATGGACACAATACCACAAATCCAGAGTAGCACATGAGAAATGGAGGGAGTGTGTTGGGTCAGGGGGGTGGCTCTTGTGGCGCTGTGGTCATGTCCCTACCTCTGAGCCAGGAGACCCAGGTCGAAGGAGCACCTGCTCCCGAGATCTAGAGCACAGAAGCTAAAAGGACCTTCGGCCTGTTGAATGCGCACCAGTCAAAAACCTGCGCCTGGCTTTTCTAGTCCCATCTTCCAGCCCTGGCTTAGTAAGAGCACGTCGAAATACTTCTCAGACATCGTGTGCCTGTTTTAACATCCCTGAACAGATGGGCTGAAAGTATCTACGTGTTGGTTGAGAGGAGATGAGGAGGGGGTTCGAGTGGAGAGGCAAAAATAACGGGAGAGACGAGAGTAACCGGTTTCTGAGGTGTAAGACTCGCTTGTCGTTTATTACTAGTTCAATGGCCGCATGCTTTTCCTGGTGGTGGAAATATTGAATAAAAATTATTTGCACAACGGTGTCTTTACTGAGTCACTGCACAGGTACACACTAAACACGGGTGTTGTGGTTTGTCGTGCTGACTAGAAAGCACTACTGCACTATAGTGGTAGCGTGACCGAATACCAACAACAAAAAAAGTAGGCAGGACGTTCAGAAGGTCTCCTTATTCTGGGGCCCAGCTCTGAGCTGGCTGGTCAGAGCCCACGTACGGTGCACGTGTAAATGAAGGATGACTTCGTGATGGTATACTGGCTTCCGTGCAGTTATTTCAGTTTGGTTAAAAAGAAAGAGTTTTGTTTTTAAAAAAAACAAGAAAAGAATAAACAGGAGATTCAGAATGTCTCCTCATTCTGGCTTTGAGCCGGTTGGCCAGAGCCCGTGTGCTGTGCAAAAGAGGAAAACGTAAAACTCTCTGTGATTCTGGAGCAGGGTGTCGACCCCCACGGGGTGGGACTGCGAATGGGATGGGGGCGGATATCAGTAGATAAACATCACATGGTAAGTGACTTGGAATCCATTATCCCAAGCGTAGAGAAGTTTGTCGTTGGGGTTATAGTCTACCTGGGTGAGGTAAGAGTATTTGCTGTAGATTGTCAGCCCTGGGTCTGACTCGGAGCCCGTGTGGGTGTCGAAGGCGTAGCTGATAGTGCCCTCCCTCTGGCCCTGCAGCCCCACCGCGTACAGGACGCCGCAGATCAGGAAGTAGTTGCGGTAAGAGGCGCGCCGCAGCTGGGTCTTCCAAGTGGTCTCCTTCCTGGTGGTCAGGTCGACGGGGTCCAGGCGGCTGAGCACCAGCACCTCTTCGGGGAGGTAGTCGAAGTCGCTGGAGAAGTAGGCCACCCAGAGGCCACTCTCGTCCACCGTGAAGTCCACCTCGGAGTAGCCCTTCCAGCCAAAGGTGCCGCCGGAGCCGCTGCCCAGCTCGTCCAGGGCCGTCCAGCTCGCTACCGCCCTCAGCCGCAGGTCATAGCGGATCAGATTCCGCGTGTATGCCTTGTTGTAGTAGAAGGAGCCGTTATAGACGGCGTGCCCGGTCCCCATCCAGCTCGACGGCAGCTTGTAAGTGTTACTCCAGCGGCCTGCGGAGGAAACAAGGGGCAACTAGAAGTCAGCTCGTCTCCGAGACGACAACAACAACAATGAATTGCATTTCTACAGCGCCTTTCAGCACCTCGAGACTCCCCAAAGCAATTTTCAGCCAGTAAAGGTGCTCCTGAACTTTGTGAATATTTTCAATTTGTCTATCTCCCCCCCCCCCCCCCCCCCCCCCCTCCCCACACACAGTTCCCACAACCGGAAAATACCATGTTTTGCTTCACTGCCATGTTTTGATTGGTCCGGCCGCGTCAGAGATAACTCTCATCCACCCTCGTTAAATAACGAAAAGAGGGATCATGTTACATCTACCTGAGACAAGCATACAGGATACTAGAGAGACCTCAGCAGATTTCCCCAACAAGTCTTCACCGACCTTCCAAACAGCATCTCACTCCCCACCAACCCACTCTGGGAGAGGGGTGAGGGTGAGAGGGGTAGGAGTGAGGATGGGGAGGAGGAAGGTATAGTGCTCAGAATGAGGTCAATACCAGTCTACAAAACAGAGGACTGTCAAGGCAGGGTCGTTCAGTAATTTGGAGGCTGTGACAGATTTTCTTTTGAATCAGTAAGGGAATCATGGGTTATGGGGAAAAAGCAGGATGTGAGGATTATCAGATCAGCTTGAAAGCATACTGTCCAGGTGCGTCTGCCAACTGCTTTGCCCCAGGTCCTTAAGAAACTACAGAAGGTGGTGTGCACAGCCTAGACCATCACAGAAGTCAGCCTTCTGCCCACTGCCCTCCTTGCTGCGGAAGGGCATTCAACGTCATCAAAGACCCATCGCACCCCGGTAATGATCTCCTACAACCTCTTCCATCAGGTAGAAGATAGAGAAGCCTGAACACATGTCCGAGCAGGTTCAGGAACAGCTTCTTCCCAGCCATTATCAAATTCATGAATGGATGCTCCAGCATCAAATAACTGCTGTTGCTAACATTGACCTTGCCTAGCGCACGCCCTGTAAAATGTAACCTGCATGTCTCAAGTTTTTTTGGTCTGTACATCATTTGTTTACTATGACTTGCTTGTGCTACTCGTAAACAAAGCTTTTCATTGTATTGCGGTACACATGACAATAAAATCAATCCATCTTCAATGAAATGATCTCATTGAATAGCAGAGTAGGCTCAACGGGCTGAATCATCCGCTTCCACTCCTACATCTCATGGTCTTGCAAAGCTGATTAGACTTGGCAGGCAGTAGAGGTGCTTTGGGTAATGAAGGAACATATCAACTGCAGCTTTTGAAATGTTTTATTCACTGCTAATGGACAGACACTCATGCTGACAAGTTAAGTGGTTTGAACCCATGGCCTCTAACCCTGCGTGGACTCCCACTGTGCTTCAGTCACTTGCAAGGCATAGATCCGCCTAAGTTTTATTGGGGTGAACCACACATTGAAAGCGGATTTGTGCCTCACAGTGTTAACTGTGACTAACAGTCAAAGTAAGCATTGTCTGCGGGCTCCATTCCATCAAGACCTCACCAGGAATTTCACTGGAAACTTGGACACTCTTGTTTATTGGGTTCAAGGCCCAATGCAGATTGGAGCCCAAGAGGCAGGCCCATATTGCCTTTATTGAGGGAGTTGTCCTCTAAAAAACAGAGTTGTTTTTGTCTGCAACCCGCTGCCTGAAAGTGCAGCAGCAGCAGCATGTTCAACAGTAACAGGCATCTGGATTGTTACATGAACAGGGAGGGAATGGAGGGACATGGACCGAATAGGGCAAAAAGTTTGTTTTTTACTTTAGTCAGGACGTGATAATCAGCACAGGCCGGAAGGGTCGAAGGGCCTGTTTCTGTGCTGTACTTCTTTTTCGTTCTTTTGTCATAACTGATATAAACGGTTTGGATGGATCTTTGAAGGGATATTTGGACTGCCACAGGTAAAGTGTGGGGAATGCAACTGAATGAGAATGAAGCATTGCCCTCTAAAATACCCTGTTGACTCCCTTTATCCTTGTTTAACAAGAACAGTTAACAAAGTTATTTCTGTTGTCAAGGGAACACAAGGCAGGTCTGTGCAATCCACCTTATTATGTAAGCCACAGCAGATATTGTAAACCTCCTCAGGACAGCCTTCACTGTTAAAGTTAGGGTCCATCGTGGAAACAGTTGTGATAACATTTTTTTATTCTCTGATGGTTTGCGTTTCACTGACAAAGCCATCTCTAATTACCCATGAACTGAGGGGCTTGCTGGCCACTTAAGAGTCAAATACATTGGGTTACGGATATTAATGCTGATGAGACATGCCAGGGCCAAGGGTCTGAAAGGCCAGCTCCCCACTGAGTTATTTAGGAAAGCTTACCCATTTTGAAATGCTCCAGGTTGTGGAACTCAATCAAGGTGGTGCCGAAGAAATAGTTGGCCAAGTAGATCCGGTCCTGATTGATCACAGAGTCCTTCATCCAGACACCTTCCCCACGCCCAGAGTTGCTGTGTGTTTCTGGGCCTCTGATCATCACGGGAGTTCCATCACAGCCGTCTTCTCGGACTAAAGCAGACAGAGGCAGACTTTGTAATGGTTTGTTAACTTTACTTTCAGGAAAAGAGAATTCGACAAAGACAAACCCAGACACGGTCGAGATGATGAGTTCCCATTCCCAAGAGACTGGAGACACTTTGTTGATTTTGAGTGAACATTTCAGCCTCACCCTCTCAGTCTCTGTGTTTGTTCATCTAACACTGAAGACAGCATATTGTATAAATACCATACTCCCACTAACCAGCACAGCACAAGCCTGCTGTCAACACCACACTCTCGTTAACCAGCACAGCACCTAAACTACTGGAAACACTACAGTCCCATTAACTAGTGCAGCATCAATCCTGCTGTAAATGCAACACTTCCACTAAGCATCATCCTCCTAAGGGCTGATGTCCTCAGAAAACTACAATAAGCAGCCTATCACTTCTAAATGCTACTTTCCATCCTGCTTCTTTCATGACGCGTGAGCACAATTTACAAAACAGTATCACGACAGTAACCTCTGTAGGAAAATAACCACGATGAACGGCAACTCCTCACTGCACGAACCAAACCTGGTGCTGATTGGATTTAGACCAGTCATCACGCTGCCCTTGCTCAAGACATCAATGAGACTGCCCAAGCAAATACTGCCTCTGTGTGCAGTGCCTGCAAAATGTGATTAGTCACTCACTGGGAATGGTAGGCAGTCCCTACACCCGTACTTCCCAATGTATAGGCTGTGCTGTTTCCCGCCACCATCCCATCCCATCCCATGGTAGGGTTATGAGAAAGGATTTTGGGGTCACAAGCTCTGAGGAGCGAGGGCTAGACATGGCCTAAAACACCAATCATTAAGGCCCAACTTTGGCTTCAAATAAGGGTCTGGCAGAAAAAGAATGCTGAGCCTCTCAAATTGTTCCTGACCTCTCCACCCCCACTCTCAGAGTTCTCACCAAGAGTCATGGAAGTTTGAAGCTTCAAAATGGACTGGCAGTGGGGAGAAGCTGGTGGGTCAAAGGCCTACAACATTGAAGCCTAGTCTCACTCAGCACCTCCCAGAGACTCTGGGGCGGGGGGAGAATGATCATAGAGTCATAGAGTCATACAGCAAGGAAACAGAGACTCTGGTCTTATGAGTACATGCTGACCAAGTTTCACAAACTAAACTAGTTTCATTTAGTTGTGTTTGGCCCACATCCCTCCAAACCTTTCCTACTCAAGTACCTATCCAAATGTCTTTTCAATTGAACGGTACCCACATTTGCCATTCCTCCAGCAGTTCATTCGACATATGCACCACTCGGTGTGTGAAAACATTGCTCCTCAGGTCCCTTATAAATCTTTCTCCTCTCACCTGAAAATCATGCCCTCTTGTTTTGAACTCCCCTACTCTAGGGAAGAGACCCTTGCTACTCACCTTATCCATGCCCCTCATGACTCATGATTTTACAAACCTCAACCTCCTACAGTCCAGTGAAAAAAGTCCCAGCCTATCTAACCTCTCCCTACGACTCAAACCCTCCAGTCCCAGCAACATCCTTGTAAATCTTTTCAGAACTCTTTCCAATTTAATAATATCTTAACTATAGCAGGGCAACCAGAATTGTACACAGTACTCCAAAAGCATAATTGTTCAGCATTTGGAAGTACACTGAGCTTTTGTGAATCTTCTGAAAGCATCAATCCTGAACTTACTCATGTTTCTGTTCTCGTCTGAAGTTCGCTCCTTTGCTGTCTTAGGAGGGAGTACTGAAGGCCGAGCAATGGATATGTGCAGCCTGGTCCTGGGCTTTGGATTGGAAGGGGCCTGAGGCCTGAGCTGGTCATTTGTGCTGTTGACCCATGACATGCTGTTATTCAGGGGCAATGGCTTGCTTGGGGTCAGCCTGGCCACATTCTGTAACAGAACAGCAGTTAGGCCTTAAAGTAGAGAGACTTCATGAGTGATTTACCCAGAGGTATTCAGGATCAAGAGGGGTTTTGACAGAGCAAAGAGACTGTTCCTATGATTTGCAGAACCACAACACTTCCAGGGACACCTACAAACCCCAAGGAGGAGAAATTTCCCTCAACGTTCCAGGCAATTTTATTAACAGTCACTTGTGAAAAATGTAGTGGGGCCAATGGGAGGGAAGATTTTCCCTCAGGATGCTTGACAGCCTCTTGGACAAAGCAGGTCACTTGGCTAGTATCCCATAACACTGTCAACATTTACTCCCTCTGCCAGTCATGTGCAGTTGCAGCAGTGTGCACTATATGCAAGATGCACTGTGACAAATCCATCAGGGCTTACAGAAGCACCTTCCAAATCCGCCACATCCATCACCAAGATGATCAAGGGAACTATACAGATGGGAAAAATCTGTTAGAGCCATAACTGCACAGGAAGAGATCATCAGGTCCATGCCAGGTCTCTGTAGAGCAAACACATCAGTTCCTTTCCCAGTAGCTCTGCAATTTTATTCCCTTCAAATACCCATCCACCCTCATCTTCAAATTATTCACTGATTCCACTTCAACCACTCTCACAGGCAGTGAGTTCATGGTAATCAGCACTGTGTACTAATGCCTCTCCATCTCCTCCCTGAAATCTCAATTCTCTGTCACCCAGATCATAGAATCCCTACAGTGCAGAAATGGGCCAATTGGCCCATCGAGTCTGCACTGACCCTCGAAGGGCACAGATTGAGGTCCTCCCAGCCTATTTCCATAATCTTGCATTTCCCATAGGTAACTCACTTAGCCCCCACATCCCTGGACACGATGGGGCAATTTAGCATGGCCAATCCACCTAACCTGCAAATCTTGGGCACTGGGGGGGCAATTTAGCACAGCCAGTCTACAACCTGCACAGCCGGGGCCCAGCTAGCTCAGTCAGTAGAGCATCAGACTTTTAATCTGAGGGTCCAGGGTTCAAGTCCCTGTTCGGGCATTCAGTTTTCCGGGACGTTAGATGCCTTCAAGGCAGAGATCAACAAATTCTTGATCGCACAAGGAATCAAGGGCTACGGGGAGAGTGCAGGGAAGTGGAGTTGAAATTCCCATCAGCCATGATTTAAATGGCAGAGTGGGGTTGATGGGCTAAATGACCATACTTCCACTCCTATGTCTTATGGTCTCAAGGTCTTATTTTTGGACTGTGGAAGGAAGCCAGAGCACCTGGAAGAAACCCACACAGACATGTGGAGAACATGCATACTCCACACAGAGAGTCACCCAAGGTTGGAATCAAACTCGGCTCCCTGGCACTGCGCTAACCACTGAACCACTGGGCCACCCCAAATCTTGTACAATCAACAAATGGGGGCTGCTTTTCTTTGTCTGTAAGTTCCCTTTTAGGCCATTCACCTTCCTGACCCCAGAAACGATATTGCTGTTCCTTCACTGTTCCTGGGTCAACATCCCTCCCTAACAGCACTGTCTGGGTGCCCCTACACCCCAAGGCTGCAGTGGTTCAAGAAAGCTGCCAACGCCAGTTTTACCAGGGTAATGATGGATGAAGTGCATTGTCATCACAAGCTGCGGAGTATCGGAGCTGCACAGTGCAATTCCATGATTTAAATGTTGTCATGCGATAGGTGAGAGGAACAATGATTCCCCACCTGGTCTGACCCCTTCCCCCCCCCCGCCCCCAGAAGAAGGGTGACCTTCAATCTCAGCCCCGTGATTCCTGGTACCTTCGTTCTTTTATCGAGTGGGAGGAGCTGCTGCTTCCGCAGTAGGGAGTTGAGTCTGCTGATCTCCTTCCTGACGTCCCTCATGGCGATGGAGAAGTTCTGGTAGATGGAACGATGCTGAACAATTCTCTCGAAAGTCTCTCTGAGGAGGGCGTTGACACTGGGAACATTACGTTCCAGCCTCTGATTACAAACAAACGCTCATATGAGGGCAAAAACATTTGTTTCCATTTAATGAACAGCACAATATTTGAGAATATTTGACCTGCATAAGTTGCCTGTTTCTTTCACCCACCCAAGCTATCACATGGGAACATAGAATTTTACCGCCCAGAAACAGACAGAAGAATTGTGAGAAAGAGTACACCAGTCAGCCCCTCAAAGCATTTCCACCATTCAATATAATCATGGCTAATCTCATCTCTTGTAAAACGTGTTCTCTGAGGGAGGGAAACCTGCAGACCTTACTTGGTCTAGGTATATATGTGACTCCAGCCCCAAAGCTACAATGTGGTCGTGGTCTTTACCAGCTTCTGAAGTAGCTGCTTAGTCACCAGGCCCAGTTTCTCGTCACTGTCACAGTCAAAAATGTGAAACTCCCACCTTAACAGCAGGGTGGGTGAACCTCCGCTCCACGGCCTGCAGTGGTTCAAGAAGGTTACTCAATATCACCTTCTCTGGGGATGAATGTCCTGTACCTTCTCCAGTTTCCTCAGTTGGCTGTTGAGTTTCGCTGAGTACGAGTTTAGCCTCTTGGTCTCCTCGTTGTCAAATATCTCCAGGAGGTCAATAGCCAGTGACTGGATCTGTAGGGAACAAGGCATGAGGATCAGATAACCCCTCGGCCTATACTCATGGTAATGGGTTAAAGGTCACTCTTTCTAACGAGAGCAATGTTATTGCAGTAGTTGGGGTAAGCAAGGAGGAAGCAAACTTCATGCCATACAAGTGCCAGGCTATGATTGTCTCCCAACAAGTGAGATGTGAATCATCTCCCCTTAAGCTCAGTGCGGTATTCAGTGGTGGGAATACCATTATTCAACATCCTGGAGGCTAACATTGATTAGAAACTAAATTGCACCAACCATATAGATACAATGGCTTTGAGACAGGTCGGAGGCTAGGAATCGTAAGCAGTGCAAATCATCTCCCGATTCTCCAAAGTATCTCCACCACATAGTAGCCACAAGTAAGCAGTGTAATGGATGAGTTCAATACTCAAGAATATTAATTGACTAATTGTTGTCGTATGTACTGAGATACAATGAAAAGTGTTGTATTATGGGATGTACAGATCGTTTGATACAAAGTGCACCAGCGTAGCAGAACAGAGTGCAAAATACAGATTTACAGCCGCAGAGAACGTGCAGAGAGAGCGATCGCCAGTAACATTTTAGAGGTTCATTCAAAAGTCTGATAACAGCGGGGAAGCAGTTCTTGAATCTATTTCTATGTGTATTCTAAATCTTATATCTTCTGCCTGATAGAAGAGCGTATAACTGTGGTGGGAGGGGTCTTCAATTATGTTAATTGTGAACATACAAAAGAACTAGGAACAGGAATTGGTCGTTCAGTCTTTCAAGCCCATTCCGCCATTCAACGTGATAATGGCAAATCTCATCTCAGCTTCAACTTCACTTTTCTGCCAGCTCCCATAGTCCTTTAACCCGTGACTAATTAAAAATCTGTCTCTCTCCTCCTAAGTTTAATCAGTGCCTTGGCATCCGCTGCACCCTGGAAAAGTGAATCACAGATTCATGATCGTTTGAGAGAACCAATTCCTCCTTCTCTTCGTTTAAATCTGTCAGCTCCTAGCCGAAAACATTACCCCACATGGTAGAATGTTCGCTAACTTAAGAAGCTTGACACCATCCAGGACAATGCAGCCAGTCGGATTGGCATTATCATCCACCAGTTTCAACATTAGGTGCCTCCCTCACTGACTGTCAAGGGCAGTTGTGTGTACAAACTACAAGATGCACTGTAGCCAATCACCAAAGTTCATTCAACACCAGCTTCCAAACACAAGGATCAGGGTAGCAGATACATGGAAACGCCAACAGTTCCCCTCCACGTAATATACCCCACTCTATTGAAAACATATTGCCATTTTCTCAATGTCATTGCGGCAAAAACCTAACAGCAGTGTGGGTCTACCTACACTCTCAGGCCTGCAGTCATTCAAGAAGAAAACTCATTGTCACCTTTTCAATGATTTTAGGGATGGACAACAGATATTGGAATGGCCAACGATGCCTACGTACCGTGATGGCATTTTGTAAATACGCACAAAAGCTGAAGATACAGAAAGAAACATGAAGGGAAATGAATGATACAGGGAAAGCAGGACAGAGGTAATGAGGGAAGAACAGTCAGAACACTAACCACACATTCACTCCTTTACAGTTAACCTTCACTGAGTTCTTGCGGTATTCCTGTTCTCCTTTCCTCTCTCACAGTCACTGAATTTTGCTAATATTCAAGATCTGTTTACACCTGAAACATTTTTCTCTGCAAACTGATTGGCCTGCTGTTTTTCACCATATTATCTGTCCCAGTTGACCTCGTGCAGTACAAGCATCAACAGATGATGAGCCTTTCTATGGGCTTGGGACACAAACGATTATTGCCGTTCTCTCTCTCTCTCTCTCTCTCTCTCTCTGTTTTAACTACTGCAGCTGGCAACAGAAGGCAGAACCAAAGACCATGCTGACCAGGGTCTGAAACTTACAGTTGTCAAATTTGAGACTTCTATCTTTGCCCTCGCCTCTCTGCGCTCATTCTTGTCCTCACAAGGATTGACTCCGCAATAACACTTGCACTTTGACCCAAAGTTTGCCATCTCCTGTGGGTGAAAGCCCGGGGCCCAAGTCTTGCCACTTCTCCACCTTGTTTCCACTGGGGTGGGCATTTTGAAGGCACAGTTGCAGTCGGTTTCTTCTGTCCACCTTGATGCAGCCTTGTTCTGATAGATATAATAAACACATATAATCACACAGAATTTATAACACAGAAATAGGCCATTTGGCCCAATTGGTCTAAGCCAATAACTATCTTCCCAGAAGACTCCTGTCACTCATCAGCACATCTTTCCATTCCTTAAAGTCTTGATGGTTAATGGATGGAAAAATCTATAGGTTTGACTTAACTGTTTCTTTTTAGTTCCTGTTCTGTGGATTATTAAGCATTTTCCATGAATACTCATAACTGAGAGGTTAGATTTTCTCTGCTTTACATAACTAACATTAGTGTCTAATCAAACATTCCTGGTCTGGAAGTTTTCCCAAACTTAAACCTTTAGGCTAAGGTAACTTGATGTCTTAATGGCTGTGAACAAACTCCTTTTAAGGATAGAATACTTGCATCTGACTGCTGTGATAATGCTGTCATTCAGAAAGGTTATTCGGGGAAAGGTTTCTTCGAGGAGAGGTTGTAAAGGCAAATGTGAAAAACTGAATACTGGAGCCGGCCTAAGTAACCAACTTAGGAAGGCCTTAAAAGTTTTTTTTAAACAAGTTGGAACAATGGAAGCAGCTTGAAGGGGAGTGACCAGTTCTCACAGAACAGGCTTTCTAGTTTTTTTTAGCTTTAGCAGTCAGAAGCGGTTTGGGGCCCAAAACAGTAGGAAACTTCAGTAAATGATTTCTCACTGCTACTTTCTCCGAAATCTCTCTTGACGTCTTTTTCTCTTAGATTGGAGAACTGCACATAAGAATCAGTGTCTGAATTTACCTTTTTTCCAAGGGGTCTATTTATGGGATGTTACATTATTGGAACAGTTAATTAGTAATAGGTAATGCATATATTATTTGTTTAAGTTTTCCAATAATTAAGCTTTTCTAAACTCCACTTTCTTTTGTTTGTATTTTAAACACAGTATTTAAATAAATTGTGTTTCACTTAATGTCAACATCTGGAACACGCACTTCACATCTACCTTTAAAATAATAAAATGTAAGGATCAAAGCTACCTTTTTAAACTATTTTGAGGGGGTCTGGTTTGGTCCATAACACTTCCAAACCCATGACCACTACCATTTAGAAGGAGAAGAGCAGCAGATACAAGGGAGCACCACCACATGGGTGCAAGTTCCTCTCCAAGACACTCACCATCTTGATGTGAAATTATGTTGCTATTCCTTCAGAATAGTGAGGTCAAATCCTGAAACTCCCCCCAGATAGCATTGTGGGTCAACTTACATCAAACTGCAGCAGTTCAAGAATGCAGCTCACCTTTTCAGGGACATGTATAGATGGGCAAAAAAAGGATTACCCAGCCAGCAACACCCACATCCCATGAATGAATAAAAATAAATTCAGGTCTCTTTTGAGTTGAACAAACTTGCTTTTGAATCAAATTCTTCAAAAAAACGTGCTCATTATAGATTCTGCTAAACCTGTTTTCTTAATTTTCCTTTAGCTGCAATAAACCTCTATATGTAAAGTATTTTATTCCGTGAACATTCCAGGGATCTTTGCAGTCACCTACTCTCTGACATGCACTGGCTTTAAGTCATGGTTCATTAATTTTTGAACACCTTTGTGAAAACCACACGCTCTCATGTCACTTGCTTGGAATCCAAATTCTTCAAAACAAAAATGATAAATATTCAACCACACATCTTTCATCACAAGAAGCTTGGAACTCTCTTCCATAAATCGCAAATGATGCTTAATCAACTGTTAATTCTAAATCTGACACTGGCACTGATTTGAATGGATCCAAAATTACTAAGGATATGTCAAGTCAACTCTCAGATCAGCCCCAATCTCATTGAATGGTGTAGCAGGTTTGAGAAGTTCCAAAGTCCCTCTCCCATTCTCCCACTCTCCCACTTTGCCCACCTACCTTTCAAATTAATCTGTACACTTCATTTCACAGTATTTTGTGTGGTAGTGAGTTCCACATTCTCGCTATTCTCTGGTTAAAGAAATTTCTCATGAATTTTCTGTTGGATTCCTTGAGGACCCCATCCTGTTTCTTTTCCCCACATTATTTCATGTTGCTATAGTTCAAAAGGTCAGCACTTATTGCCCATCCCTCCTGGTCCTTGATCTAAGTGGATCTCTTTGTATTGATAGATTATAGATCTAAAACAGTGGTGGAGTAGAATGGTCCAGTTGGAGCTTGACCACGCTCTCTGTTTTTTGTTTATTTTTGGTCTCTCATTTTTTTTTTCTCCTCTCTTCTGCCTTTGTGCTTTTGTGCCAGTGGCCTGGAGCGGAGCAGGGGCAACCAGCAGAGCGTGGATGGCGGCCAGTGGCTTAGAGCAAAGTGGGGACGGACAGCGAACACGGGATGGCCTGCTATTAATGTGGCTACTCTTGGAAACCAGTGGATTTTAGTGAAATCACTTCGAAGCCATTATAGAAAGACTGTAATAGCTTTATTTCTTATTTTCCTGACTTATATTTGTAAATGTAGAGTAACTATTGTTCTTTATTTTCTGTATCTGTGGACCTAAGATTTGCACCTAGGTATTTTGAGTCGAAGATGACACCCGTGTGTTGGTAACATTGTACGTATGTGTTGGAGTACATATGACAATGAACTCAATTCTAATAAATCTAATTCTGATATCTTGGGCAGTTAAGAGTCGGCCACATTGCTGTAGCGTCACTTGTACACTAATTATGATTGTTGTCATGGTCACCATCATGGAAACGTGCTTTGAATATCAGGTTTTATTAATTGCATCTCAATTCCACTGACTGCCTTGGTGGAATTTGAACCCATGTCTGCAGATTGTTATTTACTCAGATATAGTTAGAATGCAGGTGCTGGAGTCAGAGGTAATACAGTGAGGAGTGGAGGAACACGGCAGGCCAGACAATGTCAGAGGAGCAGGAAAGTTGACCCTTCTTGGGTTCTGACCCGAAACATCAATTTTCCTGCCTCTCTGATGCTGCCTGGCCTGCTGTGTTCCTCCAGTTCTACACGGTGTTATCTGTACAGACTATTTGCTTGGTTCTGTGGATTCATGTCCAGTTACATGACACCATGCCCACCCTCTCCCAGTAGATGGGGATCCACAATTTTGGCTTCCCCCAACAGTTAGAAAAATCGTCTGACAACAGGCTGTGAAAATGCTAGGTTTTACAAAATTAGCAGCAATTTTTCATTAAAGAATCAAATTTACATTTAGGAGCTGATTGCAGCATTTAAAAACAATAAATTAGAACAGAACAGCTAAAAACCATCTATTGAGGAACAATCATTTTAACGTTAAATTAAAAGTATTCAGTTCCCAATATATAGCAATAAATAACTTGTTTCTGAAGTCCAGGACAAACAGGGCAGTTATTTCTGGATTACCAGTGCCATGTGATAACAAGGTAAGAAATAGGGAGACAGTGCAGCTAAACAGGTGGATACAGGGCTGGTGTAGAACGGAGGGTTTCCATTCTGTGGATAATTGGAGCACATTTTGGGGAATGAGGGACCTGTACAGGAGGGATGTGTTGCACCTGAACCGGAAGAGCACAAACATCCTGGGAGGGAGGTTTGCTTGAGCTATACGGGATGGTTTAAACTGGATTGGCAGGGGCTGGGGAACCAGATTTGTAATTCAGAGAATGAGGTATTCAGCCTTTCAACAGGCACAACAGGGAGTGATAATAAGGTGTAGACCTGGATGAACACAGCAGGCCAAGCAACATCAGAGGAGCAGGAAGGCTGATGTTTCAGGCTTAGGCCCTTCCTCAGAAGAAGGGTATAAGCCCGAAACATCAGCCTTCCTGCTCCTCTAATGCTGTTTGGCCTACAGTGTTCATCCAGCTCTACACCTTGTTATCTCAGATTCTCCAGCATCTGCAATTTCTACAATCTCTCCACAAAAGGAAGTTAGGTTGTTAATAAAGAAATGCGATCGATGGAGCATAATTGTGGACACAAGGATGGTTTGAAGTGTATATACTTCAATGCATTTTCACAGTCTGTTGTCAGACGATTTTTCTAACTGTTGGGGGAAAGCCAAAATTGTGGATCCCCATCTACTGGGAGAGGGTGGGCATGGTGTCATGTAACTGGACATGAATCCACAGAACCAAGCAAATAATCTATACATATAACACCGAGTGGAACCGGAGGAACACAGCAGGCCAGGCAGCATCAGAGGAGCAGGAAAATTGATGTTTCGGGTCAGATATGAGGTTGATGAAATTAGAGCATAGGTCAATACTTGGAACTATGATGTTGTGGCCATTACAGAAACTTGGGTAGCTCAATGATAGGAATGGCTGTTGGAAGTTCCAGGATTTAGATACTTTAAAAGTAGGTAGATGGTAAAAGAGGCGGTGGAGTGACATTGCTAGTCAGGGTTAGTATAGCAGGTACTGAAAGGCAGTTCAAGAATGATATGTCTACGGAGTTAGTTTGGATTCAGGTCCAGGACAAGAAAGGAGCAGTCACTTTGTTGGGGGCTTTTGTACAGACCCTCTAATAGTTGCAGAGAAGTGGAGGAGCAGATTGGGAGTCAGATACTGGAAAGGTGCAGAAGTCACAGGGTTGTATTAAGGTCCAAGCAGCATCTTAGGAACACAAAAGCTGACGTTTCGGGCCTAGACCCTTCATCAGAAAAGCCTTTTCTGATGAAGGGTCTAGGCCCGAAACGTCAGCATTTGTGCCCCTAAGATGCTGCATGGCCTGCTGTGTTCATCCAGTCCCACACTTTGTTATCTTGGATTTTCCAGCATCTGCAGTTCCCATTATCACTGATCACAGGGTTGTACTCATGGGTGACTTCAACTTTCCAAATATTGATTGGAAACTTTTTAGTTGTAATAGATTAGATGAAGTGGATTTTGTCCAGTGCGTTCAGGAAGGATTCC
This sequence comes from Stegostoma tigrinum, assembly GCF_030684315.1. Classification (NCBI taxonomy): domain Eukaryota; kingdom Metazoa; phylum Chordata; class Chondrichthyes; order Orectolobiformes; family Stegostomatidae; genus Stegostoma; species Stegostoma tigrinum. The sequence goes on from NC_081387.1 coordinate 21,746,998, forward strand.
TGACACAGTACGTAATTGACCAACACGAAGAGAGGCCACTTTGGATTTGGTGCTTGGCAATGAGCCAGGTCAAGTGTTAGACCTATTGGTAGGAGAGCATTTTGGTGATAGCGATCATAGCTCTGTTACTTCTACAACAGTCATGGAAAAGGATAGATACATACTGCAGGGTAAGGTTTATAATTGGGGGAAGGGTAATTACAATGCTGTTAGGCAAGAACTGGGTAACATAAAATGGGAACAGATGCTGTCTGGGAAAAGCACTATAGAAATGTGGAGATTGTTTAAGGAATGCATGCAGTGTGTGCTCGATATGTTTGTCCCAGCCGGCAGGGAAAATGCAGTCAAGTGAGGGAACCTTGGTTTTCGAGAGAGGCCGAACAACTAGTTAAGAGGAAGAAGGACACTTATATAAGGTTTAGGAAACAAAGATCAGAAAAGGCTGTAGAGGAGTACAAGTTAGCCTGGAAGGAGCTGAAGAAAGGGCTTAGGAGAGCTATAACGGGGCATGAGAAAACCTTAGCAAGAATCAAGGAAAACGCCAAGGTTTTTTACACGTATGTGAGGAAGAAGAGAATGACCAGAGAAAGGGTAGGGCCAATCAAGGACTGTAAAGGGAATTTGCGCACAGAACCTAAAGAGATAGGAGAAATCCTTAATGAATGCTTTTCTTTGGTATTCACAACTGAGAGGGACCTAGGTGTAGGGGACGACAGTTGTGAAGCAGGCTTATAGGCTAGAGGAGATGAACTTTCATAAGAAAGATGTACTAGGAATTCTGAGGAACTTGCAGATAGATAACTCCCCAGGGCCTGATTGGATTCATCCAAGGATTCTATGGGAAGCGAGGGAAGAGATTGCAGGGACTTTGGCGATGATCTTTTCATCCTCACTGTCCGCGGGTAGAGTGCCGGAAGATTGGAGAGTAGCAACCGTTATTCCCTTGTTCAAAAAGGGAACAGGGATAACTCCGGAAATTACAGGCCAGTTAGTCTTACTTCAGTGGTGGGCAAATTTTTGGAAAGGACTCTGAGATATCGGATTTATGATCACTTGGATAGGCACAGTTTGATTTGTGATAGCCAGCATGGATTTGAGAGGGGTAGGCCAGGCCACACAAGCCTTATTGAATTCTTTGAAGAAGTGACTAAACACGTGGATGAAGGTAGAGCAGTGCATGTGGTATGCATGGATTTAAGTAAGGCGTTCCCCATGGTAGGCTTGTGCAGAAAGTAAGGAGGCATGGGAAAGGGGGAAATGTGGCAGATTGGGTTCAGAATTGGCTGATCCTTAGAAGACAAAGGGTGGTAGTGGCCAGAAAATATTCAATGTGGGGTTCATTTACGATGGGTGCACCACAAGGATCTGTTCTGGGTCCTCTTCTATTTTTGATTTTTGGAAACAATTTGGATGTAGGAGTGGAAGGGTGGATTAGTAAATTCACGGGTGATACGAAGGTGGGTCGAGTTGTGGATAATGCGGAGGGCTGTTCTAGGTTACAAAGGGACATTGATAGGATGCAGAGCTGGGCTGAGAAGTGGCAGATGGAGTTTAACCTTGAAATGTGTGAGGTGATTCATTTGGAAGGACAAATTTGAAAGCAGAATACAAGGTTAATGGAAAGATTCTTGGCAGCGTGGAGGAGCAGAGGGATCTTGGGGTTCATGTCCACAATTCTCCGAAAGCTGCCAGCCAGGTGGATAGCATTGTGAAGAAGGTGTATGGTGTGTTAGTTTTCATTAATAGAGGGACTGAGTTCCAGAGCCGTGAAGTTATACTCCAGCTATAAAAAGTCCTGGTTCGGCCACATCTGGCATATTGTGTCCAGTTCTGGTCGCCTCATTACAGGAAAGATGTGGAAGCTTTGGTAAAGATGCAGAGGAGAATGACCAGGATGTTGCCTGGAATGGAGGTAAGGTCTTACGAGGAAAGAGAGAACTAGGGCTTTTCTCTTTAGAACAACAAAGGATGAGAAGTGACTTGATAGAGGTGTACAAAATGATCAAAGGTATAGATAGAGTAGACAACCAGAGACTTTTTCATGGGGTGGAGGTAGCTATTATGAGGGGGCATAGTTATAAAGTGAGTGAAGATAGAGATAGGGGAGACGTCAGAGGTAGGTTCCTTACTCAGGGTGTGGTAGGGGACTGGAATGCATTGTCAGAGAGGGTAGTGGAGTTGGCCTCATTAGAGGCATTTAAACGGCTATTAGATAGGCATGTGGATGATAGTATAAGGTAGGGGTGGGGGTTAGATAGACTTTAGGTTTAGCGTAAAAGTTCAGCACAACATCATGGGCAGAAGGGCCTGTACTGTACTATGTTCTATATTCTATTCTACACTCCTGATTTCAGAATCTCCAGAAGAGTGTGTTATTTATATTAACACAGGACAGACTTCAGTTTTACATCTCACCTGAAAGATAGCACCACTGATAGTGCAGCACTGAGAGTTTCTGCACTGGGACTTGAACTCACAACCTTCTGACTCAGAGATGAGAGAGGGCTTTGGGTCGCAGTCAATTACTGTCATTGTCCCAAGTGTAAACTTAACCTCCGGTCTTAATCATCACTCAGCCATAGCCACAGAACACACATAGGCAAACAGAGAAAATTGACTCAATCCCTAATCTCTCTGTGCCCAGTTACTGAATTACCCAACCCCAAAACAAAACCCCAGTGCCCCCGCCCCGATCTACGAGACTGATGACTGCTTCAACAGACTGTTGCTGCAGTCTCTCCTCACGACACCAATTTCACGACTGGCTGGGTTTGAATTAGCAGCACAATTCAGAAAAGGGGATCGGGCAACATAGAAATAGCAGAAGACTATTCAGCTTCTTGAACCACTTCTGTAGTAGAATTAGATGATGGCTGATCCATGTTTTGTCCATCCTTACATCTTTGTTCCGTATTCTTTAGCAACCGTACCCAAAGGTATATTGATCCCAGATTTGGAATTTTAATTTGCATCCCACCCCAGCCCTGTTCCAATACGGCTGCCCACTGTCTTTCCCAACCTTGCCCCCTCTGCTAGCATTCTGATTCTGACAGGGAGAGACATCCTGGGTCTCTGCTTCCTTTTGTGTGAAAAAGTGCTTCTCAATAATTGCCCAAAATGACTGAAAACAAAAATTTTGGACATCACAGCGGGACAGGCAGCATCCCTGGAGAAAAAGCAAGCTAATATTTCGAATCCAGATGACTCTTCATCAGAGCCTTGCTTGAAATGTAACGCCTCGGACTGGCCCCCGACCTCTTCCTCACTTCCTTTAACGTACATGTTCTAATCCAAAGTGTTGTCCCAGTCGCAATACAGGAAACGCAGTAACCAACTTGGGCATTGCAAGATCCCACAATCAGCAAACGCGCAAGTGTGTACTGGAACAAGACCTGATCCCTGAACCTACTGATTCGAAGGTGACAGATTAGCAGAGCACAGACTGGTTCACAAACAGCAAAGATTTGGACTGCTCGCGGTTGGCAGCCAACTGCCCACATTCCGGGCAAAGAAAGAGCCCTCAACACCCCGACTCAACCAACTCCCGAGAAAGTGGCAATGAGACCATCCACCTTACCCGAGTTGAGGTGGTCAGGACGGGGTTCAGGAGCAATGTGAAAACCACAAGCCGAGCCATCATCGTGTTACCGACTCCTGCCCTTACAGCCTGGCTCCCAACGGCAGCTGAAACCCACCAAGAGCAGGCATTGTATCGGGGTTAAACTGGGAAGCCACTCTGTGTCCCCATCTTAGGCCAGGTTGGAAAGGGATTTTGGCGGGTGCGGAGGGTCTGAAGGTGGCGTGTCAGAGGTAGAGGTGCCTCCTGGTGCTAGAGATCCATTGTTTCCGTCCTGTCAGGTCAGATGCTGGCGAGGGGCGTGGGAGGTCGATCCTCACAGCTCTCCCCTTCTCCTCTCAGTAGCACCAAGCAGAATTTCACCTCAGGGCACTGTGGAGAGCGTTACACTCCAACCTCTATTTGCTTTCACTTTCTTAGCAGCCGTAACACTCCCTGTCTGATACACGCACTCGCGCACCTTGTTCTGCCTCTCCGCACGCATCTGTCGTGCTGTTCTACGGACCGGGGTGAGGAACTAACTGCTGGTTTAACACGTTACACTCCGAGACTTCTATTCACTGCCACCGGCTCACCTGGCCAACAGCACCATCTACAGGCAGAGAGAGATGGCGAGAAACTGCAGATGCTGGGAGTCAGAGTTGATACCAATGTGAATGGAGTTGGTGGAGCACAGCAGGAGCAGGAGAGTCGACGTTTCGGGTCGGGACCCTTCATGAAAGGTCCCGACCGGAAACGTCGACTTTCCAGCTCCTCCTAACCTGCGGTGCTCCTTCAGCTCCACACTCCATCTCCAGGCGGAGCTGGACGGATCCTGTTCCCAATCCCCCCCCAACAGGGGAAAGTTGACAAGCTTGAAAACCCCAGGCTCCGCTAACAGTGGTCACTCGTTACTTTTTTTACACATACATCCCGAACCAAGCCGGTTGGGATTTTCGGCAGTATCAAATTTGAATCCAACAACTAAATAACTGCGGGTGCTGTAAACCACAAATAAAAACGAAGTTGCTGGAAAAGACTCACCAAATCTGGCGGCATCTGTGAAGGAAAGGAAAACAGAATTAACGTTTCAGGTCCGGTGACCCTTCGTCAGAGCCTTTAGAAGACTTTGCTTTCGTTGCTGTTGTTGAATCCAACAACACCTTGCATTTATATATCGCCGTCAACACATTAAAACAAACGAAGCACTTCACAATGGTTCTGTGCCAGCCTAGTTCGTTCTAAGCTGTGGTTCAGTAGATAGCAGATTCCCACCCCACAAAAATTGAAACAGAAGTTTGTGGGGTCAACAGTTCAGCACAGACATCCGGGCCAAAGGGATCCACGCTGTCAGAAATGCTGTCTTTACAGATGAGACATTAAAGTGAGGTCCCCAGCTGACTGGAAAGCTGGTTTGCAATGCAAAGTGACACCAACAACATGGGTTTAATTCCTGTACCTGCTGAGGTTACCATGAAGGACTTTCTTTCTCCACCTCTCCCCTCACCCAAGGTGAGGTGACCCTCAGGTTAAAGAAGCACCAGTCAAATCTGTGGGAACTTTATCTTAAAGCAACACCCCACATCTGCTTGTTCAGGTGAGTATAAATATCCCACAGTATTATTTTGCAGGAGAGTTTTCCCTAGCATCCTATCAGTATTGAAGATCGCACAAATCAGATGATCTAGTCGTTATCACATTGCTGTTTGAGGGAGGCTGGTGTGCACAGATTGGCTGTTGTGTCTCCTAAATTTCAACTGTGAGTACACTTCAATAACACTTCGTTGGTTGGCAAGAACTTTCAAGTGTCAGGTGTTTGTGAAAGATACCGTAGCAATGGAAAGCCTCCTGTATTCTTTATCAAAAATACTTTGCACAAGCCACATTTTTTAAATTCACTCTCATTTTATGTACAGGCTTTTGAATCACTGTCTCTGAGTATCCCTATCCTGAGCCAGGAGGCCTGGGTTTAAGGCTTACCTGCTCGATGTAGCTGGAATAAAGTAGAAGCAAATGATGGCTGAAGCTAGAATCCATACTGAAAACAACAACAATAAAAATGCTGCAGATCACAGGTCAGGCAGCATCCAGGGGAAGAAAGCAAATTAATGTTTCACATCTGGATACTGTCTCTGAACAGGTTGATCAGAAAACTGTCTCCTCATTTCACGTAGTCACCATTTTGGTGGCACCTTGTCAAAGGCTTTGAACTGTTAAACGTATCCAGCTTTTTACATCCCCAAAGATAACTGAACTTTGTCATAATGGTGGAGCAATCAAAATCGACGATGCTCAAGAGGAGAAGGTAGTTAGCATGGAAGATGTCATGGAAATTGGGAGATTTGAAAACAAGGATGAGAATTTGAGAGTCATTGTTGTGTGATAGGTGAACAGTGTTTGGTGTACCTTTGTACAAGGTAGAACAAATTTAGAGGAGATGAAACTGATAGAATGCAGGATGTCAATGAGGACTGCCAGATTCTGGTCACATCTGGAATTAAAGGTGTGAAAAAAGATTTCAGCATCAAATGAGCTGAGTCTGAAATGGAGGGAAGTCTTACACATTGGAAGTGAGGGATCTCAATGAAAGTGTAGGTTTGAGCTGAAAATCTCAGAGAAGGAATGGATGGTGTGTCCATTCAACAGTTTACTCTGAACTCAGATTGTCTCTGGACTTCAGTGTATCATTGAGTAAACCCAGCAACCAATGAAGAAGCGAGCCACAATTCTGAATGCTTTCAGTGATCAGTGCCCAATGGGTCAGCTGACTGAGCTGATTCTGTAAAAACCTGAAATAGTTAATCCAGGTTTAGTGGGTATTTCCATAACATCATGTGCATTGTGACCTAGTCTTGTGGTATGATTTCAAAGCGACTAATAAAAATGGACTCAAAGCAAGAAAATCCTTATCAGGTCTTTCCTAGAAAATGTATCCTTTACTGTTACTAGATGCTGGAACTCCCTCCCTAACAGCACTATGGCTGCCCCCCTAAACTAAACCCCATGGACTGCTGCACACCAAGATGGCAGTTCATTACCTTCTCCAGGGTAATTGGTGATGGGCAATAAGTGCGGCCTTAAACAAAAGAAGAACATAAGAGTTAGCTGTAAGATCACTCACTCCTACAACCAATCACTATCACTCTTTCATACAACACTGATATTTTCCTAGAGACCCACTCCTATAAGGTCATTTGTATGAGGTCTCTCCTATAATCTCATTCATATAAATTCACTCCCATAAGGTAATTCCTGTGGACAACACGTTTTCTTGGGGGTTAGTTATATTAGTCTGCAATGCAGAGTGAAAACAACAGCATAGGTTCAATTCCTGCATTAGTTAAAGTGTCCGTCCTCCCCAGACTGGCCTATCCCCTCCCCACCTATACTCACCTCTGCAGTCTCCATCCCCGCCCCTTCAACTTGTCTGTCTCCACTCCACCCATCTTCTCCTCTAAACTCGAAACGTCAGCTTTTGTGCTCCTGAGATGCTGCTGGGCCTGCTGTGTTCATCCAGCCTCACATTTTGTTATCTCGGATTCTCCAGCATCTGCGGTTCCCATTATCTCCAACACAATTTTTACCAGGAAGGACTTTCTTTTTTGCCCTTGCCTGAGGTGTGGCGACCCTCAGGTTTAACCACCACGAGTTGTTTCTCTCTCTGTCTCTCCAATGACAGAGTAGGCCGAGGGTGACTTTATTGTCTACCCCTGTAATGTCACTCATTTAAAGCTTCTTGCATAAGCCGACCAAAAAAAAAATCCTATAAGTCACCATTATTACACTCATTCGTTTAAGGTCATTCTTAAAACAAGGTTACAGCAATAATGCGACTCCGAGAAGACCACTCTCATATAGCCACTGCTATAATGTCACCATAACATCAAAATGAGGGTAATTCTCATAAGACCTTCATATATGTGACAATTCCAATGAGCCCATTCTAATAAGGTCATTCCCAGAAAGCCACCATTCTAATTTTTATTGGATTGCAGAGGAAGGGATCATTCCCTCGGTAATAAACTCCGACTCTGAACCAGGAAACGTTCAAAGCTCAGTCTCTAACCTTCACACCGGCCTCTTTGACCCTGGATCCACCCCCACACCAGAACTGCTTCCATTTCATTCCGTCTAAAGCGCTACCTGCTGCTGGGAGGAGAGAACAGCAGCGAGATTTGGCTGACAACGAGATAATGGGAACTGCAGATGCTGGAGATTCCAAGATAATAAAATGTGAGGCTGGATGAACACAGCAGGCCAAGCAGCATCCCAGGAGCACAAAAGCTGACGTTTCGGGCCTAGACCCTTCATCAGAGAGGGGGATGGGGGGAGGGAACTGGAATAAATAGGGAGAGAGGGGGAGGCGGACCGAAGATGGAGAGTGAAGAAGATAGGTGGAGAGGGTGTAGGTGGGGAGGTAGGGAGGGGATAGGTCAGTCCAGGGAAGACGGACAGGTCAAGGAGGTGGGATGAGGTTAGTAGGTAGCTGGGGGTGCGGCTTGGGGTGGGAGGAAGGGATGGGTGAGAGGAAGAACCGGTTAGGGAGGCAGAGACAGGTTGGACTGGTTTTGGGATGCAGTGGGTGGGAGGGAAGAGCTGGGCTGGTTGTGTGGTGCAGTGGGGGGAGGGGATGAACTGGGCTGGTTTAGGGATGCAGTGGGGGAAGGGGAGATTTTGAAACTGGTGAAGTCCACATTGATACCATATGGCTGCAGGGTTCCCAGGCGGAATATGAGTTGCTGTTCCTGCAACCTTCGGGTGGCATCATTGTGGCAGTGCAGGAGGCCCATGATGGACATGTCATCAAGAGAATGGGAGGGGGAGTGGAAATGGTTTGCGACTGGGAGGTGCAGTTGTTTGTTGCGAACTGAGCGGAGGTGTTCTGCAAAGCGGTCCCCAAGCCTCCGCTTGGTTTCCCCAATGTAGAGAAAGCCGCACCGGGTACAGTGGATGCAGTATACCACATTGGCAGATGTGCAGGTGAACCTCTGCTTAATGTGGAATGTCATCTTGGGGCCTGGGATGGGGGTGAGGGAGGAGGTGTGGGGACAAGTGTAGCATTTCCTGCGGTTGCAGGGGAAGGTGCCAGGTGTGGTGGGGTTGGAGGGCAGTGTGGAGCGAACAAGGGAGTCACGGAGAGAGTGGTCTCTCCGGAAAGCAGACAGGGGTGGGGATGGAAAAATGTCTTGGGTGGTGGGGTCGGATTGTAAATGGCGGAAGTGTCGGAGGATAATGCGTTGTATCCGGAGGTTGGTAGGGTGGTGTGTGAGAACGAGGGGGATCCTCTTGGGGCGGTTGTGGCGGGGGCGGGGTGTGAGGGATGTGTCGCGGGAAATGCGGGAGACGCGGTCAAGGGCGTTCTCAATCACCGTGGGGGGGAAGTTGCGGTCCTTAAAGAACTTGGACATCTGGGATGTGCGGGAGTGGAATGTCTTATCGTGGGAGCAGATGCGGCGGAGGCGGAGGAATTGGGAATGGGGATGGAATTTTTGCAGGAGGGTGGGTGGGAGGAGGTGTATTCTAGGTAGCTGTGGGAGTCCGTGGGTTGAAATGGACATCAGTTACAAGCTGGTTGCCTGAGATGGAGACTGAGAGGTCCAGGAAGGTGAGGGATGTGCTGGAGATGGCCCAGGTGAACTGAAGGTTGGGGTGGAAGGTGTTGGTGAAGTGGATGAACTGTTCGAGCTCCTCTGGGGAGCAAGAGGCGGCGCCGATACAGTCATCAATGTACCGGAGGAAGAGGTGGGGTTTGGGGCCTGTGTAGGTGCGGAAGATGGACTGTTCCACGTAACCTACAAAGAGGCAGGCATAGCTGGGGCCCATGCGGGTGCCCATGGCCACCCCCTTAGTCTGTAGGAAGTGGGAGGAGTCAAAAGAGAAGTTGTTGAGTGTAAGGACGAGTTCCGCTAGGCGGATGAGAGTGTCGGTGGAGGGGGCCTGGTCGGGCCTGCGGGACAGGAAGAAGCGGAGGGCCTTGAGGCCATCTCCATGCGGAATGCAGGTGTACAGGGACTGGACGTCCATGGTGAATATGAGGTGTTGGGGGCCAGGGAATTGGAAGTCCTGGAGGAGGTGGAGGGCGTGGGTGGTGTCACGGACATAGGTGGGGAGTTCCTGGACCAAAGGGGAGAAAATGGAGTCCAGATAGGTGGAGATGAGTTCGGTGGGGCAGGAGCAGGCTGAGACGATGGGTCGACCAGGGCAGGCAGGTTTGTGGATTTTGGGAAGGAGATAGAAACGGGCCGTGCGGGGTTGGGGAACAATGAGGTTGGAGGCTGTGGGTGGGAGGTCCCCTGAGGTGATGAGGTCATGAATGGTGTTGGAGATGATGGTTTGGTGCTCGGGTGTGGGGTCATGATCGAGGAGGCGGTAGGAGGTGGTGTCGGAGAGTTGGCGTCTGGCCTCGGTGATGTAGAGGTCAGTACGCCATACTACCACTGCGCCACCCTTGTCTGCGGGTTTGATGGTGAGGTTGGGGTTGGAGCGGAGGGCTGCCCGTTCTGCGGGGGAGAGGTTGGAGTGGGTGAGAGGGGTGGAGAGGTTGAGGCGGTTAATGTCTCGACGGCAGTTGGAGATGAAGAGGTCGAGGGAGGGTAGGAGGCCTGGGGGTGGTGTCCAGGAGGAGGACTTGTGTTGGAAGCGGGTGAAGGGGTCAGTGGAAGGAGGGTTGGGTTCCCGGTTGAAGAAGTAGGCATGCAGGCGAAGACGGCGGAAAAACTGCTCTATGTCCGACCGTGACTGGTATTCGTTGATGTGTGGTTGTAGGGGGACAAAGGTGAGCCCCTTGCTCAGGACTGACCGTTCGTCCTCAGTCAGTGGGAGGTCTGGGGGGATGGTGAAGATTCGGCAGGGCTCAGGGTGGCTGTCTCCTCTGGGGTTGCAGGCTGTGGAGATTGTGGGCGGAGCGATGATGTCGTCGGCCGTGGGCGGGGTTCCGTCGGCGTCGGCCGTGGGCGGGGTTCCGTCGGCGTCGGCCGTGGGCGGGGTTCCGTCGGCGTCGGCCGTGGGCGGGGTTCCGTCGGCGTCGGCCGTGGGCGGGGTTCCGTCGGCGTCGACCGTGGGCGGGGTGCCGTCGGCGGTGGGAGGATCGGGGTGGGCGGCAGCAGCTGCGGTGAGGGTGGTGTGTGGGCTGTAGTACCTGGATGTGGAGGTGGTGACTGCAGCAGCGGTTCCGGAAGTTCTGTGGCCGGCGGAGGCCGATGTGACGTCATCGGTGGGGTCTCCGGCCGTGTCCTCATGGTCAATGGCGGCGGGTGCATGGTGGGGGAGGGGCAGGGACAGAGTCGGGATTTGGGAGGCGCAGGAATCCTCTTGTGGGTGGCAGGGGCCAGTGAGTTGGTTGTACTTACGATTTTTGGTGTCCAGTAAAGCTGAGTGGAACTGGGTGTTCAGTCTGTGGATCCTGCGGAGGATAAAAAACAGCAGGGGTCCTTTGCAGGTCTGGGAGAGGGAGGCTCTGAGCTGGGGCAGGCTGGATTGCAGTGCCTGGAGGTGCCGGCGCATGGCTGCGAGTGTCTGTTTCAGGACTCGCAGGGAGAACCGCTTCTGAAGGGTCTGAATATTCTGGGTGTAGAGGTGGTCACGGTTGGGGCCAAATTGGGAAGGCTGAAATGTGGACTGTAGTCCCTTGGGGATGATCTGGTTCCGTAGGCAGGTGCTGAGAAAGGTGATGTGGCTGTGGTACCTGGTTTGCTTCAGGACATGGTCGAGCAGTTTCAAGGCCGAAGAGATTACAAGAGAGTTGCAATGGGAGAGAGATTCCCTGAGGTTGGTCCGCTTGGCCTGCTGTGTTCATCCAGCCTCACATTTTATTATCTTGGAATCTCCAGCATCTGCAGTTCCCATTATCTCTTATACCAAACAACTTGTTCACTACCCTATCGCCCTGCAACTTCACTTTCAAGGAACTGTGAACCTACAGTCCAGGTGCTGCTTTAAGGGGCTGTAATCTCTCCCTACTTCATCTTTTGGCAATAATGTATTTGCAGAATCCCTTTGGATTTTACTTAGCCATATTTTCCAAAGCTATCTCATGTGCCCTTTTCACCCTCCAGATTTCCTCCTTAAGTATTCTCCTAGTGCCCTTGTACTCTTCTAGGGAATCATTTGATCTCTGCTGTCTATACCTGACATATGCTCTCTTCTTATTCTAAACCAAAACCTCAATTTCTTTAGTTATCCAGCATTCCCTACACGTACCAGCCTTTTCCCTTCACCCTAACGGGGCACACTGTCTCTGGTCTCTCACTATCTCTGTTTTTTTTTTGGAGGCTTCCCATTTTCCAGCCATCCCTTTACCTGTGAACATCGCCCCCAATAAACTTTTGAAAGTTCTTGCCTAATACAGTCAAAATTGGTCATCCTCCAATTTAGAAATTTAACTTTTAGATCCAGTCTATCATTTTCCGTCATTAATTTTAAAAGTGATAGAAATATGATCAGTGGCCCCAAAGTGATCCCCAACTGACACGTCAGTCACCTGCCCCACCTTATTATCCAAGGGTAGGTCAAGTGTTGCACCTCTCTGGCACGTACATTCATATACTGAATCAGAAAATTTTCTTGTATAGGCTTAACAAATTAGTCTCCATCCAAACCCTTAACACTATGGTAGTCTCAGCCTATGTTTGGAAAGTTAAAATCCCCAACCATAACCATCCTATTATTCTTTCAGACAGTTGAAATCTCCTTACAAATTTGTTTCTCAATTTCCCACTGATTATTCTGGGGCCTTGCGTCCAATCCCAGTAAGGTGATTATTCCTTTCTTATTTCTCGGTACCACCCAAACAACCTCCCAGGAATATCCTCGCTAAGTACAGCTGTAATAACTTACCAAATCAGAAATGCCACTTCCCTTCCCCTCTCTCTCTCCTGTTTTGATCCTTCCTATGGCGTCTATCCCTGGAAAATAAAAACAGTTTAAGTCATCAGTCCTCATTCTATACTTTGTTCCTGCTTGTCCTGTCTGTTTGACTTACTCCTTTTCCAGTCTCAGACTGGTCTCTTTCCTAACTACTTCCCTGCGATTTCCACCCACCCCTCCCCTGACCCACACGCCTTGCTGATTTAAATCCTCCCAAGCAAGTCTAACAAATCTCCCTGCCAGTCTATTAGTCACCTTCCAATTTGGGTGCAATCCATCCTTGTATGTTGTTTTAGATCCTAACAAAGTTGTTTGTATTTCAGGGCCTGCACAGCCAGGCTTTGGAGATATGCAGAGAATGTTCAGATGGAAAGGGCTTCAGTGCCTGCTCTTGATTTTCCTCTGGAATCGCTGGACATTGGCAGGTGAGAGACCTCACGGTTGAACTACCCCAACACCTCGCTTCGTGTCGATCTGTGCTGGAGGGTCATGATTGGGGAATCGAGTTAGAAGTTTCAGTGTGTCTTTGATAATAATGTAAGCACGGCCACAGAATCTGGCAACAGCTGCCCGGCAGAGAGCCAGCACTGTGTCAGTGGGCTGAACGACCTCCTTTTGTGCCTTGAGGATTCTGTGTAACTTCCTGACCAACGATCGCATTTGATCCCATGATCAACTTGTGGAGGTGTTGCGGCTTACTTCAGTGGGCATCAGTGAAAGTTAAAACCATTGCGTTCTCTTCTATCTGTTCCTTTGTTGTAACATTTAGCCCAAGCTTTCCCTCACCCTGGCTCTTTCTGCAAAACCTTGCACATACTTTGCTTTGCATCAGCGTAACTTTTAAAATCCCCTCTTTATCCGATTCCCTTTTGACTCTTAGCAAGTCTGCTTCCACAGCAAGAGCTCTTTCAGTCTTATGGTAAATTGTTGATGTTGCTGATGAGGCTGGCCTTTGTTATATCTTTAACGTATTAAACCCCAAAGTGCTTTGTAGAAGTATTGTAAATTGCAGAACGGCACCAAGCTACATAGGGACATTAGGTCAGATGACCAAAAACGTGATTATAGAGGTCAGTACAGAAGTGCGTTTTAACAGCGGAAAGCAAGGTAGCCCAAGCAGGGATGATGTTTTATTTTAAAATTCCACAGCTTAGGGCTGAGGTAACAGTGGCACTAATGGTGGAACAATTCTCATTGGGAGTGCACAAGAAGTCAGAATGAGATGAATGCAGTGATCTTTGGAGGGTTGTAGAAGATGTGGAGGAATTGGAAAGCACAAATTAGTTTTTTGAGATCTAGGCGTTACTTTACCTAGAGTTACTCAACGTAGGTCATTGAACACAGTGGGGTGATGGGAGCAGAACGTGGTGTGAGGGTCAGATGCAGGCACCAGAGCTTTAGATAGCCACAAATTTATGGAAGAGACAAGTGTGTCAAAGAACTCGGGTTGAAAAGTTAATGGAGGAGGGTTTCAGTAGTGGACAAGCTGATTTGAGGGTGAAATTGAGCAGTGTTATGGAAGTAGGAATTGCTGATCTTGTCAAAGGTGTTAATATGGTGCCAGAAGTTCAAGTCTGAGGTTCAGTTTGACACACAGTTCAGAAGTAGGCTGTCTTAAACCTCTGAATGTTGTTAAGGAGAGGACTGAAGTCAGTAACAGTGCATTCCAGGTCACAACAACCCACATGTCTTTTTGTTTAAAGGAAATACTTTCGAGGTTTAAATTCAGAGAGGTTGAAATCTCTCAAACACATAAAGGGATAGACAATCTTAATATAGGAAAGGTGTTTGCCCTAGTTGGGAAGTCTAGAACCAGGTGGCACTGTTTTATAAATAAAGTAAATTTATGCTTTTGGGATGGAAGTGAGGAGAGTATTGCTTTTAACTTGAAGGGTGGTGAATCTCTGGAATCCTCTACCACTAAGGGCTGTGGGAGCCCAGTCTTTGAATATGTTTAAGATTGAGATTGACAGATTGCTGTTTACTGATAGTGTAAAGAGTGGAGAATGAAATGTTAGATCAGCTATTGTGTTAAATGGTGGAGCAGATGCTATGGTTTCATGGCCTGCTCCTGTTCCTAAATTGTTTCTGGGTTATTTTGTCAGTTCTCTTCAACCTGAAGCTGTTGTGAGTTGGAGTCTCGCTCTGCCAGTGGATACGGTTTCTCCTTATTGACTTTCTCAAAGCATTTGATATCTCCATTGTATCTCCCCTTTTTGCCTTCTTGACTGTACATGTCTAGATCTTAGCTGCTCCAGTGTTTCTGCTCAAATGAAGACCGTCATTTCTTACTATTGTGGTAAACTTTCCTTGAATGTCACATGCGTTGGTTAATGAATTGATATTATATACTTTATTTCTTGAAAATGCCTTGACTGTGCCCCCATGAAATTCCAGAAGAAGTTCCTCCACTGATTGTTTTTCGTCCTTTCTCTCCACATTCACTGAAGCATCCTTTCTTTCCTAGACAATTTCCAAATCTCCTGCACCCAATACCCAGTTGTGGTCGAGGTTGGCGCTACAGCAGTGTTGGAATGTCAGCTGATCCCCAGATTGTCCCTCAAAGGTTTGGAGATCCGCTGGAGCAAGGACAATGCACTGGTACATCTCTACAGATTTGGACAGGATGAGAACGCGGGGCAGGATGCTCGTTACAAGGATAGGACCCAGCTGTTTGCCAGTGAATTTCAGAATGGCAATGTCTCCCTGAAACTCATGCAAGTCACGTTGCTGGACAATGGGAAGTACAAGTGTTTTGTGGAATTAGAAGCTCATGGGTTCAGAGATGCAGAGGTTATCCTGAATGTGGCGAGTAAGTACCTTTCGTGGCATTTGCTTCTAATCCAGCCTGTAAAATTCTAACAGGAATAGACAGGGTTAACACAGGAAGAATGTTCCCGATAACCAGGGAGTTCACAGCTTAAAGATAAGGGTAAGCTTTTTAACACTGAGATGAGGAGAAGTTTCCTCACCCAAACAATGCTGAACTAGTGGAATTCTCTATTACAGAAAGTGGTTGAGGCCAAAACATTGGGTGTTTTCAAGAAGGAATTAGATATAGTTCTTGGGGCTAAAGGGACCTAAGGGTATGGGAGGAGAAAAACATGAACAGAGGACTGAGTTGGATGATTAGCCATGATCATATTGAATGATGGAGCAGGCTCAAAGGGCTTACTCCTGTCCCTAATTTCTGAGTTTCTGTTGTTTCACAGGATCAGTGGTTGGGCAAGCCATCCCCAGGAGAAGGTGGTTGGTAAGCTGCCTTCCTGAACCAGGGAAGGCCTTTGGGTGTAGCAAAGCCCACATTGATGCTGGGGTGGGGGTCGGGGGTGGGGCTTCAGGAATTTGACCCAGTGACAGTCAAGAGGTGGTGATATATTCCCAAGCCAGGATGTTGTGCCTTGGCAGGGAGCTTGCAGGTGGTGGTGTTCCCATTCGCCTGCTGCCCCTGCCCTCCCAGGACATAGAGATCATGCTTGGGAAGGTGCTGTTGGAAGTGCCATACGTTACTGCAGTGTATCTTGGAGATGGTAAGCATTGCTACTCCTGTGCGTGAGTGGGAGAGGGAGTGATTTTCGAAGTTGTTTGATGGGGTGCCAATTGGCTGGGCTGCTTTGTCTTGGATGTTATTAACATTATAGGAGGCTTTCGCTCATCCGAGCAAATAGTGAGTATTCCATCACTTTCCCTTGATTTGTAGATGGTGGACAGACTCTGGAGAGTCAGGAGCTCTACACAGGTTCCACACAAATTGCCAGTTTTTGTACTTGGTGCCTCTGTTTATGAACATCAAGATCCCATGTACTTGGATGATTAACTCTCTCAAACAATATTCCCTCTACTTTTGCTGATGGCAGGAGGAGGCTGGTGTGGGGTGTAAGTGCCAGCATGGAGCTGTTGGATGAGTGTCCTGTGTCTGTCATAAAATCCCTACAGAGTGGCAGCAGGCCATTCATCCCATCGAGTCCACACTGACCCTCCTGAAGGGAACCCCACCCAGATCCCTGCCAGTCTTTGTAACCCTGTATTTCCCATGGGTAATCTATCTAACCTGCACATTCCTGGATACCATGGGCCAATTTAGAATGGCCAATTCACCTAACCTGCACATCTTTGCAGGAGTTTTATTCTGTATTTCAATCCCTTGTTGTCCCTGTGCCAGGAGTGTTTGATGAGGACAGTGTCAAGAGAACCTTACTTTGAGCTTTAAAAAGAAAGGGGGAGTTTTCTCCACCATGATATTCACCCCATGCTGTCACTGTGTCCCGGGAGATTTGACAGTGACAGTGTTGCAGGGACATCTTTTCTATTTATGAGTTGAGATCACCACTCATAATGGTCATGCAAAAAATACAGACCCAGCCTGCTTAACTTCTCCTCACAAACCAATTCTGGGAATCAGCTTCATGCACCTTTCCTTGACCTACATCCAATGCAAGTATATTCACCTTCAAGCACGGAACCAAAATTGAACACAATAGACTGGTCTCACCAATACCCAGTGCCATGGTAACAAATCAGGGGGTGGGATTTGAACCCATGGACTTCAGACTCAAAGATGGAGGGTGATACCTGCGGAGTAGGGCTGGCTGCCTTTGTGATCCTCTCTCCTGTAACCCGGTTGTGTTTTTTAAAAGAACTGAGCCTAATTGCATTGGCAGGATTTGGAGAATGGCCTTTGATCAACTTGAACAAGTACACGGGGAATGGAATCCAGCTCCAGTGTGAATCTGAGAACTGGTTTCCTCCACCGACGGTGCAATGGAGCAACGAGAAAGGTGTCATCCAGACTCAGCAGGGTCAGCCGGTACCAAAGGAGCTGCGCTCAGTCAACGTGAAGAGCTACATTGATGTGACTAGTGATTCCGGGAACACCTTTAACTGTTTGCTAAAAAGCGAGATGCTGAACAAGACAGTCAGTGCAGAGTTCTATGTCCCAGGTTAGTGAGCTTTGTGTCTCTATGTGCCTGTGTGTATACCCATTTACCGTTGTTGGTGTCACCTCTAGCCAATATCCGATTGTGACGTGCTGATCTAAAGAACATTTGCCATCCTTTAACTCAAAAGAATGGGATGATGCAACTGTCATTTATCTCAGTCCCTAGCTGTTGTGAACATTGATTTAATTTATTATTGTCACATGGTACCGAGGTACAGTGAAAAGTATTGTTTTGCGCTAACCAGACAAATCGTACCTCGTGTAAGTATATCAGGGTATTGGGACAGAATGCAGAATATAGTGTTACAGCTACGAAGAAGGTGCATAGAAAGATCAGCTCTAATGTGAAAGAATTGTTTATAAGTCTAACTATAATGGGGGAGAAGCTGTTCTTGAATCTGTTAATATGCATTTTCAGACATTGTATGATCTGCCCAATGGAAGAGAGTATAACGGGGTAGGAGAGGTCTTTGATGTTGCCCGCTTTTCTGTGACAGCAGGCAGTGTAGACGGAGTCAGTGGAAGGAATGCTGGTTTTCATGACAGACAGGGCTGCGTTCCCAGCTCTCCTTAACTTCAAGTTCTTCAATTCCTCCATGTCCTTTCCTGCTGCTACAACCCAGCCACCATGTTTGCAATGCTTAGTGACTACATTCTTCTCCAGTGACTTGTCGCCTGGGTTGTGATCAACTTGATGGGCCCCATCAATGGCCACATCAACAGCCCCTTGCCCTACTGAGACCTTCCTCCAGCCTGCATGACCTCTGCGTGCTGTGAACCTTTCTACCTTTTCTAACCCTCTGCTCTACTTTAATTCTGTCCCCTTGTGCTACCTTCGCTTTTCATCACACTCCCATCTCTGATGTGTCTTCAGTTGCTTGTGGTCCAGACCCCCTCTAAATATTGCTAGCCCTCTGCCCCACATTCCTTTTTCTTAACTTAAGATGTTTCTCAAAACCTTAGTGTCTGAGCAAGCTTTTGGACGTCAGCTGTATTATCTCCTTACATTACTGGGTGGCTGTTCTGCTCTGAAGCATGCTGGGCTGATTTACTATATAACAGGTACTATACAAATGCAGAAACTCACTGTGGGTCCACAGCCAACACTGAGGGCCATTCGTTGCTCCGATAAGCCCGTTTACTCGAAGGGTGATGGATTTGGAGGGTAAGATGAAAAACAAGTTCAGGGCTGGAGTGCCTGACTTTGATTTATTATTTTAGCAATAATTTCATTCTGCATTTTTTATTCTCCAGATGAATTCCACCCCAAGACATCCGTTTGGCTTTATATCTTCCTCTTGATTTTCTTTGGCATCCTTGGTCTCATCATTGGCCTCTTTCTGTTCTTCAGGAAACAAAAGAGACACATCCGAGGTATGAACTTTTTATCGCGCCATGGGTACACGATTGGCAACTGTTTTTTGATTCAAACACAGTTAGGTTGTGTGATGATGTCCCAGAACCACAGGTTGCACCCGCCCTCCAACCCAAATCCCACAGTGAATGGTAAGGGCAGCACGTCCTTAGGAATGTCACCACCTGCCAGACCCCCTCCAAGCCGCTCACCGACCTGACTTGGAAATGTGTCGCCATTCATTCAGTGTTGCTGGGTCAAAATCTGGGACCTCCCTCTTTAACAGCACTGTGGATGTCCCCAGACCCCAAGGACTGCGGTTGTTCAACAAGACAGCACGCCATCACCTTTTTCCAGAGCAGATAATCAACTGTCTCCCTTTTACTTCCTCTACCCCGAATCAGCCTCCACGTCCTTGTGCAGCCTGAGGCTTGAGGGAGTGACTGGGGGAGTTCATCAGTGATACCTTGATGCTGAATATCTGTCAGGCCATTGATAATCCGCACTCACAAAAATTGATGACTCTCTCTCGCTCTTTTTTTTCCAGATCTAAAGAAGCGGCCAACAACAACTGGTGAGAGAAAAACAAAGACTTGTATTTTAGTATTGCTGTTCACAACTTTGGAGAGCCAGGCTGTGTCCCCCTCGAACCTCCCACCCCGCACCATGTGTGTCCTTTCTCCTGCCTCTGGGACTGAGCGGGGCAGTGGGTCAGACACTGCCCTTTTCCCATCCCCACCCACTCTGGGACTAGGTGAGACAATGGGTCACTGACTCCTCACCCCACCATCACCACCTGGGACTGAGTGGGAAACTGGTTTACGGGGCAGCAAGGGCCATTTGGCCCATTGTGCTTATGCTTGCTGGCCAAAGGAGCAGTTGACTTTTTGCCTTTCTCCTGCCTTCTCCTTGTGACCCTTGTACTCTGTTCACCTTCAGACAACTGTCTGAATTAAATCTGCCTTCTCTGTGCTATCAGCACAATCCAGACCTTGACCATTCCTGTGTGAAAACAGTTTTCCTCACGACTTTGACAAATTGCTTTAGGCCTGCTCCCTCTTAATCTTAACGCCTTTGTGACTGAGAATATTTGGAGCCTTTCCCTTAAGCTTATGCAGTTTTTGCAATGCTTTCACATCCTTCCTAAAGTGCGGTGTCCAGATCTAGGTCCTGGACTGTAGCTATGGCTGGCCTAGTGTCTTACAGCACCATCTCCTTGCTGTCGTACACTGTCTCAGTCAAATGCTGTGTTTTCAACCTGGGGTTATATCTCGATAGTCGGACTGAGATAGAGGGAGCTTCCCAGTGGGACTAACAAAAGTTAGGCCTGCAAAGGATGTTCAACAGGAGCCATTCCAGAAAATATTGTGTTTGTCAGAATTAAAGGCACTTGAATGAGGATCGGAAGGCTTTGTTTCCTGGTGAATTCCCTTCTTTTAGTGACTTGTGCTGTTTTTTGTATTTTAGATTATTCCTGGAAGAAGTCCAACAATGGTAAGTAAACATTCCCAAATATCCTGAAAGCATCACCGTGAATTTTCTGACCTTGTAATAAGTGAGGCAGATGATGAGAGAGAACAGACCAGTCCCAGGGGCATGAGGCTGAGCAGAGTGGGTGAATTTTAATGGAACTGTCCCAGCAGAAATCTCATTGTGACAGAATTATTATTTTTAAACCACCTTGCCAAATTAAATCAATTAAAACTCTAGCTGTTGTCTTTTTTGCCCTTTGTGTTGAAGATTGATAGAACTGCATAGAAGGATGAGGGTGAGGTCTCTGAAGAGGAGCCACTGGACCCAAAACATTAATTCTGCTTTCTCTCTAAAGTTGCCGCCAAGTTTCTTTCAGCAATTTATGCTTTTATTTTGACAATCCGCAGTGCATGGCTATATTTTTGGGTTAGGATTGTTGGGGGAAGAATTGTGTGAAACACAGCCCGTGGAATGCTGATCAAAATAGAGACGCGGCAGTGGTTCTGGGGCGGGCTTACCCAGTGACGCCCAGAGGGGTTAATGGGCCAAATGGATATGAACTGGTAACTGTGAAGAAGGTGTCACCTAGAAGTGCGATGGGGATTGGGATGGCTCTCTCCTCTCCTGTAGGGTCCTTCTCGCGAGATCCTCAGGCTTAAATCTTCAAGAAGTTCCTAACTCTCCTCAACACGTTTCAAAAGTACATAATTCAAATGATAGAAATGGTTTCTGCTGTTTTTTAAAAAGTTTTTTTCTTTTCTTTTCAGTGGAACTCAGACAAGTAATGGGTAAGAGCTCAGTTGATAGGATTATAAATAAATCTGGAAGGGAGGGTTTGTCATTCTCTGTTGTGATCAGTACAATCGATGGATATTTCCCCAATCCCCCTCAGTAGCGGTCAGGATAGAGCCTGTTCAACTATCTGAATGTACGGTCAAGCTTGTTTCAGCAGAGAGCACTATCTGGTATCTGCAATATCCACTCCCTCAACTTTCCGTCCCTATGATCTCTGCTTCTGACTTTAGCATAGGATCTTGTTCCTATGCCTGGGACCACAGCAGCACCTCAGTGTGGAATGTCAGCTGTGACTCGAGTGTAGCACTCCGAGTCCAAAAGGTTCCATTCCAGCCCTAACATAAAGGGTAAAAATATAAGTTAACTCTCCTGGTGCAGTACCAAGGTGGTTCTGCACTGCCACGGGCACACCTTTCTCTTGAGATGTTGAACTGAGGTCTGTCGGTGGATGTAAAAGATCACAAGACATCACGCTCTTTGGGAGATGAGCTGGAAGGTTTTCCCTGTGTCCTGCAAAATATTGATTCACACCGATTACTGTGACGTAAACCTGTTTCCTGCAGCAATGCCTGCACCTCAAAAGCTACATCATTGGCTGTGAACAACCTGATGTCAACGTATTTTGAGTTCCCACATGCTCGCTGTGCCTTTGCGCCTTGTGGACAATGCCAGCTGACCTACTCTGAATTACCATCACATGATCATTGTGTGCCCTGTCCTGCTGCACCATTAAGTTGGTGATGCTGCAATAAATGGGCAATAAATGGATCTTACAGGAAGAAAGGTTTTTGCCCTGCAGTTGTCTGTTTGAGCGTGTTCAGTCAGCGCACTCTATAAAGCGCGGTGTAGTACAGATATCTGTGACTCCGACACCATGAGTAATTTTGTTGCTTCTTCCTTCCTGTGCAGATAGTCTCTGGGAACAACTAGGTAAGAGGCTACCAGTGAGGTGATGTGTTTCGGGTGATAATTTGAAACAAGATCCTGTATTCCCTCTCAGGGATGTATGATATCCTGTGGCCGCTATGCTAAAGAAGAGCAAGGTGGTTCGGCCTGGTGTGGGCAAAGCTTATCCCTCAATCACCATTGATTTTAAAACTGATTCGTTTATCACTGACTTCAATCTGGAGACACAAGTAATAGTCTGGGAACCCAAGAGCAAATCCTGCCACGGCAAATAGTTGAATTTGAATTCAATAAAAATCTAGAAATAGTGGTAACTATGAAACTATTATCAATTGTTGGGAAAAGACCCATCTGGTTCACTGATGCCTTTTCGGGAAGGAAACTGCCACCCTTATCCAATCTGGCCTACATGTGACTTCAGACCCACAGCATCATGGTTGACACTTTATATCTGCCCTGTGGGCCATTAGGGTATGGGCAATAAACGCTGGTTTGGACGGCAACGCTGTCATCCTGTGGGTGACACAGTGTCTCAGTGGTCAGCACTGCTGCCTCACAGGGCCTGGGTTTGACCCCACCCTTGGGCGACTGTCTGGCTGCACATTCTCCCCACATCTGCATGGGTTTCAACTGGATGCTCTGGTTTCCTCCTGCAGTCCAGAGGTGTGCAAGTTAGTTGGATTGGCCATTCTAACTTACCCGGAGTCTCCAAGGATGTGTCAGTTATGTGCGTTAGCCATGGGAAATGCAGGGTTACAGGAATAGAGGGATGGGTCTGGGTGTGATGCCTGACAGACAGTTGGTGTGTACTCATTGGACTGAATGGCCAGTTTCCACACTGTAGAGAGTCTATGGAAGACAGTTGGTCTGTAATGATAGCCTCCCACTAGCAAGGATATTTCTGTCTCCAGGGCCACCAAACATGCCTTTCAATTGAAATGGATGGAAGC
Source organism: Stegostoma tigrinum (assembly GCF_030684315.1). NCBI lineage: Eukaryota > Metazoa > Chordata > Chondrichthyes > Orectolobiformes > Stegostomatidae > Stegostoma > Stegostoma tigrinum. Next base: position 21,769,836 of record NC_081387.1, read on the forward strand.
TGAAGCAAATGGAGAGTTCAAGATAATAAAATGTGAGGCTGGATGAACACAGCAGGCCAAGCAGCATCTCAGGAGCACAAAAGCTCTCTCTGATGAAGGGTCTAGGCCCAAAACGTCAGCTTTTGTGCTCCTGAGATACTGCTTGGCCTGCTGTGTTCATCCAGCCTCACATTTTATTATCTTGGATTCTCCAGCATCTGCAGTTCCCATTATCGCAAATGGAGAGTTGATGTGTTTGGCAAGATCTGGACGAAAGGGAAACAGTTCCAGAATTTTAAAACAAATGACACGTTGACACAAATTACCAATGCCGGCCAAACATCTTCCTGGTCCATGCTGGTTTTTATGCACCACACAAACTGCTCACCTTGCAGTCTGCTGTGCCACCACCCACCCACCCACCCACCCCTATCAATGGACTAACACTTCCCTACCTCAACCATGCCATGTGTCAGTGATTCTTACCATGTGACTGCTTTCTGGGCAAAAGAACTTCTCCAGAATTCTTCACTTGAATAACTTATGACTTTTTTTTAATTCCCCCCCCTCCTTTCCATCCGTGTTCTGGACTTGTGTAGGAACAGGAGGCCATTCAGCCCTTCCAGCCTACCGTACCAGTTACTGAGATGACAACTGATCTGTAGCTCCACGTCCCCTGATACTTCCTGTCTGATTCGAGTTGCACTATCTCACTCTTTCCCACCTTTGGAAAACAACTTTCCCATGCCCTCTCAAAGGTTAACCTTAATTTGAAATTCCTCCATCAGCTCAGGTGTTTTCAGAGTTCCTATCATTTTTGATCTGCTCTGATAAGAGGTGAATGGACCAGCATCAATGGTTAAAGGATGTAACTTGGGAATAGAGATTTCCCACCATGTTTCTGTAACGGATTAAAGTCATTTCAGTTGTACAACCCTGTGGGTCCACAGTTATACAAACGATGTTTTCTCAGATTTTGTGCTGAATGGTAAAAACATATTCAATGTAAATCTGCTCAATTCTTAGTCAGTGAAGAGCTTTATACTGCTAACTAATGTTCTTTTCCTTTTTAGGTAAAATTCGCCCTCTCCCTCAACTAGGTAAGGCATGGAGTAACTTTTCATCGTTATTAAGATGTGCGCATCACTGGTTGGGCCAAAATTTATTCCCCATCACTAATTTCCCTTGAAGGTAGTGATGAGTTGTAGTCCTGTAGGACTTAGAGACGTCTAAGAGAGCTGATGGGTGGGGTGTTGGGACTTGCAGGATTTAGACCCAGTGATGCTGAAAGAATACTGATTATATTCCCAAGTTAGAATGGTGTGTGGCTTGGAGGGAAATGTACAGGGGGTGGTATCTCAGGCACCTGCTGCCCTCGTTCTCTGGACGGCAGTGGTGCCTGGTTTGGGAGGACCTATCAAAGATCGTGTTAGGGGTGAATCTCACCTCTGTTCACCGCCACTAAACTCAGAGCTCACAGAGTCCACAACTAACCTCTGTCTGATACCCTGCCTCATCCTTTAAATATTCAGTCAGCTCGCCAAGACGTCTAAGCAGGCTCTGTTTTAGACACCTTTCTGAAAACTGCACAAATGTACAATGAATTATTTGGAGGTGATTTAATCCCAGTCTCCTTGTCCTTTTCAGCAATTCAGAGAATGACTGATGCTGCAGGTAAGAACTGTGCCTCCTCAATAACTCCATGTTGAATGGTGTTTCAGGCAGGGTAGAAGTGAGGACTACAATGAGGGAGTGAAGTGGGGAGGAGTGAATTGTTTATGTGGTGGTGAAGAAGTCGTTTCATGTGTGCATGAGTGTGGAGGTGAAGGTGTCAGTCCAAATGAATTGTGTGTAATTTGTATCTTGTTTTTGGCCTCCTCCAGTGCTGAGAGATCCTATTCAGCCCATTGAATTTGTGTTTGCATTTTGGAAGAGCTATTCAGTTGTTCCTCCTCCCTGCTGTTTTCCCCAAAAGCTACACATTTCCCCTTTAAGTATTTATCCAGTTCCCTTGCTTGATTGTTGTCTAGGGAAAAAAAATCTGTATCCTGTTTTTTTTTAACCTATTTATTAGCAATCTGTGTCATCAGATTACCGACCCTCCTGCCACTGACAACTGAGAAAATGAGCATCTATTCAAACTCCTGAATGGATCGATCAAATCTCCTCCTCATAGAATTAATGAGAGGATGATGTGGCAGAGGTCTTGCTCCCCTGTTAAATTTAATATTTAGTCATTGTTACTCTCCCTAAGGACATATTGCATTCAATATCCACAAGTCCTCATTGTAAAAGTTTACTTATTCACAGAATTTGTTGGCACAGAAAGAGGCCACTCAGTGCAACTAGGTTTGAGCTGGCATTCGTGTTCCATGTGCTCCCCCCCCCCAAAAAAAAATAATAAAGTAAGGTGGTATGGGATTCAGGGGAATTTGGCTGTCTGGATACAAAACTGACTGTACAATAGAAGACAGAGGGTGGTAATAGATGATTCAGCCTGGAGCTCAGTGACCAGTGGTGTTCTGCAGGGATCTGTTCTGGGACCTCTGCTCTTTGTGATCTTTATATAATGAAGTGGAAGGGTGGGTTAGTAAGTTTGCTGATGATACAAGGGTTGGTGGAGTTGTGGACCGTGTGGAGGGCTATTGTAGGTTGCAACAGGATATTGACAGGATGAAGAGCTGGGCAAAGAAGTGGCAGAAGGAATTCAACCCAGAAAAGTGTGAAGTGATTCATTTTGGAAGGTCGAATTTGAATGCAGAATACAGGGTTAATTGAAGGATTCTTGGCAGTGTGGAGGGATCTTGGGGTCCACGTCCATAGATCCCTCAAAGTTGCTACCTAAGTTGATTGGGCTGTAAAGCAGGCTTATAGTGTGTTGGCTTTCATTGGCAGGAGAATTGAGTTTAAGAGCTGAGAGGTTATACTGTAGGTCTATAAAACCCTGATTAGATCACACTTGGAGTACTGTGCTTGGTTCTGGTTGCCGCATGAGAGGGTAGTTGTGGAAACTTTAGAGAGGCTGCAGAGGAGATTTACCAGGATGTGGCCTGGACTGGAGGGCAGGTCTTATGAGGAAAGGTTGAGGAAGCTATGGCTTTTTTCATTGGAGCGAAGAAGGATGAGATAGAAGTGTACAAGATGATGAGAGGCATAGATAGAGTTTTTTAGCCAGAGACATTTGCCCAGGGTGGAAATGACTATTATGAGGAGGCATAATTTTAAGGTGATTGGAGGAAGGTATGGGGAAATGTCAGATGTAGGTTCTTTACACAGAGAGTGGTGGACATGTGGAATGCGCTGCTGATCGTGGTAGTGGAGTCAGATACTGCAGAGACATTTAAGTGACTCTTGGATAGGCACATGGATGATAATAAAATGTAGGGTATGCAGGGTAATTTGATCTTAGTTGGATAATAATTTGACACAGCATCGTAGGCTGAAGGGCCTGTACTGTGCTGTGCTGTACTGTTCCTTATCTCTATGTTTTGTTCTAGAATGGGGAACCTGCTAAGGAGAGCAGTTTCACCTAAATTCACCATTGGTAACTGTCTTTTGTTTATAGACCCTGGTTCTCCTCCCCTCTCTGGATCACTAATGTTCTTACAGCAAAGGTAACTGCTGTCCTCATCTGGTCTCGTCTAAATGTAACTCCAGACTCACTGCTGTGGATGACTGTCAGGGTAAATTAGGGATGGCCTAGCCAGTGATACCCACAATGTGAATGAAATTTAAAAAAATTAGGAGCCGCAGCCTATCGAGTGGATTAACAAGGAAGTTAAGGATAGCAGGTTAGGACAGAAGCTGAATAAATGATAATAAGAGCAAAAAGTAGGAGAGAATGGGTGACTGTGCTAATAGCAACCCATGTCATAACAGGACCTGGTGAGGGGTTGGTGAAAAACATGGAAGGACGGAATCAGGCTCTCGAGTTATTGCCGTGTCCAAGAGACTGCAGGGTCCCCAAGCAGAAATTGAGAAGTGTTTCTTTAAGCTTCTGCTAAACCTATCTCTTGCTCTTCCAACCTTTTTTGTTTTGTAGACTGCATTGAACTGGACTGTGACACTGCGAATCCAAACCTCCTGATATCCTCCGATCTGACCACCATGAGCTGCACTGCAGAAGGGAAGTTTCTTGCTGACAGCAGTGCGAGATTCGAGCACAGATTGGTCACGTTGGGAAAGACTGGATTCACCAGTGGCAGGCACTATTGGCTGGTGGAAGTGGACATGCACTCCGTCTGGGACCTGGGAGTAGCCAGGGAGTCGGTAAGCAGGGAAGGAAATCTACCTTTGATCCCTGAAAATGGATACTGGACTATTCGGCACGATGGGAAGAAATACTGGGCCAACCTCACCAGCCCTTTGGAAATCATGTGCAAGGAAAAACTCCAGAGAATTGGAATATATGTCAACTACAATGCTGGACAGGTCCTGTTCTGTGATGGCGCTACCTACTCACACCTCCACAGTTTCACTTCCAGCTTTGAGGGGATGATCTACCCCTTCTTCAGTCTCTCGGGGTCTGGCAAATGTTCCATTTTGCCATCAATCACCCCACTTTCCAATTGGAATCACTGACTGGGTCAAGTATCTTCCAATTGAGCCATTGGTTAGCGTGTCGTGGAGTGGTGATGCCACCCTGCTAAAGTCACATGACACAAATGGATGCCACCTTGCTCCCAGAGATTTTCCTATGGAATTGGGAGACCGTGGTTCTCTCTTGTATTTGCCATTAATGTTTACTGGGGTGGTTGGGTTGGGGGAGAAATGGGCAGACTGCATTGGGAGAAAAGAAGCCAAAATGGTTTGCGCACTCTAACACTGGGATGTGCATTTCCCACTTTATCCCTGATTTACTCCTCCTTTCCTGGATTGGCCACAAGTTTGGAGAAATTCTGCACACCTCAGCTTTACCAATCATTAACAAATATATTTTATTCACTGTCTTGGCTCTGATACCTTCACAACTCTGCTCACATACACAAACATTACTTTCCTCCCAACCACGTGAAACTTGGCAACCACACTATCACAAATTAGATTTTAATCCATTTTTCCTATGACTTTAGCTGGCCCTTATTTAGTAAATATTTAGCCTGTAACGAACATAATCTCTCACTCGCTCTCTCTGTGCTAGGAATATAGATCTTTGGAACATGTTGAGACCTTCAAACCTGTTTGATAGGACTATCTGTGATCTGGAGTCTCTCCCAGCTCTACTTCCTCTGTCTATCCCATAACCCTTAAATCTCTTGTCTATCAAACCTATCTAACTTGGTCGTTGAATAAATTAAAATACCCAGCCCTACTGGCTCCTGGGAGCCCTATACTCTAATAGCACTCAGACCAAAATAATCCTCTCATTCCTGACTTGGAAAGGAATGCCTCTTATCCTTTAAACTTTGTTCCTTATTGTTGTCTCTTCCGCTTACTGTCAGCAAGTGCTATCACACTACTGCAGCAAAGAACCATCAATTACCTATACAGCCAATGTTTGATAATGCAAAAATCTGGATGTTTACAAGTCTTTCTCTGCTCTAAAGGCTACACTATTACATTCTATAAGATCATAAGACATAGGAGCAGAAATTAAGCTGTTCAGCCCATTGAGTTTGCTGTGCCATTCAATCATGGCTGTTAAGTTTCTCAACCCCATTCTCCCACTTTCTCCTCATAACCCTTAATCCCCAAAACAATCAAGAACTTGTCTATCTCGTCTTAAATATACTCAGTGACTTGGCCTCCACAGTCTTCTGTGGCAGTGAATTACGTGGATTCACTACTCTCTGGCTGAAGAAGTTTCTCCTCCTCTCCAATCTAAAAGGGCTTCCCTTTACTCTACGGCTGTGGCCTTGGGTCCTAGTCCATCCTGCTAATGGAAACATCTTCAGAACATCCATTCTGTCCAGGCTATTCGGTATTCTGTAAGTTCCAGTTCGATGCCCCCTTTTCCTTCTCGACTCGATCAAGTATAGACCCAGAGTCCTCAAATGTTCCTCATAGATTAAGCACTTCATTCCTGGGACCATTTGGTGGAACATTCCCAGAGCAGTCCAGCATTGAACTAATAATGTTTGGATTAAAAAGGACTAAATGTGATTTGCTATGTGGTATCCATATCACAATGATTGTACAAATTAAATGTTAGTTATTAAAGATCCAATAATTACATGTAAGCTCTGGGTTCCTAATTTGTGCTTGAGAAGTGGGTGTCATGAGCAATTTCTGGTTGAAATGGTTCTGATTGGTGAGTAATGAAGTATTTTGCCAGTACATGTCACAGTTGGTGGTTCTAGGGTGGAAAGTATCATCACAGCAACAGAAGCAGTAATGTGAAGACAATATTGTGCCTATTTCAACTCTTGACTGAAATTTGAACCTTCCTCATGTTTTTCTTAGCTGTTAACCTGCTCTGACATCCTGTACATCATAGAGTCCTGCATTATGAAAGAAAGTTTATCTATTTTTAACGTGGCAATGTATGACTTCTTAGACCTAAGTAATCAATGATTCTGATAACTTAATGACTGTGAAATATCGGTATTTGGTGGATGTGGTTCCTAATCCTGAAGTAGATTTCTAAGCATTTTGCTTGATTTGGAGAATGGCGCGGGTCATAGCGGAATCGCCCCTTGGAATTAAAATACTGATCTGCAACATCTCACTAAGTTTGCGGCTAATTCAAGGCCCACAGCAAGTCACTGCCTGCCGTCAAGCACAGACCAGTATCTTTTTGTTAGAGTCCTGTTTCCAGTTGTAAATTGGACTTGAAGGTGGGAATGGTGGAGTTGACCTGCTTGTGGAGAAGTCACCACCTCTTCTTCGAACAATTCAATATGTGAACAAAGAAGATTGACCTCGCTATTTGCAGAAGGTTTCACACTGACTCATTGTCTTGCTGGACTCATTCTGCCGTGTTCCTGGAGTATTAAGACAGATGTGTCTCCTTTGAGTTGAGCATGTGTCTGTTTGTTTTAATTTTGTTTTACAGAATGAATTACGAACTAATAATGTTTGGATTAAAAAGGACTAAATGTGATTTGCTATGTGGTATCCATATCACAATGATTGTACAAATTAAATGTTAATTATTAAAGATCCAATAATTACATGTAAGCTCTGGGTTCCTAATTTGTGCTTGAGAAGTGGGTGTCATGAGCAATGCCAGAACTTGTTCTCATGGGAAGGTAGTGATGAGCTGTAGCTTTAAGTCCCTATGCTCTTTGGGTTGTGAGTTCCAGGTTTTTTACCGGCAACATTGAGGAGCAGCACTGTGCTTCTGTGTTTGGAGGTGGGTGACTTGGAGGGGAGCTTGGTGGTGTTTCCATGTACCTGTTGCCCACACCCTTCTAGGAGTTTGAGGTAGGCGCTGTTGAAAGAGGCTTCCCAAGTGACTGCAGTTATATATAGTATACAGTGCTGCTTCTGAAGGTTTGAACACCCAGGTGCTTGAGCAAGTGCAGTCACTACAATTGAAATATTCCATGGATCATGTCTTCCAGAATATGATGACTCTGCAGCTACAGAGGATTCGGGGATGGGAACTGGATGGCTACAAGCAGTCAGTTGTTAGAATTTTCCAGGAAGGAACGTGGCTCTTTCTTTCAAACAAGCTGAGTATCAGAGAGGGTTGTAACACTTAGGGGACAGCAATCTAAAGTACATCTGCAATACACAGGGTCAAATTACCATGTCATGGAGCCCAGCAAAGTGACAAAAGTGCATTCTCAGGTTAAGAGTCCCACATGGTATCTCACCTCCCTGATCCAGGGTAAACAGCATCACTGAAAGGGTGTAGGATGCTCCGCCAGAGAAAGGGAACAACCAGAAATTGTCTTCCTCTTTAGCATATGCAAGGAAATGTTTGAGATCTGGCAGGGTTACCGGAGTTTCAACGAATCTCAGTGTCCCACAGTCACGCTGACAACCGGAAGGTCGATTGTGTAGTTGATGAAATGGTGCAAGAGGTAAGATTTTGAATCCTGAGATATGGGCACCATTTCAGGGGCAGGACAGACTTCCTCAAGGTGAAGGAGAACTGAAAGCCATGTTCTTGCTGGAATGTTGGTTTATGCTGCAAGGGGGGTGGGGGGAATGGGCAATAAGAGAAGAAACAAGGTACACACAGTTTTAAAAAAAACGCCAGAGGTTGCCGGGGGGAATGCAAAGCAGATTAACATATCTTTGGAGTGTGTTTGTGTGTGCTTGTATGAGAGAGTGAGAAAGAGAGAGATGGAGAGAGAAAATGCATTGAGGCAAGAAAACTGCAGGCATAAGTCATTGCACAGGATCGCAGCAGCAATAATGGACTCCTAGAAGCAGAGCAGAGATGGGAGCCTCAACTTCTGAGTACGTAATATTGAAGGGAACGAGGAGTTTGTGGTACTATTATTTACAGATTTTGTAATGGAGAGGGAGATGATGTGGGATTGAAGGTAAATACAGGGTGTAATCCGTAGGCAGCAGAATAGTGCGAAGGAGGTTGAGGAGTAAGTGTACAGAATTTTATTTAATTCACTCATGGGATGTGGGCATTGCTGGGCTGGTCCAGCATTGATGGCCCATTCCTAGTTAACCTTGGTAATAAGCTGTTCTGAATCACCGCAATCCATTAATGTGGATCTATCCACAATGCCATTAGGAAGAAAATTCCTGGATTTTGATTCAGCAAAATTGTAGGAACGGCAATATATCTTGAAGTCAGGATGGTGAGAGACTTGGAATGGAATTTGCAGGTGGTGGTTGTCCCATGGATTTCTGCAGAACAACTTGTAAATGGTACACTGCTGCTACTGAGTGTTGGTGGTAGGGGCAGTGGATGTCTGTGGTGCACACACAATGCTCGAGAAACTCAGTACGTTTGGCAGCTTCTGTGGAGAGAGAAACAGGTCCAGTATATCTGTTCCTCCGAGATAATGAAATGTGAGGCTGGATGAACACAGCAGGCCCAGCAGCATCTCACTAGCCACTGAATTTGTAGCTCATACAGCTCAATGTCTGGTCAATGCTATCCCCATGGTATTGAGCATAAAGAGTTTGATGGTTAGATCCTCTCCTTTTGGAGATGGTCATTGAAGGTTTGCAGGCAAAGCGTTAAACTGAAGTTTCAAGCTTTTTTCTTTGTAAATTCTGCTTTACCTGTTTGTTTTAGTTATTAAATTGTTAATGAGCACGTACATACAACCATTACACCTGTTTGGGATAAGATTTTATCTTTTGAAAATGGGAGGATTTTATTAATGTTTCACAGTGTGTCAGTACTCCTTTTAAGAGACGCTCATGATTTTGTCACTCTACCATAACATGGGGGTACAAGGATCTCCTATGTCATCTTACCATGGAATAACTAGGATTTAATGAATGATTTCAAGCCCGTCATAGAATCAGTGTGGAAGCAGGCCATTCAGCCCATTGAGTCCACACCAACCCTCCAAAGAGCATCCCTCTCAGACCCACCCCTTACATTTTCCATGGCTAATCCACCTAACCTACGTATCCTGAGACATATGGGCAATTTAGCATAGCCAAGCCACCTAATCTGTGGAGCTTTAGACTGTGGACGGAAACTAGAGCATCCGGAGGAAACACGCACAGACACGGGGAGACTGTGCACACTCCACACAGACAGTCGCCTGAGGGTGGAATCAAACCTGGGTCCTTGGCACTGCGAGGCATCAGTGCTAACCACTGAGCCACTGTGCCACCCATGTTTCTTATTGCTCTTCCATTGCCATCTCTGCACAATTTGTGCCTAGTTTCTTACGAGAGATAACAAATGTTGCCACATCAGGTAAAATACTCTGCTGGAAGCAAAAATCACATCAGTAACATCCTCACAAAATGCCAACAAGTTTGCTAAATATGATTTTCTTTTCATAAATCCACATTGACTGCACAATTTTGGCATTCATTTATAAATATCAATATACACTAAAATTAGGTTCTAACATTTTCCTAGTCTCAATGTAAAACTAACGAGTCTCTAGTTCTTCACTCACTCTCTTCTTAAATTGTGCAGTTAAATTTGCATCATTCCAGTTACCAAGAACCTCTCCAGGATCTATAGAGCTCTGAAAGATAACTACTAATGTACCCCACTATCTCTCTCTTCCCTCTTCCTTCAACATCCTAAGAAAAAGATCATCTTGTTGAGAAGATTTATCAGCCTTCAATCCAGCTATCATTTAAAGTCATAGATTCCCTACAGCGTGGAAAAAGGCCATTTGGCCCATTGAGTCTGCACCAACACTTTTTAGAGCACCCGAACCAGGCCCCGCCCCATCCGCATAACTCCACATTTCCCAAGGCTAATCCACCTAGACTGCACATCATTGAACACGATGGATAATTTAGCAAGGTCAATCCAACAAGCCTCCATCTCTGTAGCATGAAAGGAGACCAGAGTACCTGGCAGAAACTCATGCAGAGAATGTGCATGCTCCAGCAGTCACCAAAGGCTGGAATTGGAAGCAGTGTGGGTCCCTGGCAGTGTGAGGCAGCAGTACTAACCACTGAGCCAACATGCTGCCCAAGTCCAACCTCTTTAATATTAAATTTCTTTTTGCTTCTCAGTTACGCACTTGATCACTTAATATTTCAAGATTTCCCATATTTTTATGTGAAGTAGGATGCAAGCTAATTATTTTCAGTATAATTGTTATATCAGTATTAATGTTAAATCTGTTTTTCTGTCTTTCCACAGACGTTCCTGGACTTGTTCAGCTTCTCCAGCCTTTTATATTTTTACGTCAACTTTCCGTCATTTGCATATTTTGCTTTAAAGCGTTTGGTTTCTCTGCTGTACAGTTACCCTGTCTCACAACTCTTTGAGGCCCACATCTGTCCTTGCTAATCTTTTCCCTTTGACATATTGAGTGAAGTTTTTACACTTCACGTTGACATTCCTCACTAGGTTGCACTCATATTCTCTTTTCAATTTCATTATTAGTTTATTGGCCCTCCTTTGCTAGGTCCTAAACTGTTTCCAGGTATCAGATTTATCACTATTTCTGACCACTTTTGTAAGGGCTGTTGTGGTGCAGTATCCTTTCTCTGACCAGGAGACTGGGGTTCAAGTTTCACTTACCTCAGACGTGTGTTAAACAGGTTAATTTGGAAAAATATCTCTGAACAACTGTTATCTCTTGTGGTTGATTAACCTATCCCTTTGGGTATTTGTGCCTGAGAAATTGTGTATCTGTTGTAGGTCTTGCAATATTCTTTTAAAAAATTGCTAGCCATTGCTGACTAGAATCAAATCTTTGTGTCTTTTCCCCAATCTGCTACACCCAACTTGTCCCCTGTGACCTCATATTTTATATTGCTCAGTTTTACAACGCTGGCTTCAATATGAAATATCTCACATTCAAACCTCTTGTAAAATTTTATGGTTATTTTACCTGCACCTTTCATTTACAGCAAGGTTATAAATCAACCCTTTCTCATTATACAACTGAGTTAACTCAGTTTGTACTCAAATTGTGGCCACCCATTGTTATCCATATTACATACTTCTAATTTCCTGATTTATAACTTGCCTAATATTAGTAGTACAATTTGATGTTCTATAAACAACTCCCACCAATATTTCCTTCCTCTTGCTGTTTCTCAGCTACACCCAAATGGATTTTACATCTTGACCTTTGATCTCAGATTGTCTGTTTCTTAAGTACCGAAGTCATTCTTTCATAGGAGGCTCTACCCCCTGTTACCATTTTGTCTGTTCCTCCTAAATATAGAATATCTTTGAGACTGGGAACTGGACATCAAATCACCTTATAGCTGTGCCTCAGTATCTCAACTTGTACATTCAAAACAACATCCTATTTGCAAAAGACATCAGCATTCAGATTCAGAGTGATTATCCAGCCTTTCTAATATTATTTCTTATTTCTGATGAAGGATCTAGGCCCGAAACATCAGCTTTTCCGCTCCTAGGATGCTGCTTGGGCTGCTGTGTTCATCCAGCTCTACACTTTGTTGTCTTGGATTCTCCGGAATCTGCAGTTCCTATTATCTCTTTCTAATATTATTCTTCATTTTGACCCTACTTGATGTTTGCCATTGATTCATCTTCAGTTTCTTGCTAACTGCTATTCTACTTCCCTTTACCAGTTTTACTTCCATCCAATCTGAGCTCCCTTTTGGGTTTCCTTTCCCTGTCAATCTCGACTAAACCCTCCCCAACAGCACTCTCTGTGAAGATGAAAGTCCTGCCAAGATGTAACTTGTCCATCTCGTATCAGCCTCAACTGCCTCAGAATAGGCCACAGTGTCTCAGAAATCTGATACTGTCCCTCCTACATCCTCCTTGTAAATTTGTAAACTGTTCTAACAAACACTTATTGCTGCTAAGATTTGATCAACCATGATACAATGACTCAATGTTACTTTTCTATGCTAATGAGTGTGTGGAACTTTGGGATGGAGGGAGATGGGCTAATGCTTTGGTGGTACACCTTCTTAAATCCTCTCCTAGTTCTTTCAAATCTGCTTACATGAGTCCATCCCCTGTCCTTACTAAGAAATTGAGCATATCCTGTGGCTGTTCACTTTCTCCTTGAGGAATGTATTCAATAACCTCCTTGACCCTGGCACCACAGGGGCAACATACCATTGTGGACTCACACTTACTACTTGTTCCCCTAAGTGAAGAATTCCCTATCAGTTCTGCTTTTCCACACTTCTTTCCCCACAGTGGAGAAGGTGCAGCTGAACCACCAGTGGTGTTACTGAGTTGACTCTGACTACATTCTCCTGAGGAATTATCGCCCACGCTACCCACAGCGAAAACCTAATCTGTGAGCGACATGGTAGCTGGAATCTCTGGCGTTACTTGACCAGTTCTCTTGAAATGCCCAGCAGCCACTCATTCCCAAGCTGCCTGCATGCCACTGTTTTGTTGTGCAACCACTTCCCTAAAAATGTTAACTATGCCATCCTGCACCTTGTAGATGCATAACAATGACTTCAGCCACCTCTCGATGTCTGAAACCCAGGTGTGGAACCCATGAAACTTCCTGCATTCTGCAGATACGTTCATCTAAGACACGTGGTGGGTCCAGGGCTAATCCCATACCACAGTCTATACATTCCACTTGACGGAGCTGCCTTGCCAAATCTTAACTGCAAGAAGTGTTCATTACAGCAGAACAGTTTACAAGTTTCTCATGAATACTGCTCCTCCATTGCACCAAAGGAAGATATAAATACTGGATGGCGAAGAAAATAGGTTTTAAAAATGGTGAAAAGAATCTCACTGTTCCACCCCCTCAAACACACACTGCTTAAAACTTACACTCCATTTGAAAAATACATGATGACCCCTGTGTTTACAGATATTTCTAATCAATTTGTTGAAGCATCTTATGGCACACACCCAGGGTAGGTGGGACTTGAACCTGGGCCTCTTATCTCAGAGGTAGGGGTACCACCACTGTATCATACTGCTTTGAGATAGACTGCAGTGACCAGACTCTCTATTTTTTCTAATCGGCTATTCTGCAATACAGCTTGTTTACCATGCTTTGGGCTCACTATCTCACATGATCTCACTTTAGTTCTTAGGCTGTAAAATGCAAGATACAGGCTACACATTTAAAAAGCTACTGATACTTAATGTGCCAGTGAGCAAACTTATTTTTCTCAAGATCTCCACTTTGGAGTTGGAATAGATGAATTTAGAGGAAACAAAAGGATGAATGAGGGTTTCAGAAATAGATGAGCTAGGACGGGCCAGAATCCGGGCACTGTTACAGAGGTGGAAAGTTTGATTCCACCCTTGGGTGACTAACTCTGTGGAGTTTGTATGTTCTCCCCATGTCTGCGTGGGCTTCCACGGGGTGCTCCGGTTTCCTCCCACAGTCCAAAGATATACAGACTAGGTGGATTGGCTATGCTAAATTGTCCATAGTGTTCAGTGATGTGTAGATTAGGTGTGTTAGCCATGGGAAATGCAGGGTTACAGGGAAAACGTAGAGGGATAGGTCTGGGTGGGATGCTGTTTGGAGGTTGATCTGGACTTGTTGGGCCAAAGAGCCTGTTTCCACACTGTAGGGATTCTACAATGATTAGATCACACTTGCAAAGAGGCTCGGTGGAAGATTCTCTGCCTGAAAATTATTGGTCTTCTGGAACAAGGAATTGACCTCGACTGAGTGCTACAGATGCGCACATTCCACTGTCAAGGAGTATGTGCTGAGGGATTCACTAAACCTTGGGGCAGCTGCCACCAAGGTGCACTGGTGAAAGATTACTATCTAAGGTCTTCCTGCTAAAGGTAAATATGGGTCCATTCAGTTATTGGACACTGCCAGTGCCTCACATTCATGTAAATATATCAGAGATAATGGGAACTGCTGATGCTGGAGAATCCCAGATAACAAAAGGTGGAGCTGGATGAACACAGCAGGCCAAGCAGCATCTTAGGAGCACAAAAGCCTAGATACTTCATCAGAAAAGGGAGAGGGGGAGAGGGTTCTGAAATCAATAGGGAGACAGGGGGAGGTGGATTGAAGATGGATAGAGGAGAAGCTAGGTGGAGAGGAGACAGACAACTTAAAGAGGTGGGAATGGAGCCAGTGCAGGTGAGTGTAGGTAGGGAGGGGATAGGTCAGTACAGGGAGGACGGACAGGTCAAGGGGGCAGAATGGGGTTAGTAGGTAGGAAATGGGGCTGTGGCTTGAGGTAGGAGGTGGGGATAGGTGAGAGGAAGAACAGGTTAGGGAGGCGGGGACGAGGTGGGCTGGTTTTGGGATGCAGTGTGGGGAGGGGAGATTTTGAAGCTTGTGAAATCCACTTTGATAGCATTAGGCTGCAGGGTTCCCAAGCGGAATATGAGTTGCTGTTCCTGCAGCCTTCAGGTGGCATCGTTGTGGCACTGCAGGAGGCCCAGGATGCACATGTCATCGGAAGAGTGGGAGGGGGAGTTGAAATGGTTCATGACTGGGAGATGCAGTTGTTTACTGCGAACTGAGTGGAGGTGTTCTGCAAAGTGGACCCCAAGCCTCCGATTGGCTTCCCCGATGTAGTAGAAGCCACAACAGGTACCGCAAATGCAGTCTACCAAACTGACAGATGTGCAGGTGAACATCTGCTTGACATAGAAAGTCTTTTCATCTCCTGGGATGGGGCTGAGGGAGGAGGTGTGGGGGCAAGTGTAGCACTTCCTGCAGTTGCAGGGGAAAGTGCCGGGTGTGGTGGGATTGGAGGTGAGTGTGGAGCGGATAAGGGAGTCACTGAAAGAGTGGTCCCTCCGAAGGCAGACAAGAGTGGGGATGGAAAAATGTCTTTGGTGGTGGGGTCGGACTGTAGATGGCGGAAGTGTTGGAGGAAGATGCATTGTATCCGGAGGTTGGTGGGGTGGTATGTGAGGACAAGGGGGATTCTCTTTTGGTTGTTATTGTGAGGACGGGGTGTGAGTGATGCGTTGTGGGAAATGCAGGAGATGCTGTCGAGGGCGTTCTCGACTACTCCGGGGGGAAGTTGCGGTCCTTGAAAAACAATTACATCTGAGATGTAGGGAGTGGAATGCCTCATCCTGGGAGCAGATGCGGTGGAGGCGAAGTAATTGGGAATATGGAATGGAATTTTTTCAGGAAGGGGGGGCCGTGCGGGGTTGGGGAACAATGAGTTTGGAGGCTGTGGGTGGGAGGTCACCCGAGGTGATGAGGTTGTGGATGGTTTGGGAGAGGGTGGTTTGGTGCTTGGGGGTGGGGTCATGATCCAGGGAGCGGTAGGAGGAGGTGTCGGAGAGTTGGTGATGTAGAGGTCAGTGTGCCATACTACTACTGCGCCTCCCTCGTCTGTGGGTTTGATGGTGAGGTTGGGGTTGGAGCGGAGGGCTGCACATTCTGTAGGGGAGAGGTTGGAGTGGGTGAGAGGGGTGGAGAGGTTGAGGCGATAGATGTCCCAACGGCAGTTGGAGATGAAGAGGTCGAGGGAGGGTAGGTGGCCTTGGGGTGGTGTCCAGGAGGAGGACTTGTGTTGGAGGTGGGTGAAGGGGTCAGTGGAGGGATGGTTAGGCTCACGGTTAGAGAAGTAAGGGTGGAGGCCGAGGCGGCTGTAGGCGGGTATATAAATATAGTCTGGTTCAAGTAAGAGATGCCTTGGATTTGTTTGGTTACAGTCAAACTCTTATTTGTTTTCCTGATATGCTAAGGACTGAACTGTGTGAAAGACATAGTCGGAACTGCAGATGCTGGAGAATTGAGATAACAAGGTGTAGAGCTGGATGAACACGGCAGGCCAAGCAGCATGAGAGGAGCAGGAAGGCTGACGCTTAAAGGGTCCAGATGCTTCTTCAAAAAGGTAAAGGTCTTCATTTTCTGAAGAAGGTTCTAGACTCTAAACGTCAGCTTTTCTGCTCCTCTGATGCTGCTTGGCCTGCTGTGTTCATCCAGCTCTCCACCTTGTTATCTCTTGTGTATATATGTGAATAAAGTACATATTTGAAATTAAAACCCACGCAATGGGCTGAACGGCCCCCTTGAGTTGACTGTGAGGTTGTACTGGAGTAGATAATGTTAGTGGTTGGTTTGTCGCGCAGAATGACGCTAACAGCGTTGGTTCATTTCCCACAACAGCACGAAGGATTTTCCTGTGAACTTTTCCGCCACCTGAGCCTCGGTGACCGTTAGCTAAAGCTCTCAATAGTCGTCTCTCTGAGAAGAAAGCAGCTCCGAGGTGTGGTAGAACTACGATGACTTTATACAGTAGCGAAATTTTGTATCGAACAGGCGTGTTGAGAATAATTTCTCTGAGTGGGTGGGGGAGGGCGCAAATTCAGAGGCGGGGCGAGGTGAGGGATTTGAACCTCTGATCTCTTGAGTTTAGGTTCCGCCTCCCAGCGGATGTTTAAAAGTGGAACTACTGAATATTTCGCTGGCCCTCGCCTTGGCCCGTCGATTTTCTGCTCAAAAGTAAAGAAATCTGTTGCAAGTAAGAGAGAAAGGAAGGCAATTGATGCAGCAGCTGGTGAGTAAGTTGTAACATTAACAAGGGGTTACGAGGGCTCAAGACCGTCTTCGACACAGGCGCCTTTGTCGCCCCACCCAGTCCAGAAGCTATCGGGCTACATCACTCCGTCTATATTTAACTCAACCTTGCCCCGAAAGCCAAAACAGCTTTCAGACTAGTTGATTAAAAAGGCCTGAGATTCTCAATTCCCTGGTCCTAATTCCAAAACGGGAAACACAAAAAAAGGACTTGCATTTCTCCAACGCCGGCAAATTTCCCAAAGCGCTTTACAATCCATGAAGTGTTGGCGTGTAGCTCGCTATAATGTAAAACAGCAGACATATATCTCCCAATAAATACAAGATCACCCGTCTTCGGTGATGTTGGACCTCAGCGATGAATATTAGCCGACGACGTTGGCCAAAAAGTCTGTCACGTTGCCCCCTCTGGGCGTGAGTGGGCAGCGAACGAGGTTCAAAAACAGCAGCGCATCTGGACCCAAGCCAGTGGAATTCGCTCTCTTCAGCGCATTCATTATTCTGTTGCTCCTCACTTGCAAAAAGTCACTTTCCTCTTGAGGCCATTAACCTACGTTATTTTAGAATCCGCTCCCTTTTCAAATCGTTTCCTGCCCCTCTCTGCCAACCCCACAATCTATCGAGATATCTACAATTCTGGCCTGAATAGAATCCCTATATAGTGTGGAAACAGGTCCCTTCAGCCTGACAAGTCTACACTGACCCTCAGAGCATCCAGCCAGACCAACCCAAAAACCCACATTACCTACACGCAATTTACTGCAGCCTGCTCATCTTTGGATTCTGGGAGGAAACCAGAACACCCAGAGGGTGCCCACACAGGCACATGGAGAACATGCAAACTCCACACAGTCACCTGAGGTTGGAATCGAACCCGGGTCTCTTGCGCTGTGAGGCTGCAGTGCTAATTGCCGATCCACTGTGCTGTGCCTGCAGAATATTCCTGATTTTAATCAGTTAAGTTTACAGTCTCGGGGGAAGACCATTCAGCCTATCATGCCAATACTTGTGGATAAGGAGGCATCTATACTATTGTGCCTTCCTGGCCTTTGACTGTGCGCCACTGCAATACAAGTGGGTGTCTGAATATTTTTGAGTGTGATGAAGGTTTCTGCCTCCACCAGTGAGTTCCAGTACAACTGGAATTGTGGATACAAATTACATTCTGGATGCAAATGTCTTCCCTTAAATCCTGCCAACCCCCCTCCCAAATTCTCCTGTCTCTCATCCTAAATCTGTGCCCCCAGTTATGGATCCTCACTCATGGGGTGATGTTTTTCAAATCCACTCAATTTAAACTCCTCATTATTATACACAGCAACCAAATCTGCCCCCAGACTCCTTTGTCCCAAAGTAAATGGCTCCAACAGGCCCACACTTCCTCATTGTGAAAATTCTTCAATTTAGGCAATGTGCTCATAAATCTCCTCTATCCCTTTTCTACTGTTATCACATCTTCCCTTTTTGTGGTGTCTGGAACTGTAGACAGTGCTGTGTCTAACTGGTGTTTTATACTCGGATAGTAAGAACTGCAGATGCTGGAGTCAGAGATAACAGTGTAGAACTGGAGGAACGCTACAGGTCAGGCAGCATCAGAGGAGCAGCAAAGTTAACATTTCAGGTCAGGGCCCTTCTTGAGAAATGGGGAGGGGGAAGGAAAACTGGGAAATAAATAGAGAGGAGGGGTGGGGCTGGGGAAGGTAGGTGGGAGGGTGATATGTGAGTGCAGGTAGACAGTGGTGGGGATTGGTCGGTGAGGTGAATAGGTGGGAGAGATGATGGTTAGGTTGTATCAGGTCAAGGAGGTGGGGTTGAGAGGGAGGATTGAACGTGGGATGAGGCCAGGGCTGGGGAGATTTTAAGCTGGTGAATTCCATGTTTAGGCTATCGGACTGTAGGCCCCTGAGGCGGAATATGAGCTGCTCCACTGTGTAGGCGGTGTCACGGTGACACTGCAGGTGGCCCAGGATGGACACATCACCCAAGGAGTGGGAGCGGGAGCTAAAATGGTTTGCGACCAGAAGGTGTTGTCATTTTAGAACTGCCTGTCTGATATAAGCTCAACTTCAGCTAAGAACAGCAAGTATCCCGTGCAAATTCTCGGCTGGGTCTTCAGCTGCCTAGGTCCTCAGCTCAGGAATTTCTTCCCTGAACCACACTACCTCATTTTTTTCCCCTTTAGAAGATTCCTTTCTTTTGTGGGGGACTGTGGCAATTTGACTTTTAATTCTTTGATGAAGGTAGACTGGTGGATATTGTCTCTATGGACTTTGGTAAGGTGCTTGACAAGGTTCTGCATGGTAGACTGGTGAGAAAGTTTAGAACACATGAGTCTGTGAAGGAGTTTAATGTTGAATCTTGATGAAATCTCTTGTTTTTCAGGGCTGGCACGGACAGGCTTTGGGGCTTCGCTGAAAGTGTTTGGGAGCATGGAGCATGGGGCCCTGTGTCTGATTCTCCTCCTGAGGATCCATTCTGCACTGGCAGGTAAGACTACCTCAGTGCCTCACTTCATACTGACACACAAGCTCATCTTCAAACAAGCCAATTGCCTTCACTTATGATCACTGTAGACAACAAGAAACTTAAAAAGAGACTCTAATTTCTCAGCAAGCCTTATGAGGAATTGCACCACGGGCTTTCACGTTTTAAGAGGTTTACTGCCAAAAACAGACTAAAATCAGCATTGACTAAACAGTTTGATGCAGTTCTGCCAACACAAGAGGTTCAATTCCAGCACGAACTGAGGTCAACATCAAGGTCCTGCCTTCTCATCTTTGCCCCTTACCTAAGGTGGAGTCATTCTCAGGTTTTATCCCTCTGCCCCCCTCTCCCCTTCTCTCCCTCTCTAGTGAGAGAGTGGATCTGTGGTCCTCGGGGACTATGAAATTTTACCTTTTACTTAGCTTCCAACTAATATGCTGAACTACAGAATGTCACTGTCCCCTGATAACTTCCTCAGTCATGTTTCACGTTTGCAAAATGTTTTCCATGTGAAAGTCCTCAAGCTGTGCTGGCTTTAATAAGCTGTGTGCCGTGGATTCCCACGAGCATGTACTTACAGGGTGTCCCCCAGAAGTGAGTCAGTGTTTACAGTGGTCTCTGGGGACTGTGTTAATATTAAATGGGGGTGGCAGGTTCTAGGGAGTATGTCAGTACTTACATAGAGCGTCTATGGGGGCTGTGTCTGTATTTAAAAGGTGTCCTTGGATATCCATGTCTTACCCTGCAGTGCTGTCTCTCCCATCCTGCGTTCTAATCCCAGCAAAGCCTCTGAGACTGCTAGGAGATTGTTTTGAGAGTGTAGGATGTTAGTGTTGAAATCTCTTGTCTTTCAGTGCTTGCATAAATAGGCTTCACACTACAGTCTCTCAAGGCACCTTCTGGTTACTTGGTGGCCATTAACACCTCACAATCGTCAATTCTTTGATCCTGTTTTCTATCATCAATGGCCCTCTGTTTGGTGGTTAAAGCAGATCCAGTCCTGAACTACTGCCTGGCTCAGCAACACCAGCTGGTAGTCTCCTTTCTCTTAAGCCTCTGTCTGACTCAGTCTGAGGGTTTGGGAGTTGAGGCAGTAGCAAGGTAATGCTCCTTCTTCCATGTATTTATATATTAGAACTTGCAATTTTGAAACAATGCTCACATTCCTTTGAACTGTGGATTTCAACCCACTGTTGTCGGGCTTAGAGACAAGAGGGAAAGCAACGGTAGATCATGATGTGGTGAAACATTCCAAGGGACTTCACAGGATGGGGCATTCCTTCACTGAGGGTTGTCAATGTTTGATTTTCCCAACAGGCAGTTAGAAACACTCAGTCCTTAAGTATATTCAAGACAGAAGATTTGTGGTCTCTTAGAGAATGCACGGATAGAACAGGATAGTGGAGTTGAGGTTTGAGGGACTGAATGACCTCCTCCTACTCCTATTTCTCTTTATCCCATGAGCTTTATCAGCCAGAATTTGAAACCAATCCCCAACAAGAAAGATAATCTAAAATCTCATCAAAGAGGTCGGGAATTTATGGAGCATCTTCAATGAGGAAAGAGAGAGGGCTGTGATGAGTGCTTTTATCATTTTTCAATGGACGTCTCAAATGTTAATTCTGATATCTCTGTGAACCTTCCCTGTGGCTGTAATATTGTATTCTGCGCTACACACTGCTACCCTGATGCTCTTTGCATGGTTAGATCTGCCTGTATAGCATGCAAAATAATGCTTTTCACTGTATCTCGGTACATGTGACAAGAAAAATCATTCCATCAATCATAGATTCCCCACGGGGAGAGAGGGGATTTCCAGGCTTTGGGCCTCAGTAGCTGAAGGTACGGCTGCTGACAATGGAAGGATGCAATTCTGGGAATGGGAAGAAACCAGAGTGCAGTGATTCTGGTGCATTGCAAACTGAATGCTACTGTTTTTCCCTACATTACAACAGTGACTGCACTTGGAAAACCACTTTGTCAGCGGCAGAACCATTGGGATATGCTGAGGTCAAAAGAGGTGCTATGTCAATGCACATTATATTTAAAAAAAAACTGTGACAATGCTGTGGCTGTAAGAGGTGTGTTTTGTCCTCGCTTCATTTGCAGAGAGAGACTGACTGGCAGGGGAGGGGTGTGGCAGGTGCTGAGCAACTATGAGAAGATAAACAAGTTGTGAAGCCTCCAATACTTTTTAAAAGTTACAATGACAGAAACAGCCTGAGTTGGTGTGGTCAAGCTCCCACCCACTGGGCTAGGGATCTAAGATTTTGGTTTCCAGCAGCAATTTCAATTGGGGTCTTGAGGAAGTGGAAGCTATTTTCCCCCTCTCTCGATATAGCCAGAGACTGGATTTTCTCTTCCTGGGTTGCCGGATTGCATGTGAGCCAATTTTTTTTTTGTCTTTTACCAAGGATGTGTTTATGGGATGTCACTGTATTGGAACAGTTAATTGGTAACAGTCATTGTATTTATTGTTCTACTAAGTTTTCCAACAGAGTTGTTATTCCAAGTCTTTCTTTCCTTTGAATTTTAACTGAAATGTTTGAGTAAATTGTGTTTTTTTTTGAATATTGATTAGTTTCACCAATCAAATGGTACCTGGAACACGGCACGGCACGCCACATTTGTCTTTAAAATAAGAAAACATTATGCTCAAGGCTACCTTCTTTATATATTTAGAGGGAGCCTGGCCTGGTCTGTAACAAAACACAACATTTGTATTGCTTTGGCTTTTTTGAATGAGTGGTTTGACCACGTCTCCCTTCTCCCCAAATCTCTCCAGATGTGTTCCGAGTGACTGGCCCGGAAGCTCCAGTCATTGCTACGGTTGGTGGGGTGGCAGTGTTGGAATGCCAGCTGATACCAGACAAACCTTCAGTGGGCATGGAGATACAGTGGGTTCGCAGCGACTCGGAGCAGCACACACCCATCCACAGCTATATCGTTGGGAATGGGAAAGAGGAGCAGCCGGCTCCGGCATACCACGGCAGGACAGAGTTCTATAAAGAGGAGATCAACCAGGGGAACATCTCACTCAGACTGCGAGATGTCCAGCTGGAGGATGAAGGCGACTACCTCTGCATGGTCGAGTTTAAGGGATTCATCGAGCAGGCACCCTTGAAGCTGAAGGCTACCAGTAAGTCCCTGTAGGAACGTCCGTCCACAGGATCGACACCTCCACTCTGTCACCCCCTCCCCTCACTCTCTACGCGCTTCTCACTGTCCTCCTGCACTCCTCCCACTCATCTTCCATTCCCTCACTCCCTCCTCTACTCCTCTCAAAACTGCCTCCCCTCATAGCTCACTCTGCTCCTCCACCACACTTCACAATCATCCCCCCCACTCACCCAACTCTTCTATTCTGCTTACCCCTTTCTTGCCCCCTCCACTCCCTGCTCTTGGTCCTGCCGCTGCCCTCTCCTTTCCCTGCGCCGCCGCTGCCCTCTCCTTTCTTCCTGCTGCAGTCCCCTTTCTTCTCCCCCGAATGTCGCTGTGCTTGCCCAACCTCCGCTCCCCTCAGTTCACCCCCTTCAACTTCCCTCTGTTTGCAGCGTTTCCCCCCCCCCCACCCCGCCCTTCGCTTGCACTTACCCAACTGCTAAAGTGGAGCAACCTGGCAGGATAATGAATGATAAGTGAGAAACAAAGACCCACAGGGTGACAGCGATAAGCTGAGTTAATGGGCACAAGCATGGGAACTGCAGGGTAACATGACTAACTATGAAGTTGTACACATTGGTGGGAAGAACAGATTGGTCAGGTATCAGATCAGTGGTGATGGATTGTGAATTGGTTCATGCACAATGTTATTTGGTGCCTGTTGCACACCAGTCACTGCAAATAAGAGCTTGAAAGGTAAACAGAAAGTTGGCCTTCGTAGGGAGAGGGCGTGAGATCAGGAGCCTTATGGAGACCATGTCTGGAATATTATGTGTAGTTGTAATCTCCTTCCCTAAGGGAGCATGCTCTTGCCTCGGATAGAGTGCCAAAGCTATGCTAAATCTACTCTGGTCTTTGGCCGAAGTCACAGACTGCTGAATTTTGGATGACATCAACTTCATAGAACATAGCACAGTACAGTACAGGTCCTTCGGCCCACGATGTTGTGCCAACCTATTATCCTAATAAGATTAAACTACCCTGCACACCCTACATTTTATAATTCTCCATGTGCCTATCCAAGAGTCACTTAAATGTCTCTTCAGTATCTGACTCCACTACCACTATCGGCAGTGCATTCCACACGCCCACCACTCTCTGTGTAAAGAACCTACCTCTGGGATCTCCCCATACCTTCCTCCAATCACCTTAAAATTATGTCCCCTCATTATAATTATTTCCACTGTGAGAAAAAGTCTCTGACTATTCACTGTGCCTCAACTCCTTTATCATCTTGTAAATCTCTATGAAGTCACATCTCCTCCTTCTTTCTTCCAATGAAGAAAGCCCTAGCTCCCTCAACCTTTCCTCATAAGACCTGCCCTCCAGTCCAGGCCACATCCTGGTAAATCTCCTCTGCACCCTCTCTATAGTTTCCACATCTTTCCTCTCAGAGGCAACCAGAACTGAACACAGTATTTGAAGTGTGGTCTAACCAGTGTTTTATAGAGCTGCAGCATAACCTTGCAGTTCTTAAAATCAATTCCCCTGCCAATGAAAGCCAACACACCACACGCCTTCTTAACAACCTTATCAACCTGGGTAGCAACTTTGAGGGATCTGTGGGCATGGACCCCAAGATCCCTCTGTTCCTCCTCACTGCCAAGAATCCTGCCATTGACCCTGTATTCTACATTCAAATTCAACCTTCCAAACTGAATCACTTCACACTTTTCTGGGTTGAATTACTTTTGTCACTACTTTGCACAGCTCTGCATCCTGTCAATGTCCCATTGCAACCTACAACAGCCCTCCACGCTGTCCACAACTCCACTAACCTTCATGTCATTGGCAAACTTACTAACCCACCTTCCTCTTCCTCATTCAAGTCATTTATAGAGATCACAAAGAGCAGAGGCCCCAGAACAGATCCCTGCAGAACACCACTGGTTGCTGAGCTCCAGGCTGAATACTTTCCATCTACTACCACCCTCTGTCTTCTATTGGACAGCCAGTTTTATATCCATGCAGCCAAATTTCCCGGAATCCCATGCCTCCTTTCTTTCTGAATGAGCCTACCATGTGAAACCTTATCAAATGCTTTGCTAAAATCCATGTACACCACATCCACTGCACTGCCTTCGTCAATGTGTTTTGTCTCAAGGAATTCAATAAGGCTTTTGAGGCATGACCTGCTCCTCGTAAATCCATGCTGACTATTTCTAATCAAACTGTGCTTTTCCAAATAATCATAAATACTATCTCTCGATATTCTCCAATAACTTGTCCACCACAGAAGTAAGACTGACCGGTCTGTAATACCCAAGATTATCCCTATTCTATTTCTTGAACAAGGCAATGACATTTGCTACCCTCCAATCATCTGGTACTACTCCAGTGGACAGTGAGGATGCAAACATCATTGTCAAAGGAGCAGCAATCTCTTCCCTTGCCTCCCATAGCAAACGGACTGGCTTAACCTCTCAATCCGTTGCCTTGGAGAGACTCAGAGTCGAATTGAAAAGCAGTGGCGTTGGTCTCCCCTCGCCTTTCCTTCCTTGTGACCAATGACTCTTCTTGTTGTAGGTCTCGGCCAGCGCCCTGTGATAAGATTGGACGGATACCAGAAAGATGGAATCGGGCTGCAATGTGCTTCGTCTAGTTGGTACCCGCTTCCCGTGATGCACTGGGAAGACAACGGGGGAAACAACATGACAGAGATGGCAACAGTGACATCGACGAAGAACGCAGATGGCCTATACAGAGTCTCGAGCAGCATCAAGGTCACAGCTGGCTCCAGTGACACCTTCAGGTGTTTAGTGAAGAGCACCATCTTGAGGAGATCACAGCAGAGCTGCCTCCGCATCCCAGGTCAGTGAGCGCACTCAACTGCCGAAAGGGGCATTGCTCGTTTTCTAGTCCACTGTGGAAACTCCTGGACATTTTCCTGCCAATTAAATCCTCTGTTGACATCAGGGCTCCCTCTGCAGAGATGTTTCCGGTCCAGTCCCAAGGAAGTACTGTACTCCTAAGTCAGAGCCTAGGAATCTCACAGTGAGTAACTCACCTCCTAAATCCCCAAAGCCTGTCCACCATCTACAAGGCACAAGTCAGGAGTGTGACGGAATACTCCCAACTTGTCAGGATGGGTCCAGCCCCAACAACACTCAAGAAGCTTGACATCATCCAGGACAAAGCAACCTGCTTGGTTAGCACAATATCTACTCCCTCCATCACCGACACTCAGTAGCAACAGTGTACTATTGACAAGATGCACTGCACTAAATCACCAAGGCTCCTTAGATGACACCTTCCAGATCCTTGACCATTACCAACTAGAAGGACAAAGGCAGCAGCTACATGGGAACATACCTTGGTTAGCTCTCAGTTGACTGGATGGCTGGATGTGTGATGTCGAGTGATGCTGTAGTGAGGATTCAGTTCCCTCTGAGGTCGTCATGGAGGTCCCATGCTCTCAACCTTCTTCCAACCTTCCTTACTGACTTTGTCGTCTGCTTTTCTGAAGGAGAGTTATAGTGGACTTGAAATGCTGGCTGTTTCTCTCTCCACAGATGCAGCCAAACCTGCTGAATTTCTCCAGCATTCTTTCTGAATCTATTTCAGCTTTTCACATTACTTTGCTTTTATTTGAGATCAGGACGTTGATTAGGCTAACACCAGCTGGACGGAATGAATTGACTCCTGCTGTGGCATAAATGTAATCAGGAGTCATGGTTGGTCTCCATCAGGGCAGAAAGCAGGTTCTTTTCACACTCGCCATCAATGATCCCAAGGCCAGGAAGTAAGGGAGCTGATTTCTAAACTTGCCACCTGCCTCCTTAGATCCTGGCAACATGCTTAACGCCTAGTCAGATAGTTCCCTGACAGCCCAGACCCCTCAACAGCCAGGGGTTAAGATGACACAGATGTGTGCTCATAATCACTTTCCCACTTGCTGGTGGTTAGATTGGTGATGGGAAGACTTCGTTGGCGACAAAGAGGCCTGCTTGGGTAGGGCGGGGCGGGATGGGGTGAGGTGTGCTAAGGATCAGAGCTGCAGCCCATTTGATAACTTCACTTTTAATGGAGCTTTCTTCTGATTCCATTTCCAGATGAATTCTTTCCCAGGATGTCACGTTTCTTCACCGCCTTCATCCTGTTTCTCATTTTACTCTTTGGATTACTGGCAGCTGCCGGTTACTATCAGTACAAACAGCAGAAACATATAAAAGGTATGACGTCCTGGTCACTGACCAAGAAAGGCACCATTCTGAGAGGGGTCGCCACTTTAAAACAGGGTGACAGTTTGACACTTGATAACAAAGTATGGAGCTGGATGAACACACCAGGCCAAGCAGCATCTCAGGAGCACAAAAACTGACGTTTCGGGCCTGGACCCTTCATCAGACACATGTTGCCATTTGAATGGAATGTGGTAATTGTGAAATGGTAGCTTTTGCTTTGGAATCAAGGCATTTTGGGCACTGGTTGCCACAGTGAGATGGAGTGCCATCTTTGTGTCAGTGCACCATGCTGAATTGGGCCCAGGCACCATTTTGAGAAAATTCTGAGGAAAGGGACCATTTTGTCGCTTGGTGCTATTTAGAGACAAAATCTTGCCACTTTCAGATTTGAAATGGGGCAAGAAAACATATGTTGTGCTTGAGTTGAACAGTTGCATTGTAAGAATAGTGAACAGATACTCAAAGGGGTCTTTGGAGATTTGGATTCTGATGAGGAGGTGTAGGGGGAGGGTCTGCGGTAGGGTAGAGTGCATTCCACATGGTAGAACTGTGAATCCAGAGAGTGACAGGAAATTGTATGCCCACTATTTTACAATATGCTTTCTGATTAAAGGTGGGGGGAAAGGATTTGGCTTTCACAATGCAAGAAGTATTGTGTGTATGATTATGGCATAACTGTGTACCTCTTGAGGAATGCACGTGAAGGTATGTGTATATGTGTCAAATCTAATGGTGCAGCATATGGAAAAACCTCTCTGTTCTCTTTCAGAGCTAAACGAACGCCCAACAATCAAAGGTATGTAATGTTTCATTTAAGCATTTGCCTCTTTCCCCCTCCGTATCACTTGTATGACAGTGATTCAATGATTAACTCTCATATCCCTGACTCAGCAGGTCAGGGGCTAATATCCCACTCTGTAGAGATATTGGCAGGGAGGCTAGGTTCTTACTTCCAGGGCATCCTGAGGGAATACCGTGATGTCCTCGATGCCATCTTCCCAATAGCACCTTAAACCGAGGGCCTGTCCTTGGGTGGATGCCAGTTTCTTTGTCAAACTGTTTTGTTCCGTATTTTCTGAGGCTTTTCAAACTGTTGCCCTTGGATTTGGTTTGTGAGAATTAGAATTGCCACTGGATGAACTGTGGGAGTTTTGGCCATTGCCAAACCCAGAATCTCAATCTATGAATTCAGCCCTTGGCAGGAGCAGTTTGGGACAGCGGAGCCCATGTGATCCAATCATTTTAGGTCAGCGACAGGGAAAAGAGTTGATAGTGGAGAAATGTTGGTGAGATTCTTTTTGTGAAGAGACAGATGTAGACAACTGGTTGGGTGAAGCTACTAATAGTAATAATGATTAAATGGTGGGATAGCCTCAAGGGCCTTAACGGCCTATTCCTGCTCCTTGTTCATACATTCAGTACAGAGGAATATGTACCCAGCCTGCCAGTCTGGCCTACTCCTGAATCTGGGCCCACGATGACATGGTCCATCAGTGAAGCTCTCTGAGGGACCCTGGAAGTCATTGAAGATATTTCATCGCCATTTCCTTAATAATTCACTGAAGGAGAGGTCAGGGACACCTACCTCTTCAAAACGAATCATAAAGTTAGCAATAGGAGAAAACCTTGTTCCACCAGTCAATAGTTGATCATGTGCCTGAGCTCCATTTACCTTTGGCCCATGGACGCTTTTGTAAATTTTATTCCTGAGAAAGTAGGCCCCAGTTTCTACCCTCTCCTTCCTGGTCCAACAGAAATAGATATTCACTGTTCTCTTTAATGTCTTGAAAATTTTGACTAAACCCTTATTTGCCTTCTTATTTCTAGGAAGTAGCAAACATTGCTTGTGTCATCTCTCCTCACAGTTTAATACTTGGAATCCTGGTATTATTCTGGCAAATTGACTTTGTCCTGCCTGTAAGGTCAATGTACATTTCTAAGGTGTGGCGCCCAGAATTGAGCACAGTATTATGCATAAGATCAGATGAGGGCTTTGTGTGGCTGAGACATGATTTCTATCCCGCTAGGATTCTCCTCTCACCTACTGGTTTGAGAGACAGACAAACGACCTGCCCTGGTGTCTTCCCATTAGCTTGTTTTTTTTCCCTGGCAACATGTTTAAGAGCTTATAGAGTGAAGGGGATCTCTCTGCATGGAATTTGGCCAATCAAGAGACTCTCCCAGTCTCAGCATCTGCTGTAAGGATTTACAGGTTGATAGTTACCCATCTTATGAATGCCTCTTCTGCGATCATCAGTCCTGGAGCAGGATTCGATCTCAGCTGCTGACTCAAAGGCTAGGATCGTACTCACTGGGTGTCCAACCTCTGGTGCAGTTGGGATTTGAACCCAAGACTTCTGGATCAGAGGTAGGCACTCTATCATTGTGCCATGAGAGATTCTAATCTCACTGGGCCTCCAATCCCTTTGGATTCTAATCCTCTATCATGTTTCTGAGCTGGACTGCCAAGCCTCATTGTTAGTTAATGATCATTTGCCAATAGTTAACTCCTGTGCTCACTGACAAACGTTGGATTCCAGTCCCTATCAACCTTCGAATCCAGATTTTAAAATCTCCACTGCTGATGCCTGGGCCCTGAGCTTTGAAAGACCTACTGGAACCCTCTCTGACATTCCAGCATATTGAAAAGATGACCAAAGTCTTATCTCTCTGTGTACCCTTTTGAAAAGCTGCTCGAGTATTTCCTCATTTGGCTAGCTATCTAATTTTGTTCACTCTTGTGAAGCACCTTGGGATGTGTTACTATATTAAAGACTCTCTGTAAATACAAGTTTTTATTGTTGTTGAGAATGGTTGCTCATTGATCTTTATTCTTTTAATTGCAGAGTATGTCGAACTGTGCAATCAATCAAGTAAGAATCAGTTCAGCCATTTCCCATCTACGGCTGAGTGTTCCTTCAATCTCACAAGTGTTTGCACTTAATGAATCTTGACTGTCACTGAGCGCTCAGCCCAAGATAAAGGGGACCACGTAGAGGGTTCCATGGTACTGTGCTTGCTGTTGAAGAACTCTGCAGCCAGTGGGACAGAGTGCCCCAGAAAGCCCCCTGTAACCAATGGGACAGTGTTCCAGTGAGCCTGTTGCAGTCAGTTTTATTTTATGCCCCCATGGGCTATGGGCATCTCTGGCTGAGCCTGCATGTCTATTGACCGTACCTTTTGAGAAGGTGGTGATCAGCTGCCTTTTTAATCCCTGCAGTCCCTGTGCCGTAGGTAGATCCACAATACCCCTAGGAGGGAGTTCCAGGATTCTGACGCAGAGATATTGAAAGAACAGTGATATATTTCCAAGTCACGATGGTGAATGATTTAGCTGAAAGCTTGCAGGGGGTGGTGTTCCCACATACTGCCACTGCCCTTATAGATGGAAGTGGTTATGGGTATGGAAGGTGCTGTCTGAGGATCTTTGGTGAATTCCTGCAGTGCAACTTGCAAATAGTATATAGTGCTGCTACTGAGTATCAGTGGTGGAGAGAGTGGATATTTATGGATGTTGTGCCAATCAAGCGGGCTGCTTTGTCCTGGATGGTATCAAGCTTCGAGTGTTGTTGGGGCTGCACTCATACACAGAAGGGGGGGTATTCCATCACACTCCTGACTTGTCCCTTGGACAGGCTTTGGGAGTCAGGAGATGAGTTACTAACCGCAGTATTCCTAGGGTCTGACCTTCTCTTGTTGCCATTCTGCTTATCTGGTGAGTCCAGTTTTTGTTATCCAGTTAATAGTATCCCCAGGATTTGATTGTGGGGATATTCAGCGATGATAACACCATTAACGTTTCAAGTGGCATTGGTTACATTATCTCACATTGGTGTTGGTCATTGCCTGGTATTTGTATGGCACAGATGTTTCTTCCTATTTGTCAGCCCAAGCCTGGAGATTGTCCTGATCCCATTGTATTTGAACACAAGCTGAGTTCAGTAACTAAAGAGACATGTTTGGTGCTGAATATTGTTCAGTCAGCAGTGAACTCCCCCATTCTGGCCCTTATGGTTGAAAGAAGGTCATTGCCAAAGCAGGTAAGGATGGTTGGGCTGAGGAACTCCTGCACAGATGTCCTGGAGCTGAGTTACTCGGGATACTCTATTCCGAAATAAAGCCATAAGCTTGCTGCAGATCTGCGATTGAGGTTCACTCACAGGCACCATCTTTCTCTGGGGGTCAGGTCAATGAGATGATATCTGCCATTTGTAGGTGTCAAGGTGACTGTTAAAAATTTTAATATTTTTTCACTTACAATGCATAAGTCAGAACTGTGATGAGATACTCCCGACCTGTTTGGATGAATACAGCTCCTAAGCACTCAAGAGGCTTGACACCGTTGAGGAAATAGCAGTCTGTTTGACTGGCACTACACCCTTCCCTCTCTCTAGCCCTGGTGCTCGGTAGCAGCACTGTATAAAGTTGTAAATATCCAAACTTCTGAACTGATGGTCACAGCTCATCCTTGATGTGTCTTTTTCCTTTTTCAGACGACCTTGAGAACAATATTGGTGAGTTTTCTAATTCAGTGTTTTTGTTGACTGTTGATTTAACTTGTATCCACATCACTGAGTTGAATATGTTCTGTTGGTTTCCCATTTTAATTGAGATTGATAGATTTTGACCCCAAACCTGGGAACAATCTGTCTTAGTAGATGGTGGCTTGTGGTTAATAGCCTACCTCTAGTTGGTGAGTACAAAGCATCCTGCTTCCCCCTGCCCCAGGCCTAGGCAGAGCTCTGATCCAGATAATAGGTGAGGTCCAGACAGGGATCTGACCCAGATACTGTGTGAAGTTCTGGCAGAGATCTGATTCATGCCCTAGGCCAGGTCCAGGCAGAAATCTGATCTAGATCCAAAGCCAGTCACAATGAAAGATCTGTGTGTCTCCCTGGACACTGAAAGCCTGTCCTGATCCAGTTTCTGTCAGTTTATAATTCCAAGCATGAATACTGTTTCGCTACTATCACTAAGTTGTTTTTTTGTTTGCTTTGTTTTCTCACAGAGAGTGCGACTGCTAACTTAGGTAAGTTACTCTCAATCCAATGTGAGGGATGCTTCTCTCTCTCATTCTGATTCTCACTGTGGCTGAAGCCGGGCACGTTCCTCCACCTTAAGCTGCAATTTAAATACATATTGGTGTTCTCTTTCTTTTGTCTCTGTCTTTCTTGAGTTGGACATGGAATTGGAAAATAAAAGCTGAGAGGATAAACCCAATAACCGAGGCTGAACAGAAATACTGAGGACGGGACTTCCAGATTGAAGTTATTAAAACTTTGAAAG
The DNA here is from genome assembly GCF_030684315.1 of Stegostoma tigrinum. Lineage (NCBI taxonomy): Eukaryota > Metazoa > Chordata > Chondrichthyes > Orectolobiformes > Stegostomatidae > Stegostoma > Stegostoma tigrinum. Next base: position 21,801,928 of record NC_081387.1, read on the forward strand.
GAGCATTCATACAATGCACATGGAAAAGATGTTTCTAATGCTGGAGGAAATCATTGAGATTGACCTCCTGGAGTGAATGGCCTATATCTGTCCAGTAGACCTGTAGCATTTATTTAGAAACAAAGGAAGTAGGAGTAGGCCACTCCGCCCTTCGAGCTTGCCCTGATCATGATTGTCTTCCTCAGAAGGTGGTGGAAGCAGAGTGTTTGCATACTATAAATGCCATGATGTGGAGGTGCCAGTGATGATCTGGAATGAACAAAGTCAGAAGTCACAGGACATCAGGTTACTGTCTAACAGGTTTATTTGAAAATACTAGCTTCTAGAATGCTGCTGCTTCATCAGGACTTCACTTGACAAAGAAACATCGCACCAAAATCTTGTGGCTTCAAATAAACCTGTTGGGCTATAAACTGCTGTTGTGAGACTTCTGACTTTGAATATTATTAATGCAGATGTTGCTAGATACTTGCTGAGAAAGGGGTGAAAGGCTATCAGAAAGGGTAGGAGGAAATGTGGATGAATCAAATCAGCCATTGAATGTGCAGAGCAGACTCGAGGGGCTGAGTGGCCTGCTCCCTGTCCTGAGGCGTAGGTTTGTGACCTAGTGTGTTTCTCCCTTTATTCTACCTCTCTCCCACTGCCTCCTCTTGTCTGCCTCTCACTCGATCTATCACTGTGTGTCTCTGGCACTCTCGCTCGCTTCCTGTCACACTGTTTCTGTTGTTGTCTGTTTACTGAGGAATGTGGTGGGATGTTATTGGAATAGTGTGGCCTTGAAGTAACATAGGAATGGATGAGAGTTTCAGTGATGGATGAACTGAGGCTGGACAAAGTTGGACAGCGTTGGGAGGGTGAATAAGTGGACTTGACTTTTCTGACTGGATGAGTTTGTGGTGGGATTGGTGGTCTTGTTCTGATTGAGTAGAGCGTTGATCATGCCACAGGGAGGTAATGTTTTATTAACGAAGATATCTTTGCTTCATTACAGACCTGGAGAAGAGGCTGTGTCAAACAGGTAAGGTCTCAATGGGCTGATGCAGCACTGGTCAAATTCTCGGTGTTTCTCGATCTCAGACCTCCACAGTTTGCTCCCATCTGAACCTGACTCCCTCACCTTTCACAAAAAGGCTAGATAGCCTGTTGGCTTGCCCCACTGTCCTATCAACAATTGGAGATTTGACAGATGCCAGCATCAATGGGCTGAATGACATCTGTCTACACTGTAAAGATTCAGTGATAGTGTTGATTGATGGGATGGAGTGGAGCTGTGGATTATTAGTCAGGCTGCATGCCTTTGATGTGTTACTGACCCTCGTACATGAACCTGGACAGGAGGTCATCACACCTCACCCTGACAGCTAAAAGGTACAGATCAGAAAAGCCCATTGACCCAACAAAGCCCGCCCCTTGAGAAGACCTCAACTGTTTCCCATCAGTGACATCTCTGCTGTGGGAAAATTAAAATCCTTCCTCGATTTTTGTGGAAAGATTGTAACTGTTTCTATGTTTCCAGAACATTGTGCACTTAATGTTGGAGCATACAACAGTACAGCCCAGGAACAGGTCCTTCGTCCCACCGTGTCTGTTCCGTCCATGATGGTATTCTAAGCTAGTCCCATCTGCCTGTATGTGGTCCATAGCTCGTCTATTTCTTGCCTGTTTGTGTGTCTGTCTAAATGCCTCTTAAACATTTCTATCATCTCTGCCTTTAGGATGTCCCCTGACACAGCATTCCAGGCACTTACCACCCTCTACGTAAACAAAAAAACTTGCTTTACACATCTCCTTTAAATGTTTGCCCTTTCACCTTAAATCGATGCCCCTTGTATTTGACATTTCCACCTTGGGACTATCCATGCCCCACAAAATTTTATAACTTCTATCAGTTTGCCTGTCATCTCTGAAGCTCCTTGGAAACAATCCAAGTTTGTCCAATCTCTCCTTATAGCTAATGTGCTCCAATCCAGGCAATGACCTAGTAAACCTCTTTTGCATTCTCTCCAATGCCTCCACACCCTCCCAATAGTGTAGTGATCAGAACTACACACAGTACTCCAAATGTGACCTAAAATGAACAGCTGCACCATGACTTGCCAACTTTTATACTCAGTGCACCAGCTGATGAAGACAAGCATGCTGTATGCCTCCTTTATTATCTTATCCATTTGTGTTACGACTTTCAGGGAGCTTTGGACTTCCACACCAGGATCCGTCTTTAATCAATGATCCTCTGAGTCCTGCCATTTACTTTATACCTTCCTGTTACAATTGACCTCTCAGTGCAACACCTCACACTTGTCCAGATTAAAATCCATCTGCGATTTCTCCACTCAACTTTCCAAATGGTAACTCTATTCATTGACCATTTTCTCCAGAACTCCCACCAATTTTCACGTTATCTGCAAATGTACTAATCAGACCACCTACATTTTCATCCAAATAATTTATATATACTACAAACAACTGAGGTCCCAGCACTGATCCTTGTGGAACACTACTGATCACTGTTCTCCAATCAGTAAAATACCCCCCCCCCCCCCACAACTACTCTCTGTCTTCCAAGATCAAAGCCAATTTTGTATCCGACTTACCAACTCACCCTAGATCCCATGTGCCTTAATCTTCTGGTCCAGCCTATCATGAAGACCTTGTAAAATGCTTTGGTAAAGTGCATGTAGACAACATCCACTGCCCACCCCCCTCAATTATCATTGCCACCTCCTCAAAAAATTCAAATTTGTGAGACAAGATCTCCCTTGAATTAAGCCATGATGACTATCCTGAAAAAGTCAATTTTTCTCCAGACACGAGTGAATCCTGCCCCTAAGAACTTTCTCCAATAATTTCCCTATCACTGATAAAAAACTCACCAGCCTATAGTTTCCTGCATTATCCCTGTTGCATTTCTTAAACAATGAAAGAATCTTAGCTATTATCCAGTTGTCTGGGACCCTGCCTGTGGCTAAAGAGGGTACAAACATCTCTGTCAAGGTCCTATCAAACTCCTCCATTGCCCCCTTCAGTGTCCCAGATCCCGTCAGACCCTGGGAACTTATCTGCCCTAATGTTTTACCAACACCAGCTTTTTCAAATTGACAAGCCCCAGAATATCAACGTACCCCCCTCTCATCTTACCATGATCCATGTCCCTCTACTTGGTGAATGCTGGTGGAAAGTATGCATTGAGGAACAACCCCACTTCCTGTGGCTCCACACACAAATTCCTACCTTTGTCCTTGAGTGGACCTACCCTTTCCTGAGCTACCCCTTGCTCCTAATATATGTATAAAATGCCTTGGGATTCTCCCTAATCGTACAAGCCAAGGACACCTCATGGTGCCTTCTGTCCTTACTAATTTTGTGTTTAAGTTCTTTTCAGCCTGCTTTGTACTTTGCAAGACCTCAAGTGATGCTGACAGCTGCTGAATGCATGTGTAGGGGGGTGGCGGCAGGGTTGTAGGTAGTGGTTATTTGTCCCAGAATGAGTCAAGCTGTGTTGGTGGTGCATGAGTGGGGTGCTGCTGCTGGTGCTGGTGGTTGTGGTTGAAGAAAATGTTCAACGATCCTTTAACTTCAATTCTCTGTGTTTTCAGCTGCCGAAAGGGTCATCGCTGCTGCAGGTGAGGAGGGGTTTTCTGGTCACTTTGACACGCTCTTCCCCCATTTCCTGGGAATCACGCTGGGAGTTCTGTTCCACTCCCTTCAGGTTTAAGACAACCAGAACTCTGTCTTTGATGGGGAGTTAAACTATGAAGGTCATCCTTTGAGAAGTGCAGTTTAAGGTCGCAGAGCGTCATGTAAAGAGCAGGAGAATTCTCCAGCCAATCATTCATCCCTCGACGCATTAAAACCTGGCACAGTCTCCTCAGGTGCTGGTCAAGTTTGTACACACCCTGTCTCTATGGCCCTGATCATGCACATTAACTGTTGAACTGATTTTTGGTACTTTTAAAAAAAAAAAAAAAGTTGCTTCTATTGTAACTCCCTCAATAACGTGTTCTGGGGGAAGAGTTCCAGATCTTCACTCTCCTTTGTGTGAAAAATTGCCTCCTGTTGTAGCCCGAACAGCCTTGTTTAGGATTTGAGATTCTGTCCTTCTGTACCCTGCCCCCAACACAACCAGACGGAATTGCTTCTCCCTCTCTCCCTCCGATCAAATCCTTTAACTATATTAAATATGTCAGTTGGAACATTCCTTCAGTTTCTATATTTATGATATATAAGACCAGATCTATTTAATCTTGTTCACTACTTCAGTTGTATTTTGGTGGAACTGTGATGCATCCACCCCAAGGCGACCAAAGCCTCTTTCTGTATTGGTGCCCAGAACTGTGTGGTATATGGGACTTGATAGAATCTCAATCCATTTCAACATCCTTTTCTACCGTAGGGAAAAGGCAATGGACTGATGGGGTAACTCTACCAAAGAGCCGTTACACTCACCATAGGCTGAATGGCCCCCTCCTATGCTGTGGTTCTTTACACGTTCTCCAGTTGCACACTCACACCAGTGATTTCTGGAGAATGCTGAAAGTTGACCTGTGACTTCCTTTTGTGTTGACAGTACCTGTGACCTATGACCCAGAGACCGCCAACCCCTACCTGATAATCTCAGAGGACCAGCTGACCGTGACATTCAGTGAAAATTGGCAGGACCTTCCGGAAAGCCCAAAGAGGTTCATCTCCCAGCTCTTTGTGACTGCAAAAGAAGGGTACAAGAGTGGGAGCCAATACTGGGAGGTGCTGGTGGGCAACAAGCCTGACTGGGATCTGGGAGTGGTCAAGGGATCCGTCTCCAGGAAAGACTGGATCACACTGAGCCCGGAGAACGGGTATTGGACCATCGGGAAGCGGGGTGATGCCTACGAGACCCATGAAGCGGAGCCTGTAAAACTTGAGTACAGGAGGATTGCTTCGAAAATTGGCATCTACCTGAACTACAAGGAGGGGACAGTTCATTTCTATGATGCTGACTGCATGGTGCAAATCTGCAGCTTCACAGCAGAATTCACAGAGGAAATCTACCCATTCTTCAGCCCCTGGGGATCCCAACAGGGGATGACAATCTGCCCCCTTTAATTCCCCGTTCTCCAGCCCCGAACAGCTCTGATGCACGGGGCCTTGGACAAGATCGCGAAGGAGCGAAACTAATTCACTTTTTGCAAAGGGGAAGAGATTGTGATAAGTGATACAGGCATTGCCATCTTGATTTGTACATGGTTTGCAAGATTCATCATGCTCAGTGAAGAGAATCAATGCTTGCACTTGTGCGAGTGACACAAGTAGTTTGTATATGTTGCTTGTGTGGCCCTGAACTCATGTCCCACTCACCCTTCACAGGCCCATTCCCATCTTGAAGGTATTGACTTGAATGCTGATGGGGTAGACCAAAAATCAGTGCCATAAATTGAAATTAGTTCCTAATAAATCCAAATGGAGCAATTGAAATGAGTAGTAACATACTTAAGGGGAAGCTGAGTAAACACATGAGTGGCTGAGATTGTGCAGATGTAAAAGGGGATGATGATGCATTTCTAATGACTAGCAATCTAATTAATGCTCTTGGGACACAGGTTTCTATCCCAGTCTCTGCTTGAGCAATAAATGCCCCTTTATAAAACACTAATGCATTTGCTTCTTCTGTAAAGCAGTTCAGGGTCAGTGAAGTTGAATGTTCAACTAAACTCAGATTAAGTTATGGATAAAGTTAGAAACATGGCGTATATGAAGCACTGGAAGTGGCAGTTTTGTACCTTTTGTGTTGAATTTCAGCTCCTCTGGGGATTTCAATTCAAAAGACAATTCCTACCTGCTCCAAAAGCCAATGGTTCTTAACGAGAGACCTTTCATTCAATTTACGTCAACTTTTGATGCCCCAGTCTCTCACTCTCTCTGCCATCTTGGCCATTAGCCCAATCTGCTCCTCATCCCTGCCCTGTAATTCTAGAGGATTCCGATGTGATGGACAGTTGGTTTAACCATTTGTCATATGATCTTGCTGAATTACATAAACCGTGGCAGTATTGGTTCCTTGCTTTTATCTCTCAAAAGCACTCATGATTCCAGGCAACATTCCCTCTTAGCCAACTGCTGTCTCTTGGTGACACCATCCACCAAGAGAATTAGCTCTCTGCCTTAACACTGACAACACCCGGCTCTCCCTAAATGCCCAGCACTCTTGACCCTCCTACAGTGCTAAATTATCATGCAGCTTGTTGAACTTCCAGTACTGGGTGAGCAAGAACATTCTGCCCAATTAAATATTGGGAAGACCAAACCCATTGTTTTTCTTCCACTCCAAACACAGTTCCTGAGTTACCAACTCCTTCTGTCACCTTGATAACAGTCTCTGATAATGCCAGTTTGCTCACGATTTGACCCGAAGGTGAGATTCCAAGCAACTCTCCCCAAGGCTGCCTAATTCCATCTCACTCTGTTTTTCACTCCAGGGCCAGGAATCATGAAGTCAAATTTAACATCAAGTTGGCTTCCTGTCAAATGCTTGCAAGGATAATAGAGATAGTCAGTCACTGGGTCGAAAGCACCTAATTCCACACTCATCTCAGCTCATCTGCTGTTGAAACCTTCATGCTCACAATCGTGACCTCTGGGCTCGATTATTTCAGTGCACTCCGAGCTAGTTTCCCCCATGTTCTATGCTTCATTAACTTGAGATTGACCACAAAACTGTAAAGGGTCCTTTTAATTACAGTAAATCCCGTCATCCTCTTACCCCAGTTCTTGCTGACCTTCTTCATTGACTCCCAGGTTTTAAAATTCTCAACATTGTTTTCAGATCCCTCCATCTGCCACCAACCCTTTCCATCTCTACATGCTCCCGCAGCCCCGGGAACCCCTCAAAAACCCCATAAGATGTCTTTGTACTTCTTGTTCTGGCCTCTTGAAAGTTGATATTGCTTTTAATTGCGTCATCATTAGGGATCATGCAATCAGAAGTCATGGTCTCTCTTCCACCTCTAAGCCCTCTGCCACATTTTCGAAAATCAAGACACCTCTTAAAATCCTGCTGACTGAACAAATGGCCATCTGACATAATTACCCAGATGTGCTAAATGCTGAATTTTGTACATTTGCTGCCCTGTGAAGTGCCTTTTGATCTTTTATTGCATAAAATATGTTATATAAATTTGAATTTTAATCATTGTGAACTTTTAAGGACTACACTGCATAGTTTTTATTAAAACAGAAATGAATTTCCACAGCTGGGAAGTCTCCTCTGTTCTCCTGCATTTGCACTGAAACACAACAGTTAGTTCCGTTCGTGGGAAAAGCCACCTTACTGATTTTCCAGGATTGATCCAAACTCTCCTGGAATTAGGATCCTGCGGACAGGGTGTGAAATAGTTCATTGGGCTCATGTAAAGAATTGATTTCAATCGACTGGTTATGAAAATGTGGGGGATGCTTAACATCCAATTGGCTGGCTGGAGACAGGGAGTTGCTGTGAGGATAGATATAGTGGGTGATGGGAGAGAGAGTTTGGGAGATAGCGGGACAGTTATGTGATGAAACCCCCAGGAATACATTCAAGCTATGCCCATGTCTTCATGGTGAATGGCTTGTTGGTTAGCTCAGTTCGCTTGATGGCAGGTTTGAGATGCAGAGTGATGCTAAATTTGATTTGTTCTCAGTAAACCCGATGCTATTAGGGAGGCAGTTCCACAATACCGCACACAGTGACAATGAAGGAGCACTGATATAGTTCCGTATCAGATGGTGAGTGGTTTAGAGTTAAATATTCTGACCGCTTTCCTGACTGCATAGTTTACACTGACGGGAATAACAAGTGATTGTGCAAGCAGTGTCTCTGATTTATGCATGCTCAGACATGATTGGATTCCCTTAAGTTACATTTGCAGGTGGCAGTGTTCCTTTGCTTACAGACAATGGTAGAATGGCAGAGTAGGTTGGGAAATAAGATGCACAGGGATCTTTTAAACAGAACAAAGAAATGAAGAGATTTGAACAGAGAGGGCAGGACTAATGGTGAAATGAGGAATGATCTAGGATCTTAAGGAAGTGATGGGGTGGAAACCCAAAGGTTGTTTCCTCTTGCAGGTTGTGGGTGGAAAGACTAAAACTATGCAACATAGTATAAGAATGAAAAGTCTCCCTTTAAAGATCAAGAGCAGAATTCCTTTTTGAGGATCATTGAAATGAGGAATTGTCTTCCCAAGAATAAACAGGTGGCTGAGTCATTAAAATTATTCAAAGTTGAATTTGATAGATTTTTCATAGGCAAGGAAGTGAAAGGTTAAACTATGCAGTCAGGAAAGTGGAGGTGAGATCTCATTGAATGTCAGAACAGCTTGATAGGCCAGGTGACCTATTCCTGCGCTTAAGTCCTTTGTTCCTATGTGTGTTCTATCCCATCATTCACAAAGAAGTGAAAAACAGTAACAGAAGCCATGGTTTTAGAGGAAATATACATAAAATTTAAATTAATCTCTGGGCTTCGATTGTTCCTGAGCTGAGACAGAGACAAAGACGTGGTTCAGACAGAGATTCGGAATGAGCATTCTGCTCCCTCTTACTCTTTCCTCTCCACCCTCCTGATTCATACTTTCCCTCATAGGATATTAATAGGAAAAGACAGGTTAGTTCGAGATATAACCCCTTCCACTGCATTGCCATTCTAAACCTACCTGGCACAGAGTGAGCATTAGGGTCAAAATTCAGGAGAAATATTGGGCAGCACTTCAATGCACAAAGGTGCGCAGAGATTTTTGGAACTCTCTTCCACTTATGGAAGTGGATGCAGAATCAGTTGTTAATTTTAAACCTGAGGTAGATCTTTTTTTCGGAAGCAAGGGTATGATGGGTTATGGGCCAAAGTTAGCTATATGGAGTTACACCACAAATCAGCCATTATTTCATTCAATGGTGGAAATAATTTGCGGGGATGAATTGTCTACTCTGTTTCTGTACTCCTGTAATTACCACTTCCCTTTAATAGTGTGTTATTTTAGTAATCCAGAGGCCTAGTTTAATATACGGAGTATGTGAGCATAAATAGCATTATTTAAAGTGATGACACTTGTAAAATTCCAACTTGATCATTCATGTCCATCAGAAATTGAAAGCTGCTGTCCTGAATTTCGATCCTCAGGCTCATATAGCACCTACAACAAACAATATGGTTCATACACTGACGGGAATCACAAGTGATTGTGCAAGCAGTGTCTCTGATTTATGCATGCTCAGACATGATTGGATTCCCTTAAGTTACATTTGCCATAATATCCACATTTTATTTAACAGGGGCAAACCTGAATCACGGAAAGAACCATTTTGTATTGACCTGTATTTCGGTTCTTTTAAGTGACTGTGCAACAACTCAAGCATGAACATGTTTGACCAGAGCAATATACCCTTCTGGCACTCTCAATGGACCAACAATCAGCTGCATTCAACACTGCAGGTTATCCTGAAAAGACAGACATGTTTCTAAAGCTTTCCATCTTGCATTTAACATCAGGACAACATAGAACAGTCTGGCACAGAAATAGGCTCTTTTGTCCATCATGTCTGTGCTGCCTGTAACGCTATTCTAAACTAATCCCTCTGCCCAGACAAAGTCCATCCCCCTGTATTCCCTGCCTGTTCATGTGTCTGTGTAAATACCTAATAAATTTTACCGTCGTATCTGCTCCTCCGACCTCTCCTAGCAGCGCGTTGCCTGTATCTACCACTGCCTGTCTAAAAAACTTACCTCACACATCTCCTTCAATCTTACCCACTCTCATCTTAAACCTATCCCTCAGAGCATTTGTCATTTAAGTTATGGGAAAGAGACTCCAACTATCCACCATATCCATGCCCCATAATTTTAGATACTTGTCCCGGGTTGCTCCTCAGCCTCCAATGCTCTGGTGTAAACAATCCAAATTTGTCTAACGCCTCCTTCAAGCTAATACACTCCAATCCAGGCAACATCCTGGTAAACCTCTTCCGCACTCTCTCCAGATCCTTCCACATCCTTCCTATAGTCGGTGACCAGAACTGCGCACAGTATATTTGGCTTGCCTAAAGTCTTAAACAGTTGCAACATGACTTGACAATGTCCACACTGATTCAGTCAACCATGCTGTATGCCTTCATCAGCACCTTATCCACTTGTGTTACCACTATCAGGGAACTATTAACTTATACCCTGAAATCCCTCAGAAAAACAATGCTTCTCAGGATCAGGCCATTTCCTGAATTTCACTTCCCAAAATGCATCACCTCACAGTTGTCTCGAGAATAAGATGCTGATTGGTTGGGAAGTTGATCATGAGCAGGGGTTCTCTTGGAGCTCCGGTTCTTATAGTAGGGAATTCATTGGCATGAAAATCAGACAAGGGTAAAATCAACTTCTCACCTAACCTCATCAGTATCTTTAAAGTTAGCTCTGGGTCAAATTTCCCTCTGAACTCAAAGAGAAGGGCAAAGAGTTGCAAATGGGGTTCAATTCAGAAAAGTGGCAAGAAAAGCAGGGGAACATATGACAAACAGTAGGATGCTGAAAACTAAAGAAAAGCAGAAGAACAGAAACAATTGCTGGAGAAACTCAACAGGAATGAGAACATCTAAAGAGAGACAGCAAAGTCAATGTTTCAGATCCTTTTTTCCATGACCCTTCTTCAGACGAGAAGAAGCTTGCTTTGCATGGCCACAATTCTCCGCAGCTGGCAGGGCTGCTAGGTGTTGTAGTTATAAGGTAATAAACAAAGAACAAAGGACATTACAGAATAGGAACAGGCCCTTCGGCCCGCCAAGACGACTTCAACACATGATACCTTTCTAAGTTAAAAACCTTTTGTCACTATGGGGTCCGTATCCCTCTATTCCTTGCCTGTTCATATATCTGAACAAGGAACACTTTATTTGCTGTAGCCCAGAGTGAAAAGCAGGGAGATTATGACTTTATCAACCTCTCCTAAAACTGCAGAGAGCTGTGTAAACTTTTGGAATTTATTACAGGAAGTGTGTGATCACACCAGTGAAGGTACAGAGGACATTTCAAACGGTGTTTTGGCGTGCATGCTTTTAACAACGAGACAGGTTTGTTTTGCTGCGGGAAGTTGATCAAATGTTTCAATATTGCACTGTTACAGAGGGTGCAGGAGCATTGACGTTAAACTGACGAAAGCTCAGCTCAAAATTCTCCGGATTAAACTCAGAACTCCGTCCTCCCTATTTTTTATGAAGTTGACTCCCAAAAATTTATGGACGGAGGGAGTGGAGGTGACGTTAAATAGAAACTGAAAGACTCTGATCGATCTCTGCTACTTTATGTCGCCCTTCCCGAATTTTGGATTTTCTTTTCTAGGTGAGTTTGGGTGTAATTTCAGCTCCAGTTTGTTTCAATGTAACTGACTCCGATCTCCCCCTCGACGGGGATCTCCTGGATCTCGATGGGAATCTCCTGGGATCTCATACTCAGTCCCGGGGGAAAGTGGGACTCGGTCTCGGAAACGAGCAGAGGCCTGTCCCGGAGACTGGGGTGGCCGGGCTGTGTGAGGATGACAGTTCACAGACCCTGGTTGAAGGGAAGAGTGTGTCCCGGGGAGAGTGGGTGGTAAATGGTAACCTTCTGTTCCCTTAAATAATAAAGTGTAGAGCTGGATGAACACAGCAGGCCAAGCAGCATCTCAGGAGCACAAAAGCTGACGTTTCGGGCCTAGACCCTTCATCAGAGAGGGTCTAGGCCCGAAACGTCAGCTTTTGTGCTCCTGAGATGCCGCTGGGCCTGCTGTGTTCATCTAGCTTCACACTTTATTATCTTGGATTCTCCAGCATCTGCAGTTCCCATTATCACCTTCTGTTCCCGTGTCGGGCTGGAGAATCTGGGAGTTCCCAGCTCCAAACGGATTCCCTCTGCGTGATCGGGATGGCCCTAGGTTTCGCTGAACCAGCATCCCCAAGTTAGAACAGAATCCGCATCTTAAAAATAAAGGTCAAATTCGTGCGTCAGACCACCCGCTCCCCACCAATGCTCGTATGTCCCTCCAGGTTGTATCATGAGCACGTTATCGGGAATATTGAACAGTTTGGAGAAGGCAGCTCACTGGCCCAGTATTAGCTTGAATGGTGTGTTTTTACTCGCTCCTTTATATCAGGAGGGTGTGGGTTCAAGTCCTATCCAGGACATCACCTTCAAGCCACAGACTCTCATTCCAGTGCAGAACTGAACGACTGCTGCAGTATTGGGAGTGCGGTCGGTTCCACGAGACTTTATCTAAAATCTCTTTCGATCTCTTGGTGGGGCGGAAGTCATGGTTGTGTGCAGGTAGATCGAAAAGATCCCGTGGCCAGCATTTCAAAGACGAGTACCGAATAATTCTCAATGTCCTGGTCAATAGTTATCCCTCAATCAACACTCCATAACAATTTGCCTTGTTACCTGCATTCCAACATTGATTACAGATCAGAAGTTCGCTTCAGGATGTGGATGCAAGGTGCTATATAAATGCAAACCTCTCCGCTGAAGGATGTCAATATTACTAAGGAGCTTGGTAGGATTGGTAACAAAAACACAACTTGCTGGAAATCCTCAGCAGGTTCTGAACTGAAGAAGGGTCACTTTACTCTGTTTTCTCTCCCCACATGCTGCCAGGCCTGGTGAGCTTTCCGAGCACTTCCCGTTTTTGTTCCTGATTTCCACGATCCGCAGTTGTTTTGTTTTGGTAAGGTTGATGTTATCGCTTGTGTGGGTGACTGGGGTGGGGTCAGGAGGGGAGGGGGCGGTTATGCATATCAGACAGTCGTTACCAATTCCAATTGAAAATTCAACAGAAACGTCCTCACCCAGAGACAGTGACTGATCCATGTGAATAGCACCAATGTTTTTAGAGGGGAACTTGGTAACACACAAGGGAGAAAGGATAGAAGGACATCTTAATGGAGTTGGATGGAGACATTAATGGGAAGAAGGTTTTTGTTGAACGTGATCATGGTCGAGATTTTTAATCAAGCAAACATATTGTAAAACATTGCTTGGACCGACGCCTTCTTGTCCAGACGTAGGAACCGTACCACTGACCACAAGAACTATCTATTTAACCAAGGAAGTTGCTTCTGTGTAACTTGGTAACTAATACAATGAGCCTCACAGCAGGGAGTTAATACCAGGAACACCAGCTCACACTGTTCACAGTTTTACATCTGTAATCCCTATTCTACTTTGCTGGTTTCTTCCTCCTCCCCTCTCCCCATCTCTGCTACTGATGTAAACTATCTGGAGATGATTCAGGATGTTAAAGCTCACTGTTTCCTGTGTAGTGCCCTAGGCTAACCAGAAAAAAAGTTACATGTCAGAAGTGGGCCATTCAGCCCAGTGTGTCTGTGCTGGAAGGGTCATTTATACCACCGAACATTCTAGTTCTACCTGCCAGCTCCTGGTCCATAACTGCTCGAGCACATCCAGATCCAGAGTCTTTTTAAATGAATTGAGGATTTCAATCTCAAGCATCAAATTGGGCAGAAAATTCCAGATGCTATCACCATCTACGTGAAAAAGATATTCCCCATGTTCCTTATAAGCTTGATATCCATCCCCTTCAATTTCTGTCCCCCGGTAGTTGGTTGCACCACCAGGGGAACCATGTATTCCTGTCCACTTTATTATACAGCCACATTATTTTTTACAGCATGATTAAGTCACCCTTCAGCCTCTTCTATTGTCAGGAAAACAAGTCTAGCCTACTCAATCTTTCCTCATTCTTGCAATTTCCAAACCCTGGCAACATTCTTGTAAATCTTTTGAATTCTGTAATTGAGTCTTTCCTGTAACACGGACTAGAACTGTAGAGAAAACCATATGTGTGTCCAGGGTCTTCATACAGACACAGCAATTACAACCTGTTTTTGCAATTCATTGCCTCACACAATGAAGGAAAGCTTCCACATAAGCATTCTTTACCTCCTTACCTACTTACCCTGCTACCTTCTGGGACTGTCGATGTACAATATGAGACCCTTATTTTTGAGCAGCTCAAGTCCCTCCTGTTTAATGTGTATTCCCTGGCTTTGTTTTCCCTTCCCAATTACACATCCTCCCATCTTGATTGAATTTCAATTGTCACTCTTCCAGCCACACAAGCAAACCATTGGCTTCATTCTGTAATTGGCAGCCCTATCAATTACATGTCCAGTTTTATGTCTGCAGATTTCCCAATCATGCCTCAAATATTTAAATCTAAATTATTACCACTGTCATGTAAGCAACCAACAGTGAAACCTATGGAACACCATTGAAAAATGTTTCTCATTCACAAAAATCACCTATTGACCATTACAGTTTGTTTCATGTGCTTGAGCCAATTTGGGATCCAAGTCATTAAATTCCCCCTAACCCCATGGCTTTAATTTTTCTGACCAGTCTGCTATGTGGGATTAAATGCCTTACTGAAATGCATGTAATCAACATCCAATGCACTATCCTCATCATTTTTTCTTGTTACTTCCTTTAAAAATCTAATTCAAGGAGAGAGAAATGAATTAACTTTGCAAAACCAGGCTGACTATTTCTAACCAACTTATGCCTCACTAAGAAATAGTTAATCATTTTGCTCAATATAGATTCCAGTAATTTGCCCAACAACAAGTGTAATTAGTTGGCATATATGGTACAATACTTGCAAACCTCCAATTCTCTGGTTCCTTGCCTGTATCTGGTGAGGATTGGAAAATGATTCTTAGAGGAACTGTTTTTTTTGAATCCATGGTTTACATCAATACTATTGGATACAATTCATCCAGCCCACCTTCAGAAATGCCAGTCCCACCAGTACATCCCTTCTCATGAGTTTTAAGCAGTTGTGCCGATCCAAAACAACTGTGTAACTATTCTAATTCTATTTTTCTCCACTTATATGCCTCGGTATTGCAAGTTCTCATCTAAATACTACTTAAATATTTTGAAGAATTCTGCCTCTCCCACTCTTCCAGATTCCCACCAGTTTCTGGGTGAAATAGATTTTCCTTACAACTCATTGAAGCCTCCTGCCCTTACCTTAAATCAGTAAGTCCACCAAGGGGAAAAAGTATCTTCCTGTCTACCCTATCTATGTCCCTCATAATTTTATGCATTTCAATCATATCTGTTCAGTCACCTCAGCTCCATGGAAAGCAATCTCAGTCTATACAATCTCTACTATTTTTCAGCTTTGGAAAAGTCACATAGATGTACAAATTAGTGACAATTCTATAAACAGAGGGGAGAATAATATCAAAATTGGGAAAGCGTGCAAGTAACTTTATGGAAGTCTATATGCATGAGTCAGTATAAGTGGGTGTGTATGTCAGTGTATGTGGGTGTATATTTCAATATATGTGTACGCATTTTTCATTTGTGTGTCTATTTCAGTATGTCAGGGTCTATACTTCAATTTCTGAGTACATGTTCATACATTTGAGTGTACGTTTCAGTATATGTGAGTGTATATGTCAGCACATGTAGATGTACATACCCTAACATTATTGCTGTTAGTGACTGTACAGTACGTCCATTGATTGCACTGATACTGACTCTCCTGAATATCCTGTTATTGATGTAAATTCTCTGGTAATATTTTAGACAGCTATGACACATCATTCCCTGGATCTGCTGATGCTGGATTTCTGAATTTCCAGAATGCTGCTTCTGCTCCAGGCTCTTATCTGGATCTCTCATGGTAGGGAAATACATTTCAAAAATAATAAAAACCAGGACTCACAGAAACTTGAGCATGTAATCTAGGGTGATAGCCCAGCTACCAAGGGAACATTGCAAAGTCAGAGGGTCAGTTTGGGTGTGTATTGCGCGATAGGAGGGGCAGTGTCGAGGAGTGCTATACCATCATAAGGTCAGTACTGAGGGAATACTTCACTCTCATTGGGTCAGCACTGAGGAGGTGCTGCAAAGTTGAAGTTCCCAATACTTGGAAACATTTGAGCCATCAGACATTAGCCTCAGCTGTCCTCTGGTAAATATAAAAGCACTTAAAAGGCTATCCAGTCATTTATCTCATTACACCTTTTGAGGTCTTACAATGCACAAATTGTCTGTTGTATTTCTGACTAGGCAACATTATTTACATTTCAAGGCTATTTATTGCTGCAAAGCATTCTAGAATATTCTGACAATGTGACTGAAGATATACAAATGCAAAATAATTTATCTTTTCTCTGTTTCTCCTTTGTGTGTCTCTCTATCCCTCATTTTATTTCTGTCCTTTTCAGTTTCTGCCCCCTTTAGCACCTCTGTCTCTTCCTCTCTGTCTTTATGTCTCTCCATCCCTCCCTCTATATCTCCATCCCTCTTTGAACCTGTCTCTCCTTCTGTCTCTATCCCTCTCTGTCCCTCTGCCTCTCCTTCTTTCTTTGTTACAAACAATAATACAGTGTATACAGCAGTAATAACCTGAATGATGACTAATGGATCTGATTCTCTCTCTAGTGGCTATTACAGCGGCAGATTTAGAGGTGACGGGACCATTAGTTCCCATCTTGGGGGTTGTTGGGGACAGCGTGGTCCTGGACTGTCTGTTGGTCATGAAAAAACCCCTGGAGAACATGGAAGTCCGCTGGATCAACACAGCATATGGCTATAGCTCGCCTGTCCATACATACAGGGCGGGAGAGGACGATTTGACACTCCAGCCCTTGGTCTACAGAGGCCGGACCGAACTGTTTCTCGACAAAGTGGCACAGGGGAATCTCTCTCTCTGGCTCAAGGATGTCCGAGTCTCTGACAGGGGACAGTACAAGTGCTTTGTGACATCTGCCATCAAACACAATGAGTTCAAACTCACGCTGGATGTGACAGGTCAGTGACCATTTTGGAAATACCATACCTGACATCCTCAATGATGGATTTATTGAGGTGAAGGATAAACATTGACCCAGGCCCTAGCAGAACACAAATAGTTTGACACCCTGACAAGGTTGACATTGAAGAGTGTTTCTGTGACGGAGGATCTAGAACATGGGCATACAGTCTCAGGATGAGGGAACAGTCAATTAGCACTGAGACAGGGGGGAAGCTCTTCACTCATAATGTTGTGAATCTTTGCCTTACTGTCTAATTCCATTGAACAATTCCAATGAAGTGAGAGAAGACCATTCGCTCCATCCAGGCTGCTCCACCCTTCAATACATTTATTTTAATTTACGATTATGGCTGATCTTGAATTTCAAATCTAAATGCAAGATCCTCACCCCGCACCACTGAATCCCATGAACAAAGTGATTTCTGAGTTGAGTGTTCACTGACTGAGCGTCCGCTGGGATAGTTGGCGTCTAGCTCACCCAGCCTGCGGAAACAACCTTTCTACATCTTGCCTATTTTAAACCTGTGATAGATTAATTTTTTTTATTGAGCAGAGGTATTAAGGGATATGATCCAAATGCAAGTATATAGAGTTAGGCCACGGATCAGCCATGATCTCACTGAAAGCTGTAACAGGCTCAAGGGGCTGAACAGCCTACATGTGTTCCTATCAAATCTCTTCAGAATGTATTCTGATTAGATTGAATTCACCTCTCACACTTCTAACCCCCAGAAAGAATGGGCCCAGTCAGCTGAACGCTTACAGGGCAACCCTCTTGACCCAGAAACCAATCCCATGCAATCCCTCTGGAGTAAGTATTTCCACTCCCAAAGAGCTGAGAATGGCCAGACATTGAATATATTTAAGAAAGAGATTAATATATCTTTGGAAGCTCAGTGAATATAAGGAACATTAAGATAGATTGGGAGTGTGGAATCAAGGTGGAGAATCAGTAAAGATTGTATTGAGTAATGGGATAGGTATGGGGGATTGAATAGTCCACCCCAGCTCTTTTCTCTGCATTAACTCCATTGCTTCCCACAATTTATCTGTCAGAATAGAGTCATTGAGGTCTGCAGTGCATAAATGGCCTTTGACTACTCAATAACAAGCCAGCAGCTATTTTAATCCTATTTTTCTGTATTTGGCCCAAGGCTTCCTTTGCTTTGGTATCACAAATGCATACCTAAATTCTTCTTCAATGTTATGAGGATTCCTGCCTCTACTACCCTTATAGGCAGTGAGTTCTAGATTCCCACCTACCTCTGAATGAAGACATTTTTCCTCATATCCCCTTGAAATCTCCTGCCCTTTGCCTTAACTCTAGGTCCCCTGGTCATTGGATCCTCCACCAAGGGAATGTAGAGCCTACTTATGCCCCTCATAATTTAAGACATCTCAATAATATAGCCAGTCCCCACTGCTCTGAAGAAAGCAACCCCAGTCCATCCAATAATAAAACAAAAAATTGCAGATGTTGGAGATCTGAAACAAAAGTAGAAATTCTTGGAAAACTTCAGCAGATCTGGCATCATCCGTTGGAAGAAAGCAGTGTTACTCTTTCGAGTCCAGTGACTGTTCATCAGAACCATTAGTAGTTACAAAAAAGTGGTATTTATGCTAAAGCCAAAGATTGATGAAGGGGGAGAAGTAAATGGACGAGTGGAGATGGAGCCCATTAGAGGGAGAGAGATAAAAAGTGCACATTATCAAGGAAATAATGGATAGAACTTGAGGACAGAAAAAAAGTGATAATTAGAGCTATGAAAGAGAAAATTGCTGAACTGTACTTAATGCAATGCATATAATTTGACAGTGGGTTTGAGAATAGGTGAGAATAGGTGACAATGTTAAAAGCAACTCATGTCAGAACAGGACCTAGTGTGCGGTGGCGGAAATAAAGGAGGAATGTAATCAGGTTCTAAAGTTATTGAAATTCATATTAGTCCTGGAGGCTGCAAGATTCTCAAATGGAAAATGAGGAGCTATCCCTTGAGCTTGCACTGAGTCTCAGTGGAACACTGTGGCAAGCCAAAGACAGAAATGTTGACCAGGGAACACGGTGATGTGCTGAAGGGGCAAGCAACTGGAAGTTCAAGGTCATTTTTATGGATAAGACATAGGTGTTCTGCAAAGCAGTTGCCCAGTCTGCTTTTTGTCTCCCCAGTGTGGAGAACACCACATTGTGAACAGCAAATGCAGTAGACTAGATTGACTGAAGTGCCGGTAAATCTCTGCTTCACTGAAGGTATGTGGGACATTCTGAATAGGGAGGAGGGGTCGATAAACAGGCAGGTAAACTGTGGGGAGGTATTGAGAATGGAGGAGAAGTGGACCAGGGAGTCATGGAGGGAACAGTCCTTGGAGAGCTTCCAATTTTCACCTTACTCTCACCTTCATCTGGTCCATCTCTGACTCCTCCTTTCCCTTCCTCAACATCTCTGTTTCCATTTTGAGATTAGACTGGCACCCACATTCTCTACAAACTCATCAGCTTTCACAGTTACCACGACTATACAAACTCGCACTCTGCCTCCTCTAAGGACTCCTCCCCATTCCCCCAGTTTCTCCACCTCCATCACATCTGTTCTGATGATGCCACCTTCTGCGGAGGCGGACCAGCCTCAGAAATGTCCACCGTTTTCCTCCATTGAGGATGTCCCACTGCTGAGGATGACAGGACGCTCAGCCATGTTTAACCCATCTTCTGCACTTCAAGCCAGATCTCTTTTGTCTTTCCTCCGACAACAATGATAGGGTCACTGTAGTCCTCACTTACCACTTCACCAGCTTATGGATCCAAAAGATCTTTGCCACCATTTCCGCTACCTCCAGTGCAATGCAACCACTGGACATATATTCCCTCCTCTGACCTTGTTGGCCTTCTGCATGGACCGTTCCCTCTGCCCACACCAGTCTGCTTGTCCTTCACTCCCAACACTCTCCCACACCCCAAGGCACCTCCCCATGCAATTGCAGAAGATGTAACACCTGCCAGTTTACCTCCCCCTGATCCAGGGCCCCAGACATACTTTCCAGGTGAACAAGCTCTTTACCTGCACTTCACTTAATCTAGTCTACTGCAATTGCTGTTCACAGTGTGGTCTCTTCTACACTGGGGAGACGCAATGCAGACTGGGTGAAGGCTTTGCAGAACACATATGTTCTGTATGTAGAAATGACCTTGAACTTCCAATTGCCTGCCACCTCAACACCATGTTCCCTGGCCAACATGTTTGTCTCAGATCTGCTGTAGTGTCCCAGTCAGCCTCAGCACAAGCTCGAAGAATAGCATCTCATTTTCAGCTTCAGGACATTGCAGCCTTTAGGCCTCAACATCAAGTTCAATAACTTTAGAGCCTCATTCCATCCTTCCATGTTTTTACCCGTCCCATACCAGGTCCTGTTAAGACATGGATTGCTTTTAGTACAGTCACCTTTTCCCACATATTGTCTGGTCCATTATCACATTATCTCGATTGCTATCATACAGCCCCTCCATTTCCTCCTACCCTCAGCACATGTTATCGCTTATTCAGCTTTTCTTCTGTTCTGGCCTGCTGTCTATAATCTCTTTCTTTACCTACCTCTTCCATACGTCTTGCTTTCTGGGCTCCAGCTCCACCAATCTCTGCACCTCCTACTCCCCCACTTCGAAGCCTGCCCCTGCACACCACTGCCCCCTCCCACCCCTCAAGCTAAACTTTGTCTTCAGTATCGATACTAGTTTTTCTGAACTGTTATCAATTCTGCTGAAGAGTCATCAGAGTGGAAGGGGTAATGATGCTGTCTTCCCATTGATTGTACCAGATCTGCTCAGTCGCTCCAGCAATTTCTGTTCTTTTTCCCAGTCTACCCCCAATTTCTCGTCACAACCAGAACTCTTCAGCCCTGGCGGTAAAATCTCCCCTGCACCCTCTCCATGTAATCACATCCCTGCTATAATGTGAATTCCAGAACTGTACACAAAATTTTCTCATAGGCTTTTGAATCTGGGGAATATAATTCCACAGACTAAATGGCCCTCTAGGAGAAAACATTTTTGCTCATCATTGTCTTAATAGCAAGATCTCATTATGTCAAATAAAAGCGAAGCTTTGTGGTCAGTTAAATGCTATTGTAATGTTTATGAACTTTAAAATGTCCTATTTTTAACATTTTTTTATATGGGGTCACTTTGAAGGGCCAGAAGCCATTGCCATCCAAACTTGCCTGGTTATAGGTCGTTTCTGTCTGGATTGTTCGTCACTCATCCCTCCGAGTTTCTTCTGCCCTCCCCCCAACTTCTTGCCCTGACAGATTGTGATCAAATTGTGGTTGCCCTCCAGAAAGTACAGATCAGCTGCGATCTGACTGAGTGGGGTAGGGAAGCCATGACGGGCTTTGCGGCCTACTCCCCTTCCTGATATCTCTGTGATTGCAGGTACAGGCCGCCAGCCCACGATTGAGATGGAGGGCCAAACGGGAGATGGCATCAGACTGGGCTGCAGATCCAAAGGGTGGTACCCAGAGCCACCCGTCCTGTGGTCGGATGGAGATGGAGAGAACGTAGCAGCCCAGCAGCAAACCACGTATCAGCCGGACACTCAGGAACTGCTCACGGTCAGCAGCTTCATCGAGATCCCCAAGCAGTCCACCAACAAGTACACTTGTGTCATTAGTAACAAGATTCTGGAGGAGAAACAGGAGGCTCACATCCAGATTGCAGGTCAGTCACAGTGGGAGAAGACCTTCACAGTTACACAGCAAACTGGGAAGAAGGACGTGAATCTGATTGTAGGGAAATATATAAAACCCTGAGGAAACTCTGTGATGGAAACTGGCTCCTTGTGATCCTAGAGATAACTATCAAAAAAAAGCCCCTCAGAGCAATGGCTTGCCCTTCGTGGCAACCAAATGCATTTCACTGGGATGGAGATTGGGAAAGAGTGAGACGCTGTGATGGAGGGAGGAGGAGAGGGTGGGATAGAAAAAGAAGGAGAAGGTGTGATGGAGGGAGCAGGAGAGCATGTAATGCAGATTGGAGGGAGGCAGTGAAAGAAATGGAAGTGTGGCAGGAGTGGGTTGATTTGAGTTTGCAAAAAGCGAGTGTGGTCACGACAGAGAGTGGGCGATGGAGGGAGCGGGAGATAATGGAATGGAAGTTGGAAGATGGAGATGGCTAATGGAGGAACGGGGCTGATGGAGGGAGAGGGGTGATTGAAACTAGGTACATGGTGTGACAATAGGTTTGTGTTAACTCAAAAAGCTGAATGGTTCATTTTCTCACTCTTCTCACTCTCCCCTTTCTCTCTTCCCTGCCACCTCTGTCTCCCTATGTATCCTCTATTCTCGCTCTCCCTCTTTTCTTTCCTCTCAATTACTCTTTCTCTCTGCTCCTTTGCTCCATCTTCCCCTCCCTCTCCTCCTCCATCTCTCTTTCTCCCTCCTCCCCCTGTCCCTCTCCCCCCCATCCTCACCACCTTGCTCTTGCTATTTCTCACTTCTTTCTCCCTCTGTCTCTCCCTCCTCTCCCTTCCTTTCTCCCCTCTCCCTCTCTCTCCATACAGATTCCTTCTTCCCCTATGTTTCCCAATGGCTGATAGCGTTCTGGATCCTGTTTGCTCTGGTTATTGCAGCGGTCGCTCTTGCAGTGTGGTACCTTCGGAAATTACAGAATGAGATTCAAGGTGACATCCTTTGCACAAGCTCTAAGACCATTTTCGAGAATTAACTATAAACAGAACCTTATTATTTGTTAACTGAAAATAAAACAGACAGACCTGGAAATACTCCACACATCAGGTGTAATCTGTGGAGAGAGACAGAGTTATTGTTTCAGGGGAATAAGAGTTTAATTTTTGTGAACTGTGTAATGAGCAGTGTAATGAGGAGCCTGTTCATTACAGGCTGACACTGACAGTGTGTCCTAAAGTCATGGTGCCCATTGGATTCATTAATTTTTTTGCTTCTTTTTTCCAGGCCTCAGGAAATCTGAAGATAATCTCGGTAAGTTACGTTTCTTCAGTCATGGGCCATGTGCTGATGTGACACAGATTTTCTCTGTTGAGAAATTTCACACTCTCACCCTGACCATTACAGTTCTGAGAGGAGCCAAACCTCTACTATATATCACTTATCTCAACAGTCACCAGGAGGGTCACTCTGTTTCTTTCTGCTGTAGTATTCTGTGAGTGTATCTCTTTCCTTCAGCCACCCACTCCCCACTAGACTCTCTATCTTGTTCTGATTCTTCCTCTTGTGATGGTACTGTGCCTTTAAGAAAGATACGTTCTGTCCTGTTTCTTTTTGCAGTCGTGTCATCACAGTGGTGCAATAATGTCTCCTTCACACAGAAAGTTGCTAAACTGCATTTGAGTTCTCCCCGGGTGTTTGTTTTGAAGAAAGGATGGGATCAGGGTTCACATAGACCCTGGTTTTTAGTTTTGCTTTCATTTAATGAAATGGTTTTAGCATGCTGTTGAGCTAAAGGCTTGAGTTCTCTGCTGCTAGAGTGACGTCTTAGACAGTGAGGCTTCCTCTTAGAAATCAAAAGAGACAGATTATTTCTTTCTTCTGGACTGGAAAGAGACAGCACCTGAGAATCAGAGCTGTATGCTGAATTGATTTTTTTGCCAAAGGGTGTGCTTGTGGGATGCTATGTTGGAACAGTTGATGACTAGTGGCTAAATCACACATTGTCTTGTTAAGTATTTCAATAGAGCTAGTTATTCCAATTTTTTTTTGCTGTATTTTAACTGTGTTATAAGAAGAAAGTGTGTCTTGGTTAAAGTCTAGTAATGGACCAATCTAATCACATCTGGAATACAGCACCTTTCACTCACTGTGAAATAATTATAAAAGTTAAGTTTCTCTTTACAATACTTTGAGTAGGGATGGGGAGTCTGGTCTGGTCTGGCCCATAACACTCTCTCTCAAATCTCTCTCCTTTCTCCCTTGTTTCTTTCCACTCTCACCTTCTCTCTTTTCCCCCTCCCTCTTCCTTTCATCTGTGCTCTTTCTCCCCAACTCTTTCCCTGCACCTTTGCCTTACTTTCTCTCTTCTATCGCACCCCTTTCTCTCTCTTCTCATTCCCACACTCTCCTTGCTCTTTCACCCCTCTCTTTCTTCCCCTCCTCTCTTTTTCTTCCTCCTCCCCTGTTTCTGTTTCCTCTTCCTATCTCTCTTTGCCTTTACCCTTTTCTTCCTAACCTTTCTCTAACCTGTCTCTCTCATCTCTCTCATCCTCACACAATACTCTTTCTCTCTCTATCCCCAAAGCAACCCCCCTCCCACCACCTCCCCCATGCTGGGCTCTTCTCCACATATCTTTCTTCCAATTCCAATTGTACAGGCCCTCTCCTCTTCCTCCTCCTCCTCTCCCCTCTCTGAATCTTCTTTTAAGACTCCTCTATAGTCAGTGAGAGTAGGCAATGTGATTTGGCTGCTCTGGGAATGGGACATGGGTCAATATAAGGGGTAAAGGGCTGATGCTAATTTAATGTTTTCTTTTGACCTGTTACAGAACGTCAAAGGCTGCTGGATGTAACCGGTGAGTAACCCTTAGTAACCCAGAGAGATGCGACGGGAATTGAAAATCCAACGATGTGGAAATGTATCAGAGAGAAACATTTGTGAAACAGTAATACCGAGTCTAGTGATATAACAGATAACAAATAGATCATTTGAGTCATTCACCATGGAGATAGACCCTTCAGTCCAACTCTTCCTTGCCGACCACGTCTCTCAAACTAAACTCGTCCCACTTACTTGCATTTGGCCCATATCCCTCTAACCTTTCCCTATTCATGTAATTAGTCCAAGCCATCACAGAGTTGAAAGCAAGGCTCGAAATTATGTCTTCTTCATGGAATTTTTACAACACTATTGAAAGAGTCCAGAAATGATCTTTGGAAAGAAATTAAATAGTTACCTGGAACAGAAGAATATTGATGAATAGGTTGAAGGTTTTCATGCCAAATAATAGGAAAGATTTGCATTTCTGTAGCACCTTTCACGTTCTGAGGTTGTCCCAATACACTTTATCCAAAATGATGTACAGAACAAAGTAAAAATTAGGAGCAAGAGTCGGCCACTTGCCTTGAGCTATTCCACTGTTCAGTCTGATCATGATGGATCTACTTCTCTGCAGTGTCCCCCCTAAAGACTATCGTTTTATTTTCTGTATTTTGGATTGCTGAGGTAAAGGATTCTTAAGGTTCACAACACGCTAAGAAATTTCTCCTCATCACAGACCTGAGTGGTTTCAGAACTGCCAGTTAGTTGGAATTGAGAACATGAAGTCGCAGAATACTGTCATTACAGTGTACAGGAGATAGCAAGAACTGCATGTGCTGGAGTCAAGAGTCAATACAGTGTGGAGTTGGAGGAACACAGCAGGTCAGGCAGCATCAGAGCAGTCTGTAAATTGGGATTATCGGTTTCTCTCCAGCTAATCTTCAAATTTGCACACACTGCTCCTCCCTGTAATTGAGCAAAAAAAACATTTTTTAATCGGGGCAAGTGTTTGTGAACCAGCTGTTTTCACAATCAATACACTTCACAGTTCTACAATGTGCCAAGTAAAGTAAATCTGCCATTTTTCAGTATCTTCTGATTATCTCCAACTTTCTGACATTCTGACATGAAGAATACAAACCTCACTGTAGCAGAGGAACAATGCCTTCCTTACAACACAGCTCAACACTCTCTGACTGGGCTCCCACATTCTAACTTGTAAACTTGAGGTGACCTGACACACTGCTACCCATGTCTTCACTCCCCGCAAGCCCCACTCACCTGCTTGCTGACCTACATTCTTAAACAATGTCTCCATTCTTAATTTCTTATCCAGGTTTTCCAGCCCCTTCATGCCCTTACCCTCACTGCTCTGTAACTCCTCCAGATCCTCAACTCTCCAAGATGTCTACGCTGTTCTAATTCTGACCTCTTACACACCCCAATTACAATCGCTGCTTCATTTGAAGATGCAGTGTCAGGTGCCTCAGTTCCCAACCCTACCACCCCCACCCCAACTCACTTTGGTCCTTCAAAACCTACCTCTTTGAAAAGGTTTTTGGTCACCTGACCTAACATCTCAATGTGTAGCACAATTGCATTTTTTTCATGACATTTATATGAAGGATTTTGAGATTTTTAACAGAAATACAGGCATTCTATAAATATGAGTTGCTGTTGTGTAATATAGATGCAGTGTATTATCTGACAGGTGAGAAATGCCAAACTGAATGCATGAGAACATACAAATAGGAGCAGGGTTCGACCATATGTGGCCTATCAAGCCTACTTCACCATTTAATAATGTCATGGCTGATCTCTTCATGGATGCCGCTCCACTTACCTGCCTTAACCCTACCTCACCATAACCCTTAATTTGTTTACTGTTTAAAAATTTATCTTTACTTTAAAAAATTTCAGCAAAGTAGCCTCAACTGCTTCATTCAGGAGGGAATTCCACAGATTTACAACCCTTTGGGTGAAGAAGTTCCTCCTGAACTCAGTTCTAAATCTGCTCTCCGTTATTTTGAGCTATGCCTCCGACTTCTAGTTCTATCTGCCAGTCAAACAACTTCCCTGCTTCTGTCTCATCTGTTCCCTTCAAAATGGATTGGTGTACAGCCAAGGTTTTTTAAAAAAATTATCTTCTAAACTACATTCCCCTTCAAAAAACTTTCTGATCAAGTAATATTTGGATTTTCAGTGACATTTCTGGTATATTTAATGTTAGATTTGAATTGCCTTGTTCCCCATATGACAAATTTCACTCTTCCATATTTTTCTCTTTAGAATGTGAGAAACTTCAGCAGAAGTTAGGTAAGACATTATTCCCAAAACTTTCTCAGTCTGGGATTGGAATTTCATCTCATGCTCATCACTGGTTTCTTCACCAGCATGGTCCTGAAAATTTAAAGAAAACAGGAAGGATTGTCTTGAATTTGTTTCTGAAACTTTCAGCCTGAAGGATGCTTTAAAAGAAAATGTCTTCATTCAGTTTAGAAAACAATGGTGTGAAAGCAAAATTCATTCATGAAGTGAAGTCTGTTGAGTGAGATTTATTCATACCTTTCCAATTCTCTGTTTCCTTTTAGAACAATGGAGGCCTCTGGTCCAGTCAGGTATGTTATGTGTGTGAACACAAAATGTAAAAGATCTTCACCTATCATCTTTTGTGTATTTTTTTGATGTTTGCCCATGGTGATATTGGGCCAAATGAAACAGGAGGGTATGAAGATCAATGATACATTACTCTCTACCTTGACTTAATCCATGTGTATGTGTGCTTCTCGGACACATCATCAAGGTCTAGCCAGTAGCACCCAATTGTGGGTCACCCTCAAGTCCTTGGCTCAGAGAAAATTGCAATGTACTTTTATTGCTTTCCTATTTGAGAGTATTACAGATGATTAATTATTTTTATGTTAACTTTGCAGAGTGGAACAGGATACAGAGCTATGCAGGTAAAATTCTCAGTGTAGCAGACTCTGGGTCTGTGCAGTAGTGCACGGGGAGGCTGTATGTCTACATCACCCCATTCTAGCTGATGGGGAACCTCTCCCGCACTTAACAAATGCTATTCACATATCAGAAGGATTTACAGATTGCTTATCAATTTATTTGGTGATGCAATGACAGAAATTCCATAGTCACAAGTTGTGAAGTGGAACTTGAATCTGAAGTTTCTGGCCAAGAAACAGCAAGGCGACTTACTATACCACACCACCTCCTCACAGTTTTAAGACACTTTGAAAGTTCTACAGAGATAGTAAGTCAAGGAGGTGAGGGTGAGAGGGAGGGTTGACCGCATCAGACAGATGTGGATCACATCAGACAGATGTTCACCTGCACATCTGCTAATGCGGTCTACTGCATTCACTGCTCCCGATATGGCCTTCTCTACATCAGTGAGACCAGGTGGAGGCTCGGAGACCACTTTGTAGGGCACTTATGCTCTGTTCGTGACAAACGACAATACCTCCCAGTCATGAACCACTTCAACTCTCCCTCCCACTCCCTGGATGACATGTCCACCCTGGGCCTCTTCCAGTGTCACAATGATGCCCACCCGGAAATTGGAGGAGCAGCACCTTATATTCCGCCTTGGGAGCCTGCAACCCAATGGTCTCAATGTGGACTTTTCTAGTTTCAAAAGCTCCCCACCCCCGGCCTCATCCCATGACCAACCCTCCCTCTCATCCCCACCTCCATGACCTGACACAATCTGTCCATCTTCTCTCACACTGACCAATCCCCACCTCTGCCTACCTACACTCACCTATCACCTACCTTCCCCAGCCCTACCCCTGTTCTCTATTTATTTCAGAGCTCCCTTCCCTCTCCTGCATTTCTGAAGCAGGGTCCTGACCCAAAAGGTCAGCTTTCCTGCTCCTCTGATGCTGCCTGGCCTGCTATGTTCGTCCAGCTCTACAGTCACTTTTGCTGACATCACATCTTTATTCCTCTGATTTTCTTTTAAATTAATTCTCAGACTATGCTGTTGGAATTGGAATTTACTTTCTCTGGTCTTTGAGTTCACAACATGGGGGAAGCAATGCACAAACAATTAATCTAGAGAACAATGATCTGGGAATCAGTATTCCAGTCCCTCCAATGGTAGCTTACTGAATTTGGAGTCAGTTAAAAATGTGGAACTAAGAACCTAATAATGACCATGAAGCTGATACCGGTTGTCAGGAAAAAGGCAGCTGGTTCACTGCTGCCCTTGAAGGAAGGAAACTGCCACATTTACCTTGTGTGTGGCCGAGGTGTGACTCCAGACTCACAGCAATGTGGTTGACTCTTTACTGCCACCTGGGCAGTGAGGGACAGGCAATAAACGCTGGCCTGGCAGGTCACTCCCTCATTCCATGAATTAATGTAAAAAGGATCACTACTCACTTGTAAAAAGTGACACATTTTATAAAGTATTGGGGGAAGGTGCTAATCTGTTCAGCTATCTTTGGCATGGAGATGCAGCAAAAACTGTCAATCTTTGTTCTCATAACCTGGTTATTCAGGGAGATGCCATGAAAGTGCAGCAAGGAGTATTTACCCCTCTCATCCTGCACTCCCCAAACCGCTCCCCGCACTTGCTTCACTCTCTAAAGCACTGAAAATCCTTCTCCCATACCCACTCTTTCTTCCATCCCTCCCCATTCTCCCGACTCCCACACTTCCTTCCGCCTTGCCTTCCTGACCTCATACCCCAGTGCCCCTTCTTGTCTCTCTCACCCCTCCCCTGTTTCCCTTGAATTGAATTGAATTAGCCCTTTGTCACGTCCTCAAATGAGTAAAGTAAAAAGCCTGAGGTAACATTTTGGGTCGATTCAGTTCCGAGCAGGACCTGAGCTGTGAACTCTGACTTCTGACTTCTCTCCATAGATGCTGCCAGACCACCTGAGCTTTTCCAGCAATTTCTGTTTATAGCAGTGAAAAGTTTATACGTTTTCACTTAGTGTACCATCTTAGATGCAATCCTAACTTACAGAACAGGCAAATGAAGAAAAGTTACATTACAGCTATACAAAGTATAACCATAGGTCAGAAAAAAAGGCAAAGCTAATAAGACAAATATCCCAGTCAGTCCTGAAACACTCTCAGCAGCAGACCAGCGCTGGGGTTGCCTCCATCTGGTCTGACCACTTGCTGCCCCTGTTCTCGCACCGGGCCACTACCGTCCCTGCTCCTTCACTCCCCTCCGTTCCCCTCTCCCTCCCTCCCTCCCTCTCACTGACGGTGTTATTTGATCTCTCCCCAGCTCCAGCCTCTCTGACTCTGGACCCGAACACAGCGCATCCCCGGCTCATCCTGTCTGAGGACCGGACCAGTGTGAGACTCGGATACAAACGGCAGCTGCTCCCTGACTCCCCGGAGAGATTTGATCTCTGGCAATGTATCCTGGGATCAGAGGGATTCACATCAGGGAGTCATTACTGGGAGGTGGAGGTGGGGGAGAAGATTATGTGGATTCTGGGAGTGGTCCGGGAGTCTGTCAGGAGGAAAGGGTGGATCAACGCGGTGGAGGAGACCGGATTCTGGATTGTGGCGCTGAGGCTCCAAAAAGGTTATTTTGCCTCCACCTCCCCCTCATGGACTGACCTCTCCCTGCATGTGAATCCCCGGAAGATCGGGGTTTTCCTGGACTACGAGGGTGGACAGGTGTCATTTTACAACGCGGTCACCATGTCCCATCTCCACACTTTCACCCACACTTTCACTGACAGGATCTTTCCCTTCTTCAATCCGGGACGGAATATTGACGGGAATAACTCCGGCCCGCTGACAATCTGCGGGATTAAAGGACACTGACTGATCCAAGATAATGGGAACTGCAGATGCTGGAGAATCCAAAATAACAAAGTGTGAAGCTGGATGAACACAGCAGCCAAGCAGCATCTCAGGAGCACAAAAGCTGACGTTTTGGGCCTAGACCCTTCATCAGAGAGGGGAATGGGGAGAGGGTTCTGAAATAAATAGGGAGAGAGGGGGAGGTGGACTGAAGATGGATAGAGGAGAAGATAGGTGCAGGGGAGAGTATGGGTTGTGAGATAGGGAGGGGATAGGTCAGTCCGGGGAGGACAGACAGGTCAAGGGGGCGGGACGAGGTCAGTAGGAAGGAAATAGAGGTGCGGCTTGAGGTGGGAGCAGGGGATAGGTGAGAGGAACAACAGGTTAGGCAGGGTGGGACAAGCTGGGCTGGTTTTGGGATGCGGTGGGGGAAGGGGAGATTTTGAAGCTGGTGAAATCCACATTGATGCCATTGGGCTGCAGGGTTGCCAAGCGGAATGTGAGTTGCTGTTCCTGCAAACTTCGGGTGGCATCATTGTGGCACTGCAGGAGGCCCAGGATGGACACGTCATCAAAGGAATGGGAGGGGAAGTGGAAATGGTTCGCAACTGGGAGGTGCAGTTGTTTATTGCGAACCGAACGGAGGTGTTCTGCAAAGCGGTCCCCAAGCCTCCGCTTGGTTTCCCCAATGTAGAGGAAGCCACACCGTGTACAGCGGACGCAGTATACGACATTGGCAGATGTGCAGGTGAACATCTGCTTGATGGTGAAAGTCATCTTGGGCCCTGGGATTGGGTTGAGGGAGGAGGTGTGGGGGCAAGTGTAGTACTTCCTGCGGTTGCAGGGAAAGGTGCCGGGTGTGGTGGGGTTGGAGGTCAGTGTGGAGCGGACAAGGGAGTCGCGGAGAGAGTGATCTCTCTGGAAGGCAGACAAGGGTGGGGATGGAAAAATGTCTTGGATGGTGGGGTCGGATTGTAGATGGTGGAAGTGTCGGAGGATGATGCATTGTAACCGGAGGTTGGTGGAGTGGTATGTGAGGACTAGGGGGATTTTCTTTGGGTGATTACTGAAGGGGCGGGGTGTGAGGGATGTGTTGCGGGAAATGTGGGAGACACGGTCGAGGGTGTTCTCGACCACTGCAGGGGGGAGGTTGTGGCCCTTTAAGAACGAGGACATCTGGGATGCGAGGGAGTGAAATGACTCATCCTGGGAGCAGATGCGGTGGATGCGAATCCCCTATTCCCAATTCCTTCACCTCCGCCGCATCTGTATATTGGGGAAACCAAGCGGTGGCTTGGGGATTGCTTTGCAGAACAGCTATGCTCGGTTCGCAGTGAACAACTGCACCTCCCAGTCACGAACCATTTCAACTCCCCCTCCCATTCCTTAGATGGCATGTCCATCATGGGCCTCCTGCAGTGCCACAATGATGCCACCCATAGGTTGCAGGAACAGCAACTCATATTCCGCTTGGGAACCCTGCAGCCCAATGTTATCAATGTGGATTTCACCAGCTTCAAAATCTTGCCTCCCCCCACTGCATCCCAAAACCTGCCTAGCTCATCCCCGCCTGCCTAACCTGTTGTTCCTCTCACCTATCCCCTCCTCACACCTCAAGTCGCACCTCCATTTCCTACTGACTGATCCATCCCATAATTTCATCCAGTTCCCCCTGCCTTCTGCCAGCTGTGAACTGATGGGGTTCGGTCTCAGTTACAGGGGGAGAAAGAGGCCAGGTTAATATTCCGGGAATAAACCGTGTATCGGAACTGGGAGCTGAAAGATCAGCAAGGAGCTCTGTAGGGCTGGGGGACAGATGGAGGGAGAGAGAAAAAAAAGAATCTCAATTGTAGAGCCGGACTTACTGGGTGGAATGAGCTGTGAGCTGCAGGAGCCCGGGGACCTCCTGTCTGTCATGTTGCTCCACAGGCAGGAGGTGGCGCTATATCTTTATTCAAACAAAAAAAGTCGAAGATTCGCTGGAACAAATGCAAAATTTCTCTAAAACAAATAAATCCAAGAAACAATAAGTAAACTTCCTGTTTGTCTTATTTGCAATCTTCTCCAGAGTTTGTATCCTTGCACTTGCTATTCCAAACTCTTCCTGGATTATTTGAAGAATCTCTAGTTGGGGCCACTGGCGTGTTAGTTGCCTGGAAATGATAGCAAATTTTCTCTGGAACTTCAGTTATTGCCATATTGAGATGTTCAGGAGGTGGCCAGTGGGAAGGTCCGTCGATTTCAACATTTGAGGCTGTAGAGAGACTTGGATGAGGTTATTTGGCTAGCCCCAATCTAGTGCCTATGTCCCTGCATCCCTGCAATTTCTTTGCTCATCCAATTCAAATTACAAGTTCGGTGTCAGAAGATTGTAATGTTGTAATTTTGTAAATTTGTAGATGTTTCAGTTTGTTCAAAAAAGAAGTGTCAATGTAATTCGAGCAGCAACAACCCAGTGTAATCAGCCTCAGTGATGGGAACTTTTCGGAATAATCTTTGACAGGTTAGACAAGTGTTGTTTAATTAAGGAAAGCCAGTATGGGTTTATTAGAAGCAAATCACATTTAACTAAATAGATTGAACTTTCTAATGAAGACTGTTAGGATCGAGATGGGAGCGTATTTCTGGACTTGAAAAGGAATTTGACAAATTGTCACCTTAAAGAATTAGAAATATCTCTGAAGCCTATGGAATGAAATGACTGTGACAATGTAAAAATGATTTCTTTACTGTTTTGGCAAATGATTGCTCAACCCAAAATGGTAACTCTGTTACTCTCCCAGCAGCTGCCTCAGACCTATTGAGCTTTTCCAGCAATCTCTGTTTTTGTTTAGGGATTCCAGCATCTACAGTTCCTTTTTCTTTGAAGTTGAACTCATCTGGTGACAGTGAATGAGCATTTTTCAGATGGTATGAGTTTGGCAGTGATGTTTCCTATGGTAAGTTCCAGGAGCAGTGATTTTCTGGTATATACTAATGTCTTGAGAATGGGTATACAGCACTGAATTTTGAATGATACAGATGCCATCAAAATCAGCATTGTTTACGCAGCTAAGTCCTCAGTGACAGATATCTAGAGGGCAGAGATTTGTTCATGGAATGAACTGACATGTTACCAGTGTAATTTATGTTAACTGGTACATATTGGTTTTAAGCTCTTTATCTTTGTTCCCCATCATCAATGATTTTCACACGTAGTCATAAAAACCTCTCTGTTCCTCCATTTGTTTTTGAATTTACCCTTATCTTTGTATTGTTCATCCTGCCTCTCTTTTTAAATTGAATAAATGCACTAAAGGAACAAAACTATTAAACAATTCCATAAAACATTGCTTGACCTCAGAGACAATGGGAACTGCAGATGCTGGAGAATCCAAGATAACAAAGTATGAAGCTGGATGAACACAGCAGGCCAAGTTGCATCTCAGGAGCACAAAAGCTGACGTTTCGGGCCTCGACCCTTCATCAGAGAGGGGGCTGGGGTGAGGGTTCTGAAATAAATAGGGAGAGAGGGGGAGGCGGACTGAAGATGGATAGAGGAGAAGATAGGTGGAGAGGAGAATATTGGTGGGGATGTAGGGAGGGGATAGGTCAGTCCGGGGAGGACGGACAGGTCAAGGGGGTGGGATGAGGTTAATAGGTAGGAAATGGAGGTGCCGCTTGAGGTGGGAGGAGGGGATAGGTGAGAGGAAGAACAAGTTAGGGAGGCAGGGACGTGCTAGGCTGGTTTTGGGATGCTGTCCTGCTGTGTTCATTGCTTGACCTCCACTGGAGAACTTTATCTAATTCTGGGCACGGCTGTTTGAGAAGGATGTGAATGGTGCATTGAATAGTTTTGAGAATGCAACACTTTGTTTGGAAGATAGATTGGAGAGGTAAGTTATTCTCCTGAAGATAGAGAAAATTTTGAGCAGATTTACAGTATTTGATCAAAATTATCAGGTGTCTGGAAAGAATGGAGAAAGAATGAGGCTGTTTGTTTTGACAGAATTATCCATCACAAGAACAGATGGACTCGAAGTGATTGGCAAATTAATCACAGGATTAATTGAAGGACGTGGAAACTTTGGAGATAGTGCAGAGAAGATTCACCAGGATGTTGTATCAGTGTTAATGGGAACTGCAGATGCTGGAGAATCCAAGATAACAAAGTGTGGAGCTGGATGAACACAGCAGGCCAAGCAGTATCTTAGGAGCACAAAAGCTGACATTTCGGGCCTAGACCCTTCAAAAGAGAGGGGGATGGGGAGAGGGAACTGGAATAAATAGGGAGAGAGGGGGAGGCGGTCCAAAGATGGAGAGAAAACAAGATAGGGAGAGAGGAGAGTATCGGTGGGGAGGTAGGGAGGGGATAGGTCAGTCCAGGAAAGATGGACAGGTCAAGGAGGCGGGATGAGGTTAGTAGGTAGGAAATGGAGGTGCGGCTTGAGGTGGGATGAAGGGATGGTTGAGAGGAAGAACAGGTTAGGGAAGCAGAGACAGGCTGGGTTGGTTTTGGGATGCAGTGTGTGGAGGGGACGAGCTGGGCTGGTTTTGTGATACAGTGGGAGGCAGGGAAGAACTGGGCTGGTTTTGGGATGTAGTAGGGGAAGGGGAGATTTTGAAGCTTGTGAAGTCCACGTTGATACCATTGGGCTGCAGGGTTCCCAAGCGGAATATGAGTTGCTGTTCCTGCAACCTTCGGGTGGCACCATTGTGGCACTGCAGGAGGCCCATGATGGACATGTCGTCTGAGGAATGGGAGGGGGAGTTAAAATGGTTCGCGACTGGGAGGTGCAGTTGTTTGTTGCGAACTGAGCGGAGGTGTTCTGCAAAGCGGTCCGCAAGCCTCCACTTGGTTTCCCCAATGTAGAGGAAGCCACACCGGGTGCAATGGATACAATATACCACATTGGCAGATGTGCAGGTGAACATCTGTTTGATATGGAAGGTCATCCTGGGTCCTGGGATGGGGGTGAGGGAGGAGGTGTGGGGGCAAGTGTAGCATTTCCTGCGGTTGCAGGGGAAGGTGCTGGGTGTGATGGAGTTGGAGGGGAGTGTGGAGCGGACAAGGGAGTCGCGGAGAGAGTGGTCTCTCCGGAAGGCAGACAAGGGTGTGAATGGGAAAACGGCTTGGGTGGTGGGGTCGGATTGTAGATGGCGGAAGTGTCGGAGGATGATATGTTGTATCCGGAGGTTGGTGGGGTGGTATGTGAGGACGAGAGGTATCCTCTGGGGGTGGTTGTGGCGTGGGCAGGGTGTGAGGGATGTGTTGCGGGAAGCACGGTCAAGGGCGTTCTCGACCACTGTGGGGGGAAAGTTGCGGTCCTGGAAGAACGTGGACATCTGGGATATGCGGGAGTGGAATGCCTCATCGTGGGAGCAGATGCGGTGGAGGCGGAGGAATTGGGAATAGGGGATGGAATTTTTGCAGGAGTGTGGGTGGGAGGAGGTGTATTTTAGGTAGTTGTGGGAGTCAGTAGGCTTGAAATGGACATCAGTTTCTAGCTGGTTACCTGAGATGGAGACTGAGAGGTCCAGGAAGGTGAGGGATGTGCTGGAGATGGCCCAGGTGAACTGAAGGTTGGGGTGGAAGGTGTTGGTGAAGTGGATGAACTGTTCGAGCTCCTCTGGGGAGCAAGAGGCGGTGCCGATACAGGCATCAATGTAACGGAGGAAGAGGTGGGGTTTGGGGCGTGTGTAGGTGTGGAAGGGGGACTGTTCCACGTATTACACTGTTCAACGCACCTACACAGTGGAATACGTGGAACAGTTCCTCTTCCGCACCTACACACGCCCCAAACCCCATCTCTTCCTCCGTTACCTTGATGACTATATCCGCGCCACCTCTTGCTCCCCAGAGGAGCTCGAACAGTTCATCCACTTCACCAACACCTTCCACCCCAACCTCAAGTTCACCTGGGCCATCTCCAACACATTCCTCACCTTCCTGGACCTCTCAGTCTCCATCTCAGGTAACAAGCTAGAAACTGATGTCCATTTCAAGCCTACTGACTCCCACAACTACCTAAAATACACCTCCTCCCACCCACCCTCCCGCAAAATTTCCATCCCCTATTCCCAATTCCCCCACCTCCACCGCATCTGTCCCAGGATGAGGCATTCCACTCCCGCATATCCCAGATGTCCACGTTCTTCCAGGACCACAACTTTCCACCCACAGTGGTCGAGAACGGCCTTGACCGCATCTCCCACATTTCCCGCAACACATCCCTCACACCCCACCCCTGCCACAATCGCCCCCAGAGGTTACCCCTCGTCCTCACATACCACCCCACCAATCTCCGGATACAACATATCATCCTCCGACACTTCCGCCATCTACAATCTAACCCCACCACCCAAGCCATTTTTCCATTCACACCCTTGTCTGCCGTCCGGAGAGTCCACTCTCTCCGTGACTCCCTTGTCCACTCCACACTCCCCTCCAACCCCACCATACCTGGCACCTTCCCCTGCAACCGCAGGAAGTGCTACACTTGCCCCCACACCTCCTTCCTCACCCCCATCCCAGGACCCAGGATGACCTTCCATATCAAACAGATGTTCACCTGTACATCAGCCAACATGGTATATTGTTTCCACTGCACCTGGTGTGGCTTCCTCTGCATTGGGGAAACCAAGTGGAGGCTTGGGGACCGCTTTGCAGAACACCTCCGCTCGGTTCGCAACAAACAACTGCACCTCCCAGTCGCGACCCATTTCCACTCCCCCTCCCATTCCTCAGACGACATGTCCATCATGGGCCTCCTGCAGTGCCACAATGATGCCACCCGAAGGTTGCAAGAACAGCAGCTCATATTCCGCTTGGGAACCCTGCAGCCCAATGGTATCAACGTGGACTTCACAAGCTTCAAAATCTCCCCTTCCCCTACTACATCCCAAAACCAGCCCAGTTCTTCCCTGCCCCCCACTGCATCACAAAACTAGCCCAGCTCGTCCCCTCCACACACTGCATCCCAAAACCAACCCAGCCTGTCTCTGCTTCCCTAACCTGTTCTTCCCCTCACCCATCCCTTCATCCCACCTCAAGCCGCACCTCCATTTCCTACCTACTGACCTCATCCCGCCTCCTTGACCTGTCCATCTTTCCTGGACTGACCTATCCCCTCCCTACTTCCCCACCCATACTCTCCACTCTCCCTATCTTGTTTTCTCTCCATCTTTGGACCGCCTCCCCCTCTCTCCCTATTTATTCCAGTTCTCTCTCCCCATCCCCCTCTCTGATGAAGGGTCTCGGCCGGAAATGTCAGCTTTTGTGCTCCTGGGATGCTGCTTGGCCTGCTGTGTTCATCCAGCTCCACACTTTGTTATCTTCACCAGGATGTTCCCTGGACTCCAGGGCATTGGCAATGAGGAAAAGTTAAAAAGACTAGGATTATTTTCACTGGAAAGATGATGGTTGAGAGGAGACCTGACAGAGGTCTATAAAAGTATGAGAGGTATAGATAGGGTGATAGTCCAGAGGTTTCACCCCCCCTCCCCGTGTTGAAGTTTCAATCTCAAGGTGGCAGAGGTTCAAGGTGAGGGCAGAGCGAAAGTTTGAGGGAGATGTGCGAGGAAAGTTTTTCATGCAGAGAGAAAGTGATGGAAAGTAATTTGAGCGGGACTCCCGATGGGGCAGGAATTTGAACAAACATTTCAATATTGTAATGTGACAGAGGGTGCAGGAGGACTGGAGATAAACTGGCTAAAACTTAGCCAAAATTCTCTGCATTAGACACTCAAACGCGGCCGTCCTTCCGCTGTTCTTGAAGTTAACGCCCTCAAACTTTCCGCTGAAACACACGCAGAAGGTGAAGCGGAGGTGACATCAAATCGAAACTGAAAGGCTCTCTCCCCTGTTTCTGTGCGTCGCCCCCTTCCTGAATTTTGGATTTTCTTTTCTGGGTGAGTTTGGGGACAATTTCAGCTCATGTCTGTTTCAATGTAATCCACTCCAATCTCCCTTTCGACGGGGGTGTCCTGGATCTCACACTCAGTCCTGTGGAAAATAAGTGGGACTGAATCCTGTAAACGGTACGAGTCCGGGCCCGGAGACCGGGAGGGCCGGGCTGTGGGAGGGTGAAGGTTCACAGACCCTGGGTGAGCGGGACAGTGGGTTCCGGGGACATGGGTACTAAATGGTGACCCATCTGTTCCCGTGTGGGACTCCGTGCTGGTTTTCCCAGCTCAAAACTGATTCCCACTGCATAACCGGGATGGTCCCAGGATTCGCTGATCTGGAATCCCCACTTTCCAACAGAGACCGGACGATTTTTAAAAAAAAACTTTTAATTCTTGCGTGAGGCCGCCCTCCCCATCTCTCCAAGTTGTAAAAGGAACGGGCTATCGGGAATATTGGACAGATTTAAGAAGCCCGGTGACTGACCCAGAGGTGAATCGAGTGTTGTTACTCCTTCCTTTACATCAGGAGGTCGTGAGTTCAAGCCCAACTCCAGGACTTGGCCATGAAACCGGAGACTCGAGTGCTGTACTGAGGGAGTGCACGCTGATCAATGAGACTTTATCCAAAACCTCATTTGATCTCTTGGTGGTAGATCTACAAGCTCTCACGGCCGCTATTTCAAAGACGGGGGGTCGGGGGGTTGGGGGGGGGGGCGTTGTTTTCAGCGTCCAGAAGTACTTTTGTTTGCTTTGGCATGTGGCTATAAGGTGCTGCATAGATGTAAGCCTTTCCACCAGAAGCTGTCAATGTTATTAAGGAGATAGTAGGAACTGATTTCTGAAGAAGGGTCTAGGCCCGAAACGTCAGCCTTCCTGGCTCCTCTGATGCTGCTTGTCCTGCTGTGCTCCGACACCTTGTTATCTAATGTTTTAAGGAGCTTGCAAAGGTCCGTGTTATGGAGATGTCACTGCTGGTGTGGCTGGCTGGGGGTTATCAATAGAAGGCAGTCATAAATAAGTCCAACTGGCAACCCAGCAGAAACTTCCTCAATCAGAGAGAGGGGATTGTTTATGTGAATGGTACCAATATCTCCCTCCTCCACTCTCCACATCTCTGGTCCTGATGTAAATTATTTGGATACTTCAGGATGTTAAATCTTACTGTTTCCTGTGCCCTGCCCCAGGCAAACCAGAGAAAAGTTACAGGATAGAAAAAGGCCACTGCAGAATAAAATTTTACACTCCGAAATATTCTAATACCACCTTCCAGCTCCTGGTCCATAGCCTTGCAGGTTCCAGCACATCCAGATCCAGGGTCTTTTTAAATGAGTTGAGGATTTACTCTGAGTGAAAGTGACACTCATGTCCCCTGTCATCCTTTATCCATCACCTTCAGTCTGTGTTCCCTGGTGATTGATTGCACTGCCAAGGGAAGAAGTCTTCCCTGCGCACGCTATCCCAGAACCTCATTATTTTGTAATCTTAATTAAGCCACCCTGCAGCCTCCTCCATTGACAGGAAAACAAAACTAACTGACTTTTGCTCAATTACTTCAATTTCCAAGCACTGGCAATATTCTTCTAAATCTTCTGAATTATGTCCAGACCCATTACGCCCTTCCTGTAAGGACCTAACTAGAGCTGTACACAAAACTCCCATCTCTAGTCGGTGTCTTCATACAGATCCAGCAATTATTTCCTGCTTTTGTACTCAGTGCCTCACCCAATGAAGGAAAGCATCCTGGCTGCCTTCTTTACCTCCTTGTCTACATATCGCACTATCTCAAGAATGTAGATGTGCACTTTGAGATCTTCACTTTTGTGCCCCTCAGTTCCTTCCTGTTTGTGGTGTATTCCTTAGCTTTGATTGCTCTTCCCAAGTACGTAACCTCACACTACTCTGGAGGGAATTCCATTAACCACTTTTCTGCCCCCTCAACCAACCACTGATATCATTCCGTAGTTGACTGCCATTCTCTTCCCTGTCAATCACAGGGCCAATTTTTCATGCATGGAATTATCCTAATCATGCTTCCAACATTTATGTCTAAATTAATAATAGGTACCATTATCACGTAGGGGCCCAACACTGAGCCCTATGGAACACCGTTGAGAAATGTTTCCCATTCACAAAAACACCCATTGACCATTACCCTTTATTTCCTGTCACTGAAGCAGTTTTGGATCCAATTCACCAAGAATATTGAACAGGTTCGAGAAGTCTGGCGGCAGTCCCAGTGTCAGCTGTGAATCAGTTGTTCTTACTCCCCTGCTTAAGTCAGGAGATTGTGGGTTCTAGCGGCACTCCAGGACATGATCATAAAAACCCAGACTGACACTCCAGTGTAGCACTGAGGGAGTGCTGCAGCATTAGAAGTACACTCTGATCAGTGTGATTTTATCAAAAATTTTATTTGATCTCTTGTTTTGCCCACCTTCAGAGATATCAGTCCTTCCAGTAGTTCCGTTCTCATTTTGATTATACTTAGGCACCCACAACTCCGTAACGGTTATGTTTTGAAAATGAATGTGAGTATGGATAAAGATTCTTCATTTATCATTTACAGATTTAGTTTGCATGAAGTAGGAATATTCTGATGCACATTGTAATTTCCCTTTGACACACATAAAGTGGTAAAGTGTAATACACGTTTTATAAAATGTGCACATTTAATTATGTCAGATAGCTCCCACGATGTGCTCCTGCATCATTTTTAGATAGGTATAATAGCTAACTACACAAGCAATAATAGTTGGGTTAGCATGAGGTATATTAAATTATGTTGTTTGACACATGAGCCACAGAGGTCCACAGGAGAAACAAAGACCCGTTGGCCCATCAAGTTTGTGTTGGTCCAAAATAACCACCGAAATGTGTTTTAATCCCATATCCCTGCACTCGGCCTTGTATGCCTTGGCCTCACAAGTGTACATCTGTATACTTCTCAAATCTTATGAGGATTTCTTCCTCTACCATACTTCAGTGAGTTCCACATTCCCACCACCCTGTGTGTGAAAAAGCTTTTCCTCGCAACCTGTCTAAACCTCCTGCCTCTTACCTCAAATCTCTGGCCCCAGTGATTGATCACTCCACCAAGGTGAAAAGTTTCTTCTGTCAATGACCCTCATCTTTTTATACCTCTCAGTCATATCTCCAGTCAGCATCCTTTTCTCCAAGGCAAGCAACGTCAGTCTGTCAAATTTCTATTACTTGCCAGTTTTGGAAGAGTCATACAGATGCCCATTTTGTAATTAATTATAAACAGAGAGGAGAAAAATATGAAAATTGGGAAGGCATGCAATGGAACTACATGGAAGCCTACATGTGTATGTCAGGACATGTATTGTATATTTCAGTATATTTATGTGTTATGCCGGTACATGTGGATGTTCCTACCCAAGTGTTGCTGTTCTAGTTGACTGCCTAATGTGCCTGTTGATTGCTGACTCTCCCCAGTGTCTATGTTATTAATGTAAGTTCTCTGGTAATATTTTAGACAGCTACAATATTTTATTCCCTGGATCTGCTGATGCTGGATTTCTGAATTTACAGAATGTTTCTCCTGCTCCACATTCTCGTTTGGATCTATCATGGTAGGGAAATAAATTTGAAAGATAACAGAAACCTGTTTTCCCTTTCATATTTTGTTGTTGGGATCACTTGACAAGACATTGCACCCTGAACTAAAATTCCCTCTGTTTCTCACATTTTGTGTTTCTCTATTCCTCATTTCTATTTTTAGGCCCTCTGTCTCTAATCTCCATCTCCATACCTCGCTGTCCCTCTGCCTCCCCCTCTCTGCCCCTCTATCCCTCTCTGCCTGTCTCTCTGTTCCTCCCTCTCCATCTCTATCCCCTGCTACCTCTCTCTCTCTCGCTCCCTCTTTCTCAGTTAAAAACATTACTATATAGCTATAATAACCTGAGTGATGAGCAATGGATCTGATTCCCCCTCCAGTGGCTTTTACAGAAGCAGTGGTAGATTTTGCGGTGACAGGATCACTTGAACCCACAGTTGGGGTTTTCGGGAGCAACATTGTCCTGGAATGTCAATTGGTGCCAGCCAGAATCCCACAGAATTTGGAAGTTCGCTGGATCAATGTGGCATATGGCTACAACTCACCTGTCCACATGTACAAGGAGGGAGCGGATGATTTGACACACCAGCCGTCAGCCTACAGAGGCCGGACTGAACTATTTCTCGACAAAGTGGCAGAGGGGAATGTCTCCCTTAGGCTCAAGGATGTCCGAATCTCCGACAGGGGACAGTACAAGTGCTTTGTGGCATCTGATGAAAAACACGGGGAGTTTAAGCTCATGCTGAATGTGACAGGTTAGTGAACATTTTGGAAACACCCTATTTGACCTGCTCAGTGATGAGTTTGTTGAGATAAAGGACACTGACCTAGACCTTGATAGAATGCAAACAGTTCGAGACTCCTACAGGATCAACACCGAGAGGCTGTTTCTGCTGACGGAGGAATCTAGAGCATGGGTGGACAGTCTCAGGACAAGGAAATGATCACGTAGCACTGAGACAGGGAGGAATTTCTTCAGCCTGAGGGTGTTTAACCTATGGGTCTCATTGCCGCAAAGGGCTGTGGAGGCCAAGTCACTAAGTGAATTTAAAACAGAGATTTATGGGTTCTTGACTGGCCAGGGGATCAAGGGTTATGGGGAGAAGGCAGTGAAACATATCAGCTATGATTAAATCGTCCAACAGACATGATGGATCAAATGGCCTAAATTTGCTCATGTATCTTAGGGTCCAACACTTAGCCCGTAGACCTGTGTGCTTTGGCATTGCAAGTGTACATCTAAATATTTCTTACATGTTTTGAGGATTTCTGCCTCTACCACCCTTACAGAGTTCTGGGTTCCCACCACCCTCTGAGTGAAAACGTTTTTCCTCACATATCCTTGAAACCTCCTACCCCTTCCCTTAAATTGTGTCCGTGGGCCATTGATCACTCCACCAATGGAAAAAAAACCCAACATTCCTTCCTGCCTGCCTTGTCTTTGCTCCTCATAATTTAGTGCATCTTCTAATCATTGTGTTTGGCCCCCTCTGTTATTGCCTCTGCTCGAAGGAAAGGCAGTCCAGTCTGTCCAATCTCTCTTCATAACTGAAACTCGTCAGCCCAGGCAACATTCTGGTAGTTCTGCTGTGCATTCTCTCCAGTGCAAAATGATATCCCTCCTATAACTTAGATTCCAGAAAGGCAAACAGAATGTCTGAGTGGTTGTTTTGGATGTGGGGAATATAATTCTGCAGACTAAGTGACCCTATAAGAGAAAACATGTTTCTTCATCTCTGCCTTAACTGTAAAACCATGTACTTTTAACTAAAAGCAAGGTATTGTAGATGCTGGAAACCTGAAATAAAGACAGGAAGTGCTGGAGATATTCAACAGGCCTACCAGCATCCATGG
Source organism: Stegostoma tigrinum (assembly GCF_030684315.1). Lineage (NCBI taxonomy): Eukaryota > Metazoa > Chordata > Chondrichthyes > Orectolobiformes > Stegostomatidae > Stegostoma > Stegostoma tigrinum. The sequence goes on from NC_081387.1 coordinate 21,845,351, forward strand.
AGAGAGAAACCAAGTTAAGATTTCATGAGTAATATGGCTTTTCAAAGAGGGAAATATTCGGAGGATTCCATCCATTCTTCCCATCTGGGGTTGAGACTTTACTTCTTTGAAACCTTGGTCTAGAGTTTTGGTCTTCAGCATAATTGCCAGTCCAGTCTTAACTTAGTCTTAAAAAAATTGTGTCTTTAGTTTGAGTTGAATTACTTAAGTTTCAGGAAAATCCATTTGTGATTTGTGAAACACTAAACAGCTCATGGGCACCTGCAAATATGTTTAGTCACTGAAATTTTGAACAGAGACTGGAGTCCACCTTCTGAGGTTATGTGCTTTTTATTGGAATGTTAGTGGTGTAGACTATTTTCTAAATGGGGAAAACGTTTGGAAATCTGAAGTACAAAGGACCATCGGTGTCCAAGTCAGGATTCTCTTAAAGTTAACATCCAAGTTCAACCGGCAGTTTGGAAGGCAAATGTAATGTTGGCATTCATTTCAAGAGGATTAGAATACAAGAGTAGAGATGTGCTGCTGAGGCTGAATATGGCTCTGCTCAGACCTTATTTCGAATATTGTATGGGGTTTTAGGCCCAATATCGAAGGAAGAATGTGCTGGCATTGGATGGGGCTCCAGAGGACGATATAATGATGACCATGGGGATGAAGAACTTTTCAAATGAGGAGCAGTTGAGGACCCTGGGTTTGTACTCGGTGAAGTTTGCAATGGTGAGGGTGGGGTTGATGTCTGATTGAAACTTACAGAATACTGACAGGCCTGGATAGAATTTCTACTTGTAGAGGAGAGTAGGACCCAAGGGCTCAGCCTCAGAGTGAAAGCATGACTGTTTAGAACTGAGACATGGAGGCATTTCTTCAGCCAGTGTGCGGTTAATCTGTGGAACTCATTGTCACATAGGGATTTGGAGGCCACATCATTGAGTGCATTTAAAATAGAGATAGATAGACTCATAGGGAGATCAAAGATTATGGAGAGAAGACAAGAGAATGGGGTTGGGGAACATACCAGCCATGACTGAATGTAGTGCAGAGTCAATGGGCTGAATGACCTAATCCTGCTCCTAAATCTTATGATCTTTTGGAGTATTTCAGATTCAAATCTGATTGAAGTTACTTTGGAACAATGCCAGAGAACAATTTTCTGGTGCATGCAGGTCAGCTTCATAGTGAATTAAATGTTTCTGCAATATTTATGAGATTGTAAAAGGTCCTGTTCGAGAGTTTTAAAAAACAATGTTGATCCTGTAGCCTCTTTGAAGGCCCAAAAATGAGGGCCATTTGTAGAAATGTTGTCCTCATGAATAATTTGACTATGGGTCATTCCTGTCTGGACTGTCCCTCTCTCATCTCTCTGAGTGCGGTGTCTTCTGCCCTCCCCCAACTTCTTGCCCTGACAGATTGTGATCAAATTGTGGTTGCCCTCTAGAAAGTACAGGTCAGCTGCAATCTGACCGAGTGGTGTAAAGAGGCCAGGACAGGCCTTGCGGCCTACTCCCCTTCCTGATGTCTCTGTGATTGCAGGTACAGGCCGTCAGCCCACGATTGAGATGGAGGGCCAAACGGGGGATGGCATCAGACTGGGCTGCAGATCCAAAGGGTGGTACCCAGAGCCACCCGTGCTATGGACAGACGGAGATGGAGAGAACGTAGCAGCCCAGCAGCAAACCACGTACCAGCCGGACACTCAGGAACTGCTCACGGTCAGCAGCTTCATCGAGATCCCCAAGCAGTCCACCAACAAGTACACTTGTGTCATTAATAACCTGATTCTGGAGGAGAAACAGGAGGCATACATCCGGATTGCAGGTCGGTCACAGTGGGAGAGGACCTTTACAGATACACAGCAAACTGGGGGAAAGGACGTGAATCTGATTGTAGAGAAATATATAAAATCCCGAGGAAACTCTGTGATTGAAACTGGCTCCTTGTGGCCCTGTTTAGCCAGAAGTGTCAAAGAGAGGCCCCTCATGGCTTTGGCTTGCCTCTTGTGGCAACAAAAGGCATTTCACAGGAGGGAGCGAGAGAGTGATGGAGTTTGAGGAAGAGTGTGAAGCTGCAATAGAGGGAGAAGGAGTAGATGTGATGCAGGTTCAGGGGAGGGAGTGAGTGTGATAGAGGGAGAGGGTTGAACGGAGTTTTCTAAAAGGGAGAGATGTGATGAAGAGAGAGAGTGTGGGTGATGAGAGGAGAGGGAGATAGTGGAATGGAGGCTGGGAAGAGGAAGACGAGTAATGGAGGGTGAAGGGCTGATGAAGGGGGAGGGGTGATTGAATTTGGATACATAAAGGGCAAGGTCTTTTCCCCAGGGTAGAGCAGTCCAAAATCAGAGGGCATAGGTTTAAGGTGAGAGGGAAAATACTTAAATGGGACCCAAAGGGCAATGTTTCATGAGAGGATGATGCAAGTATGGAATGAGCTGTCAGAGGAGGTGGTGGAGGCTGGTACAATTACAATATTCAAAAGACATTTGGATGTGTCTATGTTTCCATGCTGTACATTTCTATGACTCCTTATCTTTCTAAAGGGTGTGACAATGGGTTTGTGTTAACTTAAACAGTTGAATGGTTCATTTTCTCACTCTTTCTCTCCTCACTGTCCACCTCTTCTTTCCCTCAAACCTGATCCCTCTCTCTCTCTCCTCTCCCTTCTCACCCTCTCATTCTTCCACCCCTCCATCTTGCCCCCTCTCCTCCTCAAACTCTTATTTTCTCTTTCTTTCTCTCTCTGTCTCTCTCCCTCATTCTCCATCCTTCCCCTCTCCTTCTTTCCTCCATGTTTATGCCTTCCCCCCTCTCACTGTCCAATTTGTCTCTCCCTCTCTTGTCACTTCCTGCTCTGTCTCCCTTCTCTCTCTCTCCATCTTGCTTACTCCCTCTTCCCCCCACTTTCCCTCACAAGCTTCTCCCCTTCTTTTCCTCCTCCCTCTCATTCCCTCTCTCTTCCCCCACTCTCCCTAACACCCACATAATCTTTTCCCTCTCCCTCTCCTTCTCCCACTCTCTCTCCTCTCTGTGTCCCTCTCTTTCCGCTCCCCCCTCCCCCCGCTGCTTCCTTGCCTTCCTCTCTCTCCCTTCCCTTTCTCTCCACACAGATTCCTTCTTCCCACATGTTTCCGGATGGCAGATATGATTCTGGATCCTGTTTGTTCTGATTGTTGGAGTCATCGCTGTCGCAGTGTGGTACCTTCGGAAATTACAGAATGAGATTCATGGTGACAACCTCTGCTCAAACACTGACTACTTTTCTTTAAGAATAGAATACTGTGTACAATTCTGGTCACCCTTCTGTAGGATGGATGCTGTTAAACTTAAGAGGTTCCAGAAAGGATTTACAAAGATGTTGCCACGACCGGAGGGTTCAAATTATAGGGAGAGGCTGAATATGCTGGGACGTTTTACCCTGCAGTGTCAGTGGCAGGGGCCATCTTATAGGAGCTTATAAAATCGTGAGGGAAACGGATAGTGTGAATAGCTAAGGTTTTTTTCTGAGGGTGGGGGAGTCCAAAATTAGAGGCCATTGGTTTAAGGTGAGACGGTAAAGATTTGAAAGGGACCCAAGGGGTAAATTTTTCACACAGAGGGTGGTGCATGTATGGAATGAGCTGCCAGAGGAAGTGGTAGAGACTGGTACAATTACAACATTTAAAAGGCATCTGGATGGGTACATGAGTAGGAAGAGCTTAGAGGGAGGAGCAAATTACAGCAGATGCTGGAATTTGTACTGAAAACAAAAAGTGCTGGAGATCAGGCAGATCACAGCGGGTCAGGCAGCATCCATGGAGAGAAAGCAAGCTAACATTTTGAGTCTAGATGACGCTTCATCAGATTATCATCATTTAGATATGATGATAAATGGGACTAGGTCAGATTGGGATGTATGGTCAGTATGGACGAGTTGGACTGAAGGGTTTGTTTTTCAGCTGTATGACTGTGATGAATCTATAAAAATCCATAAACAGAAACTAATAATTTGTTAACACAAATTAAAACGGACAGTGCTGGAAATATTCCACAGATCAGGCAGAATCTGTGAAGAGAGAGACCAAGTTAATATTTGAGGGGAAATAAGGATTTATTTTTAGTGAGGTGTGTAATGAGGAACCTGTTCAAGACAGTGTGATACTGACACCATCTCCAGAGGTCATGATGCCCATTGAGTTCATTCATTTATTTGGTTTTCTTTTCTAGGCCTCAGGGAATCTAAAGATTTGCATGGTAAGTGATGTTTTTTCAGTCTGTGGGACGTGCTGATATTACATTGACTCTCGCTGCTGAGGAATTTCACACTTTCACCCTGACCTTTACAGTTTCTGCCTTGAGAGGGGCCAGACCTCTCCTATATGTTACTGACCACAACATTCTCAGGAGGCTGCCTGTGTCAGTTCCTAATCCTACCCTCAATTTATCTTGTCAGGGCATTCTATGTGGATAAATTCCTACCTGTAGGGGGTGGGTGATGACCTAGTGGTATTGTTGCTAGACTGTCACAACCAGCTCATGTTCTGGAGACCCGGGTTCGCATCCCACCACAGCAGATGGTGGAATTTGAATTCAATAAATTAAAAAAATAAGTCTGGAATTAAGAATCTACTAAACACCGTGAAATCAATGATTGTGGAAAAACCCATGTGGTTCACCAACGCCCTTCAGGAAAGGAAATCTGCCACCATCATGTGGTCTGGCCTACATGTGACTCCAGACTCACAATTGCTTTGTGAAATGGCCTAGCAAGCCATTCATCATAGAATCCCTACAATGTGGAAACAGGCCCTTTGCCCCAAAAAGGCCACACTGACCCTCAGAGCATCTCATCCAGACCCAACCCCTATCACCCACCTAAGCTACACATCCCTGAACACTACAGGCAATTTAGCATGGTCAATCCACCTGCCCTACACATCTTTGGACTGTGGGAAGAAACTGGAGCACACCCACGCAGACAGTGGGAGAATGTGCAAACCGCACACAGATGATTACCTGAGAGTAGAATTGAACCCAGCTCCCTGGCGCTATGAGGCAGCAACTGTAACCACTGTGCCACCTTGGTACCCCATTCAGTTTTGCCAATCACTACAAAGTTTTAAAGAAATTAAATTGGGCCGATCACCTGATATCGACCTAGACACCGGAAAAGACAATGGCAGAAACAGCCCTCTCGATCCTGCAAAATCTTCTTTGCCAACATCTGGGGGTTAGTGCCAAAACTGGGAGAGTTGTCTCCAAAACTAGTTAAATAACAGCTTGACATAGTCGTACTCACAGATTCGTACCTTAGAGACAACATTGCAGATACTACCATCACCAGCCCTGATTATGTCCTGTTCCATCTGCAGGACAGACCCAGCAGAGGTGGTAGCACAGTGGTTAGTGTTACTGGTTAGTCGGGTGGACATTGCTTTTGGAGTCCTCAACATTGACTCTGGACCCCATGAAGTCTGATGGCTTCGGGTTAAACATGGGCGAGAAAACCTCCTGCTCATTACCACGTAGCTCCCTTGGTTGATAAATTGGTGCTCCTTCATACCGAATAAGTCTTAGATGAAGGACTGAGGCTGGCAAGGGCACAAAATGTACTCTGGGTGGGGGATTTCAATGTCCACCACCAAGAGTGGCTCGGCAACAGTACTACTGATTGAACAGGTTGGGTTTGAAAGGACATAGCTACTAGTCTGTGTCAGCGGCATACTTTACCTCATCCCTACTAATCTGCCAGCCGCAGTCCATCTGTTTATGACAGTTTTGTAAGAGTGACCATTGCACAGATCTTATGGAGACAAAGTCCCACCTTCACATTGAGAATAACCTCCATCGTGTTATGTGGCACCATCACCATGCTAAATGGGACAGACTTTTCATAGATCTAGCAACTCAAAGCTGGGCATCCATGAGGCGCTGAGCCATCAACAGCAGCAGAATTGTACTCCAGCACAATCTGTAACCTCATGGCCCGGTATATCTCCCACTCAACCAATACCATCAAGCCAGGGGATCAACACTGGTTCAGTGGAGGGTGCAGGAGGGCATGACAGGAGCAGCACTAGGCATACCTGAAGATGCAATATCAATCTGGTGAAGCCACCAAACAGGACTACTTGCATGCTAAACAATGAAAGCAGCAAGTGATAGACAGAGCGAAGTGATCCCACAACCAACGGATTGACCTAAGCTCTGCAGTCTTGCCACATCCCATCGTGAATGGTGGTGGACAATTTAACAACTCACTGAAGGTGGGGGCTCCACAAATATCCCCATGCTCAATGATGGAGGAGCCTGGCTCATCAGTGCAAAAGATAAGGCTGAAGCATTCACAGCAATTTTTAGCCAGAAGTAGCAAGTGGATGATCCATCTCAGCCGTCTACAGTGGTCCCCAGCATTACAGATACCAGAGTTCAACCAATTTTATTCAGTCCACATGATATCAAGAAACGGTTGGAGACAGGATACTGCAAAGGATACAGTCCCTGGCAACATTCCGGCAATAGTACTGAACGTTTGTGCCCTAGAACTTGTCATTCCCCTAGCCAAACTGTTCCAGTACAGTTACAACACTGGTATCTTCCCAACAATGTGGAAATTTATCCAAGTATGTTCTGAACACAAAAAGCAGGACAAATCCAACATAGCCAATTACTGTCCCATCAATCTACTTTCAATAACCAGTAAAGTGATGAAAGGTGTCATTAACAGCGCTATCAAGCAAAACCTGCCCAGTTTGGGTTCCTCCAGGGCCACAGATCCTGACCTCATTACATCCTTGGTTCAAGCTTGGATAGAAGAGCTGAATTCCAGAGGTGAGGTGGGAGTGACAGCCCTTGATATCAAGGGTGATTTTGACTGAGTGTGGTATCAAGGAACCCTAGTAAAACTGTAATCAGTGGGTATCGGGGACAAAATCTTCAGTGGTTACAGTCATACCTGACACATAGGAAGATGGTTGCAGTCATTGGAGGTCAATCATCTCAGCTCCAGGACATCTCTGCAGGAGTTCCTCAGGGTAGTGTCCTTGGCCTAACCATTTTCAACTGATTCATCAATGACCTTCCCACCATCACCAGGTCAGAGGTAGGGATGTTCACTGATGATTGCACAATATACAGCACCATTCGTGACTCCTCAAACACTGAAGCAGCCCATGTTCAAATGCAACAAGATCTGGATAATACTCAGGCTTGGGCTGACAAGTAGCAAGTGATATTCGCACAACAGAAATGCCAGTCTATAATCATCACCAATAAGAGACAATCTAACCACTGTCCCTTGACATTCAATGATGTTACCATCACTGAATCCCCTACTATCATCATCCTGGGTGTTATCATTGACCACAGACTCAACTGGACTTGCTGCACAAACACAGTGGTTAGAAGAGCAGGTCAGAACCTAGGAATACTGTGGTGAGTAACTCACCTCCTGACTCCTCAAAGCCTGTCCACCATCACAAAGCACAAGTCAGGAGTGGGAAGGAATACTCCTCACTTGCCCCTGGATGAGTGCAGCCCCAATAACACTGAAGAACCTTGACACTATCCAGGACAAAGCAACCCGCTGGAATTTCACTACATCCACAAGCAACCACATACTCCACCACTAATGCTCAGAAACAGCAGTGTATACTGTCTACAAGATGCACTGCAGAAATGCACCAAAGATCCTCAGACAGCACCTTCCAAACCCACAACCACTTCCATCCAGAAGGACAAGGGCAGCAGATATATGGCTACACCACCACCTCAAGTTTCCCTCCAGCCACTCACCATCCTGACTTGGAAATATATCGCCGCTCCTTCACTGTTGCTGGGTCAAAATCCTGGAATTCCCTCCTGAATGGCATTGTGGGACAACTCACAGAAGGAGATTCAAGAAGGCAGCTCACCACCAGCTTCTCAAGGGCAACTAGGGATGGACAAGAAATGCTGGCCAGCCAGTGATACCCATATCCCATAAATGAATAGAAAAAAAACATGCAACCCCATGCTCCAAGACTCTCTATCCCTTTCTGTCTCTTCCACTCTCACAACTCCCTCTCTTTTGCCCCCCTTGCTGCCCCTTCCACCCTCTCTTTCGCCCCTCTTTCCTCCCCCTTCCCCCCATCTCTTTCCGTCACATCTGTTTTTCCCCACCTATCTCTTCTCCCCTTCCCACACTTCTTCCCTCCTTTTCCCTTTCTCCCCCCTCTCTCTTCCATCCTCCCTCTGCCCCTTCTTCTCCTCCTCCATCCCTCCTCCTGCTTTCTCCCTCCTCCTCCTCTCTCCCTCTGATCTTACAGTGTGAGAGTGGGCAATGTGATCTAGGTGATGTATGCTGCAATGGGAATGGGACAGGGTTCAGTATGAGAGGTGAAGGGCTGTTGCTGATTTAATGTTTTCTTTTGATCTGTTACAGAATATCTAAAGCTGATGGAAGAAGTCAGTGAGTAACCATTCAAAGCAGAGACTTAAACCTGATGGGTGTGGGAAACCCAGTGATGTGGACATATCATCACATCTGGGTGAAGAACATTTGTGAAACTGTAATCCCAGGTCTGGTGATGTAATGGATTACAAATAGATTGGCTTTGAAGGTCTCCATGGCATGAATGATAAGAAAGATTTGCATTTCTATGACAGCTTTCACATTCTGAGGATATCCCAAAGTTCTTTATTGAAAGTGATGTACATAACAATACAAGGACTGGGAGCAAGAGTTAGCCTCTTGACCTGAGCTGTTTCACTGTTCAGTCTGACCATGATGAATCTACTTCCCTGCACTATCCCATGTAAAGACTCTATCATTTTATTTTTCTGTATTTTGGATCGATGAGGTAAAGAATTCTTAAGATTCATAACCCTTTGAGTGCGTATATTCTCTTCATCACAGACTGAATGGGAAAGATGGGTTTCAGAATGGCCAGTGAGTTAGCTTTGAGAATCTAAGGAGACTGTCAATATAGTGCAATATTATAATGGTCAGTTTCTGTCTGTTGCAAAGGTGAACTCTATGTCATGGGTGAACTAAGGTTCCATCATGAACTTCTGGTATCAAGTCACAATCCATGACTTGGCACAAAGCTGTTGCTGACACTTCAGCACATAGCTGAGGGAGTGCTACGCTGTCAGAGGCACTGTCTTTTACGTCAGACTTTTAATGCAAGACATCACATGCTTTTGAATGTTTCGTAGCTCTTAGATGTATCCCTAGGAGGAACAGAGAACTTCTTCCCAGAGTCTGAGTCAATATTTACCACTCACAAGAATCTGTTGATTTGGTAATTGTCCTGGTTACTGTTTGTGGAATCTTGCTGTGCACAGATTAGTTGCTGCAGAAGGAAACAGTACAGAAGAGGCCTTTCAGTCCATCTGTTCTGTTTCCTTTGTGATCATATATGCTTTTGAGAGGGATTTGGTTTGTCTTGGTTCTTCTCAGGTAGGACTGTTGTAAATCTGGTGACAGGGTGTCTACTCCTGTAAAGCAGAGGAAGTAGCTATGAGATTATTGTTATATTATATTAGGCAAAAGAAGCATGAATGTGTGGAGAGAGACAATGGGAACTGCAGATGCTGGAGAATCCAAGATAACAATGTGTGAAGCTGGATGAACACAGGGACAGGGATGAGCTGGGCTGGTTTTGGGATGCAGTGGTATCCACTGTACCCAGTGTGGCTTCCTCTACATTGGGGAAACCAAGCGGAGGCTTGGGGACCGCTTTGCAGAATACTTCCACTCGGTTCGCAATAAACAACTGCACCTCCCAGTCGCAAACCATTTTAACTCCCCCTCCCATTCCTTAGACGATATGTTCATCATGGGCCTCCTGCAGTGCCACAATGATGCCACCCGAAGGTTGCAGGAACAGCAACTCATATTCCACTTGGGAACCCTGCAGTCTAATGGTTTCAATGTGGACTTCACAATCTTCAAAATGTCCTCTTCCCCCACCGCATCCCAAAACCAGCCCAGCTCGTCCCCTCCCCCCACCGCATCCCAAAACCAGCCCAGCTTGTTCCCGCCTCCCTAATCTGTTCTTCCTCTCACCTATCCCCTGCTCCCACCTCAAGCCACACCTCCATTTCCTTCCTACTAACTTCATCCCGCCTCCTTGACCTGTCCGTCTTACCTGGACTGACCTATCCCCTCCCTATCTCCCCACCTATACTCTCCTCTCCGCCTATCTTCTCTCCCTCTTCGGTCCGCCTCCCCCTCTCTCCCTATTTATTTCAGAACCTCTCCCCATCCCCCTCTCTGATGAAGGGTCTAGGCCTGAAATGTCAGCTTTTGTGCTCCTGAGATGCTGCTTGTCCTGCTGTGTTCATCCAGTTTCACATTTTGTTGTCATGAATGTGTGGAGTCAGGCTCACAGAGACCAAGGGTTATAGTCTTAGTTTTGCTTTCACTTGTTGAAGTTGGGTTTTGGAATGAAGCTGCTATATACAGTCTCTCTCTTTAGCGCTGCAAATGCTTGAGTTTTTTCTCTGCTGCTAGATTCATTCTGTCGGTGCTCCTTCTCCTGGACTGGAGGACATAGCAAGTGAGGGAAATCTGTTTTACTGAACGTGCCTTTGCAAAGGGTGTGTTTATGGGGCACTGCCATATTAGAACATTTGATGAGTTGTAGTGAAATGATATATTATTTTACTAAGCCTTTTAGGACAATTATTCTTTGTTTGTATTTTAGCTGTTGTAAAGGAATAAAGTGTGTTTAGCTTAAAGCCTAGTAATTTGAACAATCAAATCACATCTTCAAAGTAGTGCCTTACCTTGCCTTGAAATAAGTTAAAAATTAAGGTCTGTGCTATCTCTTTGATATATTTGAGGGGGTTTGCGTCTGGTCCATAACACATTAATTTGACAGTACTGTTTCTACAAGACACTGGAGGACACACTGTCACTGTTATTTAAATCCAAATTAATCCTCCGTATTTCTCACATTGATTTTTTTTAAACTTTCAGAGCAAGATAAAATGAAGACAGATAAAGGTAAGTGATCAGAAACCCAGGGGTGGTGGAGATGGTTCCATTAAGACCCTGATTGTGTGTCTGTGTGTCCGCGCAGTTCACAGCACATCCAAGACTCGGGTCAATTTCAAACAGAGATAACAAATGGTCATTTGATTTGTCATCTCTCTGAGGTGTTTTCACTTTTTTTTTGTAGAGTATATAAGACTTCACCAGGAGATTGGTAAGAACCCGAAACCAATTGGATAAAGGTGATGGAAGAGAGGGAGTTGTGGATGGATTAACCCCACAGTAAGAGAATGGGAAAGCGCTGGGAAAGCTGGATGGTAACTCTGACTGAGACCAGACCCTAGTAGGAGAGAAGCAGTTTTGGAACAACGTGGAACTCATGCAGATCCTCCAATGGGTTTGCCGTAACATGGGTGATGGGTGACGGAGTGGGTTTGTGCTTCTGTCATTCTGGGATTAAGAGTAAGACAAGAGTTGACCTGGTTACTATCAACTCTGAATCACATTGTTGTTTGTTTTTCATTTCAGAGATGGCTAAGCAAAAAGGGAAACAAGGTGAGTTATGAGAACACACATTATTTGGATTGTAATGTTTTATTTCAGTGTCAGAATGTCTGAACACAATTTAACAGATTTGTAAAAAAAACTGCCTTATCACAGATTGTTCCATTAAAACCAGCACCAAATTATAATGCCTTCCTGTGAATATGTGTGAAGTGGGTGAGCTAATTCAGCCAATTCTTCAACGTTCACCGATATCAGAACTGGGGTCCTCGAGAAGCTGTTTTTCCAGGAATTTCCTGAGCTGATATAAACAGATCTGCGGATATCTGGAAATACATGCCTGTTGAAATGAGCAGGTTTCAATATCAACAGCCTTTAGCTATTTATTAATAGTGCAATGAGACCACTAGCTTCACCAATCCCTAAAGTGCTCGCTGATCAAAACCGTCAGATATGTGATTCAACAAATCATATGTCTTTTTTTTATTTGGGCATGTGTTTGTGAATCAGTCGTTGATTTCACAATTGATTCTCTTCACAGTTCTACAAATAACCAAATAAAGTAACATCTACCATATTTCAGTATTTTCTAGTTATTTCTAATCTTCGACATTCTGATGTGAGGAATACAAACCTCACTACAGCAGGAGAACAATGCATTCCTGACAATACACAAATTCATCTAATTCTACACACCCTGACTGGGTTCTGACATTTTAACCTGTAAACTTGTGGCCATCCAACACTCTGCTGCCCTTGTCTTCACTCATCCTAAGTTCCACTCACCTGCTTACTGACCCACATTAGCTCCTCATTAAACAGTGTCTCCATTCCTAATTTCTCAGTCAAGTCTTGCAGTCCCTTCATGTCCTTGCCCTCTCTACTCTGCAACTCTGAGGTTCCTGTGCTCCTTTAATTGTGGCCTTTTGCACGCCAAAAATTGTAATGTCCCTTCATTGGAGAATGTAATTTCAGTTGCCTCAGTTCCAAACTCTCCTCCTGCATCCTCATCTCACTTTCATCCTTAAAACACATCATAAAAACGTCCCTGTTTGATAAGCTTTTAGTTACCTGACATGTTTTTATTTATAATATTTGTAGTATTTTGAGATGTTGTTGAAGAAAAACAGCCACTTTGTGAATGTAAATTGTTGTTGTGTAAAATCCGTGCAGTGTATTACCTGACAAGTGAGCAATGTCACACAAGGAGCATTCCTATAACAATTTCTATTAACTGCTTTTTTTTTCTAAACTATATTGTCTTTCAAAAAATCTCTGATTGGGAAATGAATTTCAGATTTTCAGTGACTTTTTTGATATAATCAATGATCTGGTTTTAAATTGCCTTGTCTGTTTTTCTCTTCAGAATGTAAGATGCTTCAGCAGGAGTTTGGTAAGAGATTATTTCCAAATCATAAACACTCTGGGATTGGGTTTTCAACTCGTGTTCAGCACTGGTTTCTTCACTAGCCTCACATGGTCATTAAAAGCTAAAAGCATTGTGGAGGACAAGTTTGTTTCTGGTGCTATCAACTTACATGGGTTTGTTGTTGCTGGATGTATCTAGGGGTATTTGATGGGAAGAGCATAGCGAGCATCTTTATTCTATATCTAGCCCATGCTGTACATGTCCTGAGAGTTATATGATGGGACAGTGTAGAAGGATAAGGCTTACTCTGTTTCTGACCTGGGAGTGTTTGACAGGGACACTGCAGACAGAGCTTTACTCTGATTACAACCCTGCAGTTTACCTGACCTGGCCGTGTGTGATGGGATAATATAGGGGGAGCTTCACTCTCTGTATAGTCCATGCTATATACCTGTGAATATTTCATGAGACAATGTGAAAGAATGTGTTTTTCACTGTATCTAACTTGTGCTGCACCTGTCCTGACAATGTCTGATAGGGACAGTGTTGGGGGAGTTTAGCGCTGTCCTGTCCTGGGTCTCCTGACACTGCTAATGTTTTAATTTTGTGCCCTGACTCTCAGCCTCAGACTCGCACACAGTTAGTGTATTATTTTGGTAAGGTTAATGATAGACACAATGATGATATGTGCTACCTGAGACACTCTTGCTTGCCAGGACAGTATTGAGTTAACCAATTAGCTCTTGCTGCCCTTTCCCTTTGAGGGAGTGGTGGGCATGGGGATGGGGAAACGTTGGATAACATGGTTCTCTGCGGAATTAAGGTTCCACACTGACATTCCTGGCAGGGACGGGACAGAACAGTGGGTGGTGGAATGGATAATCTCATCGCTGACCCATGCCGGGTGAGGGGAGACCCGAACAGTGTTCACACAAAGTGGTGACTCCTTCTGGAAGCTTCTATGCTTTAATATCTCTGTTTCTTTATCCTTTTACAGAAAAGGAGAAGGCCACCATTTATGCAGGTAAGCAGAGGGCTGAGGAATGGGAGTGTCTTCTGGAGCAGATGTGTTCCGAATTCTGATTTGATGCACTCCTGAAGGTTTCAGCATGTGACCTTTTGCCTCCAATTCCTTTTAACCAATCAAAGAGGGCTTCTCTATCCCCAACTTTGTTTTAGGAGTTCAAAAGCATTCAAATAATCCACACAATGTATAATGTCTGTGAGCTCCCATTCTTGGGCATTGGTCACTGTGACAAAGATTTTGGCCAGTCATTTCTGGAGAGTTGTTTCCCTATGGCAGGGAAGGATGGGCAGTGAAGATCTGTTTATATTTCAAATATTTAACTTCTGGGTTAATGCCTTCTGGTCACTTCCCTACTCTGGAGGGAAATGAGACAGAGTCATAGAGATGTACAGCATGGAAACAGACCTTTCGGGCCAACTCGTCCACGCTGACCAGATATTCTAAATGAATCTAGTCCAATTTGCCGGCATTTGGCCCATATCACTCTAAACTCTTCCTACTTATATACCCTAAATTTTGTAATTGTACCAGCCTCCACCACTTCTTCTGGCAGTCCATTGCATACAGTCAGCACCTTCTGTGCAACAGAATTGCCCCTTTTAAATCTTTCCACTGTCGTCATAAACCTATGCCTTCTAGTTTTGGACTCCCCTACCCTGGGAAAACATCTTGGCCATTTACCCTTTCCATGTCCTTCATGATTATATAAACTTTTATAAGGTCACCCCTCAGCGTCTGACACTCCAGGGAAAATAACCCCAACCTCTTCAGTGTCCCCCAATAGCTCAAACCCTCCAACCCTGGTAACATCTTTGTGAATCTTTTCTGTACCCTTTCAAATGTCACATCATCCTTCCTATAGCAGAAACTCTTCACTCCCCAGCTAACACCAATGTTGGCCTGACCCAATGGTGACCCTGGCATTTGGGTAGATGATTCCTAATGTAGGTGAGGGCTTGCTGTATGGGTACAGCTGGCACAGAGAGCACTACCCACTGCTCCAGCTTGTGGAGGTTGGTGCTACCGCTGGCCGCTGCTGGTCTCTCACAGACCGAGTGAGACCAGCTGGTGGAGACTGAGCTCAAAGCAGAGAGTTCAATATAGAGTGCAGAGGGCAACAAAGAATACGAGATGAAGAAGATGGGGACATTGTGAAATTAAGGTTTGTAACTGATATTTCTCCCTTGTCTGTTACAGAACATGTGCAGTTCAGGAAAGAAGTTGGTAAGTGGCTATATCGAATTTTAAATGTTCATCGATGGTCACTTCGAACAAAATGCATATTTGCTGTGGCTGTTTCTCAGTCTGTGCTTGGACAGGGGATTGTTTTCTCAGTCTGTACTCAGACTGGGGGCTGTTTCTCAGTCTGTGCTTGGACAGGGGATTGTTTTCTCAGTCTGTACTCAGACTGGGGGCTGTTTCTCAGTCTGTGCTTGGACAGGGGATTGTTTTCTTAGTCTGTACTCAGACTGGGGGCTGTTTCTCAGTCTGTGCTTGGACAGGGGATTGTTTTCTCAGTCTGTACTCAGACTGGGGGCTGTTTCTCAGTCTGTGCTTGGACAGGGGATTGTTTTCTTAGTCTGTACTCAGACTGGGGGCTGTTTTTCAGTCTGTGCTTGGACAGGGGATTGTTTTCTCAGTCTGTACTCAGACTGGGGGCTGTTTCTCAGTCTGTGCTTGGACAGGGGATTGTTTTCTCAGTCTGTACTCAGACTGGGGGCTGTTTCTCAGTCTGTGCTTGGACAGGGGATTGTTTTCTCAGTCTGTACTCAGACTGGGGGCTGTTTCTCAGTCTGTGCTTGGACAGGGGATTGTTTTCTCAGTCTGTGCTCAGACTGGGGGCTGTTTCTCAGTCTGTGCTTGGACAGGGGATTGTTTTCTCAGTCTGTGCTCAGACTGGGGGCTGTTTCTCAGTCTGTGCTTGGACAGGGGATTGTTTTCTCAGTCTGTACTCAGACTGGGGGCTGTTTCTCAGTCTGTGCTTGGACAGGGGATTGTTTTCTCAGTCTGTACTCAGACTGGGGGCTGTTTCTCAGTCTGTGCTTGGACAGGGGACTGTTTTCTCAGTCTGTACTCAGACTGGGGGCTGTTTCTCAGTCTGTACTCAGACTGGGGGTTGCTTCTCAGTCTGTGCTCAGACTGGGGGCTGTTTCTCAGTCTGTGCTCAGACTGGGGGCTGTTTCTCAGTCTGTACTCAGACTGGGGGCTGTTTCTCAGTCTATGCTCAGACTGGGGGTTGTTTCTCAGTCTACGCTCAGACTGGGGGCTGTTTCTCGGGCTGTTTCTCAGTCTGTGCTCAGACTGGGGACTGTTTCTCAGTCTGTGCTCAGACTGGGGGCTGTTTCTCAGTCTGTACTCAGACTGGGGGCTGTTTCTCAGTCTGTACTCAGACTGGGGGTTGCTTCTCAGTCTGTGCTCAGACTGGGGGCTGTTTCTCAGTCTGTACTCAGACTGGGGGCTGTTTCTCAGTCTGTACTCAGACTGGGGGCTGTTTCTCAGTCTACGCTCAGACTGGGGGCTGTTTCTCAGTCTGTGCTCAGACTGGGGGCTGTTTCTCAGTCTATGCTCAGGCTGGGGGCTGTTTCTCAGTCTACGCTCAGACTGGGGGCTGTTTCTCAGTCTGTGCTCAGACTGGGGGCTGTTTCGCAGTCTGTGCTCAGACTGGGGGCTGTTTCTCAGTCTGTGCTCAGACTGGGGGCTGTTTCTCAGTCTATGCTCAGGCTGGGGGCTGTTTCTCAGTCTATGCTCAGGCTGGGGGCTGTTTCTCGGTCTATGCTCGGCCTGGGCCACTTTGTCAGTCTGTGTTTGGGTTGGGGACTGTTTTCTCGGCCTGTGTTTGGGCTGGGGAGCTGTTTCTCAATCAAATTATCAGTGTTGAGGAGCACACAGTTTAGCCTTGCTTTACCCTTTTCACCAGCACTGTATAAAGTCTCAGCTGGTTTCTTGTTCCATGTTGTTGCTAAGCTCTTGACTCTGTTTTACAGATGAAGCGAGGGAGTCAGACAAAGCAGGTATGTGACTGTGTGGGCCTTGAGGAGTAAACTTAACCTCTGCACTGGGATGGGGAGGGGACTGTGATGGTGTATGCTCTGACAGAGAACAGGTAGAGACACAGCAAATGCTTCTCTCTTCACTAATTTTTATTTTCAGTCTCTCAGTCACACTCTCTTTTTGTGTTTTTTCTCGCCTTCCTCTCCCATTCTCACGCTGTGCTCCTCAGCATCTCTTCCTCTCTCTCTCTGCTCTTAATGCTCCCCATATCCGTTCTTTCTTTCTCTTTTTTATTCCTTCTCTTTCTGTTTCTTCTGATCTCCTTCTTTGCCCTCGCTTCCTCTTCTCATTCTACTCATATCTCTCCAGATCCCTCTCTCTTCTCCTCCTAGTCATGTCTCTCCATTTCTCCACTTTGTTCATTCCGTCTTCCTCTTCCTATATTCTGTCTTCTCAAATCTCTCTCTCTCTGTATTCCTTGTCCACTTAACTCTGCCTGTCTGACTTACTCTGTCTGCCTGTCTATGTCGCTCTTGCTGTCTCTCCCCATCTATCTCTCTCGCTCTCTCTCTCCGTCAGTCTCTTACCTTGTGCAAAATGCTTGGTTAGTGATTTAAAACAGAAAGTGCTGAAGAAAGTCAGCAGGTCTGGGAGCATCAGTTGAGAGAGAAAAACAGAGTTATAGTTTGTTTCAAATCAACATCATTATCTTTGGACTATCATTTGTAAATCACTTGGTAAAGTGTTAGAAGATAGTATATGAACACAGGTCAGTTAATTTCCATTTGAAGTCAGCATTTGGAAATGTCTGTTGATATTGACATTTTTACATGTTGGTAAGATAGTATAGTCGGTTGTTTATAAAATCATTCATTTTGTTTGAAGATGTTAGCTTTCTTGCTGTAATATTTCTGATCATTCCTTACTTGCAGATTACCGGAAGCTACTCACTAAATTTGGTGAGTTAGTTGTCATTAAAATTTTGGCTTCGTCTTCAGCTTGGCTACAGTTAGTAAATGAACATAAAACCAGGTTCTGGTCTGGACCATTCTTTTCCTCACTCGAGGAGAACAAGCTTGGAATGACTGGTTACCCTCCAGATGTTGCAATCAACCTGTCTCCTGATATACATTCATAGACAGAGCTGCAGACTTTCATGACAGTATGAACATCTAGAGATCACCATGGCTTCAAATGGTGGCTTTGTAAAAAATGACCTGAGCATTGGACCCCTCGTTTTAAGCTAAAATTATAGAGTTTGAAATAATTCAAACTCTAGATCCACTTCAAATTGATCATGTGGGATTCTCCGCGTCCCAGTTCATGATCATGGATTGGATTTTTAATTTGCATCAGGGTGGCAAGGCTAGCTTTTTTAAAATGATTCTGGCCAATGGGTCCAATCTCCATCTCTTCATGTTTCATTCTAGATGGAAACTCAGGCAATTCTATAGCAGGTGGCTAATCCTCGAGTGCTTCATGGAACATATACTCTTACACATTCTTTAACAAATATCTACATATCAACAGATTTGAAGTGGGGAACTTCTGAAACTCACTCCACGGTGCCACTAGTTGGCTAGATGTTGATGTTGGAAAATAGAATGGGAACTGCTGGCATCGGTATTTACAATGTTGATCAGAAATGCTGCCCAGAGGTCAGGACATCACACCCTCGCAAGATTTTTCTTAACAATGCATCAGTTATTGCTGCCGTAACGTTAAAAAATGTGACTTTTATTCATTAAGAAAACTCTGGCATGAAAAGAAAATTTGTTGATAATGCGAAATCTGTTGAGTGGGTTTTATTCACACTTATTCATTTCACTATTTCCTTTTAGAGCAATGGAGGCCTCTGGTCCAGTCAGGTATGTTCCCTGTATGAACACACTTGAAAAAAGAAATCTTCACTTGTTATTTCTATCAATGATTTGGATGTGAATATTGGAGGTACGCTTAGTAAGTTTGCAGACGATACTTGATGGTATAGTGGACAGTGAAGAAGGTTACCTCAAAGTACAACGGGACCTTGAACTGATGGACTGAGGAGTGGCAGATGAAGTTTAATTTAGATAAATGTGAGGTGCTGTATTTTGGAAAGGGAAATCAGGGCAGGATTTTTAAAATTAATGGGACAGTCCTAAGGGGGTGTTGTTGAACAAGGAAACCTCCAAGTACAGGTCTATAGTTCCTTGAAAGTGGTGTTGCAGGTGGACAGGATAATGAAGAAGGCATTTGATATACTTGCCTTTATTGGTCAGTGCATTGAGTATAGGAGGTGGGAGGTCACGTTGTGGCCATACAGGACACTGGTGA
Organism: Stegostoma tigrinum; assembly: GCF_030684315.1. Taxonomy (NCBI): domain Eukaryota; kingdom Metazoa; phylum Chordata; class Chondrichthyes; order Orectolobiformes; family Stegostomatidae; genus Stegostoma; species Stegostoma tigrinum. Next base: position 21,864,511 of record NC_081387.1, read on the forward strand.
GGCCACTTTTGGAATACCGTGTTCAGTTCTAGTCTCCCTGATATAGGGAGGATGTTCTGGAAGTGGGAAGGGTTCAGAAAAGTTTTTCAAGGATGTTGCCAGGATTGGAGGGTTTGAGCTATAGGAAGAGGCTGAATAGGCTGGGGCTGTCTTTCCCTGGAGTGTTGGAGGCTGAGGAGTGACATCATAGAATTTTATAGAATCATGAGGAGCATGGATAGGGTGAATAGCCAAGATGTTTTCTACAGGGTAAGGGAGTCCAAAACTAGAGGGCATAGGCTTAAGAGAGGGGAAAGAATTCAAAGGGACATAAGGGGCAACTTTTTCACACAGAGGGTGATCTGTCTATGGAATGAGCTGCCAGAGGAAGTAGATGGAGGCTGGTACAATTACGACATTTAAAAGACAGCTGGATGGATATGTAATCAGAGATATGGGCCAAAAGCTGGCCAATGAGACTACATTAATTCAGCATATTTGTTTGGTCTGGACGAGTTGGGTTAAAGGGTCTGTTTCTGTCCTGTACAGCTGTATGACTTGAAGGAATCTATTAGCATATGTGTATTGTTTGATGTTTGACCAGGATAATGTTGAAAAAAATAGAATAAGGGGGTGTGAAGATCAAAATTATGTTAATCGCTACTTTTACTTAATTTAGTCCAAGGGTTTTGTGTTTGTGTGTCTTTGCCCGTTACTACCCATTATGGCTCAATCTCACATTTTTGGTTTACTGAAAACCACAATGTACTTTGGCTGTTGTCTTATTTGAGAGTTTTACAGATTATTAATTGCAGATGTTACTGTTTCTGCAGAGTGGAACAGGATACGGAGCCATGCAGGTAAGATTCTCAATGTATAGGACTGCCCAAACCAGGAATGTGTGTGTGTGTGTGTGTGTGTGTGTGTGTGTGTGTGTGTGTGTGTGTGTGTGTGTGTGTGTGGACAGTCATTGTCATGCATGAGGAGGCTATCTACATCAAACTAGCTGACCGGAAAACATTCCCACCCTTACCTCCTGCTATGGGAGCATCAGAAGAATTTAAAAGATTGCTTAACAATTTGATTGATTTTATGATTGAAATACCCCAGATAAAAGTTCTGAAGTGCCCCAGAGGTAGGGAGTCTACTCACTGTAACACAAGACCTCCTTAGGATTTTAAGACAATTGACAGCTCGATTTGCACTTTTTCTAACATCACATCTTCATTCCTCATGTTTTCTTCTAATTTGAAATCAAATTCTCAATTTACCCTGGGGGGATTTCAACTCATCTCCTCTAGGCTTTGGGTACAGCAGCAGAATCATTACAGACTTGTAATAAAAGATACTGTTCTCTACAGCATGAAAGGAAGGTGCAAATTGGTTGTGCCATCTTTGTTGTAGCAGTGCACCAAGAATAGTTAACTGTCAGTCATTATTCTTGGACCATGCAGGTCAATTCTGAATGGCCAGAGAGTTGCCATGTGAGTGTAGCATAGGATCAGTTGACCCTGTGAACCTGGATTATGACAACAGGTGAAATGTACATGCAAATTCCTGTTGCCGACATACAACAGGGTCCTGTGTATTTATATGTGTAGCTTTTTGCATGTGTAAATGCATCAGCCTGTGTGTGCCCAGCTGATGATGTCAAATTGGTTTCTAGTGTAGCTTGTAGCACCATCTAGATTATTTACCAAATGATTTCCAATAGCTGTATCACACCTTTTGGTGGATATAGTTTTCTGAGGCTTGCAAACACAGGCTGGTAAATAAGCTAGCAATGTTGAAAGAGCACAAGGAGTTGCTCTCAATATGAAGCTTTTATATGCTGTTTGTGAAAGTGAAAAAAGCATTTACAATGGATGTAGAAAACTCATTTAGAACTATTTTCAACAAGCCAAACAATCATTTGGCAATTCATGGTTATGCAAAGCCAGTCAGAGATAGAATGGAATATATTTACAGAACATTCTTCACATCCTTGGGATGTTCCAAAGTTCTTCATGACCGAAGACCTAAATATTGGTAATTATGTTGACCAGTTTCAACACGGTAAGATCCTATAAGCATCACACCAGTGCTTGGAAGTTTTTTTGAGAGCGAGTGAGCAGAAGGAGGTATGGTAGAAAGGGGCCATGATTTTAACAGTGCAGCATTCCAACAGTACAACACAGAGTGAGATCAGTGATAATGGGAACTACAGATGCTGGAGAATCCAAAATAACAAAGTGTGGAGCTGGACGAACACAGCAGACCAAGCAGCATCTCAGGAGCACAAAAGCTGACGTTTCGGGCCTAGACCCTTCATCAGAGAGGGTTAGCTTTTGTGCTCCTGAGATGCTGCTTGGCCTGCTGTGTTCATCCAGCTCTGCACAGAGTGAGGTCAGCCTGGAAATCACTGTTCAAATCTTTCAAAGAATCTTGAGCCCACAACATTGTGAGTTAGAAGCAAGAGTGGTACCCATGGAGTCAGAGTTTCCTCACAACACTCAGCCTCCTGACAGACACGTCCTGTCAATCTTGAGAGCTCCTGCCCTGAAAAATTGATTGAAAGTTGGAGCTGATACTCCCTAGAGTTCAGAAGAATGAGAAGATATTTCATTGAAATATATAAATTTCCTGATAAGTGTCGTCAGAGTAAACACTGAGAGAGGTGGGTTCCCTGGCTGGGGTTTGGTTGGGGGGTGTGTGCTAGTGGGGGGCTGAGTCCTGAAAGGGTGGAAAGAGGCAATTTGGCTCAGAGCCTGCACTGACCCTCCAAAAGAGCATCACCCCCAGACATGACCCCTTACCTATCCCCATGACCCCAAATTTACCATGGCTAATGCCATCTCCAAAGCCTACGCATAAATTACAATGCACATGTCAGGAGTATAGTGAAATACTGCGCATTTGCATGGATGGTTGGAGCTCCAACAACACTCAAGAAACTTAAGAAGCCTGCTTGACTGGCAATACATCCACAAACATCCAGTTCCTCTACCTCAGTAACAGCAGTGTTTACTATCTGCAAGGTGCACTGCAGAAATTCACCGAAGCACCTCATACAGCACCTTCCAACCATCTGGAAGGACAAGGGTAGCAGATACATAGGAAGAACACCACTTCAAGTCACCCTCTGAGCCATTCACCATCCAGGTTTGGAAATATATTGCCATTCCTTCACTGTCGCTGGGTCAAAATCCTGGAATTCCCTCCCTATTTGCATTGTGGGACTACCTACAGCAGATGGACTGCAGTGGTTCAAGAAGGCATCTTACCTTCACTTTCACAGGGGCAACTTGGGATGGGTAATAAATGCTGGCCAGGCAGTGATGCCCATATCCCACAAATTCATTTTTTAAATATAAAACTCCATCTAGCCTGCATATTCCTGTACATTATGCTGTAGTTATCAGCATAACTTGCACATCTTTGATCTGTGGGACAAAATTGGAGCACCTGGTAGAAACCCACACATATATAAGCGAAATGTGCAATCTCCACACAGACAGTCACCCAAGTGGAATCACACTTGGGTCTTGGAGCTATGAGACACCAGTCCTAACCACTGAGCTACCTTGCCACCTGGCTTGAAATGCTGTCAGATTAGGGGTCAGAACTTTTGGATTGAGGTGAAAAATATCATCTCTCTGAGATTTGTTGATGTTCAGAACTCAGAAGCCTAAAGAGCTGGGAAAGCTCAGATATTGAATATATTCAACTGATGGAGCTTTTGTCAGAATATTGTGTTTTTCAATGTGTGCATTGCTGGTGAGGCTGGCATCCTTAATTTCCTTTGAGCTAATTGATTGAATTGCAGAAGGAAGGGGATTGAGATTTGTTGGATAGTGCAGGAACTTGAGGCAGTTCGGTGGTGTGTGGAGATTGCATATTCTCCCCGTGGCTGTGTGGGTGCTCCAGCTTCCTCCCACAGTCCAGGGACGTGCAGACCAGGTGGATTGGCCATTCTAAATAGGGTATTATGGAGATAAGATTGGCGGTTTTATGGGTGGAATGCCGTTCAGAGAAGCATTGACAACTCGATGGGCTGAATGGCCTCTTTCCACACAGTGGGGTGCTATGATTGTACTGAGCAGTGGAGCAAGCTCAGGGGTTGTACAGTCTATTCTTGATCCTATTTCTCATCTTCTTGTGTTCTTTCCTAGCCAATGTAAAGATGGACCCTGAAACAGCCAACGCGTGTCTGACGGTGTCTCCAGACGGGCAGAGTGTGAAAGCTGGCAAAGCACAGAATGTCCCCGACAACCCAGAGTGGTTCGAATCTGTCCCGTACGTGCTGGGCTCAGACGGTTTCACGAAGGGTGCCCATTACTGGGAGGTGAAGGTAGCTGACAAGGCCTACTGGGATGTGGGCGTCGCCGATGGATCAGTCCAGCGGAAGGGCATGCCTAACCTGTGCTCCGATGCGGGATTCTGGACAATCGGACGGGATGGTGAACCGTATGGAATAAGTGATGCTGAACGCTCCAAAATCACTGTAACGACCAGGCCTCAAACAATCGGAGTGTTCTTAGAAATGGAGGCAAGAAGGGTGTCTTTTTACAATGCTGATGACATGTTCCACCTCTACACATTTAAAGGCAACTTCTCAGAGAAAGTCTACCCGTTCTTTTGGCCTGGCTGGGAGAAGTCACCCTTAACTATTTGTCCAGTTAAGAACTAGTTAACTCTTGTATCATTGTACTTTAATGAATTGATCTTATCCAAGTATTTTTGGCCAACCAGTGACTCACTAACATGTACTCAAGAAGTTTTTATACTTTTAAAGTACCTTTCAAATGGTCTGTAACTGTGAGCTTCATGGCAAAGCAGTAACCAAGATCAGATGCACATTGGTCAGGAATCCATAATATGGCCAGTTTCTATGGGCAACACACTGATCAGATTCTTTGATTGGCCAAAGTTTCAACGTGGAGACATCCAAAAAAAGCTCAGCCTCCGAGGATTTCTACGTCATAGTGAAACAAAATGACACAGAAAGAACCACCATGAGCTTCACAAGCCAAGGAACTCTCATCAGCTTGTGTTCGTTTGATGCATATGTCAGAAAAAGAACACCTGCCCAGATGTTTCTCACATCAATGCATCTAAAGTCAGTTTAAGTTGTTTGAAGGTGGAAAATTACGACAGTGGTGGCTTTTTTGATAACTGGATGTTTAATATTGTAAAATAAGAGAGAAAAAACAAAATTATAATGTTATTCAGCTCACTACTCATGTCCCTAATGTGAGCAAAATACCATCCAGCCCATTCAGGAACAATGGGGGCTGTTGTATATAAATCATGTTGTACCACCCATGCACTGCACTCAAAGGGCTAACAGATGATTGTTTTTCTATGTAATTCATTGAATTTTGTAATGTGCTATTTACAAGATGCTACTTACAATATCCATTCATGACTTGAATGAGGAAAATTCAATCACAGCAAGTGGGAGTGCAAGTGTTGAGTACCTGGGATAGAGGCTCTGGTTAACATTGTTTCTTCTTATTTGTTCATGGAAAGTGGGCATCACTGGCTAGACCAGTATTTATTGCCCACCCCTGTTTGCCTAGAGGGCAGTTAAAAATAAAGCGCATTGCAGGCTTGTGGGATCACATGTAGGCCAAACCAGGTAAGGACAGCAGTCACCTTCCTAAAGTGTGGAGGTGCCGGGAGTTGGTCAGGGATGGACCAGGGCAGAGGACACGTGACACCATGTTGTAGTCTTATAGGTCTGTCTGAAATCACAAGCTTCGGGAACACCGCTCCTTCATCACTTCACCTGATGGGGTTGGACACTCACCTGGTGTCATGTGACTTCTGACCTTGTCATTCCCAAAGGGCATTAGTAAAATAAGTGAGCTGAAGTGGCACTCCTTAACTAGAGTCAGATGTCTGGGTTTAAATCTCTCCTGCTCTGAAATGATGTCACAGCATGTCTGAACAGGCTAATTAAAAGTTACTACAAAGTAGCGTTGATAACTCAGCACCATCTTCTGTGGACAGGACTATTGCCAAATAAAAATTTTAGAAATCGATCACATCCGAATAAATGTGAAAGAGGAATCTTTTAAAGATTTGTGTTCTCAGTTATTTAATCTAGCAAAGCAATGTATTTATTGCACATCCCTGACGGCCCTGGAGAAGACCAATCATTATCGATAGATAGATTTGGAAAGCGTTTAGAAAACTTGTGACACCTTCAGTGCTGAGTTTTGTTTTGGAGAGGTATTGACTGAGTAGTAACTGCAAGGCTTTGTTCAGTTGTGCTGAATCAGGGCGTTATTAAGATTTTTGCAGCTTTTACCCGAAATGTGGAATTATTGCAGTAACTGTGTGACCACATCAGCGAGGGTACGGACGAGGTTTAAAACAGTGTTGTAGGATTGGAGAATTTTAGTTATGGGAGAGGCTCGCTTGAAACAGAGAAGGCTGAAGAGATGGATAGTTTGAGGTGTATAAAATTGCGACGCCTTGCTAAACAGCGCACACGCAGCAGAGAGGGCAGATACCAGACGCCGGAGATCTAAAGTAATGGAAGGATATTACAGGAGAGTGTTTAATTCCGGCGGCTGAAGATGACGGGGTGAAAAGGGGTTTTTGCTTGACTTTCTATGGATGCTGCCTGACTTGCGATAATGTCCAGCATTTCTTCACCCCCCCCCCCAGAACCGTGTATTCAGAAACCCGGTCGTACTTTAACAAGAGATAATGGGAACTGCAGTTGCTGGAGAATCCCGGATAACAAAGTGTGGAGCTGGATGAACACAGCAGGCCAAGCAGCATCTCAGGAGCACAAAAGCTGACGTTTCGGGCCTAGACCCTTCATCAGAGAGGGGGATGGGGTGAGGGTTTTGGAATAAATAGGGTCCGCCTCCCCCTCTCTCCCTGTTTATTCCAGTTCCCTCTCCCCATCCCCCTCTCTGATGAAGGGTCTAGGCCCGAAACGTCAGCTTTTGTGCTCCTGAGATGCTGCCTGGCCTGCTGTGTTCCTCCAGCTCCACACTTTGTCATCGTACTTTAGCAAGGATAGATTATCTGCTGAAGTAAGGAGACCCGTATTAAATGCTCAAGCAGCAGGGTTCGAGTTTCTGATTGTGAGGCTTCTGTGATGTAGGTATACCTCAAATCCATTTCAATTAAAACAAAAACTTGTACAATTTAATATGAACACTGGGCAGCAGCGGCCGTGCCCAGATACACCCCCACAATCATGCAAATCCGCCTTCCGCCTGTGGACTAACATGACAGCAGGAAGGTTCCCGGGTTCCTGCAGCTCACAGTTCATTCTGCCGAGGAAGTCCCTCTATACTGCTGAGCTTCTATTTGTTTCTTCTCTACCTCTCCTCCTTTCTCCCAGCACTATAGAGCTCCTTGTTGATCTGAGACTGGAAGAACTGCCGATGTTGGAGTCAGAGATAATACAGTGCGGAGCAGGAGGAACACAGCAGGCCGAGCAGCATCAGAGAAGCAGGAAAGCAGACGTTTCGGGTCGACGCCCGTCTTCAGAAACGGGGCAGGAGAAGAGAGCCCTGAAATAAGGAGATGACTTGTGGGGCTGCGGAAGGTAGGTGGGATGGTGACAGTGAATGCAGGTTGGCCAGTGAGGCGGTAGGAGCGGGCAGGCGGGAGAGAAGACGGACAGGTCAAGGAGGGGGTGGGGATGAGAGGGATGGTTGGTCATGGGATGAGGTCGGGGGTGGGGGGAGAGTTTGAAGCTAGTATAGTCCACATTGAGGCCATTGGGCTGTAGGCTCCCGAGAGAGAATCTGAGGAGCTGCTCCTCCAGTTTCCTAGTTGTGTGGGTGAGGGGGAGAAGAGAAGGCAGCGAGGTGAGGAAGAGTGGATGGGTGGAAACTGGGTTACGGTGTGTTGGGGACAGCAGGGTGGGTTAGGGTGTAGAAAATGTCAAATGCTGGAGAGTGAAGTGGGGGGAGGGAGGAGGCGGCGTGGATGGACAGAATGCAGGTGGGTATGAAAAAGGGAAGACCACAGGGAGGGGGCGGAGAGAGCGACAGGGACAGATATAGGGCAGAGAGCAGGACAGAAAGGAGGGGGGACAGAGTCGGAGGGGAGTTTGGGGCGGGGAAAAGACCATTCGCCTGGAGTGGATCGGCAGAGAGAGCGCGGGAGAGGGCAATGTGAATTAAGGAAGGACGAGTGACTGGAGGAGAGAAGAGACAGAAGGGGAGATAAATTTGGAGGGATTGGAGCGAGGAAGCCGATGGAAACCAGTGGCATGTATTGTTGCAGTGAAACCCTTCAGACTGGACTGGCCCGTTGATCAAATTCCCGGAGCGAACAACTGATTCATTGGCTTCCCGCTCGCTCGATTGATGGGGGCCAAGGAAATAATTCGGCTGATCTCAATTCTCATTTTCACTGCTGTCAGTTTGATGCTGTCTCTGTCTGGTTGTAGATCCTCCGATCATGGGGAAGTTCTGCCTAATTTATCTCCCACGCTGCTTGAACCGCGAACAAAAAAACACGACACAGCCCCCATTTTCCAGAGAAGTTTCGCGCTTTCTACAATCACTCATCTTGACTGAGAAACATAGATCCACTCAGCCTGTTAACTGCCTGTTTGCACATGCTATCCAAAGTCTGTGTGTCTTCCCGCTAACACCCTGCTCAGGCGTGAGACCACCTCACATTCTGGTTCACAGCCTGAGATCCGTGCTCTCTTCTGTTGAGACAGACCTCCTTCCTGTTACTAAACACTTGAGAACTTCACTCAGAGGAACCCACAGAGAGCAAAATGTGAAAAAGCAGCAACAGCCGGCGACCTGCGTATTTAATACGAGGCCTTGGGCCCTCTTAGTCCTTTTAGAACAAGACCGATCAGCAGAATTATTACCAGAGTTTTACCGGAGTTGTTAATGTATATCATTGTTCTCCACGCTCTGTCCCTTTACACTTTCCGATAGGGCGCCCTCAGCTACTGAGTTCACCGTCATTCAGCCTGTAATTAGCAAACAGCCCATGTTATGAAGTGTGGAGCTGGATGAACACAGCAGGCCAAGCAGCATCTCAGGAGCACAAAAGCTGACGTTTCGGGCCTAGACCCTTCATCGGAGAGGGGGATGGGGTGAGGGTTCTGGAATAAATAGGGAGAGAGGGGGAGGCGGACCAAAGATGGAGAGAAAAGAAGATAGGTGGAGAGGAGAGTATAGGTGGGGAGGTAAGGAGGGGATAGGTCAGTCCAGATAAGACGGACAGGTCAAGGAGGTGGGATGAGGTTAGTAGATTGGAGATGGAGGTGCGGCTTGGGGTGGGAGGAAGGGATGGGTGAGAGGAAAAACAGGTTAGGGAGGCAGAGACAGGTTGGACTGGTTTTGGGATGCGGTGGGTGGAGGGGAAGAGCTGGGCTGGTTGTGTGGTGCAGTGGGCGGAGGGGACGAACTGGGCTGGTTTTGGGATGCGGTGGGGGAAGGGGAGATTTTGAAGCTGGTGAAGTCCACATTGATACCATTGGGCTGCAGGGTTCCCAAGCGGAATATGAGTTGCTGTTCCTGCAACCTTCGGGTGGCATCATTGTGGCACTGCAGGAGGCCCATGATGGACATGTCACCAAAAGAATGGGAGGGGGAGTGGAAATGGTTTGCGACTGGGAGGTGCAGTTGTTTATTGCGAACCGAGCAGAGGTGTTCTGCAAAGCGGTCCCCAAGCCTCCGCTTGGATTCCCCAATGTATAGGCTCCCTTGTTCGCTCCACACTGCCCTCCAACCCCACCACACCCGGCACATTCCCCTGCAACTGCAGGAAATGCTACACTTGCCCCCACACCTCCTCCCTCACCCCTATCCCAGGCCCCAAGATGACTTTCCACATTAAGCAGAGGTTCACCTGCACATCTGCCAATGTGGTATACTGCATCCACTGTACCCAGTGTGGCTTCCTCTACATTGGGGAAACCAAGCAGAGTCTTGGGGACCGCTTTGCAGAACACCTCCGCTCGGTTCGCAATAAACAACTGCACCTCCCAGTCACAAACCATTTCCACTCCCCCTCCCATTCTTTAGATGACATGTCCATCATGGGCCTCCTGCAGTGCCACAATGATGCCACCCGAAGGTTGCAGGAACAGCAACTCATATTCCGCTTGGGAACCCTGCAGCCCAATGGTATCAATGTGGACTTCACCAGCTTCAAAATCTCCCCCTCCCCCACCGCATCCCAAAACCAGCCCAGTTCGTCCCCTCCCCCCACTGCACCACACAACCAGCCCAGCTCTTCCCCTCCACCCACCGCATCCCAAAACCAGTCCAACCTGTCTCTGCCTCCCTAACCTGTTCTTCCTCTCACCCATCTCTTCCTCCCACTCCAAGCCGCACCTCCATCTCCAACCTACTAACCTCATCCCACCTCCTTGGCCTGTCCTCTTACCTGGACTGACCTATCCCCTCCCTACCTCCCCACCTATACTCTCCTCTCCACCTATCTTCTTTTCTCTCCATCTTTGGTGCGCCTCCCCCTCTCTCCCTATTTATTCCAGAACCCTCACCCCATCCCCCTCTCTGATGAAGAGTCTAGGCCCGAAACGTCAGCTTTTGTGCTCCTGAGATGCTGCTGGGCCTGATGTGTTCATCCAGCCTCACATTTTATTATTTTGGATACTCCAGCATCTGCAGTTCCCATTATCACTATTACAACAGACAAAGACAGGATACAAAACAATTATTACATCAAGAACATAAAAGACCAGGATATAGTATCGATTGCTAGTGAAGTAGCTGCTAATGGCAGGAGGCGATTTCGAGTTGTTATCAGGACAGATTCTGATTTCAAGTTACCGATGCGTCCGGCTGGAACAAAGTCAGTGCCCTGGCCACTTTGTCAGGGACAGAAGTTACACACTTCAGAAGTCTCACACCTTTACAAATGTTCCTCACTTGACCTTATTTGAGACAGTTTAACTCTAATTTTATTCAGTCAGGAAGCTTCAGCCAGTGTCTGCATACTGATGTGAAGGAAAGTAAGGAGTTACAAAGTCTTACACCGAATTCCGAGCTGGGCAGGAAGCTTCAGGGCAGTGCCTGCATACCTATGTGTAGGCAGATAAAGGACATTAATTTATACAAGTATAGAAATCAATGGGATGTTATCCCAATAACATCTCAATTCGATTTAAAACAATCACATTTACACCACAGAGATAACACGGTGTGAAGCTGGATGAACACAGCAGACCAAGCAGCATCAGAGGAGCAGAAAAGTTTGATGTTTCGGGTCGACACCTTCTTCAGACTTTCTTCTGTTATTTCAGATCCTCCAGCATCGGCAGTTTCTCCAATCTCTGTAACATCTACACAATACCTTTGATAACATCATAAAGTATTTTACAGACAGTGAAATATTTCTGAAGTTTAATCAATGTTGCAATTTAGCAAAAACTACAATCAGCACAGCAAGATCCCAGAAACACAAACTTAAATCCATCATCTAACTGCTGTAATGCTGAATGAGGGATTAACATGGATTAAGACAGATGCAGGTATTGCATTTTAGGGATGAAAATTCAGGGCAGGACCTACACAGTTCATGGTAGGACCCTGCGGAGCGCTGTCAGCGGAAAGAGCTACATCGTTCCTTGATGGTGTCATCACAGGGGGAGAGGGTGGAGAAGGCAGTGTTTGGAATGCCTGCCTTCATTGGTCACAGCTCTGAGTACAGGAGTTGGGATTTCGCATTACAGATGTGCATACATTGCTGAGGCCACATTTTGATTACTGTGTACAAATCTTCTCACCCTGCTGTAAGAAGGATGATATTAAACTCGAAAGGATAGAGAAAATTTACGAGGTTGTCACCAAGAATGGAGAGTAAGTTGTAAAGAGAGGTCTGATAGAGAGTCTTTTTAACCCTGGAAATTCGGAGCCTGAGGGGTGATGATATAAATGTTTATAACATTCTGAGGGGCATTGATAAAGTGAACAGCCAAGGTCATTTCCCCAGAATAGGGAAGGCCGGAACGAGAGGGCACAGGTTCATGGTGAGAGGGGAAAGATTTAAAAGGGATCTAAGGGCCAACCTTTTTCAGACAGAGGGTGGTGTGTGTATGGAAGAAGCTGCCAGAGGCGTATGGTAGAGACAAGTACAATTACAACATGTAAAGACATTTGGACAGGCGCATGGAAAGGAAAGGTTTAACAGGATGTGGGCCAAAAACAGTGGAACGGAAATAGTTCTGTTCAGGAAACTGAGTCGGCATTGAGTTGGGCCGAAGGGTCAGTTTCCGTGCTGCATGGCTATGACCGAGAGTAACTCCCCTGCTCTTCAAAACACTTGATGGTTTGGACTGAAGTCTCATTGGCTTTCCCTCAGGACTGCGCTGGAGTGTCAGTCTGTGTTTTGAAGGCGATGTCCTGGATGGGACTTGAAGCCACAACTTCCAGATGTAAAGGAGAGAGTGAAAATACATGGTTCAAGCTGGCACTGGGCCAGTGAGCGGCCTTCTCAATCCTGTTCAATATTCTCCATAACCTGCTCATGATACAACCTGGAGGGAGCTCGGGGCCATGGTGGGGAGGAGGCGGTCTCACACACGAATTTGATCTTTATTTTTATGCTGCGGACTCTGTCGTGAAGTGAGGATTCCAATTCAGCGAAACCTAGGACCATCCCAGCCATGGAAAGGGAATCCAATTGGAGCTGGGAACACCCGATTCTCCAGTCCCACACGGGAACAGACAGGTTACCATTTACCACCCCTGTCCCCGGGGCCCACTCTCCCCTTCACCCAGGGTCCGCGAACCTTCATCCTCCCACAGCCTCCCAGTCTCCGGGCCAGGCCTCTGCTCGTTTCCGCGACTGAGTCCCACTTTCCCCGGAACTGAGTGTGAGATCCAGGAAATCCCCATCGACAGGGAAATTGGAGTCAATCACACTGAAACTGTCAGAAGCTGAAATCATTCCAAATTCACCAATTGAAATCCTCCAAAAAAATCGGAAAGCATGACAAAATGAAAAACCTTTCAGTTTCTGTTTGATATCAGCTCCGCTTCTCCAATTGACAAACAACTGAGCGGAAAGTTTTCGGACATCAACCTCAAACTGCGGAAGGACACGATTAACCCAAAAGAAACTTTAAATGAGATATCAGAGATAATGGGAACTGCAGATGCTGGAGAATCCCGAAATAATAAAATGTGAGGCTGGATGAACACAGCAGGCCAAGCAGCATCTCAGGAGCACAAAAGCTGACGTTTCGGGCCTAGACGCTTCATCAGAGAGAAACTTTAAATGAGCAGTTTATTCAGCTCGTCTCTCCAACCCTTGCTGTCCGGCTCATTTACATCACAGTCACTATGTTGCAGTGAACTGTATTGACGTTCAGGGGACATGCTAAGGGAAAGACACAGGTTCGGGTTCTCCCGAAGTAGCAAGGCGTAGAGCTGGCTGAACACAGCAGGCCAAGCAGCATCTTCGGAGCAGGAAAGCTGACGTTTCGGGCCAAGACCCTTCCTGCTTTCCAACTCCTGAATATCAGTCCTGAAGGTTCCAGCACCTCATCAGCAAATCCAAATGTTGTTTCAATATGGAGAAGCGTTTCTACCCCGAGCACCTCTAGCAGTGAACGATTCTCTTCCCCCTCCCCAAACTCCACGTGCCATGAATTACTCACACATTTTATACATGCTCGTCGCGTCATCCCTGCTCCGAGGGGAACATCTCCAATCTCTCTTCGTAACTGAAACTCTCCAGCCCAGGCACTATCCTGGTAAATCTCCCTTGGACCCTCTCCAGTGCACTCACTTCCTGCCAATAAGGCGGACTCCAGGACTGGGCACAATACTCTAGCTGTGGCCTCAGCAATGTTTTACCTCGTTCAAGCATAAGTCCCTTCCTTTTAAACTGCCTCAACAAATAGAGATGATGTGAAGGTGTTGGTGTTGGACTTGGGTGGACAAAGTCAGAAATCACACCACATCAGGCCATAGCCCAGCAGATATATTTGAAGCCATCAGCTCCTTCGTCAGGGGAAGTGGGACCCGAATAAAGCCAAGTATACATATGCCTTCTTATGCAATTTATTCTCCTCTCCTGTCACTTTATGGGACTGGTGGAACATGCTCACCAGGATCCCTCTGATCCTTGGTGCTTGTCAGGGTCCGACCACTCATCATGTACTCCCTTGCATTGTTTGTCCTGTTCAAGTGCATCACCTCACATTTATTTCGATTGAATTCAATTTGCCATTGATCAGCCCACTTGACCAGCCGCCCATAACCGCCTTGTACGCTAAGGCTGTCCTCCTTACTATTTACTCCCTTCCACTTTTTGTAATGTCTGCAAACTTGCTGATCGACCTTCTCCATTCAGCTCCAAAGCATTTCTATAAATCACATGGAGCAAGCACCCCAACACGGACCACTGTGAGATCCGAATGGCGAGAGACATCCAGTATGTGTCCGGTCCATAACTGTCAGATTTTCCCTCCTGGATAACAAAGTGTGAAGCTGGATGAACACAGCAGGCCAAGCTGCATCACAGGAGCATAAAAGCTGACGTTTTGGGCCTAGACCCTTCATCAGAGAGGGGAATGGGGAGAGGGAACTGGAATAAATAGGGAGGGGGGAGGCGGACCGAAAATGGAGAGAAAACAAGATAAGTAGAGAGAAGAGTATAGGTGGGGAGGTAGGGAGGGGATAGGTCAGTCCAGGGAAGATGGACAGGTCAAGGAGGTGGGATGAGGTGGTAGGTAGGAAATGGAGGCGCGGCTTGAGGTGGGATGAAGGGATGGGTGAGAGGAAGAACAGGTTAGGGAAGCAGAGACAGGCTGGTTTGGTTTTGGGATGCAGTGTGGGGAGGGGATGAGCTGGGCTGGTTTTGTGATGCAGAGGGGGCAGGGAAGAACTGGGCTGGTTTTGGGATGTAGCAGGGGAAGGGGAGATTTTGAAGCTTGTGAAGTCCACGTTAATACCATTGGGCTGCAGGGTTCCCAAGCGGAATATGAGTTGCTGTTCCTGCAACCTTCGGGTGGCATTATTGTGGCACTGCAGGAGGCCCATGATGGACATGTCGTCTGGGGAATGGGAGGGGGAGTTAAAATGGTTCCCGAACGGGAGGTGCAGTTGTTTGTTGCAAACTGAGCGGAGGCGTTCTGCAAAGCAGTCCCCAAGCCTCCGCTTGATTTCCCCAATGTAGAGGAATGCCACACCGGGTGCAATGGATACAATATACCACATTGGCAGATGTGCAGGTGAACATCTGTTTGATATGGAAGGTCATCCTGGGGCCTGGGATGGGGGTGAGGGAGGAGGTGTGGGGGCAAGTGTAGCACTTCCTGTGGTTGCAGGGGAAGGTGCCGGGTTTGGTGGGGTTGGAGGGCAATGTGGAGCAAACAAGGGAGTCACGGAGAGAGTGGTCTCTCCGGAAAGCAGACAAGGGTGGGGATGGAAAAATGGCTTGGGTGGTGGGATCGGATTGTAGATGGCGGAAGTGTCGGGTGATGACACGTTGTATCCGGAGATTGGTGGTGTGGTGTGTGAGAACGAGGGGGATCCTCTTGGGGCAGCTGTGGCGGGGGCGGGGTGTGAGGGATGTGTTGCGGGAAATGCAGGAGACGCGGTCAAGGGCGTTCTTGACCACTGCGGGGGGAAAGTTGCGGTCCTGGAAGAACGTGGACATCTGGGATGTGCGGGAGTGGAATGCCTCATCGTGGGAGCAGATGTGGCAGAGGCGAAGGAATTGGGAATAGTGGATGGAATTTTTGCAGGAGGGTGGGTGGGAGGAGGTGTATTCCAGGTAGCTGTGGGAGTCTGTGGGCTTGAAATGGACATCAGGTACAAGCTGGTTACCTGAGATGGAGACTGAGATGTCCAGGAAGGTGAGGGATGTGCTGGAGATGGACCAGGTGAACTTGAGGTTGGGGTGGAAGGTGTTGGTAAAGTGGACGAACTGTTCGAGCTCTCTGCCCTCATCAATCATCTTTGTCACTTCCTCTAAAAACTCAATGACATTTATGGCACATGCCTTCTCCTCTGCTTTGCCATTTCAAAGGATCATCCCTGGTATGATCATTCAGTTCCACTTTCCAGCCTTAGCCGCGTGACCCTTGGTTCCCCTCCTTGTTACAAACTGACTACACCAGCCTTGTGTACAATGAACGATCCAGCCTCAGCAGCTCTCTGCAGTATTGAATTCGACACAAATACAGAGAAAGCTGGAGAAACTCAGCAGGTCTGGCAGCTGAAGAGAGAGAAATGTTTCAAGTCCTTTATGACTCTTGTGCAGAGCTGCTTGTTTAACAGGAGGGTGTCGAAAAGTGCTATTTTGTGTGATGGGTTCGAGAAGCTTCACAGTCCTTTGCTCACCACAGAGGCATGACCCTGCTGTTTAAACAGGGATTCAAGTAGATAACACTGTGTCCTGGCCAGCATTGGGGAAGCTAATTCTGAAGCCTACTTGAAGCTGAATTAGTCAACTCTTTGAAATGGTCTGTAAGAATCTGCATTTCACTGCCAATCACAAAGTATCCTACAAACATGGAAATTGGCGGAGAACCTGCAGAAACATCACTGGATCTGAAATGTTGACTCTGCTTTCTCTGCACAGGTGCTACTTTACCTATTGGGTTTCATTGCTCGTGGAATAGACCAACATGGAACATCAATGTAAAACTCACCTCATCTCAAAAATACACAATCACTGCCACTTCATCAAATTCATCTGCATGCTGTCATTGTCATTTCATTCCTTAGGTTCAATATTACTTCTATTTCTTTTGGGTGACAATTTCTTAGAAACCTTTTACAGTCCAGAATACATTCTGTCTGAATCCGAACTGAATCCTAATCTAGCTTCATTAGAAATTTCAATCAATTCAATTCAATTTGACTTGCCTTTCACAATCCCATACTGGTTTTCCTGAATTATCCAGACTTGCTGAACAGTGTTGGAGATTTTCCTCAAAATTTCTCACCACTGAGGTTAATCTCACTGACCTGTTGCTGCTGGAATAATGTTTACATCTTTTATAAGAAAATGAAACATTTACTGTGCTGAAAAATTGCAATTTTCTGAAACCAAAATGCATTGAATTGGATCAAAGTATGACTGTAAAAACAATATTGCAGGGCAGCAGGGAAAAGGGACTGGACTTAGACCAACTGACTAAATCTGTCCATGCGCCTCGACGCCCTCAAGGGCTGAAACAGACAGATATTCCTACTGCTTGCCTCTTGACCTCATCGTTGGTGACAATGACTGAAGTTCCAGAATAAATATGGCATCGTTTCTTGGTAACTAACACACCACAGACTCGAAACAGCAAATTTTAGAATAATCCAGATGAGGTTGGAATGCAAACTGTAAGATTCATATTCTGAAGAAATTTGCATATAAAACAAACAACAGATTTACTCTCAGATTCTTGGATTTATTGATAAAGAGGATACTTTTTAAAAAATCTTGCCTTCATTCAAGTGAATTGCAGATGTTGTTCATGGAAGAATCTATTTGCAAATTTTATCCTGCAGTCCAATATAAATTCTAATTACACAAACACTGACACCATATGAGTATGTTCCATGCATCGGGTGCTAGAGCAATGATTTTTATCAACCAGACATTTTCATTGTGAGGATTGAGGATTATTTCACTGTTGTAAATGATGACAGAGCAATTAATCAGGGGTGAATGATAACTGTGACTCCACCTACATTCCAGCGTGCACCAACTAGAATATTTTAAAATGGTTAAATATTGTCTGATCATAACACGGCAAATCAGATCATCCACCACTTTCAAATCTGACAGGATTTCAAATCAGTATTTACAGCAATCTCACCCCATATGGGTATTTTAATACTCCCAAGACAAGTTCCTATTCTAACATAAAGCGAGCTCCCGTAAACATTGAGGTTTCTTTCTCTCCAGTTTTATGACATAGAAGTGACATCCTGAGCAATCATGAAATGATTTGGTGTCCCCCTGGAAAGACACCACTGATTGGCTGTTGGTTTGTTCGCCAAGCTTGGCAAATGAATTGCAAATGTTTCATCTCCAGTCAAGGAGACATCATCGGTGCGTAGGTGGGTGATTCCTCTGGTGCTCGCATTTATATAGGTTGCCTAAGAGTAGTTAATGTTCTCGATTTTGATTAGTGGATATTTTTGGTAGTTAATGTTCTCGATTTTGACAGGTCGATATTTTAGTAGTTAATGATCTCGATTTTGATTGGTAGATATTTTAGTAACTAAATCAAGTTTGTGTTATGGTTTGTCCAGTCGCCATTTGATTGGTTGTTTGGAGGTTGTTTGAATCGTTTCTGCTCGCCTTGGGTTCGTGGCGTTTGGTCTCTTCTGCAGTTCCCCCGAGTTCGTTGTTCCCTTGTTCATAACGGTTGGTAGGCTGGATCGATTTCGATGTGCTTGTTTATTGCTTCTTCGGATGAGTACCATGCCTCGATAAATTCCCGTTCTTGTTTGGTATTTCCTTGTGCCAGTACCTTCACATTGTTCCAGTCGAACTGGTGTCCCTCTTGGTCCACGTGGACGGATACCAGTGACATTTGGTCGTGCCTTCAGGCAGCGAGCTGGTGTTCATGGATTCATCACCTACCGACCCATGAATACACTCAGGAGCAGACTATCAAAACCCAAAGGGAAACTGGATTTGATGAAAAGAAGCAACGTGATCTACCAAATTCAATGCAACAACTGTACCAAGCGTTACGTCGGTCAAACTGGAAAAAAGCTGTCTACGAGAATCCATGAACACCAGCTCGCCGCACGGGTGGGACAGGAGGGTGAGTTGTGGGGAATGATGGAGACCGGGAGGGGAGGGTTCAGAGGAAGGGGAATTAAGCAATATGTGAAAGTGAGAGTGGAACAAAATAAGGTGCTGTGGGGATTCTGGAAATGAGTGAATTGGAGGATGAGGTGGACAGCGAGAGATATGGAGGTGAGAGTAAAGGGGAAGGGGAGTTTGAGGAGGGAAGATTAAGAAGGAGAGGAGAGTCAGAGTTAGGTGAAACCATGGCATAGTGAGTATGGATGAGTGGAGTAGAAGGGGAAGGCAGATGTGCGATGGGACTGAGGGCCAGTGAGGCAGAGGGCAAGAGAAGAGCAAGGTTGAAGGGAGAGTGACTGGCTTGAGGGTCGAGTAAGGGAGAGTAAACTGAGACAATGTTGGAGTCAGCAGGAGGGGACTGTGAATTTTTGAGGAAAGGGGAGAGCAGGAAGGAGAGAGGAGCACTGATGGGGAGCATCGATTGGAGAATGTGAGCAACAAGAGAATCAGGGGTAGGTGGAGAGACAAGGAGCAAAGATTGGAGAGTGAGGTGGGGGGAGAGTATAAAATAGGGGAAAGTGAATTTAGGAGTGAGGAAAATCAAAGTGAGGCAATGCTGAATGATGAACAATTGAGAGAAATTGATGGATGTGGGGAATGTAGATGTGAGTTGGTTCGGAGTTGGAGATGGGAGTGTGAGGCCGTGGTCTGTATGGCTAAGCAACTGTATATGGCAGGGATAACCCAAGAGGAGAATGTTGTTGAGGGGAAATTGACCGGGAGGTGAAGTCGCTGGAGGGGTCATTGAGTGAGAGGGAATAGTGCATGGAGAGGGAGTAGGAAAGGCTGAGGGTGGCTGTAGAGAGTAGATCTGAACGTGTGGTCAAAGATGGGAGTGGGGAATGAGCAGGAGGGAGACAGCAAGATCAGGTCAGAGGTGAGTAGTGCAGAGGGATGTCCATAGAGGAGTGTTTGGCAGGGAAGTCGAGGGGAGCAGGGCTTGCTTGGAGTCCAAAGGGGAGAATATAATGAGTGATAGAGACAAGGAAACTTGAGGAGAAAGTGATAGAGTGATTAAAGAGGCTGAATGATGAGGCCAATATTGTGGAGGAAGGCAGTGGCATGGGGTAAGGGAGAAGGGGAGGGAAGTGGAGATGGTGATGATGATTAAGTGGAGAATCATGCAGAGGGGAGGTGGCAGTGAAAGGGGGATATGTGGGAGAAGGCAGAGGGTGCGTGGGTGAGTGAGAGAGTGTCGACAGTCAGGGGTTGTGTAAGTTACGTGGGTTGCAGTGAAGTGGGGGACAGATAGGAGAGTGGGTTGGAAGAGAAACTGCGAGGAAAATGTGAGTGCGAGGGTCAACTGAGGACGAGTGGTTATGAGGGCAAGGTGGCCGGGAGAGAGGCGTTTTGATGCTGGAGTAGAATGAGGGTAAAGTGTGAGGGGAGACGGGCTCAGGGGAAGTGTGAGTGATTATGGAAGGTGAAGGAGACATGGAGGGAAATAGGGGGAGTGGTCAGGGAAGGTGAGTGTGAGGAAGAGGAGGAAACAAAGGGGAAGTCTGAGAAAACAGGGGACATTAGGGGAAGGGGTTGTTTCACTGGAGGGAGTGAGTGAGGGTGAAGTAGAAGAAGAGATGAGATAGAGAAAGGAGGCAAGGGAGAGTGGACAGGAGATTTCGGGATGGTGGATGGGAGTTTGTGGAGAGAAAAACTCGGTGTGGGGAGATAGTGTGAGACATGAGCATTGTGAGGGAGAAGTGAGTCTTTACAGGGAAGAATTATAGAAATAAAGCATCACTTCAACAGAGAAAAACTGCAGAATTGTGAGGTGAAAATGTGTTTTTTTTTTATTTGTTCACAGGACGTGGGCATTTCTGGCAAGTCCTGCAATTATTGTCCAGATGGCAGTTAACTGTCAATCACATTGCTGTTGGTCTGGAGTCACACGTCGGCCAGACCGGGTAAGGATGGCCGTTCCTTCCATCACTGAACCAGATGGTATTTTTCCCCACAATTAAAAATGGATTCATGATCATCATTAGACTCTTATTTCCAGTTTATTTTCTGCTGTGGCAGGATTCAAGCATACGTCCCCAGGACATTACCTGGGTCTCTGAATTAACAGTCCAGCAATAATGAAACTAGGCCATTGCCTCGCCAGTATGCAGCAACTGTGAGTTGGATAAGTAATAAGGATAATGGGATGTTAACCTTTACCTCAAGATAAATTGAACATTAAAGTAAAAATGTTCTCCTTTAGTTACAGAGAGAAGAGGTGAATTCACTTGCTGAGTAACGGAATAAAAGTAAAGTGAAGTTACCATATCCTCAGATGCTGCTCTCTGATCCAACAGAGAGAGAGAGAGAGAAGGCTGGAGCTGAGTTTCACCCAGGGATCACTGCTGCTTTTCATCATTTGCCTGAATGGTTTAGATGTGAACATTGCACGCACGGTCGCTAAGTTTGCAGATGACACCACAACTGGAGATATCGTGAAGGGTGAAAATGGGACAATGGGACAAGGAGTGGCAGATGGAGTTTAATTTAGATAAGTGTGAGGTGCTGCATTCTGGAAAGACAAATAACTTTACAGGTTTTGTGTCAGTTTCTGTCTCCTTTCAGAGAGTGAGTTCCTGACCACCACAACCATCTTGTTGAAAAATATTCTTCTTAATTCCCCTCTGCAACTGTTGTTCCTCCCCTTAAACCTATGTCTGTAGTTTATTGACACTTCCATGAAGGGGAAAGGTACCTTTCCATTTCCCCAAACTGTACTTCTCATAATTTTGTTCATCTTCATCAGTTTCACCCCTCAAACTTCTCTGCTTCAATGAAAACAACCCCAGCCTATCAAGTCTGTCTTCAGGGGTGGAAAGTATAGGCAGGCAACATCTTGGTGAATCTCAACTGTTCCAGACGTCCCCCACCTCACAAGCTTCAAAATCTTCCCCTCCCTCACTGCATCCCAAAACAAGCCCAGCTCGTCCCCGCCTCCCTAACCTGTTCTTCCTCTCACCTGTACTCTCCTCCATTTCCCACCTACTAGCCCCATCCCACCTCCTTGACCTGTCCGTCCTCCCCGGACTGACCTATCCCCTCCCCACCTCCCAACCTATACTCTCCTCTCCACCTATCATCTCCTCTATCCATCTTCGGTCCGCCTCCCCATCTCTCTGTATTTATTGCAGAACCGTCGCCCCATCCCCCTCTCTGATGAAACATCAAATCTTGTGCTCCTGAGATGCTGCTTGGACTGCTGTGTTCATCCAGCTCCACACTTTGTTATCTCCCCTGTCTCCTGTTGGAATTTCTACATACTTCCTTAAAAAGATCACATGGAGAAGGTTTAAGAATTCTGCCCTGTCTGAGCCTTTCACACTCTGCCTGTTCCTGATCATACTGGAGAGTTTGAATTCCCCAGATATTGTAAACTTATTATTTTTAAACTTCTCTGAGATTTTGCCAACATTATCAGTGCTTTATCTCTCTCAGACTGAGGTGGGTCCATCATACACTCTACCCATGTCATTGCTTCATTTTTGTAAAGTTCTCCCCATGTGGCCTCAATTGAGTCTGGGGAGACTCTGGACTTCAGGACTTATTACCAAGTTCAGTAAATTTATTGGGCTCAATACCTTCTTCCATATCTTTTACCCATCCCCAAAGCCCATGCTCTGGCATGACATGGGCTACTTTTAGCACAGCAACCCCATTTCAGCCTTGTTATGGTCCCCATTAGCAGCTTTTCTGTCTCCTTAGCTTCCCCTTATCCATCCCTTTGACTGTTTAACTGTTGATCTCTCGCTCTGTTCTCTGTTTCTCTTGGTTATTTACTGTTTTACCATCAATCCCCATCTTCACCATATGTGCCACCTTTTTCTGGCAACTGGACCAAAAATGTTAAATCTGCTTTCTACCAGCTGATGCTGCCAGACCTGCTGAGTTGAAATGGCAATATCTGTTTCTCCTGTAGATTTCCAGCATCTGCAGTTTTTGTTCTATTTTAGTGTAAGTTGTGTTGTTGTGAATTGCCTTGGGTTATTAATAGCCAGATTAGAGGGACAGACCAGGGAAAGTGGGAATAAATAGGATGGGGGGAGGTGGTAGTGTAGAAAGGGGGGCAGCGAGGATAAGATTATGAGTACGTGAGGTCGGAATAGTGTAGATGCAAAGGAGGAAGTGAATTCGAGAAAATTGAGGGAATGACAGAGACAGGTGGAGGGGCAGTGAGGAGAAATAAGATTGGACTGTAGGGTGATGGAGAGTGAGATGAGGAAGGGAACGTGAAGCTAACGACGGGAGTGCGTGTGAGGGGACAGTAATGGGAAGTGAAAAGAAAGAGCATTGTGTGATACAAGGGGAGGGGGGAGTGACAGGAATGGGACAGACAGAGCATGAGGACAGAGTGAGAGAGAAACACAAACAGCAGTAAGACAAAGGGTGTTCTGATTGATAATGAAGTGAAGAAGTCAACAGTAAGTGGGAGGAAAATTTAAGTGAGTCAGGAGTGAAATGAGAGGCAAGAGGGAACAGAGGGTGAGGTGACTGGAGGTGAGGTTGGAGGAGGGAGTGAGTGCAGCTGCTTCCTGGTCTTGTGCATCTGGGGGCTGGAGGTGGCAGGATGTAGCATCTGGACCAGGGCAAATCTTGTTGCTCTGCCCCATATCCCTTCACAGCACACTCACCACCACCACCCCCAAATCCACCCCTCTCCTATTTTCACAGTTTTGCTCCATCTTTCCAATTCTCACAGGTTCACCCCTTCCCTAAACCCGCAGGCACACAGTGTGATAAAGCCCCTCCATGGGGAAACATCCCTCAGTCCTTTTGACCAGAGTTGGTCACTGTGAGGGGAGGCAGCAGAAAGGAAAGCAGATCGGAGGATTGCAGGAGTGGAAGGAAGAGTGAAAGACAGAGAGAGTGTGGGTGGAAGGTGGAGGGGATGTAAAGGGCAAAAATAAAGTATAATATAGAGGGGTGTAGAAAAATGATAGCGTAAAGCCTGAGTGAGGTCACCTGTGCAGGATGGGAGTGTCCTGGTGGGTAGAGAGTGTGGGACTGTGACTGAGTGGGAGAAAGAGAGGGAACGAGTGAAAATGGCAAAGGGAGGGTTATATTTGAGAAAGTGGGAGAGAAGACACACTGCAAGATAGGATAGAGAGAAAGTAGGAGAGCAACTGGAGTCAGATAATGAGAGCAAGGTGCTGAGGGAGAGTGTGTGAGGGAGATCAGGATTAGGGAGGGGGAAGAGAAACAAGGAGAAGGATAGAAAGCAGGAACAGGGAGAGAGTGAGGAGGAGAGGGATCGGGAATGAAGAGGAAAGGAGGTGGAATCAGCTGGGGCAGAGATGAAGAGTCTGGGAGTGAAGGAGCGAGGAGAGAATGGATGGAGAGTGTGGGTGGGAATTAACATTCCCTCTCAGCAGCATGTTCATGTTGTGATATTCGCTTTGGGGAGGTGGCAGGTGTAAATGTATCTCAATCTGACTGTGTACAACTGCACAATGTAATGTGTGTAAACAAAACTAAAATGTGAGGGATTGCGTTGAGGAGAAAGCAATCTTCTGGAGCAGTGCGATCGCACTGATGGGGGAGGAGAGTGAAGGAACTTGGTTGCAGTGGGAAGGAGTAATTGTGTACACAGCAGCAGAAAGGAGGACTGTGGGTCTGAGAGAAACAGTGCTGCCCCTCCCACCTCCACATCGAAAATCAATGAGCTCAACTTTTCACTGCCACTGCATCCATGTCCAGAAATCCAGGGGGTTCGGGGCTTGAGTGTCAGGGCATCGCAATCTCTGAAGACAGACTGAAAAGAGCTGCAATAAGAGCAGATCGAGTCTGTTTTCATGATTATCCTGGTCCTTAAAAAATTCACAACACAATAATACGTTCACCACGAACTATGGAATGCTGCAACACAGATAGGTATCCGTGTGCTGAATCACTTTAATGGGACATGTCATTTCATCTTTCCGGGACAACTGGCGATGGGCAACAAATCCTGGCCGAGCCAGTAACTCCCAAATCCCACATTCAGATCCAGTTGGTGTTCAAACTCACAGTGATAGAAATGTAGATGGATTTCAGAAGAGATCATATGTTAAAGGTCTTTGTCGAAGCAAGTTAAGGCCAGAGAACAACTTCAAATACAAAGGAATAAAGCACAGCTATTTTGAGATTGACTTCATAAAATCTGTAATGAGAGTTGTGGAGCATGTAAGGAGAAAGATCCATTGATCAAATGTTCACAGGTGGAAAACAGGAAGGAAAGTTGGGTGGGCAGCAATTCAATGGGGAGAGAAAGTGTGTTCAGTGGAAAATCATTCTCAATTTAAAAAAAAATAAAATTTTTGGATGACAATAAAGCCTAAAGATATCTGGAATACATCCCAGAAAAAAGCTAACATCTGTCCTGAACCCAGCATAGCTGCAGCGTAAATACAACTGCTCAAATTTGAAACGAGGTAAAATGCAAAACAGATTAGATTTCTCCATAGATAACAAAGTGTGGAGCTGGATGAACACAACAGGCCAAGTAGCATCTTGGGAGCATAAAAGTTTACAATTTGGGCCGAGACCCTTCATCAGAAAAGGGGGATGGGGAGAGGGTTCAGAAATAAATAGGGAGAGAGGGGGAGGGGTATTGAAGGTGGATAGAGGAGAAGATAGATGGAGAGGAGACAGGCAAGTTAAAGGGGCAGAGATGGAGATCATGGAAGTGGGTGGAGGTGGGGAGGTAGGGAGGGGATAGGTCAGTCCGGGGAAGACGGACAGGTGAAGGGGGCAGGATGAGGTTAGGAAGTAGGGAAAGGAGGTGCAGCTGGAGGTGGGAGGAGGGGATAGGTGAGAGGAAGAACAGGTTCGGGAGGCGGGGACGAGCTGGGCTGGGTTTGGGATGCAGTGTGGTGAGGGGAAATTTTGGAGCTTGTGAAATCCACATTGATACCATTGGGCTGCAGGGTTCCCAAGCGGAATATGAGTTGCTGTTCCTGAAACCTTCGGGTGGCAGCATTGTGGCACTGCAGGAGGCCCAGGATGGACACGTCATCAAAGGAATGGGAGGGGGGAGTTAAAATGGTTCGCGACTGGGAGGTGCAGTTGTTTATTGCGAACCGAGCGGAGGTGTTCAGCAAAGTGGACCCCAAGCCTTCGCTTGGTTTCCCCAATGTAGAGGAAGCCACAACGAGTACAGCGGACGCAGTATACCACATTGGCAGATGTACAGGTGAACATCTGCTTGATGTGAAAAGTCATCTTGTGGCCTGGGATAGGGGTGAGGGAGGAGGTGTGGGGGTAAGTGTAGCATTTCCCACGGTTGCAGGGGAAGGTGCCGGGTGTGGTGGGGTTGGAGGGGAGTGTGGAACAGACAAGGGACTTGCGGAGATAGTGGTCTCTCCAGAAGGCAGACAAGGGTGGGGATGGAAAAATGTCTTTGGTGTTGGGGTCGGATTGTAGATGGCGGAGGTGTTGGAGGATAATGCATTGTATTTGGAGATTGGTGGGGTGGTATGTGAGGTTGAGGGGGATTCTTTTCTGGTGGTTATTGCGGGGAGGGGGCATGAGGGATGAGTTACGGGAAATGCGGGAGGCACAGTCAAGGGCATCTGGGATGTATAGGAGTGGAATGCCTCATCCTGGGAGCAAATGTAGCGGAGGGGATGGATTTGGGAATTGGGGATGGAATTTAAACCCCACCTCTTCCTCTGTTACTTCGATGACAGTGTCCCTGCCGCCTCATTGCTCCCAAGAGGAGCTCGAGCAGTTCATTTACTTCACCAACACCTTCCACCCCAACCACATCTCCAATACTTCCCTCCCCTTCCAGGACATCTCTGTCTCCATCTCAGGCAACCACATCACAACCAATATCCATTTCAAGCCCACCAACTCCCATAGCTACCTGGAATACATCCCCTCCCACCCACCTTCAGATCACCAAAAAGACCTCTGCTTCTTCCTCACCTGCATGCCCAATGAGACCCCTCCAATGACACCCTGATCCGCTTAAGTGAACTTGTCCTTCGCTGTAACAACTTCTCCTTCAACTTCTCTCACTTCTTAGAGACAAAGGGGGTGGCCATGGGAAGCCGCATGAGCCCAAACTATGCCAGCATCTTCGTAGGATAGGTGGAACAGTTCCTGTACTGCAGCTACACTGGCTCTATCACCAACCTCCTCCTGCACAACATCAATTCCTGTATCGGCCACCTCATGGCCCCATGAGGGGCTTGAATAGTTCATCATCTTTACTAACACGTTCCACCCGAATCTCATGTTCACCTGGACCATCTCTGATACCTCTCCCTCCTTGCTGGACCCTTCTGTCTCCATCTCCAGTGATCACCTCGAAACTAATATCTATTTCAAGCCCACAACTCCCACAGCACCACCTCATTAATCAATCTCCACCGCTGCTGACCTGCACTCACCTATTGCCATCCCACCTTTATGAGCTTCAAGATCTCCCCAGCCTTACCTCAACCCAAGGCTAATCCTCCCTTTCATCCCCATCTCCTTGACCTTTCTCTCTTCTACCTCACTTATTTAGTCCTCCCACCTCACTGACCAACCCCCACCATAACTTACCGACTGTCACCATCCCACCTACCTTTCCCAGCCAAAGCCCCTGCCTGTCTATTTATTTCAGAACCCCATTCCCTCCCTCCATTTCTGAGGAAGGGTCCTGCCCCGAAACATCAGCTTTCCTGATCCCCTGATGCTGCCTGACCTGCTGTGCTTCTCCAGCTCCACCATGTGTTGTCGCAGACTCCACCATCGGCAGTTCGTATCATCTCTGAGTTAATACATGTGTTTACCTGGATAAATGCTGTGGATCATTTCTCTCCAGACTGTACTGTAAAGGGCCTTTGAACTTTTCAATGGACAGAGCGACATCAGAAGCTGAGAGTCTGTTCTCTTCCTCACTAATCCTGTAAATGTTAAACAGCTGATATTACAGATCTGCCTTTCTTAGATTTAAGAACTGATGCAAATGGTCAATGTTTCAGAGTTACTGAAGTATGAATAAATGAGGCAGGAAGTGAAATGTCAATCTTGTTTTATAACAAAGCCTAATACAAATTGATAATGCAAGAGAAATGACTAGAAACAGCCAGAAAGAGAAACAGGCATTATAATCTGACAACAGGTAACAGAGCATTCACCATGGAAGATAATAAAAATCCGTACCCTAACCCCCCAAACCACACCATGTCCCGCCTGTGCATAGAGCTTGTGGATCGAGACAAAATAACTGAAAACTTCTGAAAGCGTCATGTCTAACTGTGTAACATGTGGGAACTACAACCCACCGAGAATCGTGTTCCTTTATTTACAGCCCCTTGACTATCCCTGATTTTAGTCTCTCCCGTTTTTGGAGGTTTTTCCTTCAGTTGCAGAGACCGTCAGCTTTGTAATTCCCTCCCTGAACCTTTCCATCTCTCTATTTCACTTTCCTCCTTTAGGATGCACGAAAACCTGCACCAATCACCTGTGCTAATAGCTCGGTGTCACTATTATTTTCTAAGGATCAAGTAAAACGCTCTGGGACATTATATTACATTCAGGGCAACGATTCAAAACAGAAATGTTTTGTCATGAGATGGTCACAGGCCGAGGTTGTATTATGAAAAATAATACCCAGATAAAGACATAACAAGGTGTAGAGCTGGATGAACACAGCATCAGAGGAGCAGGAAAGCTGACGTTTTGGGTCTCGACCCTTCTTTCATCTCCATACCCAGATAAATTATGTGTTTCTCGGACAGGGATGACCACTCCCTTGAAATAAGGGTCATGCATCGCTCTCAGGGTCAGGGGAAGGTCACAGCTACACAAACAGCCTAATTCAGGTCAGTGATCACTTCCAGCCTGAGCTCCAGGTTGTGTAACTAGAATAGTTTTATAAAAGCTTTATAAAAGTTTCATTGTGCTTAAACTCTGAACTCAGATTCTGATTACAATAACATATGTGTATCAATGGAGTTATGTCGCCCGATAATACATCTTTAAAGTTGAAGTAAACTTCTTTTCAGAAGAATATTCGCGTGTGAACATAAAGGGACTAACTGTGACCCGATAAATGGCCCTTTAAAGCGGCGACAATAACCTGGAAATAAATCCATAATAACCCGTCACTGAGTTATTGAGCAAACTGTGCAGAGTTTCAGTAAAGAGCATGTCCTACCTTCTCTTCTGATAAGCTTCCTCCTGAAAGAAATCAATCACAAATAGTGAGGATGACAGGAACAGATTTCAGCGGGAGGCAGACACGCTGCTGAATTGAGCAGGCACAACACGGAAGTGGAAAGTGATACAAGTTAGAAGGAAGATTGAGGAGAGGGTCAAATAAATTGGAACGGACCATCAATCCCACCCACAGAGACACTGTCAAAGACAACCCCACACACTCTCCACATGGAGCTGTAACTGGGTTACAATGGGAGTTCCAGGAGAGAATTAAACTTGGGGAACACTGAATTAATAACAAATACATTATCAACATCACATCCCTTTCCCGCGAGGTCTCGGTGTTCCAGAGCTTCTGAAGATCGTGTGGGAGTGGTTCGTTCAGTAGCAATATAGGAACTGCAATGAATGCAGTTTGATTCTGTTTCTGAGATACCAAGGTGTAGAGCTGGATGAACACAGCAGCCCATTTCTGAATTAATAAAATGTGAGGCTGGATGAACACAGCAGGCCAAGCAGCATCTCAGGAGCACAAAAGCTGACGTTTCCGGCCTAGACCCTTCATCAGAGAGCTGGGTCTAGGCCCGAAACGTCAGCTTTTGTGCTCCTGAGATGCTGCTTGGCCTGCTGTGTTCATCCAGCCTCACATTTTACTATCTTGAATCAGGTCAGTGATCACTTCCAGCCTGAGGCCCAGGTTGCGTAACGAGAATAGTTTGATAAAAGCTTTATAAAAATTTCACGGTGTTTAAACGCTGCACTCAGATTCTGATTACAAAAGCATTTATTTATCAATGGAGTTATGCCGCCCGATAATACATTTTTAAAGTTGAAGTAAACTTCTTTTCAGAAGAATACTCGCGTGTGAACGTGAAGGGACGAACTGTGAACCGATAATTGGCCCTTTAAAGCGGCGACAATAACCAGGAAATAGATCCATAATAACCCGTCACTGAGTTATTGAGCAAACTGTGCAGAATTTCAGTAAAGAGTATGTCCCACCTTCTCTTCCGACAAGCTTCCTCCTGAAAGAAATCAATCACAAATAGTGAGGATGACAGAAACAGATTTCAGGCTGCTGAAATGAGCAGGCACAACACGGAAATGGAAAGTGATACAACTTGGGGAAAACTTTGAGGAGAGGATAAAATAAAGTGGAACGCATCATCAATCCCACTCACAGACACACTGTCCCAGACAAAACCACACACTCTCCACATGGAACTGTAACTGGGTTACAATGGGAGTTCCAGGAGAGAATTAAACTTGGGGGACACTGATTAATAACAAAATTATGATCAACATCACATCCCATTCCCGCGAGGCTCTCGGTCTTCCCGAGCTTTTGAAAACAGTATGGGAGTTGTTCATTCAGGGGCAACTTGGCAACTGCAATAAATGCAGATTAATTCCGTTTCTGAGATAACAAGGTGTGGAGCTGGATGAACACAGCAGGCGAAGCAGCATCAGAGGAGCAGGAAAGCTGATGTTTCGGGACTGGACCCTTCTTCAGAATTAGGGGAAGGGGAAGGGGGCTCTAGAATTAAGAGAGAGAGGAGTGGTGGGACCAGGTAAGGTAGGTAGGATGGTAATAGGTCAGCAGAGGGAGACCTCACCCTCACTTTGGAAATCTTCAGTTTCTGGTTCAGTTCCGTTTGCAGAGCCGCCGATTTCTTCTCTGTGAGAGAATCTAAGGAAGATTTCAGCTGATCCTGGAATTGGGAGAGAAAGTGCAGAACAGGATGTGTTAGGTCAATTGCTGGATTAGTCATATGTGATATAATTCTCAGTTTATTAAATATCCCTCTTTACCTTATAGATTTTAACAGCTTCTTTAATCGGGATGAAGTGGTGCTCTCTGTGTTCCCCAGTGACACAAATCAGACAGATCAATTTCTTGTCAGTTTCACAAAACAGCTTCAGATCTTCCCGATTTATCTCACAGTGAGGTTCACTTTCCTTCTCTTTCGGATCCAGCTTTAACTTTCGAGCCTCCTCGGCCAGATTCGCTAAGGCCCGATTTACCCTGAGGGTTCTTACGGGAAACTCCTCTCTACATTCCGGGCAGGAGTTTATCTCCTTCTTTTCCCAACTCTGGGTGAGACAGGATCGGCAGAAGTTGTGTCCGCAATCCAGTATAACCGGTTCAGTGAAGAAATCCAGGCAAATGGGACAAACTGTCTCCTCGGTCAGTCTCTGGAGCTGCTGTCTGGAAGCCATGTTCACACTCAGCAAAGGGGCTCACCTTTGTCCCCCTACAACCACACATCAACGAATACCAGTCACGGTTGGACATAGAGCAGTTTTTCCGCCGTCTTCGCCTCCATGCCTACTTCTTCAACCGGGAACCTAACCCTCCCTCCACTGACCCCTTCACCTGCTTCCAACACAAGTCCTCCTCCTGGACACCACCCCCAGGCCTCCTACCCTCCCTCGACCTCTTCATCTCCAACTGCCGTCGAGACATTAACCGCCTCAACCTCTCCACCCCTCTCACCCACTCCAACCTCTCCGCCGCAGAACGGGCTACCCTCTGCTACCTCCGCTCCAACCCCAACCTCACCATCAAACCCGCAGACAAGGGTGGCGCAGTGGTAGTATGGCGCACTGACCTCTACATCGCCGAGGCCAGACGCCAACTCTCCGACACTACCTCCTACCGCCCCCTCGATCATGACCCCACACCCGAGCACCAAATCATCATCTCCAACACCATTCACGACATCATCACCTCAGGGGACGTCCCACCAACAGCCTCCAACCTCATTGTTCCCCAACCCCGCACAGCCCGTTTCTATCTCCTTCCCAAAATCCACAAACCTGCCTGCCCTGGTCGACCCATCGGCTCAGCCTGCTCCTGCCCCACCGAACTCATCTCCACCTATCTGGACTCCATTTTCTCCCCTTTGGTCCAGGAACTCCCCACCTATGTCTGTGACACCACCCACACCCTCCACCTCCTCCAGGACTTCCAATTCCCTGGCCCCCAACACCTCATATTCACCATGGACGTCCAGTCCCTATACACCTGCATTCCTCATGCAGATGGCCTCAAGGCCCTCCGCTTCTTCCTGTCACGCAGACCCGACCAGTCTCCCTCCACCGACACTCTCATCCGCCTAGCTGAACTCGTCCTCACCCTCAACAACTTCTCTCTTGACTCCTCCCACTTCCTACAGACTAAGGGGGTGGCCATGGGCACCCGCATGAGCCCCAGCTATGCCTGCCTCTTTGTAGGTTACGTGGAACAGTCCCTCTTCCGTACCTACACAGGCCCCAAACCCCACCTCTTCCTCCGGTACATTGATGACTGTATCGGCGCCGCCTCTTGCTCCCCAGAGGAGCTCGAACAGTTCATCCACTTCACCAACACCTTCCACCCCAACCTTCAGTTCACCTGGGCCATCTCCAGCACATCCCTCACCTTCCTGGACCTCTCAGTCTCCATCTCAGGCAACCAGCTTGTAACTGATGTCCATTTCAAGCCCACCGACTCCCACAGCTACCTAGAATACACCTCCTCCCACCCACCCTCCTGCAAAAATTCCATCCCCTATTCCCAATTCCTCCACCTCTGCCGCATCTGCTCCCACGATAAGATATTCCACTCCCGCAATTCCCAGATGTCCAAGTTCTTTAAGGACCGCAACTTTCCCCCCACAGTGATCAAGAACGCCCTTGACCGCGTCTCCCGTATTTTCCGCAACACATCCCTCACACCCCGCCCCCGCCACAACCGCCCTAAGAGGATCCCCCTCGTTCTCACACACCACCCTACCAACCTCCAGATACAACGCATCATCCTCCGACACTTTCGCCATTTACAATCCGACCCCACCACCCAAGACATTTTTCCATCCCCACCCCTGTCTGCTTTCCGGAGAGACCACTTTCTCCGTGACTCCCTTGTTCGCTCCACACTGCCCTCCAACCCCACCACACCCAGCACCTTCCCCTGCAACCGCAGGAAATGCTACACTCGCCCCCACACCACCTCCCTCACCCCTATCCCAGGCCCCAAAATGACATTCCACATTAAGCAGAGGTTCACCTGCACATCTGCCAATGTGGTATACTGCATCCGCTGTACCCGGTGCGGCTTCCTCTACATTGGGGAAACCAAGCGGAGGCTTGGAGACCGCTTTGCAGAACACCTCCGCTCAGTTCGCAACAAACAACTGCACCTCCCAGTCGCAAACCATTTCCACTCCCCCTCCCATTCTCTAGATGACATGTCCATCATGGGCCTCCTGCACTGCCACAATGATGCCACCCGAAGGTTGCAGGAACAGCAACTCATATTCCGCCTGGGAACCCTGCAGCCATATGGTATCAATGTGGACTTCACCAGTTTCAAAATCTCCCCTTCCCCTACTGCATCCCTAAACCAACCCAGTTCGTCCCCTCCCCCCACTGCACCACACAACCAGCCCAGCTCTTCCCCCCCCACCCACTGCATCCCAAAACCAGTCCAACCTGTCTCTGCCTCTCTAACCGGTTCTTCCTCTCACCCATCCCTTCCTCCCACCCCAAGCCACACCCCCATCTACCTACTAACCTCATCCCACCTCCTTGACCTGTAAGTCTTCCCTGGACTGACCTATCCCCTCCCTACCTCCCCACCTATACTCTCTCCACCTATCTTCTTTACTCTCCATCTTCAGTCCGCCTCCCCCTCTCTCCCTATTTATTCCAGTTCCCTCTCCCCATCCCCCTCTCTGATGAAGGGTCCAGGCCCGAAACGTCAGCTTTTGTGCTCCTGAGATGCTGCTTGGCCTGCTGTGTTCATCCAACCTCACATTTTATTATCTTGGAATTCTCCAGCATCTGCAGTTCCCATTATCTCTTTCACACTCAGCACTCCCTGATTCAAACCACTTTCAGTTTTAATGTTTCGGCGCTGGTGAAAATGTTCACTTTATCGATTTCCAGATGAATTTCACTGCAAACAATGGTTACTTTAAACTTTGTCCTCTCGATATTTGACAGAGACGAAGGGAAATATTCACATGTTGAAAAGACACACAATTAGAAAACGGGGAGAGAGGTGAACTCTGGCGGGGAGTGTGAAGGTGCAGAGAGTGCTGCCCCTCAGGGACGGGCAGAGAGAGGGCGGTCGTGGTGGAAATGGGCGCGGAGCGAGTTTTCCCTGAACTTCGCTGCAGACTAAACTCTGCCGATTCCAGACCCTGTGGTGAAATCCGGTGGAAGATCCAGATCACTGAGCCGCATTGTGTGAATGATTGCAACCGCTCAACCTCAAACACAAAGCTCTGTAAATATCCAACAGGTGTTGAGATGACAGAAATGGAGGGGGGCCTTTCCGGGGTGGTGAACATAAAACATAGAAAAGTACAGCACAGTACAGGCCCTTCGGCCCACGATGTTGTGCCGTGGAATAATCCTAATCCAAAACTAAAATAACCTAACCTAAATTCCCCTCAATTCACTGCTGTCCATGTGCATGTCCAGCAGTCGCTTAAATGTCACTAATGACTGCTTCCACGACTACCGCTGGCAAACTATTCCATGCGCTCACAGCTCTCTGGGTGAAGAACATCCCTCTGACAGCTCCTCTCTGCCTTCCTCCTAACACCTTAAAACTATGACCCCTCATGGTAGTCAATCCTGCCCTGGGGAAAACTCTCTGGCTATCGACTCTATCCATGCCTCTCATTACCTTGTACACCTCGATCAGGTCACCTCTCTTCCTCCCTCTCTCCAGAGAGAAAAGTCCGATCTCAGTCAACCTCTCCTCGTAAGACAAGCCCTCCAGTCCAGGCAGCATCCTGGTAAACCTCCTTTGCACCCTCTCCAAAGCCTCCACATCTTTCCTATAATAGGGCGACCAGAACTGGGCACAATAGTGTGGGGCTCTTGCACTTTCATCGGTCTTTCACTACAATAGGATTTAGCAAGGCGCTTTAAAGTCCATTCGGCCTTTCTGAAATGTACACACTGTTATGATTTACAGAAACACATCTTACACCTGGAACCCAGCAGTGAAACCAGTGAGCAGAGCAGCTGTTTTGTCCCTCAGTCCCGCACGGCAGGACCTGTCTGGATTATTGTCCAGGCCTCCACGTCCTAACTTGACTCAGAGGGAAGAGCGCACCCACTGAACCACAACTGACACGTCCCACAGGGGCCACTCATTTCTACAGCCACACTCCTCAGTGACTGCCTCCGAGTCAGACTCACAACACATCCATTCCAACTCATTTACACTTTGGTGCTTTGAATCCATCCAGGATCAGAAAGGATTTCGCTGATACAGTTTGACGACTTTTAAATCCTATTGTCCTTTATTCAGCTCTGCCTGTCCAGGCCTGCTGGCCGTCATCCACCTGTTAACCTGTCACTTTCACATCTCCCTGTCTCGGTTCTCACAGTAAATCTTTCTCTCTCATCCCTCTCAGCCCAGTCTCCTCGACATCACACAACCAGACATGACCTGTCTGTATTCCCTCCCACCTCCCCGCTCCTCCCACCTCACTGACCCGTCCCCCCATCTGCCGACCTGTACTCAGCTGTCACCATCCCACCTACCATCACCAACTCCATCCCCTGCCTCTCTTTATTTGAGAGTTCCCTTATCCCTCCCCCAATTCTGAAGAAGGGTCTCGACCCGAAACTCAGCTTTCCTGCTCCTCTGATGCTGCTAGGCCCACTGTGTTCATCCAGCTCGACACCTTGCTTTCTCAGATTCTCCAGCATCAGCAGTTCCTGCTACCTCTGAATCAATTTTAATCACACTGTCTTATCTCTGACTCCAGCAACAGCAATTCTTACTATCTCAGAGAAAATCTTCGTTGCTCACTGTGAGAAAGAGCTATCTTTCCTCAGGTAAGGAGACCACAGTGGTCACAGCACACAATGGGCTTCAATTGCAGTCAATATTGCTGCTCTCCCAGTACTTGATATGGATGTAAATGTAATCTTGTATATGTGAGATGCTTTGGGTTTGTTTGTTGGAGAGAGTTGAACTCCAATGTTTCAGAGATAGTAGGAATTGCAGATGCTGGAGAATCTTAGATAACAAGATGTACAGCTGGATGAACACAACAGGTCAAGCAACATCAGAGGAGCAGGAAAGCTGATGTTTCAGGCCCAGAACCCTTCTTCAGGAAATCAGATTTTCTGAAGAAGGGTCCATGCCGAAATGTCAGCCTTCCTGCTCCTCTGATGCTGCTTGGCCTGCTGTGTTCATCCAGCTCCACATCTTTTTATCGCCAATGTTTACCTGTTTCCTCAAATGTTGTTGTACAGACCTCATCAGACTTTGTGATTATGTTTACCTCGAAAGACGTTTTTACGTGTCATTATAATTTTGTAATTCGATGTCAAAATTGTTTGCCTTCATTTCCAATGTATTTACGAAAGAAATACACGCAGAAATTAGCAGTGAACACTGTGAAAAGTGTTTAGTGTCAGAACTGGCATTTGCGAAAATCACAAACAATTTTCTGACATTATCTGCACTTCTAATTTTCTGACGAGGTTAAATGAATAAGTGAAGAAATTCAAAGCCATGTATTTTGCCTCAGCAGAGTGATTCCCACCACAATTTCCACCAGAATAGCAGGAACACCTGAAATACAATGGATTGTAAGTGTTTTGATACTCAGTCAGAACCAGCTTAATCCTTGTCTTGTCCAATTATTTGTTCCCATTGATTACTGCACTTCTTGGTAAAACAATGCCCTGACATCAATAATATTCATTTGTTTTGGACAATTCAGTGGAAGCTGAACATTATAATATTTGTCACACTTGACACATTAACAGGGAATGATAATATTACCCAGAATGATGTAGATATTAATTTTGCTGTTTCTGGTTAATATTTCTCACTGATGGTCATCAAACACACTCTCAAATAATGAAACTGAATGAAGCCAGTTTTGGAAAATATGCATTTGATCTCTTCTACAAGAATTCGTTGACATGAAAGGAAGTATTTTCACACATTGAACCGTTTTTAAGGCCGACATTAATTTTGCTTTATTCCTGGTACTTGACCGGGTATTTGCTCAAACTGATTTTCACTGCCACATTTCTCAGTTACTGTCTCTGGATCAGAACCACAACATGAGGATTCCAGCTCAATTCAACCTTTGTGCTTTGAATCCACCCAGGATCATAGGTATCTCCATTATACTCAATGACAGCTGCACTCACTGCATTCTGAGATCACACTGAGTGCCTTGCAGCCTCATAAACACCCACTCATTTCTGCTCTCCAACAACTCATTCTGTTTAGGGCTGCACCACACCCC
Source organism: Stegostoma tigrinum (assembly GCF_030684315.1). NCBI lineage: Eukaryota > Metazoa > Chordata > Chondrichthyes > Orectolobiformes > Stegostomatidae > Stegostoma > Stegostoma tigrinum. Next base: position 21,901,683 of record NC_081387.1, read on the forward strand.
AGTTCCACTTGCTCATTTGATGATCAATCAAGACATTTTTTCTTTTCCTTTCAGGCATCAAAGCACACCAGATGCGACTCAGACATACTCTGGAACACTCCCCCAATCTTCCCACTGCATCCACACCCTCCTCCAACCCAGTCTACAATTCCTACAAAATAAGGGGGCGGCCATGGGAATCCGCATGGGTTTGAGCTGTGCCTGCCTCTTTGTGGGTTACGTGGAACAGTCCCTTCTCCTCTGTTACACTGGCATCATCCAGTGTACAAGGTAATGAGAGGCATGGATAGAGTCAATAGCCAAAGAGTTTTCCCAAGGGCAGGATTGACTGCCATGAGGGGTCATAGTTTTAAGGTGTTAGGAGGAAGGTGCAGAGGAGACGTCAGAGGGAGGTTCTTCACCCAGAGAAGTGTGAGCGCATGGAATAGTTTACCAGTGGTAGTCGTGGAAGCAGAGTCATTAGTGACATTTAAGCGACTGCTGGACATGCACATGGACAGCAGTGAATTGAGGGGAATGTAGGTTAGGTTATTTTATTTTTGGATTAGGATTATTCCACGGCACAACATCGTGGGCCGAAGGGCCTGTACTGTGCTGTACTTTTCTATGTTCTATGTTCTATGTTCTATGTTCTATCCCACACTTCTTCATCCACGACATGGATGACTGTATCAGCACTGCCTCATGCTCCCACAAGGAGCTTGAAACAGTTTATCAACTTTACTAACAACTTTTGCACCAATCTCAAATTCAAATGGACCATCCCCGATACCTCCCTCCCCTTCCTGAATCTCTTTGTCTCCATCTCCAGAAACTGCCTCAGCACTGGCATCTGCTTCAAGCCCCCGCACCCACTGCTGTATGGACTAGGCCACATCTCACTCACCCAGCTGCAAGAATGCAATCCCCTACTTCCAACTCCTTCACCTCTGCTGCACCTGCTCCTAAGGAGGAGTATTCCACTCCCAGATATCCCAGCTGCCCTCCTATTTAAATGATCGCAACTTGCCCCCTCCAGTGATCATAAATGCCCTCAACTGCATTTCTTGTATTTGCCAAACTTCTGCCCTCCCCCAACACAAATAAAGACAGAATCCCCCTGTTCCTCACGTACCACCCCACCAACCTCGACATCCAGTGTATCATTCACCACCATCTCTGCACCTACAATCTGACCTCATCACAAGAGAGATATTTCCCTCCCATCTCTACTAGCCTTTTGTAGGGATTGCTCACTCTATGATTTCCTCAGCCACTGCACATTCCCCACTAACCCCACCACTGCTTGATCCTTTTCCTGCAACCACAGGACAGCTTACACTTGCCCCGACATCTTGCCCCTCACCTCCATTCAAGACCCAAAGCAAATCTTTCATATCCAATGGGGATTCCCCTGTACAGCCTCCAACTCGGTCTCCTGTATCTGTTGCTCCTGATGTCTCCTCCTCTACATCAGTGTGACCAAGCCAAGACTCAAAGACCATTTTGGAGAGGATCTACACTTTGAATGTGACCAGAAACAATACCTTCCAGTTGCTAATCATTCTAACTCCCTCTCCCACTCCCTGGGTGACATTTCTATCCTGGGCCTCCTCCTGTGTCTCAATGACATCACATGCCAACTGGAAGAGCAACACCTCATATTCTGCCTTGGGAGCCAACAGACAAAATGTCTTAACATGGAATTCACCATGTTTAAAATTCCCCCAACCCTGACCACATCACACATCCAAACATCTCTCTCATCCCCACCTGCTTCAGCTGAAACAACCAGTCCATCTTCTTGAAAACAACCGAAAGAACTGCAGGTGCTGTAAACCAGAAACAAAATCAAAGCAGCTGGAAAAGCTCAGCAGATCTGGCAGCATCTGTGAAGGGGAATGACAGAGTTAACTTAGGGGTCTGTTGACATTTATTCAGAAAAGGACAGTTCTGAGGAAGTGTCACTGGACCCAAAACGTTAACTCTGATTTTTCCTTCACAGATGCTGCCCGACTAGCTGAGCTGTCGATCTTCTTCACCTGTCCACCTTACCATTGCTACCGATCAATCTACACTAACACCTACCTGCATCCAACCTATCACCACCTCAGCTACCTTTTCCCAGCCCCACAGACCCTCCCTCCTGCCTCCTTGACCTGACACTACCCATCCATCATCTCTCCCACCTGCCCACTCCACACATCCCACTGACCAATCCCCACCACTCTTTACCTGCATTCACCTCACACCATCCCACCTACATTTTCCCAGTCTCACATTCTTGTCTCAATTTATCTCCAAGCTCCATTTCCCTTCCCCATTTCTGAAGAAGGATCACAACCAGGAACATCAACTTTCTTGCTCCTCTGATGCAGCCTGCTCTCTTCCTTCAGCTCCACATGGTGGTGTTCCACCTCCTGTCATGTATTTACCATTCCACCTGACCTTCTGCTCTCCAAATGCTCAATGTTCTGTACTCAGTGATGGTCTCAGTTTTATCCCTCTGAGTCTGATCCTCAATGAACTTTGGGCATGACATGATCTTGCCCTTTAACATCGCTTTCACGTCCGTGCCTGTTTCATTGGGTAAGGGTCTTTCCCTATCCCATCGATACCTTCAGCCACCTCTAAAACTCTTCCTGTACCTGGACCCCTCCCTCGGGCTTTCCATCTAATTGACTTCTGTCAACATTACACTGTTTGCCTCATATTCTCTGCCTCGTGCCCCCTTCCCCATTCTGACCTATCTCACCACAAACTGACGGCTTTCTATGCTCTCAGGTCCAACTGTAGCTTTCTCATCTAGCCTGCTAATATATTTGATGCTGGTGTTGACTCATGGACCAACCTGTACATTGCAGAGGCTGAGTACCAGCTCTCCAATACCTCCTCCTATTTCTCCCTAGACCATGTCACCATGCAATATCAGGCCATTCTGTCAACTGCAATCACCAACCTCATTTCATCTGGTAACCTGCACACCCCCTCCCGCGGCAACCACTTCCAAGGTGATCGTTTTCCAACCCACACAGCTTGCTTCTACCTCCTTCCCAAAATCCACAGACAAGACTTCCCGGGCAGACCCATTGTTTCTGTCTGCTCCTGCCCCACAGATCTCATCTTTTCCTGTCTTGACACCAGCAAATTTAATTTGAATCCACACCGATCATCTGTAAAGCATCCCATCCAGATCGACGCACTGAACCCTCCCTTCAACCTTGCAATTCCCATGGCCAATCCACCTACCTTGCACATCTTTGTACTGTGGGAGGAACCCAGCAGAAACCCACGCAGACACAGGGAGAACGTGCAAACTCCACACAGACAGTTATCCTTCGTCGGAGGCTCACTGATGATGTTACCTAGAATGGTGACGAAACGTCTGAAAACTAACCTTCCAGCTCAGCGAGCAAACTCACAGCCAGAACCATTGCACCTGTTGGCTCCATTTACCAATTAGAGATGCAATTCAGCAAATCCCACTACCCTGACCTTGATCCATTAAATCACTTAGATTTGTGGCCATCTCCATTGCCCTACTGCCACTTGGGTACCAGCCTTGACAACAATTATTGGCGCAGCATAAAGAGTACAAGAGTAAAATCTGTATCAACTGACTATGAATTTTATTATTTTCGTTGAAACAGACATTCAGCTCACACAATTTGGCTGAGAAAAGCTTAACAGCAGGCATGCAATTTGTAAAATCCAAGCACAGACTCACTGGTTTTGCAAATGATATTCTCTGAATAGTTAACAAAATTAAAAGCTAATACCCAAGAGTAGAAGATCACACTGGCCAGGCAATTTCTCCACTTTATGGGGTTATGACTGCACCTCCAAGTGCAGGGATCACAACTTCAAAAACGTTGACATCCAGAGTTTTTGCTAACAGCACACAAAAACCTTCATTTTCATGCTTTATCCTTGTTGTACCAAATTGTAGTGTCCTGTCCTTATTGGTTCTCAGGTCATATGACATGCTGGTGTTTATTCACGATAAGTTTTCCCAAGAAGATGTTTAGGATTACCTTATTATTCTTCCACCAAATAAGGATTTCCCTCTTCTGTTATCCTCAGACCTGAGTCAGCTCACACTGACTGAACACAGGGCTTAGGGCTTGGGTAACGTCAGTTCACTTACACAGTCTTTATGTGTGATTGTTACCTTGGAGGTCACAAACACAAGGAAATCCCAACTCCTTCCCCATCTTGATCCAAAAACATCTATCTTCAGATTATCATTTTACCTTCATTCTACTAACTGCTCATGGTATTATCATTGAACGCCAGCAAGTGTGTTGCACCTGGGTATTATATATGTGTATATAAACAAGATACCATGTTAATAGAAACAAAGTCTGTATATTTATTACACACAGTAACTTTTATGATAACATTCATTCCTTCTGTTTCATTAGAGTTTAAATATTTAACTTTGATATAATTTTATTTATCCTACTTCTGAGCTCATACACATTAAGTATTTCAATTGCCAGGTTACCCAAGATTAATATTACAGCCACATGTGATGATATTTTCACCCATGAATACACATGAATATTAGATTTCCAATTCCAAAATTTACTCCAAAAACCAGCTTGAGTTGTAATTGTTCTGGAGTGTTTAGACCATTGATGAATTATCTCTTTTGCCTCTTCCCCAGCTTGGGTTTCCTTCAAATTTTGTCCCCAGTAATCAGATTGGAGCTCATGCAGATGAGGCTCAATAACCTTACTCAATAACAGCAAAATTACATCATACATGGACTCAAAATTTCTCAACTCGCTTTCATCAATCCTTTACATATTGAGTTGGGAAGTCATTTTGAGGTTCTAGAAGACATTGGTGAAGCATCTGCTAGAATACTGTGTCCAGTTCTGGTCACCCATGATAGGAGGGATTTTATATGCTGGAGAGGATTCAGAAGATATTTACCAAGATGTTGTAACTCACTGAGAGATAGTGAAACCTGCTGATGCTGGAGTCAGAATTAGCACAATGTGGAGCTGGAGGAACACATAGGCCAGGCAGCATCAGAAGAGCAGGAAAGGTGATGTTTCAGGTTGCACCCATTTTCAGAAAACCCTCTGATGCTGATCTGCTGTGTCCCTTCAGCTCTGTACTGTGTTGCGACATGATATGGGCTGCATTCATACGGCTTACCCATTTTGACTAATTTTTGCTCCTCCTATTCCTTCTTCAGCTTCACTCTGTCCAGGCTTGCTGCCCACAATCTCCTTGTTTACCCAACAACTTTCATGTCTCTTGGCTCTGGGCTCCAGAATAAATCTTGGCTGCACTCAACCTGAGGCCAATCTATCTTCCCTCAGGTAAGGAGGCCACAGTGGCCACAGCACATAGTGGGCTTATACAATTGCAGTCAAAATTTCAGGTCTCCTGGTACCTGAAATGGATGTAAATCTAATCTCGTACATTTAAGAGATGCCTTTGGTTTGTTCATTGTACAAAGTCAAATTCTAATGTTTGTTTGTTTTCTCAAATGCTACTGTTCAGAACTAAACAGAATTTGTGACTATGTATCCATAAAGTTTCTTTTTATGAAAAAGTTATGTTTTTGAAATTAGATGTCAAAATTATTTGCATTCATTTTCCAATGTTGTAATAAAAGAAATAATTGCAGGAGTTACCAGTGAACACGGTGCAAAGGATTTGGATCTGAACTGACATTTGCGGAAATCACAAACAATTTTCTGAGGTTATCTGACCTTCTGATTCTCTGACAAGATTAAATGAATAAGTGAGAAATTCAGTCATGTATTTTGCCTCAGCAGAGTGATTCCCACCACCATTTTCACCTGAATGATGGGAACACCAGGAATGTAAGTGTTTTGATACTCAGTCAGTGTTTAAATATGAGACAGAAGTGAACCAGCTTAACCCCTGTGTTCTCCAACCGTTTATTCTCCTCAATTCCTGCACTTCTTTGGAAAACAATGCCCTGACGTCAGTAATATTGGTTTCTTTCAGGTAATTCCGTGGAAGCTGAACATTCCAGAATTTATCACACTTTACACATTAACAGAGAATTATAACATTTCCCAGAATTTTGTTGCATCCATTTCATGTTTGTCACTGATGTTCATCAAACACACTCTCAAATAATAAAACTGAATGAAAACAATTTTGGAAAATGTGGATTTGGTATTTTCTACAAGAATTCTCGCCTGGTTTACTTGAAAGGAGATATTTTGGCACATTGAACTATTTTTAAGGCTGACATTAATTTTGCTTTCATCTGGGGAATTGACCAGGTGTTTGCTTAAACTGATTTCCACAGCCATTTCCCTCAGTGACTGCCTCTGGATCAGACTGACAACATGTGGATTCAAACACATTTCAATCCCGGTGCTTTGAATCCACTCAGGATCATAGGTGTCTCCATGGCCATGAGGTCAATTCCCGGAATGGCGGGACTATCATATGTTGAAAGATTGGAGCGACTGAGCTTGTATACGCTTGAGTTTTGAAGGCTGACAGGGGATCTGCTTGAGGTGTATAAGATTATTAAGGGATTGGACACTCTGGAGGCAGGAAGCATGTTTCCGCTGATGGGTGAGTCCAGAACCAGAGGACACAGTTTAAAAATAAGGGGTAGGCCATTTAGAACCGAGTTGCGGAAAAACTTCTTCACCCAGAGAATGGTGGATATATGGAATGCCCTGCCCCAGAAGGCAGTGGAGGCCAACTCTCTGGATACTTTCAAGAAAGAGATAGATAGAGCACTTAGAGATGGTGGAATCAAGGGTTATGGGGATAAGGCAGGAACAGGATACCGATTGTGGATGATCAGCCATGACCATAATGAACGGTGGTGCTGGCCCGAAGGGCCGAATGGCCTACTCCAGCAGCTATTGTGTATTGTCTATTAATACTGAATGACAGCTGCACTCACTGCATTCTGAGATCCACACTGAATGCCACGCGTCCTCATATGCAACCCCTCCACCTCTCTCTCCAACGGCTTAGGGCTGCACCACTTCCCAGTTCCACTTCATCATTCAGTATTCATACAAGCCATTTTTTACTTTTCATTTCCGGCATCAAGGCACATGAGATGCAATTCAGAGATACTCTGGAACCCTCCCATCATCTCACCCTCTCCCCCAACCCAACCTAAACTTCATACAAACTAAGGGTGTGGCCATAGGCACCTGCATGGATTTGAGCTATGAATGCTTCTTTGTGGGTTACGTGGAACAGTCCCTTATCCTCTGTTACACTGGCATCATCCCATACCGCTTCCTCTACGACATTGATGACTGCATCAGCACTGCCTTGTGCTCCCACAAGGGGCTTGAACAGTTCATCAACTTTACCAACACCTTTTGCACCAAACTCAAATTTCACCTGGACCGTCTCCGATACCTCCTTCCACTTCCTGAACCCTTTCGTCTCCATCGCCAGTAACCGTCTCAACACTGACATCTATTTCAAACCCACCAACTCCCATAGCTCCCTGAACTGCACCACTTCTCATCCACGGTCCTGCAAGCATGCAATTGCCTACTCCCAATCCCTCAGCCTCTGCTGCATCTGCTCCCAAGAAGGAGCATCCACTCCTGGATATCCCAGATGTCCTCCTATTTTACTGACAGCAACCTCCCCGCTCCAGTGACCATAAGTACACTCTACCGCATTTATTGTATTTCTCAAACTTCTGCCCTCAAATCCATTCCCCCAACAAAGTTAAAGACAGAATTCCCCCTCACATACGCAAACGCAGGAAGTGCTACAACGACCCCTACATCTCCACCCTCACCTCCATCCAAAGCCCAAAGCAGTCCTTTCACATCCAATAGGGATTCATCTGTATGTCTTCCAATTTGTCTCCTGTATCTGCTGCTCCCTATGTGGCCTCCTCTACATCAGTGATACCAAGCAAAGAATCGAGAATCTGCGCTCTGTATGTGACAAGCAACAATACCTTCCAGTCGCGAACCGTTTTAACCTCCCCCTCACACACCATGGGTGAGATGTCGATTCTGGGCCTCCTCCAGTGTCTCAATGCCACCCACAAACTGGAGGAACAGCACCTCATATTCCGCCGTGGGAGCCAGCAACTCAATGGCCTCAATGTGGACTTTACCAGTTTCAAATTCTCGCCACCCACCCCCAACCTCATCCCATGATCAATCTTCCCTCTCATCCCTGCCTCGTTGACCTGACACAACCTGGCCGTCTTCTCTCCCACCGATGCGCCCCTCCCGCCTCACTGACCAATCGCCAGCACTCCCTGCCTGCACTCACCTATTACCAACCCACCTCCCTTCCCCGGCCCCACTCCTCCTCCCTATTTTTTTCAGATCCCTCTTTCCCCTCCCTGATTTCTGAGGAAGGGTCCCGACCAGAAATGCCAACTTTCCTGTTCCTCTGATGCTGCCTGATCTGCTCTGCTCCTCCAGCTCCACTCTGTGTCATCTCTGACTCCAGCTTCTGCAGTTCTTACGATCTCAGAAACCTCAGGGTCATTTGCTACGGACAGAACGTAGGTAATCTGGAAAGCGTTCACCCTGTCAGCATTTCATCTCTTCATGTCGAGGAGAGCACACTGTGAACAGCGAATAGAGTAAAAACAGTTTTCACTGTTGTCTATGTTGAAATCAATTTGTTGCTATCTTGTCCATTTAACATCATTTGGGAATGATGCTTCTCTCGACACTGTTGAAAATCTCAGCATTGTTGTAGCATTGAAGTTAGATTTGTGGATTTCTGTCCCAACATCGAAGTATTGAATCAATAGAGTGATGGAAACATTGTCAACGTGAAACGAAGGCTTTTAACTCGAAGATAGAATGATGACAGTATGAAGAAGTGGGCTGCAATGTAAGTGACTGAACAGAATAGTCTGGGCATTGGCTGAAGAACACAGGAAACCAAAGGTTATGAGATCAGAAACGGATAACAAAACAGGTTAATATTAACAATGCCTCCTGTCGCTCCGTCAACTTCCCAGCCTGGACCAGCATTTGCCTTCAATCCGACGCTCTCCACATGGTCGCTGCTTAAAATCCAGTGTATTTTCCAGGGGATAACAAAGTGCGGAGCTGGATAAACACAGCAGCCCAAAGCAGCATCTTAGGAGCACAAAAGCTGACGTTTTCTCCAAGGCAACTGGGTTTCAACAGAGGGTTTGTTTTGGGCAGAGTCCAACCTGCAGCGAAATTCAGTGAAAAGTGACTCCCCGCCCACCTCGCCCGATTCTCTCCCTCCCTCTCTCCCTCCCACTCTCTCTCTCTCTCTGTCACCCTCTCTCCTTCAATGCCATCGCTCAAGGCTCCTTCACCCTCTCGAGCCGGAGTCAACTCCCCCCGCCGTCATGAACCTGTTTCTCCTTCAACATGCTGTTTCTCACTGTCGCCCTGTCAAAATATTGATAAGACAAAAGATAGTTGGGAATGACTCTTCTCTGGTAATTGCAGCGAAATTCATCGGTTAGTCACTGAACTGACTGTCTTCACCGGAGCAGTCATATTGAAACTGAAAGTGTTCTTTCAGTCGGAAATGCTGACATTGATGGCGTGAGCACAGCGCGGAGAGAGTTGGACCGAGGAGACAGTTTGTCCCATTTGCCTGGATTTCTTCACCGACCCGGTTTCACTGGATTGTGGACACAACTTCTGCCGATCCTGTCTCACCCAGAGTTGGGAAAAGAAGGAGATAAACTCCTGCCCGGAATGTAGAGAGGAGTATCCGGGAAGAAATCTCAGGGTAAATCGGGCCTCAGCGAATCTGGCCGAGAAAGCTCGAGAATTAAATCTGGATCCGAAAGAGAAGGAAAGTAACCGCCACTGCGAGAAGCATCAGGAAAATCTGAAGCTGTTTTGTGAAACCGATGAGAAACTGATCTGTCTGATTTGTAGAGATTCGCGGGAACACAGAGTTCACTGCTTCATCCCGATCAATGAAGCTGTTGAAATCTATAAGGTAAAGGGGTGTGGTGGGGAGGGGGTATTTTACAGACTGCGAGTTTCTTTTTTAACTATTTCACGTTCTGACACTTTAATTCTGCGATTTTCCCTCCCAATTCCAGGATCTGTTGAAATCTTCCTTAGGTTGTCTCGCACAGAATAAATCGGTGGCTCTACAAACGGAACTGAACCAGAAACGGAAGATTTCCAAAGTCAGGGTGAGGTCTCCCTGTGCTGATTTTCTTGGATCTCGGTTAGTTTTGTTCCTTCTATCGGGGAACATTAATGATATTTTACTTTTCATTTGGTAGGAACAGGCGAGAAGGCTGCAGACCCTCATCGCATCCGAGTTCAACAAAATGCACCAGATTCTGACTGAAAAGGAGCAGCGTTTGCTCAAAGATATCAGGGAAGAAGAGGAGAGGATTATCGAGCCAATGGAAGAAAACCTTCAAGAGATTCAGGAGCATTTAAATTCTATTGAGGGGAAACTGTCAACGTTGCAGAAACAGATGGAACAAACAGATGAGCTGATATTTCTAAAGGTGAGGGAATATGTTCCAGGTCCATTCATTGAAACTTCAGTCATGATGACAACCGTAAATAGAAAATTCACTGAAAAAATAAAAGCAGAACTGACTATGTAAGTGAAAGTTGAAAGAACTTCAGATGCTGGGAATCAGAAATAGCGATAGAAACTGTTGGAGTAAGTCAACAGGATGGCAACTGAGAGTTGACATTTTTGGTCTAGTGACGCTTATTCAGAACTACAAGGATCGCTGACAATGGGAAGAAGGTTCACTAGACCTGAAACATTAACTCTGATTTCTCTCCACAGATACTGCCAGACCTGCTGAGCTTTTCCAAAAACTTCTGTTGTTTTTTGTTCATGACTTTGTGGTTGGACTGCTCCCACACTGGCTACCGAATCATGTGGATATGGGCAGACTCCCTGAATGAGTTGTGATGTTGATATTTGCATTATTGTGATCTCTATTTGGTCAACTTTAAATATTTCCTGGAATTCCCATTGTCGTTAAAGAGTCATACAGCATGAAACAGACCCTTTGGCTCAACCAGTCCAAGGAGAACATAATCCCAAAGTAAACTAGTCCCATCTGCCTGATCCTGGCCCATGTCCCTCCAAACCTTTCTTATGCACATTCAAATGTGTGTTAAACTTTATAATTGTACCCATATTCAGCACTTCCTCAGGAAGTTCATTCTACATGTGAACCACCCTCTGTGTAAAATGCTTGCCTCTTATGTCTTTTTAAAATCTCTGTCTTCTCACCTTAAAAAATATGCCACTTTGTCTTGAAATCCCCCCACCCTGGGGAAAAAGATAACTATCATTAACTGAATTGATACCCACCATAATTTGACAAACTTCTATCAAGTCTCGTCTCAAACTCCTACACTCCAGAGGAAAATTTCCCAGCCGATTCAGTCCTTCTTTATCAGACAAACCTTCCATACCTGGCAACATCCTGTTTAATCTCTTCTGAATCCTCTGTATTTTAACAAAATCATTCCTATAACTGAATGACCAGAACTGGACACAGCATTCCTGAAGAAGTCTCACCAATGCCCTGTCCTGTACAACCTCAACATGAATTCCAACTCCTAGTCAAAGGACTGAATAATGGAGGTACGTGTGCTCAACACCTTTTTGTTTTACCTCCCTGTCTATTTGTGGCACAAACTTCAAAGAATTATGTACTTCAATCCCGTGGACCCCCTTGCATTTATCCAAATTAAAATCTATCTGCCATTTTCAGCCCATTGACCCTTCTAATTGACATCACTTTGTAATCTTAGACAACCTTCTTCACTGTCTAATATGCCACCAGTTACGAACCATGCTTCCATGTTCTCATTCAAACTGTGCCCCTACACTTGGGCAAGACTAGGTCTGATGTCCTAGGGCACTATTTGCTGGATGGTCAGGGAGATTTTAAACTAAAATGACAGGGGTGTGGGAACCTGTGCAAGGAATCAGAGGAAGGGGGTTCAAGGTCATAGAAAAAAGACAGAACAGGGAATAAGATGGGTGATAGGCAGAGAAATCATGTGCCAGGATCCAAAGGGCCACAGGGCAAAAGTAATGGGAACGTCACAAGCAACGTTAAAAAGACAAGCCTCGAGGCGTTGTGGCTTAATATGCAGGGCTTTCACAATCAAGAATCAATTACATAAACATTTGAAAACAGACAGGAATTCGGAATTACGGAGATGTGGATACAGGGTGAACCGGGATGAGAAATGTATATTTTGAGGTATTCGGTATTTGGGAAGGAAGACAACAATGTAAAGGTGGTGAATGTGTATTGCTGGTTAAAGAGAAATTCAATGCAATGGTGAGGGAAGATATTAGCTCCAATATTGTGAAATCTGTCTGGGTAGAAGTGAAAAATAGCAAGGTTCAAAAAACATTAGCGTTTGTTGTATTTGGATCCACAAACTGTGAACACGATATTAGGAATGGCAGTGAGCAGAAATTCAGTTATGCATGGAATAAATAAATATCTCTGATTGTGGATGACTTTAATCTGCATATTGATTGGGCAAATCAGATTAGTAATATTAGGGGAGGAGTAGAATTCATAGAGTGCATACGGGGATAATTTTTGGACCAACACATTGAGTAACCAACCAGAGAACAGGCAAAGATACTCAATGTCATGTGATGAGAAAGGAATAAGATGACAGAGAACCGATCAGGCCAAAATATGATATAATTTCAAAAAGGATTTGGAGATAGCACTTGGGGCTGAAGGGATCAAAGGATATGGGGGAAAAGCAGGAACAAGACGTTGAGTTTGATGCTCAAGCCATGTTCATAATGAATGGCAGAGCAGGCTTGATGGGCCAAATGGCCTCATACTACTCATACTTTGCATGTTTCTATGATAATGTGTGAGTGTGTCTGGTACAGTGGAAATGTGAGAGCCACTGTCTCTGTGAGCAGGAACGATGTTTAGTTCTTGTTTATTTTATCCTCTCCTCAACCTTCCTTCCATTATGCATTGCTTTACACTTCCGTGTTGTGTCTGCTCATTTCAGCAGCCTCTCTGTCACCTCCTGAAATCTCTCTGACATCCTCACTATTTGAGATTCATTTCTTTCAGGATGAAGCTTTTCAGAAGACAAGGTAGGACATGTTTTACTGAAACTCTGCACAGTTTGCTCAGTCACTCAGTGACGTGTTACTGTTGATTTATTTCCTGGATATTGTCACTCTTTTGAAGGTCATTTATTCAGCAACAGAAACTCCATATATGCAAATCTTTCTTGTAATAACATGATTATAGTAGGATTGAAACAGTATTAGATTATTTAAAACTGTTCTACATTATTATAATCAATGACATGATGCCTGTATATAATACAAGCTGGTTCTCAGGCTGGAAGAGATCACTGAGAATATTTTCTGATTCAGAATGTGGAGGTACCTACTGGAGAAAGGTAGACAACTTGGCCTAGTCTGAGGAAGTAAGACTGGGCAAGTGACTGAAGTGTCAGTCTGTGAGTACTTTGGGGCCAGTGAGCAGAATTCTTTTCATTTTAAGGAAGGGTCGGAAATGGATTCACCAGGGCTAAGAGTTAAACTTCTGAATTGGAGCAAGGTCGATTTTAACAGTATTAGGCAAGAACTTACAAAAGATGATGGGGGGTTGGGGTGCGGATGTTTGCAGGTAAAAGGGTGGCTGGAAAATGGGACGCCTTTTAAAATGTGACAGTGAGACTCCAGAGACGGTATGTTCCTGTTGGGGTAAAGGTGATGGCTGGTAGGTTTATGGAATGCTGGATGACTGGAGAAATTGTCATTTTGGTCAATATAAAAAGGAAGCATATATCAGGAAAAGACAGCAGAGATTGAGTGAATCCCCAGAAGAGTACATATGGAGTAGGAGTATACTTAAGAGGGAAATCAGGAGGGCAAAAAGGGGACATGAAATAGCTTTGGGAGATAGGTTTAAGGGGAACCCAAATGAATTCTACGAGTACATTAAAGATAAAAGTGTACATAGGGAGAGAATAGGGCCCCTTAAAAATCAGCAAGGCCACCTGTGTGTGGGACAACAGGAGATGGGGTGGATATGAAAGAGGTATTTTGCTTCGGCATTTCTTGTGGAGAAGGAATTGGAAGCTAGAGAACGTGGCAAAATCAATAGCAACATTTTGGGAAATGTCCATATTTCAGCAGAGGGGGTTCTGCTTGACTCAAAACACATAAAGGTGGCTAAACCCTGGGACCTGATCAGGTGCAACAGAGAACTATTTGGGAAGTTAGGGCCAGGCACCTTGCTGAGGTATTTGTGTCATTGACAACCACAGGTGAAGTGCCAGAAATTTGGAGGTTGGCAAATGTGGTTCCACTGTTATAAGAAATGTTGTAAGAATAAGTTAGGGAACAATAGACTGGTGAGCCTGACATCGCTCAAGGGCAAGCTGTTGGAGGGAATCCTGAGGGACAGGATGTACATGTATTTGGAAAAGCAAGAACTGATTAGGATAGTCAACATGGCTTTGTGTGTGGTAAATCATGTCTCACATTAACTTGATTGAGTATTGTGAAGAAGTAATGAAGAGGATTAATGAGGGCAGTTGACGTGCTCTGTATGGACTTCAGTTAGGTGATTGAAAAGTTTGCTTGGTGGTCGACTGGTTATATCACATGGAGTACAGGGAGAACTAGCCATTTGGATAAAGAACTGTCTCAGTTTGCCCTCCTGATTTCCCTTTTAAGTATACTCATGCTGCCTGTTTTCTGTCCTCGGCACTCACTCGATCTCAACAAAAACTGAAAGAACTGCGGATGCTGTAAATCAGGAACAAGAACAGAAGTTGCTGGAAAAGCTTAGGTCAGGCAGCATCTGTGAAGAAAAAAATCTGAGTTAATATTTTGGGTGTGGTAACCCTTCCTCAGAACTAAAGATAGGTCCTCTCCCTCTGTCACGTTTGTTCACATGAGGCCAACTTCGACAAGGGAGCTCCAAAACGTCAAATTTCTTCCTCAACCAAGGATTCCCAGCTCGGTTGTCAACAGGACCATCAACCAGGTCCAACTCATCTCCCACACTTCTGCCATCGCCCCTCCTTTTCCCTCCTGCAACAGCCATAGGGTTCCCCTTGTCCTTACTGACCATCCCACCAGCATCAACATCCAGAAGATCGATTGACGCCATTTCCACTATCTCCAGCGAGATGCCACCACCAGACACATTTTCCCCTCCAACCCGGCCACCTTCCACAGGGACCGTTTCCTCTTGGACACCATGTTCCACTCTTTATTCACTCCCAACACAGCCCCATGGCACATTCCCTTCCAACCAGCGAAGGTGTAACACCTGCCCATTTACCTCCTGCCTCACCAGGGGTCCGAACATGCGTCGCTACCCCATCCCCTTCCTGAGTTTGGCATACAAACCGACATTTTCTGAGCTACCATCAGTTTTGAGGAAGGGTCTCCCAACCCGAAACATTAACTCTGATTTATTCTTCACAGATGCTGCCAGTCCTCCTGAGCTTTTCCAACAACCATTGCTTCTCTTCACTCGATCGCTGCTGTCTGTACCTGACACATGACACAGGTTGTGGACACTTGGTTTTCAGACTGGAGGCCTGTGACCAGCGGTTTGCCGTAAGGATCATTGCTGGATCCACTGCTTTTCAACATTTCTATAAATGATTTGGATGTGAACAGACGAGCTATGGTCAGGAAGTTTGCAAATGAAACCAATTTTGGAGCTGTCATAGACAGCAACAGAGGTTACATCAGAGTGCAATGGAATCTTGATCAGATGGGCCAATGGGCTCGGGATGATCAGATGGAATTTAATTTGGATCAATCTGAGATGTAGGATTTTGATAAGACAAATCAGGCCAGGATTTATGCGCTAATGGTAAGGTCCTGGGGAGGTTTGCTGAGTAAGGAAACCTTGGTGTGTAGATTCATAGTTCCTTGTTAATTAGAGTCACAGGTAGACAGAATAGTGAAGCAGATATCTGGTATTCTTGTCTTTATTGGTCAGTGCAATGAGTAGAAGTTGGCGAGTCATGTTGTGGCTGTACAGGACATTGGTTGGGCCACTTCGGAATGCCATGTGCAATCCTGTTTGTCCTGCTATAGCAAGTTGTGAAACTTGAAAGTGTTCAGAAAAGATTTACAAGGATAGTTGGAGCTATAGAGAAAGGCTGAATAGGCTGGGGCTATTTTCCTTGTAGCATCAGAGGCTGAGGAGCGATGTTATAGAGGTTTGTAAAATCACGACGGGCATTGAAGGAGTGTTTAGACAAGATCTTTTCCCCAGGCTTGGATGGCGTAGGTTTAAGACGAGAGTGAAAAAGTTAAAAGGAACTTAAGGAGCATTTTTTTCATGCAGTGGGTGGAGCATGCATGGAATGAGTTGCCATAGCAAGTGGTCTGGGTTGGTACAATGACAATATTGAAATGGGTGGATTTATAAACAGGAAGGGTTTAGAGGGATATAGGCCAAATGCTGGCAAATGGGACTAGAATTGTATAGGACATCTGGCCGGCATGGGAGACTTGGACCAAAGGGTCATTTTACATGCTGCACATATCTACGGATCTGTGCCCTGATGCGTGCTGTTCGTGTGACTGTAACCATCCTCCTGTCTCTGAGAGGGAGACATCTTCCATGTGTATCAGTTGTAAATAGAAAGTAGGTTAGAAAAATGGCACATGGACGTTTACCTGGCTAAGTGAGAGGTGCACTTTTGGAGATCAAATCTTAAGGAAAATTAGACAGTTAACTGCAGGATCCTGATCAGCGTTAACGTACAGAGGGATCTTGGATTTCAAATCCATAGCTCCCTGAAAGTGGATTGTAAAGAGAATGTGTGCCTTTATTGGTTGGGAAATTGAGTGCAAAAGTCAGGATGCCACGTTGCAACTTTATAATACTTTAGTTCGGCACACTTAGAGTACTGCATTCAATTCTGGTCGCCATGCTACAGGAAGGATGTAGATGCTTTGGCGAGGGGGCAGAAGATCTTTACCAGGATGCTGATTGGACTGGACAGTATGAGTGATAAGGAGAGACACAAACAACTCTGGTCACTTCCTCTGGAGTGGCAGATGCTGAGAGGAGATTTGATATAAATCTGTAGAAGTATGAGATCCATGGACTGGGATGACAGTCAGAATCTTTTTCTCAGAGATAAAATGTCTAAAACTAGGGGGAATGCATTTAACGTGACGGGGGAAAGTTCAAAAGAAATGTGAGGGGCAAGATTGTTACACAGACAGTGGTCAGAGTCAGGGATGCACTGCCAGGGGTAGTGTTCGAGACAGACCCAAAAGGGCGTTGAAGAGACATTTTGATCGACACATGAATATGCAAGAAATGGAAGGATGTGGACCAAGGACAAGCACAAGGTATTAGTTCAACTTGGCCTCATGTTTGACACAACATCATGGGCCAAAAACCCATTTCTGTGCTGTACTGTTCTATGTTCTGAATTTATGTTATGTGTTACCAGGGAATGGCCATCCCTGTCCCTGCATGGCTTTTGACCAACCTGAGCCAATCATAGTTTAAAAGGGGAACTTGATGTATTTTTAGATTACAAACTTACTGCTTTATCTTTTGTCTACAACAATGTTTTGCATTTTAAAAGCGCATTTAATGTAAAATAATGTCCTGAAGTGTTTCACTGAAGGTTTAGAAAGTGAAATAGGGTTGACCCTGAGCTATTAATGCAAATCTTTGATGCCGGTTCCAGTGCAACTCAAAGGAGGAGCAAGAAGGAAAGAGATGGAGAGGTTCAGGGAGGGACCTCGAGAGCTGAAGGTCTGAGCAACTGAATGTCCACCCTCCATTGGGGGAAGGGACTACAATCAGAGATAGTCAAGAGGTTTGAGGTAAAGGAGCAGGATTCTCGGAGGGTTGTAGTACCTCCATGTTACACAGTTAGACATGAGGCTTTTAGATGATTTCAGTTTGTTTGTCTCATTCCACAAGCTCTGTGTACATGTGGGACGTAGTGTAGTTTGGGGTGTTAGGGGTATCAACTTGTATCACCTTCCATGGTGAACACAGTGTTACTTGTGATCAGATTATAATACCTAGTTCTTGTTCAGGCTGTTTCTAATCATTTCCATTGTGTTATCAATTTACATTTGGCTCTGTTATAAAAATAATATTGACATTTCACTTCAAGCTTGAAACACATTTATTCATAATTGAATAAACTGAAACATTGACCATTTACCTCAGTTCAGAAATCTATAAGTAAGGCAGATTTGTAACATCAACTGTTTAATATTACAGGATTAGTGAGGAGGAGCGCAAACTCACAGCTTCTGATGCCTCCCTGTCTATTGAAATGATCATTGGCCCTTTACAGTACACAGTCTGGAGAGAAATGATCCACAGCATTCACCCAGGTAAACACGTGCATTAGCTTTCCTGACAATAAATCCAGTTGTGCAGGAACTAAAGGGGCTCCTATTCTCTAGTTTAAACACTCATGTTGGTATTTGTTAATCCTGCGAGATGCTTCCTTATCATATTTTACTTTCTGTGTGTACATCTGGGGAAGTGTCTGAAGCTATCAGCCCTCTGAGTCAGCGCTGTGACAGGACCTCTCTAACTTAAATAGTAGAGCACACAAATCCAATTTCGAGAGGAAGCTAATGTGGTTGCATCTCAATTGATATTTGGGTGACATTTCATCATATCATCAGGAAGACATTTAGACAGAAGAGAGCCTGTCCCACCAGCACATTATCTGCTGGGGGAATGAAGCATTTTCATCAAGAAAAGGGGCTTTGGAAACTGATAATGGAGGGTGTACGATGATCTGACCGAAATGGTGAAGGATGGAAACAGGAGCCGATAAACATTTATAGATCCAACTTGATTGGAAAATATTCCGAATGTCAGGGACTTTTATAAGCTTCTATAAAGATGGTGATAACACAGTCTGGTGGTAGTGAGGGATATATTTTGAATGATCCCATTGATCAAGCAGTTAACCAACTCGGAACTCCATGATTTTGATCCCAATCTGACGATTGGGATTCAAGACAATATTTCTGTTCAATTTTCCAAGGGTTTTGCGTGTGTGAAGGTTCTGAGTGGCCCTGGGAGAAGGGGCGGCTCACTTGAAATCTGCCCTCATGCCCACAGTGTGGCTCAAAGAGCTTCTGAACCAGTGAAGTGTTTTTGAGGAATATTCCTGTTCGTTATTTTTGGGAATGAGAGAGCCAATGTGCAAACAGCAAGGTCAAGGAAACAGCATCACAATAGTACGAAATTTTCAATTTTGATGCTGTTAATTGTCAGTCAGATGTTGGGCAGGACCTGGAGAGAATTAATTCAGTATACTATTTCTGACGGGGATTCCAGCAGAAGGACTTGCTCCTCTTTGTTTCTTCTCTGCAAACAATTTTCTATCTGCCTTAACACGTTTCCCCCAAATGCATGCTCTCACAGTCCCACGTTAATTTCACATGTGGTACTTTGCTGACAGCCTTCTGAAAGTTCATTGGTTCCACTGAACAACTATCTCAGACGTAACCGCAAAGAATGCCAGTGCTTTTCTTTCCACATTTCCACATTTTGAATCACTTGGTGGGAATTGGAAGTCTTTCCAAACAAGCCTGAAATGTGCACAGTCTGCGCTATCAATCACATTTTGCTGAAGTAATCAAGGAAAAAGCTCTTCAGGATTGAGACCAAATTCACTGATCGTCTTCTCATCATCACCTTAGGTCTCCTGAAGGTATTTAGGCCTTGTTCAGACAGACTAGGGCGTGCACCCAAATTGTAGCGAGTGAGGCCATGTGCAAACACAAATTGTGAATGTGAGAGGGAGACTGCCTCTCCCCTGTCAGTCAGGAACTGAATATCGTGTGTGAGGTGCTCTCAGTGTTGCTGTACCAGGAGCAGGTCTGGCTCAGAGCACGCTCCCACAATGTGGCAATCACCCAAAATATTGTTTGCACTGGCGGGGCATTAATAGTGAACCCTGTCTACAGGAAGATAGCATACAGATGTCTTCACCTTTGGATACCTACGTTTGAGAGTCTTCAAGGATTGTGCCATTTGTGTCGGTGCAAAGATGCTTGTGTAGAAGGCAGTCATCCTAATTCTTTGACACGGCTCTGAAACTTGGACCATGTATAAATGCAACCACTAGGCCTTGGAGAAGTACCATCAACGCTGTTTGACACACATTCACTGCTTCACCTGGGAGGACTGACGTACTGCTCCTTGTAGCAGCTGACAGCACCAGCATCGAGACTGCAATTATCCAAAATCAACACCTACATGCTTAGGATGCCTGTGTTCTGTGTGCCAAATCTAATCTTCTTCACACTACTCAAAAAAGGGCACTCAAATCAGAGGACAAAGAAAACATTTCAAAGACTCCCTGACAGCTTCACCCAAGACATGCAATATTAATGTCAATGCGTGAGTGGCCCTCAGTCAGAAGAAACTGACTTGGAAATATCTTGTGTGAAAGGACAGAATTATTTCAGCACATTCATTGGGAAGAAGGAAAACAGGAAAGAAAGTGAAGAAAGGAATGCCATCGATTTCAAAGCAATGGACTAACTCCTGGGAACAGCGATCAGCAATGTCTTTTGGGAGGTGCAGCTCTAGAATCAGACTCATCAGACTTGTAAAGACCCATGGAACACATGGCCATTTATATGGTATTTCCTCATTGGACAAACAGATTCACTTGTGATTGATTGATGCTGATGACAGTGTTGAATATTGAGGAAAATAAAACACACAATACTTTTCTCATCCTGATGATGACTTTTGTGTTTGGATGCAGCAATACACAAACCCCAGGGGTCACTCTGGTCTGTCTGAAATCTGTTGCTCTTCCAGTGCAAACGAACTGAACCCAAACGTGTGTTGCAGACAGATGCATTTCAAGGTTCAGGACTATGTTGCTGAGGTTCTACCTGTCCTTGTGTTGTAGAGATGGGACTGGTCAGGCTGATATGGAAGCCACCAGGAAGTGGAATAAAATTATACCAACAATCCCGAAAGAAGTGGTTTCTGAAGAATTTTTTTCTGTGACCAGTAATCCACTGGACCGTGGTGCACTCTGAACTACTTTAGCACCTTGCAGGAAAAGGAGATGGCGGATCCTCTTGGATGGTTCCCTGACCAGTGTCTCAAGGTCATTTGGCAGAATGCCTCACCATCATCAATTTGCAATGAGGACCACAATCTGAATCGACAGCTGGTGAGACAGGCCCTCCTATTGATATCATCCCTGATGACACAGAGTGTCACCCTTACCCCTGACGTTGTGGTGAAGATTCGCGCATTGTGCACCTTCTTCGACAGCGTGCCTTCATCACGCAGCTCGAGAGAAATGATACAATGGTTCAGCCCGCACAAACAATCTGTGTTCCTGTTAGACTGTTTATGGGGAGGAAGGGGAGGTGAGCGAGGGTGACCCAGGGACACAGTACAAGCTAATCATCATCCTGAGCTGGAGGAGGTTTCCTTACCCATGTTTAAACTTGTTACAATGGGGAATGGCCAAACCCCTCTCGTATTTAAACTAAAACACAAGCCCTAATCTGGTATGGCAGGAGTAGGGGTTCGCTGCTAATAATTACTCCCGAAACAGGCAGAGAAGCTTGTCTTTACCCTCGTAATCTGTTCAACGGGACGTTAAAAGAAAGAAATACTGCGATCCTCACTTTCCAAATAACAAGAAACAATTTATTTAGTTAACCCAACAATTAACAAATTACCACCCTTACTAACAAACTGACAATTCCCACTTATTATTAATTACTTCTTACCTCGTCTAAATTCTACTGGAATGCTGTTTAAATAAAGACAAGTCCCACTAATATAAACCCAATTAACAAGAAGCAATAAATTGTAACTTAATCAGTTTTTTTAAGTTCAATTGGCTTCGAACCACTGAGTTCAGTTTTAAGTTAATTGGCCGAGTGCAAACTCATTGCCACAACATCAAAACAAGATTATTGTTTTAGCCGACACCTGTGAGGCTTTTTTGATTCACTCCTGTCATTTTTTGACGCTTTCTGTTCTGGAAACTTCAGTTGCTGCTCACAGCCGTGCACTTCTTTTTAAAATTTCTACATAAAGAAAAAACACAAATCTCTCAAATGAACTACACATTTTAGCTTCCCGCCTTCCACTTCACAATTACTCTCCCCAAATGTGTAACAACCTGAAGCCACTAGGCTTCATGGGATTCAGAATTATTGTTGAGGAATCAAAGGGCAACTCCCTCCCAACTGTACACCACTGTGCTCTCCCCTCTATTGGGTCTGTGCTGCTGCAGGGAAAAGACATGCAGGGATGGTGATGGTGGTGTCTGGGACATTGTCTGGAAGCTATGGTTCCATAAGTGTGTATGTGGCTGGCTGTTGCTTAATGAATGTGTGAGACAGCTCTCGCCATATTGCGAGAGTTAACAGATGTTTGTCAAGAAGATCGACAGGGCTGTTTCGGCCATTGTCTTTTCCAGTGCCTAGGTCAATGCAAGATGGTCCTTTTGGTTTCATTCCTTTTTGAGACTTTGTAGTGATTGATACAACTGAGCAGCTTGTTTGGCCATTCACAGAGCAAGTGAGATTCAAACACCTTGCTGTGGATCTGGAGTCACATGTAGGTGGACCAGTTGATGACGACAGATTTCTTTTCCTGAAGAACATGAAAGACCAGATGGGTTTTGTTGACAGTTGACAATGGTTGCACTGTTAAATTGAATTCACAATCCACCATCTGATGAGGCAGGAGTCAGTTCGGGTCACCAGAACGTTAGCTGAGCTTCTGGATTAATAGTCTCGTGATAATACTACGAGGTCTTCACACTCAAGCTTGGGAGAAATGCTGTCAATGCACAATGGAGAAAGGTGTCATTCAGCCATTAAATACAGAGGGGCAAAAAAAAACTGACAATTCATTCAAGATGTACGTTTGGTATGTAATAAAATCTGCAAATATTAACTATTTGTAAATTGATAGTCGCAGAATACTGAAGAAATTTAATCTGTTTTGCATTTTGTCTCTTTTCAAACTTGAGCTGTTGTATTTACACTGCAGCTATGCTGGGTTCAGGACAGGTGTTAGCTTTCTTCTGGGATGTATTCTAGCTGTCTTTTGGCTTCATTATTATCTCCAATTTTGATGTTTCTTCTTATTGAGATTTTTTTTTTCCACTGACCCTACTTTTTCTCCCCACTTAACTGCTGTCTATTCAAGTTTCCTTCCTGTTTTTCATCTGAGATCATTTTGTCAATGGATCTCTCTCCTTACGTGCTCTACTACTCACCTTACTGATTTAATAAACTCAATCTCAAGAGAGCCATCCTGGACTCCTCTGTATTAGGAGCTTTTCTCCAACCTTATTTTCTTTGACAAAGTCCTTTAACATGTGATCCCTTCTGAAATCTATCTACATTTCGATCACTGTAATTTGAATAACACCTACTAGAACTGAATGTGGGATATGGGTGTCACTGGCTTGGTCACAATTTGTTGCCAATCACCAGCTGTCCTCGAAAAGATGAAATGACATGTCCCATTAAAGTGATTGAGCCCACAGATGATGGCCTGACTGACCTCTATCTGTACTGTAGCCTTCCATGATTCATGGTGAACTGAAAGTTATATTGTGAAATTTCAAAGGACCAGGATCGTCTCTAAAACAGACGTGACCTGCTCATATTGGGGCTGTTTTCAGTCTGTCTTCAGAGATTGCAATGTCCTGACACCCAAGCCCCGAACCCCCTGGATTTCTGGACATGTATGTAGTGGCAGTGAAAAGTTGAGCTCATTGAAAATCAATGTGGAGGTGGAAGGGGCAGCACTGTTTCTCTCAGACCCACAGTCCTCCTTTCTGCTGTTGTGTGACACAGTGTCTCCTTCCCCCTGCAACCTAGTTCCTTCACTCTCTTCCCCCATCAGTGAGATTGCCCTCTTTCAGAAGCTGTCTTTCTCAACAGAATCCATCACATTTTAGTTTTGTTTACACACATTACATTGTGTAGCTGTACACAGTCAGATTGTGTTACAGTTACACCTGCCATCTGCCCAAAGGGAATATCACAACATGAACATGCTGCTGAAAAGTAATGTTAATTCCCACCCACACTCTGCATCCATTGTCTCCTCACTCCCACTCTCTCAGATTCCTCATCTCTGTCCCAGCTGATAACTCTTCTTTCCTCTTCGTCCCTGCTCCCTCTCCTCCTCACTCTCTCCCTATCTCCTGCTTTCTCTCCTTCTCCTCGTTTCTCTTCCCCCCTCCATATTTCTGATTTCCCTCGCACTCTTTCATTCACCCATTTGCCCTCATTCTATGACTCTAATTGCTCTCCTACTTTCTCTCTATCCCATCCTGCAAAATCTCTCGTCTCTCACACTTTCTCAAATATAACCCTCCCTTTACCATTTTCCCTCGTTCCCCCCAATTCTTGCACTCAGTCACTCTCCCAACCTCTCTACCCACCAGGACACTCCCGTCCTGCACTCAGCCATTTCCCTCTAACTATTCAACCCTCTCTCTGTTATAGTTTATTTTTCCCTCTTACCTTCTCTATACTTTACACCCGTGCTCGCTACCCTTCACTCTTACGTGCCCTCCTGCCTTCCTCCGATCCACTCTCCTTTCTGCTGCCTCCCCTCACAGTGACCAACTCTGGTCAAAAAGACTGACAGACGTTTCCCCAATGAGGGGGTTGGTCACACTGTGTTCCCGGATGGTGAGTGAAGGGGTGAACCTGTGAGAATTGGGAAGACAGAGTAAAACTATGAGAATGGGTGAGGGGTATGGAACAGAGCCACAAGATCTGCCCTGGTCCTGATGCCACCTCCTGCCAGCTCCAGCCCCCAGCTTCAGGAGACCAGGAAGCTGCTGTCCTCAATCCCTCCCTCAATCTCACCTTCAGTCAACTCATGCTTTGTTCCCTCTTGCCTGTCACTTAACTTTCCCTCCCGCTCACTGTTGGCTTCTTCACTTCATTATTAATCACAACACCCTTTGTCTTACTCCTGTTCGTGTTTCTCTCTCACTCTGTCCTCATGCTCTGTCTGTCCCATTCCTCTCACTCTCCCCTCCCCTTGTATCCCACAATGCTCTTTCTTTTCATTTACCATTACTAGACCCACACTCACACTCTCACCCTCAGCTTCATGGTCCTTTCCACCCATCTCTCCACCACACCACACTCCAATCTTATTTCTCATCACTGACCCTCCATCTGTCTCTGCTGTTCCCTCCATCTTTCCTCTACGCCACTTCCAACTTCTGTACCTCCATTATTCCAACCTCACTTACTAATAATCTCATACTCATCC
The DNA here is from genome assembly GCF_030684315.1 of Stegostoma tigrinum. Lineage (NCBI taxonomy): Eukaryota > Metazoa > Chordata > Chondrichthyes > Orectolobiformes > Stegostomatidae > Stegostoma > Stegostoma tigrinum. The sequence goes on from NC_081387.1 coordinate 21,926,944, forward strand.
CCTCCCAGTCGACATTACCGTCTCCCTCCATCATATTTATTCCCATTTTCCCTGATCCATCTGTCTAATCTGGCTATCAATAAACAAAGGAAATTTGAACAGAACTTGCCCTAAAATTGAACAAAAAACTGCAGATGCTGGAAATCTACAGGAGAAACAGATATTGCCATTTCAACTCAGCAGGTCTGGCAGCATCAGGGGGTAGGAAGCAAATTTAACATCTTTGGTACAGTTGCCAGGAAAAGGTGCTACATATGGTGAAGATGGGGGTTGAAGGTAAAGCAGTAAATAACCAAAAGAAAGAAGAGGGAGAGAACAACAGTTGAACAGTCAAAGGGATGGATAAGGGGGAGCGAAGGTGACACAAAAGCTGCTAATGGGGACCATAAGAAGGTGGAAATGGCTTGGCTGTGCTAAAAGTAGCCCATGTAATGACACAGCCTGGGCTGTGGGGGTGGGTAAAAACATGGAAGAAGTTATTTGGACCAGAAATTTATTGAACCTGACACTTAACCCTGAAGGCCAGAGTCCCCAAAGGCTCAGTTGAGGCCATATGGGGAAAACTTTACAAAAATGAGGCAATGATATTGTTGCAGTGGATGATGGATCCATAGAAATTCCAACAGGAGACAGGGTAGGGCTGGAAAGGCTAGGATTCACCGAGATGTTGCCTGATGAAGTTTTTCACCCTTGAAGACAGACTGGGATAGTTTTCTCTGAAGCACAGAAGTTTGAGGGTTGAATCTGATGAAGCTGTGCAAAATAACGAGAAGGATAGTTTGGCTAAATAGGAGGTACCTTACACCTTCCTGTAACGGTCAATATGCTCGGGATAGATTAAAGGGAAGGAGTAACAGTCTTACAGGTGAATTTATGATAATACTTTTCGACCAGATGGCAGTGAGTGCCAGGAATTCACTGCCTGAAAGGAGACAGAAACTGCTACAACACTTGAGAAGTTATTTGTCTTTCCAGGTTGAAAGCATTAATGATCCATGGGTTAAACTCAGCTCCAGCCTGCTCTCTCTTTTGCTTTCTCTCTCTCTCGAATCAGAGAGCAGCGTCTGAGGCCATGGCAACTTTACTTTACTTTTACTCCATGACTCAGGAAGTGAGTTCACCTCTTCTCTCTGTAACTAAAGGATAATTTTTTTTAATTTTTATGTTCAGTTTATCTGGAAATAAAGGTTAACATCCCATTGGCCTTCTTAATGACTCACTGTTGCTGCAGACTGGGGAGGCAATGGCCTCGTGGTATTATTGCTGGACTGTTAATCCAGTGACCCAGGTAATGTCTTGGGGATCTGCATTTGAATCCTGCCGCAACAGAAAATAACAGACAATAGACAATAGATACTGGAGTAGGCCATTCGGCCCTTCGAACCAGCACCACCATTCATTATGATCATGGCTGATCATCCACAATCAGTGTCCTGTTCCTGCCTTATCCCCATAACCCTTGATTCCACTAGATAATCTGGAACTAAGAGTCTAATGATAATCATGAATCCATTCATAATTGTGGGGAAAAAACATCTGGTTGTGTCATGTCCCTTAGGGAAGGAAACTGCCATTCTGACCCGGTCTGGCCTACATGTGAGTCCAGGCCCACAGCAATGTGATTGACACTTAACTGCCATCTGCACAATAAGTACTGGCCTTGCCCACATCCTGTGAACAAATTAAAACAAAACTAACATATTTTCACCTTGCAATGTGACAGTTTTTCTCTGCTGAAGTAATGCTTTGTTTCTATAATTCTTCCTTATGAAGACTCCCTTCTGACTCACAATGCTCATGTATCACACATCCCCCCAGTTATTCACTCCACAAACCCCCAGGCACCATCCCAAATTCTCCTGCCTGGTCTCCTTGTCCCCTCTCTATCTCTCTCATCTCTTCTTCTGCTTCACCCTCACTCACTTCCTCCAGTGAAACAACCCCTTCCCAAAATGCCCCGTCCTCACAGACTTCCTCTTCACTTCCTCCTCTTCCTCACACTCGCCTTCCTTGATGGCTCCGCCCATTATTCCTCCACTTCCCCTTCACCGTCCATCATCACTCACACTTCCCCTGCACCTCTCTCCCCTCACACTTTACCCTCACTTTACTCCAGCATCAAAACATCACTCTCCCGGCCACCTTCTCCTCATATCCACTTGCCCTCACTCTCTCCTCTCGCTCACATTTCCCCCACAGTTTCTCTTCCAACCCACTCTCCTATGTCTCCCCCACATCACTGCACCTCCCTGTATCTCATACACCCCCCAAATGTCCACACCCCTTCACTCACCCACACACTTTCGGCCTTCTCCACATATCCCCCTTTCACTGCCACCTCCCCTCTGCTTGATTCTCCTCCTAATCATGGTCTTCATCTCCACTTCCCTCCCGTTCTCCCTTACCCCATGCCTCTGCCTTCCTCCACACTGTTGGCCTCATCACTCAGCCTCTTAATCATTCCATCACTCTCTCCTCAAGTTTCCTTATCTCTAACACTCGCTATATTCTCCCTTTTGGACTCCAAACAGGCACCACTCCCCTCACCTTCCATCCTTATCACTCCTCTACGAAGCTCATTCTCTACCCCGCACCTGTAACCCTCACTCCCTTCTGGCTTTGCTGTATCCCTCCTGCTCATTCCCCACTCCCATCATTGACCACACATTCAGTTCTACTCCCCACCCCCACCCCCAGCCTCTCCTACTCCCTCTCTTCCCCCCTACTCCCTCTCCATGCATTATTGTCTCTCACACACAGTCCACTCCAGTTACTTCCCATCCCGGCCACTTTCCCTTCAACATCATTCTCCTCTTGGGTTTTCCCTGCCATATACTCTCCTTCAGCCCGACAGACCACAGCCTCCCATGCTGATCTCCAACTCTGACCCCACTCACCTCTACATTCCTCACATCCACCCATTCCTCTCGTTTGTTCATCAGTCAGTACTCCCTCACCTTGATTGTCCTCCCTCCAAAATTCACTCTCCCCTCTCCCTCACTCTCCAATCTTTACTCCCAGTCACTCCACTTACCCCTTACTCTGCTGGTGCTCATACTCTCCAATTGACCTTCCTCATCAGTGCTCCTCTCTCCTTCCTGCTCTGCCCTTCGCCCACAATCTCACAGCATTACCGCCAGAGCCCGCTCACTTCTAAAACCATCTCTGCTCAGTCTCGCTCACTGTCATGTAGAGTACAGCTTCCCAACCAGGTCACTCTCCCCTTTACAGGGCGGCATGGTGGCTCAGTGGTTAGCACTACAGCCTCACAGTGCCAGGGACCCGGGTTCAATTCCAGCCTCCGGTAACTGTCTGTGAGGAGTTTGCACATTCTCCCCATGTCTGCGTGGGTTTCCTCCGGGTGCTCCGGTTTCATCCCACAGTCCAAAGATGTGCAGGCTAGGTGGATCGGCCATGCTAAATTGCCTGTACTGTTCAGGGGTGTGTGGCTTATAGGGGGATGGGTCTGGGTGGGATGTTCCAAGGGGCAGTGTGGACTTGTTGGGCTGAAGGGCCTGTTTCCACACTGTAGGGAATCTAATCTAATCTAATTTAATCAACCTTGCTCTGCTCTTGCTCTCTGCCTCACACTGGCTCTCAGTCCCGTTCATAAAGTGCCCTCCCTGTCTACTCACTCATCCATAGTCACTATGCCATGGTTACCCCCCGCAACCACCGACCTGATTCTCCTCACCTTTTTCATCTTGCCTCTTCACACTCCCACTCCCCTTCCCCTTAACTCTTGCCTCCCTGCTCTCAATTTCCATCTCATTCTCCAATTCACTCACCTCCAGAATCCCCACATCACTTTGTTTTGTTACGCTCTCACTGTCACATATCGCTTAAATTTCCTTATTCTTAGTCCTTCCCTCCTCTACCCCTCTCCCCCTCTCCCACTCACTCATTCCTTCCATGTCCGAAAGTTCCTTGTCTTTCTCACTCTTTATTCTTCCCTCCAGCTCAGCCATTCCCACTTCCTCACTCTCATCTCCCTTTCACATTCCCCTCACCCACCCCTTGTCACTCCCTGAACCATCCCCCTCACTCTCCTTATCACCCCCACTCAAGTGTCCACTTATTGTTGCACTCCCCCGTCCGCACGCTCTCATTCTGTACTTTCACCCACTGGCCCCTACCCCATTCCAATCAGTCCCCTCCCCTCACAAAACCTACACAAACTCTCCCAAATCCTTCCTCAGCTTCCACTCATCCCTCTTCCGTCACTGCCCCCATCTTTTCACTCTGCAGACAAAAATCTCTCCTCATTTCTTCCCAGTCTCTGCCATGCTCCCCTCCACCCTCCCTGAACCCTTCCTTACAAACGCAACCCCGCTCTACCCCTCCCTCAATCTCCCCAATGCCTTATTGCCCATGGCTCCTGCCTCCCCTCATTGCCCCTATTCCCACCCACTCACATAACCTTGCTCTCCCCTTCGTACTTCCTTTGATCCAGTTCTGTATACAAATGGGTCGTTCTCCCTGTATTCTATGTGTTTCAGTTTGCCCTCCACAGTGCACTCCCCCTTGCCCTTCCCAGCACACTTTCCATCCCCTCAATACCCCCTTCTTCTCCTCAGCCCTCCTGGAACTTCAGATGCTGCTGCACTTCCCATACTGATCTTTCATCCTCCTCGCCCCTTAGTTTACTCCCTCCCATCGCTCTCACCTGAGCACTCAATCATCCCATTGTTCAGCCCCCTCTGGGATCGCCCTGACTGTCCACCCCTCTCTCTCCCTTATACTGCCTCTTTGCAGTCCCCTCCTCTCTCTCCCACCCCTCCTCACTCTTCACCCTCTCTCCCCACTCCACATCCCTCCACTCCAGTCCACATGTCCTCACTCTCCACCTCTCTCACCGCCCATTCCACCTCTCCCCTTACGCTCCATCTTGCCTCCATCTGCTCTTCCCTAGCACTTCATTTCCCCATCCACTCCCCTCCAAATGAGCACTCTCACCTCCTTCACTCCTCCCCCCACAGCCATCCACCTTCCCCATCCTTCTCCCTCATCCCTCACTGCACTGACCTTCACTCACTGCCCTTTCCCTGACCCTCTCTCTCCTTCACACCCTCCCTTTCCGGTTCTCACCTCAGCCATCGTCCTCCATCGCTCAGGCCCTCACTCCCTGCTCCCCTCCGTTCCCCTCTCCCTCCCTCCCTCCCTCTCACTGACGGTGTTATTTGATCTCTCCCCCAGCTCCAGCCTCTCTCACTCTGGACCCGAACACAGCGCATCCCCGGCTCATCCTGTCTGAGGACCGGACCAGTGTGAGACTCGGATACAAACCACAGCCGCTCCCTGACTCCCCGGAGAGATTTGATCTCTGGCTCAGTGTCCTGGGATCAGAGGGATTCACATCAGGGAGACATTACTGGGAGGTGGAAGTGGGGGAGAAGACCGGGTGGAATCTGGGAGTGGTCCGGGAGTCTGTGGAGAGGAAAGGGGGGATCCGCCAGCGGGAGGAGACCGGATTCTGGATTGTGGCGCTGATTCCCGGAAAAGGTTATTTTGCCTCCACCTCCCCCTCAGCGAACCCCTTCTCCCCGAGTGGGAATCCCCGGAAGATCGGGGTTTTCCTGGACTATGAGGGTGGACAGGTGTCATTTTACAAGGCGGTCACCATGTCCCATCTCCACACTTTCACCCACACTTTCACTGAGGGGATATTTCCCTTCTTCAGTCCGGGAATGAATATTGACGGGAATAACTCCGCCCCTCTGACAATCTGCGGGATTAAAGGACACTGACTGATTCTTCACATCATCCCTGAGGCCGTGAGCTGCAGGAACCCGGGGACTTTGAGCCTGTAATGTTGCTCCACAGGCGGAAGGTGGCGCTACATGACGGTGTTGGAGATGAATCAGTCAGTGGTTCTCAGACTGGGCTCAGTGGTGTCTTTCCAGGGGGTCACCAAACCATTTCACTGCAGGGTCAGTGGTGTCTTTCCAGGGGGACACCAAACCATGTCACTGCAGGGTCAGTGGTGTCTTTCCAGGGGGGCACCAAACCATTTCACTGCAGGGTCAGTGGTGTCTTTCCAGGGGGACACCAAACCATGTCACTGCAGGGTCAGTGGTGTCTTTCCAGGGGGACACCAAACCATTTCACTGCAGTGTCAGTGGTGTCTTTCCAGGGGGACACCAAACCATGTCACTGCAGGGTCAGTGGTGTCTTTCCAGGGGGACACCAAACCATGTCACTGCAGGGTCAGTGGTGTCTTTCCAGGGGGGCACCAAACCATGTCACTGCAGGGTCAGTGGTGTCTTTCCAGGGGGACACCAAACCATGTCACTGCAGGGTCAGTGGTGTCTTTCCAGGGGGACACCAAACCATTTCACTGCAGGATCAGTGGTGTCTTTCCAGGGGGACACCAAACCATTTCACTGCAGGGTCAGTGGTGTCTTTCCAGGGGGACACCAAACCATGTCACTGCAGGGTCAGTGGTGTCTTTCCAGGGGGGCACCAAACCATTTCACTGCAGGGTCTGTGGTGTCTTTCCAGGGGGACACCAAACCATGTCACTGCAGGGTCAATGGTGTCTTTCCAGGGGGGCACCAAACCATTTCACTGCAGGGTCAGTGGTGTCTTTCCAGGGAAGACTGGGGTCAATCACAATAAAAATGTCAGAGACAGTTGGAACTGCAGATGCTGGAGAATCTGAGATAACAAGGTGTAGAGCTGGATGAACACAGCAGGCCGAGCAGCATCAGAGGAGCAGGAAAGCTGACGTTTCGGGCCTAGACCCCCAAAACATCAGCTTTCCTGTTCATTTGCTGCTGCTTGACCTATTTTGTTCATCCACCCCTACATCTTGCTATCTTAAATAAAAATGTCAGACTGATTACCCTCAGAATCTCACCATGCTGAAGTAATTTGTATCCCGCACATGATTTAATAAAACTGAGAAACTGAATTTGTTTTTCTCAGGTCTGTAAATATTGCTCAGTACGTCACTGCTATGTCATAAAACTGGAGGGAAAGAAACCTATATATTTATGAGAGCTCACTTTCCATTAGAACAGGAACTTGCCTTGGGATTATTAAAATATCCACATGGGGTAAGATTGCTGAAATACTGATTTGAAAGTGGTGGATGAACTGATCTGTTGTGTTTTGATCAGACAATATTTAACTTTTTAAAAAATATTCCAGTTGGTGCACGCTGGAATGTAGGTGGAGTCACAGTTATCATTAATCCCTGATTTATTGCTCAGTCATCATTAGCAACAGTGAAATAATCCTCAATCCCCACAAAAATCATTCCTTGAGCACTTGATGCTTGGAACATATTCAGACGGTGTCAGTGTTTGTGTAATTAGAATTTATATTGGAGTGCAGGATAAAATTTGCAATTAGATTCTTCCATGAACATCATCTGCAATTCACTGGAATGAAGGCAAGATTGAAAAAAAGAGATAATGGGAACTGCAGATGCTGGAGAATCCAGGACAACAAAGTGTGGAGCTGGATGAACACAGCAGGCCAAGCAGCATCTCAGGAGCACAAAAGCTGACGTTATGGGCCTAGACCATTCATCAAAAAGAACCCTCTTTATAAATAAATCCAAGAATCTGAGAGTAAATCTGTTGTTTGTCTTATTTGCAACTTTCATCAGAATATGTATCCTTACAGTTTGCCTTCAACATCATCTGGATTATTCTAAAATTTGCTGTTCTGAGCCTGTGGTGTGTTAGTTACCAAGAAACGATGCCATATTTATTCTGGAACCTCAGTCATTGTCACCTTCGATGAGGTCAATAGGTGAGCAGTGGGAATATCTGTCTGTTTCAGCCCTTGAGGGCGTCGAGGCGCATGGACAGAGTTAGTTCGTTGGTCTAAGTCCAGTCCCTTTTCCCTGCTGCCGAGCAATATTGTTTTTACAGTCATACTTTGATCCGATTCAAATTTATTTCGGTGTCAGAAGATTGCAATTTTGTAACACAGTAATTGTTTCATTTTCTGATAAAAGATGTAAACATTATTCCAGCGGCAACAGGTCAGTGAGATTAACCTCAGTGGTGAGAAATTTTAAGAAAAATCTCCAACACTGTTCAGCAAGTCTGGATAATTCAGGAAAACCAGTGTGGGATTGTGAAAGGCAAGTCAAATTGAATTGAATTGATTGAACTTTCTAATGGATTTAGATGCGGATTCAGTTTGGATACAGACAGAATTTATTCTGGGCTTTAAAAGGCTTTTGAGCAATTGTCACACAAAGGACTGAGAAGTAATACTGAACCTAAGGAATGAAATGTCAATGACAGCATGCAGATGAATTTGATGGAGTGGCAGTGATTGAGTATTTTTGAGATGAGGTGAGTTTGACAGTGATGTTCCATAGCAGTCTATTCGACGAGCACTGTCAGCCAAGAAGTCAACTATCATCTGTGCAGAGAAAACAGAGTCAACATTTCAGATCCAGTGATGTTTCTGCACGTTCCCTTCCAATTTCCATGTTTGTAGGACACCTTGTGATTGGCAGTAAAACGCAGATTCTCCCAGACCATTTCAAAGAGTTGACAATTTGGGCTTCAAGTAGGCTTAGGAATGAGCTGGATGTGAGTTTGCTCGCTGAGCTGGAAGGTTCATTTTCACTCGTTTCGTCACCTTTTTTTAAATTTGAAAATAATATACTTTATTCATAAGATGTACAAAAAAAAATGTATTTATACACCTACCCAGTCATGCAAGCCGCTCCGAGTTACCCAGGGGGTACTTACACCAACTAAAGAAGAAAAAAAACAAAGCAAAGAAAATACCCCGGCAGTCATCACCCCGCACACTCCCTGTTGCCCCCTGACCAGTTGGGGAAGGCGCCAGCTGGGCCCAGTTACCAGATAGGGCCCTTTTTTACATTCTGGACAAGGGGTTTCATACGGTGGTCTTTTTCCACCGCGACTTGGCGGCGGCTGCCGCAAGATTTAGCGTGTCCCTCAGCATGTAGTCCTGGACCTTGGAGTGCGCCAGTCTGCAACATTCGGTCGGGGTCAGTTCTTTCAGCTGGCAGACCAGCAAGTTGCGGGCAGACCAAAGAGCGTCTTTCACCGCATTGATGGTCCTCCAGGCGCAGTTCATGTTGGTCTCGGTGTGCATCCTGGGAAGCAGCCCGTAGAGCACGGAGTCCCACGTCACGGAGCTGCTTGGGATGAACCTCGACAAATACCACTGCATCCCCCTCCAGACCTCCTGCGCATAGGCACACTCCAGAAGGAGGTGATCGACAGTCTCATCCACCTCGAGGGCAGCGTGCGGTGGCGCAGAGATTCCGGGCATGCATAAAGGATCTCACTGGCAGAGCCCCTCTCACTGCCAGCCAAGCAATGTCCTTGTGCTTGTTTGAAAGTTCTGGCGATGAGGCATTCTGCCAAACGACTTTGGCAGTCTGCGTGGGGAACCACACGATGGGATCCACCCTCTCCTTTTCCCGAAGGGTCTCGAGGATACTACGTGCTGACCACTGCCTGACGGCCTTGTGGTCAAAGGTGTTTCCCTTCAAAAATTTCTCCACGAAGGACAGGTGGTTTGGAACGGTCCAACTACTCGGAGCGTTCCGCGGCAACGAGGCCAGGCCCATCCTTCGCAACACCGGGGACAGGGAGAACCTCAGTAAGTAGTGACACTTGGTGTTTGCGTACTGAGGATCTACGCACAGCTTGATGCAGCCACGCACAAAGGTAGCCGTCAGGGCGAGGGTGGCGTTCGGTACACCCTTTCCCCCAGTTTCCAGGTCTTTGTACATGGTGTCCCTGCGGATCCGGACCATCCTTGACCCCCAAATGAAGTGGAAGATGGCCTGGGTGACCGCAGCGGCGCAGGTCCACGGAATAGGCCAGGCCTGCGCCACATACAACAGTACCGATAGCCCCTCGCACCTGACAACCAGGTTCTTAACCGCGATGGAGAGGGACCGGAGCGTCCACCTGCCCAGCTTCTGCTTCAGTTTGGTGATACGCTCCTCCCAAGTCTTAGTGCACGCCCCAGCTCCACCGAACCAAACACCCAGCACCTTCAGGTAGTCTGTCCTGACGGTGAAGGGGATGAAGGAGCGGTCATCCCAGTTCCCGAAGAACATGACCTCGCTCTTACCCCTATTGACTTTGGCTCCCGAGGCCAGTTCAAACTGGCCGCAGATGTCCAATAGTCTACTCACCGACTGATGATTGGTGCAAAAGACGGCGACATCGTCCATGTACAGGGAGGTCTTGACCTGAAGGCCTCCGCTGCCTGGGATAGTCACGCCCTTCAGGCTCACGTCCTTCCTGATGGATGCGGCGAAGGGCTCCACACAGCACACGAACAAGGCAGGAGAGAGCGGGCAGCCCTGCCTGACTCCAGATCTGACGGGAAAACTGTCCGATTCCCACCTGTTGATCGAGACTGTGCTAACAATGTTGGCATAGAGCAGCCGGATCCAATTGCGGATGCCCTCCCCAAACCCCAATTTGGAGAGGACGTCCCTCATGTAAGCATGAGAGACCCTGTCGAAGGCCTTCTCCTGGTCCAGGCTGACGAGGCAGGTGTCCACCCGCCTGTCCTGCACGTAGGCGATCGTATCCCTGATGAGCGCAAGGCTCTCAGCGATCTTCCTGCCCGGCACAGCACAGGTTTGGTCAGGGTGAATCACCGACTCCAGGACAGACCTGACCCGGTTGGCTATGACTTTGGCCAGGATTTTGTAGTCCACGTTCAATAGTGAAATGGGATGCCAATTCTTAATTTCTTCCCTCTCCCCCTTCCTCTTGTAAATGAGGGTGATGATGCCCTTCCTCATGGACTTGCACATTTCCCCTGCCCAAAGCGCACTATCGTACACCTCCAGCAGGTCCTGGCTGACCAGGTCCCACAGAGCGGAATACAGCTTGACCGGTAAGCTGTCGATCCCGGGAGTCTTATTCCTCTCCAAGGACTCGCGGGCTCTGGTCAGCTCGTCCAGGGAAATCGGCTGGTCCAGCCACTCCCTCGTGCCGTAGTCTAAGACCTCCGTGATAGACAACAGGAATGACTCAGAGGCCGTGCTGTCCATGGGCTTCGTGTCGTACAGTCCGGCACAGAAGGATCTGCTGATCCTCAAAATGTCGGGCCGAGACGACGTCACCGAGCCGTCGTCCTCCTTCAGCTGGCTAAGCACAGAGCTCTCTTTGTGCACCTTCTGAAAGAAGAAACGCGAGCACGTCTCGTCCTGCTCCACGGAGCAGACCCTGGACCAGAAGATTATCCTGGAGGCCTCCACGGCGAAGAGCGAAGCTTGCTGGCCCCTCACCTCGCGGAGGTCCTCCGTTACATCGACCCCCATCAACTGCAGAAGGAGCAGGTTCTGCACCCTTTTCTGGAGTCGCGACAGCTTTCCCCGCCTCTCTCTCGCATTCCGAACACCCTTGAGGACAAAGAACGTCTTGATGTTCTCCTTCACTTTCTCCCACCAGTCGCCCGGAGACTCAAAGAGGGGTTTCACGGTTCTCCAACTGGCGTACTCCCTCTTAAGCTCCTCGACGTTCTCTGGGGTCAACAGAGTCGTGTTGAGCTTCCACGTCCCCTTGCCGGCCGGCTGGTTGTCCTGTAAGTGACAGTCGGCCAGCAGGAGGCAGTGGTCAGAGAAGAACACCGGCTCGATGCCGGTGGACCTGACCGAGAACGCCCGTGACACAAACAGGAAGTCTATCCTTGAGCGGATAGACCCGTCTGGCCGCGACCAGGTTTACCTCCGCTGCGCTCCATCTGCAGGGGCGCTGAAGACGTCGAGCAACTTGGCGTCCTTCACCGTGCCCATCAGGAATCTGGACGTGACATCCAGTTGACTCCCCCCACCCGCTGTCCCCACGACGGATCTTCCATCTGCATCGATGATGCAGTTGAAGTCTCCGCCTAGGATGACCGGCCTGGACGTAGCCAGCAGGGGTGGAAGCCGCTGCAGGACGGCCAACCGCTCACTCCGTACCGCTGGGGCGTACACGTTGATCAGCCTCAGGGGAGCATTCCTGTAGGTGTTGTCAGCCACTAGGAGGCGCCCCCCCACCACCTCCTGAACTTGAGAGATGGTGAAGTTGTGCCCCCGCAGCAGAATAGCCAGGCACGAGGAGCGACAGTCGTTACCCCCGACCAGATTGAAGGCCCACAGGTCCAGGCGCCGGACCATTTCCCGTACCTGCCGAGGTGCGGTATCCCGCACTCCTGCAGAAACAGGAGGTCCGCCTTGATGGTGGTCAGGTAGGCCAACGTGGACAGACATCTTGCGGTGGACTTGACGCTGCGCACATTAATGCTTGCAACTCGTACCCCCATTGTGGGCAGTGACCGCAGAACCACCCCCCCACCAAGTCCAAGGTCCAGCCCCTCCATCTGTCCCTTCATGCCCACTGCCTGGACTAACTGCTGGATGCTCTCCGGGCTCAGGAAACCGTCCGTGCTGCCTTCCGGGTGGGATCCCCCCGTTGGCGGTATGGAGGCAGGAGGGTCTGGCTCTGGGTCAGGCTGGGGACGCAATGTTTCCTCCTTCCCGCCTGGAAGTTCCGGGGGGCCCTCCAGGGCCCCAGCGGCACGTGACTGGGTGTTGGAGGGAGCCTCAGGATGCCACCTGTCAACTGGAAGCGGGGTGCTGCTTTCCTTCTCCCTTGAGATCTTTAGCTTCTGCTTTGGGCTGGCCCTCTCCGAATCTCCCTCATCAGAGGAGCTCTTATAGTCCCCCTGTAGCTGCCTCCTCCCGCCTGATGGTTGCGGTTCCTGGGCCCGCCAACACGCCTTCCTCCTCACTTTCTGGACCATCGTCCACTCCCCTGGGTCGCCTGTCGCCGCCTCCATCGACTCCGGGTTGTTGGTGGGGAGCGGAGCCTGGAGCGGCGCTTTTCTGGCCTCGGTCCCATCCCGCGGGGCTGGGCCCTCCTGCACGACCTGGCCCTCCTGCACATTAGTGGGGTCCTTGCAGGGCCCTGGTGCCTTCCTCTCCTCCGGGGGGGCTGGCCCCGCATTGCCCCTGCCAGCGACCTGGGCATAGGTGGTCCTCCGCCGCGGGCATGCCCTATAGAGGTGGCCCGCTTCCCCGCAAAGGTTGCAGCTTTTCTCTCGTGGGCAATCCTTTGCAAGGTGTCCCTCCTCCCTGCAGTTCCTGCAGATGGTGGCTTTGCAGTCGGCCGCCATGTGACCTGACCTACCACAGGCATGGCAGACTTTAGGTTGCCCTGTGTAGGTCAGGTAGCCCTTGCTCCCGCCGATCGCGAAGCTGGACAGTGGGTGTACAATGTTCCCGTCTGCGCCCATCCACAGCGTCACCTTGACCTGCCTCTTACTGGTCCAGATGCCAAAGGGGTCCATGATGTCGGTTAGGTCCCCTTCCACCTTCACGTACCTTCCAAGGAAGGTCAGGACATCAACTGCTGGCACATGCGGGTTGTACATGTGTACAGTCACCATACGGCTCCTCTGCGCTGGCATCACAAACAGCGGGACAGCAGTCAATACAGAGAGGGGGCCCTCACCTCCTTTCTCCTTGAAAACCTCCAGGAAGTGCTCGTAAAGCTTGGCTCTCCTGAAGGTTACATCGTAAAAACCTCCTCTGGGGAAATCCTGCAGGCAGTAAATGTCTGCAGCAGTGAACCCACAACAGGCCAACAGGACCCTCTTCACGAAGAAGGTGCGGTCCACAGGTGCACCTTCATCCACCTTCTTTACGGAAACACGGATGGTGTTCCGGACCCCCTGACCTGGGGCACAAGCACTTGCCGCAGCCATCGTTGCAGGTTGGCTGCTCCCCTGAACCAGCGTTAGGCCGAAGCCAGCATTAGAATCCACCGGTTGCAAGGGTGAACAGCCAACCCGACGTCTTCCTTCCACCTCCAACACAGCACTCTCCTCCTCTTGGTCCACAGGAGAGTGGGTCTTTATTTTGTTCCAGATGTAAGCTGGTTCACTGAGCTGGAAGGTTTGTTCTCAGATGTTTCATCACCATTCTAGGTAACATCATCAGTGAGCCTCCGACGAAACACTGGTGTTATGTCCCGCTTTCTATTTATCTGGTTAGGTTTCCTTGGGTTGGTGATGTCATTTCCTGCGTTGGTGATGTCATTTCCTGTTCTTTTTCTCAGAAGATGGTAGATTGACTCCAAATCAATGTGTTTGTTGATGGCTTTCCGGTTGGAATGCCATGCTTCTAGGAATTCTTGTGCGTGTCTCTGTTTTGCTTGTCCTAGGATGGATGTGTTGTCCCAATCAAAATGGTGTCCTTCCTTATCTGTACGTAAGGATACGAGTGATAGTGGGTCATGTCGTTTTGTGGCTAGTTGATGTTCCTGTATCCTGGTGGCTAGCTTTCTGCCAGTTTGTCCAATATAGTGTTTGTCACAGTTCTTGCAAGGTATTTTGTAGATGATGTTCCGTTTTATTTGTTGTCTGCATAGGGTCTTTTAAGTTCATTCGCTGCTGTTTTAGTGTGTTGGTGGGTTTGTGGGCTACCATGATGCCAAGCGGTCTGAGTAATCTTCACAGCTCTTGCAAGGTATTTTGTAAATGACGTTCGTTCTGCCAGACTACTCAGACCTCTTGGCATCATGGTAGCCCACAAACCCACCAACACACTAAAACAGCAGCTAATGAACTTAAAAGACTCGATCCAGACAACAAGCAAAACGAACGTCATTTACAAAATACCTTGCAAGAACTGTGACAAACACTACATTGGACAAGCTGGCAGAAAGCTAGCCACCAGAATACATGAACATCAACTAGCCACGAAACGACATTACCCACTATCACTCGTATCCTTACATACAGATGAGGAAGGCCACCACTTTGATTGGGACAACACATCCATCCTAGGACAAGCCAAACAGAGACACGCACGAGAATTCCAAGAAGCATGGCATTCCAACCGGAACTCCATCAACAAACATTTCTCTCTCTTCAGTTGCCAGACCTGCTGAGTTTCTCCAGCTTTCTCTATGTTTGTATGGAATTCAATACTGCAGAGAGCTGCTGAGGCTGGATCGCTCATTGTACACAAGGCTGATGTCATCAGATATGTAACAAGGAGGGGAACTAAGGGTCACATGGTTAAGGCTGGAAAGTGGAACTGAATGATCAGATCAGCCATGATCCTGTGAAATGACAAAGCAGAGGAGAGGTCGTGTGTGACACATGTCATTGAGCTTTTAGAGGAAGTGACAAAGATGATTGATGAGGGCAGAGTGGTTGATGTCCACACGGACTTTGACAAGTTCCCTCGTGTCCGGCTGACACTGAAGGTGAAGTCATGTGATATCTATGGTGAACTGGTCAGATAGATACAGAGCTGGTTGTGGTCATCAAAGACAGAGAGTAACAGTGAAAGGGTATTTTTTTAAATTGGAAATCTGCGACCAGTGGTGCTCCATGGGGATCTGTGCTGAGACCCTAAATAAAGAAAATTTTGAGGATAATAAGGGTGGTTTGATCAGTAAGATTGTAGATGACACAAAGGTTGGGGGAACTGCTGATGGTGAGGAGGATTGGAAGAGGTTACAGCAGGATATCGGTAAACTGGAGGCTTGGACAAAGAAATGGCAGGTGGAATTTAATCCAGACAAATGCAAGATGATGCATTTTGGAAAGTCTAATGCTGGAGGGAAGTACACAGTAATGGCTGTACTTTTAGTAGTATGAGAAGATGGATTTTGGCATACAGGTCCGCAGTTCCATGATAGTGGCAACACATGTAGATAAGGCATGTAAAAAGGCATATGACATGCTTGCCTTCATCAGTTGGGGAATAGAATATAAAAATTGGCAAGTCATGTTGCAGCTGTGTCGCACTTTAGTCAGGCCACAAAACAGTTCTGGTTGTCACACTTCAGAAGAATGTGGAGGATTTGGAAAGGGTACAGAAATGTGTTACCATGGTGTTGCCTGGTTTGGAGGGTGATAGCCATCGGGAGAGACTGAAAAATCTCTATTTTCACTTTAATGTCAGACTCTGACAGGCGAGCTAATTGAGGATAACAAGATCATGACAGGCATGGATAGAATGGATAGTTATAGGCTTTTTCCCAGCGTAGAAGTATCAATTACCAGGGACATAGGTTTAAGGTAAAAGTCGTAAAGTTAAAAGGAGATGTGAGAGGCAGGTTTTCAGCAGAGATGGCAGAAATTGCCTGGAATGCACTGCGAGAGGAGGTGGTGGAAGCAGATACAGTCACAATGTTTAAGAGACGTCTTGACAAGTACATGAATAGAAGGGTACAGACCGCACAGAAGCAAAATAAAATTAGTTTAGAAAGGCATCATGTGGACTTGGTGGGCTGAAGGGCCTGTTTTTGTGATGTACTGTTCTTTGCTCAGACTTGATGGGCTCAATGGCCTCCTCCTTCTGCTTTGACCAAGTCTTCACAGGATAAGATCCTGCAGTCATACAGTCACAAACAACAGATGATATTGCTATTATCTCATTCCTGTTTGTGAGAACTTGCTGTGTCATTTGGCTGCAGTGATTAGCATGCAATATGGAAGGCACTTAAAAATTACTTATTTGGCAGCAAAGCACTTTGACATATTGTGTCGTCCTGTAAGATGTTTTAGAAATGCAGGTCTTTCATTTCCTTCCTGTAAAATCTGTATCGTTCCCTGACATTGAGGCAGTCTTTCAAACTTTCTCTTTGCCCAAGTTCCATTCATTGTCCTATGGGATTCAGTGTCAAATCTTTATTTGATCATTGTTTCTGCAAAGCAATTATCTGAAAGGTGCTTTAGAAATGCAAGTTGTTCTTGTGTCACCAGGCGCTCAGCATCAATTCACAGGGTTTTCCAACAGTATCAGGTGAGGAAGAGAGGACAGTTTTGAAGTCCAGTCTTTTTAAGGGGGGCAGGGGGTCATTCCTCATTATTTACACTAGTTAACAGTAGACTAATGGGCCATATAATAACAGGGTTTATTATTTGGGAGAAGGGGGTGTGAATGTTGGAGAGATGATTTGACCAAAGGGCTCAGGTGAATCTCCTTTTGGACCAATCCCATCCCTCTTAAATTTCTGATCAACTGTTTGTCAGTTGGAGAAATGGAGCTGACATTTTATAGAAACTGAGAGGCTCTGATCACTGCATCTTAGCATTCTCCTTTTTGAATATTTAGTTGATTTAAATCAGTGAGTTTGGGGATAATTTCAGCTCCTGTCGGTTTCAGTGAAACTCAGCTTGACCACCTCCCTCTTGGATCCCCTCCAAGCGGGTGTGCCTGGATCTCTCACTCTCTCCTCAGGGAGGATAGGACTTGGGCCTCTGAAGCACCTTTCAGATGATTGCTCTGCAGGGGCAAATAAAGATTTGACACTGATCCCCACAGGGCAATGTATGGAACTTGGGAAAAGAGAAAGTTTGAAGGACTGCCTTAAAGTT
This sequence comes from Stegostoma tigrinum, assembly GCF_030684315.1. NCBI lineage: Eukaryota > Metazoa > Chordata > Chondrichthyes > Orectolobiformes > Stegostomatidae > Stegostoma > Stegostoma tigrinum. The sequence continues at coordinate 21,944,296 of NC_081387.1, forward strand.
GGGGAACGACAGATTTTAGAGGAATTAAAAGAAAACTTGCAGTTACAGATCATCTTACAGGACTACACAAAGTGTCAAAGTGCTTTGCTGTGAAATAAGTAATTTTTAAGTGTAGCCCACTTTGTATTATTAATTTTTAAGTGTAGTCCATATTGTATTATAAGTGTAGTCCGTATTGTATATTACAGGGGCCTGGGCTGGAGACTGGGAGGGTCAAGCTGTGGGGCCGGAAGGTCCAGAAGAGGGAGAGCAGTCCGGGGGATTGGAAATAGCAACCTGACTCTCCCTGTGTGGGCCAGGATGATCTGGATGTTCCCAGGGCCACCAGGAGTGAGCCCTGCCCCCCACTTTGGAACAGTTGTCCCTGGATTCTGTTGACGAGAATTCCCACTACACAACGGTGACTTTGTTGTTTTGTTGAAGAAAGGACATTTAATTCAGGGGTTTGTGGAAGTGGCAGGTTATTGGGAACATTGAACAGGTCCGAGAAGGCAGGTCAGTGGCCCAGTGTCACCAGTGATTTGGGAGCTTTTGCTCTCTCCTTTACATCAGGCGGTTGTGGGTTAAGGTCCCACTCCAGGACATCACCTCCAAAACACAGACTGACACTCCAGTGCTGTGCTGAGGGAGGGATTTTCTGAAGAAGCGTCTAGGCCCAAAACGTCAGCCTTCCTGCTCCTCTGATGCTGCTTAGCCTGCTGTGTTCATCCAGCTCTTCACCTTGGAATTTCAATACTGAGGGAGTTCGGCAGTATTGGGAATGCGTTCCAATCAACGACACTTTGATCAAAATAGAAAAGATTTCAAGGCCAATATTTCTAACTTATTCAACATCACAATGAGGCGACCTCTTCACTTTGGTGTCTATTGCAGCCTGCTGTGTACGGAATGGCTGCTTGTGTTCCACACTCCAACGTTGATTGCAGTTCTGAAAGACCTCCTGGGCTGTGAGATGTAAAGGTGCTATATAAGTACACTGTAAGTCAGTATAATCGGAGTGTCATTGCTTGTGTGGGTGACTCAGGGTTATAAGTACCAGGTAGTCAATTGCCAGCTTCCCCTCTCCTGACCCAGGACACTGTGCTGTCACACCAAAAGGTACAGGAGCAGAATGATGTCATAAACGCCAATTGGGTTCGCTCCCACATTTGATTGTGGCTGATATTTCTCTCTGTCCCCATTCTCCTGCCTTCTCCCATAACCCTGATCCCCTGACTAATCAAAAGCCTATCTATCTTTACCTTAAATACACTCAATGAGCTCCACAGATTATCCACCCTCTGGCAAAAGAAACACCTCCTCATCTCAGTTCGAAAGCGTTGTCCCTTACTTTGAGTATGTGCCCTCAGGTCCCAGTGTCTCTGATAGTGGGAACACCTTCTCCATTCTCCTCTATTCAGGGTTCTGTAAGTTTCAATGAGATCCTCCTTCATCCTCTAAACTTCGAGTATATACCCAACCACTCCTGACAAATGTGTCATCCTCAGGATTACTCTTGTCACCCACCGCTGGACACCCTCCAAGGCCAGCGGCTCCTTCTTTAGATGCGGGGCTCAATATTGCTCACAACATTCCACCTATGGTCTGGCCAGAGGCTTACATAGCCTCAGCAGTACATCTCTGCTGTTGTATTGCAGTACTTTCGAAATAAACGCCAACATTGCATTGGCCTTCCTATCTTTTTAGATGCCCTTTTAAATCACAGGGTAGTTGTGGGGTGCAGCAGAAACCCACAGGGCAGGAAAGGGTTAAAAGAAACTTCATTGTATCAGGGTTAAAGTTTCTAACACCTACTCAGAGCCACATTGGGTTTTCTGTCAATGAAGTGGAACGAATCTGATTGAAATGTTTGGCCTCTTCAATACAGCAAAATATTGAATGACACAACGGTGGGCTGAGAGTAACTGCGGATAGTTTCATGTGATGTAAAGCACTTCACTGAGCAAGAAATAGCGAAAACCGCAGGTGCTGGAGTCAGAGATGACACGATCTGCAGTTGGAGGAATGCAGCAGGACGAGCAGCATCAGAGGAGCAGGACAGTTGACTTTTCGGATCAGTACCTTTCTTCAGAAATTTCCCTGCTCCTCCGATGCTGCCTGGCCTGCTGTGTTCTTCCAGCTTCATACTGTGTCAATTCACTGAGCATTCTCAGTTAACCGCAAAGGTCAGTTTCAAGTACTTTACTGGTCGTTTTCAAGTACGTTCCCAATCAGACAAACAAAGCCCTGAGGGGAAACAGATACTCGTCGTGAAAAGATTACAATAAGAATATGCTGTAAGAAGTAAGAGGAAACATCTATTGATTATATCGAGGATCTGCTAACTGGAGTACCTCGTATCTGGTACAGTTGGGTATGAAACCACATCTACTTCATAGTTCCAGTTGAGCTTCAGCTCAAAGATATAACGCAAGTTCTCTGAACAAAGACAACTGAAGGCCACTTTACTGCCTCTCTGTCTCCCACTCCAGGTCGCGTCACAAGAAGTCGCCAAACAGTAGTGTTTCTGTGATGAAAAAAAATGACTCGGGTGAAGTCTCCCTAATCCAACAGAAAATTCAGCACTTCTCCACCCTACTAATCAGACACATGCAAATAGATCTGAAGAAGAGTTGTCTCAGATTCGAAATTTAATTCTGTTTCTCTCTCCTTTGACGCTATTGGATCTGCTGAGTTTCTCAGGCATTCTCTGTGATGGTGTGGAATAATTTTCCACTGAGGGCTGTCAAGGCTTGGTCAGTCAGTATATTCAAAGGTGGGAATCAAAGGTTAAGGCTGGAAAGTGGAGTTCAGAATGATCAGGCGAGCCATGATCTCAATGAATGGCAAAGAGTCTCGATGGGCTGAATGGCCTACTCCTGATCTTCTGTCCCATAGGATATGGTTCTACAGTCGGATGCTCGCTAACAACAGATGACCTTGACATTATCTGATCACTGTTTGAGACAGCTTGCTCTGTGTAAATTGGCTGCAATGATTATAATTCAGCACTGACTGTGCTCACAAGGTACCACTTTGACATATCGGGTTGTCCTATAATATGCCGTAGAATTGCAAGTCCTTCTTTTCTTTCTTTTTAAATCTCTGCCTTGCCCCTGCTTTAAGACACAAAGTAAACTTTCCTTTTTGTCCCAAACTCTGAGCATTGCCCTATGATCATTGTTCCTGCAGAGCAGCAATCTTAAAGGTGCAAAATAGATGCAAGTTTTTAACATGTAACCAAGTGGCAGACATCAATTCAGTTTCTTTCCGCACGGCCTGGTGCGAGGAAGAGTGGAAAGTTTCTGAAACAAAAACAGAAATTGCTGGAAAAGCTCTGAGGTTCTGGCAGCATCTGTGGACAGGAACAGAGTTCATGTTTCAGATCCCAGTGACCCTTCCTCAGAACTCAAATTTTTTGAAGTTCAATCTTTCCAAGGATAAGGGTCGAAGGGCAAGGGGCCATGTCTTGGTATTTATTCTCGTAAACAATGGAAGTTTGGGTCATTTCAATAACTCGGTTTAACGTTTACTGCATTGTAGAATTCTTATATCAGCCTTGAAAGGGCACTTCATTGACGATGAACGGAGTCTAACCTCAGTGGTGGGGAAATGATTGGAAACAATTCTGAGAGACAAAATCAATCTGCGCTTGAAGAGGCTAGCATGAATCAAGAACAGTCAGTGTGGTTTTGTTAAGGGGAGTTCAGATCTGACCAACTTGATTGAATTTTCTGAAGTGATGGTCAAGTGTATCGATGAGGATATTGATTTTAATGTAGTCTCCTTGGACATCAGCAAGGCTTTTGATAAGGCACCATATGGGAGACTGATAGCGAAGGTAGGAGCCCATGGATCCGAGGAAATTGTTTAATTGTCTCCACAACTGACTGTGCAGCAGGAGGGAAAATCTGACAGTTACGGACCGGACACATACTGGATGTCTATAGCCATTCGGATCTCACAGTGGTCCGTGTTGGGGTCCTTGCTCCATGTGATTTATAGAAATGCTTTGGAGTTGAATGGAGAAGGTCGATCAGTAAGTTTGTAGACATTACAAAAAGTGGAAGGGAGTAAATAGTAAGGAGGACAGCCTTAGCGTACAAGGCGGTATGGGCGGCTGGTCAGGTGGGCTGATCAATGGCAAATTGAATTCAATCCAAATAAATGTGAGGTGATGCACTTGAGCAGGACAAACAATGCAAGGGAGTACATGATGAATGGTCGGACCCTGACAAGCACCAAGGATCAGAGGGATCCTGGTGAGCATGTTCCACCAGTCCCATAAAGTGACAGGAGAGGAGAATAAATTGCATAAGAAGGCATATGTATACTTGGCTTTATTTGGGTCCCACTTCCCCTGACGACGGAGCTGATGGCTTCAAATATATCTGCTGGGCTATGGCCTGATGTGGTGTGATTTCTGACTTTGTCCACCCAAGTCCAACACCAACACCTTCACATCATCTTTATTCATTGAGGCAGTTTAAAAGGAAGGGAGTTATGCTTGAACGAGATAAAACATTGTTCAGGCCACAGCTAGAGTATTGTGTCCAGTTCTGGAGTCCGCCTTATTGGCAGGAAGTGAGCGCATTGGAGAGGGTCCAAGGGAGATTTACCAGGATAGTGCCTGGGCTGGAGAGTTTCAGTTATGTAGAGAGATTGGAGATGTTCCCCTCGGAGCAGAGATGACATGACCAAGATGAATAAAATATGTAAGAATTCCATGGGATCTAAAATGACGGGAGGGGAATGGGAATCGTTCACTGCTAGAGGTGCTTGGGGTAGAAACGCTTCTCCATATTGAAACAACATTTGGATTTGCTGATGAAGTGCTGGAACCTTCAGGACTGATATTCAGGAGTTGGAAAGCAGGAAGGGCCTTGGTCCGAAACGTCGGCTTTCCTGCTCCGAAGATGCTGTTTGGCCTGCTGTGTTCAGCCAGCTCTACACCTTGTTACCTGGGGAGAACCCAAACCTGTGACTTTCCCTTAGCATGTCCCCTGAACGTCAATACGGTTCACTGGAACATAGTCACTGTGATGTAAATGAGCTGGACAGCAGGGGTTGGAGAGACAAGCTGAATAAACTGCTCATTTAAAGTTTCTTTTGGGTTAATCGTGTCCTTCCACAGTTTGAGGTTGATGTCCGAAAACTTTCTGCTCAGCTGTTTGTCAATTGGAGAAGCGGAGCTGATATCAAACAGAAACTGAAAGGTTTTTCATTTTGTCATGCTTTCCAATTTTTTTGGAGGATTTCAATTGGTGAATTTGGAATGATTTCAGCTTCTGACAGTTTCAGTGTGATTGACTCCAATTTCCCTGTTGATGGGGATCTCCTGGATCTCACACTCAGTTCCAGGGAACGTGGGACTCAGTCACGGAAACGAGCAGACGCCTGGCCCGCAAACTGGGAGGTTGTGGGAGGATGAAGTTTCACAGACCCTGGGTGAAGGGGAGAGTATGTCCCGGGGACAGGGGTGGTAAATGGAAACCTGTCTGTTCCCGTGTGGGACTGGAGAATCGGGTGTTCCCAGTTCACAACCGCCCCAAGAGAATCCCCCTCGTTCTCACACACCACCCCACCAACCTCCGGATACAACGCATTATCCTCCAACACTTCCGCCATTTACAATCCGACCCCACCACCCAAGACATTTTTCCATCCCCTCCCCTGTCTGCTTTCCGGAGAGACCACTCTCTCCGTGACTCCCTTGTTCGCTCCACACTGCCCTCCAACCCCACCACACCCGGCACCTTCCCCTGCAACCGCAGGAAATGCTACACCTGTCCCCACACCTCCTCCCTCACCCCTATCCCAGGCCCCAAGATGACATTCCACATTAAGCAGAGGTTCACCTGCACATCTGCCAATGCGGTATACTGCATCCACTGTACCCGGTGCGGCTTCCTCTACATTGGAGAAACCAAGCGGAGGCTTGGGGACCGCTTTGCAGAACACCTCCGCTCAGTTCGCAACAAACAACTGCACCTCCCAGTCGCAAACCATTTCCACTCCCCCTCCCATTCTCTTGATGACATGTCCATCATGGGCCTCCTGCACTGCCACAATGATGCCACCCGAAGGTTGCAGGAACAGCAACTCATATTCCCCCTGGGAACCCTGCAGCCCAATGGTATCAATGTGGACTTCACCAGTTTCAAAATCTCCCCTTCCCCCACTGCATCCCTAAACCAGCCCAGTTCATCCCCTCCCCCCACTGCACCACACAACCAGCCCAGCTCTTCCCCCCCACCCACTGCATCCCAAAACCAGTCCAACCTGTCTCTGCCTCCCTAACCGGTTCTTCCTCTCACCCATCCCTTCCTCCCACCCCAAGCCGCACCCCCAGCTACCTACTAACCTCATCCCACCTCCTTGACCTGTCCGTCTTCCCTGGACTGACCTATCCCCTCCCTACCTCCCCACCTACACCCTCTCCACCTATCTTCTTTACTCTCCATCTTCGGTCCGCCTCCCCCTCTCTCCCTATTTATTCCAGTTCCCTCCCCCCATCCCCCTCCCTGATGAAGGGTCTAGGCCCGAAACGTCAGCTTTTGTGCTCCTGAGATGCTGCTTGGCCTGCTGTGTTCATCCAGCCTCACATTTTATTATCTTGGAATCTCCAGCATCTGCAGTTCCCATTATCTCTGTTCCCAGTTCCAATTGGATTCCCTTTCCATGGCTGGGATGGTCCTAGGTTTCGCTGAATTGGAATCCTCACTTCACGACAGAGTCCGCATCATAAAAATAAAGGTCAAATTCGTGTTGAGACCGGTTCCTCCCCATCATGGCCCTGAGCTCCCTCCAGGTTGTATCATGAGCAGTTGATCGGGAATATTGATCATAAAATGTGAGGCTGGATGAACACAGCAGGCCAAGCAGCATCTCAGGAGCACAAAAGCTGACGTTTTGGTCCTTGACCCTTCATCAGAGAGGGGGAATGGGGTGAGGTTCTGGAATAAATAGGGAGAGAGGGGGAGGCGGACCGAAGATGGAGAGAAAAGAAGATAGGTGGCGAGGAGAGTATGGGTGGGGAGGTAGGGAGGGGATAGGCCAGTCCAGGGAAGACCGACAGTTCAAGGAGGTGGGATGAGGTTAGTAGGTAGGAGATGGAGGTGCGGCTTGAGGTGGGAGGAAGGGATGGGTGAGAGGAAGAACAGGTTAGGGTGGCAGAGACAGGCTGGACTGGTTTTGGGATGCAGTGGGTGGAGGGGAAGAGCTAGGCTGGTTGTGTGGTGCAGTGGGAGGAGGGGTCGAACTGGGCTGGTTTTGGGATGCGGTGGGGGAAGGGGAGATTTTGAAGCTGGTGAAGTCCACGTTGATACCATTGGGCTGCAGGGTTCCCAAGCGGAATATGAGGTGCTGTTCCTGCAACCTTCGGGTGGCATCATTGAGGCACTGCAGGAGGCCCATGATGGACATGTCATCTAAAGAATGGGAGGGGGAGTGGAAATGGTTCGTGACTGGGAGGTGCAGTTGTTTATTGCGAACTGCGCGGAGATGTTCTGCAAAGCGGTCCCCAAGCCTTCGCTTGGTTTCCCCAATGTAGAGGAAGCCACACCGGGTACAATGGATACAATATGCCACATTGGCAGATGTGCAGGTGAACCTCTGCTTAATATGGAAAGTCATCTCGGGGCCTGGGATAGGGTTGAGGGAGGAGGTGTGGGGGCAAGTGTAGCATTTCCTGCGGTTGCAGGGGAAGGTGCCGGGTGTGGTGGGGTTGGAGGGCAGTGTGGAGCGAACAAAGGAGTCGCGGAGAGAGTGTTCTCTCCAGAAAGCAGACAAGGGTGGGGATGGAAAAATAGCTTGGGTGGTGGGTCGGATTGTAGATGGCGGAAGTGTCGGAAGATGAAGCGTTGTATCTGGAGGTTGGTGGGGTGGTGTGTGAGAACGAGGGGGATCCTCTGGGGGTGGGTGTGGCGGTGGCGGGGTGTGAGGGATGTGTTGCAGGAAATGCGGGAGACGCGGTCAAGGGCGTTCTCGATCACTGTGGGGGAAAGTTGCGGTCCTTAAAGAACTTGGACATCTGGGATGTGCGGGAGTAGAATGCCTCATCCTGGGAGCAAATGCGGCGGAGGCAGAGGAATTGGGAATAGGGGATGGAATTTTTGCAGGAGGGTGGGTGGGAGGAGGTGTATTCTAGGTAGCTGTGGGAGTCGGTGGGCTTGAAATGGACATCAGTTACAAGCAGGTTGCCTGAGATGGTGACTGAGAGTTCCAGGAAGGTGAGGGATGTGCTGGAGATGGCCCAGGTGAACTGAAGTTTGGGGTGGAAGGTGTTGGTAAAGTGGATGAACTGTTCGAGCTCCTCTGGGGAGCAAGAGGTGGCGCCGATACAGTCAACAATATAACGGAGGAAGAGGTGGGGTTTGGGGCCTGTGTCGGTGCGGAAGAGGGACTGTTCCACGTAACCTACAAAGAGGCAGGCATAGCTGGGGCCCATGCGGGTGCCCATGGCCCCCCCCCTTAGTCTGTCGGAAGTGGGAGGAATCGAAAGAGAAGTTGTTGAGGGTGAGGACGAGTTCGGTTGGGCAGATGAGGGTGTCGGTGGAGGGGGACTGGTCGGGCCTGTGGGACAGGAAGAAGCAGAGGGCCTTGAGGCCACCTGCATGCAGAATACAGGTGAATAGGGACTGGACGTCCATGGCAAAAATGAGGTGTTGGGGGCCAGGGAATTGGAAGTTCTGGAGGAGGTGGAGGGCGTGGGTGGTGTCACCGACGTAGGTAGGGAGTTTCGAGAAGGCCGCTCACTGGCCCAGTACCAGCTTGAACCATGTATTTTCACTCTCTCCTTTACATCAGGAGGTTGTGGCTTCAAGTCCCATCCAGGACATCGCCTTCAAAACACAGACTGACACTCCAGTGCAGTCCTGAGGGAAAGCCAATGAGACTTCAGTCCAAACCATCAAGTGTTTTGAAGAGCAGGGGAGTTACTCTCGGTCATAGCCATGCAGCACGGAAACAGACCCTTCGGCCCAACTCAATGCCGACTCAGTTTCCTGAACAGAACTATTTCCGTTCCACTGTTTTTGGCCCACATCCTGTTAAACCTTTCCTTTCCATGCGCCTGTCCAAATGTCTTTACCTGTTGTAATTGTACTTGTCTCTACCATACGCCTCTGGCAGCTTCTTCCATACACACACCACCCTCTGTCTGAAAAAGGTTGGCCCTTAGATCCCTTTTAAATCTTTCCCCTCTCACCATGAACCTGTGCCCTCTCGTTCCGGCCTTCCCTATTCTGGGGAAATGACCTTGGCTGTTCACTTTATCAATGCCCCTCATAATGTTATAAACATTTATATCATCACGCCTCAGGCTCCTATTTTCCAGGGTTAAAAAGACTGTCTATCAGACCTCTCTTTACATCTCATTCTCCATTCTTGGTAACAACCTCGTAAATTTTTTCTATCCTTTCGAGTTTAATATCATCCTTCCTACCGCAGGGTGAGAAGAATTGTACACAGTAATCAAAATGTGGCCTCAGCAATGTATGCACATCTGGGATGCGAAATCCCAGCTCCTGTACTCAGTGCTGTGACCAATGAAGGCAGGCATTCCAAACACTGCCTTCTCCACCCTCTCCCCCTGTGATGACACCATCAAGGAACGATGTAGCTCTTTCCGCTGACAGCACTCCCCAGGGCCCTGCCATGAACTGTGTAAGTCCTGCCCTGAATTTTCATCCCTAAAATGCAATACCTGCATCTGTCTTAATCCATATTAATCTCTCATTCAGCATTACAGCATTTAGATGATGGAATTAAGTTTGTGTTTCTGGGATCTTGCTGTGCTGATTGTAGTTTTTGCTAAATTGCAACATTGATTAAACTTCAGAAATATTTCACTGTCTGTAAAATACTTTGGGATATTATCAAAAGTGCTATGTAAATGTGATTGTTTTAAATAGGCACAGTCCGTGTTATGAAGGGATTTGATAGGGTCGGTGGAGCGGAGATGTTATCACTTCGATGGATTATGTTGATTTATAATTATAAGACAGTCACTCATAAATCCAATGGTGAATTCAGTGGAAATGGCCTCAGCCAGAGAGTGGTGAGAATATGGAACTTACTGAATAGTCTCAATGTATTTCATGAGAAGCCAGATTAACATACTTGGAAGAAAAGAACGACACTTACTCCAACATCATAACCATTCTGTAATCCTATCCTAACTATTGGTTAATCTTGCCAACATGAAAAATATCCACTTGGGCCTCACGTGCTAGCTTTTAGCCAGCCAATTTTCTATCCATGCCAATATTCTAATCCTTCCACCGTCAGCACTTATTTTCTGCAGCAGTGCTTGATCTGATGCCAATTCAAATGCATCCTGGAAATATGAGTATAGCACATCTATAGGTTCCCCTCTTATCAATAGCACATGTTACCTTCTTGAACACAACAAATTTGACAGAGACAATTTCTCTCTCACAAATCCATTTCGACTCTGCCTGATCACAGTGAAATTACGAAAGTGCTTTGCTACGAGCTCTTTTGAGGATAATGTTGCACATTTTCCTGATGACAGATGTTAGACAAACTGGCCTGTGAATTGCTGCTTTGTGTCTCCCTCACCTTTTGAGTAATTTTTTGACAAATCATTCATGGGATGAGACCGTTGCTGGATGGGCAGTGTTTATGCCCATCACTAATTGCCAAGAGGGCAGTTGTTGAGCATCAATCACATTGCTGTGTTTCTGGAATCACATCTCAGCCAGACCAGGTGAGGATGACAGTTTCCTTCCCTGAAGGAGTGAACCAGGTGGGTTTTACTGACAATGGAATTACAGTCATCATGAGACTCTAAATTCCAGATTTTTATTGAATTCAAATTTCACCACCTGCTGTGGCAGCATTCAAACCTATGCCCCAGAGTGTTATGTGGGTCTCTGGATTAGCAATCCAGCGATAGTACCACTAGGCCATCACCTCCCCATTAATTTGCTATCGTCAAATCTAATAATAATTAGGATAGGATTACAGAATGGTTATGATGGAGGACTAAGTGTCGTTCTGTTCTCTTTTCCAAATGTGTTAATCTAGCTTCTTGCAAAATGCATTGAGACTATTCAGTAAGCTCCATATTCTCACCACTCTCTGGCTGAGGACACTTCTGCTGAATTCACCATTGGATTTATTAGTGACTGTCTTATATTTATAAATACCTGAATCAATGGACTTTTGGAAAATTAAAACTATTGTACAATTATCTCACAAGCCAATTCTGTTCAGACCCTAAGACGGAGTCGGTGACGATCCAAAAACATGTCAGCCTGCATCTCAAACGATTTATTTGTGACAACTTATTGAGACTCTGTGAGCTTCCTTCCACTTTTTGATTGATTGCCTCTTTCAGAATCTTACTTGTCAACTCCACAATGAAGACTTTGGGAAAATACTTGTTAAGTTCATTTGCCATTTCTATTTTCTATTCTTAATTGTGCTGCTTCACTTTCGATAGAACTAACGCTGACTGTGTTGTTGAATTGCTCGACGAGCTGGCCTGTTCTCGTTCAGGCGTTTCATCACCGTGCTGTGTGACAACTTCAGTGGATCCTCCGGTGAAGCGATGTTATTCTACTCTGCTTGGAATTGATACTGTTTCGTCAGTTATGGTGAGTAGTGCCATTTCCCGTTTTGATCTGTACGGATTTGTAAATGGGGTCCAATTCCATGTGTTTGTTGGCTGCATTACGGGTGGAGGACCATTCCTCTAGGAATTTCCATGCATGTCTATGTTTGGCTTGGGCTACTATGGGTACCTTGTTCCAGTAAAACTGATGGCCTTCGTTGCCTGATTATACCAATATTTAGGAGAGTTTGTTGTGCCATTGTGCTGCTAGTTGATATTCATGTATTCTGATGGCCAGCTTCCTTCCTGTCTGTCCGATGTAATGCTTGTGGCAGTCATTGCATGGTATTTTGTAAACTACGTTGGTTCTGCATGCTGTGAGAATGGATTATTTTATTCCAGTAAGAGTTGGTCGTAGAACGGCTGTGGGCTCGTGAGCCATCGTGATTCCTAGTGGTCTTAGGATTCTTATTGTCAGTTCAGGTATGTTCTTAATGTAGGGCAGTGTGGCCAGTGTGTTAGGGCGTACTGTGTGTTCCTGTTGTTGTCTGTTTTGTAGGCATCTGCAGATGAAGTTGCAGGGCTATCCATTTCTAGAGAGGATTTTGTACGGGTGCTCTTTCTCTTTGCTGCATATTTCCGGGGTGTTGTGGAGTGTCCTGGCCATTTTAATAGTGCCCTTTTGCAGCTTTGTTTGTGGTGATGTCATTTATTATCCGGGGCAAGGTGGAGTATATCAAGACCTGGGTGTTATGGTCAGAATGCAGGTGCAGCAGGCAGTGAGAAAGGCTAATGACATGCTCTCTGTCAAAGCAGAACCATTTGAGTATCAGAGAAAGGGTGTCTTGCTACAGTAGTACAGGGCCTTGGTGAGGCCACGCCTTGAGTATTGTGAGCAGTTTTGGTCATCTAGTCTGACAAAGGACATTTTTGCTAGTGAGGGAGTCCAACGCAGGCTGATTCCCCGGAAGGCAGGACTGACATGTGAGGATAGATTGGATGTTCTGGAATTGAACTCATTGGAATTTAGAAGAATGAGGGGGGGATCTCATAGAAACCTATAAATCCTGATTGGGATTGGACAGGCAAGATGTGGGAGTAACGTACTCAATACTGGGGAAGTCCAGCACTAGAGGGGACAGTCTAATAGTAACAGGTAAGCCATTAACCCTGAGATGAAGAATCTTTTCATTCAGAGTTGTGAGCCTGTGGAATTCTCTCCCACAGGAAACTGTTGGAGCCAGTTCATTCGATATATTCAAGGGGGAGCTGGACATGGCCATTATAGCTAAAGGGATCAAGGGGAGTGGGAGAGAGCGGGAATGGGATACTGAGATTGCATGATCAACCATGGTCGTCTTGAATGGTGGTGCAGGCTCAAGGAGCTGAATGGCCTACTCCCGCACCTATTTTCTATGTTTCTATGTTTATTTCCAGGATTTTGGGAATCAGGTTCGATGCTTCAATCCATTGTTCACCTCTGGGATTAAGATTTTATTTGGAACGACTGACTGAAAGTTTTAACCCCAGGCATGATTACCAGTCCAGCCGCAAATTGCCCTCAACATTCTTCTGAATTAATTTAATTCTTTCAGTTTCCACTAAAAGTAATTTGCATGTTACCAAATATGAAATGAACCCTGAGTGTCTTCCAGCTTTAAATATTTTGTCGCCTGTGATAAATGGTCATGATACATTATTAGTGACTTTTGGCAACTTGGAGTTCTGTTAAGAACAGTCATCAGATGAAGGTCCCCAATTTGTTACTATTCTAGATGGTATACCTCCAAATATTATGTTTCTGGTTGAGGAGGAATGAATGGACTTCCCTTCATTACTCACCTCACCCTTGATGTGTTGCAATAATGTTAAATTGAAAGGTATCCCTTCCCTTGTTGATATTTTTCCCACTGGAAACATATTTTTGTTGTGAAAGGAGCCAATTTAAGTAGACCTACCTGAATTAGTGAGTGAGTTAATCAGTTACTGCAATGTGAGAAAAGAGAATAAAACATGACACCAATACAGGGGTTAGAACTGAGTGGTCAGCATGAAGGAATCACCCTTTGGCAGGACAGAAATGAATATTGCGAAGCACTGCAGCTATTAAGTTCGCCATCTTCATATTGTCAGTTGAGCAGTTGATTGGAGCTTCTTGATTCTGCACGAACTGACTGGATTTTATCCAATTTCCTTCAACAGTGGTTATGCTGGCTTGCATGCAGCAATCTGAGACAATGGGCTGGATTTTCTGAGGAATGGCAATTTCATGCTGATTGCAATTCCAGCCCTTTATTTTTATAAAAGAAGGAAGATCTGAAATTTTGAGAAATCTCAGAAGAGATTCTACTTGGGCTTCCTCAGAAATTCAGAGCCATTCTCCCAATCTGATGGCTGTGTCATAAAATGGAACTATCAGAGGAAGGTGAACCACATTCCCCATTCACAATGTTCTGACATTTAAAGGTCTAGATAGCCATTTTGATCGTTGCTGTCAAACTGTAATGCATATGGCAAGAGTGATATTAGAGTTCTGGCTGGAGAGGGTGTCAAATGGGCAAGAAGTATGGGTTGCCAGGTAAGTAGAATGCTGGCTTGGGAGGGCACCAACTTGGGAAGGTGTAGATTGTCAGGGATATGATGCCAGATTGCCAAATGAATAAATAATACTGTACCATGTTAATAGGATGCCAGATAGGTAAGGTGTTAGCTAGAAAGGGACTACGGATACAGCGGCAGTAGGATACCAACTGCAAATGGGTTAGAGAACTAGATAAATCGGGTGTCAATTGGGTACAGCGCCAGGGTTTGCTATGGCAAAGTAAATAATACAATGTTTCATACATTTCAGAAAGTGTGGGAGGAATCAGATCTGGTGGTGGAGGAGTGGTAGATGATTCAGGTTTGGTGGGAAGGGTGAGGGGGATTTGGTCAGGCCCAGTGGCAGGGGATGAATTCTTGGTGGGGGAGAAGGAGGGGATAGCTGCAGATAGTGAGGAGGATTGCCAAAGGGTGCAGCAGGATATAGATAGGTTGGAGATTCGCGTTCAGAGATGGCAGATTGAGTTTAATTCAGACAAATGTGAGGTGTTGCAGTTTTGCAGAACTCAGGAGCCGGCAAGTAACGTGTAAATGGCAGAATGCTGAGTATCATCAATATCAGAGAGAACTAGGCACACAGATGTACAATTCCCTGAAAGTGGCAACACACGTGGATAAGGTGTTTCAAAAGGCATTGCTTTCATTGGTCAGGCAGAGTGTATAAAAAGTAACACATCATATTGTAGACAAATAGAAAGTGGGACATTTGGAATCTTGTGTTCAGTTCGAGTTGCATTCTCCTAATGGTTGTGGAGGATTTGGAAATGCTACAGGAATGGTTTAGCAGGATGTTGCCTGGTTTGGATGGTATTAGCTATGACAACAGATTGGGCAAATTTGGTTTGTTTTCACTTGAATGTTGAAGGATGAGAAGCAGCCTGAGAGAAGTTAATAAAGGTTTGAGTGGCCTGAATCGAATGGATAGCAGAATCTTCTCTTTTTGCAGGGTATTAATGCCACTTACTCGAGGATTAAAGCAAAAAAGGCTGTTAAAAAGAGATGTGAGAAACACAGAGGGTTGTACGTGCCTGGAATGTGCTGCCAGAGGAAGTAATGATGTAGAATATAATAGGAACAGGTTTCTGAATAGGTAGGGAACAGAGGGTCCAGACCACATGATGGCAAAACATTATTCTTTTGGAAAGGCATGCGTGGGTGTGCCAAAGGGCCTGTTCCTGTACTGTAGTTTCTTGTTCCTTGTCTCATTCTTCCTATCCAAATGGAAAATGTCAGTTTCCCGTATTTGTATTTCATTTGCTCCTTGTTTGCCTACTTGCCTAGCCTGTCTAAATCCTTCTACAGCCTCCAGTTTTCTCAGCACTACTACCGACAGTCACTCCACTTGCCTTTGTGTCATCTTCAAAGCGAGCAACAATGCCCTCAGTTCCTGCACCTAGATCAGTCATATATAATGTGAATAACTGTGGCCCCATCACTGAATGATGGGAAACTCAACTCGTCGCAAGCTGCGATCCTGAAAAATACCCCTTCCCCAAATCCCTGCCTTCTGCACATCATCCAATTCTTTAATACACGCCAGTACTTTGCCCTGAATTTCTTGTTAGGCACCTTGTCAAAGGCCTTCTGGAAATCCAAACTGATCATGTTCACTGGCTCTCCTTTTTCTCACTTGTTTGTTACATCCTCAACGAACTCAAACATATTTGTCACCCATGGCCTCCCTTTGACAAAGCTGAGCTGACTCTGCCCTATTTCACTGGACATTTCTGAGTGGACTCCAATCCTGTCTTTGGTAACAGACACCAAAATCTTACCAACAATTGACGCCAGGCTAATTGACTATGATTTCATCTTTTCTTCCTCTTTCCCTTCTGAAATTCAAGTGCTACATTCACCATTTTCCATTCTTCTGTGATCTTCCTGACTCCAGTGGATCCTGAAAGATCACCACCAATACCTCCAGAATCTCCTCAGCTGTGTCTTTCAGAACCCTGGGGCGTAGCCCACTGATCCTGACTCTCCTATGTGTCACCAACATAGGCGATCACAGCAGGTCACTGCATACTTTCTCAGTCATCTTACACTTTCCTCCTGCTATCTCTTCTCTGAACCATGAGAACAGAGTCTAACCGACTCAATATTTATGTGAGCTTGCTTTGAGAACTATCTACCTTTCTTCCTACCTCTCTTGTATTTTCTTTGCCATTTTCCAAAATGTTTGTGACATAATTGATTCTCCTTCCTACAATCAGGAGTATTTCCCAAATCAGTCGCTTTATTAACCCACATAACTACATTGCAGACGACTGAATTTTGTTTTGACAGGTTTATAAAGGTAACAATACCAATTCTTCATCTCCCACTTGAAGCTTTGTATTTATTGAATGTTTATCTGCCCATTGTCTCATGTTCACCTGTAAAACTTCTAAACGCTCCTCTGCTGCCATTCGTGTTCCTGTGTGTCTTGCTCAGAATAATGGACCCAATACCTAATATTAAAGAATTGCCTTTTATAATTGAAGAATCTACTTAATCAATTTTAACAGACATCTGATCTTATGAACATAAATCAATTCACATGAGCAAAATTCAGTGGATTCATTCAGGGAATCTCTGGTGATGAAGGTGCTGGTTTGACATCTAATATTAGCGTAGAACCTGACATACGTGACTTGTTTTACAGAGCTTTACAACATTTTAATGAAGTCCTGATCATCTGAACTACCTGAATATCAATGCCTATATTCTATTCTCCTGCGTACCATAGGAACTCACATGATACTCACATTCTCCTTATGATGTCTGATCGGTACCACTCTTTGATGGACAACAATCCAGTCTTCATCTGGAGATCCATGAGGATGTCTCCAATTCCTCATCAGAATCTAGTGTTAATATAGTAACAAAATGTGACCAATTCAAGCTCAGTTTCAGTATAAGCTGGCTGTGATATCTTTTGCAGCTTTGGAGCCTCAGTTAACAAAGACCTGCCAAGCACTTCTTCTGAACTATATTTTTTAAGAATAAGGATTTCAGCTACCCTAACACTTGCTTGAGATGTTACGATGATCTCTGGTGATGAGGTTAGTTTAGCTATTGCTCTTGTCACGAGACACAATGGAAAATTTGCCTTTAAAAATACACAGACATTGTTCGTTTTAAAACAGCACTATTCTTCCCATTTAAGACAACAATTAAAAATAACAAAAGCAAGACAGTCTTTACACTGTTGAGCAGTATTTAAGTTTGAATTCCATTTCTTCAAGATGGACGGTTATGTGAACAATGGCGTCAGACTGGGTTGTCGATCCGAAGGGCGGTACCTGCAGCTGCCCTCCTGTGGGTAAATGGAGATGGAGAGAACGTGACGGCTCAGCAGCAAACTCCATACCTGCCGGACATTCAGGGGTTCCTCACGGTCAGCATCTTCATCGAGATCCCAGAAGACTCCACCAACAAGTAAACTTGTGTCATCAACAACATGATCCTGAAGGAGAAACAGGAGGCTCCCGTCCAGATTACAGGTCAGTCACAGTGGGAGATACTCACAGGTACTCAGCAAACTGAGGGAAAGGACATGAATCTGATTGTAGAGAAATGTAAAACCCCCAGGAAACATTGATTGAAACAGGCTTCTTGTGACCCAATGGGCCACAAGTGGTGACAATAGACCAATACTGGCTGATCAGCATCCACACAGCAACAGCAGGCATCTCGTGGTGATGGTCGACCCTCGGGCACCTGTATGTGTGGAGCTTGCACATTCCCCCTGTGCCTTCGTGGGTTTCTGCTAGGTGCTCAAGTTTCCTTCCACAGTCCAAAGATGCGCTTGTTAATTTGGCCATGCTAAATTTCCCAGAGAGCTGAGCAATGTGCATGTCAGGAGCATTAGCCATGGGAAATATAGGAAATAGACAAAGGGTCAGGGGAATGGGTCTGGGTGGGGTGCTCTTCAGAGGATTAATCTAGACCTCTTGGGCTGAGTGGCCTATTTCCACACAGTAGGAATTCTATGGAATTCTGTGTTGTCTTGGAAATTAAGAGGCAGGCTATAAGAGAGGAAAAGGCAATGAAGGAAGTGGGAGATGAGGGAGTGGCAGTGATGGAGGGCTGGGGTGCAATGGTTCATGAAGGAGATGAGTTAACCCGGACAATGGGTATGCTGCTGGGTTTGGGTGAACTTGTTCTCAAGCATCTGACTGGTTTCTTCTCTCTCTCTCTCTCTCTCTCTTTCTCTCTCCATGTATAGATGTCTTCTACCCTGAGTCAGGAGCACTGCCAGGGTTCTGGATCATCATAATTGTGGCAGCTACCATACTTGCACTGATCTTTGTGGGATCTGCTTTCTGATTCAGGGCAGTGGAAAGAGGTGATAAATTAAGTCACTGAAAGAGAACGGGTTGGGATGGGAGCGAGTTGGGCACACTGAGTGGGGATCAGGCAGGCCTACTATTCCACCCCTTCCATTTTCACCTCTTCTCTTTCCAATTCTTTCTTTTTCGCATCTTCTCCCCTTCTCAGCATCTTTTCCTTCTCCTTCTCCTCTTCATTGGCCCCTACTCATTTTCCCTCTTCTCACCCTCTTTGTTGGCGTCTTCTTCTCCTCCCTCTTCTTCCACCGTCTCCTCCATCTTCTTCGCCCCTCCTCCTCCCTCTTCAACACCTCCTCCCTCTGCCTTCTCTTTCCTGTTCTTCGCTGCCTCCTTATGACTTTGCTTCTTCTCTCTCTGGCCCCTAAATATCCTTTCCTAAATTCACTCCTCCTCCTCTCCCTCCATAAACCTCCTCCTTCCCCCGCTCTCTTCCTTTTCTCTTCTCCCTCTGGCTACTGCTCATCTGTAATGAGAGGTTGGATAGACTGGATCATTTTTAGCTGGAGTGTAGGAGGTTGAGGGGTGGGCGAGTTGTACTAAAAGGCCTGTTTCCATGCTGTATAACCCACAACTCAATAATTCTAACGTTTCATAATCAGTGCTCAAGCTGGGAGCTGTTCCTCGGTCGTTGCCTGGCTTGAGGGGCTGTTTCTCAGTCAAGGCATCAATCTGTCAAAGAGTGCACATCCAGGTATTGCTCCTCTTGATGGCTGCCAGCTCGACAGAAACCTCTCAGTGTCTTTTCATAACATTTTGAGTTTATTGCTCCACCACCTTTTAACCTTTTCCTTTCACTGTTTCTGATTATTTATCATTTGCAGAACATCAGAGGCTTTGCCCTGGAAATCAGACAACTGACCTCCATCATTGACAACTGTCTTCCATCATTTAATTTCAATTCAATAAATATCTGGAATTAAGGATTTAGTGATGACGATGAATCTATTGTTGATTGTTAGGAAAAAGCTATCTGGTTCACTAATGTCCTTTGGGGAAGGAAACTTCCAAACCTTACTTGATTTGGCCAACATGTGACTCCAGACCCACTGCAATCTGGTGATTCTTAACTGCCTTCTGAGCAATTAAACATGGGCAATAAATGTTGTCGAGCCAGCGATGCCCTATCCTGTGAATGAATAAAGGATATTCCCATGACCCACTTCATGCCCATAGAATGGCGGCTCTGACTGAACCTTCAGAGCAAACTATGTCGCATTCAGAAGCAGCAAATAGTCCATTGGAAACAAGAAGTGATTTTTGGAACAATCTAGATGAGTTTGAAAGGGAAGCAGTAAGGACACATATTCTGGAGAAATTTGTAAATCAACAACAAGTTTACACTATGCTTCTTGGGTTGATTGATGCAAAAGCTTTATTTTTTGGAAACCTTGCGTTCGATTCAGTAAACCTCAGAAATTGTTGATAGAAGAAACAATTTTCAAATGTTCTCCTGTGCTCCAATATAATTTAAAGTTATATAAAATATTGCCCAGTCTGAATACTCTACGAGAGTAGAGTGCAAATGATCTTTATAAAACAGACATTTTCATTGATCTGACTGAAGAATAATTTCACAGTAGATAATGAAGAGATAGAAATAATTCAATGATATATGATAACTGTGATTCCACCTGCACTGCAGTGTGCGCTAATCAAACTGTTTCCAAAATTATTATTTATTATCTGATCATGAATTCCACAACCAATCAGCTCACCAACCACTTTCAAATCTGACAGGATGCAAATCAGGACTTACAAGAGTCTAACCCCATGTACATTTTTAAAATAATTCCATGATAATTTCCAATCTAATGTAAAATTCCTCACCACAGACAAATGAGTTTCCATCCCTCCAG